>NC_140103.1:3203421-4403421 GCF_964237585.1 Gallinula chloropus
GAGGAGGAAAAGGAGGGAGGAAGCTCTGGCTCGCCACTTCCTAAGGCTCCTCCAAATTTCCTCCAGCTGCACGGTGGTGTGGGGAGGTGGAGCCACAGCCACGGGCAGACTGGCGGCATACGCAGAGGGATCAATTTTGCAGCAGCCCCACAGAGTCCTGGAGAGGGCCTGGGGGTGCAGGGTGTTCCCCCTCACCTGTGTAGGGCAGGAGGCAGTTGCAGGTATAGCCGGCGACGTCGTCGATGCATGTGCCCTGGTTCAGGCAGGGGTTGGAAGCACACTCATTGATATTGGTCTGGCAGTTGGGTCCTGCATCAGGAAGAGCAGTTGTAAGTGTTTGGATGGAGGTGTGCTGGTGGGAGGGGGCTGAGGGGCACCGTGGGGGTGTGGTGACAATGGCAACAGCCCACCCACCACCCCCTGCTCTCGGCTCCAGCCATGGTGCTCAAACTCTGCTTCAGTTATCCCACCCAGACCTGGCATCTCCTTCACCCCCAGTGAAACCTCCAGCTTATCCAGCTTCACCGGGACCCTCACTCAGAACTCCTACCCAGGCACAGGGGGACAGGGCAGTGTCCCCGGTTGCACCCTTACCACTGAAGCCCTCTCTGCAGGTGCAGATGTAGCCGCTGGTCATGTCCTTGCAGGTGCCACCATTCATGCAGGGATTGGACTCACACTCGTTGTTATTAATGTCACAGTTTGTCCCGCTCCAGCCTGGGTCACAGTCACACCTGTAGCTGTAGGGGAAATTTGGGGCATGAAACACAGAATCTGGTCGGACATGGCATTCCCAGCTCCACCAGTCATCATCTCCCCAGCAAAGCCCAGGCTCCTAATTGTGTCCCTGCAGGGAAACATCCCTTGGGACTAGCACAGAGCCTGGGCACCCATCGGCACAGGGGACAGTGCTCACCCTGCCTCTAACCCCAACCTTGCTGGGCGGCCCTTTGGTCTCAGCAGCCCCCACACCCTCCAGCCTACCCGTTCAGCCCATCGTGGCATTTCCCATGGATGCAGGGGTTGCTGTTGCACTCGTTCACTTCGGAGAGGCACTTGGGGTCGTGGAAACCCTCAGGGCAGAGGCAGGTGAAGCCGTTGATGCCATCCTTGCACGTGCCCCCGTTGTGGCAGGGGTTGCTGGAGCACTCGTCGATGTTGATATTGCACATGCGCCCTGGGAAAAGGGGGGATGATGAAACGTTATCCCATGGGATGTACAGCATGGTGGGCGCACGCTGCCTCCTTGGAGGCACCCACTGGGTAGGTCCCTCTCCAGCCACCCAGGGAATGGCTGCTGGAGGCTCGAATCTCCGGGCACGCGTGTGCCGGCCGCATAGGAGCAGGGCTGCCCTCCAGGTAAGGTGACTTCACACCCCTGCATCACCCGCCCGGCTTAAATAAACGTGACTGGGAAGAAGCCGTGCCCTGGGCTTGTTTGGTCCAGGAGGGAACAGAGAAGGGAGCCGGTTTCAGCCTGTAACCCTACCTGCCTTGGCCAACAAAGCCAGGCTTTATTGTGGCTCCCGGCAGGCAGGAGGACAAGGGGCCGCGCGAGCAGGGAGAGGCAGGGGCCGCTCCCATCAAAGCCCTCCGCCATTTCCAGCAGCGATCAAACAAACCAGCTGGACAAGGCAGCAACCCGATACCCATGGGAGTGGGCGCAGCGGGAGTCGAATTCGTGGCACCAGACACCCCTTTGATTTCAGCCTGAGCCGGGGTCACCCTCCTGAACAAGCCAGGAGCGACGGAGGCTGCAAAACCTCCAGCAAGTGGGACGGCAGCACCTCCCCTCCTGAGGCACCACCAGCCACAGGCATCCCTGGGCTGCTGCAGGCACAGGGGATCTCCCAGGGCTCCCTGGCGCGAGGCTGGATCCGGACCACGTCCCAGCTGTGCCGTGGTGGCTGCCGTGCCCTGCTCTCACCTGTGTACCCTGGCTCGCAGGTGCACTCGTAGCCATTGATCTTGTCGATGCACTTGCCGTAGTCACAGGGGTTGCTGGCACAGTCATCCAGATTGATCTCACAGTTGGGTCCTAGGGAGGAGAGCGGTGATGTTAGGGTGTCCTCAGCCCCACTGAGGAGAGCGGTGCCATCAGGATGTCCCCAGCCCCAAGAGGCCAAACAAAGCCCACCAGCAGCAACTGCTGCTTCTCTGCAGCGGCTTTCCCAGCTCCCGGCTGGGGCACGGTTCCTGCAAGAGCTGGGCACCAAACCGGGAGGACTCGCCCTCACCAAGGATGCCCCAGGCTGGCCCTGGCACCAGGGCGGCTGCTGGCAGCCGCCCAGCACCAACTCGCCCATGGACAGGGATGGGACAGGGATGGTGCTGCGCTGGCATGGCTGACCCACGTGGAGCCCCCGGGGGTTCCCTCCCACTCACCCGTGGTCCCTTTGAGGCAGAGGCAGTTGTAGGCGTTGTTCCTGTCCTGGCAGGTCCCGCCGTTTTTGCAGGGCTGGCTCTGGCACTCGTTGATGTTGATGTCGCAGCGGTGGCCCGTGTAGCCAGGCTGGCAGAGGCAGGTGAAAGCGGCGATGCTGTCCTTGCAGGTCCCGTAGTGACACGGGTCGGGGTTGCACTCATCGATGTCAATCTCGCAGTGAGCGCCCGAGAAACCTGCCAGCAGCGGGAGAGATGCAGGGTCAGGATGGAGGATGTGGGGTGATGATGGGGGATGCTGGCTTGGGACGGGCAATACTCCTCCCCACCCTACCCAGGGTGCTGCCCAGAGCGCTGGGGTGGTGTGACCTGCCCACCCACCCCACCAGGAGCCCCGAGACCCCCGGGAGCAGAGCACAAGCAGAGGAGCACCCCGGCGGGGCTGGTCAGACCCCCACTCACAGGCTTTGTCCTGGGGTGCACAATGACCTGCATTAAACCAGCTCGGCTCAGGAGCGGGGGCCCGCGCTCGCCCGCGGCTCGTCCCGGAGGGCAGGCACCCCTGAATAATAACCCCCCCTGGCAGATCCTATTCTCCTGGCCGGCTCCCTCCCCGCCAGGCTGGGGGTGGAGAGCTGAGGACAAAGTACAGCTTTGACTAGACCCCGCCAAGCCCACATAGCAGCTTTTCATCGGGGCTTGGCATTAGCAAGACACTAATTAGAGGCCATTCAGCTGGAAGATTTCTGGCGGGAGCTGCTCCACAAAAGAGCCACTGTTTGCCACCAGGGCTCAAGTCATCATTTTGTGCAACCGCTCCTTGGGTTTCGGTCGGCGAGCCCCCGTAGCCCTTTCACCTTGCGTCCCTATAGAGGCAGCTTTATTCCTTCCTTCCTGCCGTCCCCCTCGCTGCCACCCGCCGCCAAGGCGGGGAGCACGGCGGGACGGCTGCTGCGGGGCCACACCTAATGAGCGCTGGGCTCGTTACGCCCAGCTCCGGGGCCAGTGGGCAGCAGGGGCTTGACTTGCTGTGACAATACCCAGGAAAAGGACAGTCCTGCCCCATGGGAATCACGTCAGCAGGGATAGACCCCCACTGCCAGGGAGATCAGGGATACCCACACAGCAGGTGCGTGGGGAGGTGGGCACTGAATAACTCATCCACGTGGGTTTACGGCACATCAAGGATCCCCAAAGCCACCCCTGGGATGTGGGGTCCCCTCACCTTCGGTGCACTCGCAGCTGTAGGTGTTGGGGCCATCCACACACTTGGCACCGTTCTTGCAGGGGGTGCTGGCACACTCATCGATGTCGAACTGGCACAGGTGCCCGTTGAAGCCTGGAACACAGGGAGAAGTCACGTCCCTGCGCATCAGCCGGACCCACCAGCCTCCCCCCGCCGCCGGGCAGATCCTACCGGGCCCCCCGCATCCCGGCCGGGGCGCCGGGTTTCCATGGGGATGGCTACTGGGGGCCCTGAATGCAGGGCTGCGACCCGCCATTGAGAGCATCTTATTTACATCTCTAGAGGAGCAAAGTCTCTGAACTTCAAAACCTCCTTTCACAGATTAACCGTCTCCCCATTCTCCGCTCCACCCCGTGACTTTGACACCGCATTCAAAGCTGCTGGTGCAGCCCCCCCCCAGCCCCCAGCCCTCCTTCCCAAAGAGGGGCCTTTTCAAGTGCAAAGCCGTGGGGTTTAATCCTCCTTCCCCTCTCCCATGGGCTAGCATCACTCTTGTGGGGCGCAGACTCCCCACCAGAACAGGGGAGCCCCCATTCCAAAAGCACCAGAAAGTGCTCAGCCCCCTCTCCCCATTTTGGGGGGCTGTAAAATGAAAGGAGCTCGCTTTTGGCTCAATCATGGCTCAAGCTGGGATGCACCAAGGCTTGCTTTCCCTCGTGAAGATGGTGGGATGGACACCACGTACCGGTGGGGCACTCGCAGTGGAACTCGTTGATCTTGTCGAGGCAGTTGCCATTGTGCAGGCAGGGGCTGCTGGCACACTCATCCGTGTTGATCTCACAGTAAACCCCCTCATAACCTGCAGAGAGACCCAGCACACCGTCAGCACCACGGCACAGGGCCGGCACAACACGCAGGACAAGCAGGTTACACCAAGGTGTATTTGGTACCCCAGCCCCATCTTTACAGAGGCAGCCTGAGAGATGTGCTACAGGTGGTGGGACCCAATGCACAAGCTGCTCCATGGTAATCCACCCTGGATTTCCCCGCCCTTGGCTTGATCCAAGCCAGCAAGGTGAGGAAGAGGAGGAGCGCAGACAGGGCTGATGGTGCCCAACTCTCTGCTCCCATTCCCTCATTGCTGCAGCAGGCTGCACATCCTTTACCAAGATCTTTCTTTAAGGTACTGTCCCCAGGTACCGGTACCTCCCACGGCTCCTTGCCCAAACCAACAAAGAGCTGAAGCTCAGGAGCACCCAGAGCCCTCCCGCTGCCTGCACCCAGTGCCAAGGCAGGGCTCCATGGTGTTGACCACCCACCAGGCATGCAGATGCACTGGAACTCCCCAATCTGGTCCAGACAAGTGGCATCATTCTGGCAAGGGTTGGAGAGACACTCGTTGACATCAATCTCACAGCGAGGGCCCGAGTAGCCCTGCAGACACTGGCACTGGAAGGACCCCTGGGTGTTGATGCACTTCCCTGCGTGTTCACAAGGATTGGCACCTGCAAAACACAAGCATGGTTTAAGGGACATGCTCCCAGCTGCACTGGGGCTTTCCCCAGCTGCTCCTTGGCCACCTGAACAAGCTCAGCCCCAGCACTCACCCAGCGAGCACTCATCCACATCCTGGTTGCAGGCTGGCCCCATGTACCCCGAAGGACACGTGCAGATGGCTTTGCCATTGACGGGGTTGGTGTCGCAGTTGGAGCCCTCGTTGCAGGGGTTGCTGATGCAGGCGTCATCAAGGTGGCACAGCAAACCTGGGCAGCAGGACACAGGTACACGTCAGGGGTGATGGACACACACGTCACTGTACACTGAGACCTCAGCCAGGAGCTAAGGGACATGCAGGGAGATGCCACGCTGCACCACGAGCCGGCGGCAAGACAGGACGGGGCCTCACCTGTGCGGCCGTGGGGACACTCGCAGTAGAAGGAGGCCACCCGGTCATGGCAGGTGGCCCCCTGGAAGCAGGCGGCCATGGCACAGTCATCTATGTTCTCGCTGCAATCCTCGCCCGTCCAGCCATTGACGCAGACGCAGTTGTAGCCACCATGGTTGTTGTGGCAGGTGCCCCCGTTCTGGCAGGCGTTGGGCATCAGCTGGCACTCATCCACGTCCTCAGTGCAGTACTGACCTGCCAGGGGACAGGTCACCTGCATGAGGCTGGTGCTGCCCAGCTCCTGCAGGCTCCTCACGCAGCACCATGAAGCAGGACAGCTCTCCCCACCCAGTCCCTGGCATCCCCTGGGACAGGATCTGTCCACCCTCCAGCCCCACACCACCCTTGCTGCCACCAGCAGCGTTACCTGTCCACTCGGGTGGGCACTGGCAGTTGTAGGTGTTGACGCCATCCACGCAGGTCCCCCCATTCTTGCAGTTGTTCCCTGGACAGTCATTGATGTTCTCCTCACAGTTCTGGCCCGTGAATCCTACACAGAAGAGACATCTGCCATGATGCCACCTGACCATCCATCAGTGCCACAACGCCAAGCCCCTCACCACCCCTCAGCCGACAGCAGGTTGCTCCATACCGGGTGCAGAGCACGCACTGGGTGCTCCCAGCCCAGCTTTGAAGCCAGCTGCCCGGTTTCATCCCCAACCCCATCCTGCCTCTGCCTTGGCTCGGTTCTGCCATGCAGGTTTCCCTGCCAGGGTGCCACCACCAGAGCCCAGCAAAACAGCTGCAGCTTCCTCCATGCAGGGCAGACGGGGAGTCCCCAGCGCAGGCCCCACCTGCCAAAGCCCCCGGCTCTGGAGACGCTCCCCTGGAGCAGTGGAGGATCCGGCTCCGTGGCAAGCCAGGCTGAACCGGTGCTGCTCCCACAGAGACTTGCAGCACCCGGCGCTGAATCACCGGCTTTTAATTTCACATGCAAAGAGCCTCATCAGCAGCGCGTCTCCCGGAGGGGGATCCAAGTCCCTGGCAAGGGCGAACCGCCGCCCCACACGGCGCTGTGCTAATCCCAGCCCTCCTCCTGCGTGGCGAGCCCCGGCTGCTGCGGTTCTGTTCCTGCCTCCGCTCGACAGCACAGCTCACATGGAAACCGTGCTGCCCTCGGCCTCTGCCAGCAGCACCTGCAGCAGGACTGAATGGCCAGGCGCTTCTCGGGGCATCTGCCAAGCCATCCCGTCCCCCTCCAACCACCCCTTGGGTTAAAAGCTGCGTTTTCTCTAAGGCCTCTGATGCTCCCGACCCGGTTGATGTCGAGCATCAGCCTTCCCAGCCCACCCAGGCACTGTCCAGGGTCAGGACAGCAATGCCAGCCCATGGCAGCTCCTTGCAGTGCCGACATGCATCTGTAGCTCCCCTCCAAACTCCCCAAGGCATTCTGCAGGTCCCAGCCTGGCTGCTCCCCAACTCAGGCAGCTCACTACATCACTTCCACGAGGAAGGGACTGGGTGCCCAGGCTCATTCCTCTATGGGACCCCAGCTGGGGTTTCATCCCGCTCCCCCACAGCCTCAGCCCCATCACACAAGGAGCAGCAACAGCTCTTTACTGCTGGTAGGAGTCCAAAGCAGATAACGTTGATTTGTGCCTCGTTTTTAAGCAGCTGGGCTGAGACTGAACAGCAATAACTGACAATGTCCTAGATACCAGGATTAACTCATTGTGAACCGTCCCAATGAGTAATTAGTACTGCAATTAGTTTAAAGTCAGGGTTACACTCTACAGCGATGGCATGATAAAACGGCCCAGATTAGTTTAACTTGAAGAAACTCGGTAAGGCTGGGCCTCTCCAGGCATGAAAAGGGGACATTGTTTCAGGTCTGCTGTGCTGCATACCAGCGTATCAATCACCCTCTTATCAGGAGAAACAGTCCCCCCCCCCGCCCCCGCCCCTCCTGCCTCCCCCCAAAGCTGATGAAGCTCCTGCAGCGAGCCATGCCGGATGGCAGAGGTGCCAAGGGACCCCCTCGCTGTCCCCCCCAGAGCAGGAACCACATCGTACCACCCCGAAGGAGGCGAACCAGCTCCTGCAGCATGCAAATCTCCTGGAAACAGCCCACGAAGCCACGGCTGGGTGTGGAAGAGCCACTCTCCCCGCAGCAGGGATGCTCCCCCAGGGCCACACCTCACCGGGACGTGCCTGATGCTTGGGCTGCTCCAGGGAAAATGCCTCGTCAGCAAAACAGCAGGGCAGGGCCAGCACCGCTCATCCTGCCTGTCCTGTGGCAATGCTGGGCCGGGGCAGGGAGGTGCTCCTGCAGAGCATCGCCCCTGGGAGCTCCTGGCTGCACCAGCTCAACCCAGAAGGAAAGGCTTCCTTCCCCCTGCACCACCTGCCAGGTCAGGGCCTCCCAAGGGATGGGAGCTTTGGTCCAGCCTGGCTGAGCAGGTGCAGAGGGGAAGCAGGGGATCCTGCAGGGCCCTGTATATTATTTGGGATGGTTAATGAGTCTCCAACAACAAGCTTTGGGAAGGGGACTGGAACTCTCAGCCTGTGTCAGAGAGCAAGATGAACCTCCCCATGCTGCCCTGAAGGGATCACACATCCTTCCCTAGCACCAGATCGGGCTGCCAGCAGGATGCAGATAACATCTGCATCAGCTGGAAGACCCCATCCCCACCCCAATCCCACGTCCCCAACAGCAGCGGGGCAGGAGGTATGGCAGAGGAAGCCCAGAGCTCCCCCCAGTAAACCCCAGCAGCACCCGGGGTGCAGAGCAGAGAAGCCACCTACCCCTCATCCTGCCCCAGCTCGCACGGGGCTACAGGCAACCAGAGGAGATCAAAGCAACCCCACGAAAGACTTGTCAGGCAGCTCAGCGCTGCTCACAGCTTCCTTCCAAGGGAGAGGGCAGATGCATCCCCTCTGCGCCTGCCGCAGCTGGCAGGAAACCCAGAGATTTCATTTCTCCAGCCAGCGCAGGGCCAGGCAGAGCGTGGGGCTGCGCTCAGCTCCTTCCGCTCCCTGCCCTGACCACACTGTCCAAGGGCAGAAGTGAGAAGGGCTCACAGGAGTCAGGGGGCCCTTTCACAGTTGTTTGTCTTTCCTCTGATTCGTACGGGGTACTGAGCTCCTGTACTGGGCACTGGACTCCCATGCAGGGTGCTGAGCTCCCAGGATAGGTCCCCCTCCTGCAAGAGCCTTTCATTTCAGAGGCTGCAACTCAGCCGGGCTGCAGCAGTGAGCAGGAGAGGGTCTCCTTTCCCCAGCTCCCCTCAGACTCAGAAACTTTCTGAAATAGCTATTCCGGGCTAATTATTCCGTTCTGGAAGTGGATTAAGCTAAAGCGGAAAAAGGCACTCTTATTCTGGAATATGAGCATCCGCACAGGGGCCTCTGCTGCAACAGTTGGTTTGGAAGAGCTATTTTGGTGAATCACCAAGAATAAAAAGCCCCCAGATGACCTCTCCTCTTCGGGCACCGCTCCTCAACGTCTTCCCAAGCACAGACAGCACAGCGAGCCCACAGCCCCTCGTTTTTTCCCCCCTCCCCTGACCCATAACTCAGGGGAAGATCAGGCACTACTTGTTTAAGAGGGACAAAGGGGCTGCAAGAGGGTCCCCGGTCCCCATCCTCACTCCCTCAGAGGCAGCCCCTACCTGGCAGACACGTGCAGTCGTAGGTGGTGTCTCCGATCTGGCGGCAGGTCCCCCCGTTCTGGCAGGGTGAGGGGTTGCAGGGCACGTAGAGGTGCTCACAGTTCTGCCCGGTGTAGGCTGGCTTGCAGGAGCACTGGTAGGTGCCCACCTCGTTGGTGCAGCTCCCGCCGTTCTTGCAGACGGGCGGTGAGATGTTGCACTCGTTCACGTCCTGCTTGCAGTTGGCCCCGTGGAAGCCGGAGGTGCACCGGCAGATGTAGTGGGCTTCGAAGGGGACGCACTGGCCCCCGTTGGCACAGGGGTTGGAGGCACAGGGGTCGGCCTGCTGGCAGGTTTTGCCTGGGGATGGGAGGATGAGGATTTAAATCACAGCTCGGGCACATGGCTGGAATGGTCTTTGTGCTGGGGCAAGGATCTGGCTGTGGGATTGTGTTTGCAGGGGGTGCAGCTAATTCGCCCCACCTCTGCCCCTGTAAAGCCTTCATCCATTCAGGAAGCTTGCAGCTCACCCAGCCAGGGAACCCTCTCCACACCCCCAAACCCCTGGTCAGATGTGCAGACCCCCCTCCTTTCTCCCAGTGAGCTGGAATCGAAGGGAGCATCCTCCTCCACCCATGGGGGAGCAATGCCCACCCCCCGGCACCAATCCAAGCCACCCCTCTACCCTCACAGAATCACAGACTGGTCTGGGTTGGAAGGGATCCCAAGGATCACAGAGCTCCAACCCCCTGCCACAGGCAGGGACACCAACCTCCAGGCCTGGAGCTACACAAGGTTGCCCAGGGCCCCATCCAACCTGGCCTTGAACACCCCCAGGGACCTCCCCATCCAGGTCACCACATCCACGGTGGCCCCTCCTCACCTGACCACCCCGGCGGGCAGCGGCACTTGTACTCGCTGAGCGTCAGCAGGTCGCAGGTACCCCCGTTGCGACAGGGGTTGCTGAGACAGACGTTGTCACGGGGCGTCAGGCAGAGCTCGTCGGTGAAGCCCAGGCGACAGGCGCAGGTGTAATCCACGGTGCTGCCACGCACCACCGGGCTGCAGGTGCCGGCGTTCTTGCAGGGGGAGCTCAGGCAGGGATTGGGCAGCTGGCACCGCTCGCCCACGTAGGCGCCGATACACCTGGCAAGGGCGAGAAACACTGTCAGCGGGATCAGCCCTGAGGGGATGGGGGCACCCAGATACCCCAGGGACCGGCTTCGGGAACGCCTCCCCCAGCCCGACCCTGTGCCGCATCCCAGCACATCAGGTTCGGCAATCGCACGGCTCTGCCCTGGCCACGCTGGGCTGAGAAGGGGAAGATGAAAGAGGTGCTGGTAACAAAGGCGTCCCCCCATCAAGAGGCCTGCACCGACTTGCAAAACCGCAGCCTCCAGCGCTGACGTCCTGCTTCTCATCACAACATGAGGGTTCTGCCTCCCCCTCCTCGCTGAAGAGGAAACCGAGGCACAAGGAGGGATGTGGTGGAGGCAGGGGGGGCACCCCCATACCAGTACTCAACCAAGGGTACCTATACCCCCAAGCGGCCTGTGGGGCCAAGCAACTCGGGGACAGCCCCATGCCCCATGCCCCTGCCCCACCAGCGCCATTCTTGTCCTCCTTCTGTCCTCAGAAATCCCTCAAACAGGATCAAACACAGGCACAGAATCGACTGCTAACAGGTGGGACACGTTTCTGCTCCTCAGAGCCAAGACAAACCCTGTGCAAGGAGGGACAAGCGGCCCAAATTGCCACATCCTTCTGCGTGGGGACCCTGAGAGAAAGCCCCCCCAGTGCAGCCACCGGCTCAGCCATCTGTCACTGTTGGCCAACAAGGCTGAAGCAACTGCCTGCTGCAGGACAGGGGCAGATGTCAGGGACATGAAGCAAGGGCAAATCCTGCCAGCCATCCCGATGAGGCTGGGCAGGATGCGGGGCTGGCAAAGGACCCCTTGGACAGGGGAGCTGCTCCCCCAGGAAAGGGAAGAGGGAGCAAAGATGTGCACAGAGCGACAGAGGACACCCAGCATCAAAAGATCCCGGGGATGAGGCCCTTTGGGGCACCTCCCCAGCACAAATCCTCCTGCACAACATCTCTTGTATCACGCCTGCAACATGAGATGCCACACGTTTTATCCCCAACCAGCTCCGCTCGCGTTACACGGCTTCTGAAGGGGGATTTTCTGCCCTGGCTGGGCTGTGCACAGAAGCTGCTGTGAGTATGGCATGTGAGGAGCAAGGCAATGCCAGCACGCTGCTGTCCCACACCATGATGGCAATGCCACCGCAGCAGAGTGGGACACGCCATGCTCCACTCATTCCAGTCCACCGGCTGCTACCGGAACCCCCACCCACGAACCCCACCAGCCTGCACACCCCAAAACCAGGCCATGGGGTGAAGCACAGCCAGCAAACCCCCACCCTCCGCTGGCCCCAACCCGGAGCCGCGCTGCTTTGCCGCGCCGTGCCGGCGGCAGGACCACGTCTCAGCCCCGCTCCCCCTCTCCCCTTCCCCTCCTTTAACCCAATTCTGGTTTCATTGTTGGGGATTGTGTGAGAATTTGTCAGGATTCGGAGACATTTTGAGTTAATGAGACGGCATTATCCCGGCCAAATGAAAAAGAAAATGTGTATAATAATAAATCAGGGCATCTGCTCGGCACACAAAGGGCGGCGGGGAGCAGGTGTGCATCCTAATGAGGCAGAGCAGCTGCCGGCGCCCGCGGACGATGCCCGGCTCGCCGGCGGCTCCAAGCCCAGGGCGCCGGAGCTGCGGGACGATGGAGCTTCTGGGTGGCTGCGCTGCGGCCTTGCGCGGGGGAATGCGAAGGCTGAGGCCGAGGCCGCCTGAGAGGGGCCATTGTGCGGGGCTGGGCGGGCGGCGAAGGCACGCCGCTGGCGAACCGCTCAAGTGTGCAGTCATCTGTTAAAAGCACCACTCGCTCCCTCTCCCTCCCTTATCCCCCCCACCCCTACTCCGCCTCCCCACACACCACACAGGCTTTTGGGGGGTTTTTCTTGCCCTTAAAACAATCCTTCGGGCTCTACGCTGGTGGGTGGCGGAGAGGGAAGCGTCACGGGATTCTCCAATGGGAGAAGGTGGTGGAAAAAGAGAGGGAGGGGGAAATAAATAAATAATAAGGAAAAGGGGAAAAAAAAAAGAAAGTGATGCTGGACAAAGAGCCCTGGGTACAGCGCGGGAACTGCTGAGCACGCAGGGACTGCCACAGCACGCGGGCTTCGGCTCACGGCACTGATAGCCAGGACCGGGATGGGATGCTCTGCGTCCCTGGGCTGGCTGAGGAATGGCTGGGATTGGGGTTCCTGCGTCGTGGGGCTTAAATGAGGCTGGGGGTGAGGGGTGCGGAGCTGAAAGCCCTCCCACCCAATTAGTTTTCGGATCGTTTCCAATTTCAGCGCAAGCGAGTGGCGGTTTGAGCTCAGGGATGGCAAGCCAGAGCACAGCACAGCCCGAGCCCGGGTACGGTTATTAGCCAGGAGATTAATTAGCAATCAGAGGAAACCCCCCCGGGGGGGTGCAGGGGAGCCCTTGCCTGAAGGCACAGGGGGTCTGGGCACATTGGGAGGGGGGGGTGCTGGGGGCTGCCCTGAGCTCCGCTGGGCTGTCCGGTGCTTTCCAGGCTTTTACTTCAGGAAATCACTGGAGTTTCATGGAGGTTGCAGAGGGTTGGGGTGGGTTTTTTTCATGGCTTTCTATTTGTTTGTTTTACGAGCTGGTTTATGGACGCGACCAGCTCAATAGCAAGGAGGGTGCGGCAGGCACAGGGCAAGGGCTCGGCGCAGGCCTGAGGGGCTGAGCTGAGCAATGGGCATTTCTCCTCCCTGCAAGGGGGGGTTATTTCCAGTCCCTGAGCCGCGCTGGTGAATCATAGAATCCCAGACTGGTCTGGGTTGGAAGGGACCCCAAGGATCACAGAGCTCCAACCCCCTGCCACAGGCAGGGACACCAACCTCCAGGCCTGGAGCTACACAAGGTTGTCCAGGGCCCCATCCAACCTGGCCTTGAACACCCCCAGGGATGGGGACACCCTCATGTACCCACTGCACACACACTGCACCAGCTCCCGGCTTGGGGACCCCTCTAAAACTCCTTCCACAGTTTCTAAGTCATCTCAGTTTCTATTCAAAAGGTCCCTGAAGGCCAGGGTACCGCTGCAGTGACAGTGACATGAGAGCACGAAACAAGGACACCGGACCCTTCTCTGCTCACACGTGGCAGAGGCCAGGATGTGCCCATGGGCACCCTCACACCTCACACCTTCCAGCATCATCTGTAGGCACTTCTGCACAGAAACAACACTATCCCTGCCCTCGTTTGCAACAGCAAGTCTGAGCCAAGGCAGGGAAGAGCGTGGCTGCAGAGCAAAGCTGTGGGATGAATGTCACCGTTTCATCCCACACAGGTCCCAGAGCTCGCTCACAGCCAGAGACTCCAGAGCTGCACTTAAAAGCCCAATGACCACAATGGCTTTAGAGAGTCCCAGCTGCAGAGGAAAGCCTGGAGACAAGTCTCGTATGCAAAGGCTTCGATCAAAGAGATCAAAAACCCAAGTGAAATACAAGGCCAGCCCAAGATGAGGTACTTTTCAGCTCTCCCAGGTCTGGAAAGGCTGGATTTGGCAGAGCCAGGTTCAGCTCCCAGCCGTGCTCCAAGCTCAGCATGCATCCACCTACTTCTCCAAAGGAGCAAAAACCTCTCCCAAAGTTCAGCCCAAGGAGCTAAGCATTATTTTCTCTAAAAAAACAGACCACAGCTGGTGGCATCAGGGATCCTGGGGAGTAGCCGTGGAAGATGCGACGTCCCCCCGGGCTCAGCCAGGTGAGGATCACCCTGTGGTTTTTCCTTTGGCATTTCCCAAGCCAGGGCTACCCAAGCCAAACCTCAAGCAGCTTATGGCAATTAGCATAAGAGACATTAAAGCTACGTTTTAATTAGAGATATATGTGTCGGCAGAGGACAGGGTGGTTGCTCAGATCAAAACAGCTCAGAAGGGCCATTAGAAACCAGAGCTGAGGCAGGGAAAGGCAGCTGAGCTCCCTGGAGAGGCCCAGCGTGGCTCCCAGCCCCACGCGTGACGCACGCCCCTGTCCCGACCCAGGCAGGAACGATGAACGACTAAAAATACCTAAAAATACCAATGTCTCTGCCTCCCCTGAGCACGCAGCTGAGAAATGTTTCCGTTGAGTCATGAACCTGCTGAAGAGGCACCAAACACTTCAGCCACAACCCACCCCACTGAAAGAGATGGTGATGGAGGGTGAGAACATCCCGAGCACGGTGATGGCTGAGCCTTTCTCCAATGCACTGTGCTCCCTCTCCCAGCACCACGCTGGCACAAGGAGCAAATCAGGGCAGTTAAGACTCACAACTCTTCACTTCCAGGATATTTGCTGTGCCACTTAACCAAGGGGCCAGGGCCATCACCAAAGGACCAGGCAGGAAAAGGAACAGCAGTGCAGCAATTGGTCCCCATCCCTGCAGATGAGGATGCTGCATGTGCTCCTTGCAGGTGTGAACGCACTGATTTACCCCCCTCCCCAATCATATGGGGTTCTTGTTCATCCCAGTGGCTTTTTGTTTCGGGGGAGCAGGCAGAGGCTGGGGGCTGGATTCCCACGATACTGGGCTGTGACACATCTTTCCCCCCTCCACATCGGCCCCGAGCAAGCGCCTGGAACGCAAACTGCTGCGAGGGGCAGGGGGAGGCGCAATTAATAATGCCTCACGCTCCCGACCCATAAATCTCCGGCACGATTCACGGGTGATGTGAAGGGTGATGGAGAAGGCCTTGTCCAAGGTCAGACAGCGAGTCTCAGGGGATGGCCTGGGAACGGGAACAGCGGCCCTGAATTCCCACCGTGCTCCCAGCACAGAGCCCAGGCCAAATCTGGATCCGCTCAGCAGCGGCACGTGCAGTTGTTGTGTCTACTGCGCATCCCTAACCAGTTACAAACAACGGCCCAGCGCTGTAGTTATTCCAGCAGGGCTCCTCCAAAGCTTGGCAGATCATATAATCAAAAGCATGAATGAGCTCCAGGAAGATCAGAGCTCCAACGAGCTTCGCTGCCTGCTGCCATGCCGCTGCCCTGGCTTTGCATTACATGCTCACCTGGGCACCACAGCTTCCAGCACCCCCTCACCCTGCAAGCAGCACCAGCAGATTTGAGGTGCCTCTCCCAGTCCCCACACTGGGTGCTCCACACGTGCTGCAAGCCCTTTGTTGGCTCTTTCCCTACTTGCAGTGCATGAGGCTTTGCCCCCCCACCCCATCAGCAACAGGTTCCGTCCCTCTGCAGCAATGCGGGCACTGAAAGCATCCCGAGGCAGATGTTTCCCTGACCTCTGACCCAAGACTAATTCAAGAGGTTTGCTGTTTTCCTTTCTGTGCTAAGCTGCCATCTGCCACGGCCAGCACAGATGACACCCAGGTGCTCCCGCAGCCCACCCCACCCTGGCTCCTGCATGGCAGCACAGGGGCTTTGTTCAAATTTGGGATGTGTCGGCACTGCACAAACACAGGCAGGGGGGTGCTGCAGAGGTGCTGGATGCCCTGAGTGCAGGGGGATGCCCTGGATGTGGGGGGGCTCTGCAGAGGCTCAGCTTGCACCACCGCGCAGCTGAGAACTGCCACACTCATACCACCCACTGCTCTCCTGCCTGGCCTCAGGGTGTCCCCTAGGGGCTGAGGCCATGGCAGGGCCAGAGGTAAAACCCACCTCAGGCTTAAAACACACAAACTAAACCAACAAGCAAAATGAAAACCAGGTGTAAGCAGGAGCATGGCCACCAGACACGTGGGGGCTGCCTCCATCCCTATCCCATGGGGGGGTATGTTGGGGGGGAGGCAGGTCCAGGGGGCAGCCCCATGCTGTGGGAGGGGATGGGGGGTTGGGGGGAGCCCCATCCCGGCTGCTGGCCCCACGTCCAGGCTGCCTCTTATCTGCCCTGTTATCACATAACCTCTTCCTCACCCTCATCTGCTGGAAGCATAAACGGCCGTGGTTGTTTTCCCCAAGGTACGAACACCGTGGGAAAGCTGTGGAGGGGAGGCCCAGGTCTGATTGAGGAGGGGGTACTTGAGACTAATGGGGACAGGAGAGTCCCTGCTGCCTCTGGGGCAGCAGTGAACCCAGGCACCGGGTGTGGGATCTTCCCAGCTGGGGGAGAAAAAGCCCCCCATCCCCAGGGGAACATCGCTCTGATCTGCCGTACCCATGGCCTGGAGCAGCCATCCCAAATGAGCCACCCTCCCTGCACCCCAGAGACCCCAGCAAAGCCATCCCAGCACAGAGGTCATTCAGAAACCACAGCTGTGACCTTGTGCATGGCACAGAGGTCCCCACCAAGGGACCATCACACCCACAGGTCCTTCTGCACCCACAGTCGTGCTAAGTGACCGAGCAGACGCCGGTACCAGCAGCCCAGACCCTGTGGAGCAAAGTGAGTGGCAAAAGGTGAGCGGGACACTCAGACTCCACGTGTTTGCTGGCAGCAGCTGAGGGAAGGAGAAATAACCAGCAAGAGTCTCCCTTAGCTGCACACAGGACCACAGCACGCTGTTCCCAGCCGCAGAGCGGTGACACCACCCTACCCCATCGTCCCCACACCTCTGGGGGTAAGCATCACCCTTGGGCTTACGAAGGGGAACCCCAACTGCCTGCTCCCACACCTTCCCTGCGCAAGACCCTGGGCATTCAGCTTGCTTTCCACCACGCATCCACACAGCAGAGTCACTTTTCCAGTTGTGCCAGTGGCTTCCTGCCTGGCACAGCCTGGAAGCAGCACCCCAGCCTTCTCCTTGAAGTCACACCCTTCCCTTGAAGACACGTGTGCTCGGTGCCAGCCCTGGGGACCCTCAGCTCCACTCCAACCAGAGAAAGGACCCAGTGTTTTGGAATATGCCTCCACACCATTGAGAGACAAGGTCTGCTTCTTACTCCATCCTCCCATCCCATCTTACTCCATTCATGCTACTGCCTCCCTGTGAGCCCCTCCTGCATTCCTGCATGGAGCATCATCAGGGAGCACAAGTGTGTACGAGTGCGGTCCCAGGGGCATCACCCCTCCGAGCCCAGGAGAACACTGCAGAGCCAGGGGAAGGCACACAGGCCTGAGAAACGGTCCCACTGGGAAACAGAGCTCAGCACGCTGCTCTGGTCCCATCTCTGCTCCGGTACCACCACCCTACTTGGAGTGATACAGGACCACCAGAGCCAGCAGAAGGAAGATGGGTGCAGGGAGAGAGGAGAAACGCTGCCTTAACCTCCCTGGAGCACACTGGGCTGTGGATGTTCCCTCCTGCCCAGGCAGCCAGGCGCTTGGTGGGGGCTGCTTGAGCCCCCCAGCCCGACAGCGGGCACAGCCGGGCTCACCACACCTCAACTGCAGCTTCACTCTGTGGTTCCTGGGATACACATCCGTTAAAACACCAAAGGCTTCACCACAACTCCAGGGAGAGCCAAGGGGGTGCTGCCCAGCTCCCCTCACCCCCATGGGACACCCTGACCGGGCAATGCACCCCAAAACTCCCGCCAGCCCTTCCGTGCTCCTCCGGCGCCAGCGCGGCCCCACCAACACCTCCAGCAGCCGCAACGCACCTCCCAGCACCAAAAAACCCCAGCCCTAGACCAAACTGGTGGTTTTTATGAAGTCCCATCCAGGCCCAGCTTTATTAAACACTCTGGGACACCAGCCTGGGAAAAAAGGAGAGTTTCACACAGGGAGGGTGGTTGGCAAAGCAGCAGGTTACTCCGAGTGACATCAGGTTAATGAAGAAAGAGCAGATCTCCGGTCTTGTTTAATTAAAAAAAAGCAAACTGCAATCTGAAGCCTTTGATGTGTTTTTTTTGGGTTCCATTTCATTTTTGACCTAGCCCAAGCCATCTAATTGAGATTTTTTTTAAAAGACCCAGACTTTCATCTGGAGAGAAACTAAAGGAATTCCCAAAGCTGGATATATATACTCACGGTTGGGAGTGGGGGAAAGCGTGCTAGAGCCCTGCTCCTCCTACCAGCCCAGAGTAGGGAAAGCAAAAATAATAAATGGCTTTGTTTCTTGAGCAGACATTAGTCAGGACAGTTTGGGAATCAAAGTTCCCATTGTAATGAAAAACAATATAACGCCATTCCTAAGCAGAGTGGCCAAGCTATTCACCGGGCGGTAACCAGCTACCTGGGAAGGAGCTGCCTTTCAATGGAGCTTCATTCACAATAAACATGAAAGATGTCGAAGGAAGAGACCAAGACAAAACTCAGTTCATTCCCACCCTCAACAATGGCTGCTACAAGGCCGTGGGGGTGTTTTTCCTCTCTCCCCCTCTTGATGCTTTTTATATCCTTCAGCCGGTGTGAATCCGCCCAGCCCCACCATGGTGGAGGCTGGCTGCCCTGTGCTGGGCTCTGCTCCTCCCTGCTCATCCCAGCCCCTGCTCCTTCTCTTGGAGGAGCCCACCCACTGGGTGACCATGAAGGATGTGCTTCCAGCTGTGATCCCAGGGAACACAGCGTGGGCAAAGCCTGGCACAGAGCCCCACCATCCATCCACGGGGTCAGTCCCCAAGCGAGTGCTGGACTGACTGTGCCATTAGACACCAGTAAGTTACCCAGCTCTTCCTCTCCTCCCTGGTGCTGCCCAGCAGAGCACCCACAACTGCTCCCTGGTTTGATTTTTCATTTGTTAACATTTTTCCCTTTAAAACCATCTTAATTCTTTAAGCCAGAAGAAGGAGACGTCAGAATTTGGGGGGAGATAAGGAATTCCCACCTCCCCAAGCCACCTGCCAGCCCAGCACCACTGGGGTCAGCCCAGCACCTGGGGTCACCCTCCCTTCCCCATCACTTTTGGGTAAACATCCATTTCCATCCTCTCTGGACACACACACTGCCTGCACAGGGTGGTTTCAGCCTGCCTTGCTCCTGGGAGCTCTGGCACGGACGCAGTGCCAATGTCACCATCTCACTAAGTGATGATGAACTTGGGTTGGGTTTTTTTTTAACTTTCCCCCCTCAAATCAAGTTTTGGCTAAACACCAAGCTGCCTGAGAGCCAAATATGGACAAGTCCCACCCGGGATATGTGTGACCCCCACCATCCCACTCTTCTAATCCTGAACATAAAACCTGAGATTAGGATCTGAACAGCTACCAAGAGTTTAAACAAGCTATATTTAGCTCCTGTATTTATAAATAGGAGGAGAGGGGGGTTTTGCAGAACACATGGGTGCCCCTGTGGCACAACACCCCCACCCCCAAAAGCCAAAGCAGTCAGTGCCAGAGCTGTTCTGGCAGAGGGGAATGGTTGGAGCCATGAAGCCACTGGCTTCTCTTTGCAAGCAAAGCTCCCCAAAATAGTTATTAGCAACAAAAACCTCCCCCCCTCCTCCTTGGAAATCATGGCTTGAGGGATGTAAAGCAACTCCAAGTAGATGGGTATCCGCTCCTGGGATGTGCATCCCAGGATTTCTGCTGCTGCTGAGTTTAACCAAGGAAACGGCGACAGAGGGAGGGAAGACTCTTCCCTCCGACACCTTTTGCCGGCAGAAATCCCTGTGTCAACATGACGCCCTCGCCGAGGGAGCGGGGACAATGGCAGCGGCTCTGCCCTCCGGCAGCAGCTCGCATTCCTGCCCCCCTCCCCTGGAAACCCCCCTTTTGTGGGGAGCAGCAGGCCCTGTGAAAGGGCCGTCTGTCGCCCTGCCTTTTGACTTGGAGGTCTGTGTCTAACATTTTAATAGGGGCTGGGGGCCGGGACAAGCCCCCCCCCCCTCCTCCTCCTCCTCCTGGGATGCTCCCCCACGGGGTCGCTCTCCCAACCCGCCCCGAAGCCGGCGCACAGGCACCGGCTGGGACCAGCAGTGGGTGGGTAGGCAGGAGATGGTGGCACTGCCACCACACATTCCTGACAGAAACATTCCTCCACCTGCCCAAGGAGCTGCTGGAGGGGTTGACAGGCTGGGAGGGCTTTTGGGAAGGTCATTGTCTGATCCCCCAGCACAAGGATGCACCAGTGGGTCAGGAGCACTGGGGACACGCTCTCCTCCACCGCTGCTCATTAACAGTAGATAATTTCCATCCTAAAATAAACCACTGCACATTCAGAAACCCTCACACACACACCCCCCCCACACACCCAGACAGTGATGCTGGTGGGGAGCACAAGGTCCCTGGGGGTCCCATATGGCAGTACCTCTGTCAGCACAGGTACATGGGACAGAGCCACGGACAAAGCTCTGTTGCTTCTCTCTCCCTGACAGTTGTGGTGGACACATGGTGTCACACCACACCAGGAGCTCAGGAGGATGGGGAGGAATAGGCAGCAGAAGGCATGGCCCAGCCCTGCAGCCCCCCATCCCCAGTAACAGCCTGAGCAGACCTGGAGGTCCAAGCAAAGCGTGGCACGGCCACTCTCATCTGCACTGACTTCAGACCAAGCCCAAAGCAACAGGCTGCAGAGCTCCTCAGTGCTCCTCCTGCCCTCCCAGCCCATCACCGCGCAGCCGCTTGCCTGCAGCCTGCCCCTTCTATTAAATAAGTGCGACGTTATGGCACCATTAAAACTTAATAAATCCATTTCCCATATAAATACCCTTAAATTCAGATTTTGGGGAAGGGAATTAGGGCGAAAACTTGTTAAAAGAAAGCCACTTCTTGCACAAATACATTTTTGCAACTTGACTGAGCGTGAAAGTTCCCCATTAAAATGCAGCGGCGCTCCCAGGGCTGGAAAGGTGCAAGGGCCCAATAACTGGGGCCTAAACGTTAACTGTTTAACTGACTTTTCCAATATTAACTCCAGGCTGCCGTGGGGGAAGGGGAGGAGGTGGTGGGTGCAAGCCTGAAGTGGACATTAATCACTGCTGGGCGAGGGAAACGCACCCAGCACACCCACTGCTCCGAGTGGCCCTTCGCTGGCTCATACATGGGGCATCACTGGCCGTGAGCAGGGTGCAAACCCGGCTGCATGTGGGGAGGTGGGCAGGATGCTGCTCCATCTGGGGCTGGGCTTCCCCCCAGGACCCAGCCCAATGGCTCCATCCTCATCCTCATGCATTTTCCAGCGGGCACCTCCATCACTAATTCACCTCCATGAGCCAGGATGTGCCTGGAAGGTTGTGCTGCTCCACCTCGCACCAAGAGGGGTTTGGGTGTTCAGCTGAGCAACACCACGCAGAGGGAAACTGAGGCACCAAGCAGACCTCTGCTAGACCGGTGCTAGAGCTGTACCTGGGGGCACTCCAATGGGCCCAGGTGCTGCTGTGCACTGAGGAAGGCAGAGGCCAGGCGAGGCCTCACAAGTCTGCACCGGCACCATTGCACCTCGGCCAGACAGCCAACTGGAAGCTGCACCAAGCTGCTCTACCAGCAAGATTCAGGTGTCAAAGTGAAGACCCCGTGTCTCCGGGTGGGCATCTCTAACTGTCCTGGTCTGACCTAGCAGAGTCCTGCAAAGACTTCCCAATAGATGTGCTATTAAGTCCAACTGGGGGCTCCTCACCAAACCCAATCAGACCCTGCTGACGCTGGCGGTGCCAAAGCCCTGACCCTCACATCTGCTCCTGCTCCTGGATGTCTCCAAGCTCAGATACCCAGGAAGCAGAACCACCGTGCCCCCCTCAACGCCACAGCAGCATTTCTACTGCTCATTCCACATCTCTGGCTGACACGAGTAGCTGCGGTTTTACCCCCGGCCAAAGCATGACCACAGCCCCGTGCTGGTGAGCACCCAACCCAACACCCTTGGCCAGCAGTCCCTGCACGCTGGTAACACCGACCAACCGCTGCTGATACCCAACAAGGCCAACCCCACAGAGTCCAGCATGGCAGGATGGAGCCCTTCCGTGGAGAGATGGACTGGGGAAGGCGGGATGCCTCTTCCCACAGCAAATCCAGGCTCAGGAGGGCACCACACAGCAGGGCAATGTCAGGGACCTGCAGGATTTGGGCACAGCCACTTCATTCCATGAGCCAGGGCTCAGCACTGCATGCCAAGGGCATACAACAAGATGAAAAGACCATTTGGAAAGCATCTGCAAGCACTCCAGACCTTCACCCCTCAGCCTGATGATCTTTCTAACCCTGACCCCCAAAGAAAGGACCAGACCAGCCCCAGACCAGCCTGGGGAGTGGTGAGCAAGCAGCACAAGCAGCCTGTGTTGCTGTCCCATCCTGAGTGGCAACAGGAGCTGGCTGGACACAAAACCACACGCCTGCAGTGAAGCAGACAGACCCCCACCACCTTTTTAGTCGCTGGATGGTGGCAGGACTCAACTGAGACCGCACTGCAGGTCTGCTTTCCCAGGGGGCTGAGGGGGGAGGCAGTTAACTTGTGTCCCTGGGGCTCATCTACTCTATAGCCATCTACTACACCAACCTGTAGGTGAAGTCCTACAGGACTTCACCTGGAGTGTGGCAACACATGAACCACAAGGAAGTCTCCATCCAGATCCAGAGCTTACCAGCTCTTGGTAACTGCACCCCGAGGCTACTCCCTCGTTAAACACACTGATGCTCTATAAATTTCACATTCCACTCGTGTACACACGTCTTTACCATGCGGGACACCAACCAACATGAGCAAAAATGAGGGTCACCACACCTCCAGGCCTGGAAAGAGCAGGTTAATTTCCAAACAATGTTATTTTAAAACTTGCTAACTGCCTCCTGATTATGTTATCCATGCCCTTAATTGGTGAATAGCTTGGTCTTGCAAGGGCTTAGACATGTTTCCCTCAATGCTACGTACAATAAACTGTAACAGCTTCACAGGTGAGACCAGGGCACGTAGCATCAGCTGGAACAAATGGATGTATTATGGTTTCCAGCAGGTAAGATGACAACAAGTCAGGTGGTTTGAGATGGAAGAGGCTTAGGTGGAATAAAACACACCCTGTGTGACAAAGTGAGTGACGTACAGAAGCTGCCTGTGGAGCAGAGCCCCGTGTGCAGCATCACACAGTTAACAGCTACAAGTACCCGGTGGGGAACAGCCCCTTGGACCTCAGGTGATGAAGACCACTGCAAATGCTTGAGCCCCTCTGCATCCTGGGGAGCCTCTGATCAAATTCACCTCAGCAGGCATCATCCCCCCTGCTCCTGCTCATGCCACCGGTACTGCCAAAAGACCTCTGAGGTGTCTCCTCCTGAACGTGACCCATGCTGGCCCCTGCCCAGATGCAGTACAACCCTCTGGACATCACAGGTACCAGACCAGGAGAAAAATCATGCAAGATAAAACCCCTCTCAACCCAACCAATAAAATCCCAAGGCCTGTCAGGAGGAATCAGTGGGACCACCTGAGACAAGTGATGACCACCAAGCTGCCTTGCAGAGAGATGTAAACAGATTTTCTAGAAAAGAGCTAAAAAATCCTGCTGCTGTCTCACTGACCTCACCAACTGGGCTTCCCAGCAAAGCTCCTCTTCACTGGAGTCCGCAACAGGTGATGCTTTTATATTTTTAACCTACCCTCTTACCCATTTCCACCTTGTTCTTTCCGAGAATGAGATCAGACTCGAGCGAGCCATCGAGTTCTCAACATGGCTGAATCACCGCTCGTCTACTTCTTTAAGAGCTTCCTCTGGTTGATTGTTCAATACTCCACCCTCTTCCTCTCCAGCACGGAGACTGCATTTTTTTCTTTGTTGTTATTTCATGGAAATAACGTTAGGTTAAAGCACATGAGAAAAACCAAACCAGAAGGAAACTTCCGCCCTTTACAGTGAGATAACAATGACTGAGCAGTTGAATAACTTGAAGGGCACAGAACTACGGGGCTCAGATCGCTCCTCTCGCCTTCCTGGTTGTCTCATGAAAGTTTCAAGCTAAAATAATCATCTCCTGCCACTACGGTCCCCCCTCTGAATGTTTCTTCCAAGATTTCTGGCTCGCTGCCCATGGAAGCCGGTGGTGGCAACGGGCACCAGCTCAGGAGGCATTGCCCCGGCTGAACTACGACGCCACGCTGATTCATAAACAGAGGAAGTACTTTAGCAAACCGACTTTTCCCCCCTTTCAGCGCGAGCCTGGCGATAAATTTAACTTAGTCTTTTCCTCTGCTGTCTTGTTTGGTTTCTCTGGGTATGAGTATGACAACCCAGCCCCAGCTCCTCTGACTTCACTGGTGTGAAAGGCTGGTGGAGCGGGTTTGAAGCTCAGCCCCCTTTCCATGCCATCTGCTTTTAACTAGAGGAGCAAGGGAGGTCCTGGGAATAAACATCACATGGCACAGCGATCTAAAATCGGCCCCGCTCGTTTGCTGGGATGCCAGTCAAAACTACAGTTATCCAGCAGTCTAATTAGGAGCTACCACTAGAAATCAAAGTGACCTTTTGGAAAAGCTTTTCATTTTCTCTGGGAAAATGCCTCAGTGAAAGGCAAGTGCCTTTTCTGGAAGAAAGGCCACGGCTCCCCAGCACCATGAACCCACAGCGCAAGGCCGCAGCAGCCACCGTCTGCAGACCGGGCCTTTGAAAGCTCCAGATCTGGCTCAAGTGCCAGGCATGGGACATAAAACACCCCCCACCTTCAGCCGGGCTCAGCTCAAGACACACAAAACTCTGCTGCTGCCGCTCTGGATGAGTGCTGAAAGACCCGGCTACCCCTGCCAAGATGGAAAACAGCTCCAAAGGCGGCTTAATTAGGCCGCTTCTGTCACGAGCCCTCGATCAAATGCTCGGGCCTTCCCATTCAATTAAAGCCCTGCGTGCCCCGCACCGCCTGGCATAGGTACAGGCCAGATAAGGCACCTGGAGTCTTACAAACTATCGCTGTCAAGTAATAAAAGGCAGAGAAAGCTCCTCGTCTCGCACCGGCGATTCCCTTTCCGTAACAGGGCCCGATAACTCGAGGGTTGGTGTTATCAGTCGTCTCCACGTAACCCAACTAGCTCTGTCCCGCCACAAACGCCGGGACGCTCATCCTCTGGAGTAGCGTCTCCTCCGTACGCTATTTATTTCACTCCACTTTCTAATTGGATTTGTGGGGGCAGCACAATGGGGCTTTATGGCTAAACTTTGTTAAGTGCCAGGCCGAGCGGAGATGTGGCCCGCAGCCAAAATGGTGCATTTCACGCAGGCGCCAAAGGGCAGTGCCAAGCTTTTCCGCGTCTGGTATCTGTGTTCTTGGCTCTGCTTTGTTTAAGAAGCTTGGAAGCAAAACTCTCCTCGGCAAGAGACATTCAAACAAGTGGAAAAGTGGGAATTTTTTTTGCGAGCCGCTATGGGATACCTTGGGAAGTTGCACCTCCTCCAGTCTAATATCCAGCCCCCATCGTGTACCCTGCACGGGACAAGCATGGAGACACGCTGGGAGCACACACCTTGGTTTCCTGCAAAAATAACTTGCAAAACCATCCCAGCATCTGCAGCCAAGAGAGGGGGTTATTCACAGCTATCAATGAAAAAGTTCTTTAAAGTAAACTTTTTCCTCTTAAAAAAAAAACCCACTCCAAGGCTTCTCCTGCAAATAGAGCTCGCACACATCAGATCTAATTAGATTCCATCACCATCTGCACATGAAATGTAAATCAGGAGTTGCAGAGACTTAAGAAAAAAAAAAAAGGGGGGGGGGAAGAATGACCACAAGGAAAAGGAGGGGTGTAAGGTTGGGGAGGGGGCGGAGGGTTGGGCATTCTGGGAAGCCATACATGATTAGTCACACAGCATTAATCTGCCTCCCTTAACAATAGCTGCCGAATTTCGACCGAATCCCAGCTGTCGCTCTTTGAATGAAAGAAAACAAGATTTAGAGCGTCAAGCGTTGGTAAGGGCTTCTGTGCAAAAAAAAAGTGGCGTGCATTCATTAGTGGCTCACAAAGGGACCCAGCCTTTGTCCATTAAATTGCTCATGTGCCTGATTGATTTGCTGATTTATTTGCACCAAAGGGTTGGGGGGCTCAGCTTGGAAAAAGGGGCGGGAGGTGCCTGGCTACTGGGCAGAGTAACGGCACCCAGGCGGATTTGCAAAAAGCAACACGCATTGTCAAGGGAAACTGCCATTCAACAGGTTGGGATTGGAAATGCCTTCAAGGTTCCTCCGCAGAGGACTTCCTATTTGGAAATTTGGGGTGGGTGGGAACGTCTCCCCGCCTGCTCTCGGCTCAGGCCACGTTCAACAGGCAGAGGGGAAATCTGGCCGGAAAACAGAGCCTTGCCCATTCACATTTCTTTTATGGAATAGTTTTAAAAAGGGAGCTGGAGTCTTATTCACTTCTCTTGGTTATTGTTCCCTGGGAGCCTGGAGTGAATCGGCCATCGCTGCGGTGGGTCAGTTGGTCCTTCAAAGAGTACCAGTGCTTTACACATCCGTTTCCCCCACAATCGGCTTGGAGAAAGCTCCTGCCCGGGTGCCAGGTCCCACCAGGAATGCTGGGCTGCACCAGGGCTTGGCACTGGCAGGGCTGCAGGAGGAGGTGGCTCTGCTCCCCCAGACGATGCCCCGCAGACCCACAGACATCAACGGGGCAGCTCCAGCAGCTGGAGCCACGCTACCAAAACGTCTCTTGAATGTTTATTGGAGATATACTTGACACTGCACCACAAACTGCCAGGGTGCAAGGGACAGAAAGGAGACGCTTCAGGGGCAGGAGGGAGTATCTGGAAGACGGACAGACAGACAGCCTCCCTCCCTGCCCAACGGTCATAGGAGTGCCGTGGGCTGGCCCTACCTCCCACTCCATCAGCAGGGCAGTCTGCATGGGTTAATACCAGCAAAACATGGCCTTTTGCCCATGTTTTTCCACCCCACTAGGAACAAAGCCCGATCCTGCCAAACTCGCGGCGACTCCTACACAAGCAGGTTATTCTTGCCACTCAAGGAAAGAAAACGCATCTTGCCCTATTAAATCCAGAGCCTTCAAAGCAAAGTCAACATGCATGTCAATACTTTGGTCGGGGGAGATGAAAATCCTCTGGCTTCTCCATACTTACTGGCACACTTCCGTCCCGTTGGGAAAAGTTTCACACTTGCCCCCGTTGAGGCAGGATTCAGCAAGCTGTGTACACCGTAAACCTGGAAAATGGAAGGAAAGCGTTAGCCATGGCACAGGTCCTGGGGTGGCAACAGTGGGGGGCTGTAGCCCCTAGTGTCACCCAGACCAGGGACAGGCTTGCCAAGACCCCCAGGAGCACCTTGCCCCTGCGCAGCCTGGTGATAGGGGGGCTGCGGCACCCGGCGGCCCCCACCCGCTGGGTGATGGAGGTGGGGGCAAGGAACGCCTGGCCCCAGTATGGAGAGGGTCACCTAAAAATAAACTCGGGGAGGGCTTGATGGTAAGCTCTGCCTTCTCCTCCCCGCAGGAGGAGTGACAGAGAGAAACCCCAGACGAGGCCCTTGAGTGACAAATGCCATTTGGGAAAAACCATCTGCCGGAGGGCCCATTAGTTACCATTAACTCAGTAACGAAATGAGTCGCCCGTCCCAACTTGCTATGAGTAAAGGTTTCATTGTCTGGCCCTCAGAGCCAAATTCTGCGCAGTTACCACAGCAACTCACTGAAAGTACCAGAATCGCTTCCGATTTCCACCCCAACTCGCTCTTCCCCCTTCTCTGCCCCGCTCGCGCTTCGGGGTAACCGGTTGTGCGACGCGCGTGTGCAGCCAGAGCAGTTTCACACTGAGCTTCCCACCGCCACCACCAAACTTCTCCCCCCAGACGGCTGCCGAGCCCCGCACAGCCCGGGGGGCACCCCTCTGCGCCCGGGGATCCCTCCCCAGCCCCGCATCTCCCACGGGGGATGGAGCGGGATGCTGGGGATCGCTCCAGCCGGGCACAACTTGCTGCAAACTTTGTCTTCAAGGAGTTGGGCATCAGGAACGGCTCTCAACCCCGGCGCAGAGCAGAGTGAAGGGCTCCCTTCCCTCCCTTCCCTTCCCCAAATCCTCCCAGGACACTCCTGAGGAAGAGGAGGAGGTTGCTCGCTCGGCCCCGGGGCAGAAGGGGCACCGCAGGGCCCCGGTACCCCCGAACGGGCCGTTTCCCCGCTCCGTCCCGCACCTCCGGCCACTTTTAGGGCGCTTCGCAGCGAAGCGCCCGGACCCGCCCCGGGGCCGACGCCGGGAGGGGCGGGGGGGGGGGGGGGGCGGCCGGGAGCGGGGAAGGGGGGAAGGGGGGTGTGGGGGGAGACAGACCCGGCTGGCTTTCAAGAAACAGGAAACCGAGAAAAATTTGCAAAACGGTCAAAAAACTCTCGCGGAACAGGCGGCAGAAGCGCGGCCGCCCCGCACGCTCCTCCGCCACACCGAGCCCGTCCCCAGCCCCGGCTCCCCCGGCTCCCCGCCGCGCCCTGCTCCGGCCGCCCGCGGTACCGAGCTCCGGTCCCTCCCGAAAGCAGCGAGCGTAGTTCCCCGCGGCACCCGCCGGCACCGAGCTCCTGTTCCCGGGCGGCCCCCAGCGCCGCTCCCCCGCCACCTCCTCTGGGGCACCGAGTCCCGGCCACCACCCCCAACTCCAACCCCCCCCCCAACTCCCCCGCGGCTCCAGCCCCAAACCCCCCCGCGGTGCCGAACCCCGCGCTCCCCTCACGGTTCCGACCTCGGTTCTCCCGGCGGCGCCGAGCTGCCGCCCCCCCTCCCCCGCATGACCCGAGCCCGGTTCGCAGCCATCCCGCGGCACCGAGTCCCGGTTCCCACGAGCACCCCTCATCCCAGACTCCCCACCCCCCCCCCCCTCCAGCCCGGGCAGCGCCGGGCTCCGGTGCCCGTGATGCCCGGCCGGCACCGGGACACACGCCGCGCCCGGCCCCACTCTCAGCAAACTTCCTGCCGGCTGCTGGGGCGGCCGGTCCGGGGCCCGTCGCAGCGGCCCTCACCTCGCGTCAGGGCGGGCAGCAGGAGCACCAGGAGGCCGGGCGCCAGGAGCCGCTCCATCCCGCTCAGCTCCCGCCGCTCACAGCCGCATAGATCCGCGGGGCCTCGGCCGAGCCGAGCCGGTACCGGTACGCGCTTCTCCCTCCGGGAGCCCCAGACACACCGCGCCCCAACGCCGAGCGCAGCGACTCCGAGCGCCGGCGCCTCCCGCGGCTGCTCAGCCCCGGCGGGCCGGGCCGGGCCGGGCGGGAGGGCGGGGGGGGCGGGACGGCGCGGGGCGGGACGCCGCGGCACGGCGCGGCGCGGCACTGCGCGGCTTGGGACGGGACGGGATGAGACGGGACGGGATGGGACGGGACGCTCCTCCCTACCCCAGCCCGGGGGGCCGCTGCTGGGAACCCCCTTCTTGCCACGGAGGGTCCCTGCGTGGGATGGGAGTGGGGTTGTGGGGTCCGGGCAAGCCCCCACGGGTAGCCCCGGTGCAGCTACTCCCCTGCCTCTGCAACCACTGGACACCCACGGTGCAGCCCCTGCACCATGCAGTGCCCACAACCCCACAGTCCAGCTCCCCATCCCCAGTGCTGCTCCAGGGGCTGCATGGAGGTGTCCAGTGAACACCTCCATGCAGCCCCCCACGTAGTCCTAATGCAGCCCCTGGGCATCCCAGTGCAGCCCCACACCCCTCCAGTTCAGCCCCACACACCTCCAGTTCAGCCACACACCCCAACCTTGACGCAGCCCCCCACTCACACCCTGCACAACCCCAGTGCAGTGCCCCCCATACACAGTCCCAGTATAGCCCCCTTCATCAACTTCAGCACAGCCCCCACACAGCCCCCCCAGTGCAGCCCCCCAGCCCCTGCACAGCCCAGGGGATACAGGCCCTGCAGGCTGTGGCGTGGGCTCAGGGACTGCAGGAGGACCCAGGGCCCAGCCTGACCCACAGCGTGTCTGGGCAGGGGCCCTGAGCCCACAAACCATGGGGACACACGGGGATGGGACGGTTGTACATGCCCAGTTGCACTGAGGGGACCAGGGGCTTGGGCTGAGCATCCCCTGGGAGCACAGGAGACCTGGGCTGGGGGATCAAGGTGGGATTCACTCTCTGCCCCGCAGCACGGTGCAGAGGCACACAGGTATGCCAAGCCATTTCCTACCCGCCTTCGCCAGCCGTGCAGGCTGGGGAGCTGGAGCTGGGCTCGGATGTTATTTGTTTTGCTCTGTGAACTGATGAACTCGCAGGCAGAGCGCTGGCCAGCCCCACGCGTCCCATCAACAAATAAACAAATAAATTAGGAGAAGCGGGGGAAGCCAAACCCAGGAGGCAGCCCTACAAACCTCAGACATGCGCAGGCTTCCCCTGCGTGCAGTGCTGCCTGCGGGTCTCTGTGCCCTCACCCCCCCACCCTGTGTCCCCAAAGCCCCACTCCAGCCCCCAGGCGTCACGGTGCTGAGGTTGAGCCCAGCACACCGAGCTGCCCAGAGCCTGTGGGATGGGAGCGTGGGGATGTCCCATCTGAAACCCAGCCAGGCCCTGAGCCCAGCCATGGGCTTAAGCGCTTGAACTCCTGTTTGCTGGTGTCACCCCAGGGCTGTGCCTGCGGAGGGTTTGCTCAGTGGCCGTACCCGCAGAACACAGGAAACACTGTGAGGGTGCTAAGGAGGGAGGGTGCTTCCTCACAGGGCTGGGGGGACCAGCTCTGCTCAGCGAGAGTCCCTGCAGCGCCAGTGCCCTGTGTCTGCCACCACAGCGCTGTGCCACGGCGCCTGCAAAGGGGGTGGCAAAAGCTTGGGGCTCTGAGAATTGAGGGTACTGACTGCCCCAGGGGTGAGGGCACCCAAACTTCGTCGGGCTCCTGGGTGTCTCCCCGCACCCCTCCAAGCTGTGGCCGTTGCCGATGGCTCTTGCACAGCTCTCGACTGTGGGGATGTGCAGGGCTGGCTGCCGGCCTGTGGCTGAAAGCCTGGGAAAGAGGAAGAGGAGAAGGGTCAGCAACGGGTTAATAGGAAGGAGGTGACACCATCGTCATCTAGTCATCTGTGTCTCTCATCACAGGGCACCTCTCCACCAGCCCCCCAGGCTCATCTCGTCCCATGCCAGGCCCGGTGTTATCCCACTGCTTCCTGTTGTAAATTATTTCCAGAGCAAGTGTGAAACAATTAAACAAACCGAAGGGCAGAGTCTGCTCCTCAGATCAAAGGAGCGAGCCCTGCAGCAGTACCTCACTCCGGCACCCTCCCCTCCTTCCCTGCTCCTCCAGCATTCATCGCTTTGGGCTCTAAAGCACTGCCCCAATCTGGGCTGGGCAGTCAGGGCTCTGAGGAGAGCACGGTGCTGCTCGGGGCTCCGGAGCCACTGGGATCTTGATCCCCCTCTGAAACCTTAAAGCATCGCAGGGAGATGCCACCTGCCTCGCTCCACTGCAGCGGTGCAGGGGCAAGGCTGGGCCATCTTCACATTTCGTGAGCACACACTAGATGCCAAAGGACACGAGGCTGCAATGCCTCTTCATCCTCATTTTATACCCTTGGCAGGGAAGTGGGTACCCCCCCTGTTTCATCCTCCCTGAGGACAGGAGCAGGATGGCAGTGGGATGCAGCCCCTGCCTCCACCCCAGCTGAGTGATGTCTCTACAACCACCGTGACCTTGTCACCATCTTCAGCCTCAACCAGAGGCAAAGCAGCTGCAAGGGCAGCCTGAGGTTTCCACCTCTCGGGCTTCCTTGGAGATGGAAACTTCTGTTCTCTTCCTCTCCATCTTCTCCCTTTTCCCTTCCCCCTGGAGCCCAGCGAGCAGGGAGCATCTCAGCTTTACCTGTCTGGAAATACCGGCCGTAGCTTTGCCCGGGCTTGTTCTCCACGTGCAGAAAGCACCAGGAGCTCAGCTTAGCTGCACTCTGGGACTTGCTCCCCAAAACTGGAGAGTGCCCTCCCAGCCTCACCAAACCATCGTGGGTACACAGGGCTGTTGGGGTCCCTGCCGTGCCCACGCTGTCTGGGGACAGAGGGGTGGTGATGCTGTGCTGGGTGGTGGGATGCTGGGTGGTGGGATGCTGTGGCAGGACAAGGTGGTGAAGGCCTGCCTGCTGCCTGGCACTGCTGGATCACCAGGTGTCCCTGGCATTGGCTGCTCTCTGGGTGCTGGACACCCATGAGTCTGGGGCCGAAAGAGCACGTGGAGAGCCATGCATGAGCCCTGGCCCTGGCTTTCCTCTGCAGTGGGGAGGGTCTGCCTGCAGTGGCTGGGGCAAGGTTGCAGGTAAACCTGTGCATGCAGCCATGCAGCCGTGCTGCCTCACCCCCAGAACCTCGACAGCTCAAATACATCTATTTATCCCCATCACCCAGGGGCTGCTGTGGCCCCATGGCAGTGGGGTGGCTCTCCCCAGGGAAGGCTTTGCCATAGGGGGAGGTAAAAACCTCCTCTGTGGTTTCCCCACTGGCAGGATGGGGTCATGAGCATCTTGGGATGAGGATGACTCCTCCAGCTGCTGTGAGATACTCCACTTCAACCCAGTGCCATCCTTCCCCCAGTACAGGGCATCTGGTGCAAAGAGCCTCAGAGGGAACCTCCTCAATTTTCATCTCCCAAACACCTCCTACCAGTTAAATAAAGGGGGAGGAAGGGAAAAAATCAGCATTCAGCATAAATCTTTTTGCAGGAAGAGGTGAATATGACATAAATCCAAAGAAACATTTTATTTTGAGTGGTCTTTGGGGGTTAAAAGTAATGGGATTTTAGGTACTTTTAAAAATAGCCTTCATAAAAGGCTTTAATAGAAACCTTGGCAACCGTCCATGTGATTAGTGATTTAAAAACACAAAACCTCCCCACATGGTTAAAAGTTTTAATAAGTTAAAATTAAATGAGTGAAACTCTGGGAATATGTTGGGGTGGGTTTTCTTTTTTTTTTTGTTCCTGCAAGCTAAGAAAATTATGTCCGTTAAGCAAAACTTAATACAAATATAAACAGGTAATGCACATCTGTAAATTATTTTCATGTCTCCAGGGGCTGGAAAAAAAAAAAACCCTAAGTGAGACCAGCATTCTTATATATATTTTGCCTTGACAGCTCAGGAAAAAATTTGCCAAAAACCAGAGTTAGAGCACTGGGCTGGCGTGGGAAAGTTGGTTTAGTGAGAAATTTGCCCCAGGCTATTTAAATAAAAACAGGCGCTTTTTTTTTTTTCTTTAATGGCAAATGCCTGTTAAACACAACCAAGGCTGCTTCCAATCGCCTGAGCAACTGGTGTGCCTATTCCTTCTTGACACTTTCATCTCTTTATCATCACAATCGATATTTTCTTCTTATACATTCAGGGCAATAAAAGCCAGGACTGATAAGGAGAGGCATCCAACTGGCGCTCTCCTGCCTGGCTTGGCTTGGCGTTCCTCCTCCGGTTGGGTTTCGGAGGGGAGCGCAGGGTTCCCCTCCTCGTGCTGGGACAGGCACCCCCCCAAAATAAGTAAGAAAAAGCAATTTTCAGTAATTAAGAGTGAATCGGGGTGTGTGGAGCATCCTGGAAAAGCCTGAGCAGATACAAATGCAGCCGGTCACGGAGTCTGCAATGTAAAACTATCCCAGCCAAAGCTGCCCCATAATGGGATTAAGCTGCGATTCCCTGGGGTACTGGAGAAATGAGGCTGGATTTGCAAGAGTGGTCTAAAACCTGACTTTTTCTCTTTTTTCCTCTCTTTTTTTTTTTTTTTTAGCCTCTTAAATAGCTGAGTGGAGACTTGTAAGTGGATGGCTGCAGGATGCATCACAGCGCTCTCACCATCCCTCCAGCACGGGCAGTGCTGGCATCGCCTCCAGCACCATGAGGGTGGCTTTCCTCCTGGCAACACTCTGGGGATCAGTCCCACCAAGGTGTCCAGCGTCAGGATGGGACAGAAGACAGCCAGCCCTCACTGGGAGGAGATCAGTGCCATGTGTGTCCCTGCCCTGGCACGGTTGCTGCACCTGGGATTGGCACCCACGGGGTTTTCCTCCTCATGGGCTGCTGAAACTGGTTTTAATTGCAGGGTTGCTTCTGGCCATCATTTCTCAGAGTGCAAAGTCAGCTTAGTAACTTGCACCCACGGGATTAGTGACAGGCAGGGAGACGTCCCGGAGGAGCAGATTTCCCCTGGCTGTTTATGCCTGGGTGAAAGGTGCTGCTGTGCTATCACACTGTAAAATCTGTGCCACCTTTAAAATAAAATGCCTTTACAGGCTGCAAAGGGAGGGCAGGTGTTGGGCAGGTGTCTCTGCCCAGCCCTGAGCTCCCTGTCCCCTGTGCTGCTCTTATCCTCCTCCATAAACCAACTGAAACATTCTCTGCTGTGTACACAGAGCCCGGTAGAGTATATGGAGCTGTGGGTGACAATGTGTCCCGAGCCCATCCCATCCCTGTGCTGCTCCCTCATGGATGCTGGGGCATGGGTGTGCCCAACCCATGTGGGCTGGCTCGAGATGGAGGTCCCCCTGCACCCCTCAGTGCATGTCCTTGCCCCTTCCACACTTGGTCTTGGTGTCTGGGTACTCAGACCCTGCGTGTCCCCATCCCCTCTCTCACTGGGGTGATTCCCTGGGGTCTCGTAGGCACCCAGCTCAGGGCAGGGGGCTGCTCTGCACCCCACTGCCTCTCTCCCATAGGGAAGCACCAGCAGCGATCCTGGCTGTCTGGAAGCACAGCCCCCAGCCCAGCCTTGCCCCCAGCCCTGGAGATGCTTTTGTACCCTGGGTTTCACATGCTCCTTCTTTCAAAACCATCTGTTTCTTGGCCTTTTTTTTTTTTTGTCCATTCCTCCTTTTTCTGCTGAGACAAACAGGGCTTTTCATCATCCCAGTAAAGAAATTGCTCTCCGGAGAGCGCGGAGGGGCAAGGATCAGGCCTCTCCTGATATTTACATGAAATAATTGAAAATCATCGCTTGCAGCAGTGAAAACCCAGGCACAATTCTCTGCACCAAGCCCGGGCATGAACCTGATACTGGATTTCTGGACCACCACGTGATGCCAAGCACATCTGAGTTCTGCTGGCATCCCCACAGTTCCACCCAGCTCCGCGCCGCTGGGATTCGCCTCTCCCAGGGCAAGCACTCCAGGAAGATGTCATGTCACACAGACACTCGCTCCACAAAGGTTTCTGGGCAGGTTTTTGGGGTGATGTCACTCCCGGATATCTGGGCATGCCTCTTCTTGCTGTCCTGGCTTTGGAGGATGGCAGGGAGGGGGGGCAGGTTGGAGGGTATGAGATGCCACTGACACCTCAGTGCCTCTTCTGTTCTCACAGCAATGGGATTCAGGATTTGGGAGGTCCTGCTCCAGGCTGAAGCCCCCTGAAATTCTGAAGTGATTACAAAAAGAGGGTGAGGGAGTGCTTTCTGCATCCCCAGCTTGCTCCATTCATGGGTGCTCCCCCCTCTTCCTCCCACGTGGAAATGGAAAGATTTGGAGGTGTTTCATTTTGCAGAGCGGCTGCAAAGCGGCTCTTTCCCAAAACCAAACCTCACACAGAGGGGACTGCACATCTTCTGTGCTGGTGTGAAGCATTTTGGGCTACAGGCATCCAGGATGGCAGCCCCCCCCTATACTGCTGGGATGGTGTGGAGGTGTCCTGCGTGTCCCCCACCACCACGGCTGGGTGCATGTGTGAGGGCTGCTGTCGGGGAATGCTTCCCACCCAGCTCCAACCTTGGTGCCTCCCAGCAGCAAAAAAAAAAAAACCACCTCTTGGAGAGGGGCCAAGCATAATAGCCAGTTCCTTCTACTCCCTTCCTTCCCAGGCAGCCACATTATCACAGGGCTCGGCCGCGAATCAAAGCCAGGCACACGAAGACGGGAACCAGGAGGAATCAGCCAAGAAGATGACGTTTCCGCTGGGAGAGGAGAGGCTGCGGGGCACCAGCTGCCTTCCCAGAGCCGCCTGCTTTATCGCAGGGTGCCCCAGCACAGCAGGCTCCGTGCCTGGGAGGGAAGGAGGAAGGGAAGACACCCCCCCAAACCCTGCTTGGGTGCAGCCAGGAAAAGCCCCGTCATGCCCAGCGCATCCCTCGTGTTGGGGCACCAGGGTTGCCCTGCCCTGCACCGCAGTGGTTCCCATGGGGCTGGCTGAGTTCAGGGGGCTTCATGGTGCCACAGCCCATGTCAGATGGTGTGGAGATGTCCCAGAGCCCATTCCCCACCCTCTGCCTGCCAGCAGCTGTAGGGGAGTGATTTATTTCCTGGAAAATCATTGTGGGTTTTCTTTAGATTTAGACTGGAAAATAAACGACCAAAAAAGCCCCTGGGATGCCATCACCCCTCTGTGGGGGCCTTCTGCACGGGAAGGGACTGCTGCTGCTTGCGAGGGCTGCTGCCCACTGCCTCCCTCGGAGGGGAGGGGGCTCTTGCTTGGGTTGTCCCCTCTCCAGGTCCCAGCTGGCCCATGGGACATCACCCCATCTCCACATAGAGGGACAGTGCTGCTGCTCCCACGCCACGTGCAGGCAGCGGCTGGTGGCACGGGCCAGGCTGTGCGCCGTACCACCCACCCACAGCACCACTCCCAGCGGCACGGGCCGGGAACCGGCCAGCCAGGAGGGATCAGCAAGGTGTGAACCCTCCCCTGACACCGACTTCAAAGCCTGGTGACCTTTCAAATGCAGCAGCTCTGGCACAGGGCCGTGAGACTCACAGCAGGGGAGGAAGCGGGGAGCATGGTGGGGGGATCTGTGCACCCCTGGATGTGCCGGGGCAATGGGGTCGACCAGCCCTGCTCCAGGACATGGGGATGGGGTGATGTTTCCCAGCAAGACCCCCATGCCACCACCCTCTGCCCACTCCCCCATCAGATGCCCGCATCCCTCCGGAGCAGTGTCTGCCCTGGGCACAGCTGGGAAGGACGCTCGCTGCTGCGTGGACTTTGGAGCATGGAAACCATGCAGCAGCCCAGGCGCTGCCGAGGGTAGAGGCGTGCTCACTCCCTCCTGCTCCAGCAGCTCGCCGAGCCGTGCCCCTGCAGCAGGCGGGCTCTGCCCAAGGGCCTTGGCACAGCTGGAGCTGCTGCCTTGAGAGCCACCCGTGTTGAGAGCCACCCATCGCCGCTGCTGCCTGAGACGATGCTCCCACAAAGCTCCAGCAGCACAAACACATCAAAGCCCGTTCCTGGTGGCAGCGGGTAAACAGGAAGAGAGAGAAAGACAAACACGGCTCCTTGCAACTTTCGGGAGACATAAACAACTCTCTCTCCAGGCGGGAGGTTTGTTGCCCTCTCAGTGGCAACCCCGTGGAGAGATGTGGCAAATGAGCCAAATGAGCCAAAAGGGCCCGGGACCACCTGCTCCAAATGCTGGGGGGAGGGAGGTTTGGGGGGGGGGGGGGGTGAGCCCCTCCAGCGGGGGCTGCAGGGGTCGGGGGTGCCCGTGTGTCTCCTGCTGCCCACTCAGGACTGATGGGCAAGCACAGAGCTGAGTGGGTTTTGGCAACACCAGTAGAAACGGGGCTGAGTGGGATGGTGCAGCCCATCACGGGCCGTTCCCTCACCCGCTGCCCCGGCGCCTCGCAGCAAGGCCGGTTCCCAGCGCTGCCCCACGACGGGGGCTCCCCGAGGGTCTGTAATAGGATTAGGGGCCTCCTTGTCTGGTCATCCCATCCTAATCCCGCCGGGAGGGGAAAAGTCAGGCTGGGACAAAAGGCATTAGCCGTCCGCGCCTGGTCGTGGCCCGCTGACCCCAGGGACGGGGGGGGCACCAGCCGCAGGCCCCTTGTTGCTGCCATGCGGGTGGTCGCAGCCGCCGGCCTGGTCCCCACGCCGCAGGGGTTGCCCGCCGGGCCGGTGGCACGTGCTGCTGTGTGGGGGCTGCAGGAGCACTGGGCATTGGGCACGGGAGTGTTGGCCTGGCCGTGCTGGGCGTCAGCGGGACGAGCTGATTCACCACCGCCTCGGAGCAGCTGCTGTCCAGCGGAGTTCCTGTTTTGCAGTGAAATCCCCGACTCCCGTGCCTGGGAAAAACAAAGGGGAGAGGAGCAGGTGCCTGGCCCTGTGCAGGGTGGCTGTGAGGGCTCAGCCCTGGCTGGCTGCTGGAAACACAAACTCTGGAGCTGGACCAGTCCGTGCTCATAAACTCAAACAACTTCCACTGACACTCCCCCCTAAAAAATAACCCTACCCCAAGGGTTTGAGATGGACAAAAATCCTCCTGTGCCAGAGCATGAGCCAAACTGAAAAGGGGAAAATCCAGCTGCAGCCCTGGGAGCTGACCCAAAGGCTCAGACCTGGGCTGTCCCTGCTGCAGGGCTTCAAGTGCTTTGGGGTTACCGTGTCCCTCACAGTGGTGCGGGGAGTGCACCCCCCTCCAGCAGCCCTGGGGAGAGCCCGGGGTGCCTCCAGCAAAGGGCTTTTAGGCAGCACAAAGGTGTTGTTCCTGCACCCCAAACCGCAGCCACCCTGGGTTGTCACCCAGCGCAGCATGGGGACGGGCACGGGGAGGTGGGGGGGGAGGAACAGGCACCCACGAGACAGCAGGTTGGCTTCAGCCCCGTGTGGCTTTGGTTTGCTGAGCGGGATGTTTTCAAACCTGCACTTCAGGGAGGAGGTTTGCCAACGGAAATATGCAACTGACTGTAAATAATAGCTTTTATCTGCAGTGAATCAGCTCCCCAGCAGCGTCAGGGCACAGCCTGCAGCCCTGCACAGGTGACAGCGGAGGGTGTCGGGCTCCCCGTCACCACTGGAGCCCCCCGATGACTTGTGACAGGTTCACGAGCTGAGAAATGTGATGCTTTGCAAGGTTCAGTAAATATTAGGGCTACTCCTCCCTCTTTCTGGTGCAGGTTTAATTGCTGGGATAATTCATGAGAGCACAAGGAGTGGGGAAGGGGAGGGGGGGAGAAGAAAAAACCCATCTGGGAAAATAGGACCTGTTAAACAGAATCCATTAATAACGAAATAATTGTTGCTCTGCATGTGATTCAGACAGCTGCCTAATTGTTAATTACCTCGATACGAGAGTAACAGGTAATTATGAGGGCACATCACGAGGAGCTGACTTTTTCTGGGCTTTTTTTCTTCCTGGTTCTTTTCTTTTCGAGGATGCCGGAGCCCGAGCGTGCCCTGGCAGGTCACAGAGAGAGTTCCCCAGGCAGAGCTCCTTCTGCAGGGGTGAGGTGGGTCCCAGACATGTCCTCAAGCTATTGCTGCTCTTGGCCACAGATCCCAAACCACACAGTGTGGGGACTGGCCACCTTCCTCATCATAGAATCATAGAATGGTCTGGGTTGGAAGGGACCCCAAGGATCACAGAGCTCCAACCCCCTGCCACAGGCAGGGACACCAACCTCCAGGCCTGGAGCTACACAAGGTTGCCCAGGGCCCCAGCCAACCTGGCCTTGAACACCCCCAGGGATGGGGCACCCACCCCCTCTCTGGGCAGCCTGTTCCAGCCTCTCACCACTCTCTCTGGAAAGAGCTTCCCCCTAATATCTCATCTCACCCTTCCCTTCTCCAGCTTCACTCCATCCCCTTGTCCTACCAGTCTCTGCCCTTTAACAACTTGACTTAACAACGTGAAGCCCAGACCCAGCTCTGCACTGGGCAGACAAGAAACCCAAGTTATTGGTGACCTTGGCTGTCAAATTCCCCAAGATTACTTTATTCCACAGGCATTCTTGGAATATTTTATTCCCTTTTGACTGCTGAAGAATGCACTTTCTCTACAAGTGCCCCCGTGCACAAGCCCACACTCACCCAAACCCAGAGGCACACACATGGAACACATGCACACACACCCCTAGGCACCAAGGAAGTATCCAGCAGAGACAGGACTCTCCCTTAAGTATTTTTTGGACTGAGAAGGGTTGCTGGGTCCCACGTTCTGGAGGTGAGAGGGTGCAGAGGCAGACAGGCAGTGCTGAAGGAGGTGATAACATCTGTGCAATTAGTGACGCTGCTGCTGGTGATTTGCCATCACTGGGTTTCATGCAATTATTGCCTTTGGCTCCTTCTGAAGAAGAGCTGCCAGCCAAGAGATACCTGAGCAATGAGGAAATGGGGGCAGATGAGGATGGATGGAGAGAGCTGTGGGAGACCTGACCAGAGGAAGAGGCAGCCCAGCGCACGGTCCCTATTCTTGGTCTCTCCTCTCCAGGCCAAGTGCCTTTAATCCCCTCCATGCTGTCTGTGAGACATGGGAGGGCTGGTGACCCCTTGGTGATGCAGCCCATCTGCCTGCCAGAGAGATGGAATTGGGGTAAGAAACCAGAGCGGGGCTGGAGCTGCTGCTCAGGGGCTGTGTCTGGCGCAGCGCTGAGGGATGCTGAGCAGCCCTTTTGCTGCTCCCACACTGCCTGAGCACCCTTCACGGGCCTCATCCAGCACCAGCAAAGCCAGTGCTGTTTCCTGAGTGCAAGGGGAGCAGGTCAGCAGTCAGCAGAGCTCTCTGCAGCACGTGGAGCTGGTATCAGTCCCAGAGAAAGCATCGTGTCTTTGCCTTTAGACACCCAGCCAGCCAGCACTGGGGAGCACGAGCCACCGCGGGGTGCAGGGGCTCTGGGGTCACCTAGATCTCTGTCCCTGACCATCTCCATCACCCTGAGACAAGATGCTGGCGGCAGAAGGACTTTGCCCCCCCTCTTTCAGAGCCCTGGCCAAGGGACAGCAGTTCTCTGGCAACTGCTCTTTGCCCTGTGAGGGTGAAGGCGCTGGAGCAGCACTGGAGCAGCGCTGGCACAGCACCTCCTTGCCTTTGCTGGTGGTGGGGTGTGAGCAAAGTGCTCAGAGCTGGCACAGGGCAGGACATGCCCAGCCCAGCAGCGCTGGCCCTGGGCACCTCCCACCGCCAGCAACGTGCTGGGGAGGGAGAGATGCTCTCCTTTCTCATCCCAGCTTCCTGCAGGCAAAAATAGCTGCAGGCCTCTGGTTCCTGTGTATCTCGTGTATTTATAGGGCTCTCTAACGCTCTCCCCTTCTGGCTCTCACCTGCATTTCAGGGAGGAAATGCCACCTCCCCGTGCGTTCGTGTGTGTCTTTCACACCAGAGAGGCCTCAGCACTTCCCACGGGCACTGAGTGAGGTCCCTACGTGACTGCACCCCTCTCCAGTGGTTACTGGGATGAGGCAGGGCATGGGGATAAGGCCAGGCACGGGGATGGGGTCAGGATGCCCCATGGGTGCAGTGCTGGGAGGCACGGGAAGCCCCCAGTGCTGCCTTCCAACACCTCCCCTTTGCACAGCAAGGGCAAAGTCTGTGGCACCAGCAAGATCCTTTTGAGAAACAAAAGAGGCTGAAGCCAGGAAGGGGGAAGGCAGCTCCCAGCTGAGCACTGCCCAGGCGAGCCAGGGCCACAGCCACCAGGCTTCGCTCGGGGGCCCGGTGGTGCTGGTGAGGGCAGGGCTGGCACAAATCACCACCCACACTGGTGACAGGAGCTTATTTTTCTAAGCAAATCGCCAAAGATGCTAAATATACATTTTCCATTCAGTTCCCCAAAGCAGCGATAGCCCCAGAGCCTAAAAATAAATCCCCTTTGATTGTGCCTGGGCCAGAATTAGACTGTGTTAGGACCAAGCCCCATTCAGCTTCATCCCACCCTGAGCCTTCTCTCTTCCCCTGGGCTCCTGGCCACGCAGGACAGGCTGGCCCCATGTCCCCCACACCATCCCCAGCTCCAGCCCCAGCCGTGCCGTGGTGGCACAGGCAGAAGAGCAGAAGACTCTCTCTGTAGGCAGCACCCATTGTTAAGACCTGTCTGCTGGAAGAGCTGGTGTTGTGCAAGGCTTTCTCCAGCCCAGGGGATGCCAGGTGCTGGCCCAAACCCCACCATGTCCCTGGCACTTCCTTCCCTGCTGCACCACCAGCCTCCATCCCCAGATGCCCAGCCACTCACAGCCCCACGCTCTGCCTCCATCCTACCCCACAGGTTTTGCCTGCACCCCAGCATGCAAGCTGTGTCCAAACGCTGCTCCTCCTCCATCTGATGGGTACCCACCTCAGAGAGCTTTGGGAGCTCAAGGATCTTGGCTGAGCCATGCGTGCCCAGGAGCAGTGAGCCCCTGCCCACCCCATCCAGCCCCAACTCATCCCTCCCTACACTGTGTAAGTCGTAACCACTGTTACATCTCAGTGAAATAACACATTTGAAAGAAAAGGGCGGGGGGGGGGGGGGGGGAGGAAAGAGAGAAAAAAAATACCCTAAACCCTGTAAAACTGAAGTTGTAGTTCTCCTGGGATGCAGCGTCTGAAATATTCCCACAACCTTTGCATAATGCATTGCTCATGTCAGACCTCAGGAGACAGAAATTAATAGCTAACAGCAAGCAGGCATGGCACACACGTGGGCTTCCCTCCACTCCACACTCCCAGGGGCTCCGTGCTCTGGGGATACTTTTCCTTTACATTCAGCTCGAATCATTCTTGGTTAAAGACAAGAGAAGAAAAAGACCATAGAGGAGTCAAAGAGGATTTTGTGCCAAACAGGAAATATTCAATAAATGTTTATCCTCTAACACAATAGTGGGGTTTCGAAAGTTTTCTGTGGATGCAGTTTAGGGTTGAGGGGGTGGAGGGGTTTTTTTTCCTCCCTCTCCAGACTCTGGGCAAGAGAGGGCTGAGCTTGGGCTTTGCCCCTAGCACTGAACTCCCTGCCCTGGCAGCAGCTCCCCACTGATGGAGACGCGATCTGGAACATGCCATCCCCCTGATGGCACCCACACAAGGATGGAGCAGGAGTTAAAGACTCTCCACCATGAGCCAGGACGCTGCCCTGGGTGGGATGCTCCACGCTTCCGTTTCCCTGCGCAGCCCCCTCCCCGTTCCCAGGAGCACCCCGCAGAAACGGGGCCCTGCTCACCAGCCCCCCACACCCCCCAAATCTGCTCCATCCCTCAGCTCTCCTGGTCCTGGAGGCTTTTTCCCAAACCTTCCTCCCCTCCCCCCCCAAAAAAAATGTGAAAAAAAATAGCTCCATCTGGATGCTGTTTCCACCCAGGCACAGGCCCCGGGGCCCGGAGCCAAGAGAGCAGCGCCTGTGAACAGCAGACGTGGGAGCCGGGGAGGATGTGACGGGGAAGCTGTGAGAAAAGCCTGAGGTCGGCAAACCTTCGGCCTCGCCGTGGGAGCCACTCTCCCTCTCAGGACAGAGCTCGGCAGCCGGAGACACTCGGCAGCCTGAGGGGACAGGGGGTGATGCCAGCCCCAACCCGAGGGATGGCGGCCATCCGGGCTGGGGGATGGCCCGGGGAGATGGAGAGGGATGGAGAGAGGAGGGACACATCCTGCCCGGCGGCTCCGCGCTGCATCAGGGTGCTGTTTGCCTCCTGCTTTGGAGCGGGGTGTCCCGTGGGACCTCAGCGGTGGCTGCTTTGGGCTGTTGGCTTGGAGCATCCCTGGGGATGCTGCACCATTCCTCCAGCCTCAGCCATGGGAGGGGACGGGCCGGCGTCCAGCTTCCCAGCCTTCCCACACCAGCACGTGTTATTTATGACCCTCAGGTTTCCAAATTAAACATAAATTAGTGGAAGCAGGAGGTGGAGGGCAGTGGGGAGGGGGAGAAAAGCTGGGGGTCCCAATGCCTGGTGACCCGGCACGAGGAGCATCCTCACCACAAGAAGGGGACAGGCAGAGCCGGCACAGGAGGAGTTAAGCTGCCCGGCGTGGGGAAGCCATCTCCATCCTCCAAAACACAATCGACCAGGAAATAAACAGGAGCTTGTGTTTGTTTCAGTTCACAAGTGAAAAATAAAAGGATTTCCTGCAAGCCAGGGAGCCCGGGGTCCCTCAGCCCGGCCACCCAGCCGCCCGCCGCCCCGCGCCCATTGTTCACCCCGGCTCTGCCGTGGGGGACATTGTTCCCTCCAAATGTCCCATCAGATAAAGGAGCTGAAAACGGCTCCTGGGCTGGGCTGGCCAGGAGCATTGCATGGCCACTAGCGCTGGCAGGAGCAAGCCCAGGGGCTCTGTGGAGATTTTGGGGGTGCCAGGCTCAATCCCCAGCCCAGGTCCTGCAGGCACCCTGCAGCAGGCAGGCAACACAGGGGGTTGTGCATCCTGCCTTCCACCCCAGGACTGGGATAACAGGCAGGGAACATGTTTATGGGGGGACCCCCAGCACGTAGCAAGACCCATCATCCTCCCCAAGTGGGGCTGTAGCTGTAGACCAGACCCAGACCTGGGGGGTCGAGGTGTGTGGGGAGGTGGGGGGGCAGCACACGAGGGCTTCACACCAGCTCAAAGAGGGTTTCTGCCTTCCTCTTTTTATCAGCCGAATCTCACCCAGGCACTAAAACCTCACGTTTCCGACTGTTTAATGATATTTGCTGACTGTAGTGTCACAACAACCGTACCGGATGAGTGGCAAGAGAGTAAACGCTTAGAAAAATAACCCTGCGTGGAGGCACGTGGGGCTGCTGAGCCCTGACAGCCCTGGGGCTCCCAGAACCCCCTGGCTGACACGGATGCTCCTGGAAAGCAGAAGAGACTCAAAGGGAAACATTTCGGTGGCCTCTGGCCAGCCCCACTGCCTGGCCCTGGTCTATTGGGGGTGGGAGAGGGGGGGCTGTGGGGGCTTTGCAGGGCTGCTGGTGGTGGGAGGGGGGGTGGAGGTGGTAGGGTGGGCTGCACACCTCGGTGTGAAGGGCTGGGCAGGGCTGCAGCACGCTTTCAGTGCCTGATTGATGTGTTAAAAGCATCTGAGAAGAGGGGGAGATTTTGCATTTCAAGCCATTCCCCACCTGCTGCCCCTGAAGAGGGGTGAGAGCGGGGCCAGGGAGCTGCCCCCAGGCTCCCTCAGAACCCCCCGTGCCTGGGCAGGGGCATTTCAGCAGAAACAGATAAAAAGAATAAGAAAAAGGGTATAATCATGAAAACAGATGCACATTTCAGTGCACCCGTTACCACCCTGGCAAATCACGGTGTGGACAAGCAACCGGCTCCTCCCTTGGGCGTTCTTGGCCCTCCAGCTCCCTCCTGACCCAGTCCCCTGTCCCAGCTGCTGGCTACAACACATTGTGCTGGGCTCTGGTGGGAGCTGAAGGGGTGTTTTGGGTGCCCAGTCAGCCCTTTCCCAGCTCCCTCAGCTGTGGCCATGAAATCTGGGCTCACTACCACAGTGGAGCAGCTCCCCCTTCCCTGCAACCCAATCTGCTCAGCCAAAATGCTGCTGGTGGTGGCACCTTGCGATGCTCATGCTGGTTTCATACTGGGGGTGTTGGTAAGCACAGGGAAAAGCTGGAAACCATCACCTGGATGCAAGGCAGCAGCTCCCCTGGCTGGGTGGGGAGGGGGGGGGACAACCATGGGGACCCACTCACATGGGTCATGCCAGTCTGCAGTCACCAGGGAACGTTGTGCCATGGCCAGTGGGTCGTGCTGGAAGAAGGTCCCTGGGGGGGCCACAGCAGCATCCCCAGGGCAGCAGGGATGGGGGCTGGGGGGGCTGGATCACCCCAGCATCTGCAGCAGCTCCAGTGACGTGCTGGGAGCTGCCAGGCTGAGCTCACCCCCTGTGATCTGGCCCTTGGTGAATAAATAATCTCCCACAGAGCAGCGAAGGCAGCAGAGGATCCCAGGCAGAGTAAATATAGTTCATCACTTGGGCTTGTTTTATTTTTTCCTCCTTCAGTGGGATCCCAAGCCCTGTCTGTTTGTACTCTGGCCTTTTGTTTTGTTTTGGGTTGGGTTTGTTGAGGGGTTGGGGTGTTTTTTTTTAAGCCAGTGTTTGATGGCAGCTTCCCAAGGACACGTTCAGCCTGCTGAAAGCACCTCATTTTGCTGTGGCCGGGGCAGCAGCTTTCATTGATGCTTTGAATCACTAGGCAGCCTCTGGGTTGGAAAAAGACAACAATACTACGGCACTCAGAGGGGTTTTCAGAGCAAAACCTGCCAAAAAAAGGAGATAAAAAAATTTAAAAGGTTTGGAGGGGGTTTTTTTTTGGTGGTTTGTTGGGTTTTTTTGCCTTTGGCAACTGTAAACTGGAACGTCTCTGGGTCAGCGTTGTGTTGCAGCTGATGGGAGCCTGGATCCGTGGCTGAATCCACAGCTGGCCAAGCCAGGGATGGTGGGCAGACCTCTGCTCCAGCCAGCTGCCACAGCCCCCTCTGCTTTCCAACTCCCTGAATCAGGTGGCTGGTTAAGCAGCACTCAGCTGGTGTTTGAGGGGTGTGGGGTGCTTTAGAGGTGCAGCTCGTTGCCGCGGCGTGGTCTGAGCAGCACTGGGGGCTGCAGTGACTGTCCCAGGCCCATCCACCCGCTGGCATGTCCCCCTCCCCACAGCTCCTCCCGGGATGCCTGTTGGGATTCCTCATCAGCACAGCTACCCCAGGCAAGGCAGAGCATCTCCTAGGTGGTGAGCTGGCGATGGGACATCCCCAACCCTTCCTGGTGCCCAGATGTCCTCCTGCCGCTCACCGCTCCTCCTTGGTGGCTTGTCCTGGGGACACTGTGAGCTCTGAGGGGTGACAGGGTGTCCCAGCTCCAAGCATGGTCCCCCTGTGAGGCCACAAACCTCCTCTCACTCATGTTTCAGTACGAACAGGGTGTCCCTGGGCTGGAGCTGTTGTGCACAAGGGCCATGCAGGGGAATTTGGGGGGGGGGGGGACACACAGAGGGGGAAGGGCTGTCCCAGCTGCTCTTCGCAGGCAGGAGAGAGATTTCACACCCCTTGGCAAAGCGAGGCCCCTGGGGGGGTAAAAATACCCAGAGGGGTGTCACCTCTGGGAACACTCATCCCAGGAGCTGCAGCAGCCCTGCTGCCCTCTCCTGCCAGCCCTGCGCCCCACAGGACCCCAGGTTGGGGGTGGGAATGTGCCACCCCTCCTGGGCTGCCAGTGCAGACAGGCAGGGAGCTGCCCTGCTCAACTGGGAGCAGCCATCTCCAGGGAGGAGCTGGAACTGGCCCATAGTGGGAGGGAAGCAGTCCCCCCTTGGGGCAGCAGAGCTGCCACCAGCCTGCCTGTCCCTTGCCCTTCCCACAGGGTTCCTAAAAAGCCAGATCCCAGAGGGCTCAGGAATTGGATTTTGCCCACTTGCAGCTTTGCAAATAAATCCAGGAATCACAGAAGCCCAGACTGGTTTGGGTGGGAAGGGCCCTCAGACCCCCCCAGTGCCACCCCCTGCATGGGCAGGGACACCTCCACCAGCCCAGGGTGCCCCAAGCCCCATCCAGCCCGGCCTTGAGCCCTGCCAGGGACCCAGGGGCAGCCCCAGCTTCTCTGGGCACCCTGTGCCAGGGCCTCCCCCCTCTCCAGGAAGGATTTCTTCCTAATGTCTAACCTAAATCTCCCCTCTTGTAGTTTAAATCTATTCCCCATTGCCCTGTCCCTCCCTGCCCTTCCCACCAGCCCCTCTCCAGTTTTCCTTGAGCCCCTCAGGGGACTGGAAGGTGTTCTGAGATCTCCCTGGTGCCTTCTCTTCATCTCCAGATTTAATTCTATCAGGGCTTTACCTTTCCTAACCTCATCCCTGGCTGCTCAGACAGTTTCTCTGCATCCTTCCCCCCCCACCTGTTCCTTCTTCCACCTTCCCTAGATTTTCTTTTTGCATTTGAGTTTGTCCAGGATGATAAAGGTGAAGGACCCAGCCCCACTTTGGTGTCCTTTTGCTTTCTTCTTCCTGCACGTTGCAGCTTTCCCCCATGGCCCAGCAGCAGCTGGAGGGGGCTGCATCACCCCCAACCCCTCTGATCACTGGGCAGGAGGAAAGAGAAGGTTCTCCATCCATATCAGGGCTCCCTGCTGCAGAGGACCACCAAAGAGATGCTTCAGGTGGTGGTGTGGTGGAACCTCTGCCCCTCTGGCCATGTCACCTCCTCCCTGGCTCTGTCCCACAGGGCTGGGGTACATCAGAAACTGATTTTGGGCTAGCCCAGAAACCCAGCAGCCCATCACCTGGGCCTTGAGCTTGCTGGCCCCATCCCACCAGGGCCATGCTGCACCAGATAAGGGCAAAACATCTCCCAGAACAAACCTGGGGGAGCTGGGGGAGAGGAAGGAAGGGGCATCCCCATGGGAAAACACATACATGTTTGGGCAGGGAGAACAGAAGTGCTCATTACTTGTGGAAGAAAAAAACCCACCCCACAGAAGTTCTTTTCAGGCATCAGCTTCCAGTAACAAAGCCAGATTGATGGAAAAAAAGTGCTTTTATTTTTCATTGGCCAATGGAGAAGCTAAAAAAAGGATGCAAAGAATAACTGGGGGAATGTAAAGAGTCAGCTGAGGGAGCTGGGTCCCAGGGGTGTTCAGACAATGCCTCCTGCCCCCAGGGCTTTTAATTATTGTGCTCAGGAAATCAAACAAGCGTGCTATTATTTATTTGGAGAAGGCATCAGTTTCCCTGTGTTTTACAGGGGTTTGCCCAGGCAGCCCACGGGCACAGAGGGATGATTCCTGCTGGGGCTGCTGAGGAGGGACTGCCCAGACAGTTCTTGGGTTGGCATGAGGCAGAGGGTGGGTGGGACAGGAGCCATGTCCCCACTGGGATGCCTGGGGAAGGTGGCACTGCCTGTTTCAGGGTGCCAAAGGGGTGAGCAGAGCCACAGGCAGCCCCATTTCCCAGCAGCTGGGTCACTGGTGGTTGGACATGGGCTGCTGAGTCCAAGCTGGGACTGTCTGGGAGGATGCTTCCCAACCCACTGCTGCATCCCAGTGCCCAATGGATGGGCACACACCAGAGTGTCCTCCCCTCACCATCCCCTGCTGCTCCCCATCCTCCCTTCCTCCTCCCTCTCCCTCCTCCCACCCCTCCCAGCCCCCCGAAAGGAGCCCTTGGTATGTTGTGTGAGTTGCAGCTCAAGTGAGTTTTATTCAGCTCCACTAACCTTGGCAGACAGACCCCAGGGAAAGGGACAAAAGGACAATTGTTTGCAGCAATTTTGCCCTCAATTGGTTTCCCCATCAGCTTGCAGAGCGGCACAGCCAGCCAGGCACTGCCTGACTAACAGCATTAAATTCAACTCGCGCCGCTGTGAGCAGGGAAAAGGGGGGGGGCTGGAGGAAATTAAACTTTTGGGGGCCATTTCTTTTCCTTCCCATGCTTAAAATCCAAAATTGCCATAGGGAAAAGAAGGGGAGCAGAGCTGTCCCCACAGCCCTGCTCCGTGGGCAGCCTGTGGGGTCAGCAGCCCCAGAGTGCTGGTGCCTCCATCCTGGGTGCTGATGGTGCACCCAGCCGTGCTGCATGAACCCCCCCACACACCCTGGCTGGAGCACACTGCCCTTGGCAGGGACTGGCTGCCTGTGTGGAGCCACTCGTGCTGCAGCTGGAGCTTGCCCAGCGCCGGAGCAGCGAGCCGGGCACTGCTCGTGCCGGTGCCGCCGCCGCCGCCGGTTCCGCGGCTGGGCCCCGTCTCCTCATCCTGCAGCCCTGTCTCTGTGGGAAGCCCAAGCTGGTGTGAGGTCAACCCTCCCCAGAGGCTTTCCAAAGTCTGGGCTATGGAGAGGCCAGGGGGTAATTTAAGCCACCTTCCTGCACGCCCACAGCTCGCCGCCGGCCTCCCCTTTCCCCCCTCCCCAAAGTCTCTTCACGGCTGGGGAGTCTCTTGAGCAACCAACACGCCTCTGCCAAAGATGTTCAGCTGTAACCATCGTGTTCCCAGCGGAACTGGGGGGAGATGTCTATCCCTACTCACTGCTCAGCACCCCCAGTTCCAGCCCGGACCTTTTCTGGTCTCTCCCTGCCCCCACCATGCCTGGCTGGGATCTGGCTCCTTGGGGTGCTGCCCATGGGAGCAGGAATGCCTCTTGGGCCACCACCACGAAGCTTTCCTGGGAGCAACCCGGCTGTAAGGGGCAAGGAATCGTCTCACATCATTGCCAAACCACTGCAACCCCAGCCAGCCACAGTGGCACGGTGCAGACCAGTTAAACCATTCACCACCATGCCCAAGACCATGCCAACAAAGTCATTCCAGGAGCACAGCTGCCCAGCTGCCCCACCGGGACAGTGGGTCCCATGGGGCAAGGAGTGGGGGCCTGTCTGGGAAGTGGGGACCTCACTACCCCAAAAGCCCTGGTGCTGGTGCTTTGCTGAGCAGGATCCTGCTGGGTTTTGTGCCCTCTGGGTTCCTCTACCAGAGCCGTGGCACCAAAACCCCAGAGCTGACCAGCATCAGAGGGACACGGGTGGCTGGGAGGGCTGGAACCATGGGTCAGCCAGGCTCAGGCATGTCTCCCTCTGCTCTGGGACTGCGGTTGCCATAAAGCCCAGTCTGAGATGGGGACTGTAACGAATGGGTTGGTTTTGGCTGGGCCCCAGCTGGAAAGCTGCCCACCCTGTGAATCCAGCCCGTCTGCGGAAACGTGGTGGTCAGCCCGGCTCAGGGACCTCCGGCACCAAACCACCCACTTGCCCACTCATCTCCGGGGTGGTTTTGGCAGGATGGGGAGGCCCAACCATGCTGGGGGGCTGGCTGGGATGAGCCCAGCTGGGTCAAGAGGGTTTCTGGTGCTCCCGAGCCGGGTGCAGGCACCCCAGGCGTGGGCGACGTGTCCGTACAGGCGGCACAGTCCCCTCTCCATGTGCCCCAGGACATCTCTGCACATTTGAACTCCAGGAGAGCATGTGTAGTGTGGCTGCACTTCAGTGATGGGGAATATGCCTGGGCACATCCTCACAGGGGGAGGGTGTGGGGAAGGAGCACGGTTCCCAACCCGCCCGTTGCCGTGCCGGGTTTCAGTGCCATGGGCTGGTGGCAGGTGGATGCAGGGGCACCTGTGGCACTGGGATGGCATGTCCTACACCCCACAGCCCCATCCTGGGGAGCTGGGGGTTTGCAAAGCTCACAGCCACTGCTTCTGAAGGGAATTCCTCACGGGAATCTCATCCTCTGGCTGGTGCAGCAGCAAGGAGCAACCGTAATTAACATGGTTCCAGAGGCCAAATTCCTCTCCCGGCTCTGGCGGGTGGGAGCTGGGTGGGAGTCGAGCCGGGGTGGGGGGGGGCTGCCCAGATCAGTGGCAGTGCCTGGAGCAGGAGGGAGCCCCTGCACAAAGCTCCCCAAAATCGATCTGCTGTGGCATGGCTGGGCTCGAAGTCTGGAGGTATCTGGCATCCAGCAGACTGCAAGGGCCTGGGAGACACTCTTGGTTGTTTATCTCCAGAGTAATTAGGTAATTAACAAAGCAAATGAATTTTGGTTTCTATCTGCAGGGTTGGATTAGGCATAGTGTTTGCCCTCGTTTCAGGGCCCTGTGAGGAGCACGGGGTGAAGCAGGGTGTGCAAACACTCCCTGCCATCCCTCCAACCCCTCCCTGCAGTGCCCGCAGCTGGAGGTGAGCCCTGGGCGGGCTGTGCAGGGCTGCAGGGTGGCTCAGCATCCCCTGAACACACCCCATTTCCCTTCAGGTCTTTGCTCCCAGCACAATGACTGCAGGAGGGACAGCCCCTTGGGATGGGACAGCATCTCTGACGAGCCCTGACCGGGGACCTGGGGATGCCTCGAGTCATGCACGCTTCCAGCAGAGCCTTTGAACCATTTGCTCCTGTGCCTTGGGAGGCAGAAGCTCCTCCAGCTCTGCCACAGTGGAGTCTGCAAAAGTGCACGGCTGGGATCACGTGCAAACTTTGCTCTGAATTCCTACAGAACAGACTTTGTGCTTCCCTGCTCAGCCCTTCTTCCCTTGGCTTGCCTAGAGAGGAAAAGGTGGGAAACGGAGCCTTGTGCTGTCCTGAGCCCATCACTGACTGGTGAAGATTTTGGGGAGAGACAGGACCTTTCTTGCCAAACCACTTTGCATCAACAGCCAGCCCAGACTGCTTTTGCTGCAGGGACTGGCAGTGGGAGAGGCTGTGGAACAAAGGAGGAACTTCTCCACACATACCACACACAAATATTTGCCGTGGCAGCAGGAACAAAATAGCAAATTAGCAGCAAAAAAGAGGTGAGCCCGTGCTCAGCCCAAGTTACCCGGGTAGGAAAGTCCCAGCTTAACATTACGCTGGGCAGGTGAAACCCATCCTTGGAGCAGCTCCAGCCGTGCCAGCGCAGCTGACACCAGGTCAATGTATTCCTCCTTGCTGCTTCCTTCCCCAACGGCTGCTCATCCACCAGCTCTGAAGAAAGGCAGGAGGGGAGGGAGGGAGGGAAGCAGCCCCCGGCGCGGGCAGGAGCTTGGCTGTGCTGAGTGATGCTCAGGCAGCAGCAGGCATGGAGGGAGCGGGCAGCTGGGCAGCCGCTGGCTGGTGTTGGCAGGGAGATGCCATGGTAACCCGGCGGCGTGATGCTGAGCACCGCGCGTCCTCCCCGCGCTGGGGCTGGGGGGGAGAAAAGGGGACAATGGGGACGGAGAGGCAGAGCTGCCTCCCCAAGCTGTCCTACTTTGCTGTTGCGGCCCATCTGTGAGCTGTCAGGCACTCGCCTGGCTTCATCCTCCGGCTGCTCCTTTGGAAACACATCCCCCCGCCCCCCCCAGCCCTCCACCCAGGCATCATGTCGCAGGGGGGGGCTGCCCCGGGGGAGCCCCGTGCAGTAAAAGGCAGCCGGTCTGCAGGGATGCTCGGGGAAGGCGTCTCCAGTAAGCGTGGATGGTCTTCCAGCTGCCCTCAGGCTGTGCAAACACCCTGCAACGAGCCAAAGTGTCTTCTTGGGGCTGATACTTCTTTTTTGGGGATTTTTTCTTTTTTCTTTCCAAGCAGAGGCACAGACATGCAGCCACCGGCTGGGAGGATGCCAACCCAGGGTGGGAAACCCCAGAAGGAAAAGGCACCTCCAAGCAGCCTCCCAAGCCCTCAAGAGCTGAGAAGACAAAGATTTTCCCATCACGGGTCCCTGCTTTGCCACGCATGAGCAGAGGTGGCTCTGGTGCATCGTGCCCCGTCGCGGTGTTCCGCGTGGGCATGGGGAACCCACCGTCTTGGTGGGGTTTCTCTTACCGTCACCTCCCCCCCCTCCCCAGGTCTGTGGGTGTGGGGTGCTCCCCCGAGCAGGAGGAGGGAGCCAGGTGCTTGGGGAGGCTTGCACGCCCTGGCAGGAGCCGTGTGGGGTGCAGGAGCATGCCCAAATCAAAGGCAGAATTTAATTAAGATTTCCGAGGGAGCAAGATAGTGAAATGAGCCGATCTGGCCCCTCACTGACAGAGACAGGGCGACTCCCTCTGTCTGCATCGGCATGCCGGGGGGATCATTTGCATCTTTTAACAGAGTGGTTTTTAATTGATATTGTGCTCGGATAACACAAGGAAGAAAATCTGTGGAGGCCTTTTCATGTCTGGGCTCCAGCTCTCGTGCAGGTCCCCGGGAGGAGCCTGGATCTTGGGTGCTGCAGCAGGGTCGGGATGCTGGGGCAGGCAGGATGCGATCCCGCTGCCTGCAGGGATGGAGCTGGGCTTTGCTGCTCTTCTCCCTCTGCACACCCAGAGCCTGGTGCTGCACAGGGTGGGAGAGATGTGGGGGTGAATGCACAGTGCTTTTCTGCAGCATTTAGGGTTAATGTGAGCCTCTGGAGCTGGTCCCAGCAGCAGCTCACTCCTTGCACCCAGCATCTTCCCTGGGTGCTGGCAAACGTTTGCCCTTGCACTTGGCCTCTCCCCAAAAATGCTCACGCGCCCCCTTCTCCAGGCATCTGCGGGGTGTCCCACAGAGCTGGGTACACCGTCCACACCGGAGGGACCCTCACCCACTGCCGCTCCACAAAGAGCCAGGCAGCGGGAGGGGGGAGAGGCGGCACGGCCGCGCTCGCGGGGAGAGCCATGCGAGGAAGCGACGCCAAATAAATCAGGCGGATCCATTCAGATCCGACTCTGCCCCGGAGAAAGGGGACCCTTTGTGGGGAGCGAGGCGGCCGAGCCAGCCGTCCACCTGCCCCGCAGCCCGTGCCGCCGGCTCTGGCGCCAGCGGCAGCAGCTGGCCCAGCCGCCCGCCCCTGGTGCCTGCCAAGGGTGCCAGCACGGCCCTAAATGCTCCCTTTGACAGCGTCTGCCAAGGGGCAGGACGATGTGCAGGGCTCGGGGATGCTGGCTGCACGGTGTGCAGTGGGGGTTTGAGGGGTGCTGGGTGTGGGGTGCTGCGCCCCAACCCGGCTCTGCTGCTTGCTGCTGACCCACTCTGAGCCAGGCACGGGGCAGATGCTCCTGCCCCCTCCAGAGCTCTTTCCCCCCCTGTTACTATCTTTAACCACCCCACCAAGGGCAAGGGGACGCAGCCCCCCACCATTTGCTCTGATTCTTGGGATGCTCCACGTGCCACAGAGCCTGGACCCTGGTGGGTACTCCGGGGGGGGGGGGAGATGGGAGAGGGGCTCAGGGGCCTTTGATCCAATTTGCATCCCCCCCCTGGGGTTGCCAGCCTGGATTATGGGCCTGGCTTGCCTGCACCCCCCCTGCACAGCTGAGCCCACCGGCGCCAGCCTGGCCCCAGCACAACTGCGGCCGCATCCTTCCCAGGCAGCAATTGGATGGGGTGGAGAGAGTGAGGAGAGGAGCTACTGCTCCTTTTCCTTCTCCCTCCAACTGCTCCTGTTGTTCTCCTCGGGGTTGGGAGACCTGGAAAGGTCGGGGGAGCTGGGACGTGCTGGGGAAGGAGCCTCCCCCCCTCCACCCCACCAGCTGTGACACCCGGGAGCATGCGCCGTTTCCGGAGAGGAAAATGACATAATTCATACCCAGAATAATTCCCTCCTCAGAGCAAACCCAGACGTATCTCCCGGCTGACAGCGAGGCCCCAAACCCGGCTCTTGTTCCCTAATCTCCAGCTCAAGCCGTGAGAGATGTCGGGAGGCGGAGGGGATGGCCAGGGCGGTGGTATTTAACATGTGGATATTGCGAATCAGGGCCGGGTAGGGGGGGTAACGGCTCCAAAGAGCCCCTCATTACATATGCTTAGCCAAGATTTTTTGGCAAGAGCATCAGAAGGGAGCTCAAGCTGCCTAATTCCTGTCTACCCCCAAAGTAGCCCCATGCAGATACAGTTGAGGTGCCCCAGGGTCAGCAGCCAGCGGGGTGGCATTTCTGGGGGACCCCAGAGCCCCCTCCCCAAGTCACACCAGCTCCAGGGTGGTGGGTTTCAGTGCTGCTCCCCCTCCCCGCAGCTGCCCAGCTGCAGTGGGACATTTCCCACCGGGGCCGGGCTGAGGCTCGCTGCTGCAGAGGGGCTGCACCGGGTTATCTCCCCAACGAGGGGCCTGGAGCCATCAAGATCTGCTCCAAACAATCGCTTCCTTTCCCAGGCACCTTCCAAAAGGAAAAAAAAAATAAAGAACAAAAAAAAAAAGAGAACAAAAACCCCCAACAATAATAAAAGAGAGAGAGAAAAAAAAGGAGCAGACTTTTCCCAGTGCTGCAGCATTTCCCTGCCTTGTGTTTTCCTGCCCCCACACATCTTCCTCACCCAGGGATTGTCCTTGGCTGGCTCCAGAGGTGCTCACCAATGCTCTGGGTTGATTCATGGGGCTACAGAGAGGACTTATCCTGCTGTAGGCTGGCATGGAGCTTGCAGGATTGGGCAAGCAAAAGCCTGATAAGCCACCCTGATGCTGTGCTAGGGATGGATCCTGCACCATGGGGATGAACCCTGCCTGGGGCTGGGGCTGGGGCTGGGGCTGAGCCTTTCCGCTCTCGGTGTTTCGGGAGCCCTCGTGCAGTCCTCATCTCGCCTCCTCCGAGCCAAGCCCGGCGCTTGAGTGACTTTAATAACAACACCCCCTTCCAGACGTTCTGGTAAAAAAAAAGGGAAAGGCTGATGGATTTATGGGGTGGATTGGCCTTTCCCAGCTGCAGGATTCCTGCCGGCTCTGGTGGGAGTGTGAAACAGCTCTGGGATGGCTCTGCAGTGCCGCACGGCCGCCGCGCTTCAGCGCGGAGCTCCAAAGTGGGGCTGCCAGGGTGGAGCAGAGGATTGGGTCCCATCCTGGGATGGTTGTGCTCCCTTTCCTGGGAAGTGCCAGTTCCCAGGGCTGCTCATCCCTGGGGAATCCCAGGGAGGCAGATGTGGGGGCTGAACCCAAGCAATGCCTTCTGCTGCGGGGACCGTGCCCATAATTCACGGCAGCCCGAGCGGAGCTGCTGGTGCTTGTTCCCAGGGCTGGACCTGTCACTGGGGATGACACCAGCATCCAGCCCCTCGCCTTCCCAACCTGCACAAGGCAAGGCCTGGCCCAGGTGCTGACCTCCAGCCTGCCATGAGCCATGTCCCAAGGTGCACACACCCCTATTCTTCCTTGCACGCCCATTCCACACTTGTGCACCCACATCACTGCTCCCATCTCCTCCCAGCTTGGGGAGCAGCCAGGGTGGGGGGATTCAGGTGTCTCTCTGCTCAGCCTGGTGAGATTTTCTGTGACTTTGGGGACAAACTCTCTTCCCCATGGGACACAAAGCACCCTCACTGGGCGTTATGGTGTTCACTGGCTCCCAGATGACTCAGCTTTCCAGGAGTGTGATTGTGGGCACATCTAAACGTGGTTTTGAGGGAAGCCCTGAGGCTGCCCTGACTCCTCGCTGTGACAGGGCGCTGGCTGACAGGCACCCCCTCTCAGGGGTCACCCTGAAGGGGTTGTCTACAACCTAAATGAGTCAGGGCCACCAGTGCTCCTCCTTTCTTCAGGGCTAACGCCAGCCAGGGAGAAGCATCCCCTCATCTTCTCCATGCACAGACTGGGCTTTGCTCCAGCGGGCTGGGACTCTCCTGATCCATCCCTATACAAAATCCTGGTGCTAATCAAGCTAATTGATGCCAGGCGAGGAGATGAGCTGTGAGCTGGGGGACTCTGGGGCTGTCATCAGCAGCTTCCCCTCGCTGGCGTGGGGCAGAGGGCTGCGTGCTGCCCGCAGGAAGAGCGGTCGGTATCTCCCCTCGCTGCTATCTCTCTGTCTCTCTTGCACTCAGAGTTTCCCCTGTGCAGAGCAGCTGGCTCCGTGTGATAATGGAGCGAGCAGGAGGGGGAAATACCCCATTTCCCAGCCCAGGTGCTTTGCGGGCGCACGGACCCCCCCACGGCCAGGTGCTGAGCTGGACCCTGCCCCCTTTCCCTGAGCTCAAAGGGCCGCGGGGGCTGCACGGCCCCTGTGCTCCTTTCGGGGTGTCCCTCGGTGCTCACAGATGAGTTCTCAGGCTGGAAAAGCCCATCTGCCTCCCACGTTGGCTTCTGCTCCCAGCCTCCCCAGCATGAGCACCCCGGGGTGCAGCAGTGCCCCGTGGGAAGGCTCTGCCCGGCGTCTGGGGTGTCCCACCAGAGCAGATTCATCTCCTAATGATTCATCTTCCCTCGTGTGGGAGCTGGGCCCTGTTTTGGTAGCGTGTGTTCCTCTTTGCCTGTGGCTTTGGGTCAGTTCGTGTGTTTTTCTCTGCCGTGGCTGAAGCTCCCTTCCCCTCCCGGGCTCCGGGAGGATGTTTATTTCGGAAGATGGGCCGGGTGAGCGGCCAAGGGACTCGGCACTGGGGCCAAAACTCCAATTATTGTGCTCTCCCCTCAGTTAGGAGTCCTGGGTGGGAACAGAAGACCTTGGGGTCCATTTCTGGCGCCCGCTCAGACTGTCCCCGGCACACGGGGAGGTGACCGAGCGGGGACAGATGTTGCTCCCGTGGCGGTGCCAGCACACCCCATCCCAGCTGGGCTGTGACAGCTTCCCTGCATGGGACAGCGGCCGCTGAGCCGCCTGCACCAGGAAGCGTGGGCAAGGCTTCGCGTAGGAGCTTTGTTTTCCCCTGGCTGCTGCGCATGGGATCGCACAAATGATCGCGCTTCCCCTTCGGCTCTCCTGCCCCCCACCCCCCCCCACCCCGGGGCTGCAGCGTGGGGTAGGGGAGCTGCCGGCTCTCCCCAGACTGGGCAGCCCCTTTGTTGGGATCACAGGGACCACCCTGAGGCTTTCCCTGTATTTTTGGGGCTCCTCAGGGAGTGGGACTGTGGGAAGGGGAAGGGGTGTTCATCTGCCTGCAGCAGGCTGGGAGGGACCTCCCGAGCTGAGCTGGGGCGATGGTCTCCTGTGCATCCCTAGGGATGCTCCCAGCTGCCCGCAGTGACTGCTGGTGCTTTCCAGGGATTTGGGGTCAGGATCATCCACCTCCAACCTCATTTGCCAGTAATAAAACTCAGCATTTTGAACCTGCAGCACCAGGTGGGGGAGGAAGGGTTTTTCCGAGCCCCCAGGCCAGGGCTGGATGCCAACACAGGGGCAGGAGCATGGCCGGCAGCCCCAGAGCCCCATGGTGCTGGCTGCTCCCCCAGCACCTGCCCCACTCCTCAACAGGGGAAACTGAGGCACGGGCTGCCCGTACTGCTGCTTTGGTGGTGAAATCAGAGGCAGGTGCTGACACCCCGTTGCAATACCGATACCTTCAGTGGGTTTTATTTTCCTTTACAAATTAGGTTCTTTGCATGTCCTAAACCTTCCACTGTTTTGCAAGCTGAGGGTCTTTCGTAACAGGATGGAGAGGGAAGTTTTGCAAGCACAGAAAACCTGCACGTGCCTTTTGAAACCAAGCCTGACCTCAGGGCCCGGTGACAGAGCTTCTCACCACTGCCTTCCTCTTTCTGCCTGGAAAGTCGAGGTGGAGCATCACTCGGGCTGGGCTGGTGGCAGCAAGGGCCACCTCTGCTATGAGTTTGCTTGGGCTCAGCTGAACTGGAGCAGGAAGGGGAAACACACCCAGCTCTCAGCACCGTGCCAGGGAGCTGGGATGTCATACACTGGTGAATGCAAAACCCTTTGTACCATCTCCCTTTGCTCAGTGGGAGCCTCTCTGTGCTCCTGGGCTGGGCAGGGAGGGTGCAATGGTGCTGCTGACCCATCCAAACCTCCCTGGCTTGCAGCTGGAGTCAGGAATCTCCCCATCCCCTATGGCCATGGTTCTTGTAGAACCACCAAACTCCCTGGGGATGTCTCTGGAGCCCTGCACAGATCTGACTCGAATCCTACAGCAGCAGGATCTGGCCACGTCCGCTGACCTGCAGCACTGGGGAGGCAGCAGATGTGCACCCTCATGGGTCCTGATGTGCACCTCACTGGTGTGAGGCTGGTCCCTGCATGGACCTCCCTGTCCTATGTCCTACATCCCATCCTCCTCCCACCGGAGCTGAGCCGTCTGGAAGGACTCAGTTACCTAATCGGAAGGGGTGGGGGTGGGTGGGGGTGTGATAAATACGTGCAGATAATTTTACTCCAGGGTAAGTCAATAAATTACTAAAGAGCCTTTGATTGTGCTCTCAGGGGTGCATGTTGATTCAAAAACCTAAGACATTTACCCTCAATTATGTCTATTTGTGTGTCTTTCCTGCCTCGCTTCGCCGCAGCGCAGGGGAAATAACCCTGCCTTGTCTGCGTTCCCACACCTCTCCCACCTCGGCCCCGCTCCAGATTTCACTCCTGTCCTGATAACCCTTCCAGCGGCAAGTGGGAGAGGATCAGCTCTTGGCAGGACTCCTCTCAGGCTCTGGCCAGCTTGCTGGGCTTGCTTTGACCAGAAAGACAAGGAGCAAACGCTGCCGGTACAGGAGGCTGGCAGTGGCCAGCCCGATGGGCAGCAGTCGGGGGTGGGGGGGGGATGATGTTTTGGGGCTGGCCAGGTTTTTGTGGCTTCCCACATTCCCTCTCTAGCATGGTGTAGGAGGCCCAGGCTTGCTCTGCAAAAACAGCTCCCCAAACACATTTCCCCACACCAGGAGACCCTGGCCAGGCACAAGACCCTAAAGCTGGGTCCCCTCTGCATCTCCAGTCCAGCTCCCCGCGGGCTCTGGCACGGCACCGCTCGCCCCGTGCCGATGCTCAGCTCTGCGTGCTGGGAGCGAACCCCCCGCGGGGTGGATTGGAGTGATGCTCAGACCACACAGGTCCCTTAAGCCGTGGAGGATTCAGCTTCAAATCCAAGTTGGCACCAGTGCTGCTGCTCCTGCGTGTGCTCGGTGGCTCGGCTGGGGACGTGTCGCCACGCGAGGGAACAGCTTGCCGCGCGGGAGGGCTGGCGTTATCAAAGGAGAGGAGCACCGAGCCAGGGATCAGCTCTGTTCTGCTCTGGAGCAATGTGTGCTGAGCTGCTCCCCTTTCTGCAGCAGCCCCCGGTCCCTCACTCCTCTGCTTGCCCCAGGGTAGGGCTAACAGCTGGAGGGGCTGGCTGGCAGGGGCATCGCTGCTTTCCCTAAATCAGGAATGCAGAGTCAGCCTATGGGGTGGGAGTTCATGGTCAAAGCCCCTTTTGCAGTAGAGGGCATGAGCTGTCGGGGCCATGTCATTAGAAACGAGCTCCTTCCATTGGAAAGATGCTTGCTTCTTTCTGGGAAACCTCAGCAGAGGGTCATTAATCACCAGGCAGGGCAGAGCTGTTGGCTCTGTGATGGGGTTTGAGTTCAGCCCACAATGGTGGGGAAGCTCTGGGCCACTTTGGGAGTGGGTGTGCAGGCCAGGTATGCAGTAGGAAGCGGGGATTGCTCTGGAAACCAGAGGGCATCATTTCTGTTTCTGGACCGACTGGGTGCATGTTCACGCATGCAAATTTGACAGCAGCTTTTCAAGTGCAAATCTCCAGTGAAAACAAAAAGGAGCCCCGAAACTGGAGCCCGTTGCACTGAATGAAGTGGTTCTTGCAACATCTCTCCAGAAGCTGCATCAAGATCCTCCTTCCCCCCCTGCCCCGTGCCTGCAGAGGTGTGCCCAGCACCTTGCTTCTGTGTGCTCTGCCACCTATTTTTAGCTTGCACAGAGGAAGCACACGTTGCCCTGCGGTCACCACCCACCCTCAGCAGACGCTTGTGCTCAGTGGAGTTGACACACAGCTTAGCTGAGCGTGGCCGACTGCTCGGGGCTTCGCAGCAGCGAAGGTCGTTACCTGATGGGATCAGACAGAGAAAGGGAACGGCCCGGGGACGCAGCAGGGACGTGCTGTGGTGCTGCACCGGCACAAAGGGTCTGGCCCCCCTCCAGTCCCAGCCGGCGGGCAGGGCTGCTGCCGTGCAAGCTTTTACACGGGGAGGCAAGATGTAATCCCTAACCATTCCCAACACCCCACCTGGCTGCTGCTCCCAGGCGCTTGGAGCTGCAGTGCCTTCCCCTGGTAGGGTGCAAGGCTCCTTGGAAAACAGCCCCCCCCCATCCCATGGGTGCCCCTGGACAGAGGTGCTGGCTGCTGGGAGCTGTCAAAAGCCAAATGCAGCCAGGCAGTGCTCAGTTCCTATGGGGCAAGCAGAGGTTTTCCATGGGGTGCCAGCTCAAAAGAGCCGGGGGATGGTGGGAGCACCCCATCGTGCGAACTGCCCTGGCTCAGCATGGCTTGATGCCCCCTGTGCCTTCCTCATGGCTTGTCTTTGGGATGAGCAGGTTCCTGACACGTCTGCAGGACAGGCCCGTGCTGCACGGGTGACTCGGGGATGTGGCAGCACCATCAGCCTGGAACCTTTCCACAGCCTCAGGGTTCCGTAACACCACCAGCTGGCTGAGTCACCACCCCAGGCTATTTTTACCCCCCACCCCTCCCCAAGGCAGGCTTGTTGGGTCATTCCTGGTTCCTAATTGCCACGATCAAACCTTCATAAATCTCACCCGAAAGAGGAACTCTGGCAAATTGAAGTCTCCTGCCCTGAGCAAGGCAGGCAGTGCTGTGGCTGGGTACCGGCGGCACCACGTGCAGGGGCTGCTTTTGCCATAGGAGGGGGAGAGGGGTGGAAAGCTCCCAGCCCTGACTCACCGCTCTGCAGACCTGGCATTTCTGAGCTCCCCACAGGGATGTTTTGGCTGACATTTTACTAAGGCTGCAGCCTTCTACCACCTCCTCCTCCTCCTTGATTCCCAGCCTCTGCCTGCTTGCCTCGGTGCTCCCAAGCCAAGCTCAGCCGCGCCAAACCCAAGCCAGTGCTGGGGAGCAGCACTGGATGGAAACAGGCAACCCCTGATCTCTTGCCCAAAAGTCACACCACACCCAAGCGGCTGGAAAAGCTTAATTGAACAGTTTGTTGGCTATTTTTGTCATTGCCCTGGCCAATCCCTTCCTGGCCAAGGCTGAGACCAGAAACAGTAAGACCAGGATGAGACGGCTGTGTCCTGGGCATGGGAGGAGGAGAAACACTGGGAGATCTTGCTGGCAGGGTACTGGAGAAGTTTGGGTGTGTTTTAGCATCATTGGATTTGGATGCTCTGGACCTTCTGTGCTGGGTCTTGGTAGGAGCCCACTGGTGGGGGGGTCATGGTGATGCTGCCAGGGTTTGGTAGCGGTCTGTGGGCTGCAAAGAAGAGATCTGCAGAGATATGCAGTGCACAGAAACATTGCCATCTGCTGACACGTCCGGGCACGCAGCGCTGGACGCTGCCATGCTGCTGGTCACCATCTGCAAACCGCTGGGCTGTGGGGTGCAGACTGCTCTGGGCTGACGTCTCTTCCACCCACAGCCGGGCAGGAGAGCGGTGGGACAGAGAGTCAGCAGCGGGGGAAGCCAAGCTCTGGCCATGGTTCCATGGGTGTCCTCACTGGTCATCACCCAGGAGACAACGGAGGTCACCTTGCTCATCCCAAAAGAGTTAACAAACACTCCCACCCCACTGCAAAGAGTGATTTCAAAGCGTCAGGGCAGCACCCAGCCTGGCAGCCTTGTGCAGACCAAGAGACCAAGTCAGGGTAATTACAGCCGGTGATGCAAAAGCTGCGTAGGATTTGGGAAAATGCACACTTGGCTGCAAGAAAAGGGTTTGATTTCCCTCATCTTTGCTCCCCCCTAAGCTCCCCCCAGTGCCCTCCAGCTACAGAGCCTGGAGATGCGTGTCTTGGACTGGATTCGCTTTGTTTCAAGTTCCCTGGGAATCTGGCACTGGTGTTACCCAGAGAAGGGTGCTCCCAGCTCCACAAGCACTGGGCTTTGCCACAGTGGGCAGAGAGCTGGCAGCTCACTGATGCTCTGTCCTGGGTCTGCTGCACCTTCTGGGAGCAGCCATCAGCCCCCAAAAGCCAAGATGTGAGCCCACAGCCTAACTGGTGGCCAGCCAGCAGCCCTGCACACCCCAGACTGTAAGTTTACCCTTGCATGGGTCAGGCACCCCTGTGCACAGCACCGGCAGAAGCAGGCAGCAGGATGTGTCCTTCACCAGTCCATGGGGGATGTAAGCACTCAGTGCTGGCAGCAGTGGGCTGGAGATGGGGAGGCTGGTTGAGCCCATGCTGAAGTGGCCCACAGCCTCCCACCAGCACCTGTCTGGCAGCAGGATTCAGCCTCAGTGCAGGGATAGTGTCAGATGAGTGCCTGGTGGCCTGTCCTCCCTGTGCCCTGGGGCCCTGGCCAAAGGACCAAGAGATGGGTTCACCTCATCCCTTCCCAGGGCTTGTCCTTGCTCCAGCTTCCTCCCTCCCAGCCAGAGGATGCTGCTCCCCCAGCCTGCTCCTTCCTTCCCCCCCACCTTCACCTCCCCGGGGCCACGGGCAGGTGCACACACCTCTGCTTTCCCAGCACATCACGGCACAGAGCTGGGCTGCTGCCAGCAAGGGACAGGCTCATGTTCTTGGGGGGAGAAGGGTGGGTGTGGGACAGCGTGTCTGGGCCACGAGTGGCCTCAAAAGCTCCCAGCAAAGAGGCTCCTGCGGACCTGGAGGGGTGAACAGAAGCTGGGGGAGAAACTGGGGTTCCCTGCCTAAAGTGGGTGCATTAAAACCCAGAGCTGAGCCTTTCACCCATGGGTGTTGCTGAGGATGTCTGCAGGTTGGCACCTTGCTCTAGGGCAGAAATGGGTCAGGACATGGCTCAGTGCTCGGGCTCCTCAAATCCCAGGGGTCCTGGGCCATGCCTTCCTCATCCCCTTTGCAGAGGGACCTGTGCCCTGTGCCAGGCACTGGTGGCACCTCCAGACATGGGGACTGAGACTCCAGGGGTCTCTGCAAAGCCGTGACCACCTTGGGGGGGTCCCTCCAAATCTGTGACCACCATGAGGACCCCCTGTAAAGCCATTACCAGCCACAGCTCCCTGCTCTGGACTCCTTGCTCATGAGAACAGCAAGACAGGGCACGGCTGTGCTGCTCCTCCTGGGATTTACCCATCCCTGTGACACTGCCCAGGCTGCTGCAAGCCCTGGGACCATGTGGGACGTGGTGCTGGTGCAGCAGCCGCTCCAAGCTCGGAGCAATCCCAGCCGGGTGGAGCATCCCAGGGGCACAGGCAAACCCAGGCACGTCCCAGCCTCTCCTGCAGCTAAGCAGCACATTTCCCTTCCTCAGCTTGGCCAGCGACCTGGCAGCAAAGGCAGAGTTCCACTCCTGTGTCAACATTTGGAAGAAAAGGGGGGGAAAACAGTCATTTCTGTCAACCCCTGGGAATGTGGATGCCCCGAAAACAAACAGAAGCTCTGTTTCTTCAGTGAAAGGCCGTTGTAAATCTGGTTGGCTGCCAAAAAGTGATAAAAATGATTGCTGTTCCGGCACTAGAGGGGAGTTTTGTTGGAAATGTCACCCCCCACGCACCCTTCCCCCAAATCTCAGCTTTATGAAAACACCATTTTTTATCAGTAGGCTGGCAGGCAGATGTTTGGCCCAGGCCCCCATCAGAAGCCAGATGCACCCAAACTGCCCTTCCCAGCCCCCTTTGTGTTGTCCATTGATTGACAGCTGTCAGTCACCCCTCAAAGGGACTAAGTGTGCTCTGAAGACTGGGGTTTCATTCTGCCCTGAGCTTCCCTGGCAGCTTTTGCATTCCCCAGGCAAGGGTCACCCCAAACCATTCCTGGGGACCACTCCCCACCTTGCAGCAACGTGCCCAGCACAGGGGAGATGCGGGATGGGCAAAGTGACCATGCCAGGGGGTCAGGCCACAAGTGTCACAGCTTTTCTGGGATGAGCCATGGCCAGTCCCCACAAAAGAGAAGCTGTTCCTGCCAGGTGCAATCCCTGGCCCTGGAGAGCACTGGGGGGAGGGAGGATGCTCTCCAACCACACTTCCAGGCCTTTTTAAAGGGCACGGGCGAGAGAGCGGTTGTGTCACCGGAGCTGTGAGCCAGGCTTGTAAGGGCTTGTCCTCTATTTATTTATGAACAGTGGCAGGTTTCCAGTGAGTTGTTTTCCTGGTATAATATTAAACTCCCAACCTCTAGTTCCAAGGCATCGCCCCAGCTCAGGTACATCAGCCCCAGCCTCACGCTGCTCCTCATTACAGCTGGGGGGGCATCAAGCCCCTTTCAGTGGGACAAGGCAGGGACAGGTGATGGGTTGGTGGGATGAGAATGTATGAGGGCAACTCTCAGTGTCCCCTCTGCTTCTGGCATGGCTAGCTGGGGCTTTCCAGGTGAAATCACACATCAGGTGCCACCCTCGCCCCAGGCCAGCACAGCGGTGATGGGGGGTGGGGTATGGGGTGTGGAGGGGGATCAGCCAAGCCCTCCAGCCACAGGGCTGGGGGGCTGCAGCATCATTCACTCACAAGGAGGATGTGGACAGGCTGTTGTAGATCAGTTCTCTGAAAACCAGGTGGTTGAAAGGTTGGGTATAAATACTTCCTCTGCTCCAGCCCTGCTGCAGGTCTTTGTAGGGTCATAGCCCTCATAGACAGCTTTTGGACCTGCAAGAAAATATCCTGAGGGCTGGAGAGAGATCAGAGCAGGGTTAAACCATGGTCGTGCAGATGTCTGAGGACAATGCCAGGGACTGGCCTGCCCTGCTCAGGCTCTGTGTTCCATCTCCAGGCAGAACCCCCCCGTTTCATAAAATCATAGAATCACAGACTGGTCTGGGTTGGGAGGGACTCCAAGGATCACAGAGCTCCAACCCCCCTGCCACAGGCAGGGACACCAACCTCCAGGCCTGGAGCTACACAAGGTTGCCCAGGGCCCCATCCAACCTGGCCTTGGACACCCCCAGGGATGGGGCACCCACCCCCTCTCTGGGCAGCCTGTTCCAGCCCCTCACCACTCTCTCTTGAAAGAACTTCCCCCTAATATCTCATCTCACCCTTCCCTCCTTCAGCTTCACTCCATCCCCTTGTCCTGCCATTATCTGCCCTTTAACAAGCTGATTCCCCTCCTGTTTCCCTGCTCCCTTCAGGGACTGGAAGGCTGCAATGAGGTCTCCCCGCAGCCTTCTCATCTCCAGGCTGAACCAGCCCAGCTCCCTCAGCCTCTCTCTGTAGGGGAAGCTCCCCTCCACCACCACCATGCAGAAAGCCCCCATCCCTCAAGGTCCCATCTTGAGGAGCACAAGAAGAAAGGCCTGAGCTGGGGTGACTGGGGTGAGCTCAGGGCCATGGAGATGCGCATCCCCAGTGCCTGGGGGAGCCGAGCGCTGCCGGCTTGGGGGACATGCCCAGGCACAACCTCTTCCCCGCGCCGCTGCTCTGGCTGATGAGAAATCCCACGGTGCTGAGCCTCCTCCTCTGCAGGGAGCAGCAGAGGTTGGGCTGGCAGGTGGAGCGCCCGGGGACACAATTCCCCATCGCAAAGAAACCACACGCGTCCCGGCTCAGATAAGGAGATGGGAGCAAACCTCAGGACCCGAGCGGAAACACGCGCTTACTGGGAGCACTGGAGGCAAAAAGTGTGTGTGCCCTGCCCGCTACCAGCGTGCGTGGTCGTTGCCTTTGCGTGCTCAGACATAAATAGCCATAGGAGCCACATGCAGGTTCCCAATGAATTGATAGAGCACCCAATTACCCAGGGAAATCTGCCTTCCTGGTTCCTGGAGCATCCTCAGGGCTGCTGGAGGTGCTGCTTGGGCTCGGGGCTGCTTGTCTCTCCTTTTCCTGAGCGGCTGCTCTGCCAGGACATTGATTTTGGAGCAGGCTGTGCCTTTCTAGTTCAGTTCCTGCTGCCTGTGGCTCCTGACCTGTGTCCCAGTGGAAGCTGTGACGAGATGCTCCAGGATGTTTTCAGCTTTGGATGGAGCACATGCCTTTTAACCTGCGTCCCTTCCTGAATTTTGGGTGGGGATGGTCAGGCAGGCTGAGAACAGTGAGCATGAGAGGCTGGTTTCAGAGGGCCTGGGACCTGATAAAATGTGTGTTCATTGGGGAGGGCCAACAGGTGATTGCTGGACATGTGGCCCTTCTCCCACAGGCAGGACGGGCCATTTCACACTGTCTAAGGACATCCTGGTGCAGCCCTGCCAGCACCACAGTGTCCTCCTGTGCCAGGCAGAGCTCCGGGACACAACCCAGAACAAGGCACAGCAATGGGGACCTCACAGGACCCGGTGGGTGACCCTGGGAGAAGCTGTGAGCAGGCAAGAGCCCATGGAGAGAGCTGGGCTCCTTGGGCCTTTATTCTGATGATCATCAGGCTGAATTCCTCTAGACAACCCTAAGGGATGCAGCACTGAATAGCGGGCAGGGAGCTTTCCCAGAGGGCTGAGCTTGCTCTGTGTGGTTTTCCCTCTCCAGAGGGAGCACGGAGGGACACAGGACCCTGCTTGGGGACCTGTCCCAGAGCTCCTGCCTGCACAGAATGCCCTGCATGGAAGCAGCATCGCTGGGGCAGGCTGTGGATCATCGTCTGCAGCGGGAGCCGGCTTATGCCCGGACATGTCCCACAACCTGCTGGGAGGTGAGGGCTGAGTTCCCCGGCTGGTTTCTGTCTTCTTTAGTGGCATGAAGGGAGCGCTGGTGAACGGAGCCAAATGTGATGTCCTAGAGCATCTCACAAAGGGTCTGGTCCTCCCCAGCTGGTGTCCCCCAGGATTCAGTCTTCCAGCTGGTTCTAGAGCTGCTGTAAATGCAGACAGCCAAAACAAGAAGGGGGCGGGGGGGGGGAGTGGGGCCATCCTGGGACCCTCTGATCCCCACAGCATCATTACCAGAGCTGAGTGGAACAGTTATTCCACCGCCTGTTTCAGAAGCATCAAGTTGTCTCTGCTGCTTCATTAGAGACCTTTCCCATGGCTGGTGCCCTGAGCTGGCTGCACTGTGGGCAGGGAGGTAGCCCCCCCATTTGTGTTTTTGGAGCTTTGCTTGGCCACCTTTCAGGGCTTGCTACTTTTGAGAGCCAGCAGGCTCACCCAGGGCCGCTGGTGGGCTGTGAGTGTAGCTGTGCACAGCCTCAGCGGGCACCTGCACCCACCTGTGGGTGCACGGGCAAGAAGCTGGGGTGCAGCCCGGCCCTTGGCATGTCGCTGGGTGCCCGTGGGCAGCACTGTGCCGAACACGTGCGTGCAAGCCCGAGCCTAGGAACCTGCCACGTGGAGGGATGGAGGAACCCAAAAATCCCAACTTCACCATAAAAATATCAATCATCTCTAAACATCCGTGCGATGATGATCCTTCCCTCCCTGCCTGGTATTTTCTCACGCTCTGAAGCTGGCAGCAGGCACTGGGAAGCAGTGTTGGAACTTGTCCTGCCGTCCCATCAAGGCCGTTTATCTCCACCATCGAGCCCTAGAGCTGGAAGAGCTGCAAGTAGGGGCAAGGCACGCTCCTGCTTGCTGCTTTCCATTGCGTCACTTTGACAGGGGCTGAGCAAATGCCCGAGGGCCAGATCCCACACACACCACCTTGCCTGGTCCTGCAAAGCACAGCATTGTCCTGGCATCCTGGTGCTACCCTGCTGATTGACAGGACTCAGGGACCCCAATGATATGGCTGAGCATCACTGGGAATCCTCCATATCCCTCCCTTCCCAAGATCCTGCTCAAAAGTCATTGTGTCCAAGGGCTGCACACCCAGAGGGACCCCAAATGTAACCCTTGATGTCTGCTGGGGGTGGGAAAGCTGTTTGGGAGGCACCTTCAGAGCAGCGTGCCCTGGCCTGGCTGGATGCCCCCTCTGGGATGATGGGGACAGGAGGGGGTGGTGACACTGCTGGGACACAGCTGCAGGGGTGACAAAGCACCTGCCTTTGGCATGGAGGGTACAGCCCCAAATGCAGCACACTCAGTGTGGGATCCTGCTCAGAGTGAGCCCGGTTAATTAACACAATTACAAGGCAGGCTGGTCCCTTGCTCCTCCCTTGCCAGTTCCTCCATGAACCAATGAGTTGTCCAACCCAGCCAGCCTGCTCCTCACTCTCCTGCTGCTGCAACGCTCCCAGCCCCAGCTGACGGCTTTGAACACAGACAGCTGAGATTCCTCCCCCAAACTCCAGCAAGCGCTGGCCTGCAGAGACCCGGCCCTTCGCCTCCTCACGGCTCCTTGTCTGCACCAGGGCTTGGCCACCATGGCATGACATGGCATGGCCAGCTGCATGGCACAGCGTGGCACGGCACTGCTTCACGTGACGTGGCTCAGTGTGGTGTGGCATGGCACATCGTGGGGTGGCACATCGTGGGATGGCACATTGTGTGATGGCTTGGCACATCATGACATGGTGTGGCGTGGCATGGCACCACCCAGCCTCTGGGGTGGGAAGGGACAGTGGGGAGAGGGACTCTTGAGCCTCACCTTCCCCATCACAGGCCAAATCAAAGGTTTTAGTGTCCAGGACTGGGTTCCTGCCCAGCCCATGATGTCACCAGAGGTTTGTGGAGATCACAGGATGGTGGTTGGTGCCACCACAACCACAAGCACCCTGAGTCTGATCCTTCTCACCTCTCACTATGCCCAAGCCAAGATGTCACAACCCTCAGTTCCCAGGGGAGCTTGTTCCTCCATCCTGGAGACTGGTAGCTTTGTGACAGGGGTTGCCTGCCAGATGGATCCCCCTTTCCATGGAGAACCTGGCCCAGGGCTCTGGCCAAGAGCATGGAGAACTCATTATCACCAGGAGAAGCAAGAGCTAGCAGAGCCTTATGCGATACGGCAGCGATTCCTGATGGAGCTTCACAGCCATGGGCACCATGGTGGGGACAGCTCCCAGTGCCCCTGGCAGGGCAGAGCTGCAGTGAGGCCCATGGGGCTGCTGTGCCATGCTGTGCAGGAGCTGGTATGGGCAGAGCTGAGCTCAGCTGGAGCTCACGGCACGAAGCAGAGACGGGGGCAGACAGGAAACCAGCTTGGTTTCCTACGCTCTTACCGCCCCGAGGGTTTCTCGTGTGAGGGTGCTCTGCTGTCTAATAAGAAGGCTGAGCTCCCCGTGCAGTCTCTTGCTCCAAGGTGACACCACCAGCATCTCAAATAGGGCCCCTCTGACCTCTTATTCCTCCGCCTACACGCACGAAACGTGCTGGTAGCAAACAGCTTTGAGGTTGTCACCCTGGGGTCAGAAGAGGCTGGATGTGGCCACACGCACTGATGTGCAGATGGACCTGCACCGGGCACGAGGTGGGGGCAGCTCGAGGGCTGGTGGGGTGGCCAAGGGGGCTGCGCCAGCAAGCCAGGAGGGGGCTTGTTTGCCTTGTGCAAAACCAGCATGGCCAGAGAAAGCTTCTCTTTGCAAAGCCAGGCACTAAGCTGCGTTCTTCTGGGTCTGAAGAAACCATTTTTGCTCTGATTTCAAGTTAATGAAAAGCCCCAGCAATGCCAGACTCGAGGAGCGTTGCAAGGTGAGAAGCTCCCATTAAATGGGACAGCTCAGATGGCCGGGGCCGAAAGCGTTAAAAGGAAACACTCTGAATACTTGGGTTTGGCCAGCCAACTGCTTGTTTTTCTAACAGAAAAAAAAATAGTTTTATTTCAAAACCACCAAAATCCTCTTGTTCCCCTGGGCCTGGAGGTCCCAGCATGTTGGGGGAGGCTTTCCCACCCGTGGAAGTGACCGAGCCCTTTCAAAAGAACTTTCTAAGTAGTTAAAAAAAATAGGCAAAGCTGCAAATGCTTGTTGACTGCATTAATTTCCCGTTTTGGTCATTTCCCGACTCACCTGGGTGGAAGTTTTGTGTGAGCAGCATCCCATCTGTGCAGGGCAGATCGCTGGGCTCTGCTGTGAAGCTCGTGGGGCTGGTTTGGGGCTGCCCTGACCCAGCATCCAGGCGTTGTGTTGATCACCTCACCTCGGGGCTGCTGGATACGGGGAGCTGGGATTTGATGGGCAGGAAGAAGGAAAAGAAAAACACAACCCAAAACCTGGCTGTTTTGATGGCAAGAAACCAAATGTCCCTCTGCACCCTGACCTTCATTGTGTGGGGAAGGAGGGAGCTCTGCGGCTGAGAAAATGTGATAAGGATGGGCAGCAGCACCCGGGCTTGACACCGACAGCGGGTTTGAGCCACGTGTGCCAGCGTGTGCAGTGAGTTTTGCCCGTGCTCAGAAGCAGGGGAGCGGCGAGTTGCTAGGTGCTGTGTCTGCAGGCAGATGGGGATGGCAGCGCTGGAGCCAGCAGGGAGAAGAGGGGCTGGAGGAGGAGGGTCCCCAACCCACCGGTGCCCCAGAAGCAGAAGTGGTGCCCAAAGAAAACAGACCTCGCTGGAGAAGTCAGGACTGGAGAGCTGGAGGGAGAAGAAGATGCTGCTTCGGGGGACATCTGCAGCAGCTCTTCCCTCTCCCCAAACTGGGGGTGCCTGGGTGGGAAATCACCCCCCAGGGGCTTCTCTCACATGGGACCCTGCCCCATCCTCATCCCACGGGATGATATGCTGGTTAAAGAGTCGGGGGGCAAGACCCACTCCCAGCACTGGGGCTGGGTGGGGAGGAGGGTGCTGGGAGTCCTTCCACCCCCCTAAAAGGGCTGAGGGTGGAAGGAATGCTGTGCCACCGCCTGCTCCAGCATGACAAACGGCGCAATTAGGACCGAGGCTTAACTGAGTGTGCTAATTTGACATCTGGTGATTTGATCAGGCTAAAGAAACTGTTTACATTCACCTTCCAGTGTGTTTGGGTTGCGATAGGAGCAGAACAGAAGGCGATGCTGCGGGTGTCCTGTTCTCAGCCGGTTTATGGGGGTTTCCTATGAGAAAAGCTGAGCCCTGGCAACCGCCCATCCAGACCTTCTCTCCCTGATTTTTCTCCCCCCCTTATGTTTAGTCTTTACCTCATCTCAAATAAAAAGAGTGATTTAAAACTCTTTGCAGTAAAACAACTCAAACAGAAGTCTACAGCACTGTATAAGGAGGGGGAGACGGCTGGTGTTATTTGCTTAATTACAGGCTTTTTGTTTGTTGAGTACTTGTGGGTGAACTGTTTGCAAATAACAGGTGAGTTTATTCATGCTCAGAGCCCTTAGGTTAGAGCTGGGCTGGGAGATAGGAGGCTGGAGGGTGCTCAGGGCTGTGGGTGACCTCCAAAAAGTCCCGGCCAGTCTTGGAGGGATGAAGGGACCTGAGATCATGGAGCTGAGTACAGAGGGTGGGAGGGATGTGATGCTGTTTTGTTGGAGCTGGGTGCCTTGTGTGGTACGGTCTCAGTCACGTGCCGTTTACCCTTTTATAAATTGCAGATAAGGATTAACTACTTTAAGGAGTTATTGTGTCAGTGTAGTGTTAATGAGAGGGGATGGAGGCTGCCTAGGCTTTTGGAAGGCTGGATTCAGTGTATCAATCCATGCTGCTCACTCCCAGGTGGTTCCTGACCTCCTGCAGGAGATACTCCTCCTCTTAGGACATCTTCCCCACTTTATGATGCAGATAAGGGCATTTTTGGGTGTGGGGAGGAGAAATGCCTACCAGGTGCCCCACTGATGCAACGGTGAGAGTGGGCGGATTCAAGCACAGAGGTGTCAGATGCTCACAGAGTTGGGATGGACATGGGAGCTGTGTGACCACAGCTGGGCTCAGCCGTTTTTTGGCCATCCTGCTGCTATGGGGCATGGGTATCTCCCCAGTGTGCCCAGACTGATGGAAATGGCAGCTGTCCTGCTTGTTTGGAGCAGGGAAGTGACACCAAGCAGGGGGATGTGGCCCCAGCCAGAAAAAACAACATGCAGGAGGCAAACACATCCCTGCAGCCGCCCACCTCCCTCACTGAGAGAGCAGAAGTCCAGGTGTTAGGATGGAAAAATGCTCCCCAAGCTTTGCCAGCAAGCGAAGAACTCCCAACGTTTGCAGCCTCCACACCGAGGAATAGATGCACCTAAAACTGGGACAAGTGTTCACAGGGCTCTGGAGTGGGGATCGATGCTGCAGCGATGAGGAACACGTGGAAGGGCAGCAGTCACACCTCCACCTCCTGCCTTGCTCACCAGGCATCTGCCCAGACCCAGCTTGGTCAAGCCCAACGTGAGCCCCGCAGCAGTGTCCAGCGTGGGGGCAGAGGGCTGAGAGGCAGCCACCCTCCCCCAGCCCTGCGCAGGGTGCAGGTGTTGAGTTGGGATCAGAGGGGAGGCTGAGCTGGCGCTGGCGTGACTCAGGGCCAAGTCACGCAGCACCCACTTCACCCCGCCGGCTCCCTTCCACTGCCGCTTCGCCTAAGTCTGCGCTTGTACATTGTGCTGGGGGTGATCCGGAGTCGGCACGGAGCCACGGGTGATCCCGAGCCATGATCTGGAGTGTGGGAAAAGCGCAATCGCTGCAAACAATCAGAGTCAAAGCCGGCAGCAGCACGCAGCAAGCCAGGGAGGAATTCGGAGGCACATTCCAGTGGGGATGACAGAGGAGGGGCTGGGAACTGGGCCGGGGCGGGGGGGGGGGGGGGGGGGGGGGAAATAACGTGCTCTGATTTGTTTGGGTTTTTTTCCTCCCTCTCTGCAGAGCCTTCGCGTCCCGCTTGGCTTTCGAGTAAAGCTGCTGGGTGCTGCGAGCGGGTGGCAGGGCAGGGAGCTGGGATGCAGTGAGTCCTGCCCGGGCATGGTGCTGCCCCGCTGCCAGCGGGGACCCACCGGCACCCCCTCCCCATCAAGGGCAGCTCTGCCTTCCCCTCCCACCCCACAACGGGGATGTGGGCTACAGGGACCTGGCTCCACCGGCCGTGTGTGTCCATAATCCCCTCGCATCTCCAGTGCACTAAGGGCCATGGCCAATAACTCACATGCCAGGAGAGACCCTCATGGCTCAGCACCCACCCACCAGCAGGTACGGCAGTGCTGGCATGGTCTCCTCCTCCCAAGGCTGCTGACTTTAGGCAAGCTGCTCCCCGTCTCTGTGCCTGGATCTCTCCTTTAAGTGCAATGAAAAAACCACATCTCTGCATCTCAGAGACTGACAAACCTTCCCCTTGGAAGGGGTCAGCTCCTGGCACAGGAACATGTCCATGTGCATCCCACACCCGCTGCAGGCAGCACAGGCAGGAGTGCTGGCACACAGCGGCTGTGGTGACCACCAGCCTGGTGTCACTGCAGGCCAGGGGGGCACATCCCCTCCACGCGCTGCTGAGGGGCTGCAGCACAGCCTGCGACCCTGCAGCTCCCTCCCTTCCCTCCCAGCCGCTCCTCCTGACTCCTTCCTGACCCACTTTCTGCATTGCACAATTAAAGCAAAAGCAAAATGGAGCAGGGGGAGGGGACACTGGCATAGCTGCCGGCACGTCCTGCAGCGTGCAGTGACCAGCAAGCACAGCCCACAGGCAGCTGCTGCACAGCATGGGGCAGGACGCGGTCAGGGGGCTGGAGAGTGGGTGGTGCTGGGTGCTCAGAGACCTGGGCTTGCATTGGTTTTCTCTTGCCCAGTCCCTGTGTGGGACATACTCAAGGCTCTGGTTGTCCCAGACAGCCCTGCACACCGGTGGTCACCAACAGCCCCACTCACTCATGTTGCCGGTGTCCTCTCACTCTCTTGGGGAGGGGAGGTGTGGGGCAGAGCCAAGAGGCCCAAGAGGGGACAGGAGTGTGGAGGGAGCTTTCATCCCCTCCAGCTCACAAATCCACAGTCACCTCTGCACCCTTCATGCCTGTCTTATCCCACCCCACCAGCATCCTCCCTCACACGGGTGCCCAGTGGGCAGGGACTCCTCCAGAGGCACAAGCGAGGGATAATTGCCAGAGTGTGCGGGGTGCCCTGTGCCATATTTCACTCATTGCTTCAGGCAGAGCAGCCATCCGGGAGCTAAAAGCATTCAATTGTTCACTGATGCTTTTCTTTGAAGCCCTCATTCATCCTCCAAGGTCTGTATTGATTGGGGACTCCAGGAAAGCATCTGCCCTTCTCTGCCTTCATCAATGACTTTCCCACATTAATCCACCTCTTCCCTTGATAACCACACTAATTACTCTCAGCTAAGTTGACTCTGGCAGGTCGCTGGAGGCTGGGAAGAGCAACCTGCTCTGAGGCCTGGCTGTGCCTTAAAGCTGCAGATCTGTCCAGTAACCGGCCCCAGTGCTAGAGAAGACTGGCCATACTGGGAAGATGAACACTGTGGCATGGGTCTGACAGTGGGGCAGCACAGGAGTTTGGTGTGGGCCATACTGGGGATGTCTGCTGCTGAGAGAGGGGTTTGCTTTACAGTTCTGAAGCTTGTGCATCTCCCAGGGAATCACTGATGCTTTCGCATGGATGGGCATCACGGAACCTGCCCCCTGCACATCCCCCTGCACATCCACACTCCCTGCCTGCATGTGCCCAGGCTTGGGGATTTAGCTCTCTGGAGGGCTCTCCTCTGTTGTGTTGCAAAGTGTTTTAGACCACCACAGGAGGTTCACACCCTTCAACCTGGGGTGGTCTAGGCATGGAATGAGATCTTTTCCACTCCTTCACCTGGGTTTCCTTGCAAGGAGCAGGAGGGAAGCAGTTATCCGACCTCTTCTCTGTTCTCAGCCGTGGTCAGGCTGTGCTGTGGCTCAGGACCTGCCCTGCAGAAAGGAGCTGTGCCGGGGAAAACCTGGGTGGGCTTTGAGGGACCAGTGGCCAAATGTCCTGCTGGAGGCCTTCCATGTTCACATCACTCCCAGGAGAGTGAGACCTGCTGTACTGTGGCTCCCAAAGGCTTTCTGAAGACAGGTAGGTGCAGACAGAGATACGTGGAAGAGATGATCCTGGTTAAGCCACCTGGTTAAGTGATGTGGAGCCTGCCCTCACTGGGAATTAATGTCTCAACCCGTGAACCCAGAGCAGCAGAGGTCAGAAACGTGCCAAAGTGACCTGTTTAAAGGGTTGTGAAAGCCCGAGGGCAGGAATTGGCTCAACAGCTGCTAAAATGGGAAGGACTGGGACGAACAAAACTTGGATACCTCAAGGAGAGATAGTTTTAGCTCTGACTTATCTGGGATCAGCTTGACAGCTGTGGGATAACTCCATACCACTCTTCGGGGTCATGTCACATACCCACTGGCTTTGTGAGGCAGGTTGACTCCACTTTTCACACCACTAAGCTTGTTTAAAAAGTAATGAATTAAAAAATATGACAGTCTGGCAAGAGATGGGAGGTGTTTTATCCTGCCATGTGCGTTTGCTCATGACCCAGAAGATACCAGCTTTCTGCTTTAGGGCTCCCTTGGGAAAATCCTCCTTGTATCCTCTAAATCAGCCTTTCTGTCTCTCTCCGACTCAGAGATGAGCATGATGAGCATGGCTCATGCTGTTAAACGGGGATATATGAATTCCCTGGCATTTCCCTAACGAATCTGTGCTTTCTCTTATTTGCTAGCAAAAGTAGCTCTTCAAGCTGCAAGAGACTTGGGTCTGTGAGTAGAAAGGAGAGATCAAAAGTAAAGCTTGCAGGAAGGAAGGTAACTGTGCACATGGAGGAGCATGCTGGAGCTGTGCTGAAGATGACATGGCTGAAATATAGACTCTTTCCTGTCCCTGTGTGCCATCTGCTGTCCTGGGTCATGGTGGTAACATGCCACACCTGGGTAAATGTGAAAGTCCCTCACTCCTGGCCCTGTCTGGGCAGTTGTTGGGCTGGGGAGTTGCAGCAGGGCCTGGGCACCACAACCATGTCCTCTGGCCACCACCTGCCATGGGGCTACTAGGCCATATGGCTCCTGCCATGGCTTCGTGCAAAGCCCTCCTCCTCTGGCACCACTTGTGCACCCCAGCTGGGTTGGGAGTGAGGGGTCGGGCAGGCAGGATGGCTCCCCATGTCTTCCTTTTCTGTGGGGCAGCTGCTGTCTCTGCAGGACACACATCCCGGCCTTATCCCGGCTTCTTCCTCCATGGTGGGAGAGTCGCCTGGCCCTGACAGGCTCCATGGCGGCCTCCACCAGACCCTGTGAGACCCGGGCTTCCAGGGGGGTACAGGGGCTGCACTGGGGTCCCCTAGGCCACCCTGTGATTTCAGGGGTCCCCCCCAAGCTGGGCCAGGCCCTGGCAGATATTTCTGAGCCAGCGTCGCCATCTAGTGACATGAAGCCAGGCCGCCCTGCTCCCCCGGCGGGCCCCGGGGCGGCCCGGTCCGTCCCCACAGGCCCCTCAGCGGGCGGGAAACGAGGGGTTGGGGGGGGGTAAAGCCAGAGCTGTGTGTGGCAAGGCAGGTGCTGACTCCCCTCCATGTCCAGCACCTTTCTGGGGTGAGGCAGTGCAGAAACACCCAAGTGCAGAAGTGGTGGTTTATTATTTTATCTTCTTTTTCCAAAAAAAATCTGAGTTCCTCCCAGGTTTAGAGGCGAACCCGCCCGCATCTGAGCGCCTGGCTGCAGAAACGAGCCACGAGGCCATTGCTGTCCCCTGAGTAAACTGGGGAGGTCTCTCCAGACCCTGCCTGGCTCCTGGGGTGTGGGGGACCCCATGCTGGGCAGGGGCACCCTGTGTCTGCCTGAATACCATCTGAAAGTACAACAGGATAAGCCTGGAGGAAGATTCTGGCTGTACAAATGCCCAAGGCGAGGGGCTCGGCCCTGTCCCCACACCCAGTCCACCCAGAGCCAACAACACTCGCCTTGCCCCCAGCCTTGGCACCCCAAAACCTTCCCACCCCACACTCCTCCTTCATCGCATTCAAGGCTATAGTTGTACCCTGAACCCTTGTGAAACATCCTCTTTCTGCCTCCATCTCTGAAAGACTGAACAAAGGCACTGGCCACCCCCCCCAACTGCAGGAGGAGACACAGGACGGCCCGTCTCTTGTTCCCCCTCTGTTTTCCTCCCGCTGGCTGCCGAGAAAAGGGATTCAGCAGTGCCCACTGCATGTGAAAAGCCCCCGCCTGCCTTGTGTTTTATGAAGGAAAATCTCCTTGGGAGAGCAGCCAAACGTTCCCAGCCTCCTGCTGGGTGCTTCAGACGGGCGCGCTGGGGGATGTGAGGGCATGGCGGTCCTGCGGGCGTGGGGGGAGAGCGAGGGGGACCAGGATGGGAGCTGGTGGGCTCTGCAAAAGGCAACGTCAGATTGTGTTGGAGGATGAAAGGAGATCACTGCCTTGCTCGGGTGGCCAGAGCCTGCTCTGCCTCTGCTGCTGCCTCCAGGGAGGGAGTTTCACCGTTGGACTCAGGATGCTGAGCTCCGTTTACATGCTCAGGAAAGGACATGGAAAGATGGGGTCTGGCTATGTCTGCAGTGACCTGGGCACTGGCTGTGCCATGGCAAGCTGGGCAGCATTGCATATCCCTGCCACGAAGCTCTGCAGGGCACTGTGCTGGGGGCAGCTCCGAGAAGGCCGGCTCTATCTGTACCTCTCCCAGCTGGATTTTCTCCTTTATCACCTTTCCTTGCCTTTTCTTTTCTCTTTCCTCCTGATCTTCTCTCCCCACACACATCCCCCAGTACCAAACTGGGACCACATACCCCTATGTATTAAAGACCTTTCAGGCCCAGCGACTATTTCAAAGGCAGCCAAAAGGCCCCCAGGGCTCCAACCCGCCAAATCAAACTCAAATTTGCAGCTTATATGCAAACATAATGTATGTGGACGCGGGGGCTCTGCTGGCACGCAGAGCAAATAAACAGAAACACATGGCTGAGCCTGGAAGGGCAACTTCAGCTGCTGCTGAGATCTGGGGGTTGTGGGAGGCTCTTAACCAGCAGCACCCAAAGTGGATTAATGACACCCAACTGCAGCTCCATCGGGCACTGCCAGGCCAAGAGGTCCCAGGTCTGTGTGGGCTGCATTTGAGGGCTCAGAGGGAGAAATTTGGGGGGGAAACAGATGTTTCTACTCTGTAGCTGAACCAAAAACCGCAAGGACAAAGTCAGACAGGCTCAGACCCAAAGAAAGCGTCTCTACCATGTTTCCTATTTCAGTTCATTCTGCAAATGTGCTCTACACGAAATGAAAACCTTCCTTTCTTTCTTGGGGGCCATTTAATATCCTTTAAAGTGTTTTTCCTCTTTCTTTTTAGGCTGGGACCAGCTTCTCAGGGAGAATGCTGCTTCCCAAAAGCACGTTTCCTGTCTGCAAATGATGAAACAAACCAGCATTAACTAAAATCAAGACCCACCAAAACCAAAAACTAGTTGAGAGAGGAGATACTGGTTTATTCAGTGGTGGGTGCTTGGTGGAAATCTACAAATCAAGCACACCTCTGGGGGATTTCCAGCATACATTTATACACAGAGCATCACAAAGTCTCCACCTCTGCTTGTGTATTCATTAACTTGACCAAATAAACTTACTGCACCTGCATATTAATAGCTGCTGTGTCAGCAAAACACTTTTGTGCAAGTGCAAGGCTTTTGGGGAGCCTTTGGTGGTCGTTTGGGGGGAGACACCTCACAATTAGACTCAAAGTATGATTCCGGTGTAACTCAGGTACCATACAGATGCTTTTGCCTTGAAGTTTGATATTTGGTGGATTATTTCTCTGAGGTAATATTCCCAGTCTTTAGGTGGGATCCTTTCTTGATCCGTGTATAACGTATCCATGGCTTCACTCCACCCAGTTTTACTGCAGCACAGGTTGTTGGGAAGACCTGGAATGGTCCTCTTCACCTTCCTCTCAAGGGTTCTTCACTCTAGCTTCTCAGGTGTCCCAGTCCCTGGTTGAAAGGGATGGACTGCTGTATAAAGTCCAGCTGGTGATCTGGTGCAGGTACCTGTGGTCTCTCCCAGCATCTTGTCTTCCAAGTCAGGACTCTGAGTGCTTTTTGTTGTGTGCTGTGAATGAACAGTTAAAGTGACTTCTCTGAATCAGGCAATCCTGAGGCTGGTACAGTCACCAGGGCATCTTTTACGTGACTGAACAAACACTGACATTCTGGGGTCCATCTGAGGGAATTTCCTAGTCCCTTTAGAGCTTCACACAATGACTTAGCCTGGAGTCCAAAATTAATTATCCAGAGACGACACCATCCGGCCATTCCAAGAAATGCTCTCAGCTTGCCAAATCCTTAAAGAAGACAGGGAGGTTTCTGTGGACAATTCTACATCTTCCCTATCAGACAGTGGAGGACACATCTGGGTCTCTAAAAGGACCTGGAGTTAATTAAATGCTTGGTTGTGCTCCCTGATCATTACGTGTAAGGGATGCTTAAGGCTGAGCTGTCTTCTATGGCAAAAGTCAAGTGCATTCTGTAGACTCACAGGGCACACTAAGGGTCTTTTGAGATACACTGGTCTTGCTGCACATACAAGTTACTGGCTCAGTGAATTACTGGCTGGATATAACATCAGCAGCTCCAGATTTAAACTGTTTATTGCCAAGCCCTGGTGCAAAGTGCTTCAGTATTTTTATTGCCCCCATCCTCCTTCCCCTTTCTCTGTGAAGCTGCTGCCTCCGTGTGTCCCCTGTAAGCAGACAGCTTCACTCATTTTCCAACTTTGAATCTCTTCTTTGCAACCCCAAGGAAACCCCTGCTCCTGCAGCACTCGGCTCCTGCTAGCGTGGCTCTCCCACTCCACCTTCCTGTGGCCCGGAGATGCTGCTCCTCCTGGGTTTATACACTTCGTCCTCCGGAGCTTCCTGAAATGTGCTGCTGAGGTTTGAAGCAATGTTAAAAAAAAAGCGCCTCTGGACCCCCCAGCACTCTCCCTGCTGCCTTTTGCTGTGGTGTGTGACCCTGAGGTGGGGATGGAGCTGTGCAGCGGTGGCAGGGGCCAAGCAGCAGTTCTGGATGTTCCCTGGAGACCCATCTCCCACCTGCCCTGTCAGAAAGGGCAGTGGGATACCCTGATTTTTCTGCACAAGCTCACACCCCATCTCCAGCCACTCTCACCCCCAGAAACAGAGAGGGTGAAGGAGGAAAGAGCTCCTCCAAGCATCTCTCTCCTTTCCCCCCTGCCGCCTCTCCCGTGCGAAGGGCAGCTCCCTCCCCTACTCCCCCTCACTCCGGGTCCCCTCGGGGGATGGCATCGCGAGTTGAGAGGCGTGTTTATCTGTGGGAGATCCGTGATGCAAACAGCCCTAACAAACGCCCGAGCAGCCACGGTGGGGTGTGCTTCTCCTGCCTAAGCGTGCTGGGAGGGAGGGAGCGGGTGCAAGCAGGCACAGCAGCAGGAGCAGGCAGCTCCACTCCACCCAAGGAGCTGCACGTGTGTCTTTCCTCTTCCCGACTCTTGGCCTCCCTTCCTCCTCCTTCTCATCACATCACGGTCTATATTTAGTCCCAGACGTTGCACACCCTTTTGCACGACTCCTGCAGAGCGCCTGGCAGGAGCAGGGCTGGGATTTCTTATGGTAACGCTTGGGGCTGGGAACACCCTGCCTGCTTTTAATAACAAATACTGAGAGTTCCTGGAGCACCAGAGAATTATCCCTGCCACGCTGGGGGCTTCATGAAAGGTCTTCTTCCACGTGAACAAACAGGCTTTAGCTGATGAGAATGACCCAAGGAAAACCTCCCACTGCCACCAGTGGAAGGGAGAAGGGTGCAGGGACATCAGGTCCCACCAAGTCACTTCTTGTCTCCTCTGATCAGCCTGTGTGTCCCAGCTTGGTGTCCGTGGTCCTGTGTGGCCCTGGGGATGCAGCTGGCCTGGCCTGACAGGTCCTCTCGGATACCATGTAGTGTTTCCCCAGGCATGGCTTGCAAAGGGCTTGGGCTGCAACCTCTGCCTGTGACTTTGGGGTACCTGGCCCCCTGCCCAGGCCTCCCCCCTGCCCTTTCCAAGGATGCTTTTGGAAAGTGCCTTTCCCACACTGCTCATCCACACCAGGGACAGAAGAAAAGGGAGATAAGGGGTAGCTCAGGACAGCTGCCTTTCCCCTCCACATCAAAGCCCCACGTTTATCTCCAGGGCCTGGCTGGGTGCGGGGCTGCTCGCAGGGGGGAGGGTCAGGGTCTGTCTGTTCTGGCGACTTGGCTGAGGTCTGTGGTTTAACTGCTGAGCAGCACTGCCTGCAGCCCTGCTGCAACCGCTCTGCCCCCACTTCACTTGAGTGCTGGAGTCTCGCTGGGCAGACAGCCCCAGACCCACTGATGTCCCTGTTACTCTGCAGCAACAAGCTGGGCTGAGAAGGGAACTGTGGGTCCAAGCAAGGTTGGGGTTGTGAGTGAAGCACTTTTCCCTCCTCAATGTAAGATGGTCTCATGTGTGGACCTGGGGGCCTCCAGCCCCAGTAGCAGGGAGATGGATGGGTTCAGTGCAGGGAGGAGGCAGCAGCAGAGAGTTCAGCACATTTAAGAGGAGGATGAAGCACAGCAAGGGGTTAAAAGTTAGCCTTTCTCCTGCTCCCAGCTCCTCCGTGTCAAAGGGAACTTTCCAAGGTTATCAGCTGGGGTCAGCTGCTGGGAGGAAGGTGATGAGAGGCTGGGGGGCTGGGGCACCAGGGTGGGGATGCCCACCAGGCACAGGGTCTTAGCCCAGCTCAGCGAGAGCCACCCCACTGACCTGTCTGCTGCCTGCAATGGTGCATGGCGAGACAGCAGCATGACCTTGGGGTACAGGTATGCTCACAGACATCCCTGTGCTGCACCCTGACAGCCACCTGGGAAAAGGCACACACAGATTTATGGATACAGAAGTACTGAGGGGGCAACCAAACTTCCCAGCCGGAGGAAGCAGGACAGCTAGAGGATGAGCACGTGGGGCTTTGTGCAGTCTGCATTGCCAGCGGGCTCCCAGTGTCACCAGTGGGGACCTGGCCCCGTTGTACAAATGCCATCAAGGCACAACTTGTGCCTTGAGTGCTTTGCATCCTGCCCAAGTTTTTGCACTGCCACTAATCATCCCCACTCCAGGGGAAGCTCCGTGGATCCCTCTTAGCTGGGTGGGTGTGAGATGAGGCCCAGACTCTGCTGCAGTTGCCTCGTTTTGAAGTTGTTAATGTGACAAGTTGAATTAATTAAGTGCGTTTGGAGAAGGCTCTGCTGTTCCTCCCCTTTTCAAGGGTTTGTATTTCAAAGGAAAGCAAACTGTGAGAGCATCTCCCTCCCTGAAGAGCCTCACATCAAGGCAGCCCTTCTCTGCTGACCCCAGGCCTGGGACGTGTCCTACCCTCCCACAGCCAGAGATGAACAGCCACAGTGGAGCCACGAGCTCTCCCATCGGTGCAGGGGAAACTGGCAGCTCACAGCCCTGGGAAGATGCTCCAGGATTGTCAGGAGCATCAAAAATTTCTGTGCAGGTGGCTACCAAATTCGAGGTCTAGACTCTGTATTGGAAACGTGCCTGCAGCTTATCTGCTTCCCACATGGGTGCTCCCCATCACCCTGCTGTGCCCCAGCTCTGCCCCACCACCACTCATGGGACGCAGCCCCGTGCCAGTGAGCAGCTTCTGACTGGCTTTCTCCAAAGAGCTGAACTTTCTGGCTGTGACATGAAAGTTTGGAAGCTCCAGGAGAACAAACTGGCTTTTTTTAAAGCCCTGGAGAGGCTGAGAAGATGCTTCACACGTTGTCCTTGCAATGTTTGGGAGTGTTTGGTAGCAAAACAAAGCTGCTGCAGGGCTCCTGTTGCATCTGTTTCCTTTGCCTGTGTATTTTTCGGAGCCTCTCGCCCCCGTTTGCTGATGTTGTGCTGATGGCCTTCAAAGCCCCTCTGCAGAGGACAGCAGCTGCAAGAGGAGGGCAAAAGGGGTTCAAGAGCTGGGGGAAGCGCTGCCTTTTGTACCAAAACAGCACCTGGGAGCATTGCCTCATGGCCACAGAGACATCCCTGCCCCAAGCAGCCTCCAGTCTCCCCAGGAAAAAGGCAGGTCACAGCTCACCCAGAGAGGCAGAGGCTTGTAGCAGGGATGAGCGCCCTTGCTGGCCCCTCATGCAGCTTCTTGCACATCAGGGTTGATGTGTTACCAACTCACTGCCTTCCTTGGTGCCCCAGATGGACAAGAATTGGCTTTTCCATGACACCCAACAGCACCCAGGTTGCTGTGGGTTGGTAGGTCAGTTAAAACTGCACAGAGGCAGAGGTGGTTATAGGTGGAGGCTCCCTGGGCCATGGCACAGCATCACTTCACCGCAGGCTGCACACTGCCAGCATGGTGTGGAAGACTGGGTATTAAAGGTAGAGAAAAGTTAAGCAAAAGTACAAACAGGGAGTGCACAGCTCTCCCCTCCCTTCCCCAGGGACTTCATTCCTTACCTAGTCCCACTCCGGTTTCCTTCTGGGATAAACTGGGAATGGCTGCGCTTGATTTCTTTTCCTTGTGGCCAACCCAGACATCCCTGCATCCCCCAGATGGAGAAGACCCTCCAAATCTTCATTTCAGGGTGGTTTGTGAATCAGGCTACAGCCACCATGCTGGCATGGGAAAGCTCTGGAACATCCACTTCCCAGGGCCTCTTCATCTGAGGAGAAGTGGAGGCACCGGGGGGGTCCGATTACAATATATTTCACATTTCTGAGCTCCGTGGGGCCTCGCTGCCTCACAACTGGGTCATGAAGCTGCAATGTCAAACCAGCTCAAGGATTAAGTGTGTTGTAACCGGAGCCCTGAGCCCGGCGCTGGGAGGGAGAGACTTTCCTCTGGCTGTGATTGCAAGGTGGGAGCAGGGGCATCGCTACAATAGCGCTCAGCCATGTGCATTCAGAAGGCATCTCAGAGGGTTGGCCAGAGCATTTGTGTCCTCACATCTAGTTTGTGGGAGCTGAGCCCTTTTGCAGAGCTGCTGGTGGTGTCGCTGAAGGGAGTCTGCCCATCAGCCCCAAAATAAACTGTAGGCACAGTCCTGCTTTGTAAGAACAGTCATAAGAGTTGGGTTCGCTCAGTATCAGCTGAAGACTGGTACCCACCACCCTCGTACGTGCCCCTTCCCAAAGCCCTGCTCATGTTTCTTACTCCCTGCCTTGTCCTCATTGCGTGGGGAGTTTCCTGGGCTCAAGTCAGAATCGTCTGGATTGCCAGTGGCAGGATTTCTGACTCCTGATACTCCATCAGTAGGTGGAAAATTAAACAAAACCGGCTCTGAAATGTCATGTTAACCCAAGAAAAAGAGAGTGGGGAAAAAAAAAAACAACCATCGCTTCAAGTTGATCAACATTTACTTTACACTTGGAAATCTTGAAAAGTTACAATAGCATCATCATTTCCTGGCAGGAACAGGAGGTGGTGCCTCTGAAGGGCAGTGACCTGCCCTGCCTGGGACGTTTCCTCAGACACGTGTGTGTCTGTGGAGGTTTGCAGGACTTGGGGAGAGCTGCTTTCCTCTGCTGTCACAGAAATCCCACCTCCCTCTGCTCCATGGTTTGGGAAGCCAAGCCTCCCAGCCTGTGCAATAGGGGGTTATGTGCTAGAAAGGGGTTTTTTGGAGCCAGACATAGAGAAAGCTTGTCCACGCTTGCTGGGAAAGCAGCAAACCCTGAGCTTTGGTCAACCTGCTAGAGCCAAGCAGGAGCTGCAATCGTGGGGAGATGCAAGTTGTCCTGTGCAGAGAGGGGGTGAAAGAAAGGGTTTGAATCAAAGGCTCAGCTTTACTTTGCTGTGTGGGCCTTTGCTTTGTTCTGTGGCTCTGCTTTTCCCCTCAGCTATCAGATCCTTTCCCCAGGGGAAGCTGGTGGCCGTGCCTGCTCTGGAGGCATCGTGCAGCTATTGTGTCTATGCAGATGGACAAACAAACAGGCTGCAGGCTCGGGGTGCCGGGGGCAGCCCCCTAACCCAGCCCTACACGCCTCGGGCTGGGGGGGCAGTTTGTCACATCCTTTGTAGCACTGGTCCCGGGGTCAAGGACTGCAGGGAAGTGTGATCCGTTGTAGCAGGAAAACAGGAAACGGTGCTGGTGGCAGGAATTCGTTTCATTGAGTGTTTCATTAAGTGTTTCACGTCCCGGGGAGGCAGGCGTGCGGCTGAGGCTCGCTGCATCACGCTGCTGGAGGCCGGGTCTCCAGCAGCCACGCGTCCAGCAGCCCTTGTCCTGCTTCATTGCCTAAGGGGTCTTTGCAGGGAGTCCTCGTGCCCCAAGTGTGGCTGGGTGCCACGAGGCCTGCTGACACTCTGATGTATCTACATCCAACTTGGCTGTGCTTGGGACACTCTGGATGCCACCAGGGAGTGGATGTATCCAAGCCCACACTGCACATGCTGCTGCCCCAGCTCCAATGTAAACGTGTCCTGCTGATGCTGACTCCAGGGTGGGGGCATGATGTGGCCCCTTGCCCCATGCTGTGCCCCCCACCTGCCCCAGCTCATCAGAGGTGGCTGCAAACCAGACCTTCGCTCATCCAGACACCCCACACCATGTGGAGCGGCTCCCTCCTTGCGTGTCAAGGATCATTCATGTGCTCACTGGCCGCAAGTGCCATGATGGGGAGCAGCACGTGGCCGGGTCCTGTGGGACAACCCGTGTTATCTGTGCTCAAACATCTGCTCCACACCGTTACGCCAGTGTTTACCCCTAAAGAGGTGCCGTGGCAGCAGCATGGTTTGCTCCAGGATGCCTTCCTGCTCAGTGGGTGCTTGAAATCCCCACGGCTGCCGGGCCACTGCGGTGGGAAGTGCCAGGGCTGCATTTCTGGCTCTGAATCAGTCCCTACAGATGTGTCAGCCTGTCGTGTGGCTGCTCAGGTCCTGGCAAGCAGTATCTAGGGGAGTGGAGCCCACTCAGGGACGTGTCTGAGCCCGTGTGGCCCCTCAGACCCTGGCACTGGCACCACTGCTCATGCAGAGCAGCCGTGGCCTCAGCGGGGCTGCCGGGCAGCCACCGCCCCGCAAGGTCCGGAAAGCCCTGCCTCTGCCCGCTGATAATCTGCCAAACTGCCAAGTGGCCCTTGTATAAACCGTGTTTGTGTTCCTGGGGAAACAATGCTGCTCACATTGTTTAGGGCTGAAATAGTGTCCTGGGCAGCCTTGGAGTCCTTGGAAAGCTCTGTCTTTCTATAAATACAGAGAGGTGGCTGGGGAGAGGGAACAGAGCCTGCGCCACTCGGGAGAAGGAAGGTTTCTCCAGGTTGTATCACATGTGCTTGTGGTCCTGGGTCACCTGGACCGCAGAGACCACATCCAAGGGGCCAGCTTAGCATCCTTTGTATGCAGCCAGCCCTGGGCGAGCTGAGAAAGGGCTCTGCCAGCCCAGGAGGAGCGTTGTGGGGCTCCTGCTTGTGACCCGCACACCTCTCTGTGTGCACACGACCACGGGCACAGGCACACGTGCCCCACTCCCGGCCCCGCTCGCACCAGCTCCCGTTTCCTCCCTGCAGCAGCCACAGCAGGCGGGATTAGTGATTTATTAATGAAGCAGAGTGACTTGTGCTGCTGGGGCGTGCCAGGCGGAAATGTCTGCTCCGAGAGATTGGATAACCCTCTGGCCCGTTTCCCTTCGCAGCCTTCAAACGGCTGCAGCTCCCAGAAGCACCATATCCTTTTCCTCTTGCTGCCTGCTCCCTCCCTCCCTGGGGCAGCCTGGCTGCCACGGAAAGCTGAGGGGTGAGGGGTGCAGGGACATCCTCACCCAGCCCAGAGGGGCAAAATCCCCTGGTGGGAGCTGCCTGGGGAGAGGACAGGTTGGTGAGCTGATTCTGGAAGCGATGTGCAGGGTGATGCAAGCCCTCCCTCATGCATCCATGGTGTGTGTGGGTCCCACTGCTTCCACCAGCCTTTTTCTGGGCCCCATATCTGCACCCAAGTCATTTGGACTTGAGGTGCTTTAAGGGGATGTGGAGAATGGCTTTGCTCAGGGACTGGGCTGGGTGGCATCTAATTCAGGCTCACAGGTAGGCTTTCAAAAGGAAATATGCAAACTGCAGTGCTTTTAATAGAGTTTCTTGGGGGAATAATTTCATTTAGTGTGCGCTCTGCAGCATGCATCTCTCTGTGATCTGCTCTGGGCTCATCATAATTTGCACAGACCTCCTGAAGCCAGTCAAAGCCAAACTGCACGGGCAGTTTTTGCAGCCCATCCTGGGAGTCCTGAGCTGTGCTTGGCACCCACAAACCTCAAAACCCAGACCAAGAGATTGACAAGGTGGCTAAACATTCCCTGAAGCCCTTGTCTGAGTGTACAGCCCTGGCCCACACAGGGGAGGGCAGGACTGGAGCAATGACACCAGTTACAGGACCCTTTTTTGCCACAAACCCCGTAACAGGTTTACCATAATAACTGATGCTGATGGATATTTGCCCATTCCAGTTGCTGGAGGAATCAAGCTGTGTTTAACTCTGGGGAACACTAAAAGTAAACAATGAGGGAAGAACCAGCTCTGTGAGCAATCGTTCTTGGGCTGAAATCCTGCCTGGGAAGAACACAGACAGAGGTAAATATTTATGGCTGAACTGTAAACGCCTGGGAGGAAAGTTTCTCCGGCCAGGAGCACTGGTTGTCCGTGCTGGGCCAGCACACACACTGCTCCAGCACCCTGTGGGCTCTGTGCTGTATGTACTGGGACCTGTCAGCAATCGTCTCTATGATAAACTTAAATAAAATGTCTTGCTCCAACTGAAAAATCCATCACTTGGTGTTTCCGGGTGTGGAGAGCTGGTGTCTGCAGTGTGGCTGTAACTCCGGGCCATCGAGCGTGCAAGGGATGTGTGTGCACCTGCACACCCACACACAGCCCATGCATCCCGCAGCAGCTACGCTGCAGCCCTCCTGCCCACCTCTGTCAGCACAAACTGCTTCCAGGAAACGGGCTGGGAGAGGAAACGAGCACTAATGAAGAATCTCTTGGTGCAAAAATGTGTTTCCACAGCCGTTAGGATGAGTTCGTCCTTGAGACGCGGGGGAGGGAGATAATCAAACGGCCCCCATCGCATTCCAGCCTTGGCTTTGGGGATGCTGATGCTGTGTTATCCAAGGGCCCTGTCTGGGGGTGCTCCATCACCCTTTTTCATATAGAGCTCCCCCTCCTCCTTGCCCCATGCTGCACTGGGAGCAAAAGCATCCACTGCAGGACTGCACAACCATGTGCTGCTCCTGCAGCCACCCTGCCCGCCTCTGGCTTTGGGGACCAGGGCTCCTATCCCATCCCCGTCATGCACCATCCCCAGCAGGATCATCCCACCCTGGTCCTTGACACACAGCAAATCCAGCAGTGGCCTTGGGGTCTCAGACAGGGCTGAGCAAAGAGCTCGTTGTTGTTACCATGCACTGGGAGGGAGGGGGCATTGGCTTAGGTCTTTACTGGACAGAAACAGAGGCAGTCATAGGGAGAGCTGCACCTACAGCCAAACCTAGAGCCCTCTTTTGAGAAGGAGCCTGGGAAAAAATATAGCCTAATTTAAGGGGGGAAGTGGTGTCCTTCCTTTCAGGTGAGAAGGGTCCCTCTGGGTTTATGCCAGGGACAGCAGTCCCTGGGGCTCAGCACACACCAGGCCAAGGACAGGTAAGTAACAGGGACTGTTGCAGTCATGAAATGCCCCGTGAGCACCCTCCAGACATGAGTTGGGGGCATTTGCTGGGGACCAGCACTGTTCTGGGAGCCAGAGGCACAGCTAGGACAAAGCACTAGGGTTGCTTGTCAGGGCTCTGGGGCTGCCCCGGTTGCTCCAGAGGCAATTTCTCCTTGAGCCCAGGACTGCCTTTCATCTCCTGCACTCAGGAGTGACTCAGACCAGGAAACAGGGGGACGTGGTGGCCCATTTCCACTGTCCTGGAGGCCTCGCACATCACCCTTGGACTCCTGGGGCAGCTCCCAGCACGGGGCTCCCGGCACACCGGGGTTCCTGGGGTCCCCACACCGCAGCTAAGCCAGCAGCAAGCCGTGGGCAGTGTGGCTGCTTGGTGTTTTGTGGGCAGCCAGCAGCAACGACATTCCTTCGGAGATGGGACGTTTCTGCTCAGGAAGGCCTGAAAAAAGCCAGGGACAAAAGGGGGAAGTGATGGCGGCGGTGTCTGGAGTTATCTTGCCGCTGCACTTGCAGGGACCGCTGAGTGACAGCGCTTTTCTGTTTCGCTCCTGAGAGTCAGGAAACACTCATCTCCGCCATCTCCCTTCCTGCCCTGCCTCACCCTGCACTGCGGTTCGGCGGCCACGGGCAGGGGATCCAGCCTGGCTGCTTATCCCAGCGCTGCCTGGCATTGGTGGGCACTGCTGAAGGAGCCCTGTGGGTGCCTGAGCCAGCACATCCTAAATCTCCTAAGCTAAAGTCCAGAAGCCAGGTGGAGCGGGTCATCAGCCAGGGAGGCAATGGAACAGCAATGCCTGTTACCCAAACCGGCTTGCTCCAGTGGAGAATTGGTCAAACAGCTCCAGGTGGCTTGAAGAGCCCCAAACCAGCAGCTTTCCACCATCTCCTCACTCTGGAGTGGTTAAATCAGAACATTCCTCTGACGTGGCTTCTCAGCAGGGCCCTGGGTGAGGAGAGCTGGTGGCAGCTCGCTGGCTCCCGGCCCCGATCCGGCCCCTCACGCCATGGGGCGGCAGCGAGGGTAGGAAAGGGCAGGGCACTGTGTGTGGTGAGGCACACGAGCCTGGCATGGGGCATGAACCAGCCTGGCCACGCTACCAAGCTGCAGGAAGCCAGAGCTTCATGGGGCTGGGGGGGAGAAATGCAGCCCCACTCCCACTGCCGAACTGGCCCTGGGGAACCCGGAGGCAGCTGTGCAGGGAGGGGATCCCATCAGCACAGCATTAGTGCAGGGTGCAGGACCATTGTAGCATCCTCCCTGAAATGGGAAGTGGAAGAGTAGCAGTGGAAGGATGTGTAGCTTAACCCTGTCTGCTTTGGAGTATCCTGTGCTGAAATGATGCCGTGCAGCTTCTCCCAGAGCCCGCTCCGCTCTGGATGCCAGTGATGCACCTGGGACTTCAGTAGAAACAAAGGGATCTGTTTTCTCTCCCTTTAGCAGTGGAAGAATCACAATCATGTTTTCAGTTGGAAGGGCTGTTTTTTCCACCAGGGAAAAAAAAGTGTTTTCTTTTGGCTAATAATACTTAGTGCTTCTCCAGCCAAAACCAGCCCCAAGGGTGGGGGTTCTCTGGCTTCTCCTGCTCTCCTGCTGCCTGTTTCAGTGAAGCACGGTCTGCCCAGCCTGCTGTGGTGGGGCTCTCAGTGCTAGTAGTGGGATGGCAATGAGGATTTCTCCCAGCTGTGTGCTCAGAGCCTGAACACAAACCCCAGCTCCTATTGCAGAGACCTGAAGGAAGGAATTTGTACCACGATGGGAATCACCAGTGTGGGTTTCAACACTTGCCCAGGCTGTCCTGGTGCTCAAGCTTCCTTCCAGTATCTTTCAAACATGATTTTTCCTAGCTCAGTGGTCAGCCAGGCCCTTTTCCCAGAGCTCCCATGTGGCCCTGGTGAGGTTTCAATCGATCTTTGATTACTTTTACAACCCCATTTGGTCTCATTCTTTTTTCTGTTGCAAGCAGCAGGATGGATGAGGCACCATTTGCAGGGGATTGAGCTGCGACGCTTGGTCTCAGCCCCATAAGAGCTGAGCTGCCCACCCTCAGCAAAGGAGATGAGCAGCAATTCAGCAGCCAGTGGGAAAACCAGTAATTTCTGTCACTGATGCTCCCTGTCTCAGCTCAGTGTGAAATTACAGAGGTCAGGGAGCCCCGAGAAGCTGCAGCAGCACATCCCCAGGCTGGCGTGGGACAACACGGTGAGGATCTGCTCTTCCTGGAGTGATTTTTTTAGGGGTCTCAATTTCAGGGGGCAGGTTCAACTGGGGGGGCTGCAGCCAGGTCCTGCTTGCAGGTAGTGAAAATCCCATTGCAGGAGAATTCAGTTTCCTTTTCAGGCTTTCTAAAATGGTTTGAACACAGAGGTTTCCACAGCGACTCAGGGATTCGGAAAAGTGGGCGTTGCGTTTCCAGGGCCATGGTTCAGATCTGAAATGGAGACATTTGCCTGGGGATGGGGCACACAGTCCACCTCCCCCCACCCCCCCACATCTGGAGATGGGGTTCGGTCTCCTCCACTGCTCCCACATCCCAGACAGGGCCACATTGCTCTGAGCTATGTTAGAAATGTCACAGCAACTGGCTGCCAACCTGTCACAGTCTCCAGGCCAAGCAGTTCTACACTAATAACAGGTTTTTCTAGGGCCAAGTTCCTAAAGTTCTGAAAAAACAGGGCTTTGTCATGGAAATGCTGAGGCGACATTAATGGCAGCGTCCTGAACACAACTCTAATTAAAGAGAGGAAGGAGAACTGAAGCAGGATGTCCTGTTTGGCTGCCCAGGATGGAAAGCTTGTCACAAATAAAGTGCATTCTCGTACTTTGTCTCCTACCCTCTGCACAAGGCTTTCCCAGATTTTGCAGACATTCATTTTCTTATCTCTCTCCTGGATTCTTGTTTCTTTTCTTTCCAAATAGCTCCTCACAAGAATGGGATTTTTTTTCCCTCTGCTATATTCCCCACCGAGCCCTCGAACACACCAATCAAACCAATGTCATCTCATCGAGCACAAAGTGAATGTGCTTTTGAATCCCTTGAAGAAAATCACTTGGGCACAATAGCTGCTTGGCTCCATGCAAAGAAACTTTCCTATTAATGCTGCAGAATAAGCCCTGGCCAGTGAGCAGGCACAGGGAAATCAAAGCAGGGAGCAAGATGGCAAGGGTTTCCTTTTGGATTAGCCTGGGGTATGTCACAACCCATCGCTGAGCTGCTTCCTATGATAGCAGAAAAATAAATCAACATCAAAACAAAGCAAAAAAGGGGAGGGGAAAAAAAAAGAGGAATTCAGAAGTAGCAGGCAAGTAGTTTAGTTCATTGTATGCCATGAGACTCCTGATCCAAGAGGGTTTTGTGCTCGTGTAGAACCTACAGAGTGTTGGTGGCTTTTGTACTGGGGGTGAGTCTTGGTAATGCTCAGGCTGAAGGCTGGTATCTGAGCTCAAAGCACCATCCCAGCAGTGCTCTCCTGCAAATCCAGGATGCAAAATCTGGTGTGTTTATGGAAAATAAGATGCAATGTTCATTTGTAGAGCAGGAAGAACTGGGCACGTGACGACGTGCTGCTCCAATGACTCGGTTTCTCTGCTACCAACTGGCTGATCTCAATGTTATCAGCCCTGCTGTGACATTGGCCGTGGTGCCTCTGCTGACCTGCTCGTTTGCTCAGAGCTCAGACCCTCTCTGGGCTGGTGCCAGGGAGGCAGCAGCTCCAGAGCTGCTGTGCAGGGTGGATTTCTATGAATAAAGCAGCTGAAGGTTCCCTGCAGCGTGCTGGGCTGGCACATCCAGGAGTATGGGGACAGTGCCCTCTCACTGCTCAGGGAAACTCGGGGCAGGCACAGCACTCTGCAGATGAGTCATTTCATCTCCTCTGGGGCACTCAGGGTGATACTCGTGTGCCTGGCATAGAGTAGAAATCCATGTGTCCACTCACAGCACTAGTTGGAACTGACTTCTGCTGCCTCTGATGGGATGGAGAGGGGATGAGCTTGTTCCAGCGCCATGGGTGACTCTCCAGCCCTGTGGGTGATGTGGAGCTCAGGGCTCCTCTCACTAGACATTATCCCTGGCCTTGCACAAGCACTCACAACCCTGTGACAGTCTGCCCTGCCTCGGTGTTCCCATGGGGTACAGCCTGCTCGGTCCCACCACAGTAACACTTGTCCTCCCAGCCTGGTCTGGAGTCCCAAACCCAGCACCATGACTCCTCTAAACCCCTCCTACCCAAAAGGGGAACAAAATACCTCCTGCTACCCAGTTTTACACATCCAACTCCACCGACTCCAGCTTCCAATAAGCCACCACTGGCTTTTATGCTGCAAAGCAGCAGTGCCTCTGTGTCACCAGCCTGACTGCCACACAGCACTTTCTCTTGGGTCACAGGGATCTCCCCACGAGCAGGATGAACTGGGATTTGTGCTGTCCTTTCCCTGAACATACCCTCTGGGCTCACCTGGCCTTTGCACCCACCACAAACCTGGCTCTCCCTGAGCCCCTCCTCGGAGGGTGCAGCCCCGTGGAGCTATGTACACATCCCCTGCATTGTTGGCACCGCTCCGGGAGCCTGTCCCCGACACACAGACATGCCTGTGAGCTGTTGTGGTGACTGGGGGAAAGTTTATGCCTCCTCATTCATGCAGGTTAATGAATTACCTTTATTCACCGAGGGGCTGGCTGGAAGTTCAAGGGGAACAGAAATAAGAATTGGAAACTATGGGGGTATCAAACTGTAATCAGTGCCCACTCCATGTACCACTCATGCCTGACATCCCAGGCTGGATGTAGGGATGGGCTGAGCTTGGCTCCCTTAATACCAACAGGTCCATGTGCAGAACCTTGAGCTCAGGCTTCAGCAGGGGTCAGGGGGGTGCTCAGCCTGAAACTCTTGGTAGTAAAAGGTAAAACCATGTGTGGCAGCAGTGGTGGAGGTGGGGGATCAGACCCACTGCAGTGACACCATTTCCTCATGCAGTGAGTCATCGCAGCCACCCTGTTCCCAGATGCACCTTTGCCCTCTGAGCACTGGCGGGGGGCATCCCTCCAGCTGCACACGTTGAAGCAGGACAGCTTTGGAGAAGAAAAGTGGAAACCTGCCAAGATATTTTTGGAGAACCACAGCTTTAGTATCAAGAGGTGATTTCATCCGAGCTCGGCTGCGAGGTGTCCCTGATGTGCTATCAAGGGGGTCCGTGCCCAGGTTGCTCTGCCCTGGGGTAAGTCACAGAGCCAGGTGAGCCAGATGACTCTATCCAAACTCAGTGAGTCTGCCTGGATAAAATCAGGATGGGGGCAACAAAAGAGCACAAAATAATCTCTTTAACCATTAGGCCACATCCATCTTTCCTGCAGTGGTCACAGAGGAGCTCCCCCCAGGAGAAATTTGGCCCATTTTGTCTAATTACCCTCTCTCCTGCTGACACTTTGCTGACATGTGCTGCTGACATTGCCCAGCCCTGGCGTCGTGTTCTGAGCAAATATTTTGTTTGGATGGGAGAGGAACTGCTCCAAGGAGCTCTTGTGAGTATGTGGGAACCTAAACTGGAGCTGGATCCCCTGGGTTCCCTCGAGCCCCTGGTTATTACCTGTGGCCTTGGAGGAAAGCAGGCCTGGGAAAGTGATGCTCCTGCTGCAGCGTGCACGATGTGTGCTGTTAGCCTGAGCTCTGGTTTTAGGGCAGAAATCCCTCCACCAGCTCAGGCAGGGTTGTGTCAGGGGTATGGCTGATGCTGTGAAAAGTGGTGAGAAGAAGGGAAAGGTGATGAGTGCCTTCAGCCACAGCAGGTTACAAGCTGATGCTCCTTACTCAGGGTTGCTCTGGCAAAGTGCTGGGTACCAGCGCCGGGTACCTTGACTGGGTCCAGGGCTGATTGCCTCAAATGTCCTAAAGTGCTTAGTGCCCTTGGACACGGGATGCTTAAGCATCTTTTAAGATCTCAACTCCTGTGTTCTTCAGCTGTGGAGCTTCCTTGGAAATCTGGCTTGCATGGGCTAGGGAGAAAGAAATACAGAGAAAAATATCTGGATATTCAGTAGCCACTAAAATGGGGACTAGCGGTGAGGGCTGAAGTGGTCAGGACTCACAGATGAGACCACACAGATAATGTTTTCACACTCAGCCAAGTCCCTGAAGCCTCAGTTCACTTCCTCTTTCCAGGATTGCTGGGAAAGGGTTTTGTGGTTGACTGAAAAGGGACCAAAAATGGTTGGGCCAGTGTGAGGTCTTGACCATGTAACAGGTTGTGTGGATGCCCTGCCTGCTGGTACAGGCAGCTGTAAATAGGACTGTTGGTGGGAAAGGGAAGGAGATCCACTAAATCCCATCCACCACGTCTCACCCAGCCCACTAGCCTGGCAGAGCTGGGGAGGGATGAAGAGAAAAACAGTAAATATTTTATAAAACACCCCCCCGCCCCCCAGGGACTGTCCCTCCTAGCCAGGAACTGCTGCCAGGTTTCAGTGACGCTCTTCACCTAGGATAACTAAGAGGGGAGCACGTCCTGCAGCTCCTGCAGTCGGGTCCCACTGCTGGAGGACGATGCGAGCGGCTGCGAGAGCCCTTTGTGAGGCTCAAGCCTTTATGACTCTATTTGTGCAGGCAGCTCTGAACGCTCGGCCCTTTATTCTTTCAGGCTTCTAAACTAAAGGTCATTTTTCTCTTCCCTTCCAGAAAGAAAAAAAAAAAAAATAACCCTGTTAAAAAAGATCATGAATTCCTCTTGACGCAGATCCCCTTCCCCTCTGGATGGGAGTTCAATTGTTCTTGCAAAGCCAACTCCAAATCTGCCCCTCGCATTCACTTCCTTTTTCCTGCCCGAAAGGAAACAGAGATTTCTGACTGTGTGAACCAGCCCTTTATTTAAAGGATGCAAGAAAATAGCTAAATGCTAATTCAGTGGAGCCCTATGCACTTTCAGCATGCCCCAAAAACAAAAGGGAGAGAGAGAGAGAGAGAGAGAGAGAGGGAACCATATCCCCTCCCTTCCCTGCTGGATTGTAAACCAGGCTCTGATTTGAGTATAATGGGTATTTATGAAAGTTAAGACTAAAACATTTACTGAAGTCCAGCTCAAACCAAAACCCTTCGCTCAGGAAGTTTTTAGCTACCAAAAATAATCACCCAGCCCTGGTTAATATTTTTAACGATCACGCGTTCTTGGGAATTTCCTCTTCCCTGGGTGGAGATAAGTGATGGAACAAACTGGAGGCAGTGGCCATGTTGATACCCTGAGATGTTGTTGGAGAAAAGATGTATGGACAGTTCTTTTTTTGTGTGTCTTTTTCCTAAGTCCTGACTTCTGCATTCACTGTCTGGCTTTCAGGCTGGATTCCACTTCTCTATTATGTGGCTGAAATCCAGCAGCGTCAGCAGAGAAGCCACGAGAGCTTCCTGGGTGGGAGTTTTAAGCCAAGGGATTACAGAGTCACAGAGTCACAGAATCACAAGGTTGGAAAAGACCTTTAAGATCATCAAGTCCAACCGTTCCTGTCCTAAGCCAAACCATATCCCTAAGTACCTCATCTCCCCTCTGTTAAATACCCCCAGGGATGGTGACTCAGCCCCTCCCTGGGCAGCCTGTTCTACAGCCCCACAACTCTGCCAGGGAAGAACTTTTCCCTCACATCTGCTCTGCCCCTGCCCTGGTGCAGCTTGAGCCCATTGCCCCTTGTCCCATCTCCTGTCCCCTGGCTGAAGAGACCATCGCCCACCTCTCTGCACCCTCCTGGCAGGGCAGGGGAGGTGGGGAGAAGGTCTCCCCTCAGCCTCCTCTTCTCCAGGCTGAACACCCCCAGCTCCCTCAGCTGCTCCTCAGAGGTTTTACCCTCCAGCCCCTTCCCCAGCCTGGTTGCCCTTCTCTGGACTCATTTAGATCCACTGATGGGGAGACAGTTCTCTATTACATGCCTTATTGATTTTATAATAAAGACACTGAGCTCTCTTCAGCTCCAGGTCATTTGGTGAGGTCAGTTCAGCAGAACACCCATAGAGTAACAGCCTTCAGGTCTTCTCCATGGAGACCTCCTCTGGACTTAGTCCCACACAGTAAGATCAGAACCAGCCCATTGAGTGCATTTTGGCATCACACCAAGTATTTCTGATATAGAAAACTTTTACTTGGTTGCAAGTGTTTTGTTCTGCAGCCGGGAAGTTTTAAAATTTCAGTTATTGTTGTAGGAGCTGCTGGGAAAAGGGAGTGTCAGAGCCAGGCAGGGAGGAGAGAAGGGCTGGTAGTCCTCAGGACCTCAGTGGAGGATGGAGCAGCCCAGAAGTTCCCTCCCCAGGACCTAACACCATATTGTGCCGTACAAATAGCTTTGTGGAGGAGAGAGGGAAATGTTCCCCCTCTTGATGCCTTCACCCACAAGCCAGAGTTGTGTGAACCAGCCCAACGTGCTGCTCCAGCCCATGGCTTTTGGCACCAGGAGGTTCAGGCTCCTGCACCACCCGAATCACACCCCTGCATGGTGCATGGCTCACTGTCAGACCCTGCAAAGCTTTTACTCCTTACTCTCTGTTTCCCTGATAAGCCTTTTCCTCCCAGCCATTCCTCATGGTGTTGCGTAAGGATGGTCACTGTAGGTCTTCCAAACCTTTGTAGGGGATGAAGAGAAGAGCCAAACTCACAGGTTGTGGTAGATCATCCTGGAGAAATCCAGCTCATCCTTTTCAAATACACACACATCAGAGATGTTAAAGTACACGGCTTGTTGCAGTAAGACAGGGTTCTCACTGACTCCTTGAAACAAGCGTTGCTCTTTATTAGCTCTCAGGATGTTTGTGTATCCCCAGAGCAACCTGTTAAGCTTTAAAGCAGAGAGAGGACATTGTTGGCACCCTGGGGATGAAGGCAGAGCTGGGGTGGTCCTCACCCCCTTGGGCATTTGGTGGAACTTTGTGGGGAGAGCTCAAAATGCCTAGTTCAGATCTGTGCTGGAAGGTCAGTGTTCGGGATTGGGACTCTGTTGTGAAGGGACAGGACAAATAAGGGAACAATGGGAGATGTGTCCATCTGTCCAGGTGCTCCTGGTGCCAGAAAGGGGCAGCTGCATTAACCAAGTGACATTTTGGCAGTGGAAAATGGTTTTGCACCTTTCTGTGCTGGTGGGAGCTGTCTCCAAGGCAGGCACCAGAGATGTGCAGGGACCACATCTCCTCACACCCCAGGGAATCGGGGTGGAGGGGGGGGGAACATTTCCCAGGCTGGTAAGGAGCCCAGGAACCTGGGATTCGGTCTGTGATAATCCTGCTCTGTAGGGACTTGGATGAGAGAGGCTCTTGCAGCCCAGGCACACAGGCTGAGAAAATGCTCATGGACAAGGAGACACTGAAAGCCCCGTGGTGTAGAGCTGCTCCAGCCTGTGTGTCTTTCCATTGCACGTGGGTTGCAGAAAGATATGGCCTTGCTCAAATATTTTCTGAATGCCTGATCCCTTCCTGCAGCCAGGGGAGGTATCTGTGAGTGATACAAAGCTGCTCTGGCAGGACGACACTGAAACCTTATCTCACACCAAAGGGCAGATAAAGGAGCCCTTTACGGAGCTGGCTTAGCAAAAGGGAGGCTCTGGGCTTCTTCCTGTCTCTGTGCTGGATGCTGTCACAAGCAGCAGCAAGACATGGCCACATCCCCGACCTTGGGTGCACTGGGGTCCCATGGGTACCCCAGACCACCCTGCTGCAGAGCTGGAGAGCGTGTTCCCCAGCCCAGGGTTTGCTGCCTGGGCTCAAGACACCAACTTGCACAATATTTAGTCTCTGCTCCCTGTCTCACTCACATTCCCCCCTGTCTTATCAGGCTTTCCTTGAACTCCATCAAGAGCAAGAGTGTGAGAGAAGGCTGAGGTCATTCCAGGGAAGCACCCCAAGCACACGCAGCGGGGGAGCTTCCCTGGCTGGGGGCTGTGTGCTGACCCCCAGACCCATTGCTCACACACACAGCCTTCACTTTGCCTTACTTCCATGTTAGAGAAGTCCTGGAAGAACCTGCCAGTCTTCTGTAGGAAGCATTACTTAAAGTCAGCACTAAAGAGGTCAGCCTCCAGCTGTCTGTCAGCACAGCCCCAAGTCCTTGTGCAATGTGATGTTGAATATAGGCAGCAATTAGCCTTTGGTGTTAATGAGCAGCTACTAGGACTGATGGGAGGGAGAAGGGGCATCATAAGTGTTAGGACACCTTGAAAACGTGTCAGCTTGTCACCCCCTAGTCACCCTGCAGCGTGCTGCATGGCCCCCTCCCAAAACCAGCCATGGTGTGCCCGGGCTCACAGACCCCCCACATACTTCACTGGCAAGGTTTCCTTTTAACAATAATGAGTTTTTTCAAACCTTGGGGAAATTTGAGTGGAAAAAAAAATACAATTTCAGTTAATCATCCCAACTTTGGGGGGTCCAAATTTCAAAACTCAGTTTGTGAACTGGGAGACTTGGATACTTTCAGAGCAACTTTTCTCCTGAATTCTGGTTTCTCTGAAATCTGCAACATTCTCTGCAAAACACTGATAAAATTCCTTCTTGTAGAAGGTTTTCACCAGCAGAAGACAAATCTGTTTCCCAGCAAGGCTGGGGTTGCCTGCCAGACTCCAGAGGCTCTCCCTGCACAGAGAGAGGTGCTAATGAATTATACAATCTCTGAACTTGATTAATTACGTCTGCACTGAGTGGGTATACCGACAGCACCCTCTGAACTTCTCCATCCTTCCCAACGAGCAGGAGGTGCACTGTAATCTCTGGGCTGGACTCTGCACAGCACTTGTTGCCTGTTGTTTTCATCCTCACCTAAAGAACAGGCTGGAGAGCAGCCAAGTAGGGTGTAGAGGTGCCACTCTTCCCCTGAGCACGAGAACTGGGTAGGAAGACTTGGTGTCTCACAAGGAATATTGACTGGCAAGGGGGTGATTTGACCTGGGTGCAGCTCATCCAGGGGATGGGGGGTGCACAGGGCATGTAAGAAAGGTCCCCAGTGCTCAGGGCTGGTTGTTGGGGGGTCTTGCTCTGGCACTGGTGGCTCTGAGCAGCCTGGCAATGGCATGGGAACACTGCAGAGCAGAGCCAGGACCTGGATCCAGGTGCCCACAGGTGTCTTGTGCATTCCACGTGCAGCATCTTCAGCAGCTGGAGAAATCTGCCAAGGGAGGAGGTTGATCCACCAAGCCTAGATGTATTTAAAAGACAGGTAGATGAGGTGCTCAGGGATATGGTTTAGTAGTGGACAGGAATGGTTGGACTCGATGATCTCAAAGGTCTTTTCCAACCTGGTGATTCTGTGATTCTATGATTCTAAAGGTCATTAAAGCAAGAGGAAAGGCAACCTGGGTTCAGCAGAGGATGAGCAGCAAAAGGTTTTGCTTTCCTTCCCCTGCTCCCCAAAGAGCATCAGGTATGAAATCCTGTTTGAGCTTCACTTTCAGGGCCCAGCAAGCATCTGCTGAGAATTAATTCACACCACCTAAAATTATGAGTTGAATTTATGTAGCAGGTTTCATGTCAGAATCTAAAAGCACTTCATGGGTGTCAGCTGAGCAAGCAGCACAGCAGCCCTGTGATGGGACTGGCACTTTTATTATCCATGATGAGAAAGCAGGCAGGGGATGGCAGAATGGTTTTCCCATGAAGAACACAGGAAGCAGGACCTGAGTGGCCTGGATCTGATGGACAGGGACCCTTCCCAGATGCAGTGTGCTCCCCAAAAAGCAGTTGTTGCTTGAGGATTTGGAGTGGCCTGAGCCTGGAAACATTTGGCACAGTATTCCTAAATCCAGGAAAGGTCCAGGCCAGCTCTGTGGGGCTGTGGCAGCACTTTATGGTGGCTGAAGCTCTGACCCCATCCCTCTGCAAGCTGCCTGTGCTCCCCTGGCAGACACAGCTGTGCCACCCTCAGCTCACTGCGCTGGCAAAAGCCTGACAAACCCAAGGTGGAGTTTTTTTGCCATCTGATTCTGATTGCTGCTTGCTTAATTGCCTTTATTATTTAAAGGATCAAATGTTGCTGAGGGAAGGCATTTTTCCTGATCTTCGCTCGTTTGCCAATTAAACCCTGCGGCGTCACAGCGAACAGCAGCAGAGAGCAGCCCAAAAAGGGCCAATAAAACAAGCCAGGCAGGACTTGGTTTCTCTGGAGCATCTGGGACTGAGAAGGAAAAGACACACTGAAAAGTTCCTGCAGCAAAACCATGGAGGAAAAGTGATCATGAACCAAACGCGGCCTCATACTCAAAGGGCTCAGCGTGGGCAGGGGTATTCAAAGCAGCTACATCAGCTGACAGGGAAGCAGCATGCCACACTAATTGGCTAGTGCTAATGAGAAGCTAAAGCCCCCTCCATCCCCCTACTCAATTCATGCCTGACAGGCCCTGAATGCAGCAGAGTGGGGGCAGAATGGCTGAGTGGGCTGTGCGGCCCTTGGAAAAGCACGTGGCCGGGCTGGGGGCTGCCTGCCCAGCTGCATGTGCTGCCTTTGGTGCATCCCACGGCTGCCTGACACGGGGGCTGGGGAAAAGGTCTCCTTGTGATGGGCTGGGGAGGCTGGCCGGGAGCCTGTGCCTCAGTGTGTGCCAGAGGGGATGCCAGCAGGAGGTTTGGGGACCATAGGGAGGTGAGGCCGGGCTGGGGGCACAGCCGCACACAGCCGGGTGTGTGGCACCAACACCCTGCGGCTCCATCCAATCCCCCCTCCCTCCCTCCCTCTCACACACTGTTTGGGAGCCTGGGTGGGTGCCCAGGTGTCCCCAGCACCCACTGCCAGGGGAGGGAGGCGGCAGCTCTGTAAGATGAAGCGTCGTGATTTCGAATTGAAAACACCCATTCCGATGGCCCCTGCTGACCACTTCCCCCTCCAGCAGCTACTACTAAAGGTAGTAAAGCCTGGGTAAACAGGAAGCGTCCTCCACACATCCCGCTTCATTCCTACCACTCCGCTGATGAGGCCAGAGCAGGCCTGCTCTGTGCTCCCTGTGCACAGGGAGGTGTGGGTGGCCGATGTCCCGGCCGTGCACCGTGACCTGCACCTATCCTGGGGCAGAGGACATGGGAGAGATAGCACAGGGCCAAGCAGTGGCTGCCACAACTGATAACATTTGAGTCTTGAATTCCCCCTAAGGTTCAGCAGCTTCTGGGCACACACAAACACAGGCTGTGTCCCAGGCAGAACAGGGTGCACACCCTCTAGAAGGGATGCCCGTGGAGAGCCCATGAGCAGGCAATGGTATAAAGTCACCTACTGCCAGGCAGGATGATGGGCAGCACAAAACAGCCTTTAAAAACAGTCTGCCAAGGAAAACAAGTGGGGTTTTTCTTTAGCCATGCATTTATATAAATAAGCACAGGGAGATTTTTTCAGCTCCCAGGGGACTTGCCAGGAGGAATATTTTGCTGAATAAGGGTGGGAGTCATCCTCTGCTCACCGTAAGCTCTGTGCTGCCAAAACCAGGAGGACCCAGGGGTGTATGGTGTGAGCCAGGGATGTGGCTGTGCTCTGGGAGAGCCCCAGGTGATGGGTGTCCCCAGACACATGCCATGCCCTCAGCCAGGACAGGAAGAAAACGCAAGGGCTTCAGTGGGGGTCTCAACAAACAGCATTGCAGCCATGGGGCCACTTGCTTGATGGTCTCATTGTGCCCTCTAAGAGAGCAGAGAAATAATTACCACCTCCACAGCCCTTGTGTTCTGGAATGTCTCCTTCCTTAGCATAAAGTCTGGATCAAAGTTTCAAATGCAAATGAAAAGTGTGCTATTTCTCCTCTGGCTACCTGGAACCAAAGTCCCAGACACACATATTTAATTCAAAATCACAATGAACTTTGCACCAGAATGGCCTTGAAAGTCAAGGACACCGGGGCAGTTGTTTTCACACCCCTCTCTGCTGCCCAGTCTGGAAGATGACACCTTTGCTGGGTGATGTCCTGCACGTTCAGTGGCCCAAACTGCCCGTACCCCGCTCTTTTCCAACACAGGGACAGTGTGGTGGGGGTGACAAGGCATCCAACAAATCGACTGACCACCACTTTGTAACCCAAATTTTGGGAGGCCATAAATAACCCTGGATGTTCTCCGCTGATGCCCGATGTCAGCATGGTTCCCTCTTGAGAAGATGGCCGCTGGCCCCGCCATGTTTGGCACAGGCTTTAAAGGAAGGCCTGGTGCCAGGAGGGTCCCTGCTGAACCCCTGCACAGGCCCCTCTGAGGGGCAATGAGGGGTGGCTCTGGCAAACGCTGCTGAAACATGCCCCGTGCCAGTGAGGTGGGAGGGCGGGGGGCGGCAGCCATCTTAGTCCTGGAGTGGGGTGCAGGCAGGGAGCCCGGGCGGGTGTCCATCTCCCTCCCTGGGGACACGTGGCTGCCTCCTCTCCGTTTCGGCCCCCTGTGTCCATCCCCAGCGGGCACGGTGTGGGGGTGCCGCCCCACGGCCCCTTTCCCTCTCTGGGTGCGGGGCGGCCGTGTTTGTTCTCCTCGCGGCGCCCGTTATCAGTGCACAACACACACAGGAAGTCCTGTCTGGGATTGTCCATCCCCGGCCTGATTTATACAGGAAGAAAAGCATAAAAAGCCGCCCTTCCACCTCAGCAGCCACCTCTTGCCTGTGTGCGGCCGGCGGCAGGCCATGCCGGGGGCGCGAGGTGGGCGCCCAGGCCCACCGCTCCCAGGGCAGCCAGGCGGGGAAGGCCGCCGGGAGCCATCGGGGGGAACATGGCAGCGGGGCTGCTCCTGGCACGGCGGGGGACAGCGGCACACCACAGGTACTGTACGAGCTGCAGGCACTGAGGCAGCGGGGATAAGGTGGATAGGATGGGATGGAGAGCTGGCAGCTGGGGGCAGTGGGAGTGTGGGGCCAGACCCCACGAGCGCCGGGTGGGGTTTTGCCCCAGCCCGGGCAGGGGTGATGCCAGGGGCTGGTTGGACACATAACTCTGGCAGAGCCTCCCTGAGCAAATGAGTCTTAAAGCTGCTCCTTCTGCTGCTCCCAGCACTGCTGGCTGTGCTGTCAGCCACACACATGAGCTGAGGAGCGTCTCCAGCGCTGGGTTGCTCAGAGCAGAGCCTGACACACAGCACTATGATTTTAATTCCTCCCACTGGCACTCAGGCTGCTTTATGGGACAGGAGAACCCAGAGGGTAAATTTTACCTATCATCTTGCCTGCTCTACAGGCACAAAGGATGTGAACTCTTGCACAAATACCTGTGAGACAGCTGGAAAATCTCAGCCAATCTCTTTTCTTTCCCTAACTCATTTGCTTTCTCTGCCTGTTGCTCTCTGAACATCTCCCATACAATACCAATGCCACGTTCATCCTTCTGCCTGTGGTCCCCCCACCCACCCTCTGTCCCCTCCATGCAGCACTCAGGCACCGGGGCTGTGACTCCACACTGCTGGTTCCAGATAGCGCAGGGACAGAATTCAGCCCCCAGGGAACGAGCAGGACGGGGGCTGGATGGGGCTGTGGGCAGGGAACCATCCCTGTTCTCATGCAGACCCGAGGCTTGCCCTGGCTGACGGCTGAGCCCGGAGCATGACAGCGTTTGCATGCCAGCCGAGCCTCCCAAACATGCAACTGTGGAGCTGGGTGATTTGCTATGTGATTTCAGCTGCCTACAGACCTGGGGGTCCTGCTGTCCTGAGCTGTGGCATTAAATGATGCAGGCAGGAGGCTCTGAGTGAGGCACATGGGGCATTTTGGGGTAAAAGACTGGCTGTGGGGTGCAGCTGGGGCACCCAGGCACTGGCTGGCTGTGTGGGAATACGGAGCAGGACCACACCAGCGAACAGCTCTTGGTAGAAATGACCCAGCTTACTTTTTCCCAGGGTCTGACGCTCCCGGGATGAATTTGCTGGGCAGAGATTCAAACATAGGAAGAAATAACAAAGCTTTGTCAGCGATAATATTAATTTGCAAGTAGATTGGGAAGCTGCATGAGAGACAGAAGCCTGGATGTGGTGGCTGGACCTCGAGCCCTGAAAATCCACCTCTCCTCTGGGTAGCAGCAGGAAACAGAGAGTCTGCCCTGGCAGATTTCAAATGTTGTTCCCTGTGATCCAGCATTCATTCTGCCAATTGAGTTAGTCCCCCTCTATGCTGTTAAACTACCAGCCCTGCACGATTTTCCCTCGAGGTAAGGAAGGGGGATTGAAATCTGGGCTGCAGACTCATTTGAGCCATTTCCCAGCCTCAACCTCTGCAGATGGGGCTGGCTCTGGGGAGACAGATTTACAAACTGCAACAAATTAGAGTAAGTGAACCTGACTCACAGTCCCACCAGCGGCAGAAGGGCATGGTGAAACACAAGGGAAGCGTTTAACAGGAGGTTTCAAACCAGGCAGAGAAAGAAAAGGAAAGGGGCTCTGCTAATCTGGGGATCAGATATGTTATTTCACGCTCCATCCTCTCTCCTGAGTGGGGCGAACACTTGGATTCTGGGGAGGTGACTGCAGAGGGGAGCTGTGCTCAGTGCAGTTTTCTGGGGACAAAGACCCTCTCCTGACAGAGAAGGGTAAAGAGAGCAAGAAATGGTCTTGTGTGGAAATGCTGTCTCTCCTGAGCCGCTCACTGGGATGGACACGGCGGAAGGGCTGAGCCGTGCGTGCAGCTCGCAGCTATTCCCACTGCACTTTCCATGTGCTTCTTGGGGAGTGATTCACTGGGACAGGGGGTGACACACAGCAGGATGCAGGACTGTTCCCTGCTGACTAATGCCACTTTCTGCCAGAGAAATTTCACAGAAAGCCGTGAAATCGAGTTTATTCCTTAGTGAGATGAATCATTCCCAGTCTTCACGCAGCAGCCACGGCTGCCTCCTCTCAATGTAAATAAGAACTCCTCCATTCACGTAAAGGAAAATAAACCTGGTTGCAGGCCATTGCCCTGCTCACTCATCCATTTTCACATGACTACAGCTAGGCTGCTGTATGCCACCCTCAGTTGTGACATTCGGGTCCTGAGACACTCAATGCTTGCAAAGACCTTGCTCAGGAATAAGAATATCCCTTTGTAAGGATATCAGGCCTGGGTCGTAACATGCACAGCACTGGGAAACTGGTGAGGACAGGCTGAGAGCTGTGGGACAAGTACTTTTCTTGGTTTGACCTGCTTTGATCCCACTGACATCAACGGCCCCTGCTAGATTTCCACTGAGATAACTGGTCTGCAGCTGACGCAGAACAATATGGGACAGAATAGAATAGTGGGGGGTCGTTTTCCTTACAGAGATCTGCTGAACAGGGGCTGCTCCAACGCCTAAACTTAAGTGTAAAGTTTACAACAGTCTCACAAAAAGCCTGAGCAACCTAAAGCAGGAAGAGCCATTCCCTCTTTTTCCAGAAGCACTGAAAATTCCCCGTTGCTTTGAGCGAGTGCTTCCAGTTGTGTGCAGGACCCTGCGGGGGCCAACGAGAGCCCATTGTACACAGCAGGTATGGGGCAGCCAGGGCTTGTGGTAGCTGAAAAGTTTTGCATCTCTGTGTGTGTCACTCTTCTGTCTGTCCCCCATCCATCTGTCTCCATCTGCCACTTCAGCACCTCTGGCCCCAGTTTGGGGAAGCGCTCGCGTGCTTGTGCACGTCCCATTCACTGTGATGGGGAGCAGGCTCTCCTCTCCAGGAGAGGTTTCTTAGTGCTGGTCTCCTATTAAGTCTCCCTCTGTTAATCATTCCTTTTTCATGCCTATAGCCCCAGAGCAAAATCGAGTCATCCCAGCCCCAGACACCCTCACACCCTCCAAGCTCACCTACCGCACAGGGCACCGGCTGGAAGCCCAGCCCTCAATCCACCACAGATGCTCTCAGGGTGATGTCAGACCTGGCAGAGCGGTGTGCTTGGCAGGGCTGTTGGATGGGCTCTAGGAAGCAGGGAGGTGGGTGAAAATCTCCCTCTCACAGCCAGCCCTGTGCTCAGCCTGAGACCTGCTCCAGGCCAGCGCTCCGTGTGCCTCGTTGCTCACGCTGGTGGCAGAAGCAGTGAGAGACAAGGAGGTTTCAGCCTTGTGAATCTAAGAGGGAGGCTGGGCAGAAATATTTCTTTCTTGGCCCAGAGACAAGCATTAATATTAGATGTCGTGGGAGTACACTTCTAGTGTGCAAGGGAGAAAGCTTTAGAGGGAGCATGTAAAACACCAGCCCTGGGAGGACTTCAAATCCAGCCAGACTTGCAGCTGGGAGCCAAAATCCCTCACTGCCTTTGTCAGAAGCTCATCACACCGATATGAACAGAGCCAACAGATTCGATCTTCCCCCACTCTGAAGTGGCATCACTCTTCTGCGTTCAAGGGAACTTTGCCAGGCTGTGTCCAGGGGGGATTTCCTCCCAGCATAATGAATATTAGCATATAAGACACTGAACCGTCCCCAAGAGCAGAGGATTAAATGCTCTTTTAATGGGCTATATGCAGCTCTCGAGCAGCTGACACGGGCACTCACTTGAGCAAGGATTTGACCCAGTAAGTGGAAGTGAAACACAAACATTCTGCAATTAAAATAATTGCAGAATTTAAAAATGCTGCAGTGCACTGAGGGAATAATTGTCTAATGGCTGGGGGCTCTAACAGCCGCCCTGGATGGCAGCGTGCTTAGTCCTGTGCCGGTGCTGTTATCCCATGGTTGCTAAAAGCTGAGTGCTGAGAGGGGTGCTGGGTATCAACAAGTCCATCCCCATCCTCACCAGCACACTTGGGATCCCAGGGACACAAGCCAAGGTCACCTGGGCAGTGAGGGGTCTTTGTAATGTGCCTGTGCAAGTACTGAAGCGTTGGGGTACAGCAGATGGGATCACAAACGAGTGTAGGGGATCTTGGATACACGCAGGAGGGTGGCAGTAGGAATGGGGCACCCTGTTCTCCTGGCTTCTTGGAGATCCCCTCAGCCCTGGGCCCCAAGGAGATTGCTGGAGGGGATGGAGCCAGGGCTTCTGCTCTGCTCAGCCCTTGCTCGTAGCCCTGCCTCTTCTACCCCAAAGGGTGCAAAGCCCTGCAGTCTGCCCAGCCTTTCCCACTGGGGTCACAGCAGCGTGTCCCCCACTGCAGACTCTTGTGAGCAGGGGGAGGGCCAGGACCCAGATGATGCTCCTAAAACACCCACTGTGCAGTCTGCACTGCACAGGAGGGGAGGGACGGGGCTCCCCATGCCCTTCCACTGGTATCACAGTGTCTGTGCCTCTCCGGCATGCCAGCGAGCCTTTGGGGCGTGAGGCTAGAGCCAATGCCAGAGACAGGCATTCTGTGGCCATGATCCTGGATTCATCCCCCATACCACTTTACAAGAGCCTTTGGGAGCATCTAGGGAACCCCACACCAGGTCCATCATGGGCAAGGGCTGGATTGCTGATCTCTGCTGCCTGACAACAGGAGTGTGACAGCGGGCTTTCTCTGTTCTCACAGTGAGAAACCACGATGTTCCATAAGGAAAGGATCCCTGCCCAGGACAAATGATGGAGCACTAAGGATAAGGTGAGTGTCTCAGCTGTGAAATCAGACCCTGGGCTTTCAGCATGGTCAGATGGAGAAGCTTTCCACTGGCTTCCAAATGCATTTTGCAATTATCAGGCGAGTTGAGTATCAGGCTCTGTTCATCTCCCCCCATATACCAGAAAAGACAATAATGCTCTCTGCATAATTAGATAATTACTGTCCCTTCAAGGCTCTTGGGGAAAGTTGCCTGTGCTTCATGCTTAGGAGATTAAGTGAGCTTGAAATAATTCCCCAGAGGAAGGCCAGATCCAGACAGCACGGGCCATGTGAGATGCCGTGTGAACACGGAGCGGTGCTTCCACCAGCACCGGGGAGCCTTTCCCTTGCTGCTGGGAGGGGTCTGCTCCATCCTCCCCCAGCAATGGAGCTCCATCTTCACCAGCGTGTCCCAGACCTGATTTCCCTCTGGTCCCTTCTCCAGGGAGGACCTCACCAAAGCAGTTTACGCTCCTTTTACACCGGAGAGCCCCGACACCCGCACATCCAGCACCCATCAGCATCCCCGGAGAGCGCAGCACGTCCTGAGACAGCTCCAGTTCTATCAGCGGTCCCAGCGTATCCATGAGGAAATACAGGGGATGGGCCAGTGATCTCAATTGCTCTTTTGGAGCCATTATTGTTTAACTGGTAAATATCTCCTTTAAATGCCTGCTTGCTATCCAAAAAGTTGCCAAACTGAATGGGAACAAACGTTCCCAGGGGGCTGTATCCTGCCATTCATTTGCACATCAGACCCCTGCTATCTTTAAGGCTGGTTCTGTGCGCGGGCAGGCGCCTAAGTCGTTTGGAAAACAATAAGCCTCTGTGCTCCTAATTTCCCAGAGAAAAATGTAGACAAAACAAGTGGCAGTTTGGCACAAACCGAGCTGCAGAATTTTGTTTGATAAATAACCGGGTATTTAACACCAGAAGCCTGCAGGCAGCTGGGGGATCAGCCTGCCTGGGCTGTGCTGGGGCAGGTGTCGGCAAGCCAGCAGAGCTGTGCCCTGTGTAGTGAATTTGGGTGGCTCTCTGGGTCTAACCTCACACAGTGGGGCATGGAGGGCATCCAAGGAATCCCTTAGACATCCCTTAGGGCTCGCTGGAAACCAGCCTCGCTGTCCCAGCAGTTCATCACCTGCTTCTGCAGGACTTTGCTGTTGTAATGAGCTCAGGGGGATTAACGGGGCACGGTGGGAACCTATGGCCCAGGACGGTGTGTTGGGTGTCTGGAGACAGAATTACATGTCCCCTTGGGGAGAGCAGAACGCTATAGGATTTATTAGGAAAGGGAAATAAATTCCCCCTGGCCATTGGTGATGGACCATTTTCACCTGGGAGTCTGAACAGCCCTGGGTGAGGGGTTGGGGGCTGTGCTGGGATCTCCTGCTCTTGCCATGAATCCCCTGCCCACCCAGGTGAGCTCGTCTGAGGGTGGTGGGGCAGGGACCTGTGTCCTTGTAGAGTGGGGTGTGCCAAAACGGGCTGGTAGGGCTCAGCCTGCCGTAGGGAGCCTGCAGGTAAGCCCCCAGGTGAACGCCACGGCCGGGACCCCCGGCATTCCCGTCTGCATCGGGGTCAGCACGATAGCGATGACATGGGGCACAGAACCAGCATCCCCCCCACGCCTCCCCGGCCGCTGGGTTTCTCCGGGGGAGTCCTGCTCTGTCCCTGCATATCATTCCCCAGGACCAGGCTCCTCCGGGGGTGGGGGGGTCCCTGCCCTGTCCCTGAACGTCCCCGGGGGAGCCGGAGCACCTCGACGGGGGCGCGGGGGCAGGTGGCGGCCGGCGGGGGCCGGCGGGGCGGGGGCAGGCGGAGGCTCCCCGGACTCCGGCGCTTCCCCCCCGACCGTGAGGCTCCGCTTTCCTCCCCGCCGGGAGCTCATTGGGCCGGGGCGGAGGGACCGGCTCGGGCCGGGGGAAGGAAATGCGCGGGGGGCCGCGGCGCGGCGGCGACTCCGGCACCGGTGAGTCCCGGCGGGAGCCGCCCGGGGGCTCGGCACGCCCGGGGGAGGAGGAGGAGAAGGAGGAGGAGGAGGAGGAGGAGAAGGATTGGGGGGGTGGGGGGCCGCGGCCGCATCCTCCGGCGGGCAGGGACGGGCGGAGCGGGACTCGCTGCCGCAGCGGGGACGCCCGGGGGTCCCGGAGGAGGCGGGTGGGGGTGGTGTCGGCCCGTGAGATTTCCCTGGAGCGGCGGCTGCCGTAGGGCTCCGGGCAGTGTCCGGGCGGCGGGCAGGGCTCTGCCTGCCCCGGGGGGTTGCAGCGCCTGGGGGAGCGGGGCTCGGCCTGCTGCGGGCTGGGGATAAAGCATCTCTGCGCCGGGCGCCGCGGTCCCCGTACCCCCGGCGCCCGCTCCGCGATAGCCGTGTCCCCGCAGCCGGCTCCGCGATAGCCGTGTCCCAGCTGCGCCGTGCCCCGCAGCCCGCTCCGCGGTGCCTGCAGCCCCGCAGCGCGCTCAGCCGCGTCCCCGCGCCCTGCTCCGTCGCTCCCGCATCCCTGTGCTCCGCCGTGCCGCATCCCAGCCTGCGCAGAGAGCAGCCGGAGGGGTTCGGAGGGGAGAATCGCTCTCCCTGCCGCTGCCCCTCTCCAGGAGGGCCCGGCTCTAAGAGCACAGAGCAGGTCCAGCCGCTCGGGAGCAGCATCTTCACCTGCAGAACCAGGCCAGGCTGCTTGAGAAAGGGCAGGTGTCCCTTTTTGGTGGGGGTAATTGCATCCTCGTTAGGGACTTCCAGACAGATCCCTGAAATTCCCATTGCTGATGGAGTTTCATGGTGCCTTGGTTTGGTGGGCAGAGCTGGACAAAGCACTGCTCACCCACAGGGTGGGTTGTATTCCCCCCTTGATGCTGCAGTGGGTGCAGACAGCTGGGTTAGCAGCATGTTTCTGGCTGGAGGGAGTGGGAACCCCAGGCTCCCAGGAGCATGTGGCCAGCTGAGGAGAAAACAGCAGGACCTCAGTTGTACCCACATAATCTCACTTGCCAGACCACAGGGCTTCGGCTCTTCTTTAGAGAGACCAGAAAACAGTGACCAAATATATGTATATATATATTTAAGCATGAAAAGGTTTTCTGTAAGTTATGTGCTTTAAAAAGGGGGTGTTAGAATAGGTAGTGGCAACAGGTTGTGGGATCATCAGCAGCTTTGAAGAAGCTGTTTTTCATGAACTCATAAAAAAGACATGGGCAGACCATGATATTTTCCACTTTTGCAACTTTTTCTGGTATGAAGCAGCTGTAGTTTTGTGACCCAGAGGGATACTCTGACCACTTGAGGTGGGGCGGTGCAGCTCCATTTCAAAGCAAAAACCCAAACTGTTTATATTTCAGGCTTGTGCCCTGCATTTCTTGCCTTCCCCACAGGGAAGACTCCTGCAGCAGTCACTGGAATCTTGTGGGAGGATGGAGATGGTTGGCAGAGTTTGACTTACAGGCTTCTGGAGAAGCACCAGTGCAGGGATCTGGGATTGTAAGGAAAGTATGTGTCCCAGTATAGCCTTGGGAAAAGCTGGCTGTACACCAGTGTCCCTGGGATGGCTCCAGAAGGACTGGGGAGAAAGGTTTCCTCACAGTCTGTTTTTAAACTTTCCTGCAGGTCAACTAAGAATTGATTTCCTGATGGTGGGGTTGCCACACATTAATCATCTGAAGATGAAATTTATTGCTGTGTTTGGAGGGGAATGGAGGACTCTGGGCCTTACATCTCCAAAATCCTCCTTGCACCCTGAAGGCCAGGCTTACACAGAGGTTGAGATGGGCTCAGGCATCTGCAGCTCCCTGCTCTGTGGCAATAGCTGGTAGGGGCAGGGTGGGCACGTTGCTGTCCCTCGCTGTCCTGCAGCTGGACCCTCAGCTTCCTCAGTACTTCAGGGACTGAGCGAGGCCCCAGTTGTGTTTTATAGGGCTACAGTTGATCTGCTGTGACACAAAACATCCCTGTTGCCCTTGGACTTGAGGAGTCCCTGGCTGGGTGAGGAGGGGAAGGGGTCCTTATGCACAGGGCATTTGATATTAAGGGGCAAGAAGGCACCAGGCTGGGTCCTCCCCACATGCAGGTCTGTATCTTGCTCTGCCTCAGTTTCTTCCCTTGCACAATGGAAAAGATGATCCCAAATGCCTTGGAGACCTTTGAGACCTGCAGCATCTGTAGATTTGGGGTGGTTATGCCAGTTGTCCCCCACAGTTTAGCTCAGAGTTAGGAATTGTCCCGAAGGAGTTTGGGGATGAACCTGCAACCCCCAACCCCACATCACCCGGGAATTTTAGAAGGTCTATTTGCAGCTCACCATATTTGCTGGTTCAGAGGGATGTTTCGTTTTGCATTGCCTCCCTATAAAGCCACTCCTTTCCCAAGGTTTAATCAGGAAGACCAATTCTCTCTTTAATTGTCATATATTAAAGGTGGAGGGGTTTATTTCTTCCTCCTTTAACTGTTGCCATCCGGAGGCCAACTGTTTTGTTTAAATTAGACACTGTTTAAATTAGATATTGTTATTGACCTTCTTCAGACTCGTTTCATATTCATCCTCTGCTAGAAAACCAAAGCCCTGTTCTTTGTGACTCGGTCAGTTCTGACTCCACAGATGGTACATGTGGCCCTTACAGCGCTTTTCTCTGGCAAGAACTTGTATTTTAAAGAGAGGAAAGATCAAATTTCAGTGCGTTATTTGGTGGGAAAAAGGCAGTTTTACAATGCTGTGTGGATTAAGAAATTACAGGCCATTGTTTTGCCCGCTCTGCCTGGAATTGGCAGCGTGTTTCAGGGTGACACAGGTCCCTTCTTCCCTCCCGCTCGGGCCCAGTGCCACAGGAGCATCTGCTGTGTGCTGGGCCGTGTGGTCACCCCCTTCCCTGGTAAATCACTGCCACAGTGGGACTCGAGTGGGGTAAAATGGGTTGGCACCTGGAGGAGCACCCACCTTGCAAGGGGCTCATGAGTCCCCCATGCCCCCTTTTCCCCTGTGCTTTGGTGTGTCACCCTGTGCTGCTGCCAGCAAGGGTGCTCCTGTCCCAGCCCCCTCGGAGGGTCTGTGCACACCAGGCTCCATCCGTCTGTCCCAGGAGCAGGGGCTGGTCCTGCCATCCCCACGGTTCCATCAGCTGGGGATGGACTCCACATGTTCACATGCTCTTCTCTTGGTTCCAGGGTTCCCTGTGGAAGGGTGAGACATGAGATAGGAGCCAGCTCTCCCCACCAAAGAGCGAGACCCGGTCGTGCCACACAGCCCGAGGTGCTGCAGGAGTGACAGGACATGTGCCCCATCAGCTGCCTCCTCTCGGGACTCCTCATCCTCAGCGTGACCAGCACAGACAGCTTTGCCCGGGCAGGGTAAGCCCCCTTTTTGTCTTCATCTCCCTGGTGTGTCCATCTCCATGTCACCGTGAGATCAGTCTTCTCTGAGTGATGAAAAGCTCTGTTCAGTCAGCCAGCTGCACATGCGTGGGCAGCTTGCTGGACTGGTGAGGAGGTGGGAGAGGGCTCAGCCAGGTCATCCTGGGGCAGCCAGGGCTCAGCAGCCCTTCACTTGTGTTTGCTTTGTCACTGAAGCAAAGAACCCTCACAAGGAAAACGCCCTGACTCCATTTAGCTCCATGCAGGGGACACAGAGACACTCTGGGCATCTGATCTGAGCCAGTCAAAAGCTAAACAGGCTCTGAACTGTCTGTGAATTATTATTGTCTCTTTCAAGCACATCTCTGCACAATAATACTCCTGCAATCTCACTGTCCTGCCAGTCAAGCTGTGGGTATGAGCCATCAAAGGAGGACACGGCCTCCCAGCTCGGAGAGGATGCACCATCAAGGAGAGGCAGGCATGGAAAGCCCCAGCGGGCTGTTGCCTGCTGTGCCGTGCTCCCTGGGATGCTGCAGTGGCTGCCATCCACCATCCCACAAGCCCAGAGTGAGATCTCCAGTATTTCCCTTTCCAGGGAATGGCTCTGACATAGATGCCCTGGATCCCAGCACAGCTCAGCTCCTGCTGGGTCAGAGGAAGCCCAGAGCTCGGTGCTCCAGTTCCTTCCCCAGCCAGAAGGAGCTCGAGCTCAACGCCTGCTTCCCAGATACAGCTCGTGTTTCTATGAAGTTTGTTTTTGTATTGAAACCCTCTCCTCTAGCACTAAACCTTTCACATCCTGGCTGTGACCACAGGCTGAATTCCTTGCTTGCACGCACAGGCTGCAGCTATAGCTTCATTCTAAAGCTTGTGAAGCAAACAATTGCCATTTAAAAATTACATCTTCTGTAGCATTAATCAGTGAGGCTGAGAGGAGTTTTGGGGAGTTAATGGAAGCCATCTGATGGCCACGCTAATTCCCAGGCTTTTTTATTCCACTGTCTAATTGGGCTGGGAGACTGAAACAAGTAGGTTAGTTCCTCAGTGGGATTGACCTGCTTGGGCTGGAAAATACTGGGGGAAAGAAGCATTTTTAGCCAAGACCACTTTGGCTGTTAACTTTGGGAAAGTTTTTGACTGGATCACAGTTATCTTAGGAAGACAACTTCCATCTGGCCTTTATGTTTTCATGGTGAGCCCGACCCTTCCATGAAATCATTAATTTCTTGGTGACCACAGGGGTGACTGTTTCAGGAGAGCAAAAGACTCAGAAAGGAAAAATCCACCCAGAAAGGGAGTGATTTTAAGGGAAGGGAGGTGATGAATGGAAGGAGAAGTGCTTTGAGCAAATCTCCCCTAAATCTGGGCCCCGACTGCTCTCCTGGTACAGCGGGACTGTGCCTGGGTGAGTGTATGAGGAGTCCCCAGTGCCTTTTGTGCAGGGGCTGGGGAGGAAGAGCCCCGTGCAGCCCACAGAGCTCGGGCTTTGTGCCGCTGCCTTGAAACAGCTTGAAATAACCTCCCGGGTCACTTGGGCAATTAGCCACTGCCACTTAAATAGCCCTCAGTACAGAAGGGCCTGTCAGGCCACGTCCTGGGCTGGTGTAAATCAGTGGAGCCCCTTTGCTCCCCAGGGAGAAGCGGCGGGTTGGTTCTTAGCTGGTGTCTGACCTTCTCGCCCTCTCCGCAGCCGCAGAGTCTGCGCCGCGGTGCCGCAGAGCCGCGCGGCCGCCTACACCGAGTCCCACGTCCAGGCCGTGTACCAGCCCTACCTCACCACCTGCCAGGACCACCGCCTCTGCAGCACCTACAGGTGAGGGCAGCTGCCAGCACCACCGTCCCAGGCCTGAGAGGGAGATGGAGCCATCCCAGCAAGGCAGCGGCTGGCGGGGGCTGTGGAAGCCGGGAGACCCGCCTTGGGAAAGGGACTCCCAGCCCCTGGGCAGGGGGTGCCAGTGCAGGGGGTCTGACCCATTGGCATGGGAGTGGTGGGACGTGGGGTTTGGGGAGGATATTTGGTTTCCTGGCTCAGCTCTGTGTTTACATCACAGGACCATCTACAAGGTTGCCTATCGGCAGGCGTACAAGCAGCTGCCACAGCCTGTGGGCTCATGCTGTCCCGGCTGGAGCAGAGCTAACAGCCACGCACTCAGCTGCAACAGAGGTAAGAGGCTGCTGTGCCACCCCCATGCCAGCTCTCATCCTTCCCCCAAAGCCCCAGGGTCCCTGGATGAGGCCCTGGCAGCCAGCTCGCTCATTTACCAGCACTCTGTTGGCTGGGTGGATTCTCCCTGTAGGAAAAGCATTTAGATTTTCAGCGTCACAACCAAATGTGGTTCAATTTCTGATTAATTCCCAGCCTTTCCCTGCTGCCTCACAGGCTTTTTTCCTTTGGGATCTCTTATTAACTTTATAGTTACCAGAGAATAAATAAAATGAGTAAGTCCTTTCCACATAAATCAGCCAGTAATGGAAGAGAAATGCTTTCAGGAGGCAATTGTGATGTACAACACAAAACAAATGTGCATCAGCAGCTAGTCCATCCCCTGATGAGCTCAGAGTGCAGCACAGGGGGTTCCAAGCCTCATCAGCCCTCCTCCCTCCTGGCTGTGCTGGCTGCCAGCGTCTCAGCCTCTTCCCAGGCTGAAAGACCAAGGTCCTGTTCATCCCACCCACCCTGTGCCCCGTGCACCTTGGTCAGCTCAACTCTCTGCTGAGCATCCAGCCATGGGCTGGTGCTGGGGTGGGGAGTGGGGGGTACACTGTGTGTGTACGTGCCACGGTGGCAGGGGAGGGCGCTCGGGACCCTCAGAGCTGCCTGGTGATGCTGTGCTCGTGTTTGGTCCCGCAGCTCTGTGCTGGGTGCCGTGCCAGAACGGAGGGAGCTGCACCTTCCCCGGCAGATGCGCCTGCCCGCCCGGCTGGACGGGACCAGCCTGCCAGACAGGTACCGGCTGCGCCTCTCCCCTCGGGGCTCCCTGTATCAGCCTTGCCCCGCTGCTGCTGGAGAGCTGCTCTGGGGAGCAGAGGGGCTGCTGTGAGGCTCTGGAGGTCCTTTGCCCACAGCCTGACCCCTCGGTGGGGATGGGGACCAGTGCTGTGGCTGCTCATCAGGCTTTGGCACATGCCTGGTGCCACTCAGACTGCAGAGAGGAACCGGTTACACACAGCCACACATGTGCACATCTACACGTATTGCTCCAGGGCAGTGATGCCTCATGGTCTGACCAGGAAAGGATGGGAAGCTGGGCTGGAAGCTTGGCTCCTGGAGGAGCTCTGACTTCCCTTCTGCTGTGTTGGTGCTCCCAGCCCTCACGTGCAGCTCTGACATCCACATTTTCTCTCTGCTGCTGCTCCACACCGGGTCAGCTCGAGCACAGGCTGTACTCTGCCCTGACTGTGTAGCCAGCTAAGGGCCTTCTGCAGAGCTGCTGTTACACTGCTGGGGTGGGCTGGGGATTGTGTGTTTGCAATGACCCATCTCCCAGGCTTTGTAAACTCTCACTGTAAGCTAGGATGCCTGTTTACTGCAGGTACTAAATCTGTAAACTGAAAATATCATGGAGTGGAAGGGAAGCCTGGCCATCTCCAAGCACTGAGCTCCTCTCCATCATGAGAGCAGCCAGATGCACCCCATCAGTGTGCAGGGAAACGGGGCAGCACAGAAGGCAGCAGCGCTCTGCAGACCCCAGCGTGCTGCAAACCCCTGCCATGGTGTTCCCCAGCTTTCCAGCCCTCCCATCAGGCAGAGGAGGAGCGTGTGGCATTGACCCACGCTGGGCCAGGCAGGGCTGAGCACATCGCTGACAGCTCCGGCTCCAGCACAAGGGGGAAAGGATTTTCCCACTGCCTAAACCAGATTCGCCCGGGCGTGGGAAGCGGTTCAGCTCATTTTGCTTTGTGGGAACAGCTTTAATAACTCCCCTGTGTGAGGAGAGGTTACTGGGTTTTGTACACACTTGAAAGGCTGATAGGTCCTTGTCACGGCTGGCTGGAACCAAAACCCCGGCCGTAAATCCAGGATGAGAGCTGAGTGCTGCCTGCGCCCTCCTGGCCAGAGCTGGGACGTTTCTGACCACAGCTTTTGTTTCTGGCTCTTTTGTGGGGGGAGGAAGCAGAGGGGAGGGGGCCAGATCCCCCTCAGGGTCAGCCCAGGTTTGCTCCAGCTGAGTGCAAGAGGAAAGGTCTTGTGCTCACACCCTGCGGTGCGGGGGGGAACCCAGAGCTGTACCCAGCACAAGCTCCAGCTCCATCCAGGGTCCCCTGAGCTCTACCGAGGGAAGCAGCACCCCGACAGCAGGGCTGAGCCGCCTGTGCCCCTCTTCCCCGGGAAGCACGTCCTCAGCACCCCGTCCTCACCGAGCTGTGCCTGTGGTTTCAGACGTGGATGAGTGTGCCAGCCAGAGCCATGGATGTGGTCAGCTCTGCGTCAACACGGCCGGGAGCTACCGCTGCACATGCCGGGACGGCTTCAGCCTCGCTGACGACGACAAGATGTGCCAGCCCCTGGTGCCAGCCCCCGAGCCAGGTAACCTGTCCCCAGGTGCAGGGCATCCCCAGCTGCTTGGGGCCTTCGATGCAAGCTGGGATTAACACTGCATCACAGGGTGGCCGGAGCAGGACTGGCAAGAGACAGGAGAGGGGATGACAGCACCTCTCAGCCTTATTCCCAGTGACCTGTGAGTCCCTCTGCCACCCCTGCGCACAAATCCAGCCACCTCTGCCTCTGCGAGCGAGACAAAGCCCACCCATGGTGTGTGGTGGCCGGGATGCAGCTGTTCTCTCCATCATCATCCTTCCCACAGGGCAAGCCTGGAGCCTGGAGGAGCGGTGGGCGCCGCTGGTGACGGCCCATTATTACTTTTGGTACGCGCTGTGACACTTCAAACTCGTACCGTGAGTAATAATGCGCTGTGGCCAGCACAGGCAGCACCGGGGAGACGCCTGGGAGAGCAGGGGCACTGTCTGCACGTGCCCCACAAGCACCTTTATCCCCCATCCAGGGCCCTCAGGAGGGATGATCCTTTGTGCCCACCCAGGACAAGGCAGCCCTGGGTGCTCGCTGATCTGGCAGCGCAGGCACCGAGGGCCAGGCTTTGCCAAACATCTGTCTTGTCCTTTAAGCATCACACCTCTGCCTGAAAAATTCCCTGCTCTGTTGCAGGTACTCCAGCAGCATGTTAGCAGGAGGACTAGATGCCAGTGCTTGCAGCAGGCCTTGGATCCAGTTGATGCTCCGGGGGCTGGTCCCAGTGGGGCAGACCCCAGGAGCTCACTAGGAAGGGAGTGGAAAGCAGCAGAACTTGGCCTGAGCCTCGTATCTCTCGCCGGCACCTTCCACTTCACAGCAGGCAGTGGGCTTTTTCACACACTGGTCTGTTCTTGGTCACTTTTTTAGGTCCCCCCAATGAAATGAAGGAAGAAATTGAAGACCTGAGGAGCAGAGTGGAAGCGCTGGAGCAGGTGAGCTTGCAGGACACCCCTCTGCCCTGCCCTCACCACCCTGTTGCAGCTCGAGGCTGCGCTCTGCCAGCTCCCACCCGGGGCTGTTCACAGCCAGGGTTTCCCTCTGCCCCAGCTCTATTTTTAACATCACTGGCCTCATGCCACAGCGATCCCAGCTGTGCTCCACACTGCACCCACGCTGCAGCTCTTCCAGCCCCACAGCCCTTTGAAAGCAACCAAAGCCCCGTCAGCTACCCTGGGTGGGATGCACCCCAACAGGAGAGGTGCTGTGTCCCACTGGGTGGTCCTCATGGCTCGGGAGGACATCCTCACAGCTCCTCTCCTCCCTGCAGAAACTCCAGTTGGTGCTGGCCCCCTTCCACAACCTCATGCCATCCGCGCCGGAGGACGTGGGTGCCGACCCCATCAGCCGGCTGTCCCACTCCCTCCAGCAGCTGGACAGGATCGACTCCCTAAGCGAGCAGATCTCCTTCCTTGAGGAACGGCTGGAGACATGTAAGTGCCTGGAGAAGAGCAGGGCTGGAGTATGTCACCCCACACACGCTGGCCCCGCTGAGCAGATGTGGCCCAGGGAGATCAGTAACACAGATGCCGCTATTAATCTGTGTCTCCCCCTAATTCAGCCGCCTGTAATTAATAAGAGAGGAACACAAACAGCCCGTTAGCTTCATTTCAAAGTTGTTTCCTAGGGCTGCACCATCTGACTGCCCTTGTAGCAGCCAAAAAAGCCTAAGATCAGCACATGGAAACGTGGCTCTGGGGCAGAAGCAGGGGGTCATGTCTTGCCATCAGCATCCTCACTGGCTGCCTTCCCTTCCTGCACCCTTAGACCCCAGGAAAGAAACCCCAGCTCTTGGGAGATTAACAGCCCAAAAAGTCAATCAGGGAAGTTTAGGGAGCGTGCAGAGCTTGGCAGATTTACGAGCCTGGGAAGTTTCAGGCATTTCTTTCTGAAGTCTCCTTTGCCAAGCAGTGGACCGGAGAAGCTCTCCTGAGCTGTAAGCTCTGAACAAGAGATGCTGGGGAGAGCAGTCAGGAGTGAAATGGGTGAAGGATGGGGCATGGGGGCTGTGTGTCCTGCCTGGAGTGCTCCCCACAGCACTGCAGAGTGGGGCAGCATCCCCTCAGGTCCATACAGAGCTCCCTGGAATATCCCAGCTTGACTTGGAGTAGAGCACAAGACCATAGGAACACCTTGGGTTTGTAGGCAGCTCTTTACACCTCATTTTCCATTAAATAATTCCAGTCAAACCCATCCAGAAAGGAGGCATGGCCTGGCCAGCTCAGGAGTTGGTGTGTGTCCTTAAGGGAAAACCCTTTCAGGGCATATGCAGTCCCAGTTCACTGCTTGTGGTAATGGCTTAGGTATGAAAGACTTCAAAGAACTTGTTTGAAGACGAAGGAGCTGCAAATAGACACTTAAAAGACATCTCAGGAAAGGTTAATCATCAGACCCAGGGAGTGCTCCAGCAGTTTCCTAGCATTGCCCTGTACATAGGGACAGCACCCAGGAATGTGAGTGCTATCACAAGGTAATGTGGGTTTATTCCAAGAGATGACTCCCAAGTCTTGAAGTTAAATTCTGCCAAGCCTGCTCCTGCAAGCAGAACTTGTGGTTGCCCCTCTCCTGGTGTTGAAAGTCCCTGGAGGACCTAAGGCTGGCTGTTTGTACTCCAGGGAGCACTGGGGCTTGCAGGGCATTGCATGGAGAGTTAAGGAGCCATCCCCTTTCTGTGCCTTGCAAAGCATTTCACAACTCAGTATTGAGCTGCAACAGCACCCTCCAGTTACCTGCCCAGGGGGATGGATGTGTGTAAGGACTAAGGATCATTTTCTCTTCCTTAGCCCACCAGTGGAAGCACAAGGGCAAACCTCTGTAACCATTTTAGCCCCTCCAAGTCTGACCTCCCCCCCAGTATGGTGTGACACAGCCTGGTAGCAGCACAACTGACTCACAGCCCCCCATGTCTGGGCAGCAGCTGCCCCACACATCCCTGGACACTTTGGTGACCAGCTTCCAGTTAGCATCACACAGAGCCACTGACTGCACTGGGGACAGGCTGGTCCCAGCTGCCCATCCTGGGGCAGCCAGCAGTGTCACCAGCTCCCCACCCCAGCTCAGGGCACTTGGCACAGGACCTTGCATGCCCAGGTGAGACTGGCAAGGAGCACAGCGTGGCAGGGAGGCAGGAGGGACACTCTTGAGGCAAGAGGGACTTCTTGAGGCAAGAGCCAAACCAAACCCAGGCTAAGAACAGTGCTGGATTGAATTCTGTTTGGGCTCAGGTTTTTCTTTCCATCTTCCCAGGTTCCTGCAAGAATGAACTCTAGCCAAGTGCCTGAGGAATTGGAGCAAGCTGAGGGCAGCTGCAGCTCTTACCTCCTTCTCCAGCTGCCAGGCTGGGGATGAAGCCACATCATCTACAGGAAGGCACAAGGCAGCAGGGAAAGGCTGGTTTCCCATCAGCACCTCCACTTTCTCTAACTGACCTTCTCAAAGGTCATGCAGTTACTTCCAAACTGGACTCTGAGCACTCAGCATCTCACCCCCTCCTGCTGGAGGGGCAGGAAATAAATGCCTTACCTCGTGCCATTAGTGCCTGGCTGTGCCAGAGGCTGGCTGGACATGTCACTGGGTGGTGCTTTGTTTTGTCTGGCTTTTAAACTTCATGTCACCCTGGGACATCCTCTCCCAGGGGCACGGGGTGGTTGTGGTGCCTGCCCTGTGCAGCACAGACCTGGCCCAGACAGGACAGATGTGTCCCGCTATGGTCCTCCCCAAAAGAAGGTGGCAGAGGAGGCAGCCCCAAGCCAGACCTCACTGCAGGAGATGGGCACAACTGGTCCCAGCATAGTCCTGTGCTGGCTGGGTGCAGGGAGCAGGTATCCATCCCTGCAGCTTCTGTCCTGCCCTCTGGGACCAGCGTCCCTCCACGAGCTCTGGAGGTTGGCTGGTGTCTCACTGCTTCAGAGTGTGGGGGCTGCAGCAGCTCAACTCCTGTTACCTGCTCACAGCCCTCTGCACCCCCTTGGGCTCCGTGGAGTAGTAACAAGGGTGAAGCTTTTACATGGGCCTGAAGGCACAGAAACTGTTTTTTATTTGCTTTAGTAGGAAACCTTGTCCTGCAACACTCCCACCCTGGCACAGAGGGGACAGGGACAGACCTGTGCCGCTCCATGGAGCCAACAGGGTGAGGCCAAGGAGGGAGGGACAGTCCTCTGCAAGCCTGGACCAGGCACCGGGGCCTGGCACACCCTGGGGCTGGTGTAGCTGGTGTCTCCCAGATCCAAGAGCCACTGTGCACACAGCTGCAGCCCCCAGCATGGTTTGCTCAAGGCCAAGGACACGGGTGCAGCAGCACAGACGTGACTGACCTGGCACAACACTTTGCTGCTTGTCTAGTGCAGAGCTGCAGGAGCCACGTGGGCAACAGCCACTGCAGGGGCTGAGCCAAAATACAGCCCATCCACACAGGCAGCATATTCCCCTTCCCCTGCATGAGGTCCCTCCAGGAGTCCATCCTCCTAGTTCAGGACTGTGGCTCAGTGTGGGCTCCGGGTGCAGAAGCACACCCCTTCTGCCTGTGGGAGACAGGGTGGGGACAAGGACCTGCTGTTCCCCATCAGCACCCTTCCTCTGCCCCCAGCAGCCCTCCCCACCCCCCAGCTCCCACACAAGACCAGGAGCCACCTTTATTTAAATAACCCAAGGTGTATTTTTTGTTTGTTTAAAGCACACGGCGTTACTCACAACCCAATTGAAAGTGAACAGCAGAGAGCTGCCCGCAGAGGCACTGCTCCCTCCTCCCAGGGAGGGATGCAGCAGGAGCCACGCTCTGGACATGGATTCCCCTGGGTTTAACCTCCATGACAGCCTTTTCTCTGCTGCTCTTACAAAGTGCTGGTTCGGTTCCCATCCTCCCACCCAGACCCGTCCCACAGCGGGTCTGACCCCTGAGTCTGTACTTTAAGGCCCCTCCAATAAAGCCCCCCAGCACCATCTCAGCCCAAGGGCTCTGTCCCTTGGAGACCAACGGCTCTAGGGGAGCTCCCTGCCTTTGCCAGCTGAGGTTTTAACCCCAAAATGCCATATGACAACAGTGCCACCAGCACAGCCCCAGACAGGCTGCAGGAGCCCCTGCACTGGTTACCCCAGCAGCCCCAGGCAGCTTATGCCAAAGTTCCACCCCTTGCGCCATGGAGAGCTGAAGCCCCCCCCGGAACCAGGGTGAGAGGTGGTAGGTACACCCTGGAACCACAGCCTGAGCCAGCCCTGCTCTTTGCAGACAGCATCACCAGTTCTGCAGCTCCCACCGAGGGCTCCAGGAGCCCTGCTGCTCCGTCACCCCAAGGCACAGGGGAAAGCCCCTTACCCAAGCCCGCTTCCCCAAGGGGGGAGAGAGCTGGAGCCTCCCGAGCCCCGTTCCAGCCGCAGCTCCCCAGCCCTGCGGCTCTGCAGGAGTCCTGCCCAGCCTTGCAGAGCAGCAGCTCCCCCGAGGGCTGCACAGACATGCGGGACAGGCACCATCTTTCGGCCACTGCTGACCATGACAGGAGGAGCAGCGAGCACGATGGAGCCCTCCGCATCTGCAGCAGGTACTGGGGGCAGCGTCAGGGTGTCTGCTGAGCCAAGGTCAAGCCACCATCACAGCAGGGACTGGGGAGACAGTTGGCCAAGCCCAAGGAAGCTCTGAGCCAACCCAGGTGCGTGGCACACAGGGTATCCTGAGGCATCGCCATCAAGAAGCCACACGTCAGGATGGGTTTGCTCGGGACTCTGACAGATCTCTGCAGGTTTTTAAATCAAGCTGGTGGCTCTGAATGGTAGAAACAAGCATGGGGCTTTGTTCAGGAGATTAAACTGGCAAGGCTGGGCAGCATTCAACTAAACTCTGCCCAACCTGTTATGTACTGGCTTGGCTAGTCTGCAGCTTGCCTCTCCACTGCTGCACCCCTCCATGAGCAAGGGCACTTGTTCAGACAAGGCAGTCGAGCCCAAAGAGATGCTGGAAGGCTGAGCAGCCCCACACATTCCCCTCTGCAGCCCAGCTGAGGTTATCTACCTGCGGTGCTTCCTTCAAAAGGGAAAAGCCTTGGCACAGCAGTGCCCAGGCAATGCAGAGCCCCAGCATGAGATGCTGCTGTGACTCAAGGGCACCTCTCAAGGAGATGGGCCCCACTCCAGAGACCACCCAAGAGCTCCACCGTGCTGGGTGGCAGCGCTTGGGGCTGCCCAGGGAGGGCACCACGCTCCCAGTGCTGCTGAAGAACCAGACTCCAGCTTTCCACCTGATTCTCAGCCCTGTTTGAGCAGCATCAAGGTTGTGCAAATATGAACTGCTGCCTGGTGGTTTCCACCTGGGACAGCACAGGGCCAGCCTTGCAGGGACAGGGGTGTAGGGACACTCACATGAGGCAGAGCCCAGCCTCCAGCCAGGTTTTTGTTGTCACCCCACGCCAGCTGCCTGAACTGGGGGAACTCACCTCACCTGGTCATTGAGCCCTTTGGTAGCACAAGTTTGATGCCTGAGAAATTCAGAAAAAGGAGACGTTTCATTGTGAGACAGTGAACCCATAAGGGAAATCCACTCAGTGGGGAACCTCAGCGCTGGCTTGACACCCGGTCTGCACCAGTCCACAGTGTTCCCAGAGTCACAAGTCATTGCAGAGGAAGAGAAGTTCCTTCGGTATTTGGCAACAGACGGGTCCCTTCAGCCACCACCACACGGTGACGCCACTGGAGAACCATCTAGGATGAGTCCTTGGCCTCACTGGGACGGCCAGACAGCCTGAAGAGGGTTTCCCTCATGGTGTGGAAGCATCTGTCCGTGAGGTCGGTGACATCGTCTGACGTCAGGCCTTTGGTGTCTATCGGAGGCAAAACCTCAACCTTGATTTTGCCTGGGAACAAGAGAAAAGCCTGTGAGAAATCCACACACACACCGGAGAACTGTTCTCTGCCCTCTCAGAACCTCCTCTCCCCCCGCCCTGGACAGCCCCAGCACAGCCCTTGCCCGCTCCAGGCCTTCAGGCACCCACCACAGGCGGCGGCCATGTTTTGTCTCTGGAAAGAGACCTCCCTGGGGATCAGGCCCTGCCCTCCAACACCTGCCCCAAGCAGAGCATTTCACTGCACTCAAACTGACACCCCAGAAAGAGCCGGGCCCTTTCCAAGGCCGCTGTTGCTCTGCTCCAAGAGACCAGGAGAGCCCATGGCCAGAGACCCGCTGAGCTCCAGGGCTGTGCCAGGCGCGGCCTGCACCACGCACTCCCTCCTTCCACTTCTACCCAAGCAGGGAGCACGCCAAACCTGCTTCCCCCCCAGGGTGAGAGTTACTGCCCCAAGCTGACTGAGCCCCCACTTTCTTCCTTGGTTTGCTTGCAGAAGGTCCCTGCTTTGAAAGGTCAAGAAACAGAGCCCACTTGCTTCTTCCCCCAAATCCTCGCCAAATGACTTGGGCTGTGGCAGTTAGGAGGAGGAGAGTCCAGTTTTTAAGGAAAACATCCCTCACCTTACTTAATCACACTCTTTCCCGAGTTAACCCAGCCCAGGATCTGGTGCCAAGTGTTTTGAGGTGGCTCCACACATCTCCCAGAGGAACTCCTCCTGTTCACTCCGGCTCTGCTTCCCTCCCACACCCTTGTGAGCCAGATCTCCACGTGGGTACGGCACCAGCCCTATCTCAGAGGGACTGTAAAGGCCCACGGGCTCTCTGGTACCTGATGTAAACAGATTCTTCTTTGGGTTATAGAAGGTGGTGTAGGAGGAATATACCACTGGGATCACTGGGACCTTAGGGGAGAAGAAGAGGAGTTACTTGCACTGCAGCATCTCAGGGCAGCAGATAAGCAACAAAGCCCATATGGTAGAGGTGGCCTGGCCCAGCTCCCAGACACACAGGGCACCCACAGTCCCACAAGCAAGAACCACTTCCAAAGGCTGGGATGGTCAAGAGTCAAACACAACCAAAACCACTCCCAAGCAACTCAAGGTACGAGCATGTTCAAGTCATGAGGGCCAAGTTACACTTCTGACTCAGGTCAGCACTGGCTTTTGGAGCTCCTCATCCCAAGCCAGGCTTCAAAACACAGGTATTTTCTGGGCTGCAAACATCAGAGGAGGCTGTTTTGACAGGCCTTGCCCCGCTGTACAAGCACATGTTTGGGGCAGGCCAGCTGGTGCACCTTTGGCTTCCAAGAAAAGGAGTCACCAGTTGGAACCAATTGCTCCCAGGGAAGGTTCAGACAGGCAGACACAGCCAGGAGGGCAGGCACAGAGTCCTTACGTCAGTGCTGTCAGCACACACACACACACACTCTGCAGCCAGTGACTCGGGGGGGAGTGGTAGCAGAGGTGGGCACCATTTCCACTGGCATCTTTTCCTTCCAGCAGTTGCCAGCCTCTGCCTCAGTTGCATCACCTCAGCAGGAATGGGGATGGTACAACACAGGCTACACCCTGGGCTCAGCCAATCGAACTCAGCGGGAGATCTGGCACCTACTCCCCTTTTCAGGATCCCTGGTATAACACCTCTTTTCCCCTCAGGCCTCAAGTCATCCCAGTCCTGAGGTGTGAGGCAGAGCACACAGGAAGGCAAGGCACCCATCTCCTCCCAGCCACCTCTCCAGCACCTAGTCCCCAGCACCAGGGAGCAGAGCAGGGTGGCCCAGCTACCAGCACCCAGGCAGCTCTAACTGCCTGAAGCCAAGCAGCTCATTGCCTGCTTCCCAACTAAGTGCTCATGGATCTTGTCATTTTGGAGAGAGAAGGCATTTAAGACATGCCAAGGAGTGCCACACAGCTGCCTGGGAGGGAGCAGCTATTTCCACACAGAGCAAGCCCAGCTGTTCCTCTGAAGCACCAGCTTCAACAACCCTGAAGCAACACCACACGATTGCAACCTGAGGGATTGAGAAACACATCAACAGCTCTGGGATTCCCCAGGCCTGCTCAGAGCACAGCACATGCTGATCTTCCTGGCCCAAGCAAGCTCTGCTGTGCTGCAGCCATGCTCCCAGCATCAGGGCACCGACTGCACTGCCAGGCAGCTGCCTGCAGAGCCTACAGCGAGGGGATGGGGTGTGCTTGTCCCCCAGGTCTTCCTGCCAGATGGACACTGGGAAAGCAGTGCTGGTCAGGAAGGAGAAAGGGTAAGACAACTTCTCCACTGTCCATGACTGCTCATCCCCAGGAGTCGAGTCAGCCTGGCAGGGGATGGAGGAGGCTCTTGGGTCCTGCTGGGCATCACTTGTGACACCCAACAGTGGTTTGGGTGAGGAGCTCTGCTGTGACCTGAGGACGCAGCTCACCAGAGAGCAAATCAACCACACGACCAGTCTGCGTGCCACTGCAAAAGCACTCAGGGTCCTCCCTGTGCAGGAGCAAGGTGCTGTTACCTGTGCCTGGACAGCAAGGTGAAATGCTCCTTTCTTGAACGGCAGCAAATCCCCGGTGCAGTTCCTTGTGCCCTCTGGGTACACCCACACCTTCACCTGCACGTGGGGAGATAAGGCTCTGCTCCAGCAACCCACTTCCTGCTGGCCAAGCCACCAGCCAGCCGTGCCAGCAGCTGCAGGCAGCTGAACTCCAGGAGAGCCACATCCCTCTGCACCACCCCCAGACACCCAGGCACGTGCCACCCTGCCACATGCCGGTCACACTCACATTTTCAGCTGTCATCGTCTTGGCCACCTCTGCCATCACCATCTTGGCACTGGTGGTGCTCTTCCTGTTGATGAAGATGACGCCACCGAGGTAGATGATGAGCCCCACAGAGCCAGCATACATCAGCTCTTTCTTGGCCACCTGGACACAGTCGTCAGGCAGGATCTCCATCAGCCCTAACGTGATGGCAGAGGGTGAGACCCAGCAACCCCCCAGCCCCCCACCCCACCGCCTGCACCCAGACGGGACAAGGGACACGATCCGAGGTGAGGGGGTGAGTGGCAGGGACAGACCAGTGCCTCGTGTCTCTGCTGGCTCCTGCCACCATCAACAGAGCAACAGAGACTCGTTGTGCAGCAGAATTACAGGGCAGGGTGGCTGCAGGCTGGGCAAGACCCCCTCAAGAGGCAGCTCAGTCCTTGGCCCGAGTGTGCTCAGCAGGACCACCCAGCACACTCGGACACTGGCTGGGCTTGCTGTCAGCATGGCAGGGGTGTAAGAGGGAGCTGAGAAGCCCCTGAAGCTGAGCAGTACCTGGGGTGCTGCACAGAGGTGCCATTGCTCAGAGTGAGGGGCCACCCTTCCTGCATCCAGCACTGCGCAGGATGGGAACCACAAACCAGCTGGGGCAGGGGGATGCTCAGCCAGGAGATGTGGGCAGGATTCCCCTGATGGTAACCAAGACAACTGCTCCCTCCCACCAGCTCCTCACCCATCATGTCGAGCATGCTCTGGTGGTTGGACACAATGATAGCAGGGCCCTCCACCTCAAAGTTCTCCAGTCCCTTCACCTCAAACCTCAGGCCGAAGAAATACTTGAAGGTCTTGACCACAGACTTGATGATTCTGCAGAAGAGAGAAGCAGTCAGCAGCAGGGCAGAGAGGTGACAGGGTCTGCTGTACCCAGGCTGTGTGGAAAGAGACAAGAGCTCATTTTCCCTGTGGTCCACCCAGGTGTCTGCCCTGCACAGACCCATGTGCTTCAGGTGCTTTAGTTGCACACTAAGCCCTGTCCCAGCATCAGAATTTTACTGGACACCTGGGAGAAGCTGAGTGTAACTTTGAGGCCAGTACAGCCAGGCTCAACAGCCTGTGCTTCCTTCAAGCTGACAGCATCAGCTCACAACCAGGCTCACTGTGAGCTCTTTGGAAGACAAGAGTCCAGCCTGGAGCAGCTGCAAGAGCCCTGCAAACAGAGTGCAGAACGGAATCCCCCCCAAAGTCCAGGAAAGGAGAGAGACTGGTTTCCACACTGCATCAAGGACCACTCCTCCAGCTGCCAGTCCTATCCGCTGAGTGCTGTTTGCTTCCCTCCAACGCTGCCAATGTTTTCCTCCTGCAATCAGCAGAGCCCCACAAGTAGTTCAAACAGTTCTCCCAGCAGCTGCCGCTCCCCAGCACCCGTCACTTGAAGCCGGCTCTGCCAACCCTGCTCCCTGCAGCGCTGGGAGATGTGGGGTTGGAAGAGACCTCAAGAGATCATCGAGTCCAACCCCCCTGCCACAGCAGGTTCCTGGTTTGTGGGGTGTCATTACCCCAGGGAAGCCCAAGAAAGGAGGAGAAGAGTGAGAAACACCTCCCTGTGCAATGCAAGGGTGCAGCAGTGAGCAGGGTGCGCCCCACGCAGCTTGGCAGAGGCTGGGTGCCCCCGGCAAACCCACCTTCAAGCAAACGGCTTTTTCCCTGCCTGTCCTCACCTCCCCAGTGGATCTGCAGGTCTGGCTGCAAAGCTCCCAGCTTGCTTTCCCCTGCACCCCAGGGCTGGGGGCCCGCAGCTGGCAGGAGACACCGGCAGCTCTGCTCAGCCGTGCCCTTGCTGAGCGCACCCCGGCCCCGCTCGCCAGCCGAGCCCCTGCCAGCCCATGGGAGCTGGGCCCGTCTGTGCCACCCCCAGACAGGTGGGAGCTGAGGACCCTCCAACTGGGCCAAAGGACACGGGCAGAAGCTGGCAGCACTTGGGGGCTATTTTGGGCAGGGGAGCAGCCGTTTGTCAGAACAGAGGGCAGAGGAGCTTGCACACGAACAAAGACCCTAGGAGCAGCCACCAGCTCAGCTCTGCCCTTGAACAGACTCAGGAAGCACCGGGATGCCCTCCCCCAGGGCACACCTTCTCCCTTGAAGATGGGACAGAGCTCTCCTCCCTGATGAAGGAGACCAAGGGACAGCCACAGCTTCTCCCCCCCACCTCAGGGCACTGTCAGAGGACCAGCAGCTTCCCAGCACCATCAGCCTTGGAAGCATCCCTGTCACCCAGGGTGGGAAGCGAGCACCCAGCTGGCACCTCATCCAGGCTAGTCAGCAGCTCCCAGCATCTGCTCTCCAGAAGTATCCCCACCCCTCACCACCAGCTCTCCAACCACACACCAGCTTCCCCTGGCTGGCTCCTACCCACAGCGGGGTTCATTTTCCCTGTGGGGTTCCCCACCACACAGACCACTCAAACGCTGACCCGGGCACCGGAGTTCAGGCCAGGCCAACGCTCGCAAGTGACAGTGCTGAGTGACACCACTGCTGTCAGTCCCCCGGCATTCAAACTCACTGCAAAGGTCAGAGCTGCACCCAGGGAGAGGACACGGGGACGTACCCAGGCTGCAGCACTCCCTGAGCACCCACGGGCCTGCACTGAGGTTATGTGAGTGCAGCCCAGATGAAGAGACAAGGGGGCAGGTGAGGTGTGGCAGGGTGACACGGATCGGTGAGGTCACGGTGGATGCCATGCCATCAGACTGACCTAAATCCCAGTTCCCCTCCCTTCTGACTGCCAACCAAAAAAGAGGTCGTTGTTCTGGAAGTCACAGTGCTCAGTAGCTGCTGGGAGAGGCTGGTTACACATTACTCAAGAGCAACCATCCAACTTCCTCCTGCCAGTAAGGAGCCAGTGTTTCCTTGCACAAGATGTGGCCTGAGCTGCTTAAAGAGGTAAAGGGGCAGAGCTCAGAGGAAGAGAAGATTCCAGGTGACCAGCTGTCCTGCTGAGCTGGCTACATCATCCATGGAGTTCAACAGATGGGTCCTACTCTTCTTCAACCCTGCAAGCAGCTCCTTTGCTGGTAGGAACGATCCTGACTTGGTGTGGTCACTGATGGAGAGAGAGGGAAGTCTGATGTGCTTATTGCCAGATACAAAGAGAGAGTAGAAAAATGAGCTGGAACGTGCTTTTTCAATGGATCTATAACAGCCTGAAACCCAGCAGCCCCAGCTTCACATGCTCTGCACCACAGCCTGTGACTGAGGTCTTTTTAGGATCCTCTGATTTTCAAGGATTAAATGAAGAGTGCTTACCAGACTGGAAAATCTTGGAAGAGGTTTCACTGCTTAGATAAACAGCTCTCTATCTCTATCAGACACAGAGGGCAACCTCTTCCAAGTCACACCGGCGCTGGAGCCAGGAGGACAGCAAGGACGGGGTGTTCTGACTGGGCAGCAACACCGTTATCTGTCCACCAGCATGTGCCCTGCTCCAATCCTCTTCGCTGGACTGGAATAAGCAGGCTGGGACATTGTAAAAATAAGGAGCTTGCTGGATCACCTCAGCCACAGACCTCCCAGGGGCTGGGAAACATGACCAGGATCATGAGCCAGCACCAGCACATGGAAACGATGGGCTTAAGTTACAGGAAAAGGGCGGTTCTGGCCAAAATTCAGCCGAGTTTCAACATGAGTAGTTGCCCAGTGCAAGGAGTCCTTGTTTGCAAAGAGTTCCTTTAAGTTTACAGCATATTTAGAAAGTTTGAGGGCGGGGAAGAAAACGAAAGCATCTCCATAACTAACATCGTAAATCCTCCCAGCTGCAAAGCCGGCTGCACATCAGAAAGCTGCTCCTGAGCCAGGCAACCAAGGCTGCAGGCAGGGCTTGGATGGATACCCCCAGGGCTGGGCTGGGTACCCCCGGGGCTCAGGACAGCTATTCCCAGTGCCTGCAGCCACAGCCCCAGAGCTGACCGCAGACCATGGGCTTGGGCGTGCAGGGCAGAGCCTGCTCCCTGAGCCCAGCCTGCCAGGGCCAAGCCACAAACCAAAGTCCAGCTCTGGCAGCTGAGATGCTGCCCAACCTTTGATCCAAAAGGATGTACGATGACAACAGGGCTCCCCTTTCCCCTGCACCCACAGAACTTGGCCTAGGCGTGGATGGCTGGAGTAGGTAAAAAGCTGCCTCTGGGGCAAAGCAGGGAGCTCAGGCTGTCCTGTGCTGGCAGCAGAAGGGTCAGCTCTGCCCTTAAAGCCTACCTTTGCATGTAGAGGAGCTGCTGTGCTCCAGCAGCTCCCCACCACTGCCCCAGACACCCCAGAGAACACACAGGTGCCCCAGAGAGCTGCACAGCTCCTCGTGCCAGGCCACAGGCAGCACGTTAAACACCACCCTCCAGCAGACACAGCCTGTACCACCCCCCCCAGACACACACAGCTGTCACACTGCCTTCCCCAAAACCAGCACAGCACCAAGAGCGTGGCCACTTCCCACCACCCTCACACCTTCCAGCCCCCCCAGAGAAGGGTGCTCAGCCCCAAACAGGGCGAGGGCACTGCTATGGGTCAGAGCTGCCCCTCACCACAGCCCCCATCACCCTCCACGAGCCAAGGGCCACCAGCACACCCACACCGTGCCCCTCCTTCCCCGCAAGCCCCCACCCCGAGCTTGGGCCTGATGCCGATCCCCCCACCCCCCCCGGTTTATGTCACACCCCCTACCTCTGCCGTGCCCGCCGCGGGGCTGGTTCACCCCAGACCCCCCTCCCCGCCCCCCCATCTGCCCGCTCACCTCATGTTCTTGACGGTGCGGCCGCCGTTGACGAGGAGGCAGACGGGCGCCGTGAGCGCCGAGCCGACGATGCACAGCGCGGAGTAGAAGCCGATCCGCAGCGTGAAGTTGACGGCGGGGCTGAGCTCCATCAGCACGGGCAGCAGCAGCAGCAGCAGCAGCAGCAGCACCGCCGCGCCCCACAGCAGCCACCCCGGCTCCATCCCGCTGCCTTCGCCTTCCCCCGCGGCGCTGCCCGGCCGAGACGCCGCCGCTCCCGCCGCCTCCGCCGCCGCACCGAGCGGCGTGGGCTGCCCTCCCCTCCCCTTATGTGGGCGGTGCGGCCGGCCCGGCCCGCCCTGCCCCGCCGCTCCCCCTCAGCCGGGGCGGGACGGTACCTTCGTGAGGAGGCTGAGGATGTGGGGTGCCCTCAGGGTGCCCCTGTGGGGTTTGGGTGCGCTCATGGCACGGCGAGGAGGGGGGTTGGTCCCTCTCATGGTGCTGTGCGGGTCTGTTAGAGTGGTGTTTTGGGGGTACCTCATGGTGCCAATGGGGGAGGGGGGGCACTTTGGGACCCTTCGTGGCACGGTGTGGGGGTTTGGGGTGCCCTCTTGGCATTATGTGAGGGTTCTGGGTCTCCCCATGGTGCCGTGTGGGGTCTTTGGGTGGCTCCCAGCACATCGTGGGGTCTTCAGGTCCATCAGGAACATCCACAACCGGCCCAGGTCAGCGCGGGTCAGTTGCGCATCTCGGTGACAGGTTCCCACTTGCCACATCTCCCTGCCCTGCTCTCACCCATGTTCTCAGCTGGTGCTTGATGCTGGTTTCCCACCAGCACAAATGTGCTGAGTGGGATGGACCTATCCTTGCTGGGCTAAGGTCAGGGAGCAGGCACGACGACTTTGTGGGTGCAAAGCCGGCAAGGGAGATGAAAGCACGTCTGCTGGAACCAGCACAAACTGTTTCACTGGCCTCAGCAGGTTTTGCAACACTTTTTATAGCAAAGCCCCAGTCCCATGGGTGGCAGTGACCTCACCGGGCTAAGATGTGACCCTGGCGCTGCAGTCCTGAGCATCCTCTTGGTATCCACAGCTGTACAGCTCCTGGAGAACTCAAGGAAAAGTGATTGTCCCTCTCCAAATAGCTCTCATTCCCTCTGCTCTTGCTGGACTCCAGAACAGTGGGAGCAGGCTGTTCCCAAACGAGCCATTGCCGAATGAAGGGGTCTCACCTCTCTTCCACTGCCCCTTGGCATCTCCAACGCTTGAAGCAGGAGACAAGCTCCTTCTCTCTGCCCGAGAGCCCAAGGCCAGCACTCCCTACAGCTGCCAGGCAATGACATCTCAGAGCCAGTCTCATGATTCCCACTAATGCCACAAAGAACCTTTATTGTATTAGCATCTCAACACAGCATTAGATTAATCCCTCTGGCCTGCATCGTACGGGCTGGTCAGAGAGCCTTGCTCCAGCACCGTGCCGGCCAGCATATGCCTAGGAAGTCAGAGACCTTTCCAGCTTGAACATACACTGGCCCAGAGTGATTCCACATGATCCTGGTGACTTTCCCTTTTGTTGACGTGGGAAGAAAGTCACCGGTGATCCACAACTTGGGATCTGCTCAACTTGGAAACGCTGGCTGCCCTCAGGAAACTGAGATGGGAACCCCAGCAAGGCTGTGGCACTGAGGGCGACCTGCACCTGCAGATACGGCGTGGGGGGGATGGCACCTGCACGTTGGCTTCCCATGTGGGCTCCTGAAGGAGCTCAGCAGCAACACCCTTCTCCCCACGCTCCCCGACAGATTATCTGGAGCAAGGCAAACGCAGTGTTTAATATTAGTCTGTAGCTCAAGGATTTCTGGTGCCAGATTAGCAGCCAGACAGGGGCCTGCCTCCCAGCAAGCAGGGCTGTCACGCTGAATTATTTCATAAGGCGAGCGGGGATGCTGCCAGATGACGACAGCCTGTGCGTTACCATCACTGTAAGAAACTGCCTGAGAGGGGAGGGTTGGTGAGCCTCAACACGCTGGGTAACGCAGCAGGGATCATGTCATCACCCATGAAACAGGGCTGGTTTTGGCCAGAGGGAGAGACAACCCCCCTTCCCCGCCCTCCCGAGCCTCTCAGCAGCCAGAGTGATGCAGTTCCAAACCCCAGCTTACTAGATTGCGTTGCGTGTTTTACATATTTAAACTCCTGGCTGAATTATTTAGGCACATTGCAAGTGTACCCTGCAGGTAGTCTTGCAAGAGCAAGCATCCAGCCAGTGCTGGGAAGGAGTAAATATCCAGCAGCAGCAGCAGGAGCTGCTGGTGGAGGGTACTGGTGGTACCCACTGCCTGCCAGCACCCTCAGTGAGGACCTTGAAAAGCTGCCTTGAAAAACTACCTTGAAAAGGTAAAAGAGTGCTGGCAGCAAAGCACGGTGAGAAGTGTCCACAGAGCATGGCTGATGGGAGGGCTTCTGTGGCTGGGTCTGTGGAAAGCCATCAAGCTGAGACTGTCACCCTTGGCTGTAGTTTTCTGGTGTCTTGTAATAACCTGGCAGTGATTTTTATCTTTTCTTTGCCTTAATTTGTTGCTTTCCTTGGAAACAGCATCACTTCTGATGACAAGCTTCTGACTGGAAAAGAGATGGAGCCAGGGAGGAGGCCTCCCATGCATGAGGAGAGGGAAAAGAGGGAAGGCTCTTAGCAGGGTAGGAAGGAAGGGCAGATGTGCCCATCACTGTGCAGGTTGTAGAGGAGCAGGAGGCTTGAGTCTGGGCAGGTGGGTGCTCAGTGAGGACCCCCAGCGAGGCACAGCCTGTGCTGAAGGAGGGCTGGGTCTGTCTGTGGTGGCTTCTCCCCCCACCTCACCACACGTCTGCCCTTGATGTCTCGTGGCATTTTTGGCAAGTCCCTACCCAGCAGCCTGTTTCCCTTCGCCTCCTGCCAAGGGACGTGTGCTGAAAGCAGCAGCTGGGTTTGGGGATATTAAAAGCAGGGGGAGGAGGAATTAACCAGCCCAGCTTCATTCTTGGCCCTGTCAAGGCACGCACACACGTGGCTTGTGAGCCCTCCTGGGAAGGGCAGGCAGTACGGGCAGCATGACACCCCAGGGAGCTCGAGCTCCCAGACAGCAACCCCTGCTGTAGTATGGTGACCTATCTTCTGCCAGACCTCTGTCACTCCATCCAGCCATCCTTCCCTCTGCCTCTCCATCCACTCGCTGACCCGCCCGCTCCCCTCTGTCTCCACTAGCAGCTGGCTTTGTGAGGTGTCTCAGACGGTGTCACTGTGTCTCACCTCTGCACAGCTCAGGACGTGTAACCCAGCCCAGTGTGATGCTGCCAGAGCTTGTTCCCACACGGGAAGCGTCACAGACTGGTAACCTGTGCCGCCTCTGCACTGGCAAGCAAGGCTGCCCTAAGGGCTGGCACCAACCGGGTGGCGTCACCGAAACCTTCTCCTGGAAAACGCTGCTCTGGCAAAGGCAAATGAAGAGCTCTGGCCTGGGCTGTCCCTATTGCTGTGCATGTCAGGGCTGCTCAGGGCACAGTTTGTGCTATGGATCCATCCATCCATCCATCCATCCATCCATCCATCCATCCATCCATCCATCCATCCCACTGGTACCAGCCTGAGGGCACCAGGGATGGGAGGTGAAGCCCCCCTGCTGCTCCTAGCGTGGGTGACACAGAAGCCCACTGCCAAGCCCTGCACAGAGCTTCACACCGACCCCAGCTGCTGTGCTGGCTCCTGCTGCCCCATGCCCATGTTCCCTTTAGTTCCCGGGCCTCCAAAGAAGCACTAACACATCAGAGCTCTCGTGACAACAGAGTAAACACTCGGGGAGTAACCGGGCTGTTGACTCACTGTGGTTTTTTGGTGCTACAGTCACCCACAGGGCTACACAGCAACAGGGTTGCATAAAAACCAGAGGCATGAGACTGCTGAAGCACCCTGACGCCGGGGATGTGCCGGCACAGCCTGCCATGGTGGCTGGAAAGAGAAAGAGCCTGAGGGACTTTGACTCCAGGAACACGCAATTAAGAGAGAAACAGACTGTAAAAGTGTATTAGATCATCAGAGCCTTCCTTCCTGTAACCTGTCCTCACCTCCACAGAGCTCTGTGAAGAAAGCAGCAGTGTTATCTGTGTGTTTGCTCTGGGCAGCTGTGGTCTCATGGCCCTGCTGTCAGGCTCTGGAGCACTGGGTGGGTTTTGGGACCCAGGAAAGCCCTGCCAGCTCCCCCAGGAAACACCCCATGGGGCACCCAGCCCTGCTGCTCCTCACCCCACTCCTCAGCTGTGCTTCTTAAAGATCTGCTTTCTCTGAGCTTACCTCTGCCTGGAATAAACCCCAACCAACTGTTTCTACCCACGTAAGAGACGGGGCTGGTTTGGCAGGATGCTTATCGGGCACGAGGAACAAACAGCCCCGCCGAGTGCCAGGGCACCGCTGCTCTGGCTGGCAGAGGGGCTGGAGACCCGTGTTTGCAGAGTCAGTGCACCATCAGTCAAGGACTATTGCTAGAGCTTGACACCCCTCCATGCCCCCCCCCAACACCAGGGTTTATTTTTCTCCTCCTGGGAAGACTGTGCCAGAAGCAGGAGATGGCAAAAACCCCACGAGGCTGCGAGGTCTTACTGCTGCAATGGCACTTGGACAGCCAGGCTGGAAATCCCCCTGCAGCTGGTGTGCTCTGCAAGTCATCACAGCGTCAAGACATCTCAGCATCCACCCCAGGCAGGGCTCTGGGTGAAATGAGTGGCCCAAGCACCAGGCAGCTTTGGGAACAGCATCTCATCTGCCTGCAGCACTCAAGCTGCCATGGACTTAAGGTTGTAAAACTGGCATTACTCTCCCCCCACACACCAAATGCAATAGGATTAAGCTTTTTCTCAAATGCTGTGTATAAATAAAGGAAATCAAATTGTTTCTAATGGATTTTATGCTGCTGGGTGGTTGGAGGCTGAGGGACTTAACAGGGAAAGCAAAGCCATCAGCCCAGGGCTTCTCCTGATGGGCAACCTGGACTGAAGAGAGGTTTGCTGCATCTCCCACGCCAGACCTCTCATGTCAGGGAGCCACCAGCAGTATAACTTGCCATGCCAGGGCAAGACTCAGGTGATGGTGCTGAGCCCTGTGTGTGTGTGGGGGGGGGGGTTCAGGGCTGTGACTCTGTCAGGTGCTCACAGCCAGCATGTGCCTGCTGTGTGCTGCTGGCACAACCTGCAAGCTCCTCATCCCCTCCTCTCCCAATCCCTTTGATCCCTTGGCTGTGGATGTGTAGCTGTAATTACAGCAAAGGTGAGGATCCTGTTTCCCCAGAGAGCCCCAGTAATTGCCACAGCACAGCGGCCCATGGGAGCAGAGGCAGCAGGAAGCTGGGGCTTTGGGAGCTGAGGAGAGATGTGCCCCAGAGAGGAAAGGGATGCTGATCACCACCTCCAAAAGGGCATTTCCCTCACTCTGAAGCATCACTTGGTACCTGCTCAGTACAGGCTCTGTTAGCAGGAGCCATGCTCTTTCCCAGTGCTCCCTCCAGTACCCAGGCAGCTAGCAGGGCACTGAGGGTGGTGTTCCCAGGCTGCCAGACCCGCTGGCACTGTGCTGTGGGCTGTGCCAGCGCCCCGGGATGCAGCAGTACTGAAGGACCTTTGGGCTGGGTCTGAAAGTGCAATGATACATCAGCTCTTCTCAGCAACAGGACAAGGGGCAGTGGGTGCAAGGTGGAGCACAGGAAGTTCCATATGAAAATAAGGAGGAACTTTGTCACTGTGAGGGTGAGGGAGCCCTGGGACAGGCTGCCCAGAGGGGTTGGGGAGTGTCCTTCTCTGGAGACATTCAAACCCTCCTGGATGTGTCCTGTGTGACCTACTCTAGGTGATCCTGCCCTGGCAGGGGGGTTGGACTAAATGATCCTTCAAGGTCCCTTCCAATCCCCCAGCATTCTGTGAGCTCAGCTTCTGCAGCGTGGGGCTGAGCTCAGCCCACGTAGGAGCCCACAGCACATCCAGAGCTTCTCCCAGGGCCACCAGCTGCTCTGCCTGCGACAGCACACACTGCTGGGGTACCTCTCTTTGCAGTCACCTCTGAAGGCAATCCCGTGGTGCTGCTCCTGAGCACACCTCCAGCTCCCTTCCCCAGCTCTCCAAGGGCAAACAGGCCCCAGCACCTGCGCTGACAGTGGCTGGGGCTGAGCTCAGGAGCTGCATGAGAAGATGCCACACAGAGCGATGGAAATGTACCGAGGGGCAGGGCAGGAGGGAGCGGTGCAGCCCGAGGCACTCCCAGTACAGAAACCATTTCTCTTGCAAACAACTCCAGTCTTCCCACAGGAATGAACTCCAGCCTTGCCTGTGGCAGCAGCACCACGGGCTGAGCCACAGGGCAGGGGCTGAGCTCAAACATGGGGCTGGATCAGTGAGCAAGGTGCTGGGACCCACTGCCCCGCTGCCAGGAGGTGACTGGACCCAGCAGCAGCACAACATGAAACCAGTACCCAGCACTTTGGACATGTGGAATTAGTGCCCAGTACCTTGGGCATATGAAATTAGTGCCCAGCTCTTCCTGGGGCACCTGTGTGGGAACAGAGGGTCTGGGAGATCTGGGGTGCCAGGTAGGATGCTGGGGTACCTGGAATCGGATGCCACAAACTCCCCAGCTGGACCCCTCTCATTGCACAGCCTGGCTGGAGCTGCCAGCCTGTTGCAACCAGCTCAGGATCTCCTCCAAGTGCCAGAGTCCAGCACAACATGATTTCTTTTCCTGGCAGGCCTCCCTGGCTGCTGGAAATAACCCATGTGCACCTCAGCGGGCAAAAATCCACACAGGGAACACGCCTCCACGAAACAAACAGCTTCCCTCCCTCCCTTTCCCCTGTTATTGATTAATGCCTCTTAATGACTCCAGCTAAAATAATCTTGTAGCTGCTGCCTGTCACAGGAGATGGATGGAGCAGCATTAACAGTGGGTACAGAGGCAAAGTGTCCCGGGTGAGCTCTCTGGAAGAGCCAGCTCTGGGAGCAGCACCGCCGCCTGCTCGATCAATAGTTCATCATGACCTCTCTCTTTTGCTTGCTTTCCCCCTCCCCTTGAGCTAGCAAAGGCTGCTCCAAGCTTTCACAAGGACTAGATTACAACTGTCCCGATTGATCTGATGTGTGAAGAATAAAGGGGCTGCTTGAAAACCTCCAGTGGCTGTGGAGACAGGGTCAGACCCTCATCCGTTCCTGGGCGCTCGGGACCCCGCTCACATGAGGCATGGAACCTGTACTGCAGAGCTGGAGGGAGACAATCAGTCAGCACAAATCCAACCTGCCTTTGCCCAGGAGCTGTCCCAGCCAGGAGCTGCCCTGCCCTGTCCCACCCAGCCCCCTTTTTGGGATACCTCCTTGTTTCTGCTCTTCCTCCAGAAACTGCAGTGCTCGCTGTGTGGGGAGCAGGGAGAAGCAGCCCTCCACTGCTTCCTGCATGCCTACCAGCAGACCTTGTCACACCATGCCATGGCAAGCCAGTGAGGACCCCAAGTGAAGCATGGCCATGGCACAGGGGTGTCTCTGGACTGAGGTGCATGCCTGGCCCAAAGCAGGCAAGGAGCCCCAGCAGCCCCAGCTTTCAATCCCCCCCTAACTCTGTAGGGCTTCATTACAAGTGGCAGGGATTCAGAGGGGTAGTGAAGGGGGTGAGCATAGGATGGGCTGGAGGGAAGATTGTGCTGGGGGTGGCAGGGCTGCCAAGCCAGAAACACAAGAGCTGATTAGCATTTCTAATTATAAGCCCGTGCTCAGCCCCATCAGGCAGGCAGGGGCAGCTGCCTGGCAGTGCTGTGTGGAGCCAGATGTGGATGCCATGCAGGAAGCACAGGCGACTGGTCTCAGATCCTTAAAGGGTGCCCAGAAAAGCATCAGATCCCAGATCCATCATCTCCTGAGCTGCAGCAGTGCTTGGGAATGCTGGGCATCATCTGGGTCAGAAACACGTCTGGTTGGTGGCCACGGGGCTGGTCCTGACAGCATGGCATGGAGAGGGGAGAGCAAGGGGTGAGCCTGTGCCCCCTCTTTTGGTTCACACCCCCTCCCAAGCAGCAGTTTGGGGGCACTGTGGGTGGTGGCACTGGGCAGTGCTGTCCCTGGCTGTCACCCACCACCGACATCCCACCCAGAGGAAGGTGGGCAGCAAAGGGGGACACACACAAAGGGGACGGGTGGGTGGAGGTCCCTGCTCACGAGTCAGGGCTGCTCTAGTCAGTGAGACAACGTATTGAGCATTGAACAACATGTAGGAGGGTAAATACGGGGCAGCGAAGGGGCATCACTGGGCGGCGGGTGCCGTGAGAGGTCCCGTGTCCCAGGGCACGGTGCTCTTGGGGACGTGCTTGCACGGCTGGGACGTGGCCAGGGGAGAGTGCGCCACACGCTGAGGGTTTGGCAGCTCAGCAGGGCTGTCCTGGGCTGAGAGAGCTGGGAGAAACTGAGTGAGGGGAAGAACTCTGGGGAGGAGATCAGTGTCACCTGGGTTTGGTGTCCTCTGGATGCTGACAGCTCCTGGGGGACCACCTTCCCCATCTCATGCCTCATGGAGCAGCTCTGGATGCATGTCTGCTGCCTGGAGCCTGAACTGGCAGTTCCAGGAGGATTTTTAGGGAATGGAGAGATCCCACCGTGGGGCAACTCAGGCTGTGAGAGTGGGGTGGCAAAGTGGACGTCTCCAGTGCCAGGTCCATCATGTGCCTGGGGTGACAGATCCCTGGGGAGAGCTCCCGTTGTCCTTGTGCACTGAATATGATATAATCACACCTGCAGAGTTTGTATTGCTCTCTTGATTGGATTAATTAATCATTCAGGGATAACTGCTCATTAGGCATTCCAGTGATCAATACTAATCCCTTAATTACTCAGTGTATACAGCTTGGGAAGGGCTGCTCGTTCCTAGTTAGATTCTCTGGAACTACCCCTGTGAGCCCTGCAGCACAGATCCGTGGCATTTCAAGCCTCTCTCAGCTTTGGCCCAGGTGTGTCATTCCCCAGCTCCAACAAGGGTTTCATTCTGCCTGTGTGCACCACGCTGGGCTCCCAAAATCAGGGCTCAAGGCACAGGGAGCTGCAGCAGGAGGGTGAGCTGGGGCAGCGCAGGATGCTGTGGAGCCTGGGCAGTGGGAGTGACCCTATGGCGTGGTCACAGAGGGGATGTCACTGCAGGCAGCTGCCCTGGCAGGACAAATGCCAAAAGGCATCTCTGCTTAACCCTGCTGAGCCTCAGCAAGCAGGAGCTGGAGTGGAGGTGAGGGGCCAGGCAGGGCAGGAGAGCTGCCTGCTGCTGCTCAGCCAAGAGCAGAAGAGCTGTTTCCATGTAACTGCAAAGGAAAACAGCACATCACAGCATTGGCACCTTCCTCATCCTCACAGCTGGCTCAGCTACTGGGCAGCCAGCAATGCATCCTCCTGTCCCTGCTGTGTTATTACCAACCCCACCATGAAAATAATAATAATAATAATAATAATAAAAAAAACAGAACTCACAGAGGCTCTTTCTTTTCCTGGGCTAATTAAAACTAAAAATAAGCAGTGTGAGCTCCAGGGAACCAGCCCAGCTTCAGCAGGGTGTCGAAACCTGCGTGAGCAAGAGCCGCAGGCAGACTGGAGATGGAAACCCATCCCTGTCACTGCAGGAACGCCCTGGGCAGTGTCTGCTGGTGGGGAGGTCCCGGTGCTGTGCTGGCAGGGATCCCCTCGATGTTGAAAGGCATCAGCGCAGGATTTGGGGTGTTTTGGCTCGGTTTTGTTGTGATGCTCGTTATTTATCACCGCTGGTCAGACCGGGCCAGCAAAGGCTTTGTTGTTTGTGAGTCCCTGGGCAGCCGGCGCTTGACACCGAGCGGGAACCAGCGGGTGTGGAGCAACCAGCTGCTTTGCAAAGGTCATTCTGAGCCAAGTTCAAAGGCAAAGAAGCAGCTTGAGCCACGAAAACCAGGCAAAGAGATAATCCGAAGGATTGCCTCAACACCAGCCTCGGGAATGCCCCTGCCAGCCCCCTTCCCGTCCTATTGTCCTGTCTCCCCTTGCCCCCCAACCCCGGTGTCCCGGCCCCGGCACAAAGCAGCCCCTGCCCGACCCGCAGGTTCCGCGCCCGGGCACAGCGCAGGGTGGGCAGCTGCCGCCGGGCTTAACACTGGGGGGGATGCAGCGAGGGGGGCGTGAGACCCGGTCCCGGTCCCGCATCCCCGCTGGCCGCCCGGGAGCGCTGCGCGCCGCGCTCCCGCCCTTAAAGGGGCGATGCTCTGGCGGTGGGGTCAGCCCGGCGAGCCATGGCCCGTTTAAGCGGGGCGCAGCCGCAGCCCGGCGTTAGCACCATGCTGCGGGGCTGGCGGCTGCCGCTGCTGCCCGGCGCCTCGCTGGCCCTGGGCGCGGGGCTGGGGGCGGCTCTCCTGGCCGCCCACCGCCGGGGCCGGGGCGATGCGGAGGCTGAGGGGCTGCTGGGCCGCCTGCCCGTGGTACCCGCCGTGGCGGCGGCGGCTTCTCCGCCGGCTCTCCCGGGCTCGGGTCGCGCCGAGCTGACCAAGTACGGGCTGCCGGGGCTGGCGCAGCTGCGGAGCCGCGAGTCCTACGTGCTGTGCTACGACCCGCGGAGCCGCAGCGCGCTCTGGGTGATCGAGCAGCTCAACCGGGAGACGCTGAGCGGCGCCTCCGAGCGCGCCGCCTGCGACTTCCAGGAGGATGACACGGTCCACGAGTACCACCGCGCCACCAACGCCGACTACCGCGGCAGCGGCTTCGACCGCGGGCACCTGGCCGCCGCCGCCAACCATAAGTGGAGCCAGAAAGCCATGCGGGACACCTTCTACCTCAGCAACATCGCCCCGCAGGTAGCGCCGGCCGCGGGGACCGGCCCTCCCTCCCCCCCCCCCGGGTACCAGCCCCCCCTCCCCCCCCCCCGGGTACCGGCCCTCCCCCCCCCCCACCTCCCCGGGTACCAGCCCCTCCCCCCCCCCCACCTCCCCGGGTACCAGCCCCCCCCCCCCCCACCTCCCCGGGTACCAGCCCCCCCCCCCCCCCCCACCTCCCCGGGTACCAGCCCCCCCCCCCCCCCCCCCCACCTCCCCGGGTACCAGCCCCTCCCCCCCCCCCACCTCCCCGGGTACCAGCCCCCCCCCCCCCCCCCACCTCCCCGGGTACCGGCCCCCCCCCCCCCCCCCACCTCCCCGGGTACCGGCCCCCCGGGGACCGCAGGGAGGGTGATGGGCGGAGTGGGAAGCTGGAGGAACTCTGCTTCCTGCTGTGGCAGCACCTCGGGAGGGGGAGTGTCTGCGGCTGTTTTGCCCCTGTAGCCGTTCGGAGAGGGCCCGAGGAGGCCGCGTTCCCTCGGGGATGCTCCGTGTCCGGCAGCTCGGTGCAGCAGCCAAGCTGGGCGGGTTGAACAGGCGCTGTCAAAGAATCCCAGCCTGAGGCTGAGGGGGGTCTGTCCCCGGGTGTGCAAGCAGGGGCTCTGCCGCATGCGGCTTCCCAGGAGGAGCTGACAGCGGGCACCTCGTCTGGAACGTCCTGGGATGCTGCGAGATGTGTTCCTGGTGAAGGAATCCCCCTGTGACAGGCTTTGTGTTGCCCTGGTTGTGTTTCTAGGATCCCCATTTAAACCAGAACGCCTGGAATAACCTGGAGAAGTACAGCAGAAGCTTGGCAAGGAACCACAAGAACGTCTATGTCTGCACGGGACCCCTTTTCCTGCCCAGGTAAACGTGAGGGTCAGGCTGGGACCACGTTCCAAAATGGGCTGGGGTGGGGGTCACAGCCTCCCTGCTGCTCCTAAACAGAGGGACCTGCTACAGCCCTGTGCAGCTGAGAGCAGCTGGGCACGGGGCTTCTGTGGAAAGGGGCTTTCTCAGGGTCATTTGCTCACTTGGGGGGCAGTGGAGGGCTGAGGGGGCAGGTGCAGCACCAGACCAGGAGGTGAGATGGGCCATTGCTGTTGGTGCAGGATGGAGGCCGATGGGAAGATGTACGTCAAGTACCAGGTGATCGGGAAGAACAACGTGGCCGTCCCCACCCACTTCTTCAAGGTGCTCATCTTGGAGAAGGAGAGTGGGGAGATTGAGCTGCACTCGTACGTGATGCCCAACAGCCCTGTGGATGAGAAGATCCCCTTGGAACGGTTCCTGGTTCCCATCGAGAGCATCGAGCGAGCCTCAGGGCTCCTCTTTGTCCCAAACATCCTGAAGAGAACCAGTAACTTGAAAGCCATCACAGCTGGAAGCAAGCGTTGAGCCCTGCCCAAAGACACCCAGGTGTCCCCTGTCTGCAAAGGGACAGCAGTCACCCAGGGGGTCATAGTTCTTTGTGTGATCTTACACATGGGAAGTGGGAAGCAAAGCAGTCCTCCTCTTCACCCTTCCCCTCACGCCGTGTGACAGTGAAACACACACGTGGCAGGTCCTGCAGAAGGTTCCCAGGTGCTTCACGTTGTAGCAGGTCTCCTGAATGTCCCTCTAACTGGAGTGTACCCCTGTAACCCAGCCACGTACAACTTGAAGGGTGCATTAAGACACAAAGGGAACTTAATTTCTGCTGTTTAGCAGGGAAGGACAGGAGCAAGGTGGGTGTGAGCAGAGGAAAGGTTTCTGTCTTTCTGTGGCCAGAGAATTGTGTAACTTCTCTTTCAGGAGATGGTTTTAGCAGTAAAGCTTTTAACACCCCCAGTATCACTTGTTTCTTACCTGCTCTATCTCAGCAGGAAGGTGGAGGACAGAGCCAGCTTCCCCAGCTGTTCTCCTGTTTGAGCTCACTGTAGGCAGAGCTTAAATCAGTGCAGATGGAGCCAGCCTGCCATGAGCTATGCTGATGTGCTTTAGCACTGAGGCTCAACTCAAGCCCCAACCTTTCCTACCATGGGGAAGGCTGAAGCACTGAAGGGCAGCCTGGAGAGTCAGGCTAAGTGGGACAGGAGTGGCTTCTTGGCATAGGGGCTAATTTTCATTTCCTTTAAGGCCAGAGGCTCTTGGCTCCAGTGGCACCAAGTGTGCAGGATCCCTGGACACCGAGCGCCCATCCCCTACACCCAGAGACTCACACACACATTTCAAGGCAGCAGAGGTTCTGTACTGTTTTATTTCCCACCCAGATGTCCAAATTACTGACAACCAGTCTGCTGTCAGGCTTGGTCCAGCTTCTGAGCAGCAGTGACCAGCCTGTGGCTGGTCCCAGTCGGTCGAGCAGCGCTGCCAGCTTTAGTCACGTTGTGTCTTGGCCCTGCCAGGCTCTTGGAGCGGTTTGCCCAGCACCCCCACATCTGAGAAGCCCCTCCCTGAAGACAGGCCTCAGCTGAGGGCAAGGTCAGTGGTTTTCCTTCCCTCAGCTGTTGCTGGGTGTCTTCACAGCCTCATCCATGTGGGGTCGCAGCGCAGAGAGAGAGATCAGCAGCGCCTCCTGGAACAGACCCAGGCAGCAGCTGGAACCAGGGCTCTGAGGAGCACCAGGCAAGCCAGCTGCTCTCTGCTGAGGAGTCACCGTGGGGAGTGTGTGCTGCTGCCCACAGCACTGCTCTGTGCACACAGGCACCGTGCCCCACCACACCATCAGGTGCTGCCCTACCTCTGTGCGGATGGTTCTGCTGCCTTGGCTGGGGCAGGTGTTCAAGTAGAAGTCAAACAGGACGCTTGGGTCTGTGACCTCCAGGTTTGGGTCCACATCAACCCCGGCTTCCAACCCCTCGAGACCTCCAAAGACGACCAGGGCATGCCTAGGGGCAAGCAGAGGGACAGGGTGAGAGGGGAGACTGGCTCTTACCCCTCTACTATGAGAGCTACTGGTGTGCCCCAAACCTTCAACTGGATTAAGAGCTGGTTCATGTAAACATCTGCAAGAAGCAGCATCACTTGTTTCATTCAGGTATCCAGGTCTGCATTCAAGCTCCTCTGTGCTGCTGAAGCAGGGAGCTGTGTCCCTGCCTCTAACAAAGCCCCACAGCACCAGGCCAATGCCAGAGTCCCTCCTACCAACTGCAGAGAGACAGGAAAAGAACTGGCCTTGTCCTGGGGTACTTCCCCCAGCTTCTGTCAGGCAGAGGAATGCAAAAGGGAGCAGCAGAGCACAGGAGGGAGCCTGCAGGTGAGTCTTTTATCTAGAAGCATTCATGCCCAGGAGAACACCAAGGCCACAGGGCAGCTCTGCTGCCTACAGCAGGCCTCACTGAGGGCTCTGAGGGAGGGTCAAGCAGGCAGGACACGAACCTGAAGGAAGGGAGAGTGGCTGTGTCCACCGAGCTGCCCCGCTCCGAGGTCCCAATGGAGAGATCGTAGCCTTCCCGGAACGGGCACTCTGAGAAGACAGCACCTGGGCAACAGACACAACAGGGGTTATTCATGTGGGGCCCCTGCCCTGCTGTGTGCCATCCACACAGGCTGAAGCACTCCACAGGTGAGTAGCAGCAGCAGCAGGAATTGTTTTTCTGTGCCATTAGTGCATCAGAATGATTCCTCTTTCCTACCTAACTCTCTTGCTGCAGGGGTGTCTGGCAACCTTCTCTTACCTCAGAGCTCCAACAGGTGCCAGGGGCCATCCCTTAACTAAGGATTATGATTTTCCTAGCCCAAATCAATCAGAAGACAGGAAAAGGACTTTGCAGGGTGCCTGAGCTCAACTGTCGCTGCTGGCTTTGATGTGATGAGTGGGAGGTGGTTACTGCAGAAGTGGTGATGGACTGGCTGGAGACGTGGCAGGACACAAGAGTTGGTGCCCTCCAACGTGGACATTTGCACAAGTGAGTGGAAGTACAGGGCAGGGTGCTGGTGGGTGAGTGGGATGCTTCATGCCCAGCTTTAGCCCTTAAGTTTGACTGCCACATGTCTGCTAGCTGCACGTGTCAGCTGCCTCTGAGACACAGTTCAAAGAGACTTTAACACGTGGTGCAGGTGTGCAGCCAGAAGGTGTGAAACTGGCCTGGAAGCCCAGGCAGAGAGCAGAGAACTGCAGATACTTACTTAGGCAGGAGGCAAGGCGGACGCTGTAACCCCAGTACAAGCCTGATACCGTCCGAGGGTGGTGTGAGGACACCACGGTGCCCTTGTGCACCTTACCTTCTGGAAGGGAAGCACAGAGATCAGTCACCCCTGTGATCTCCTAGCAAGAGCTGGGTTTGACCCACCACATGCAGCAGTTTCTCCTGGGGCAGGGCATCGACTTGGTGTACAACCCCTTTTGAGGGCACCATGGAAAGGATGCTGTTTGAGCTGGTTATTGTTGGTCACAAAGCTGGTAGATCTCCAGTTAATTAGGGAGGTATGATAAGGGTGGTGTTAAAATTGTGTGTGAAGGGAACATGCAGGGCTGTTGGGTACCTTGCAGTGGTGGTAAGCTGAAGGTTGTCATACAAAAGGACCAGCTCCCATGGAGCTGCAGTTTAGAGATGCCAAGGGAGCAGGGTTACCTGGCTTCTGGGGCTCCTCCAGGCGCACAGTGACTCGCAGACCAGGGTTCAGCTGTTTGTCGATCTGCACCTCCTGCAGTGACAGTCACCATCAGTGTCAGGCACTTGGGAAGTACAGGGGGAGGCAGGGAAGGAAGGGAACCCTCTGAGGAATTGGGAGTCTGCTCTGGAGCTGGAAGGAGGAGCCCTGTGAGCAGGGCCTGTGTGGTTCACGCAGTGCAGAGCAGGCTCAGGGTGGGTTGGGTGAGCAGCCTGAGGCTTTGCTGCTCAGATCAATTCCAGCAGTGAAGCAATGACATGCTGGAATAGCCAGACCCACCAAGACTTGGGAAGCTACAAACATTAAGGAGCCAGAAGGAGCAAGATAGCAACAGCCTTAAACCCTGTGCCAGCCTGCTCTGGCTTTCAAGAACCCAGTAATACCCCCCATTGCCTGTTTCACGTCTTCCAGAGAGACTAGAAACTCTTCTGGGACCTGAGTTACAGACATACCTTCCTCATCCCACAGTTAACAAAGGAGCCTCTGCCTGGCTTAGTCGGCCGGTCCAGCACTACCCCTTCTCGGTACTCCGAGTCCTCATCCACCCGCATGTGGTGGGGGCTGTCCAGGGGGTTGAGCAGCCCTGAAACAGCACAGAGGGAAACATCTGATGAGGACAGGCCAGGAACAGTGGGAACAGTGTGTTAAGTACCACTGCTCCACTGCCACCTCCCTCTCTGGTCCAGCATCCCACACCCCGCCCTCTGAAGGGGGGAAAAGTTCCTCAGTTCTGTGCATCCCGTGCAAACCCAGAGGGGAGGCTCAGGAAGGGGGAGCTAACAGCTTGGAATGGAGATAACTGAGCCATTACCTGCAAACTGCAGATCCTCGTGCTTTGGAAAAAAGGATTTCCTCAAGTACCTGTTATCAGAGAAGGTTGAAACATGAAAAAGGTTGCTGGAGTAGAGAGAAGAGCGTGCTTAGCTCCCTCAAGTCCCTGATCTACCTCTAACGCATCACAGGGGTTTGTATCCTGCAGTCACTGATCTTTTTATACTCCTGAATCAGGCATGTGAAGGAATTAGGTGTGTGCCTGCATAATTATGCAATGCAGAGAGAATTTGCCTCCTGCTCCCACAGCCTCTAGCATGAGATACCCTGGGTAAGTCAGTTCTGATGCATGGTGGTGGCCTTACTGAGGACATTCCAAGTACTGCAGGATCCGAGCCAGCTGCACACAAGCCTTGCCTCTCCTCCCAATTCCTTCAAAGTCCCCCTCCACGCTCCTGAAAGAAAGAACAGGCAGCCTGTGAGCTCAGCATGAGACTGCACAGCCCCACATGGTCATCAGAACACCACAGATCAGTCTTTAATCTGAAAATAGCAGCACAACCTCTCCCTCCACCCCCAGGAGATAAATGGGCCATCTTACAAAAGGGCTACTCCAGAGGTAGAGACTGATAGGGAATTGTATTTGGGACTCTTTATAAGCCAAGTACCTTTCTCAGTTTTGGTTTTGATAGTTGTGTATTGACATGACCTGGATGCTCCAGGATTGCAAAGCCTGGCCAGTTAACACAGAGCTTCAGGCTGAAAAGCTGAAGGATGGGAATTCATCTTCCATATGGATGTGGGCATGGCCTGTCCTCCACAGCAAGCTTTAAGAGTACAGCAGGACATGACCTCCTGCTGCTCTGTCATCCTCAGCTAAATGACCCTAGTTTCCAGGGCAGTTAAGTCAACAACTTTGCCCAGGGGGTCCCCGTAACCCTGGCAGCTGAGAGGCCCAAATATGTGCTTAAGGTACATGCAGTTCTTTCCTGGTCTTTGAAGAAAGAGAGAAGCAGAACAAGCTGTCAGCTGCTTACTTGGCATCCTCTCCGTGCTCATCAAACACCACGACCTCATCCACGCAGAAGATGGCGCAGGCCCGAGCAATCTGCCCAGCCAGGTACGTCCGCAGCTCCAGGGACTGGGCGTTGTTCAGGATAGAGCCCGGCAGGGCGACGCTCAGCGTGTGGTGACGCCCTGGGGGGCACAGTGCCATCAGAGGGGAGCCCCAGCAGGGCAGCTGCAGGTACAGCCTTTTCTAGGCTACCTCAGCAGCAGGGGTGGTGGGGGAAATAAGGCAGCCTTGCTTTCCTAGGTTTTAATCGCCACTGTTCTCTAAGAAAGGTCTCCTGTGCAGTGCTCCCTGCATTGCATCCGTGCCTCTCTATGCACCCAGAGCAATCTCTATCAAATCTGTGAAGCTGAGCATCCCCTTTCCTATCAGTGTGATATTTAGTGACCCCGCTGTCCCAGCTCTTGAAGCCCAGGCCTCCCCACCAGGTCACAGCACCGTCACCTTTGTCTTCCTTCTGCTCCTCCTGCTTCTCAGCTTGTTTTTCTGCCAGTTCTTGCATCCTCTGTTTTTCCAGTTTCTTCAGGAGCTTCATTTCCTTCCATTTCTTCTTCTCTGCTTTCCCTGGAAGGGAGAGCAGCAGCACCCTTTACATACTGCTGGGAGCGCTCTGAGCAGGGTGGCTGTGGGGCACGCGGGGTGATGGCTGTGCCAGGGCACAGAGCGCTTGGGGATGGCACCTCCTGGTCTTAAAATGACAGAATCACCTGGGCTGAGACCCTTTAGACCATCCGAGTCCAACCACAGCCTGACCCTGCCTCAGCCACCTCTAGCCTATATCCTCAGGCACAACATCCACACGCCCTTGTAACCCCTCCAGGGATGGTGACCCCACCACCTCCCTGGGCAGCCTGTGCGGGTGCCTGGCAGCCCGTTCAGTACACAAACCCTTCCTGATATCTGACCTAAATCTCCCCGAGGCCGTTTCCAGCCATTCCCTCTCATCCCAGCGCTTGTCACCCGAGAGAACAGCTCGACCCCCTCTCTCTGCACCCTCCTTGCAGGGAGCGATAAGGGCTCCCCTCAGCCTCCTCTTCTCAAGGCCGAGGGTCCCCCCGGGCACCCCCCCCCCCTCCATACTCCCCAACCCCCGCGCCTGCGCCCGGTTTCCCTGCCCGCCCCCAGCCCCGCGGGGACCCGGCCTTACTCTCCTGCTTCCAGCGCCGCCAGTCCACGTTCCTCTCCTCAACCTGCGGGAGACAGCGCCCGTTACCGCCGGGTTCCCCTCAGGGCTCGCCCGTGGCAACCCCCGCGCCCCCTCTCACCCCTTTGGGCCGCTTCGCAGCGCCGCCGCCGCCGTCCGCCATCTTGGCCCCACGCTCCCCGACCGCGCACCCCTCCGCGCTGCTGATTGGCCGGAGGCGCCCAGGCTGGGGGAGGAGGCCGGCGCCACGTGAGCCAATGGCGAGTCAGAGGGCGGGGCAAGGCGTGCGTCGCCCGCGCGGGTTGCGAAGCTAAGCAGGGTTGGGCGCGTTCGGCGGTGGGATGGGCGACCCAAGAGGACCCGCGGGAGGTGGGGGGGGGGGGAGCGCGGCTTCTCAGGGAGGCTGGGGGCTCCCGGCTGGGTGTCTGCGTGAAATAGAGAGAGCCCTGTGTCCGGGTGTCTTTGCACAAGCACTGCGTGCGTGGTGGAGTTTGGGGGAGGGGGGGATGCCCCTTGTGGGGTGTGTCACAGCCTACAGCGAGAGCCCCTACAATTAATCTCTGTGTTAATGATTTGCCTTCACGGTTCTTGATCTGTCTTGGTGACTGCAGCCCTCCTAGCGCTTGGGTGCAAAAGAGCCTTCAGCAGCACCCTCACCCACCCACACGAGCCCAGACGCAGCTCCCAGGAGCTGAGGCAGGAGCTGGGTGTTTGCCTCCCACCCCCAGTCCCTCCTGTGGGTCGGGGCAGGGGGAATCCCCCTCCGGCTCCAAGGGGATCCAGACCTGCGGCTGCAGCCTGACACAGAAAACCTGCAGAGCTGCTACCCCCCAGCCTGAGTGACACGGGCAGCTGCCACCCCAGGACACAGCACAGCTGTCAGAGGAGTGATGGCAGCTCTGCAGAGAGCTGCATCAGCCCTGTGATGGGCACAGAGACACCTTTACTCTCCAGTGAACTGCAGCAAATCAACTTTAATACTCAACCGTCACAAACAGTTACCGCAGCGTAACTCCTGCGTGGCTGGTGATGCTGGTTGACATTCTTAGCTGGGTTGAAATCAAGAGTGATGCAAGAATGACCTTTCAAAACCTGGCTTACGTTACCCCCTTACCCCACCAGCCCGGTGGGTGGGAGGTTGTGGGGGCCACCAGCAGCAGGAGCACCCCGAGGCTGCTGTGCCTGCTCTCCTCAGCCACTGTGTGTGGTTACCAAAGGCCTGAAGGTTTTGCTTTGCAGCCTGGGCAACGCTGCCAAGCTCTGACAAAGTGGTTTGGGGTGCCCAGAGAAGATCTGGTGATAGCCAGGCTGTTTATGAAAGCCTGTTTCCCAGTGGAAACCAGTTACCAACTCTGCTGTCATCTTCCCTGGAGGCAAACAGGTAAAAAAAACCCCAACAGGTACATTGATGACTATGGGAAACAGTGTTTCACTGGGTTTATAATTTTCAGGATCACAGGAATCGCCCTACTGACGGGTGGTGATGGTCCTGTGGGAACATGGGTGCTGCTGGAAATGCTGTCCTGTGCCCTGGGAGATGTGAGTGGGGATGTGGAGCAACACCAACCCCCCCCAGATGGTGTTAAAGGTAGGTTGTGATACACCTTCTCAGAGTCTGGTGGTGGAAAAGAGCCCAGGAGCCGTCCTTACCTTGTGTCCTGCTGGATGTGTCCCAGAACTGATTAGCAAAGTCTTTAGACAGAAGGAGAAACGTTGAATGCTGTCAGCACACACAGGGACTCGCTCCTCACGAGGAGCAGTGCACTCATCTCACAGCAGGGCAAAGCCAGACCCTGGGCCTGGCAAACCTCTCACCCACTTGTCTGACAGAAAACAGGCTTGAAAGCACAAAAATGAGAACGTATCAAAGTTCGTAGCTAAGGAAAGGAAGAGGAAGAAGAGGAGGAGCAGTCAGGGCAGGTGAGGACTGAGAGCCTGGTTCTCTCCAGCATGCTCAGGGATTGGTTCTCTCCCGTTTCCATTTCTGCAGTATATCATTTGCTGCCTTCAGTGTAGCTTCCTCCTAAACAGACACCACAGGTTTGGTCAGTGGCTTCAAGGCTAATCCCCCTTTCCCCTCCCTGCAGCCTCCATTTATATAAAAATCCCGTTCTGTGGAGCAGTGCAGATGCTCCATGTTCAGTATGACACAGGCACAGCCATCACTGGGCAGTTAAACATGCATCCAGACTGCTTCCCTGCCTTGCCTGAGAAATGTGGGATGCTGATGGAGCAAAGGCTGGCACTGGTACACCTCCTGCCCCAGCTCAGCTCACGTGTCTGCAGGAGGGGGCTGGAGCAGCCGTGGTGGCTCTGCAGTTCTTCTTGGCATTCACCTCATGAAGCCAGCCCTGATTATTATATCTTATTACTGCCAAGCCCAGCTTCCTCTGTGCTGCTGTGTATCTCACCTTGGCAAAGCAGAAGCGGATGAAATTGTTGTAGTTGTTCTTGTGGGCCCCACAGTAGAAAGCGGAGAGCGGGATGGCAGCAAGTCCCTGGGGAGGGGAAGCACGTGGAGCTGAGGTGACTCCTCTTGGGATGGGGTGCAGCCCTGCCCTGTGTGAGTGAAGCTGCCCAACTATTGCTCATGGTCCTGTGGACAGGCTTGTGGATGCCTTTGGCACCCTGTCTGCTCACGCTGCTGGAGCTCAGGCTGCCAGGGTTGAGACCAGTGGCTAGCAGAGACCCCCTGCCATGAGCTGCCACAATGGGCAAGGAGGGCACAAACCCACCTGGGGCAAGCACAGCAGAGAGGGACAGATGCATTTACCTTGTTCTTCACCATCCACTTGGCAAATCTGGAGTCGTAGGGCTCATCAGAGTCAGGGACATCAGGGACATCAGACTCTGCAAGGAGAAGTGCAGGGGCACAGAGGTTGGCACTGCTGCCAGGTGCCTCAGCCCAGCCCCAAACCCACAGGAGCTTGGATGGGGAATGGGCTGTTGTCTGTCCCTGCTTTGGCAGTGGTTCATGCAGGTTCCTGTCCCCACTCCTGGTACCACGTTGAGCTGCCCCCATACTCATCCCTGCCTGAGCAAAACTGCAGCTGACTCACTGAACTCAGAGATGTCTGCCACCAAGAAGTAGGTGCCCTCAGGGATGATGGGTTTCATCCCTACAGCATCCAGGCTCTGGACCATCTGGTCTCTCTTCTGCTGCAGTTCCTTGGGCAGCTGGATGAAGTAGCTCTCTGGTGTCCCATAGAGCTCGAGCTCCCTCTGGAAACCCTGTGCCACAGCCTCCTGCAAGGAGAGAGGTGCCTGGTGAGGAGATGCTCAAGGCTGGCTTGAGAACTGGAGTCTTTGCTCCAACAAAATTCACAGGGGATGAGGGAGCAGGGGCTGATTTCTCACTGCACCAAGCCGAGCTGTCTACTTCCAGCCCCTCCAAACAGCCTCTTAGACTGCTCAGTGCAAAATAAGGAATTTAAAAGGGTGCTCTCATTCATCTCAGGCCTGAGGTGGCTGCAGGGAGCAGGGAAGGAGCCTCTCCAGGGCACCACGCAGCACCCTGCCTGTGCCTTTCAGGTCAGCCGTGGGCAGAAGGGCCCTCTCTTGTCCCAGCCTCAGGGGTTTGGGAATTGCAGGGCCAGCTGTGGGGAGCCACCTGTGGGGAGCTGTGGGGGCCAGCTGTGGGGAGCCACCTTACCTGAGCAGCTGTGGCACAGTGGTACACTGAGTTTTGGTGCACGGTGCGAAGGTGCTGCAGCAGACGGTTGGGTCCCACAGTCCAGCCCACCTGTGGCCAGGAGAGGAGGAGGAGGAAGGTGGTAAGTCTCTGGGTACCTGCTTGGGCTCCCCTTTATTTGCCTGCGCTGGTCTCATTGTATTTTCCAGGCAGGGTTATTGTAAAGGAGCTTTGGTACTTTCAGACCCTGAGGCTCAAAGCAGCAGCAGCAGTGTCCCCAGGGCCATGCTATGGCAATCCCATGTCCTGGAGCAAAGGGATGGGAATGGGAATGGCACGAGGTGCTGCATGGGGCAATTCACCTTCCATCCAGTGACACTGAAGGTCTTCCCAGCACTCCCAATGGTCACCGTGCGGTCCCACATCCCTTGTAAGCTGGCTGGCAATGAAACAACAGAGAAACACCAATGGTAGAGCTCAGCAAGCTTGTTTCTGGGCATCATTAATGACACAGTGAGAGCTCTTTGCCCACCATAACCCACGGTGGCCTCTTGTGTTCACAGCACATTTTTCACCTGGATGAACCTCAAAGCACACCCCAAGCAGGCAGCCAGGTTTCTCAAGAGCATCTCTTTGTAATTAAGTGCTTTCACATGCCTGTACCCAGCCCCAGGGGTTCTGAGAGGTGACAAGAACCTTCACCCTGCAACAGGGTGGTTGCATGTTACTGCAACAGGAAGAACAGGTCTCTGAATGCGTGTCGAAATGGATGTCCCAGAGCTAGAGACACCCACAAACCTGTGGTTTTACAGAGTATGGGGAAAAAATTCCATTTCATTGAAGCCAAAGGGCTCTTTGCTCCAGATCCCATGCAAGGGAAGCCAGCTCTCTGCTTTAAGTCCTGATTTGGAGGCTGTGCGTGCCTGCCAGGGGACTCCTGCTAAATCCCCAGTTCCCTCCCTGCAGATGCTGTGCCCAGGGAAGACACCCAGGCTCAGCCAGGCCCTGCTCCGTACCGATGCGGGTGTGCTCCTTCCCATCGAACACCAGCCACTCGTACACCTCATCGCTGATGCACAGGACGTCGTGCTTCACACACAGATTTGCAAGGAGCTCCAGCTCTGCTCGGCTGAACACCTGCAGCAGGCAAGGAGTGGAATAGAGATAGAGCAGGAGCATTTCTGCCTGGCCCTGCCTCTCTGTCATGGCCCTGCACCCAAGCCAGGGTGGGCAGGAGCTGGTTGCAACGGTCTAACAGGGCAAGACCACTGCTGGCACAAAAGACCAGGCTTAAAAAACACCAGGAGAGTGCACGGAGCACGTGGTGCCCCCGTGACACCCGTTTCCATGTGTGCAAGGAAGGTCAGGTCACTGCCACACAGCAAGTTGGGCAGGTGGGCTGCAGCAGCCCAGCTGCTTTCAGGGCCAGGCACAGCCAGGCCAGAGGCGTTACCTTGCCCAGAGGGTTGTTGGGTGAGTTCAGGACGATGGCTTTTGTCCGGTCACTGAATTTAGAAGCCAGTTCAGTTGGGTCCAGCTGCCAGTCTGCACTAGACATCAGCTTTCCATCTTTTGGGTCTTTCTAGAGAGAACAGAGGGGAATATCAACTTGCTTTGCTTACCACTCACTTCTTCACCCCCTTTTCCTATGACACATCCCTCCTTGATGGCTTTCAGAGAATCATAGAATCCCAGACTGGTCTGGGTTGGAAGGGACCCCAAGGGTCACAGAGCTCCAACTCCCTGCCACAGGCAGGGACACCAACCTCCAGGCCTGGAGCTACACAGGGTTGCCCAGGGCCCCATCCAACCTGGCCTTGAACACCCCCAGGGACGGGGCTTTGTTCTGACCCACTCACCAGTCTCAGTGGGACAAACACGGGTGTCCCACCAGCCATTTTCACCATGGGCTCATAGCAGTCGAAGAAAGGCTCGATGATAATCACCTGGAAGAAAGGGACACATCAGCACCCTCCTGGCCCTGCTTAGACCATCCCTGATGGGTGCAGAGAGCAATGGGAGGGACAGGAATTTTTAATCCAAGCTTTACTGTAACAGAGAGCCTGTGTGGCCCATGGGCAGTGTCAGGGAAGAACAACATCACTCGGGGTGAAAAGGTTATTTTGCCTTATGCAGAAATAAGACGGTGCCCTGCAGCAGAGAGACTTTTTTCCTTTGGAAGCTCAAATTCTGGGGAATGGGGATAAAAACCTTTTCTGCTTTGCAAAAGGACTATGAAAATCTGTTCCTGTCAGACCCACAGCTGAGAAGGGCCAGTGCAACAAGCCCAAATCTTGGGTTACCTCATCGCCTTCGTCAACGAAAGCCTGGAAGCAGCAGAAAAGAGCCTGGTATGCCCCCACAGTCACCATCACGTTGGTCATAGGATCCAGGTCTCGTCCAAGCAGCTTCTCAAAAAACTGGGCTAGGATCTTCACCAGAGGTGGGTGGCCCTGTGGGGTGAGAAGAGGGGTAGGTTTGGGGCTGCAGAAACCTCCCAAAACACAGATGAGCCCTTGGAAGGGGCCTGGGCAGCCAAGCACCCTGCAACTAAGTATGTGGGGCCTCTTCCAGCCTGACTGCTTCAAGTGCCCAGGGAAAACAGGGTGTCACAGCCCTGGGTGCTGGGGCCTGGGCTGAGGCAGGATGCATGTTTTGCCTCATGTGGTTTGTCCTGTTTATTGTGGCCCTGGCTAACAGGGAGTGAGGGGGGCATTGCCAAGGAGAGGGAGGGGAGGTCTGTCCACACACAAAGGCACGGGTGTACTGGTGCAGCATGTGGTTCTCCCCGCCGAGGGCTCTCACGAATGCTTCCTTCAGAAAGTCCGGTGGGGGGAAGTCGGGGAAGCCCTGGCCCAGGTTCACTTTGGAGTAGGTGGCAGCCAGTTTTACAAACTCCACCCTGGAGAAAAGACAAGGAGAGAAAGACAAGCCTTTAGAGAGGGTCTGGGCAGTGTGCTGGCTTGTCAGCATCCCTGTGGAAGTGAGCGAGAACAGTGCCCTTCCTGCAGAGCCATTCTGCTGCTCACAGGTGGATCTGGCCAAGCACAGGTCATTTCAGGCACATTTCAATTAAAACAGAGGCCCCAGGGGGGTGAGTGGTCTTAATTTGTTCCCCAAGGAAGCAGCCTGGGTGTGTGGTCGGGGCTGAAGCTGTGAGGCTGAGGGGATCAGACAGAGCAGGAGAGGCCTCAGAGGTTTTCAAGCTCATACCAGTTCTGCAAAATTTAACAGCTAGGCACCACAAAGGCCTCTGCTGAGGGACAGGCAGGTTGAACTCAGTGCTTCTCACAAGCAAGAGCCAGCTGGTGGGTGGTTTGCAGCTTGAAACCGAGCGCAAGCAGGGCTTTGGGGAAAGTCCCCTGAAACCTCCTCCCCAGGCCTGCGCCTGGCAGGCCGGGAGTGCAACCTGCAGCATCTCTTTGCCTTGTTTCTCTGCTTGCAGGGCCCGAGGGTGGGCTTGGGGCAGGTGCCAGGGCTGCAAAGTGTGCTGCAGCCGCCTGGCTGGGATGTGGGTGCTGCTGGGATCATTCGGGTGGGCAGGTGGGATGGGGGGACAAGGCGCTCCCCCTGCCTCTCCCGCAGGCGTGGGACCCCCAATGTGGCACGAAGTGTGAGCAGCAGGTACAGAACTGGGATAAAGTCTCCCCTGGGACAAACTCACCCCTGAGGGAGATCGCTGCTCTGTGCTGGGGGACTGTGGTAGTTTCTGTCTGGTGCCAGCCGGCCTAAAACCACACCTACCACCAAGGGAAACCAGGTATTCTCTTCACTCACCAGATATTCTTCTCTGTTCCTTCCAGTCTCCGAGCTTGCAGTGGCCTGGACATTTTTGCCTGCAAAGAGGGATGAAGAAAGTGAGTTGAAGCTTTCGCAGAGGGGCCACAGCAAAGGGATGCAGCCTCCCCAGGAATGTTTCTCCCAAGGGAAGGTGAGCCTTTTACTATTGCTAATGGGATGTTGCTGACTAACACTGCTGCAGGGGTTTCTGGAGAAGGCTTGAAAAAATCCTTCTTCCAGTTGGATAGACTCAGTGGGAGAAAGTCAGCTGGGCTTGGTGGGGAATTTATCACAAGGATGATGAAAAGCAGCAGAGGCAGAATGTAATAACTCAACAGCACAGGGAAAAGGTAACCAGACAGCAAAGGAACTGGAAGCCAGTGACAAATAGTGCTCAATGCACCAAGAAAAGCCAGCGTGGGGATGTGAGAAGGGCATCTCTGGAGCAACGAGCCAAGAAAACGATTGTTGCCACAGCAAATAAAGTGCATGAACAGGGTTGAGGAGGACTCGTAAGAGATGCAGAGGTGGGATGTGAGGGGACAGGGTCTGTGCTCTGCCATGGCAGGACTGGTGGGGGGGTCAGCTCCCTTCCCTGGGCTCCCCACTTACCTGCTCACCTCTGCTGTTCCCAGAAGGCTGTGCCAGAATTTCAGGAGCACCCCAACAGTGTGTTGTGCAGTGAGAGCTCAGAGGTTTTACACGGCTCCAGCCCTCACCAGGAGTCTTTGCAAACACCTTGCTGAGGAGCCCTGGGTTTCAGAGGGCACTGGGTGGACTCTGTGCTCCCCCGTGGTGCCAGGCAGGCAGCCAAGGATGAGCAGAAGCCACTGCTTCTCCAGGTCTAGGGGAGCCCCGCTTCTCTCCCCCAGCCCCTTCCTTGTTCTTTCTGCACAAGCTTGTGGCATATTACCATCAGGAAGACCCTGTGCTTGGTCTGGTTTTGGTGGGAATAGAAGGATTCATGGTTTGGGAAGTAAAAGATAGCTGGAGGTGAAATATTAACAGCTCCAGTGCTGTTCTCTTGTGGTGCAGCTTCTGCTAGTCACAGTTCAGAGAATTTAACAGCATTGGTGTGCTGGGAATCAGTGGGATGGAGGTGTTTTGAGCCTACCAATTCCCAGTTCTGAGGGAAGGCACTGTCTGCTCCTGCCCTTTTGGGAAGGGACATGACAAAAGCTCCCTTCTTTTGATGCTTTCTCCATCCCATCCCCAGCCTGCACGATGGGCGGCTGCTCATCGGGCTGGAGAGCAACAGAGCCTTAGGGCCACGCAGCCCCCAAATCTGCCTCAGCCTGTTCTGCTCCACACACTGTGTTTCCCCAGGCACACTTTGCCTGGCAGCCAGACAGGACACTTGAGTGCCAGTGTGGGAGACTGAGCAGCCACAGCCTTCCACTCCTGACTGCACATGATTTCCTTGCTCTGCACGTTTGTATCTCCAAGAGGGATGCTGATATTTCCCAAGTACGTTGCAACCCAGGAGACTTTAGAAGAGACCATCAGATGAGGCAAACCCACAATGAGCTTCCTTCTGATAAAGGATAGATATTCTCTTGCTTATGAGACACTCCCTTTAAACAGGCTGCCTGGAAATCAGTGGGTGCAGAGGGGATTGCACCAGCATGGCTTTCCCTGACGTGCCCTATCTGCCATCTCCTGGGCAGTGAGCTCCCCCAGGCTCTGTATGGCTGCAGCCTGAGCCAAGGACCAGGCTGCTGGCCAGAAACATTCAGTACCTCGACAGAGTGTGAGCTATATCCAGCACTGCTCTTCCTCTCCAGCAAGAAGTGACGCAGGGACTGTCCCACTCTCCGGAGCATGCCAGGGCTCCTGCTGTCTCAGTCCCGTGGGCACAGACCTGCAAAGCAAATGCTCCGTGTACCTGGGATTGCAGAGCAGGTCTGGGATCCAGCGCTGGGGTTATTTTGCCACAGAAAGGAAGAGAGGGAATGAACCGCTTTGTGGGTTGTCACTGCAATGTTAAATAGCCCTGGGGTTGTACTTTGTGCCTGTGACACACACAAAGTCAGGATCACAAGGGCAGCCATGGCCTTTGCCTCCTCTATCTTTAATTCCAGGCTTCCTTCACTTTCCTTTACACTTAAGGGACTGGTATGGACACCAGTGAGAGGGCATCCTCTGGGAATTGGGCATCCAACATCTGCTTGCTGTTTGCTTTCCTTGCTCACAGGTGGGTCCTGCCTCTCCACTTCCTCCCCTGCAGCACCTTCACCTTCCTCGCTGATGGGGCTGTGCCTTGGCATGGCTGCTGGACCCCCTGACTCCTGGGGCTCCAAGTGAAACCAGGGGCCTTGGACATACATGCTGGGCAAACCTGCTCCCCACAACCCCACCCTTTCCTCTCTCTTCATGTTATTAAGGTTAAGAGAAAAATAAAATCAACCTGGGAGTGCTGCTGGTCTCTGGCCTCGCAGCTGCTGCAGCTCTGAGCTGTTTAACTCCAAGTTTTATTCTGATTAACAAGGTACCAGCTTCCATCTCTGAAGTGATTTTGGTGTTTACCTTTCCTTCAAAGCCCCAAATTAATTCCTGTTCCTGATGTAGCCTTTTTCTTCACCTCAAGTCCCCATAAATCTTCTACAGCATTGCTTAAATACGTGGCATTTAAGTGAAAATAACTTACTGATTACATACTTCAGGTAAAAACAGTGAGTCTGGAGCATGTAAGCACCTATAGTTTGACCGGTCAGGGATTAATTTACCGAGCTGTCAAAGATTAAATTAAACCAGATTTGAAGCTGGCCAGCCCAGAGGTAAGTTCTCAGCACTGCTGGGTGCACTGTCCATCTGCACATGCAGGATGAGAGTCTCCACTGTTTGTATTTCATGTCATTTCTAACAAAGGGGCAAAGCAGCCACCAGCTGAGACCAGTAGGGTTTTATATCTCTGTGCCCAGGTGGAGGAAAAAAAAACCCTACAATTTATGGAAAACCAGGAAGCCACAGCATAATATTGCTGGGGAGGCAAAATACCTACCTTGTCCCTGTGCATGGGACAGCTGCATGTTGGGGACAGGCGCTGAGGTCTGCAGGGACGCTGCTTTGATCCCAAAGCAAATGAGCACTGGAATGAGGAGATTAACTCTGCAGGTAACGAGATCAAAGTGTGGCAATAAAAAAGGGCTCCACCAGGTAACAGAAGACTAGTTGGAGTTGGAGTAAGAGGTTTGCAAAAGGCTCCTGCAGACTGGGAGCAGCACCCTGGGGCTTGGGCAGAGGGCTCTGCCTTGCCTCCCCAGCCCTGGATAATGTTTTGGAGAGGGGGCAGCCCCTGGAGAGTCAAAAAGCCTGGGAAAAGCTCAGGGAGCCTCTCACCTGGGTGGGCATTTCAGGCTGTGCTGTATGTATGCTCCCAGCAAGGGAGCCGGGGCACCTCTCGCTCAGGATCTCAGAGGTGACAGCTGAAAGGTCACCGTGGGGACCGGTCACTCACCACCTCCTACCCTCCAGCACTGGCTTTCTCCTCTATCCTGGTGTTCCCCAAGCACCCCCACGGTGCTGGCCAGCCTGCCTGCTCACAGTCGCACCCAAAGGGCTCTGGGGACGAGGGTCCCCCACAACCCCTCACGCTGTGGGTTGCGACGCTGCTGCGGGACCATGGGCGAGCGCAGCGGCAGCAGCCAGCCAGCTCACACAGCGTGGGCACAGAGGCAGCTGCCAGAGGGGATGGTGAGGGGGTAAAACCGACTTACATCAAGCTGGGCCACGCTGCTTTACGCTGCGAGAGTCTGGCACAACCGCCCAGGCTGCGTTCGCACACATGCCGCCCTCTCCCTGGCTCTGAACTGCTTCATCTGCAGCTGGGACTTCCTGGGAGGAGTCGAGAGGCCGCAGGAAGGCAGGAGTCGAGCTACAACACTCTGATGGGCAACATCGTACCGGGCAACGGGAGAGCTCAGCGCGCTCTCCGGATTGGGGTGAGGGAGCAGAGGGGTTTGGGGAGCGGGTGCTTTCCTCCCAGGGGCTTGGAGCCAGAGCTGACAGAGGATGAGAGGAGGGAAGGTTTAGATGAGATATTAGGGGGAAGTTTTTTACAGAGAGAGTGGTGAGGGGCTGGAACAGGCTGCCCAGAGAGGGGGTGAGTGCCCCATCCCTGGGGGTGTTCAAGGCCAGGTTGGATGGGGCCCTGGGCAACCCTGTGTAGCTCCAGGCCTGGAGGTTGGTGTCCCTGCCTGTGGCAGGGGGTTGGAGCTCTGTGACCCTTGGGGTCCCTCCCAACCCAGACCATTCTATGATTCTATGATTTTGGTTGCCTGGGAAAATATCCCTGCCTGTTTTTCCGAGGGAGGCTCACAGTGGCATAATTATAGCTGGATATTTTTTGTGGTATGGCTGTAGTGACTTTGGCATGGCAATGGCCAGGAATTCCCCTTTGAGTGAAGGCTTCAGTCCTTCTGGAAAATGAAATTTTAAGTAATTTTTTAAAATGACTTAAAAACACTCTCAAAAATTTCCACCCTGCAAGCTTAGTGTTATTAGAGAATGGATCACAGGTGAGGGATCAGTCACGATACAGCCTATAGCAGGATCCCACAGCATTGTCCAGGCTGTGGATGGGCAGGGGAACACTAGTGCCTCAGAGTGGGATTTCAGTGCAGGGATGCAGGAGCTGAACTCTCCATCACTCATTCCAGAGGGGACAGTTGCTCAAGCGAGGCATAGAGAGCAAATTGTCCTCTCTTGGCTTCCCTCATCCTTTTGTGACAAGGCTTCACACGCACCACTGAATCGGGTTGTGCTGCTCTCCTGAGTAATCACTGTCTCTGCTTGTACAGTAGGAAAAAGTGATCCATGGGGAAAGGAGGCGGCTGGTGTCCTCTGCACCAAAGGTTCTCCAATCTGAACCCAACCTCCAGGCTCCCAGCATCCTGTGACTAAGCAGGAGGGAATGCAACCGCAGGCAGACACAAACTCTTTTGTTTTCTAAACTTCTGTTTAACTCAAACACTGAGATAAACAGATGGTTGGATAATCTGTGTTTGCTTCTATAAGAATGTACACGGCACATCCTGAGCTCAACCACATTTTCTCCTGCTGCCCTCACTAGGCTTTCTTTTCCCCTCCTTCCACCTTCTCTGGTTGTTGTTCATCCCTGTGTTGAGCTCACTGGAGTAGCTGAATTAGGAAAAAACTGCCCTGGCAGAAAACTGGACATTTTTCTGTGAGGTCCATGGGGTTCACTGGCTCAGGGCAGGGTGGGTGTGAGCACTGATGGCACAAGGAGATGTTAATCGGGGTAGGGACCAGAGAGGAGTTGGGAGAAAAAGGGATGGACAAGAGTATGAGCTGTCACCTTCTTTGGCAGGATTTGGCCTTTATATTGGTTCAACAGTAACAAGAAACTTCTTAATGTGCTCTTGAAATTCAGCAGAAATCGCTGGATAATTAGTGTGCAGCCAGCAAGGAAAGGGACACACCTGACTTTCTTGGAGATTGCTTTGAAAACTCAAGGAAAATGAGGACCCTCCCTTTCTTCAGGTCATTTTACTTTAACAAGTGCATCTAGATATGAACAATATTTTTTTTTTCCTTAAATCTAGTTATTTAACTAGTTATTTAACCAGATTTAACTTGTGAGACTCTCCAAGCCTTGGCAGGCAGGATCATAGCTCCTCTGGTATGGAACCCATGCCTAAGGCTGTGGGGTGATGCTACGATCTAGTGTTCCTAGAAAGCCACCAATATGCTTATTGTGCTATAACAGTGATCACTGGTGTATATAAGTTAAAATTGGCTGCACTTAACCACTCAGAACTGCATCTTGTACACTAATGAAATTGCAACAAATGCCTTTGAACCATCCTTTATGAATTTTTAAAAGAGAAGATGCTGTCCAGTGTCCTCCAGTGAGTCAGCCAAAAGAAAACCATTAGTGAATCAGCCTGCTTTTTTCAGGTACCACAAAAATACTGTTGGATATATCCCCCTAATGCACTGGTGTTACTCTTGTAAGGGAACACAGGCTGCATTTTTCAGTGGCCTCAGTTCAGTGAACTGTTGCTAGAGAAATGGAAGGAGGGGTTAAAAAGATTCCACTTGAGCTATTTCTCACAGGTTGGTTCTTAAGGGAAAAGCTGTAAATGCTGTGATTTATATTATTTTTATTGTCTTAAATAGGCTTAATGTTGACACTAGTTGAATCACACCATAGAATCACAGAATCACTGAGGTTGGAAAAGACCTTTTAGACCATTGACTCCAACCACAGCCTGACCCTGCCTTGTCCACCTCTAGCCCATGTCCTCAAGCACAACATCCACACGCCTTTTAAATCACTCCAGGGATGGTGACCCCACCACCTCCCTGGGCAGCCTGTGCTGATGCCTGGCAGCCCGTTCAGTACAGAAATTGTTCCTGATATCTGACCTAAATCTCCCCTGGTGCAGTTTGGAACCATCCCCTCTTGTCCCATCGCTTGTTACCTGAGAGAAGAGGCCGGGCCCCTCTCTCTGCACCCTCCTTGCAGGTAGCTGTAGAGAGCAATAAGGTCTCTCCTCGCACTCCTTTTCTTAAGACTAGAAATCCTCAGCTCCCTCAGCTGCTCCTCACAGGACCTGTGCTCCAGACCCTTCACCAGCTTCTTTGCCCTTCTCTGTATGTGCTCCAGCGTCTCAACAACCTTCTTGTAGTGAGGGGCCCAAAACTGGACACAGTACTTGAGGTGTGAGTACTCAAGGTGCAACACCAGGTCTGGATGGATAGGCAGATGCTCCTCTCTTGGCTCTGCAGAGCTGGAACCAGGCTAAGGGGCTAAAACCGAATCAAGGTGATGTCAGGGCATGGCAGGTACCGTGTCTTTATTTCACAGCCGTGACACCAGCCTGAATCAGGGCCTGGGGCTGCCCCTGGCAGGCCTCTGCCTTTCCTCCCTGCTCTTCCCAGGGGACAGAGGCTGCTGTCCCCCCGTGCCACAGGCTAAAAGGCCGAGTGGCTGTGCATACAGTTATATTAAATGAGATAATGGCAGGAGGCTTGATCGTGATTAGGTCATAAACCTTAACCTGGAGTTCGTTTGGGTTCTTGGTTGGGTTTTTTTTTGGACGAAATCAATCCATCCTGGGCTCCAGAGTCCCTCTGTCCTGACAGAGCTGCTGAAGGCACACAGCTCCCCATCTTCCTCTCCTGCCTGGCGTTGTGGCGGCCCCTTTAAGACTCGCCCCATTTCGCGCTCTGCCCTGCACCAAGATGGCGCCCCCGTCTTCACTTCCCCATCTCCTCGTTAACCCTCCCCCTCCACCCCCCCCCTTTCCACCATAGATGCCGCCCACGCAGCTCAGTGCCCTGTACAAAGATGGTGGCGTGCCCCTCTCCTCCTGCCCGCTCTCAAGATGGCGGCGCCCTCCGTTGCTCCTCGCTAGCCGCGGCGCCACAGGCTGATGGCCGCCATGCCGGGCGGCTGAGGTCAGTTCCGGGGTGGGGCCGGCGCGGTGCGGTTAGGGGCGAACAAAAGGAGCCGGAGCCGGCGTGAAGGGAGGGCGGGGGCCGAGGCGGCCAGGTGGGTAGTGGTGGGGCGGGTGCCGCCGCTCCGCCTGCCTCACGCCGCGCTCCCCTCGGCGGCTGGGGCGTTGAGCGGGCAGGGTGGCGGCGGCGGCAGCGGGGACGTGTCCTCCGGGTAGGGCGGCCGTGAGGGGGACGGGACCCCCGCGGGAGGCAGGGCTGGGGTCCGGCGGCGGAGCGGGGTGGGTTGCGGGGGGGGGGGGGGAGCAGCCCTGAGGGGAGGGCAGCGGCCGGGCGCGGCCTGAGCGCCGAGCTGCTCCCCTCGCACCGGGCGGGCGGGGAGGATTTGCTGACTAATTGGGCAGTAATTCGTTTCCTCCGTGTCCCTGCCCTGCCGGGCGGCGGGCGGGAGGCCGGGGCAGGTGGGTTCTGCCCCCCCCCCCGCCATGTCTGTGGGGCGAGGCCGGGCTGTCCCGCCTCTGCTGGGTGTCCCCTCCGGCCAGGGGAGAAGGTCCCCTGTTTGCTTCCCTGGCAGCGGCGCTGGGCACGGCCGGTTGGCTGCTTGGGACGGGTTAAACGTGTTGGTTCCTACCTGGTGGAGGGGGTCCGGTGCGGCGGGGCCGGTGTGCGGGCGGGCGGGCTCGGGGCTGGCGCTGAGGCGTCGCTTGAGAGGAGGTTGGGGGGGAGGAAGGTCAGGGAGCCCTCTCCTTCAGGCGCTTCCCTTGCAGCAGTCGCTGCTACGGTGGGGTGGCCTGGGCTCCTGGGGAGGGGTTGGGGGGCCCGGGCTCCTGGGGAGGGGAGGGGTTGGGGGGCCCGGGCTCCTGGGGAGGGGAGGGGTTGGGGGGCCCGGGCTCCTGGGGAGGGGGGGGGGCGGGGGGATCCGGGCTCCTGGGGAGGGAGGGGGGTGGCCCGGGCTCCTGGGGAGGGGGTGAGGGGCCCGGGCTCCTGGGGGGGAGGGGGCGGGGGGATCCGGGCTCCTGGGGAGGGAGTGGGGGGGCCTGGGCTCCTGGGGAGGGGGGGGCCCTGGGCTCTTGGGGTGTGCGGCATCTGTCAGCCCTAATGGTAGCTGTGGGACCCGGAGGGATACAGCCTTGAACGTCTCCACTGGTATTTGTGTGTCCGTTCCCGCCCCCAGCGCTGTCTCTTCCTTTCCCCTATTGCTGATAACGTGCTTTCTGCAGTCCTCTCCTGCGTAGCCAGGAGGCTGGGTGCTGGAGAGGTCTCAAAGCGTTGGTCTGCTCCCTGGTCTCTTTTTCCCATGCCCCACGCTGACACCAGGAAGCCAGGGGGATGGGGGGAATAAAGCTGCTGTTTTGTTAATGTTGCTAAACTGCTGCTGCTTTAGAAAGGTTCGTGTTGGTAGGTAAGTGTTGAGAGAGGGTAGGGGACAGGCATTTAGACTGGTCATGAACGTGATCTCTGCTTTCAGATGCTCTGTTCCTGATGGTAGTGTTAAAAAAATCCAAGGTTTTATGACTAGAAAGTCGATAGTAAAGCTATTAATCCTTTTTTTTTTCCATCTAAAAAATGTTTCTGTTTCTTCCAGGAGGTTAGCCTGTCCCTCCCAGTTTAGGCTTAGGATCATGGTAGTATTCAGCTTCTTGGCTGGGTCTGCAGCACCTGCTTTTTGTGAACTTCTGTTGGAACAACAGATGTTGGAGATTCCTTCCCTGAAGAGTCTTACTTAGCTCTAGAGCTCTCACCATCCTTCTGGGTATCGGGGCGGCTCTCTCTAGTTCCCAGTTGACCCTCTCTGAGTTGTCCCTTGCTTCTTAGATATCCTTTTACCAAGCTTTTATGTAACCTGGTCCCTCTGTGAACTCGATGGCCTCCTCTTTGCTGACAGTCTGTTTCATTTCAGGGAAGCAGTTCCCATGGCGTGTGGGGAATGCGGCGCTTCAGCACCCGCTCAGGAGCCAGCACGCAGGAACATCATCCACTTCCAGCACAGAGAACTGAAGTGCAGATAGCAGAACCCAGCTGCAGGGTAAGAGCCACAGGCCAGCACTGCCCAAAGTAGAATGTAGCTGTTAGATGTTCACCCATACATTTAACTCCTGGCCACCTGAACCCTGACTTCTCGGTGCACGAAGTGATAAACACTTGAAGGCTGTCCAGTGAGTGCTTTGGTGGCTGCCACCTGCAAGGAGTGCAGCTGAGAAGAGGCAAGAGCTATTTAATTTGGTAGGTGCTCCCCCCTTTCCTGTGGGTGATGGCTGTGTCACTGTGTAGCCCTCTGCTAGGCAGCTCTTCATGGTGCACTGGCCAGTTACCCAGGTGGGTGTTAGTTAGGCAATGGCTGAAATCAGTTGCAAGAAACTCCCTGCCTGGTTCTTCACTAGGATAGTGATGAAGGGTATTGCAGACTTCTGTCCTTATCCTCAAGATGAGAAGTGCTGTCCAGACTGGTGGTGTCCTGGGCAGTGGGATATGCTTCCAGAACATGGGTATCCCTAAGGCTTGTCTGATCTTCTGTCAGTTCACTGATTGAGGTTTTGTGCTGATCCTTTCATGGGATTTGCAAGCCCTAACTTTATTCATGTAGGCTGAAGACAGCTGTGCATAAACATTTCCTTAAAGTATGCCAGAAGCCATGTGTTATAAGCTCCAGTGTTTGAAATGTGGAGTGCCTGAAGCCTTCTTGTGATGACTTACTGAATGCCCAGGGTTGATTACATTATAGTGAGTGCTGCAGGCATTCAGGAAGGTGGGCTGTGGTTTGGGGTTCTCTGATGCTATATTTAAATGATAAACAGCAGAGGTTGAATGTATAAGTCATTGTGTTACTGCTGTGTGATTGGAGCAGGCTTATCTGAGGCCTTCATGTAATTCTTCCACTCTGAAGAGGGATTTGGTTCAGTAGAGTACTCAAAGGAAGTGAAAGTTGCTTCTGATGTTAAATTGAGCCTGACTGGTGTCTGGGAGAACAGAGGTGCAATGTCAGATGAGCAGTGGAGGAGCACAGAAGGACAAGAATATAGGAGGTTTGTGTGGGGCTCCTTAATGGGGTGGTGCATAGCTATTGTTTTGGTAATGATTAAAATTGCTGTGTTCAGCTGCAGTGTGGGGAGCCTCCTTTGTGCCTCTCTTCAAGAGTTTTCAAACCCAGGCTCAGTTCAGGGTATGCATGCTAGCCCTGCACAGGCATTTAACAGTCTGCAGGCTTTGCAGAGCGTGTCTCCAATGCTTCCCAGCAGCTTTTCCCTTAAACTCTTGCTGCAGTGCATGTATTTTGTATTGCAGCTTGAAATCCAGCTCATGTAGCTGTGAAACTGCATTTGAAACTAGAAGCTATTCAGTCCTGACCTCCCTGCTGAAATAATAGTGCTTCCTTCTCCCTGTGTACCCAGCATTGTTAACACTGCTATAAAATTACCTTGGCAATTCACAAAGCTCCCTGAGTGACAAATTTGCAAGCTGCTTCTCTAGCTACAGCCTACCTTTGTGAAGGGCAAAGCTGTTAACTAGTCCAGTACACAGGTTCTCCTTTGGAGTCCTGGTTTTATCAGGTCTGGTGATGAAAGGTCAGATGCCCTGCCCTGTATTAATTGATTAATGCAATCAGAAAACGTTCTGAGCTGGCAGTTATTGTTTTGGAGCTCATGGACCTGAAGACAAGGCTTACAGGTTATGGTGAATGTGTACCAACTCCTTCCCTCAGACTGAAGGTAAATATTGTGCTGATATCTTACTTATCTTGCTCTCACCTGCATCTTCTTCCATCTTAACTGGCTCATCTCTTGGAAACAGCTGTGGCAACACCCCTGGGTTTGTGCATGCTGTGACAGTGTGTCAACAGTCAAGATGTTCCTTGCTTGAAAGTTTGTACTTGCTTTGAATCTGGTGTCTTGATTTCTTAATCTGTTAGATATGTCAGAGCTCTGCTCTGTCCATCATTCCTGTCTTTAGCTGAAAACACTTGATCTCCTTTTCTTGGATGAGTCTTCTCAATGCTGGAATTAAGTGCTGAAGAGCCTTCTCCTGCAGCTGATGAGGTGCTTGAAGCTGTTCTGGTTGTTACAACTTAATGCTGTCGCTGTGTGTTTATCTCAAGCAGTTTCTAACAGAATCAATTCAAGCACTTGGCCAGTACAAGGGCACGTTTCAGTGTCCTGCTGGAATGAGGCAGTTGTGCTCTCCCAGGAGAAGCCTCAATGCCCTGTCCTTGAAGCATCTTTTTAATGGCAAAGAGAAGATGAATTTTGGATGGAAAGCCTGTGACCATGTACATTCATAATTTATAAGCTGACACAGACATTTTTCTCTGGCTTGCCTCACTGCTGCAAGTCATCAGATTGCCCTTACGTTTACACAGCTGTATGACACCAACATGCAGTCCCTGCTCCAAGTGTCAGTCAGTGCTGATAACATCAGACTACCTTCAGTTCTGTGCAGTGGGGGGCCAAACGTTCTCAGAAGTCAGAGAATGCAGCAGAGAAAGGCAGGTCCCTGGCATGGATTTTTCTGATAGTGCAGGTGTTCTTGCCTGTTACATGTTAGGACAGGCCTGCTTGTGTGATGGTAAACAGGAGCTGTTGCACTAGACTAAGAACATCAGTCTTGCATGTGAATGGAACAGCCAGCTGAGTGGTAGCTGTAAAGATGATAAAGTGCTATCCAGAGGGTGGGTGGATTGTTCCTTTTCATGAGCTTCAGTAATGATGCTGTGACCCATTCAGTTGTGGCTTGTGGGGCTGAGTGTTGCCAACAGCCGCTGCATGGTTGTGTGAAACCAAGGTACCTTGCTCTCACGTGTTCACCTCTCTGTCTCAGAAGATGTTTTATCCCATAGTAGGGATTTATTTTTGTTTTTAATGTGGCAGAAACCTGATACAGGGATAAGGGTTGGTTGGAGCTCTGGCATCTGGCTTCACTGTTTATTTCTAAAGAGCAAAGGACAAAATCACTTGAGTAGTTCCATCTTACATGTTGGACTTTTCCAGTTCATCACGTGGTTGTCCTTGGAAGGTTTTCTGAGAGGTGCCTGAAAGCAGCTCTGTTTTAGCCTCCTTGGGTTGTTTTTTCTTTTAATCCTGGGCCTAATAAACATGGGGGAGGAGACACGTAAATTCTCAGTCCCGTTTCTGACCAGCAAAGCTCCTGCATTTCCTGGTTTCTGAACAAAGAGCTCTGTGTCATGCCCTTCTTCAGGATTTCAGGTGGCAGCATGCTGGGGAGGGAAGCTCTGCTCTGTTGAAAACTTACTGTAACATGTTGCAGCATGTCAGTAATCAGGGCTATAGTCTTAACAGCATCAAGGTGTGGGTTTTTTCCTTATCTATGTCTGATGCTGTTGGCACATGAGCAACTAACTCCCTCTTTCTCTGGGCTTCTCAGAGATTCTGGTCAGCAGTGCTTGAATTATGCCTTGCAGTCCATGATCTTACAAGGAAATCCACTGAGAATTAAGAATACGTATAGTGGAAACTAAAGAGGTGCAAGACCCAACCACAATGCATCCCCATCTACTTACCTAAAAGTCTATCAGGAGACCACCTCACTTGGAATGGAAGCTGTGTGCCATTAAAGATGAGGAGGACTTCCCTGATTTCAGAGGATCCTGGGATTAAGGGGTGGAAGTTTAAATTCTTCTCTGTAGTCCTGTTTTGCCAGTAGCTCCACTTGTTACTAATGGAGGAGAGGGGACTGGATAAAGTGTTCAGCAGATGAGTCAAGCTGACAAACTAGCCAGTGAAACAGAACAGTGGTGGTGTTTCTGTGCACTCTGTCCCTAGCTGGATATGCTGGCCAGCAGTTGCAGGCAGGAATTTCAAGTGCTGCTCAGGCAGGTGCTGTCAGAATAAGTCAGTCTTTGCTGGTTTAGGTTGGATGGTTTTAGATAGAATTAATCCAAATCAGAGGATGTTTGCCTCTGCTGCAGTTGCTGTATTAATACCTTGAACTTGTTAAATATCACAGGGGTTCTGAGGTTTGTAGAAAGCATTCATGATCTCAGCTCCATCAGGCTTTATCTAGCAAGGTATGTGCTGCTCTATGATGTCTCTGTCAGCTGGATATGTTTAATCTTGTTTCTGAGTGGTTTTACTATTTAGGTGTGGTGTGCTCTGCATGTCCCTGTTCTTCTAACATGAGTGATTATCTTTCTCTTCCAGGTGTCTGGTAAAACACAGGATTAGTACTCGGTGATGCTTATGGTTGGCTGAAGTCTGGGTAGGTTTGGCAGGCTGGTTATGTAAGTGTGAAACTGCTGTTTGGATCAGCCTGCTCAGCAGTGATGGTGAGGCTGCTGCACGTAGCAGGCAGGTGCCCAGCAGGCTGAGGCAGGAGGACTCCACAGTGGGATGCAAACCTGGGTCCAGGTGAATCTGCAGGCACTGGACAGGCATGTAGTGTCTGAACGTGGAATGTACAAAGACTTCAGGAGTGGTTTTGCTTAGGTTGGGCTGATCCTGCTGGGTGGTGAGGCTTTGGCAAGCAGAGCTTTCCCTGTGCCACCTCAGATGTTGCTGCTGCAGACTGTCCTGCACATTGGATGTGAATTGTAGTGGTGCTTTGGTGTGGCTGAAACCCTCTAAGGAAATTCCTTGGGGAAGGGGGGTGTGTGTGAGGGACTGCTCAGGGACTCTGGGGTAGTCAGGAAGGCACTGCTGAGTGTGAAAGCTGTAATGCCTGAGACAGACACTTGTAGATTCCCCTTTCCAGTGTGCAGTACCTAAAGCCTGCCTGCTTAATTACACCCTTGGAAAACTTCCTTATGCTTCTGGGAAGTTGACAGGAGTTTAGGCAGAGATGTTCTGACCTATCAGTTTAGGCAAGTTTAGTGAAATCAACTTGCCTTTAAACTTGAAGAAATGCTCTCTTGAAATCTCTGTATGGGTGCCTTCCACATGGCAGAGCTGTAAGAGAATCTCCTGCTTCTGAGCTCCAGCTGTCAAGGTCTGTAACCTGAGGTACATAGGAAGGAGCTCAGATTCTTCTTCACCAAGACTGCTCTGGCAGCACTTCCCTTCTGGTTATTGCTGTTCCTGTCCATAACCTCCTTCCCTTGGTCTGTGTGTTCTGTGCTCAGCCCTCAGTGAGGGTGCATTACAGAACTGACTTAGCAAATGAAGCTTCTTCACAGTAAACACTTCCCTGCTGACAAAGCACACTGGGCTTCAACTTCTTGCTTGAAATCTCTGCAGTCTGCCTGCTGGTCCTGGGGAGCTTGGTCTGCCCTTGTGACCAAGGGCAGGAATTTCATTTTTGGCCAGCTGTCTCCATGCAAGGATTGTTCCTAATCTTATGCCAGAATAATGTCTGCCATGTAAATCATTCTGTTCTACCTGTGTGGTGGTTGGGAGAGGCTGTGTTCCAGCTACCTGCTTGGTTTCTACACAGTGGTAAGAATCACAGTCCCTAGGAGGGAGAAGACTCTGCCAGGGAGCAGGAGCAGCAAGTGACAGAGGTGGCTCTGAGAACCTGACTTCATGGAGTTAGGCTGCTGTTACCACCCCCAGCAGTGTAACTGCCTGCCCTCATCCAGAGGGGAGAGTGTTGCAACGTGAGTTGTGCTTTAAAACGATTGCAAAATGGGATCCAGAGAATACAGATGACGAATGCGTCTCGGTGCGGGGCTGTTGTCAGGCATTGTGTGCGTGGGGAGGCTGGGTGAGGAGGGCTGCTGCTTTCTCAAGTGTTTGGTGGGCAATTTTCCCTTTTACTGCAGATGCTGGGAGTAAGATTAGATAAAACATGGCAAATTCCAGCTCCGGTGAAAGTGGTCTGTAGTCTTATTGTTGTGTCTTTCCTTTTTCTGGGACTCAAACAGGGTCGTTGCTGCTGCCAGGAGGAGTGGGGGCTTTTGCTATCAGCGTCCTCTTCTTCAAGTGACCCTGTCATTGTTACTGGAAGGCAGGAGATTTCCTGCTCCACCCTGCCAGGGTTCAGTTGCTGTCACTGAGCTGTAATGGAGTATTTAGGGACACTCAGCCAACATTTTTTTTTAAGCTGTCTTGTGGGTGCACAATGTAAAGGGAGATTTCCTACCCCAGGTAACCAGTAAATAGAACTAGGATGCCTGTTGGCTTCCTTCCTGGCTCTTTTGAGATACAAATCACAGTAAGCACAAGGTTGGTTTCTTGTGAGAAGAAATTAGGCGTTGCCTGGATTGGGTAAAGCTGGGAATCCAGTGCTGAAGTCAAGTCTGGAAATGCCTTAGCCACGAGACCACCGTTCCCTACTAGGGGTAACTAGGAAAAGCCTGGCAAGTCCTGCAGAAGTTTCCCTACTGTGAGTGGTGAAGCAGTTGAGGGAGGAGGAAGGATCTTTGGGGAGATGTTTTCTCTAGACAAGAGAAGGAAAGAGAGAGATACTCCTCTTTTCCTCTGTGTGGGGTAGGAGGAGGAGTTGTTTAAATAGTAGCATTTCTTTTATGAACAGCATCAGTGTTCTTGCTGCATGTTCCTGACAGGAAAAGAGGAATTGTATCTGACACAGCATTTATGGAGAGCAAGGAGTGGTATGATAGCTTTGAGACCTCAAAAGGCTCTCAAAGACCACCTTTCCCCCACAACCCTGGGTTATGACTCTGGTAGAACCCAAGCTGTGCCCACTTGTAAGCATGTTTGGGTTTCAGAAGCTGAGCCATGTCAAAGCTGACTTCTACCAGATGACTGCAGGAGGTACTGTACCCAGGCAGCTCTTCTCAGATGTGTCTTGCAGATGAACTCTCTTCTCCCTGGGGTGGATGTGTTCAGCTGAGGCATGGCTGAGCTCTCAAAATTCCCCCACTCAGATTGCATGTAGAGTTACCCCAGTCTATCTCTTGTGATGGACTGATGTAGTACTGGAGATGGACAGAAGGATGAGTGCTTTAGGAGTGGCTGTCACCTTTCAAGCTGCCACCTCTAGCTTCTTGCAGCCTCCCCCAGTAGCACGAAGCCGATGCTGGCATCTCACCACTTAATATTGTCAGCAGCAAACCAGGCAATAGAGCTCTGTATTGAGTGTCTCCAGGGAACGTGGTGCTTTGTGAGTTCATATTAGGAAGGGCTTCCTTTTGTGCTGGAAGTTCATTTTAAATATAAACTTGGATCTTGCTGAAGCAGGGGGTGTGGGCTTCCCTGTAGTCACAGAAAGCTTTCTCCCAACCCGTGGTACACTGAAACCTGCTCTTGACCCTGCAGTCCCCCAGGGACTGTCGGTACAAGTAGGAGCTTATGGGTTGGGGAAACACAAGTGGATTTTTTTTTCTCTTCCTCCTTTAGGGTTGAGTTCACACAAGTTGCAGAATGACAGAAGGATTTGTGCTTGTCCTACTCATGAACTTGGCTCGCAAGTGTGACGTGGTATTCCTGGTTTTTCACCCTCAGAACAAGTCACAGTGACTTCGTCCTTTCAGTTGCCTGCCAGGGGAATTTTGTGAGCTCGTGGCTTTCCATGGAGCAAGCAGACTTCCAGGCTTTCTATGGCTTTTGGAAGAACGTGCTTGAAGCTTTATCTGGAAGTCTGAAGGATAGAACAAGTACTGCCACGTGGCTCTGTTTCCCAGAACCTTTTGATTTCCTTTGTGACACTTAAATCCCAGCTGAGATGATCTTGGTGGGAGTGGTCGGTCAGGGAAGTGAAGTTGTCTTTTAAGTATGTTTCCTCCTTCCTCTGGTTCTGAAGTAAATAAGACAAAGAGCAGCTGTTACAGGATTTCAGTACTGAACCCATCAGAGGGCAAGGAACTAATCTTTCCTCAGAGAATTAATGCAGAGGGGGGGAAGCCAAAACTAATACGTGGAAGGAAAGGCTGGGATATGGGGTGACTTTGTTCTCTTTTCCAGCTCGCTTTATCGGTGGGATGTTGTGTTGCAGCAATAAAGTGGTTCTAGGAAATGAAACTGTATTGTATGTAAATCCTCAGATGCTGAGCTATTCTAGCTCTGTAAAAATGGTTAAAAAAAGAAAACAACCCCCCAAGCCCCAACCCTCTTGACAGCTCTGCTCTGTGTGTGGCTTTTTATCCCTTCTAACAGTGCTGGCAAAGTCCTTCATCCCTGGAATAAACCGGTAAACTTCCAAATACTGGGCTCACTGGGGTAGTTTAAGCCTTTGTCCTGCGAGCTTTAGGTGTGAATGTCCTGCCTGCAGCCCGGGCAGTGATAAGTACTGGACCTGATGCTTTGTGACAAGCCATCTGTCAGGGGCGACAGCAGCAAACTAACTCCAGTCTCTGTTGTAGCAGATGACTTAGCAGAAGCCTTATTCATTAGTCTCAAAGTGACTTGAAACTGAGCCTCAAGTAATTCCAGCCTTGCTGTGCCAGCACTGAAGGCGAGTTTCCTGATGCCCTCTTGAGAAGCAGAACAAAACAGTTTCAGGTAGTAATGCCTGCTTCTGGTTTCCTTTCAGGTGAATCATGATTCCAGTCACGGAGCTGCGCTACTTCGCTGACACGCAGCCAGCGTACCGCATCCTGAAGCCATGGTGGGACGTCTTCACCGACTACATTTCCATAGTGATGCTGATGATTGCGGTGTTTGGAGGGACGCTTCAGGTCACCCAGGACAAAATGATTTGTTTGCCCTGTAAATGGATTACCAAAGACTCTTGCAATGACTCAGTCAGAGGTTGGACACCCACAACCCCAGAGCGTACCTACTATAATTCCAGTCTTGTTCCCTCTACTGATACTGGGCCCACGGGGATCCGCTACGATTTGGACCGGCACCAGTATAACTATGTGGACGCGGTGTGTTATGAGAACCGTCTTCACTGGTTTGCCAAGTATTTTCCTTATCTGGTGCTGCTGCATACTCTTATCTTCCTGGCTTGTAGCAACTTCTGGTTCAAATTCCCAAGGACCAGCTCCAAGCTGGAGCATTTTGTGTCTATTTTGCTGAAGTGTTTTGACTCTCCGTGGACAACAAGGGCATTATCGGAGACGGTGGTGGAAGAAAGTGATACCAAGCCAGCGTTTGGGAAAATGAATGGCTCCATGGACAAGAAATCCTCCACAGTCAGTGAGGATGTGGAAGCCACCGTTCCCATGCTGCAGAGAACAAAGTCTCGAATTGAGCAGGGGATTGTGGACCGGTCTGAGACCGGTGTCTTGGACAAAAAGGAAGGTGAACAAGCCAAAGCACTCTTTGAAAAGGTGAAGAAGTTCCGCACGCACGTGGAGGAGGGAGACATAGTTTATCGCCTGTACATGAGACAGACCATCATCAAAGTGATCAAGTTCATCCTGATCATCTGCTATACGGTTTACTACGTCAACAACATAACGTTTGACGTTGACTGTAAGGTGGACATTGAGAGCCTGACTGGCTACAGGATGTACCGCTGTGCTCATCCTTTGGCCACCCTCTTCAAAATCCTGGCGTCTTTCTACATCAGTCTAGTGATATTCTACGGCTTGATCTGCATGTACACGCTCTGGTGGATGCTGAGGAGGTCCCTGAAGAAATACTCCTTCGAGTCCATCCGAGAGGAGAGCAGCTACAGTGACATTCCTGATGTGAAGAATGACTTTGCTTTTATGCTCCACCTCATCGATCAGTACGATCCGCTCTACTCCAAGCGCTTTGCTGTCTTTCTCTCCGAGGTGAGTGAGAACAAACTGCGGCAGCTGAACCTCAACAACGAGTGGACGTTGGAGAAGCTGCGCCAGAGGATCACCAAGAACTCCCAGGATAAGCTGGAGCTGCATCTTTTCATGTTGAGTGGCATTCCTGACACAGTCTTTGACCTCATCGAACTGGAGGTCTTGAAGCTGGAGCTTATCCCCGATGTCACCATTCCCCCAAGCATTGCTCAGCTCACCAGCCTTAAGGAACTGTGGCTCTACCACACAGCTGCCAAAATTGAGGCTCCAGCCCTTGCCTTCTTGAGGGAGAACTTGAAATCTCTCCACATCAAGTTCACAGACATCAAGGAGATTCCTCTTTGGATTTATAGCCTGAAGACACTAGAGGAGCTTCATCTGACAGGGAATTTGAGTGCTGAGAACAACCGGTACATTGTTATAGATGGATTGAGGGAGCTGAAGAGGCTGAAGGTCTTAAGACTGAAAAGTAACCTCACCAAGCTGCCACAGGTGGTGACAGATGTTGGTGTGCATCTTCAGAAGCTTTCCATCAACAACGAGGGCACCAAACTCATTGTTCTCAACAGCCTTAAGAAAATGGTCAACTTAACAGAGCTTGAGCTGATCCGTTGTGACTTAGAGCGCATCCCTCACTCCATCTTCAGCCTCCACAATCTGCAGGAGATAGACCTGAAGGACAATAACCTAAAGACCATTGAGGAAATCATCAGCTTCCAGCACTTACATCGTCTCACTTGCCTTAAACTGTGGTACAACCACATTGCCTACATCCCCATGCAAATAGGCAACCTAACCAACTTAGAGCGCCTTTACCTGAACCGTAACAAGATAGAGAAGATCCCCACCCAGCTCTTCTACTGCCGAAAGCTTCGGTACCTGGATCTCAGCCACAACAACCTGACTTTCATACCACCAGACGTTGGACTTCTCCAAAACCTGCAGAACCTGGCAGTGACAGCCAACAGGGTAAGTGAGCGAGGAGCTGAGCGTCCCCTGTGTGAGTAACTCTGGCACTTCTGTTGTCTGCGTGACAGAACATGCTGCAATGGTTTGTGAAATACTCCTGGCACTGCTGTTCTATCTTAAATTCTCAGGCTCTCCCTGGTGTTTATCTAAGGTGAAACATTGCAGATTAACTCCAAGGACAAGCCTTTCTTCCAGCAGTGCTTGTTCTGTAGGGCTTAACAGTGAAACAGCTGGAGGGGCAATTGGAGGCTGTTTGGATCCTGCCTGTTGGCTCTTTCTCAGCAGTTGGAAGCCTCTAGCTGAGGAGCTGTAGTTTTAGGCTTAAATGTATAGTTCTAGATTATGTATGCAGCTTAAGTACATACTGTGGCAGCAGCCATCTAGGGCACGTATGCATGTGGCTTACAGCTTTGCTTATAGCACTCTGTTATCAGGGACTGCTCTGTATTGTGGTTTATAGCACACACTTTGTGAGATGCTGGATATAGACAGGGTTACAAAAAGTGTGCCTTAAGCTCTGACTTCTCAACTGTGCTGTCATTCCACAAAGGTAGGTGACTCTGTGGAAGATTCTTCTGCTCTCTGCAGTATCCTTACTCTTGGCAGTGAGCTAAACCAGGTGTATCAGCTGGCAGTCAAATTTGAAAGTGTGAACTGTGGCCACTCCTTGGCTTTCAGCAGGCAGGGAATCTGATGGCTGAAACTTGCTTGTGTAATCCCAGTTAAATCTAAATCTTGACTGTCAAAGTGTAAGTGCAGAGTGGGTGGGAGGGGATGACAGAGGCGTTCTGCTGTCCCATTACCACAAGCTTGTTTCTTGCCTTGTGTTGGAGGCCATTCATTTGCTTAAAGCAAAATGTACATGTGGTTTTTTTCCTGAATCTTTGTTCCTGTGTTGGGGATTAAGGATGCTCCTTACCATGAGATCAGTCTGGGACTGTGCAGGCTGGTGTGCTGGGATGTGCGGAGCTGACTGTCCTGCTGAAACTTTGATTCATTCTGCCTGTGAATTCCTGGGAGGCTCTCTTTCTCTTGGAGTTTACAACCTCAAGCTGCAAAAGGCTCTAACATAACTACAAATTGCAAACAGATCTAATTAGTGGCTTCTGGGTTCTTCAGGGAACACACAGTAGAGTTGTCCTGGAGCAATCCTAGTCTCTGTTGTCACATATCACGATCCTGACTGCTGTTGGCAAGACATATTCATAACACAACCCTGTCAGATTGCCTGTGAGAGGCAGGCAGAGCAGCTCGTGTGTGGTTTGTCTTTTCACAGGGGAAACACTCTCAAACCAAGCATTTAATTGCTGGTGCAGATCAGTGTTGCACAGCGTTCCAGCCAGTGTTTTGAAGCTCGTGTTTGCAGGTTCAGGTCTGCGTTGTGTCACTGAAGAGCGATGGCAGACAAGCAGCCAGCTGCTCAGCTGGCCCAGTTCAATAGCTGCTCACCCAGTTTGCCCAGCATGAACAGACTGGGTGGCTGTGCATCTCTTTGTATGGGTGGCCTAGGCTGTGGTAAGCTGAGAAGGAAATGTGTGCATACCACAAAGTTAAAAGTGAAAATGCTTTCTGGGCGCAAGTGGAGCGGATATGGGCAGTTTCTGAGGATGGCATTAACCAAAGCTGAGGGAGCTTTAAAGGTTCTCAAGCTGTTGTTCAGAATTTGGCTAATTCTGTGCACTTCTGGTAACCTTCCTAGCACAGCTTCCTGAGGTTTCATCTGCAGCGTCTCCTCTGCAGTCTTGGGGTGGAGCCTCTCCTGGATGAAAAGGAGTTGGAGGCAGCTCCATTTTCTGCAGCACAAGGTGGCACCACCCATTTCTCTGGAACAAAAAACCCAACAGAACAAAACTAATGCAGGAGGAAGGCTGGAGCCACCTTCCCCCCAGCATGTTCTGAGGCAGAAGGTGGTGAGGACCCAGTGAAACACCTAAGCTCTTTGTGTTACCTTCTGCAGGTGCCTGGGCAAGGCCACAGTTGCTCTGGGGTTCTGCCAGCCCAGTTACTTCCAGTAAACAGTGACACAAGGGCTGGTAGGCTGGTGTTTCCCAAGGCCAGGGATTCTCTCAGTGTCCTCTCCTAGCTCAGCAGTCAGTGGAGACTTCTGGAATGGGCTGGTACCAGTGTGCCATTCTGGGAAGCAGGGCTGTGTGTGTTACAGCACGCTGCTTCCTTCCTAAACCAATCCTTCTCCCTTAAATAACTCTATTATTTTCAAGAGCCTGTGATCCCTTGATTGCATGTTGCTGTTTGCAAAACACTTGTGGACAAAGCCTGAATTGAACTGTCTTTAATTAGTCTGGTGGTGTCTTGGCTTTTGCTTGGTTTCCAGCTCATTCAGAACTGATTACAGTCTAATTTAGCCATGAATGATATTGTGCATAATTTAAGTGTTTAAAAAGACATGGCTGTGTTTAAAGGCAAATGATAGCCTCCAAGATGAGCCTTTGAATTAAGGGAAGAACATGGGATTGCTCAGTTTAGTTCATAGCCTAGTGTTTGTTAAACCTTTGCCACATTGCTTTCCTAGAGGTTCTTTGGGAGGACTGGACTATTAAAAGGCTTTAATAGAAATAAGCCTTATTAAATTAGTGACTCATGGATACATGAAGGTGGTGGGAAAGCAAACAGCTGGTGGCTTCATTTTTTTTTCTTTTGGTTGCATTTTGGCACTGTGGGAAGAAGCCCCAAACCCAGTGCTGTGGAGTCTGGCAAGTCCTTGCAGCACTTCAAAGCCCTGCAGAATTGATGGAAGAGTGTTCCCGATGCTCGGAGCCAGGAGCCTCTGGAGCCTCTGCTCTTGTTACTTCAAAACTAAAGTGCTGGCTAAATCCAGTCTTTATGGTGTTCTGTATAATACCAGTTGTTCAGTGGGCACGTAAAGCCAACAGTCTGTGATCCAAGGATGATATAGAGGGGTTGGGATGGAAGGAAGCTGATACTGATGGGAGCATGTGGCACAGCACATGCCAGCTGTGAGCAGGTTTCTGGTCCTCTAATCCTGTTCTTGGTGATGTTTTCTGCTTCTCTACAAGAAGTCATTGCTGATCTCCTGTACCTAACATAACAGACTGAAAGAGGAATCCATACAAAGTGCAGTGACTTACTTTGGGAACAGCCCTTATGGTGGGAAGCAGGAGGAGCTGGCTCAAGGGAGACAAGTGCATGGTTGGAAACAGTGGTCTGTTGTAAACCCTGAAGCACTGTGTGGGCTTGTTGGTGTCTCGTGACCGTGTGTCCTGCTTTGCTGGTGGCTTTGCCCATGACTGATTGCTTTTTCTTTCCAGATTGAGAGTCTCCCACCAGAGCTGTTCCAGTGCAGGAAGCTGAGAACCTTGAACCTGGGAAACAATGTGCTGCAGTCACTCCCCTCCCGGGTTGGAGAGCTGACAAACCTGTCGCAGATCGAGCTCCGAGGGAACCGCCTGGAGTGCCTGCCCGTGGAGCTGGGAGAGTGCCCTCTGCTGAAACGCAGTGGGCTGGTGGTAGAGGAGGACCTGTTCAACACGCTGCCCTTGGAAGTCAAAGAGCGGCTGTGGAGGGCAGACAAAGAGCAAGCTTGAACCCCTGGCGAGAGGGAAAAGGCTCTGAAAAGGCTCTGACCAACTAGAAGGAAACAAAAGGCCATTCCAGTCCCTTTCTTCCCCAGATCCTCCCTCTTCTCCTCTCTGATCACTACCAGACTAGCCAAGGAGTCCCTGAACAAACATGACCCTGACTGAGGTAGCTTCTTGCCTCACATGCAGGATGGGGGAGGCTTGGGGTCAGGAGGAGGATCAAGACAGATTAGTCATCCTCAGAGCAAGGGGCAGTGGGAGTGAGAGATGTTGCTGTGCTGGACAGGAGGTGGGGTGAGGTGGATGGTGCTGGTGAGAAGAAATAACCTTTGAAGGGAGGGGAAAACAAAAATGCAGGGATTGCTGCAAATGGGGCTTACACATGTCAGGGACTGAGTGTGTCCAGTGTTCTACAAGCAAAGATCAAGAGACCAGGAAACCTCTTGAACATCCATCTCTGACTGTTCCCCTCTGACTTGGAGATTCAGTCAGGGAGGCCCCACCATGGAGCAGGATAGGATACAGACAGCTGATTTGATCTAGATGCTGGCATTACTATTTGGGGGATAAACTTCTCAGACATCAGCTTGAATGCAGGATCTCTTTATTTTTACTAATTGTCTTTCTCCTTTGCACTCCACACCTTCTCCTCTGCCCTGGAGAAGGAACCAAACCCCCAAGCTCTATTTGCTCTTTTTTTTATTTAAAGATTGCACTATTTTAACAACTTCAAGACACCTGTGTTGGTGAGTAGATCACATAGCATCCTCCAGCTGCTGTGCTGGAGGCACTAACTGACGTCATTCCAGAGCTTTAGCCTGTTCTGAAATGGATGGTTGTAGCACAAGTAGGAGAAGATTTGGATCAAAAAAAAAAACCAGTTGGACTGTCTAATCTGCTCTCCTGGCAGCACTGAATTGCTTCAGGATCTGGCTTTTAAAAAGTTTTTAAGCTACTTTTTAATTCCTGGTGTTTTGTCATGTATCAAACATGAAGATACAACTGGCCAGTGTGTTGGAGTCTCCTGGGGTTGGTGGTGGTAGTGAAGAGGAACACCCAGGTTTCTTCTGCACCTCTTGCCTGCTGTGCCCCCACCCCTCTTAAGCTGTCAGATGCTTTGCTGGTGTTTTTCCTGAACACAGTCTACAGAGCTGCTTGATGGTTCTTTTCTGTTGTCCTCCTCACTCTAACAGCTGTCAGTTCCTGTTAGACCTCTTGACCTAAATAAGAGGCTAATGTTGATTGGACTTGGTGCTGGAAAAGAAACCTGTCCTCCTGTTTGTTCCCCTCTTCATTCTCTTGGCATTAAGGAGTGGTATGAGAATCCCCTGTGGACTGAGCTCCTCTAGATCCCTGGAACAGAGCAGTGTTTATTGAAACAAGTCTGACCTGTTTGGAGGGGGGGGGTAGGAAAAAAAACCCCAAACCAAAACCCAACAAGCCAACCTTCTGCACTGGCAGAAGCAGATAACTTGTACTAGCTCCTGATAATCATGTCCTTAAGGTGGGGTGGTTAAGGTGTGCCCACAGTACACCCTTGTGCTGCTCTTTTCCATCAGGAGGAGACTCGTGTACCTGCAGGTCCTGGTTGTGATACTGGGTATCAGACCAGCAGGTTGGCTCTGAGGTGGAGTCCTACAAGCTGAGGTATGTGAAGCTGGGAGCCTCTCCTGAGCATGGAAGGGGGGAAGCAGCAGCCATCTCCACAGTGATTCCTGGCAAGCAGATTGTGGTGATCCCATGGATGTTGTGGCAATAAGGCAAGCTGTGGCTTTCTTCATCAGCTGTAAGATATGAAATATATACACTAAACGTGCTGAAACCATGAACAATGTTCACTGGGCTCTGGATTTGTTGATGTTCAGATGCTTAAATAAAGCTACATTAAAAATCCAGGAGATCTGTTTATAAAACTGCTTTTAAGAAAGATGTAAATTCTGCCTCCCTTAGTCCATTCATCATGAAAAGTATAAACAGTCCAGGGAATAATATAATTAAATCTCCTTATCTGGAAGGCAAGGTACTGTAAAAGCCCTTCTTGTTTCTAACAGGGTTAGTGGCTTGAAATTGTGTTAGGGTTGGGGCCACTGCTGAAAGGATGGGGCAGTGCTGATGCTTCTTGGCTTGTGCTTGTTCTGTTTGCACGAGTGTTTTGGGACAGCAGAAGGGACAGAAGATGCTAGGAGGGCTCAATGCTTCTGAAGTAAAGCAGGAATGGCTTCAGGCTTAGCTACACTAATGATGTTTTCCAGCTGGGTCCTCATGGTGGATGTGGGGGCTGTTTGGATTGTGAAGGAAACTTTTTGGGTTTCCCCTACTCTGTGCCAAAAGATGGTCCTGGGGAGCAATGGCAACTGAATAGAGGCTTGAACTGTCTTGTATTCAAGGCCACTGGGTAACTGGTTTACAGTGCATCTGTTCTAGGGTAGGCAGGGCTGGAAGGGCAAAAGCACCTTGCAGAATTGTCACCTAGCTGATAGGAGCAGAGAGATTTCTCCTGTTTGCCTAGATTGCTGTAAATGAGTGCTTTGCTGCTTGATTCCAGATGTGATCCTGGTAATACAACCAAACTGTACACAGCTAGGCTAGGAGTTTCTATAAGCAGCTTCTCAAAGTATGCTGCAGCACTTCAGGAAGCTCATGAGCCTCCTGAATGGGCATGTATCACAGTGCTGAGTCCATAGGACGTGTGGGCATCAGGTTACTCTGCTACAAGTCAGAGACTGTCTCTAACTTCTTATTTAATAACAGACCTATAGTCCTGTTGCTTGCTGGGTAGAGACTGCCCTATGCCTGAGGTCTACAAAGCAATTATAAGACAGGCCAGTATTGATCCTGCATGAGAACACTAGCTTTGTGCTGCTCTTAACAATAGTCCAAGCTCAATTTTCTCACTCATGGCTGCTAAGGCTTGAGATGGCTTAAACTGGGATGAGCAGTCTGATAACTTCTTGCACCAGAAACACAGGTGGCACAGAAATAACACTGCCACTCTGGAAGAGCAATATGTATTATTTACTCCTGATAACCTGCTTCTTGGTCTTCCCACAAATAGATACTGGTTCTAGAGTCTCAGTCTTGTCTGATGAGATGAAAGAAGCTTTAGAACTTCAAGGATAGGGTCTAAACTGTGAGGTCCTGAATGTGTTTACTGCTCAGGACTCCTGCAAAGCTCAACCCACAGCAGAGTGAGTCATCCACTTCCCATACTTGTCTGGATTGCTCAGTCTGAGGGATGAGCTTACACCAACAATCCTTCCCCATTTGCCAGTCTCCACTCCATGTACATGACATTTTTTTCCTTTAAGTTTCCATCAAGCTGAAGTTCAGCAGTTTTATTTCAGAGACTGATCTGGATGTTGAGGAAAAAAGTTCATCTTAAGCAGACAATCAATAGTCTGGTCAGTGTCCTGTTCTCCTGACAGGCTTTTCAAAGCACTCTGTAGTACCAAACCAGATTCTTTATTAGCTATTAAACCATACAAAGACTTGAATTAAACCCAACTATTCCCTTAATAGCACTTCTGAGCTGAATGAGTTCCTGGAGCCCTTGTAGATCACAAGCACGCTAGGACTGAAGGTTAGTGAAACTGAATTCTACCTTTCCTGCTAAATACCCCAAAAACTACTAAGTTGTGACTAATTCTTTTGAACCAGCTGTAAGGCAAGGAACACCAAAGCCATGAACTGTGTTGACTCTTGCTGTGTCTCTGTAACTATGCACTGGAATGTTAGCTGAAGTTGTTCTTTAAGAATGCTTCCTGAGTTCTATTACTTGGTCCCCAGTTAATTCAGCAGCTGGAATGACTTTACCCTGCCTGTCAGGATGGTTAAATAGCTGTTACAGGTATCTTTCATCATGTGGTGTTCTTTGGGATTAATTGTCACTTCCTGATACTATCCTACCTCATTTTTTAATTTTTTCTTATTACCATTTATAGGCTCCATTTAACTCCAAGTAAGTTCTTGTTGTTCATTGCCATAAATAGTATTTTGGTGGCTTTCTGTTGCTGAACCACACTGAGATCCTCTTTTGCTTTTGTTTTTGTTTTTTCCTCTGTACCAAATGAGTCTAGGAATTCTGAGAACAATAACACATCCTTTGCAGGGAATGAGGTGTATGGAAAAAAAAGCTTCAAGTATTATGGATTCAACAGCTGTGACATTGTTTCCTTTCCTTTTTTTTTCCTGCTTTGGGAAGGGACTTGCATGGTTGGAATTCTTTTGGAGTGGTTTTTTTGGTCTTCCTTCAGGGGAAAAGTAACTTTTTTTTCTCATTTATGGCAGTGCCTTCTGTAGAGATACATTAATCTAACTTCTCCACAGAGGCACTTGCTCCTCCAGAGGTGTTTGTAACAGTGTCTGAAGCCAGCACTTCCCTCAGATCCTTTTTCTTTCAACCATGGAGAGATGTTTTTTGACTTTTGGCATGACTCCCCACTGACAACATTGTCAGACTGTGAACAGCAGCATCACCTACTCTGACTGACCCCTAAGGTGAGGCTGTGTGATTGTTAACAAGTGTTGCTTGAACTTCACTTGGACTTTGGATTATTTTTCTCATTGCATTTTAAAATCATTTCCCTCCCCTCCCCTGTTTGGCCACACAAGTGGTTCCAGTCCTCCTAATAAGCATGTGCCAAAACAGTGTGAGTTTTCTGCCCTACCTGCATTCTACCAGTGCATGCAGCACAACTGGGACTGGGCAGGAGTGTTGTTTGACTTGGACCTTTCTCCCTCCATCCCTCCAGCTCCAGTGGTAGGTTAATACTGCTTCAGCAGTATGAGATCCACCAGAAATCTCCTCTCCAAAATCCCTTTTCCAAAGTAGCTGTATGTGAGTTGCTGGATCCCAGCAGCAAAGGTGAGTGACACCTTTGTGTGAATCTCCACAAAGAAAAATAAAACCCCTTAATTCAGGATTTCAGGAATTTCTTTTCTTTCCCTCTTGGCTCCTTCAAAGGAAGTTTATGGAACAAGGGGGGGAACTTTTTCTCCAGGAGACTTAATGAGAAGGGGGCTAATGAGCCTGAGTCATCTTTTACAGCTGACAGATGTCTCTGCTTAAGTCAGAGGCTACTCATGGCTTAACCATCCTTCACTCCCATTCTGTAAATGGACCAGCAGGGTTGTGGTTTGGCACCTGCGCCCTGCGACTTGATGTAACCTCTCAGCACCGTGACATTCGCTTTGTACCTGGGATTGTTGGGGCAGCTGCTCCACAGCACCTCCACCTTAAGCACTGAAGGCTGCTATTGTTTTCTCTGAAAGACTTGTAAGACTGGACACTTTAATGGAATAAAAGTTTTAATTTTTAATTTGCTTTTTTCCCTTTCATGTCTGTTTTCTGTACTCAGAGGCACTTGGCCTTTCACCATCTCGCTCTGCAGAAGACAAATGTTAATGGTTCCAGCTATTGTGTAGGATTACTGGGGTTTTTTTTTACTCATCACATGAGTCTTTGTGACATTTCTTTATGAATAAGCAAAAAGTAGGTGTACAGCAAAAGACATCCTGCTCGGTGATGAGCCCAGACTGCTTTGAGTGCTTCATCACGTTAACCAACAGCTGAAGTGGTTTATGTTGCCAAATATAAAACTACTGGGCAACCTTGTGTAGCTCCAGGCCTGGAGGTTGGTGGCCCTGCCTGTGGCAGGGGGGTTGGAGCTCTGTGATCCTTGGGGTCCCTTCCAACCCATGCCATTTTGATTGTCTTGTGTAGCCCCAGAGAAACTCTGTTGGGCTTTCAAACTGCACATTGTGCTCCCCTTCCCTTGGAAAGGGACTGCAGGGGCTGGGGAAAGCTGCCTGTTGCCATAGAAATGGTGCCTTCAGCCAGCTATGGGTAACAAGTTCTTGAGGTGTTGCCCAGCTGGCTGCACCCCACACACTTTTCCAACTGGAAATGCCAATGTGTAAAGTCTTTCCTAATTGAGCATGTTGGTGATGTGTTCTAGGGAATCAGTTGGTAACTTTTGAAGATGGTTTGAGTTTGTCCAGCTCATTTACTGTGCAGAAAGGTGTTTCTCTTGTGCTTTGCCTTCCCTTGCTTCCTTTGTCCCAGGGTTACACAACCACAGTGATGCTGTCCCCACTTTGGGCACAGAAGACATGCACAGGCTGAGACAGGATGAAGGGTGGTAGCCTGAGCTGCTGCTTGTTGCCAATGATGGGTTTTAATGAAACACTTAGTGGGACCAAACCAAGAAAGGAGTGGATGAAATACCCCTTGTCAGCCATGGCTCACTTGGGCCACAGCTCCTTCTGGGGAGGATCTACCAGCTCCTTGAACAGCTGAGCAAGAGAGAAGGATGAAAGGTGCCATCGGAGAACACCGGTGTGTGCTGGGTTCCTGGTGGGGGAAGAGCCTGTGGGTAAGAACTGGTCTGTCTGTTGGAGAAAGATTTGACCTTTCTAACTCCAGACTTTCTGTATAGCTTACTAGCAGGCATGAGGGTGCAGTGGAGGCAGCTGGAGCTGTATGGGCTTTATTCCAGGAAAATCCTCTGGCCCAGCTGCACTGTGAGCCTTTCACCTTACTGACTGGTGAAGAAAGTAACCAACCCTCTGGGGTTCACCTGTTGATGGCAGTGACAGTTCTCTTGATGAAAACTTACTTCAGTTCTGAGGCTCCTGATAACTCAAAAGAAATGACTGCCCATGCAGGGAAACAAGAGAATTCCAATATCTGTTCCATTTTAAACAGATGCTAATACCTTATTTAACACAATTCAAACCTTGTTCCTGTTCCTGTGCTCCCTGTTTCTCATTAAATCCTCCTGAGGCTTGTTCCTGATCACATCAAAGTCTTCAGCAGAGGTGACAAGATCTAGCTGAAGCTTTGCCTTGTCTAATAACCCTGGCAGCTCCCACAGCAGCATGAGGACTGGCTCTGGAGAGCTGGCAAGCTGGCTTGGTCCAACTGGGCTCACTGGGAACTCTTCTCGAGGAGGAAACGAGGATAATCCTGCCACTCAAAAAGGTGCTGGGAACTCTTGTGCTTTGTCTGCTGTGGGGTTGTCCCTGTCCCAGCTGTGGGCTCACTCCTGTGCCTTCCATGCAGGCGTGGGATGGGCTTTGGCAGCCTCTGATGGACTTTGCCAGAAGTGCAGTTCTCCTGCAGAGCTGGCAGAGGAAAACGTTTCCTATTCTGCCAAAGAGCTTTGGGAAGGGAAGGAGCAGGGGGTCACTTACACCTTTGTCCCAGTACTTTCTACCTTCCTTATTTAAACTTACTGGAAGAGAAGGTATTTACAAAGGTGACATCCTTTGCTTTGACTTTTTTGGGGGGGCATTATGTGGTGGGAGGGGGCTTTCCTCTTCTGAAAAGGTTTTTCTGAGCCTCAAATGGAGCGTGTCTGGAGTGGGAAAGGACTCCTAAGGACAGGCACTGAGGAGCATTCCCGTAAGGAGGATGGGTTGCCTCCCCTAGTTCATGCAATCAGTTACTATTTTCTGGTACTTTTTGTGCTGTGCTGTGTTTATATTGCTCAAAACAATCCAGGGGACAGGAAAGCTGTGGTTTGCTGCCATGCGTAGGAACTAAAGCAGCCTCTGAGGTCATCACGTGTGCGTAAGGTGGGGAGTGGAGAAGATGACGTGCTAAATTGCTGTGTGTGTGGGGGGAAAAGACTGGGAATGAGCAGTAGATGACGTTAGGAATGCTGGAGGTAAGCTGGAGAGGGGCTGAGGAGCAGCCAGGCAGTGCCTGCAGAAGGTGTGTTGCTCCAGGGTTGCTGCTTCCTGGTGAGGGGGGGATGTGGGTCTGGGATTTTTCCCACTGGTTGCACGTCTTCTTCAAACATTTTGGCTCCAGCAGTTGGTGAGAGCCTGTTCACAGGAAGGAGGAACTACCTGATGATTTTTTTTACAAGCCCTGCAGCACCAGAGGCTGACTGTTTAAATTCTGGTGATTAAATTATCTCCCAAATTTTAGCTTTTTCACCTACTGAACTCATACCCTCTGGTGTGTGGGGAGGCTTGGAAACGACCTGTACGCTCTCAAAAAGAGAAAACACCAATTCCACTGTTCACTCAAAACCCAAACCCAACCTTGAACAAGGTGGGGTGGGATTTTTACCCAGTGTTGATGCCCTTACAGAACAGAGGACTCTATTTTTTCAGATAACATCTCTGTCAGGTGGATTTTCTACTGCTAGCAACGATACCTGGGAGTGAGCTCCTTCCCACGAGCATCTTACATGGGTTATTTTGTTGGAGGGGGTTGGTGTGTTTGGCTGGGTGAGTGACACACAGACCCACCCCCATGATGTTGTTTCTTTACAGAATGCTGCTGAAAGGATGTTTTCAGTGGTTCCTGCAAAACCAAACAGGGTTTTTTTCCAGAGAGGGAACCAAAACTTTCTGCAGGGATTCCAGGGGGATGGAGAGATGTTGGGGGGGGGGGGATTGCCACTGCTGGGCTGGCAGCTGTTCATCACCCACATCTGCCCTCTGCACCCAATTCATGCTCTTTCTCTCTTGTTCTGTACCTGTGGGTTTGGGTGCCACCTGCTTACATGTTTGGAGCTGCAGGAGCAAGTGAAGGTGTAAGTAAACCATCAAAGACCAGCCATGAATGAAGGTAATGTGTTCTGCATTACTTTTTCTGACTCCTTAGTGAAAGCTTTTGAGCTTTAACACCCTTTTGTCTGCCACTTGTCATCTCCTGGGTTGCTGGAGTCTGGCCCTTCCAGGTCTGAAGCGCTGGCAGGACCCCCTGACTGAGCAAACAAGGGCTCTGGAGGAGCCAAATCACCACTTCCCATTTATTCCAAAACTTTCAGATCTTTTCATTCCCCTGAAATCTTATTTTACCTCCCTGATTTTATTCTACCCCTGCATTTACCAGCTTAACTCCTCTATTTTTAATCTGGCTTGTTAATTAAAGCCACGGCTCCTCCTGGCAGCGCAGAGATCGTGCTGGAGCAGGACATTTCTGTGCGTGGTAAGTAGCAGCAAGAGCCAAAGCAAAACTCTGCAGCCCCACACGTCCCTGCCAAGAACAGACAGACAGAAATGAGGACAGAATTCCTCGAGAGGCAGCTCCTGGCTGCACACCCAGCCCAGCTGCCTGGCGCTCGCTTTTGTCGCATGCTGGGAAAAGGATCACGTGAAGAGGCGGGGAAGTCAGCCCTGCAGAGAGCCTGGGTGGCTTTTCGTGGGTGCTGCTGGTGGGATCCTGGGAGCTGCTGTCCCTGATGGCATCTGTAACCCAGCAGCAGATCCAAAAGGTAAGGAACTGCGCCCCGGGGAAGGGGCAGGTCTGTGCCACAGGTGGGTGATGTAAGAGGTAGTGGCTACTGGTTAACCCGTGACCAGGTTCAGCAGAGATCTGCTTTACCACACTTTATAGTCTTCTCAGCTGCTTGAATCCCGCTCATTTGGAGTGTGTGGGCACCCTATCGTGGCTGCACACTCTGTTCCAGAGAGCACCTCATCCCTCAGAGCTCTTGGAGGAATTTCTCCTGTGTCCTTCTGTCTGTCTGTGCTGCTCAGCTCTCATCCCTGAAGCTGAAATCTGCCCGTCAAAGGATAATCTCCAGGGTATTCTATATAAAGAAACAGTAATGCCACTGGAGTTCGCTTCACTCTGTAAGGGATTGTGTAGCCAACTGTGAGAAATCACCCAGAGACTTTTCCCTTGGAGAAAATAATGCTTTGCAGCTTGTAAAGGAATCTCCCCTTGCCTGGAATTCAAGTGTGACCGCTCTGATCGCGTTAGCAGGCTCTGTAATTAAATAGGTGCTGGCCACACATCTTAGATAAGATACCCTTAAGCCACAAAGGCTCTAGGGGTGGTGTTTCCTCTGTCTGTGGACTGAGGGGTTGAGATCTGTTGTTCTTGGCTGTGTGGAATCTGAGCCTGCTAGTGAAGGATCTCTTTCACAATAGAAATCAAGAGCAGGTTGTCCAACCGCGGAGCTGCAGCTGGGCAGCTTCTCCAGCTGTGCGGAGGCTCCGTGAAGGGCCAGCTTCCTCCTGGCTTCAGTGGAGAGCAGTCACCACGTCTCTTCCAGTTCCAGCAGGATGGATTCCTTGTCCTAGAGCGGTTTTTCACCGTGGAGGAGTGTGACAGCATGAGGAGCCAGATTGAGAGGATCGTGGCGGAGATGGAGGTGCCGGCGCACTGCCGCACCGAGTTCTCCACCAAGGAAGGGGAGCAGCTCCAGGCACAGGTACCACGGTGGGCAGCGCTGTCCTGGTTGGAAGGCTGGGAAGAGGAAGGGAAAAGGCAAACAGCTGCTCAGAAACATGACTTTTTCTTCCAGCTGAATGTAACTCTCTGAGAGGCATCCCTAAGCCAGCTTGCTGCTAATGCTCCGGGGTGGTTTTGGGGGGGTGGGTGGTGAGGAAGAGGGGGGTGCGTGGGGCTCTGCTGTGTTTCGAGCCCCCACGAGCAGCTCTCACACATCACTTTGTACAGAGAATTACGGTATTTTCCAGGCAGCCAGGAAAAGGAAAGCAGGGGGGAGCCTGTAAGTGAGAGGTTCTTGTAAAGTCCTAATCGATGCTGGGGGATTTAGTCCTGGGGAAAGCCTTTGTGTGACTGATTTCTAGTGACTCTGTTCTGTTTATGCTGCGGCTCGATGGGCAATAAAGATGCAGGTGAGTAGTAACACTTTGATCAAAGGTTCATTTCTGTTTGCTCGAGGATGCTTTCTTTACTGGGCTCTTATCCCTGGCAGGGTAGCTCGGATTATTTCCTAACCAGTGGAGACAAGATTAGATTCTTCTTTGAGAAAGGTGTTTTGGATGAGAAAGGTAAGCTCTGGGCTGAGTGAGCCGCAGGGAAGGGTCAGGAGAAGGCTGGATGAAGGGCCAGGGGCTGGTTTCTAGCTCTTAGGGATGATTCCTGCTTTGCAAACAGTGTTAAGTCCTGGTTTTGTTTTGTAGGTAACTTTCTAGTTCCAAAGGAGAAATCCATCAGCAAGATTGGCCACGGTATGTTTAAAGGATGGGGTTTTGAGAGGGATGGATGGAAGGGATGTGGTGGTCAGACAGGAGATTTCTCCAGACCTGCTCACTGTAAATAACCTTGGCCATCTGAGTTGAAACCTTTCTAGGCAGAGAAATGACTTCTTCCCTCTTGTGTTGCTTCTCTGTGCCTCCTGGACACCACTGCATCGAGTACTGCAAAGCTCACTCCCTCTTGCCATGGTGGCCACCTGTCTTTGCAGCCCCCAGCTGCTTCACCCTGGGCTTCTGTGTTAAATTTGGCACAGAGTCACTGTCATGGGAGAGTTTGGACTTCAGCACTTGTGTCTTTTATGTAAGAGATTGCTCTGGCAAATCCACCACCTAAGGCTGGGCATGGTCGGTACAGATCACACTGTGTCTTTGGTGCCCTGTGCAGTGGTGGGTCGCCAGTGCTGAAGCTGTTCTCCCTCCTTTGGTGTCACCAGCATCTTCTCTTTGCCCTTGTTGGTTTTGATTTGATCTATTTGATCTATTGCAAGCTGGAGCAGAGGAAGTTCCATGGGAATTTAAGGAGAAATGTTTTCCCTGTGAGGGTGAGGGAGCCCTGGGACAGGCTGCCCAGAGAGGCTGGGGAGTCTCCTTCTCTGGAGACATTCAAACCCTCCTGGATGTGTTCCTGTGGGATTGAGTCTGGGTGATCCTGCTTTGGCAGGGGGGTTGGACTAGATGAGCTTTCGAGGTCCCTTCCAACTCCTGACACTCTGATTTCCTCTCTCCCAGCTACCAAACCTGTGGTTTGATCCCTTTTGTTTTCAACCACTCCCTGAAGTGGAGAGCAGGTCTCACAGCCTCTCCAAACACATGAACTTTGCTCGGATTAAACTTTACTAAACTTGGACACGGAGTACAGAGAGTTCTTGGTTCTTTGGTTTCCTCAGGAGAACGTTCTCCCCCTCCCAGCCCCTGCCTTCTGCTATGCTTTGCCCCAGGGGAAGTGAAAAGAGCTCCAGCTGTGTGCTGACCCTGCACCTCCAAAGGCTTCTTATTTTTTTGGGAATGCCTCCTTTTGGCTGAGCTTTGCCTCATCCCTTGCTCTGGAGCAGCCTCTGCTGGACCCGGCTGTGTGTCCTCACGGCTGGTTTGATGCTGTGGGATGGATGCAGGATTCCAAGTCTTTGCTTTGTGGTTCTGTCAGAGCTGTGGTCCTCTGTGAAAGGCACCAAAGATAAACTCAAGCTTATATCTTGCAGTAATTACTTTTTGGTTAGGTTTTAAGGATTGTGGGTTTTTTTTAAGGATGAATTAACTTCTGTGCCTCAGGGTCACACACAGTGGCTGTCACTTGCATAATATAAACCAGGCAGATAATACTCAATTTTTATTCCCTCTTATACACTGTATTTCACACAGCTGCAGCTTGTGGCCAGGAAGCAATTGTATTTTTGGTCTCTAAAGAAGATTTTCCTGTGTCCAAAGCTGGGGCCCCCAACACCAGAACGATGGGGAACTGTTGGGGAGGGGTCAGAGGAGCCATGAAGATGCTCAGAGGGCTGGAGCAGCTCCCCTATGGAGAGAGGCTGAGGGAGCTGGGCTGGTTCAGCCTGGAGAAGAGAAGGCTGTGGGGGGACCTTATTGCAGCCTGGAGGTTGGTGTCCCTGCCTGTGGCAGGGAGTTGGAGCTCTGTGACCCTTGGGGTCCCTTCCAACCCAGACCAGTCTGGGATTGTACAGATCTACAAGTGTCACATCACCATAAGCCACGTTACATCCACTCTTGGGAGGGATGAAAGTTTCTGGCTGCAATTTATCCTGCTTGGCTGTCACCTCTGCAGCTCACCTGAGCCTCTTCTTTCCTCTTAGCTTTACATGCTCATGACCCTGTCTTCAAGCAAATCACCCACTCCTCCAAGGTGCAGGTGAGCTGTTGCTGTTTCCCAGAATGGTCTGGGGAGAAAAAAATACATTACAGAGTAGTTAATCTTAATTTTCTAAATGTCTAAGAGTAATTTTGTCCATAAAAATGAATTTAAATATTTTCAAAGAATAATAGTGTGCAGAAAGCAGCAAACATAAATCTTGGGAAGTTTTCTTGCAGGAATTGGGAAGAAAACTGGGCCTTGAGAGACCAGTAGTTGTGCAAAGCATGTATATCTTCAAGGTACAGTAATTTGAGTTGTCCTGTCACTCAAGAAATAAGACCTTGTTGGGTGGGAAGCTGTGAAACTCTTCACACATCACCTTTCTTTTCTTGCAGCAACCTGGCATTGGCGGTGAAGGTGAGATTTGTGTTCTCTCTGTATCACACTGCAGGTAATGCTCCTTTAGGAAGAGTATTGCCAGGTGAATCGTACTTAAGCCTGTGAGTTTTGCAGTCCAAACCTCCTTAAAATGATTAAAAACCACCCATATTTTCCAGAAATGTTTCTACATCATTTGTGTAGATCAGTGAACGGGGATAATTTGATGTAGGATTTAATGTGAGAGTGGTGAGGGGCTGGAACAGGCTGCCCAGAGAGGGGGTGGGTGCCCCATCCCTGGGGGTGTCCAAGGCCAGGTTGGCTGGGGCCCTGGGCAACCTTGTGTAGCTCCAGGCCTGGAGGTTGGTGTCCCTGCCTGTGGCAGGGGGGTTGGAGCTCTGTGATCCTTAGGGTCCCTCCCAACCCAGACCAATCTGTGTGGGCAGGGTGGTCAAGTCAAGGGGAGAACGAGCCTGCCATCATCCATACCATACTGAATTCCTTGGGGCTTAAAGGACCTGTGTCTCGTTGCAGTGACCCCACACCAGGATGCCACCTTCCTGCACACGGAGCCTCTGGGCAGAGTCCTGGGCTTCTGGATCGCCCTGGAAGATGCCACACAGGAGAACGGCTGCTTGTGGTTCATTCCCGGCTCACACACCAGTAAGAGTCCTGATAGTTCACTCCCTGGTCCTAAGGGTGGAGGAGACCAGGGGCTGTGCTGTGTTCTCTGCACCACCAGTGCCTGCAGAAACACTCTGCTGTCCCTGTGTGGTGAGAGGCTGACTTGATTTACTACAAGGATCCATCCCTGGGCTCTTGTCAAATCTACAACCACATCTTCCAGCAGGCTGGGAGCTGCTCTGCTTTGCTCTTGGCCACCATCATGTCAGCCCATTATAAACAGATTTAGAATGTTTTAAAATTTAAAAAAAATAGGCTATAGACATGATCTTTGAAATTGAGCCCTTTTAAAGCTGTTCCTGGGTCTTTTCTTTTCACTTCAACATCAAGGTCTTAAACCACCAGGTCCTTTCATCCTCCAGTGAAGCAGGTCTTTGCTAGGCTGTTTTCACAGTTTTAACTTGTTCATCTCATCTGAGCTGGGCTGCAAATAGTAATAATCCTCCTTTTGCCTTCCAGAGTAGGAATATGCTGAGAAATCACTGTTGTCTTGTGTCTTTATCCCTGTCCACTCACAAACCCATTTCTTTTCTAGGTCACACCCCCTTCACAAAGACCCCCTTTCTTGCCTGGCCAACAATATTTTTAGTCCTGACAGCCCTATGCACAGGGAATAAAATTCTCTTACACACTCAGAGCTGAATTTCAGCAGACAAGGAAAGCCTCCAAGTCTCTGCAAGGATCCCTTGGACACCATCCAAGCCATCAGAGAAGAGTCAGTGTCCCAGGGGAACCAGATGAGCACAGACTGGTGTAGTGGCTGTTGTGACCGGCTGTAGTTGCTCTGTGTGTGTAACCACCATTGGATTCCCAGCAGAGATTTCTGTTTTTCACTACTTCTAGGGCACATTAATCAGCTTTAAACTGTTGCTCACCTCAACATTCACTTAGGGAGTGTAATCACAGTGCTCTGGAGACTTTTAAAGCACTCATCCCTTGAGTTGCCTGTGCTCTGATTGCAACTGATGCTCTTATAGAAAGGAGAAACGGACCAAAGGTTGCCTTTGCATAAGTGTATGGCTATTTGTGTCCCTGATGGGCTGTGTTGCAATGCACAGAGCCAGAAAGGCAAACAAAAGTTGTTTATCAGTTTCTGCCACAGCTGGAAAGTCCCAAATCTTTGCTTAATGTAAAAAAAACCCAAACCCCACACAAATTATGCAGGGAAAACCTGAAGATATTATAACAAAGTCCCTATTGTTACCAAGAAAAATCAGAGGTACTGCTCCTCTGCTGTGCAGAATGTAGCTGGCTGTTAAACTTTCCTGTGTGCTTGCTTACTCTGTGGGTTTGCAGGTGGAGTTACCCGGAGGATGGTGCGTGCAGCTCCAGGTAGCTCATCGTGTGTGGAGTTTGTAGGGTCGGAGCCACCTTATGATGACAGCCAGTTCATACCTCTGCCTGTAAGTAAAGGTAAAAAAACCCCAACCCAAACAAGGCTGCTTCCCAGCTCAAGAAAAACGAGAGCTAAACCCTTATTTGAGCACTTTCAACTTCCCTTATGTCGTTAAAGTCAGCACAACCTGTAAAAAAAGCCCTATGGGTGTTTCAAACAGGTGGACTTGTTCTCATCCATGGTGAAGTCGTCCATAAGAGTGAACTGAACAGCTCAGCATCCTCTCGCCACGTGTTCACCTTCCACGTGATGGAAGCCAAAGACACGAGCTGGAGCAAAGAGAACTGGTGAGTAAGGTCACCACCCGAACGGGCAGCTGAGGGAACTGGAGCCTTTTCACTGCAGTAGCCAGGATGAACTTCTCATGGTGGCCTTTCTGTTGGGAGTACTTAGGTTGGCAGTAGTTTCACACCTGTAGAACTGGAATAGTCTCTGAAGTTGGTCGTTTTTGGGTTCCTTTAACCTCTTCCTTACTTCCCAGGCTCCAGCCAACTCCCGAACTGCCTTTTCCATCGCTCTACACTTGAAGTTAGTGATTGACTTCCAGAGTCAATAGCTGATCAATATCCCCTGCTGATGTTCCCTTTAAATCCAACTTCCACTAGATCTGCTCTCAAGATTAATTAACCCTCTCCTCAGAACGAGGACCCTCATCACAGGCCCACTCCTGCCTTAACCTCCAGTAGCGCACGAGGCCTACTAGGATCAGCATAGTCATCCAGCCCTTTCGGCAAGGAAACTCCTTCAGACTCTTGACAATAGACCATTAAACACCAGCGAACCTTGACTGGGACCAGTTAGGAAGTATTTCTTCTTGCAAGTAGTCTGTGTTTTCTTCTGTTTATGTGAAGAGCTTGTCTGGTGTGTTTCTTGGCTGTGTCGGTCCTGGCAGTGCAGGGGAATGGCATGTGAAGATGATGAAGATGATGACCTTGCTGTTAGGGCTCTGTCCTGTTGTTGGAATAATAGTGATTTGAAAGAATTCTTCTGTGGGCAAAATGAAGCAGGAAGTCTACTTTTACAACCAATCTTTTGAAGTATTTCTAGCAAGCTGTAGCTGAGTGCTTGATCTGTGGGTGCATTGATTAAAAATACTACAGTTTCCTAAAGATTAATGTTGAAATTCTGGAAACACTCTGATCAAACTAATAACATTCCAATAAAAAAATAGAAATTCTGCTTTTCATCTCATCTCTTCTCTGAGGAAGACACATCCTGTCCTTCTCCACCGGATGGGGCCAGTGCTAAGGTGTCTGATGATGGGTTTGAACTCTCCATGTGCTCAAGAGCAATTATTATCCCCACAACCCCAACAAAACCAAACAAGTGAGGTGAAACCTCCTGAGTGTTAAGAAACTTATGTTACACATGAGGCAAGCTCAAGCCTGTATCCTAAGCTGAGCAAGTAGGTGTCATTTCAGTGGTGCAGTGACAACCCTGAGATAGGAGCCCAGTATCACCAATACATTAATTGATGTGGTAATAACCTTAACGCTGCTCAGGGTCCCCAGACCAGTCAGACTCAGAGTCTCTAGTCTGACTCATCCCTTCCAGAAGTATTTTGCCCGTCTCTGATTTGATGTGAAACAGTTTCATTTGGTCTCTTTATGAGAACACGTTTCCTTTCAGCCCCTTGGGGCGTTGTGATGCACAATAGGTTCTGTACAGTGGAGGAGTCGTGGTAGAGGAGTGATGAGGTGGCTGTAATTGGAATTAGGAAGCTGGGAAATAGCAACAGCCCCAATGCCAAGCTCGGTGTCTGCAGGTAAGGCTGCTGCCCTCCCCCTGCAGTTGGTTTGAAAGCTGAGTGGGGTGGAGGGGAAATGATCTTTACTCTGGCCTTATTTTATGATGTTAACAGTGAAGGCTGTGGAAGCAGCTAAAGCTTTTCCCTTCTCTTTCCATTAGAAGAGTAAATAATTTAGCACAGCACCTTTCAGCTGAGGAGCAAGCATTTGTTCCCTGGTTATAGCCACCACTACTGCAATGTCAACTCTTCTAGTTAGTTAATGCATCAATAGAAGGCAGAAGCTGGACTGGATTTGCAGGATTTCCAGTTAAACACAAAGGAAACAATCCCTGAGTCTGGTTTCCTATGGAGCAGCTGAGAAAGTTGTTGTGTTATTCTGGAGAATTTTGACATCCTCAGGAAAAGGATCGAATCTGGGGAGACCTGCCCAGGCTGGGAGGGGGTGAATTGAGCAACGCTGCCCCTGGGCTATCTGAGTCTCTCAGCTGTTTCAGTCCAGGCTTGTTGCAGAGACAAACATCGGGTTCTGGGGCCAATTTTGCTGTCTTCTTGTCTGGCAAGGAGCAGTAGTTTCACTCCTCCTCCACTCTTAGTCCCACTCCTCAGATGCAGTCTCAGGGCTAGGATTGCAGGACTGAATTGTGTGGCACACAAAACTGTTCACAGAAGTGAGTAAAAAGCAGTGTCAGAAGTTAACTCTGTCCTGGGAACAAGGATCTTGGAATGCAAATCATCTGCTTGGATGTCTCTCAGGGGAGGGAAGGGGCAGGGAGGTTCACATCTTGTGTCTTGGAACAAGGGGCACTTGGCAAACTGGTGAGAAGAGTGTCAGTACAGAAGTGTTCAATCCATAAAATCAGGGTGGGTTTTTTGGCCACAAAATGGTAGCTGTAATTACATGGCCTGAATCAAACAGCTCTGCTCAGCTTGTTGACAGCAGCATTTTTATGAAGTATTTGATTAACCACCTAGCTGAAAAAAAAATGTAGAAAATAGAAGACTGCAATAGTATTATTAAATAAGTTTATTGACTTTAACAGATTTTTCTGTTTGTGATTAAGGTGTAATTAGTTTTTCTGTGACTTTGCCAAGTTCCACCCCCCTCCCATAGCAACTGCTATTCTGAATGAACCGAGAGCTTAAAATCTTGTGGAAGATAAAACCTCCTTATTTGTTGCATAAACCCCCAGGGCTAAACCTCCAACTCACATCAGCACTGCTTGGAGTAGAGTCCCTTCCATTCCCAAACCTCCTGCTCCAGATAAAGTTTATCTAGAACCACAGGTATTGAGTTGTGTTCATATGTCACAGTGCATTGGTGGGGCTCTTGCTGCCAGGGACTGGATACAGGGGGACAGTGGTATTCACTGGGTGCAGATGGTGGCCACCCTTTTATAAACCACACTTTAACTGGTGCTGGTAAGAAAAATGAGGAGTTCACATGTGCAGGGACACAAGACAGCAGGGCTCAGTACAGTAAAACGAGTTTGGGCTCCAATGCAATAGAGAGGTACCAAAATCTGTCAGGTTTGGTGATGTGTTGTCTCTCAGTGACTTACCTCTTCTTCCTCTACCTCAGAGCACCCAGAAGAGATGTGAGAATAGTTTAATCAATCATCATTGTGTTACATCACACTTGTGTTCTTCTGAGAAGGCAAACCAACCCATGCTGTATTAAACAGGGGGGAAAAACCAAGACCAAACCCAAACCTTTATTTTAAATAGATCCTTTTCATTCCTGTTCCTAACGATGTGATCTGCTGTACCAAAAGCAGTGCTAGGATGGGCTCTGAGCTCTCACCACACCGCTACTCTGTTATCACTTCTCTCTAGAGAAGGAGAAACTTCTGGTCCTGAAAGTGCTTCTAAACCATAAACATTATCTGGAGGTAGAGGGGCAGCAGCAGATTATCAATCTGTGTAGTATAAGCTTCCAAAAGAGACACTAAGCTCACGGACGCCAGAATCCAGGCGTAGCTGGAGTTCAGGTTCACGCTGCTGTCAAAGATCAGAATGAGAGCCACAGCAATGATCTGAGCAAAAATTGCTGTCATTGTCCCTTCAAAGGTCTTCTTTGTTCCTGGCCATTTGATTTCCCCCATGGTGCTGCCAAAAACGGAGGCGATCGTGTCTCCTACCCCCACTGCCAGAACCCCAGAGTAGGGGACCAGCGCTCCTGCCCCAGGCAAGGTACCTTTAGGAGCACAAGATCTGGGGAACAACCACACTGGGAGGGACATGCCAAGGAGGAGATAAATATGAGTCAAGATGAGAGGTCCACTGTCCCTTTCATCCAAGAAGAGGGACAGCAGATGCCTCAGGGTTTGGCCAAATGGTTTGATCCTGAAGTACCGGATGTACTCCAAGAAGATGAACACTGCCAGGCACAGCACTGCAGCCACGTGGAGAAGCTGGCGGTCATAAATGAGCCCAGGAACATATGTAGCTACAACAATGAAATGGAAATACTTCCTGGTGACAGTGGAGGCCTGGTGCTTTTTAGATTCAGATGATCTCTTAGCGTTCTGGTAGAAAACTACACCACATGCTGAAGCAGCCAGAAAGGTCCAATACAGCAGCAGGTAAACCCTTGTCTGTGTCTGAAACAGAAACTGGAGTAGCCAGAACAAAGGGTTCCTCTGGATCAGTCGGTACAGCCAGGGCATGATGACCCCTAAGCCCAGCACTGCTGTCATCATGTGGAAAAACAGGGAGGAGATCCACGTACCCGAATCCATGAAGAGGAAGAGCACGGTGAAAAAGAGCCCAAGAAGAACAACTCCAACAACTGCTACCAGAAGGAAGAAGTCTATGGGATCCCCCCTGCCCTCGATTACGTTCAGTGAGCATTTAATGAGCTGATTGAGAACAAAACTCACACCTCCCAGAACCAGCAGCGCTTCTCCCGGCGTGAAGCATCGGGGCAGCAAGTACAGCAAGATCATGCTGAGGTAGACGAAAATCAGCAGCACTTCTAGGACCTCTATGACTTCTGAAACAGTCAGGGAGTGCTTCATGGTATAGATAATCACACTGCCAGCCACACCAGTAAGGATGCACGTGTTGGTTGGCACGGGTTTCGTGACGCCGACCGCGATGACAGAGAGGAAGAGGGCAAGCAGCATCCCGGAGGAGGCGACCACTACGCCGAAGCGCTCGAAGGACACGATGCCAGCAGACCTGCACCTCTCCTTCATGGCGATGCCCAGCAAGGGGGTGACCATGCTGGCGGGCAGCAGCCCGCTGTTGGCGCTGGCGCGGAACTGGAACACGGCCCCACCCAGCTGCAGCAGCCGGTCCCATTTGAACTGGACGTAGAAGGCCTGGACGGCCAGAGCCACGGCGCACCAGGAGTACCGGTCCCACACCGCCGCGTGCACGGAGAGAACCAGGGTGAAGACGATCAGGGATTCCACCAGCACTGGCTTGTTGAGCATGGTTCCAGTCCAAGGGGGGCTGAAGCTTCCGAAGTCTCTCTCGGGAGTCCTGCTGTGCTCAGTAGTTGTCCATTGGGATGAATTCCCTTTCGTGCTACTGCAATTCCTATTGGGGGGGGGGGAAACAGGCAAACAATGAATGCTGTTACTAGAAAAGCTAAAGCTAAAGCTTTTCTACACCTGTCTAAAGCTCAGTTTAAACTGATAGTTAGGTGCCAATTGTTTGTGTCCAGTTCTGGGCTCCCTGGTGTAAAACAGACAGGGATCTCCTGGAGAGAGTCCAGAGGAGGCTACGGAGATGCTGAAGGGCCTGGAGCATCTCCCCTGGGAGGAAAGGCTGAGTGAGCTGGGGCTGTTCAGCCTGGAGAGAAGAAGACTAAGGAGGGACCTTATTAATGATTATCAATATCTTCAGTATGGGATGCAGGGGGAAATGGGCAGCCCCTTTTCAGTGTCTGTGGGGACAGGACAAGGGGCAATGGCTGCAAGTTGGAGCACAGGGAGTTCCACACCGACACAGGAAAGAACTTTTACCCCGTGAGGGTGAGGGAGCCCTGGGACAGGCTGCCCAGGGGGTGTGGAGTCTCCTCTGGAGAGATTCCAGCCCCATCTGGACGCCGCCCTGTGCAATATGAGCTCATTATTAGAGGATTGCTGCCTTGTGCCCTTGTTTGTACAGCCTGAAATCCCTGATTGCCAAACAGTTTCATTACCTTCACTGTAATATTTTTGCTACCACAGTTTGTTTTTATACAGGACAGGAGAAGAATTAATCAACACCTCAGAGTTATCATGGGCAAGATCCATCCCAGCTGGTAAGGGTCTGGGTGGGGGGCATCCCACCCCAGGCTGGCAAGGGTCTGGGGGGGTCCCACTCATTTTTGAGCATAGAGAAGGGGGAAGCTTCAGGCTTACTAGAGAGGGTCAGGGTAAATACCTCACACTCACTCTGGCGGCTTGAAGGCTGCAGCCCAGCTCTTGCATCACAGCCCCCCGCAGCAGGCTGCCGGCCAGCCGGGCTGTAGGGCGGGAGGAACCCGCCGTGAGCCCCAGATCCCCCGCTGTAACGCTGCGGATTTGAGAGCCGCTACCCCGAGACCCCGCAACACGGGGTTTCACCGTCTTCTCGCGCCCCGTTCCCCGCCGTCAGGTAACGCGAAGCTCCCCCAGTGCCCGCCCGTTCCGTGACCCGCGTCCCGGTGGCTCCGGCTGGGGAACCCTGCGCACCGCCCTGCCCACAAACGCCCGGCAGCCCTCACCCCGCTGCAGCAGCTGCTCCCGGCCGCATCCCCGCAGCGCCGCGGGCTCGCCGCCGCCCTGTCCTCCCGCGCCGCCCTGTCCTCCCGCGCCGCCCTCCGCCGCGCTGCCCCGCACGCAGCTCGACCTTCGCTACCGGGAAGCCGCAGGAGGAGGAGGGTCTCGGAGCCGCTCGGATGCTCTGCCCAGGAACGCCCCAGGTCGAGCCGAGCGCGCACCCACCTCTCAGGACGCCGCCATCTTGGCGCCGCCGCCTGGTCACATGACCCACCGAACGGGCCGGAGGCGGGACTGCGGTTCCACCACGTGACGCCGGCGCCGGGAAGGAGGAGGAGGGGGGGGAGGGAAGGGAATGACTCCGCGCCGCGGGTCACGTGAGAGGGGAAACGAAGATGGCGGCGGGCGGGCCGTGCGCGAGGTGCGGGACGCGGCGGCGGCTGCTCCGTGGGAGTGGGGAGGCGGTGGCGGGCGAGGGCGGCCCCCGTGCCTATGGTCACACACTGTTAGGCGAGGGGGGAGGCGGAGAGAGACCCGGGGAGGGGGGTGGGAGGAGCGCGGCGGCACCGAGGGGGCGGGAGGGGGGAGCGGGAACCGGAGGGTTAACGGCAGCGGGGCCCGCGCCGGGCTGGCCCCGCCCCGGCGCGCAGCCAGGCCCCGCCTCTCCCTGAGGCGTTGGGCGGGCAGCGGGTGGCCGCGGCGGCCCCGCGGCTCTCCCGCCGGGGAGGGGAGACGTACAACGTCCAACCCGCGTGGCTAAAAGCCGCTGCGGGGGCCGCGGCTCGGGTTGCGCCGGCGTCCCGGAGCCGTCTGCCGGGCCTTCCCCCGCCGCCCGGGGCGGGGGGGGGCGGGGGGGCGGGATCCGGGCCCCGGCGCTTCGCGGGCACCAAGGGCCGGGCGGAGATGTGGGAGACGCGCCCAGGAGGATGCCCGGCGCGCCCCGCGCTCGGCGGCCGCCTCACGTCGATGCCTCCGTTAGTCCCCAGCGCGTTTCCTGGCGTTTGTCGTGGCGTTTCTGGGCCGGAGCGCGGTCAGGCGGCGAGTTTGTGTCGCTGCCGGTAGCCCCCGGCGGGGGTGAGAACACCCCCCTGCTACACCCCGTCACCTCCGGGCAGCTGGCAGGGTGGAGGGGAGCCCCTTCCTTGTGAGGAGAGGCCCAGGGAGCTGCGCCGCTGTAGCCTGGGGAGAAGGAGGCTGAGGGGTGACCTTAGTGATGTTTATAGCCATGGAAAGGGGTGGGAGTCAGGAGGATGGAGCCCGGCTCTGCTCAGGGGTGGCAGCGGCAGGACAAGGGGCAAGCTGGAGCAGGGGAGGTTCCACGTGAATATAAGGAGGAACTTTCCCCTGTGAGGGTGACAGAGCCCTGGGACAGGCTGCCCAGAGAGGCTGTGGAGTCTCCTTCTCTGGAGACATTCAAACCCTCCTGGATGTGTTCCTGTGGGATTGAGTCTGGGTGACTCTGCTCTGGCAGGGGGTTGGGTCTTTCAAGGTCCCATCTAACTCTTGGTGTCCTGTGACTCTGATTCTCTAGCTGTCTTGGAGTCTAATGAACGACCTGATGGCAAACCACCGTCTGCTTTATTCACAGAAGAGGTTGGGAGGGAATGCAAAGTGGAAGGGTTGGTGCTCTGCAAGGCTGGAGCTGAGTTCTACAAAGTGATTGATTATGACTATTTTTGGTAAAATTCTGTGGCCTTTCAGTGCTCTGTGTGGGCCGGGGAGCTTGCTCAGAGGTGGGGTTTGTTAGCTTGTACACAGGGAGGTATGCCTGGCTATCAAGGAATCAGTAGGTAGAAATTATATTGATGGACATACTGGAAGCAATAGGTCTTACCATTTAAATAGCACCTTGTGTTGGAAGTTACACATGACTTTCACTGCCATAGTGAGGGGTTTTTTTTGATGATGCTGTTTTAAAAATAAGTTGGTGAGTGTTCTTGCTTTTGCAGAGAGTCTTTGTGTGGGGAGCTGCAGTGTTTAACCCCAGGTTTGTGTGGGGTTGCTATCAAATCAGCATTTGTCTGAGTTCCTGAAATGTTCTTTTTGGCAGGTAATGCTTTTTCAGAGCTGGTGTAGGGACACCTGTTTTTCTGGGTGCACATGCCATGCTCAGGATTTGATCTGTAATACTTTATGGTGCAGACTGGCTTTGCTGCAGAGCTCTGGGGAAGGAAAAAGAAGCTAAGGATAAATGTAATAAAGACCTGTGGCGCGTTGTTCTGCCTTATGTAAAGGTGCTGCAGTTCTTCACTTAATGCAGTATGATATTCCACTTAAGAGTGAAGGATGAAATTGTTATGGAAGAATTTGTTGGGAGGAGAGCATTGAATATAAGTGAATAAAGTATTGCTCTGTACTTCCATTAGGTTTTTCTTTACTAAACTCAAACTCAGAAGTAGCAAAATCAAACCAGACTAATAAACTGATATAAGTGTGATGCTTCCTGGATAGGAGTTTGCAAACCTTGCTGTATGAGTTGTCACCTTCTGGGTCTTTCCTGGGTTCTTTAGGGACATCTGAAACTGGTCAGCTAAAAATAATGTTCCTTAAGTCAGTTTTCTTACCTTGCAGTGTGGTCTGGTCTGAGTTAATGGTAGGTTTGAAAAGGTGTAAGCTAAATGGAGGCTTGAAGTAGTGTTCATCATTAAAATACTCTCCCCCTTTTCTCTTCCTCTGCAGGAGCAGCAGAGAATTGTGGACGATTCTGCTGGGCAGATCAGCTTTAAGAGAACCAGTAAGTCCATGTTTTCCTGGGCAGGTTTGCCCATCTCTGAATGGATTCCATGCCTGAATGTGTCATTCATCATTTCAGAATTAGTGAGAATAAGTTTTGCTGCTTTTCCCCTCTTTCTCAGTGCAATTTTTGTTCCTCTGTCTCCACTACTTGTTCATTCTTCCACTCCTTGTTTGTAGCTGCTTCAGGAACTGCCTGGAAGGGTGTATGTGGAAAGGTGGTTTCCTTTCTGGAGAGGACACAAGTGCTACTTTCTAGACTGGCTGGCCTGGGGTATTCATGAGTGGTACAGCCTGCTTCCTTCTTTTCTGGGATGGAGCCCGTGCTTTCAAGAATTTGCCCAGAGGTTGGAAATCCAGATGTTTCTGAACCTAGCCCATTGCCTCCTGTTTCCTCTCCCTTCCTGTGATTAGGCAAGGCAGCTCTCTCATACACTGTGCATCTGGAATCACTCTGAATCACAGATGCTTCTCTTGTGGTGCTCCCGACTCTTTGTGGTGGTGGAATTTCTTTGCTTCACCTAAATTTAACAAATCTGATACTCTGCAGCATGTGTTGAGGAATCCACTCAGCAGTATATGTTTTTTGGGTTTTTTTTTTTTTAGGCACAGATTGCAGCAGAATTGAACAAGCACTGGCAGAGATTGTTAGAGGGACTTTCATACTATAAACCACCAAGGTACAGTAATTGTCTGATTTAGAGATTAATCTCTAAACCACTCCTAATAAGTAGAGAAACATGTTAAATATTTCTCTCTGATTAGTTAAAATAGATTTTACTGTCTTGCATGGCTTGAAATGCCAGAAGAGGAAGAGTAAGAGACAGTACTTTATCTGCATAACATTTTTGGGTGTAAAAAGCAGACTATAAAGAAGTAAGAGGAGATTTTGCTGCTATTGCTGATATGATGGGTAGCTGTTAACCCTCCCCTCTGCTGAGCTGCAGTGATCACGAGCAAGTGTGCAGCCTGTGGAGAAATGAATCCTCTTGACACTCAGTCATCCCAGAAAGATACCCAGATTCCCTTAATGGAGGAGATAGAATGGATATAGTCTGCATATTTTACAGTACTCTGCATCTATTTCAGTAATAATGGTGAACAGTGTTCAGTTTTGTCAGGCAGGAAGATTACAGAATATTGTTTGAAATACTGAAGGACATATAAGTCCTAAAGCAAGTGTTCACTTTAAACTGATAGACCTGAGAACTTTGAAATTAAGCCTCTGAAGTTCATTCTTGGGGGTTGCTGCATTTTTCATGGCTGAAATTTCTTCTTTTTTCTTTAGTGCAACGTCTGCAGAAAAAATAAAAGCTGATAAAGATGTAGCTGCTCCACTAAAAGAGTTGGGTCTGAGGGTCAGCAAGTTTTTGGTGAGTGAAGGTGCTGCTCTAACTACTTTTTATCCCTGCAATTGGAAGGCACTGTTGTTGGGAGACTTTTGTTTAAGCCTCTTGATGTTGAGTAGAGGCAGAGTTAATATTCTGGAATTTAATTGTTTGGAAGAAATTTTTATTTAATGAATATTTTTTTTTTTAAATGTAAAGACATTTTAAATTCTGGAATTTAATTGTTTGGAGAAGAAGAGCTACCCAAATAATTGAAAGAATCTTCATCTTTAATGAATTTAGGTGGCATTTATTAATTTCAGAGCCTCTCTTTTTTTCAGGGTCTGGATGAAGAGCAGAGTGTGCAGTTGTTACAGTGTTATCTTCAAGAGGACTACAGAGGAACCAGGGACTCCCTGAAGGTCCATAGCTCCCATTTATGTTTTATTTACTCCACATCTTTCCTTAGTACCAGTAATTTGTTGATGTGTATGGTCACATGTGAGTCTGAGTTCTGATTTGGAAATGGTTTTGTAGCTGCTTTTCTCTGAACCTACAATGCTCACAGGTCACTTTAAGGAAATTAAAGTGACATTTGTAGCAGGTGTCATGGCCTAACTTTCTAGGAGGCCAACGTGCTTGAGTCCCTGCAGGAATACAGGAAAACCACAAATCTGTGAAGGAGAGGAGATGAAGAACAAATATGCAGTTGCAAATGAGTGTTTTAGCTTTATACTTTTGGAATCTGTCTTTCCAAAAGAAATGGGAAAGAAAATTGTCTTCTGTTTGTATCAGTCTTTTTGAGAGTCTGTGTTTTGTCTCTCTCTCTGCTGTAGCTGATTGTTTATGTTCTGTTTTGCTTACAGACAGTTCTTCAGGATGAAAGGCAGAGTCAGGCTCTGATGCTGAAGGTTGGTCACTTCCACTTGTATTTTCCATTGAAAAGATCTTTTGCCGGAGAACCAATATAAATCCAGAAAATCTTGGAATAATCCAAGTGTTCCTTCACATAAGGAACAGATTTTGAACAGTGTTAATAGCTGCTACAGAAAGGAAACTCTAGGCTTAATAGGAGACAGTTTAGCTTGGCAGATGGACACTCATGTGTTTTCCAAAAGCTTAGAGGTTTCTATGTTACTGTCTGAAGTGACAGCTCTGAAATGGAGACACATCTGACAGGGTAATAGGGATAAGGAATAAGAGGTTATCTCTCTCTCTGGTTTTGCCTTTCTTTTCCAAATTTTCTCACTTAGCAGTGTAATTATAGTCATGTCCCTATGGAGGTGTTTTACTGAGTTCTATAAAGTTAATTAAGTATACTTTCCTTCAGATAACCTCAAAACTGCTTAGTTGAAGCTCCTATAGTCATGTTTGAGCACTATATATTCTTGGGATGAAGGCCTTGGCAGCGTATGGGAGTTGGACATTAACAAGTTGATATCAGTGGCCCTGTGTGTTCACAGCTTGCTGACTATTACTATGAAGAGAGGATCTGCATTCTACGCTGTGTACTCCACCTCCTCACTTATTTTCAGGATGAGAGGCATCCTTACACAGTGAGTACAGGCACCTTTTCCTGGATGTGATGTCACTGAAGTAGGCTAAATATGTCATTTGTGTCATACTTGACCACTTGTGATTGTAAAAAGTATGGGAGTGTGCAAGTGAGAGGTTCATTCATTTACTCTTTTATTTAAGGCACAATACTTCCAGTGTGTTGAGAAGTTGGACAAGGAACTAGTTCCTAATTACAGGAAACAGTTTGAAGCCCTGTACAAAGCAGAAGCTCCTACTTGGGAAACACATGGAAACCTCATGGTATCTTGTCTCTTGCTATTATTTATCAAACTTACCAGTCTTTCCTTATGCCTACTGTATTGGAAAGAGTCTGTGTGCAGATGCAGTTAAAAAGGGTGTTTCTCCTGGTTCAAGAATTTGTTTTCTCTGTAACAGAGCACACTACTCAGGAGCAGAACTGCATGGAACCTGGTGTTCCCTGCAGTAAATCCACTGACACCCCTAGGCTAACAGATCTTGTTTCTCCGTAGCTGTCTGTAATCTCTCTGCATCATTGAATACAGTGTCTGTATTTACAGCCACTGATACAAACAGCTGGTTACACAAGCTGTGGGAGTGCCTCCACACTTAGTCTCTAACTGCTTAGAATGACCTGTGAGCTTCAGCATCCCACAGCAGAACCTTTCCTTGTGCAGACAGAACGCCAGGTCTCCCGGTGGTTTGTGCAATGCCTCCGCGAACAGTCCATGCTCCTGGAAGTCATCTTCCTCTACTATGCCTACTTTGAGATGGCACCTGATGACCTGCTGGCGTTTGCAAAGATGTTCAAAGAACAGGGGTTTGGAACTAGACAAACCAACAGGCATTTGGTGGATGAGAGCATGGATCACCTGGTGGATCGCATTGGGTGAGTATCCTGTTTATTTGTGGACCTCACAGCAATTGTCTTCCTCAGGGGAAAAAAAAAAGCATTTATAATTCTTGCTGCTTCTTACTTCAAGCTGAGCTTATTGTGATGAAGGCAAAATAAGTTTTCTGGTCATGTTGGAGGTTTGTGGCAAAATGAAGGTGTGATTGCAAAGTAGAGAGGTAGGCAGATACTCACCTTAATCTAGGATATAATCTTGCCTCTGGTAAGAATGTCAATGAAGACACAGTGCCACACCTTAGATGGTCTAGTGGTGAAGTGAAATTGTGTCTTCACAGTCCTGTGCTGGTAGTCTGGCTACTGTCTGCATGCAGGCAAGTGTTCTCTCTCTGACCTCTCTTCTTAACTGTGTTGCCTCAGCTCAAGCTACTGTGGAGCTGCTTGTAAATGGCAGTAATGCCTTCATTTTGCTCCATCAGGCAGAACTTGTGGCTAGGGGGAATGAAAATCCATCCAGGTGGCAAGGAGTTCCAAAGCTGGAAAAGCTATATTCAAATTTCAGTGGCCATTTTTTGTCTGTTCAACCAGAAATGATGGTCCTGAAGATTGTAATCTGCCATATACTAGTGTTTCTAGATAAAGTATGGATGACCTGCTGTTAATTTTTGTGTAAATTCTTACTGGTTTAAAGAAGGGCTGAACAAAAGCAAACTAAAGGTTATTTTTGTCCACTTATAATTTTAAAAAAACCCAACCTTGAATACTTAAAGTTCCTGACCTGTTTGTTTTTATTCTTTTGCTGCTTGTAGCTACTTTAGTGCTCTCATTCTGGTGGAAGGCATGGAAATTGACTCCCTCCATGAACGTGCTTTGGATGACAGGACAGAGGAGCACAAATTAGCCAACAACGACCGCATCCACCAGGTAAAACACCCGCAGAGTAACCCCTCATCAGGCCTAACAGTACAGAACTACTGTGGTTAGGCCATCTTTAAGTCATTAAACCTTGCAGAAAAACAGACTGAGGCTGCAAGTATGTAATTTGGTGAGCTGCATGTTTGAAATACTTGTCTGTAAGGGGAAGGTGACTGTTAGCCAGGAGATGGAACAGCTGTATGCTGAGCATGAGCTCCTTTCAGAAGGTAGCAGTGATTTTGCTTTTGTCTTGTCTGCACAGGAGATGGACAATCAGCTGCTGCAGTTAGGAGATGTCTCACATCATGCCCTGGTGCTTTTGGCCTGGGCTTTGCTCCGTCACACTGTAAACCCAGAGGAGTCAACGAGTGTTATCAGGAGAATGGGCAGCACTGCTATCCAGCTGAATGTTTTCCAGTACCTGACAAAGCTGCTGCGCTCCCTGAGCAGTGGGGGGAAGAATGTGAGTTTTCTATAATCATGTATGTCAGCTCTTGGAGGTTTTGTAACCACTGCTGATGGAAATGTATGATGGGAAGCGGATGATTTTGAACCACCGTTCCTTCAAACTACACCAGAGTATTCACTAAAGCATGTTCTATCATCTTACCTTCTTTCAGTGGAGATCAAGTTGAAATTAAACAGATTTTTATCCTCAAAGAACGATTTTTAAAAAGCTGTTGTAAGTTGAGGAGGAACTACATCTCCTTTGAGCAGAATAGACTGCATTTAATCACATTTGTTGTTTTCCCTTCATAAATCTACTTGCTGTTGTGGATCTTGAGTATTAGATGATTTAATTTCGCGCTGTTCCCTGTATATGGTTTCACTAGACAACACTGTATGAGGAAGAGTAAACTATGTAGGCAGAAACCAGTGAGAGCAAATCCTTCTTCTGATGTTTGGAAGGCACGTCTAATGATAACAGTAGTGGCAAGATTTCTCATTTCATTAACAGATATGTCCTGTTAATGTGGAGCTTAACTAATGACTGCTTCCTGATGTGCTGCCCCTGGGCTGACTGCAGTGAGGATGGATTTACTCAGTTTATAAAGCAGACTGAGAGGTCACAGTGTGTTCTGTAACACACAGTTTTTCCCCTATAACAGCCTCATGTGTTCTTTCTTTCCAGTGTACTGCCAGCACAGCTTGTATGTGTATTTATGGACTTCTTTCCTTTGTCCTGACATCACTGGAATTACATACATTGGGCAACCAGCAGGTAAGCACACAAGGCTCATTGCAGCTGTTACCTAATATAAAATAACTTATCATAACTGATGCTAATGACTTGTGTTAAATTGTAGTCTTGTGTTGGAGACTGCAAACTGTATTTGACATAGATCTAAAAGAGTGATTTGCTGGTTTTCCTACTGCATTTACACAGTGCAGACATAGTAAACACCTCTGCAGATGAGCTGATGAGCTCTTGAGGTCCCTTCCAACCCCTAGGATTCTGTGATTAGTAATGACAGAGAGTACCTTGGACTTAGTGCTATGGGTTTGGACCTAATAAATAATATATACTCCATTTCCAAGTTTGAGAAGACATCAGATAGCCCTTTGCAGATACAATGGACAGGGTTGTCCTGGCTGGTGCATTCATGATAAGGAGCGTGGCTTTGGGCTGCCTGTGTGTTGGGAGTTTCTTGCTGTCTTGAGTAGAGGAAGCACTTACATCTTAGCTGGTAAAAAGGGAAGCTTAAAGTCCAGAGATGTGGCAGAACTCAGTTGGGATGAAGTCCCTCTGTGTAAATTAACCTGTATGTGTTTCTCTTCTTTTGAAGGATATAATTGATGCTGCATGTGAAGTTCTGGCAGCTTCCAGCATTCCTCAGCTCTTCTGGAAGACGGTGAGTGTGTTGGCAACTTCTTTAACCTACCCTACTTCTAACTAAAACCCAATAAAAGATCATGTTTGGGGAAAGGAACAGACTGACTGTAATTAGTTAGTTTCTAGGAGGGCATGAGGAGCTAGTGTTCACTTGTATCTATCTCTGATTTACTTTTGCCCTTTCCTGCCTTTTAGGTACAGCCTTGGCTTTACTCTTGAAGGATACTGGAACAAGTTTTAATATAGGTGATAGTTTAAACCAGGGCTGGGGTTGCAAGGATTGAACTAACTGCTGGCAAAAGCATTATGCTTTTTTTTTTGTTGTTGTCACAGAATTAGGATGATATGTAATGCATTATAGTATTTCCTGCCTTGTACTTGCACACTGCCTCATGCTTTAGTCTGTGCAAGGACTGGAGTGGTACTTTTGTGCATGATCATGTTAAATGTACAATTTCAAAAAGAACTGTGTCCTTGTGTGATGCTGAGACCATTTTAGCATTTCATTTTACTAATAGAACATTTGTTTTCTGTTTCCACCACCAGGAACCTACTGCAGGTCTGGGTATTATCCTGGATAGTGTATGTGGGATGTTCCCCCATCTTCTTAGTCCTCTCCTTCAGCTGCTCCAAGCCCTTGTGTCTGATAAATCTACTGCAAAAAAGGTACAGGATCTCTCTGGGTGTTTGGGAGATGACAGGGATAACATGCCATGTGGTGATTCTTTCTTCTCATTGCACGTGCTTCTTTCAATTGCAGTCTTAGATAACAGACACTAAGCTTTTGCCTAAGAGCAGTGGACAGGGCTTCTTTTTAGGAAGAGCTCCTGTGCTGTTGCAGGACTGTTCTCTGGCTTTTGGAAAACTTTTCAACTCTAGCAGCTGAAAATGAAGCTGCTGCCTAATTTTTCAGGTTATATAATGAGAAGTTCCTCATTCATTAGTTGGACACTTGTCTGGACAAGTCAGCTGTCTAATAATGTTTTGCTAGGGATGATATATTAGAAGGTTATTGTCCATGTCAAGAAGACTTGTCTGTTCCTGGAAATGACCTGGCTGATTAATTTTTTAAAAGGTCTGGCTCTTTGGCTGTATTATTTAAGCTCTCTCTGTACACAGGTGTACAGTTTCCTGGATAAAATGTGCTTCTATATTGAACTCTACAAACGTAAACCTCCTGATGTCATCTCCCATGAAGACGGCACGCTTTGGCGAAGGCAGGCTCCAAAACTCCTCTACCCTCTTGGTAAGGAAACTGCACCTGACCTCTTCTTATCAAAATGCTTTGGGGGAATTTAGTTCTTTATCTGGCTTCTAACTCATGGGTCAGCTTGTGACTCTGTTTCACGTGCTTCCTCAATCTTCAGGAGTGGGTCAGACAAATCTGCGGATCCCACAGGGGACAGTGGGCCAAGTGATGCTGGATGATCGGGCGTATTTGGTCCGGTGGGAATATTCCTACAGCAGCTGGACACTGTTTACCTGTGAGATTGAGATGCTGCTCCATGTTGTGTCCACAGCAGGTGAGAGAGACTGGGAATAGAAAAGAGAATAAGTAATGGTTGATTGGTATCAATTTGAGGGTAATAGGATTGAACAGCTCTGAAGAATTTTGAAAGGAACCTGATTTTTAAAGTGTTTATAATGCTGTAAAATTCACTGCAAAAGGCCAAGAGCATGTAGTGAGATGACATAAATTTTTGATGAGGGAGAAGTTGAGATATATAAAAATAAATGCATTTTTTGCTGTGGGGAATGATCATGAGGATGTGTGATAAGATTATTGTGCATTGTTCCAGGTTTGATTACTGCTTAAGTACGGTTTTGCATTCAAGTTTTATTTTTCTTCCCCAGATGTGATTCAGCATTGCCAGAGGGTCAAGCCAATCATTGATCTGGTTCATAAAGTCATCAGCACTGATGTATCGATAGCAGATTGCCTCCTGCCAATCACATCACGAATCTACATGCTCCTGCAGAGGTAAATCACTGACTGGCATGAAGCCCCTGACAGTGGAAGTACCTGAGAAGATAAATGAGCTGGAAGAATGGCTAATTACCAGTCTTGCTTTGGAAGAAGCTGTCTCACTGCTTGAACTCCCCAAGACTGGTATTCAGTTCTCATGTCTGTTGTGGCTACACACTGGGTAACACTTTGATGCAGCAGAATGGCCCCTCTTCCACCTCTTTCCTGACTGTTGTGTAATGTTACCCATTTAAAAGGATTTCTTATTGGTAGCATTTACATGAAAGGGGAGTTGAACATATCATTAGAGCAGTAACTTCCAGGGGTTAAGCTGTACTTATTAACTCTCCTCTCAAGTGTTAAGTGCCTGGGAATTGATGTGCTGCTGGGTAATTATCGTTCACTGTGACAGTCTCCTGTCTTGCCAGCCTCCCCTCTTGCAGTAAATTGATTTGACTCAGGTGTGAGGGGGAGGTGGCAAGTCTAGACAGAAAGTACAGACAGTGGTGTCTGTATTTGCCTGGTTAGGTTATATACTTCTGTACTTCTTTTTTTAACAGAGCAACAGTATATAGGCTATGCCACAGGTGGCAGTGCTTTTTATGCATGATATTTCTTTTTCCTAGGCTAACAACTGTAATCTCTCCCCCTGTGGATGTTATTGCTTCCTGTGTCAATTGTTTGACAGTACTGGCTGCTCGGATGCCAGCCAAGGTGAGGAAGTGACCCTCTGGGTTTGCTGGGTTTGGGAAGTAGTGGGCATGTATATGAGAATGAGAGGAGTATCTGTACTTCTCTTGCAGGTTTGGACTGACCTTCACCATACAGGGTTCTTACCATTTGTTGCCAATCCAGTGTCCAGTATGAATCACATGATTAGGTATTCTTGATCCCCCTGCCCTTTTTTGTTTGCTTTTTCGCCCTGCCTTATTCATAACCTTTCTTAAGAACTTTCTACCAGTGTGAAATCTATGCTTCTGACTTCTCTGTCACATCAGAGTCCTGCTGTTCCTGTAATAACCCCTCTTGCTCATTTCACAGTGCAGAGGGAATGAATGCTGGGGGTTATGGAAACCTGCTGATGAGCATAGAACAGCCTCAAGGCGAGTACAGTGTTACCATCTCCTTCCTGAACCTGATCACAACTCTTGTCAGGGTGAGTGCTTCTGGAATACTCTGCATGTGGAGTTAGCTGTGGGCTCTTAGGGCAGGAAAGTGAAATACAGCCCTGTCTGAGATGCCCTTTGAGATAGGTCTCTGAGTGATCATTGGTTGACAGTCTTTTGTGCTGCTGTTTGTCTTTCTCCATAGTTTGGTTCTTTCAAAAAACTGTTTTAGTTCATCAGATGTACAAAAGAATAGAAGCTGCTTGTAAATCTGTGATAGTGCTCTCACACTTCAAAGGCATATGGCATATCTTTCTGCAAAAGATTTAACATCCTTTTAACCAGAAGAAGGACAATAACACTTCTGCTTCTCCTAGGGACAGCTTGGTAGCACCCAAAGCCAAGGACTTGTGCCTTGTATTGTGTTTGTCCTGAAGGAGATGTTACCAAATTACCACAAATGGCGTTACAACTCTCATGGAGTGAGAGAGAAAATTGGTAAGGATGCTGAGGGTGGAAGAAAAAGGAGGGAAGAGAGACAATGTGTGAAGTTTTACTCCTTATCATACATTTTCTAGTAGCTGTTTGGGGTTTCCTTTGTGTGTCTACCAGCATCACTAGGTGCTGTGATTTATTTGCAATATTAGGAACTAGGCAACAGATCTTCCTGAACTGTCTGTTTCATCTCCTTTAGGATGCCTTATTCTGCAGCTGATCCATGCTATACTGAATTTATGCCCTGAAATGGATCCTCGCAGCAGGTGAGACAGCTGATGGATTCCAGATCTGTGCTAGCCTGGCTTGTAGTGCAGGAGGGCTCTGGTGGCCCTCTTCTTGCTTCAGTGTTTGAATGTAAATGACTGGGACTGAGCTGGCATGGCTGTATAGTGCAGGTTTCAGCTCTTTTCGGTGTTACTGAGTACAGGAAGGGCAGAAGAAGATCAGGGATGTTGTTTTTTAGAACACTTGGTGAAGATAGAGCAAAACAGTGAAGAGATTCCTTGGGACAGAGTGCTATCCCCTTCCCTGAAGAAAGTAGAAGGGAGAATAACGTGGGGCTCAGTGCTGGGGGTGTAGGAATTAAGAGGTTATTTTGTGGTAGTTTTCTAAGTGCTAGGTGGGGAAATCCTGCAGGTGCTGTCAGTGCTGATGTGGTGCTTGTATCTCTCAGCAGTGCCCCCAGCCTTCAGTCCTTGTGCATCTTCAGCCTGGCCAACACGGAAGCAGGACAAGCTGTCATCAACATCATGGGCATCGGAGTGGACACCATCGACATGGTAATGGCCTCCCAGTCCAGTAGGTGAGTGGTGTGTTCCCCTTCCAGTAGTGTGGGGAAAAGCAAAGGGAGCTTCAATGGATTGCATTCAAAGGGGGGACTGGAATAGTGGCTAGCCAGGACAGCCTGCCTCGCCTGTTCTGGAGGAACAAGCTTGCTTGTTCCAGATCTGTGTGTAGTCTTTGCTGTACAGTCTCCATTTCAGACAGTTGTTCTAGTTTTCTGCTTCTCAATGACACCTGGAGCATGTCAGCAGGTGTCAGTGTGTTCACTCATTTAACATTTGTCAGCAGTTAATGGGTTTTTTTTGTAAAGAATTCACTTGAACTCAATTTATAATCTTGTGTGTCTGAATTAGAAGTGAATATGAGCCAGAGTTAGGAGTTGTGTGTCTTCAGGTAACACCAGCATTCAAGTCAAACTGTGCTCATGAGGAAATTGTAGTGAAGCTTGAGCTGGAATTTTGGAAGTGCTGGATACCTTCAGTCTGTTCAGGGTGGTTCTGAAGGCGGCTTGAAGTATTCTGGAAGGGTTGAAGATACCTTGAGTATTGAGCACTTCACTGTCCATATGTGGCTTTCTGAAGGCTTGACTCTTTTCTTTGAGCTGTGGTTGAATTTCTTCCCTTTCCTCTCTTCTTTTTTCCTGGCCAAATTAACTTGACACATAGCCAAACTTTCTGGCAGGTCGTTTCTAATAGCCTGCTGGGTTTTTTCTTTCAAAACTTCCCAGACTTGTTGAGGAGAAAGTGAAACTTGCTTGAGAAGCCTTTTCAGCTTTAATGTCTCAGTAGAATGTGTCTGATATGGAAAATCTTAGAAAAACACCAGACTTGGAGCCAGTTGTTTCTCCTCATCCAGTTTTGGTTCGCTAATTTCCATGAGATTCATTCTGTAACTGTTTCTTCTTCTGTCTTACACCTTTTGGTTTTCTCTGTCCCCAAGAGAAAAACCAAAAGTAACAATAGGCTGGCAGGCTCTCTTTCTGTTTTGCTTGATGCTGTAAACTCAGGGCTGGCTAGACAGTATTTTTGTGGATTTGTGAGGGGTTTGATTTCAGCAGCTGTTATGTGGTGACAACAGTCTGAGTAAGAATGTCTTGTAACCCCAAATCGACAGAGCATAGAATTTCCTCTTTAAATGTTCTGCAAATAATAAATGTCACTTGTCAACACAGTTACTGACTTGATTTCTTTTTGGAAACACAGTGATGAGTCACAAGGCCAAGGTCAACTGCTGATCCAAACAGTGAAGCTGGCGTTCTCGGTCACCAATAATGTCATCCGGCTGAAGCCCCCCTCGAGCGTGGTGTCCCCGTTAGAACAGGCACTTACTCAGCATGGTAGGTATTTCTCCTTGGGGCAGCCTGGGAACCTCTGCTTTTTTTGGTGTTATGTGCCACTACTCATTGTTTGTCTCATTACAAACTAATTAAGATTTCAGGGTTCCAAAAAGTGGTTTCTAGTGATGGGAGAAAGTCTGTTCTCCCATCTCTAAGGCATTCTTCTCCTCTGGAATCACAGAATTCACCTTTAAGATCAACCTTCTGGAGGTTGGTGGCCCTACCTGTGGCAGGGGGGGTGGAATTCTGTGATCCTTGGGGTCCCACCCAACCCATACCATTCAATGATGTTGATCATCTAGTCCAACCATTCCCATCCTATGCTAAACCATATCCCTAAGTACCTCATCTACTCTTTTTTTAAACACATCCAGGGAAGGTGACTCAGCCCCCTCCCTGGAAGTTTCTGAGCATTAAGCAAACATGGCTTGTTGTTTGCTGCTTTGTAATTCGATGGGGTGTAATTGCAGAATATATCCATCAGCTGCCATTAGTACCTCTCTGGACCCATGCTTTGTTCTTCTGGGACACTAACCTATGCTATGGAAGTCATTATTTAATTAACAGATCCTGTTGCAGTTCCTTCTCTTTGATTTTAATGATGTTTTCTCCAGGTGCTCATGGAAACAACCTTATTGCAGTCTTGGCCAAATACATCTACCACAAGCACGACCCTGCGCTGCCCCGCCTGGCCATCCAGCTGCTCAAACGACTGGCTACGGTAAGATGAGGCTCACACAAGCATGCCTTTGCTTTGCTTCTCCCTTTGGGACTGATTTCATCACTGAAATTCTTTCAGGATAACTTCTTCAGGCTTGTTTGTATCCAGGAGTTTAATGCGAGTCAGTTGAAGGCAGTGTGGGCTGGAAGCTAGGACTCAGAGCACATAAATCCTATGAAGGCCCTTAGCAGTTTAACATCACCCTCTGCTGTTGGAGAAGTCACTCAGCATCTCCCTGAGAGGCTTCACACTGAGTGGGGTATTTTCTGCAAAGTATTTGCACCTCCAGGTGACCTCTTTCCACTTCTTGAGTAACTTTCTCAAGTCCCAGTCTTAAGTACAATTCCTGTGTTTTCTTAACTGGAATTTTAAATACAATTCCTGTGTTTTCTTAACTGGAATTTTGAAATACAATTTATGTGTTTTCTTAACTGGAATTTTGAAATACAATTTCTGTGTTTTCTTAACTGGAACTTTTAACATCTCACAGAGAAGAGGTTCCCATTGAAGTTTTTATCAGAATCCTTCAACTTTGCCTTTGAGACGTAGGCTTTTTGGCTGCAGTACTTCTGTGTGTGCTGTGGTATTAAAGCATACAAATCAAGCTCTGGGTTTATTTCAAGAAACATTATTCCAAACCTGGTTTTATCTTGCAGTTTTGTCATAACCCTTGAGAAGTAGGTGAGGAGAGATAGAGCAGAACTGCCAAAAGAGGAAAATTTGGATCACTTTGCAGGCTTCTTCCTACTTAATGACAACTTACTCTTGAGCACATACATGTGGAGGTTCAATATCAGATATTTTGGAGTTTCAATTTGAAATGCAAATCAAGAAGCATTCTGAAGAGTTGTTTGTTCAGGTTTCTGATGCTTCTTTCCTCCTGCAGGTTGCACCCATGTCTGTTTATGCCTGCCTTGGCAGTGATGCTGCTGCCATCCGCGATGCCTTCCTCACCCGCCTGCAGAGCAAGATTGAGGACATGCGGATCAAGGTCATGATACTGGAGTTCCTCACAGTCGCAGTGGAGACACAACCTGGGCTCATTGAGCTCTTCCTGAACTTGGAAGTGAAGGATGGCAGTGATGGATCAAAGGTAGAATAGCAGATATTTGCCCAAAGACTCACCCATGTCTTTTATTGTAGCATCCATGGCGCAGTCTGTAAAATCTGATGGGCTTAATGTAAAGATAGATGCAGCTTGTGCTTGCAGCTGACAGGTCTGCTCCTATCCAGCTTCACTTCTCCCTGTAACCAAAGAGAAGCTTTCCCCAGTTTCAAGGCAGATACTGAGTTAACATGAGAACATCTACTGGGTCAGACCAAAGATCCCTTGGCTTACTCTATTGGCTCTGACAGTGGCAGGCAGTGAGAAACCTGAAGATTGAGCTACAGAGGCCGATATCAGCTTTCCAGAATACTCATTCTGGTGCTTTGCAGGTTAAGATCACCTTGGATTGGGACCTTTTGAAAGTTGTTGGTCTTATTAAGTCTTAGCTCACTCTTTATTCACCTAAAAATATTTTTCTCCTCTCCTGTGTTACATTCCTTGTAGTCTTACAGACAATAAATGACAGCATCGTGTACTCAAGATTTATGTGTGTATTGATCAAGTGGAATCAAGCACATCCTGCTCTAAAAAGGTACCTCCTTACTGGTTCTGTGGTGATGTAGATTTTCTTGTTTCCTTTTAGGAATTCAGCCTAGGGGAGTGGAGTTGCCTTCAAGTAGTCTTAGAGCTGATAGACTCCAAGCAGCAGGAGAGGTACTGGTGCCCTCCCCTCTTGCACCGTGCTGCCATTGCCTTCCTGCATGCTCTGTGGCAGGACCGTCGAGATAGTGCCATGCTGGTGCTCAGGACAAAGTGAGTTGTTGGTTTTTACTACAACACATTTTCCTTACTATTTTTTTTTTCCAAACCACTTTTTCTTTGGCTTATCAGACTTTTCAGAGATCTTTGTGTGTTAGTCTTTGTGTGGCCTGCTCAGGGTCTGCAGCGTATGGGCTCTGGACTTTGCTTCTTGTGCATGTTCAGAGGCAAATTGTATTTTGTTCTGTTTCTTCCATACAAAACTACATAAATCTGTTTTTAACAAAGCATGCTTTCTAAGTTTGCAGAACAATCAGAATGCTGCTAGGCCTTTGGTGTGGGGAAGGTAGCTGATTTTACTTCTGTACCTATCTTTCAGGCCAAAGTTTTGGGAGAATTTAACCAATCCCCTCTTTGGGACCCTTCCTCCACCTTCAGAATCATCAGAGGTAAGTTATATCCAAAGGAAATGAAGGCACTTCTGTCACTTCAGGAAAGGTTTTATATGATGTATGTGACTCTTCCTTCTACTTGCACTTTTCTGAAAGGAAATGTGCTCAAAAAATGCAAGCAGGAGATGAAGTGAATGCTCTTGGCTTTGCAGAGACTGAACAGCCATGAACTGTCTTTTGAAATTCTTTGGGTTTTATTTGCATAAGAAATGAACCCAGATGTTTTCTAGCATCTGTGGTAACACTCTGGAAGGGATGCTGTCTGGAGAGTATCTGTACTGTGCCTCCTGTGCTGCTTGGCAAAAGAAATTAAATTGGTTTTAATTATTTTTTTTTTAATTTAAATTTTTAGGCATAACTCAGGCTGATCAGTATCACAGGGGAAATCAGTTCAGTTCTTGTCACTGTTCTTTCCTGGGGGAGTTTTCCCTTTCATTATGAAGTCCTGAGCTCTCACTGAACACAGCATTCTTTCCTTATCACCAGTCCCTGACATAACTGTTGCTGGGTGAGAAGTGTCCTGCAGAACTGGAGCATCTGTCACTGGGAGTGGCAGGGTGGGGGTAAATCTGGGGGTAAATTGGGTTCCACTCCCCTGCAGAGAACTAGGTGCTCAGGTTTTGCTTTTCTATTTTTCCCTTCTTGTCTTTATAGCTCAGTGTCTTGGATACCTGTGCCTTAATCATGAAAATCATCTGCTTGGAGATCTACTACGTTGTCAAGTGAGTCTTTGGTAGCCACTCCTTTGCAGTTGCCTAAACTGTGTGTGTTAAATCTTGGACTGTGCAGGCTTTGCAGGACAAAGCACCTGCAATCCTGTGAAAATTCAGGAAGAGCAGTGATTTGTAAACGAGTTACAGATGGGTGCTTGCCATTCTTGCAGTCACCAGTTGCAGGAAGAGATATTAGGGTGTTTCTCTAGCCTGTGGGTGTGAATGTTAGTACTTTATTTGCATCCTGGAATGAGAATATACAGTATTTATTAAAGCTAATTGTATGCTAAGCCAAATACACCTACTGTAGTGATTGCTGAGTAACATTTTGGTAGGTTTTTCCACTCATTTTGTTCTCTTGAACATTAACTGCCCTTCAGTACATGAAAAAAACACAATTAACTAAAATCTCTGTTTAAAAAAAATTAAAGAATGATAGATTTTCTACAGGACTCATATTTTTACCTTCACATTTGATCTCAAAAGACCCTGCACAGGTCTAATATGAGGAATAACCTACACTTGCAAGCTGAACCCTTGGCTTTCCTACCTGAAACTAGTACTTCTAAGTCTATTTTCTGGCCAAAGAATAAAAGCAGATCACTTCTTGTCTTGATTTGGTCAGAGGTTCACTGGATCAGTCCCTCAAAGACACCCTGAAGAACTTCTCCACCAAGAAGCGCTTTTCCTACTGGTCAGAATATGTGAAGCTGTTGGCTTATCACGTGGCAGAGACAGAGGGCAGCAGCTGTGCCTCCCTCACAGAGTATCAGATGCTCATCTCAGCCTGGAGGATGCTGCTGATTATCTCTACTAGTCACGTAAGAGCCACCTCACCTTTTGTGATCATCTGAAGTTAATGTCTTGAGTAACATAATATCAACTTGGGATTTCTGTCAAACTGCATCACTCTAAAAATGCTCTAAAAAATTGAAAAATGCTCTAAAATGTGGTGAATTCTTAAACTAACACATTCAAACAGCAGACTGATGTTAGGCTGATAGGAAGGTGCATCTTTGATTGACTGATCTCTGTCTTTGTGGCTCTCAGGCGGATATAATGCACCTGACTGATCCTGCAGTTCATCAGCAGTTGTTTCTGGATGTGCTCAACGGGACCAAGGCTTTGGTAGGTGGTGCTTCACAGAGTCACAGGGGTTGGAAGGGACCTCCAGAGCCCATGGGATCCAACCCCCTGCCAAAGCAGGGTCCCTAGGACAGGGCACACAGGGCGGTGTCCAGACAGGTCTGGAATCTCTCCAGAGAAGGAGACTCCACACCCCCTGGGCAGCCTGTCCCAGGGCTCCCTCACCCTCACTGGGAAGAAGTTCTTCCACATATTGGTGCAGAAATTCCTGTGCTCCAACTTGAAGCTACTGCCCCTTGTCCTGTCCCCACAGGCCATAGAAAATTGGCTGGCCATTTTCCCCTGTGTCCCACACTTGATATTTATAAACATTAATAAGATCCCCTCACAGTTCTTCCATTTCCCAGTTGCTCATCCTCTTTGTGCTCTGAGGAGCTCTATTTCTGCAGTTGCTTGCCATCATAGATGGCATTTGACCCTGTGAAATGGGGCTGAAACAAAGTCTCTCTCCCTGAATTGATGAACATCTTAATCTTTATTTTTCATGTGTTATTCTTGTCATCTCTGGGTGACCATGCAGAGCATCCTGACTCTGCCTCCCTCAGCACTGCTAGCTGCTGGGAGCAGACCTGGTTATTCAGTAACTGCTTGGGCTGAGGATTTCTCAAGTGATTATTGCAGCTGTAACTCTTGCAGTATTTTTTCTTAGCTTCTAGTTCCTGTGTCAGTATCCTGTCTGCAGCTGGGGTCTATGCTGTGTACCCTTCTTCTGATCCTGCTCAAACAGTGGAAGAGGTGGGTGCTTTGGATAATTCTAAATTATTTCTAAATAAAATAGAAACGGCTAAACTTGGGAGATTGGAGATGGTGTTTAAGTGTTTTGCTCTATTGGGATTTGGGGAGGAAGTGAAAACCTTACAGAACTTTCTTTTGGGATGGCAGAGGGCTGTGGCTGTTGCAGAAGCCTTTGGTAGCAATACATGTGTGGTTTGGCTTCCTGCTTGCTGGTGAAACGTGCATCAGAAGAGCTTTTTTGATACTAGTCAGTCCTGCATTGTCATTATGCTGTGGAATATCATCAGTGAGAGCCTGATGGTGACTTCAACTGTACTTGGGAGAACTGCTTTTATTTGTGTGGGTCATATAAAGTAGGGTATAGACAGCTCAGTCAAGCCAGTGCATTTCTTGATGGATCCTGTCTCATCTGAAGAGCTCTCCCTTTTCTGTTGTCAGCGAGTTGGGTTCTGTGGATAAAATCATCAACTCCTTGACGCAGATTCTGGAGGGAATCCTCCAGGCAGATCAGCAGATGATGGAGAAAACCAAAGCCAAAGTCTTCTCAGCTCTTATCACTGTGCTGCAAATGAAGGAGATGAAAGGTGAGGTGCTGTATGTACAGGTGACAAGAGCACCCTGACACTGTAGTGCTTCCAAGATAAAGATGCATACGGTGTTAGTGGTACAGGATGCTGGACACAGAGCTGTGTGTTAACTGCTGTCTACTCTGTGTGTCACAGTGAACGAGATCCCACAGTACTCCCAGCTGGTGTTGAGTGTGTGTGGCACCCTCCAGGATGAAGTCATTGCTCTCTTTGACCAGACTCGACACAGCCTGACCTTAGGAGATGCTGCAGATGACAAGGACAGCATGGAAACAGACGATGCCTCTCGGGTCAGACACAAAGACCAGCGCGATGGGGTAAAGGACACCTTCAGCTGCCTCACAGCCCTTTTTCTTCTCTCTAGGCAGAAGTGCCATGTGTGTTTGGAACAACTTTCCTTTGCAGCCTGATGCCAAAACTCCAAATAAAGCTTTGGAGTTTCTCCTACAGAATTACCCCGTGTCTTTTTGGCACATTTCAGTCTGGGAAATTGGCTGTTGCTGCTGGTCTTTCAGATCTCTCCTGAAATCAGAGAATCATGGAATACATGTCACAATTACTAATCCAGCCAGGAAGTGTGCAGGGTGTAATGTGAGGGATACCAAGTGCCTTAATTTGTTATCCTGAGAATGATTAAACTTGAGGTTGTATTAGTAACGGCTTTCAAGATGTTCTTGGTCTCCATTTAAGCCTGCAACTCATTCTCCTTTCCCTGTCACTGCAGGTCTGTGTTCTGGGACTGCACCTGGCTAAAGAGCTCTGTGAAGTTGATGAAGATGGAGACTGCTGGCTACAGATCACTAGGAAAGTCCCCGTGCTTCCTACTATCTTTGCTGCATTGGAGATCAGCCTGAGAGTTAAACAAAACCTTCATTTCACAGAGGCCTCCTTGCATTTACTGCTGACCTTAGCAAGGACTCAACAGGTGAGAGATGCAGAGCAAGGACAGCATACAGCTATACATTTTTAACAGGAACCATCTGTCTCATTATTCTGTCTGCTGAATGATGGTCTGTAGATAAAGGGTTGTTGGGTTCTTTTGGAGGCTGGCAAGCAGCAGGTCCTGTCTGTGTGTCTGCTTCATTTGCCTTGTTCTTCTCAGTACTGGGATGTCTTGGATGGAGGAGCTGAGCCAGCCAGAGCAGACCTGGAATTCAGAGTGGGTGCTTTCACTGAATGGATTCCTCTGCAGTGCAAATCACACACACCCCCCAGTTCAAACAGCATTAAGAGTTGGAACCTGCTGTCTCATTTGTCTCAACAGCATTTTATTTACTACAAATTCAACTTGTGTGGGGCTTTAGATGAGCAAGATCGTTCTGAAGCCAGCCCTCTTCAATGAGGTTGAAGCAAACCAGGTGATATGGAGGGAGTTGATAGTAGAGCTGTTGGATGTTACTGGAAGAACAGTGTTGCTTTTCTCATTACTGAATTTTTAACCATGCAGAAGTGTGTGTAGAGGAATGCTGTCTAGAAGAGTGGCAACAGTGCAAAGGACAGACATAGCTAATGCAAAACAATACCTCTTCAGGCTCAGGGAGCAGGCACACATGCACCTTCTAACAGCAGTTTGCTCTGTGTCTCCTAGGGAGCAGCAGCAGTGGCTGGAGCTGGTGTCGCACAGAGTGTCTGCCTGCCCCTCTTGAGCGTGTACCAGCTCAGTGCTAACGGAGCCATCCAGGTGGGTGCCAGGAGCAGAGCCCAACCAGTCTGGGAGGACAGCAGCAGACTGGAGGCTTCCAAAGTGGTGTGGAGGGGTTGAGGTGTGTGCCACGCTGGGCAGCACTGTCAGTCCCTGACCTGTATCCCGTTTGTTCAGACCTCTTCATCCCGAAAGTCCCTGGATGCCCCGTCTTGGCCGGGGGTCTATCGCCTCTCCATGTCGCTGATGGAACGCCTCCTCAAGACACTCAGATACAACTTCCTGACAGAAGCACTGGACTTTGTGGGTGTCCACCAGGAGAGGATTCTTCAGGTAGGTCACATACTCCCTTCTGTGATGGCTTGTGTGGTGCAACAGCAGTGAAAACATGTCAGCGTTGAAGCATTGAAAAGAGGCTCCTGCTTCAGAAAGATTTACAGCAGAAATAATTCAGTAGTGGGAGAGGGAGGAGGGAATATACAACCTATATTCTTGCTTGGGTAGGATGATTGTTACGATACTTCTTAGAGCTGGTGACACATCCTGTTCGCTCTTGGGGTTATAACTTTGCTACAGGTGTTTAATGTGCCTGCTGAACACAGCAGCAGAAGTGAGAGCTTGCTGGGAGCTCCCTGTGTGGCTCTGTGCTCTGGAAAGAAAAGTACAGGAGCTGTTCTTGGAGGTGGCTTCAGCTCAGCCTGGCTCAAACAGTGAGGGTTCAGTCACCATTTGGGTCAGCGAGCTCTCACATCCTGTGGTGCTGAAATACCTGAGCTGCCTGGCTTGTGTCAGTGCAGACATTGTGCCAGAGAGCCTTGTTCATGCCCAGGTGCTGAATTACCTGCTTATATCCCTGCTCCCTAGGCAAACAGCTAGTTTGTCTGCCAGACACAGCTTGCATGGCAGCACAGTTTGTTAAATGCATTGACCTCTGACTAAGAATATAGTTACTCAGTCTGACCCATCTGCTGTGCAGCTGCTCTCATGAATGCATTTTGTGTCCATGAAGGCAGAACTCTGCATCCTCAGTTTTTCCTGCTGGAGGGGGAAATGGATTATTCTGTGATTTAACTGTCATTGCCTGATGGACTGCTCTCTCCTTTCCAGTGCCTGAATGCAGTACGGACCGTACAGAGCTTGGCCTGTCTGGAAGAGGCCGATCACACTGTTGGCTTCATTCTTCAGCTCTCCAACTTCACAAAGGAGTGGCATTTCCACCTGCCACAGCTTATGAGGGACATGCAGGTAGGAGTCAGGATGTTGCTGTGGATGATACAGTGCCTCAGCGCTCGGGGATTTGGATGTGTTCAGAGAAAATGGCATTGCATCACCTTCCTATTAACTGCTCTTTTCATAGGGACTACTGCTGAGGTCATTTCAGTGTCTGTTCTGTCAGTTCTTTGTTTGACTTGGGAGAGAAAAGATAACTGTTGGGGACAGAGAGATGAGAGCTTGGAAGAGTAACTTGGGGAATACAGTGCCTTACCTGGCACTGAAAGAAGAGAGTGACTCAGAAAATACTGGGGAATCAAGGGGCTGTGTTGATAATCACCATGTTCTGTTCAGTGGATATTCCAGCTTCCACCAGTGGTGCTGAATAGATCTTTTCATTTTCATTATTTTTCAGCATTTAAGAGTTTTCTCTCTCCCTGTGTTTCAGGTGAACCTGTGTTACCTGTGCCAGGCCTGTACCTCCCTCCTGCACAGCCGCAAAATGCTCCAGCACTACCTGCAGGTGAGGGGGGGGACCCTAAACCAGGCTGTGAGTTAGGGCTGCTGCAGGCTCATGCTCCTTGTTAAAAGGCAAAAATGTTGGCAATATCCAATTTGACAGTGAATTGATTATCAGTAATCCAGGTGGTGATCATTGACACCCACCAGTGGTTATGATTTGCATTTCTCAAAATAAGCAGAGTGTAGTCTGGACTCTAACTCTGAGCTGTGTAAAGCTAGTCCTAGAGAGAGAGCAGCCTGTGTCTGAATGGTGCTGGTGTCATTGTATAGCTGCTTACACTGCAGTGAGAAGGCTGCATCGCTGTAGTACTCTGGAGTGCCATTAATTAAGCCACCATTGACTTGGTGTCCTTGATCTGATTTAATTTGCTCAAGAGAGACAGAGCGAGAGCGCTGTTGTTCTGGGGGAACCCCTGGATTCACGAGGTGGGGACGCTGCATTGCTGCTGCTGCATTATTTCGCTGTGGCTGAGGCTTTGGGAGTCGATTAGAGATTCTTTATCTGGAAAATGAAATCTACATGGCCTCTGCAGCTGCCTCCCTGCAATGCAGTGCTGCCCCTGGTGCACACCAAGCGTAGGCTGGTGACAGGCTTTGGGTGCTTTATTTCCTCACTTCTTTTGTGCATCTCTTATTCCCCTCCAAGTATTCACCTCAGTGCAAAATAAACCTTCCTGGATTCAAGATGCTCCTTTCTCCACAGACAAAAAACGGGGATTCCCTTCCATCCAGCGTGACCCCACGGGTGCAGCGCAACCCCCAAGCCTCCTCCAAGCACCCCAGCCCCGAGTCGGAGGCGGCGGAGCAGAAGGCGCTGCTGACGGTGCAGTACAGCCTCCTGAAGATCCTCAGCAAGTCCCTGGCTGCCCTGCGCCACTTCACCCCTGATGTCTGCCAGATCCTCCTGGACCAGGTAGAGAAAGAGGAGGAGGGATGCTGCTCTCTGAAGAGGGTTGTTTCCAGCATTTCGGGGTGTGTGGTGAGGGATGGTGTCCTGCTTGGGGCAGTGACCCCGCTATACATCTCTCCTGCTGCATGGAGCAGGGAGGTGGCACTCAGGGGGCTCCCCTTTGGAGCTGGGTATGGATCAGTGTGAAAGGAAGGCTCAGCAGTGTACTGGAGGGGACTAATAACCCAGCTGGTTTGCATCCTCAGTGTGCTGCTGCTCAGAAAAGGCAGCTGCTTGGTATCCTCCAAGTTCAGAAAAGGAAGGTTTAGTCCTTCCTTCTGGCAGTGCCCTGCATGGATAATTAACTGCCTTGTCCTGTGCCTCTGCTTACACCCAGACATCTGAAAACACCCTGGAAACAGCCATTGCTTTAGCTAACCACCAAGTGGCAAGCTAGTACAGCTTGGGAGCTGGGAAAGGCTTGTTCATGTGAGGAGAGTGGCACAGCCTGACTGCACAGTGCTGTAGAGAACGCTCTGCTGCTCCCTCTGTATCCTGAGATTTGGGAAATGATCTCAGTGCCTCTAGTTCTCCATACAAAAAGCTTGCTAGGAGGACTAGGTGTTCCCCTCACTGTGACAATGGCCCTAGGGTCACTCACTCTTTCTGTGCTGTCTCTCCACAGTCACTGGACCTTGCTGAGTACAACGTGCTCTTCGTTTTGAGTTTCACCACACCAGCCTTCGATTCAGATGTCGCACCTTCCTTTGGGACCCTCCTTGCCACAGTCAACGTGGCGCTCAACATGCTGGGAGAGGTACTGCTGTTAGTTTGGGAGAGCAGAGCAGCTTCAGTGATCCCAGAACACTCCTTCAGTTGATACTTTGAAGAGTAGGAGTATTCCCTCTTTGTCTCTAATGCCTGTCCCTTTTTCCCTTTAAGCTGGATAAGAAGAAAGAACCTTTCCCTCAGGCTGCAGGGCTGAATATGCAAGAGGGGACCAAAACCCTCAAGTAAGTTTCTAGCTTATCAATTTAGTCACAGCCAGGGAGCAGAGGCTGATGCTCTGCAGATCAGAACTGAGGTTTAGATGCGTTGGTGCTGCTCACTCTGAATCCAGGGAGTTCAGATTACCCATGAGGAGCTCTCCAAAGCAACCAGGGGTTATTTTATGATGGGGTATGAAGCCATCCCATCCCAAGATGCAGCGTTGTTTGATCCTTACTTACCCATGTATTTAAATCAGACTTCCCTGATGGCCAAGAGGGGTTTCCACCCCACAGACCATCACTTCTGGGTATCACTGCTGGAGCAGACTATGCACAGTAAGAGTGTTCACGTGTAGGTACACTGTGTGTGAAGCCTTTCTAAGAGGTTTTCAACTTGGAGCTAGAGTGTGCTGACCTTTCCTGCTGCAGCTGCTCTGTGTTTCTTTGTGCAGGTCCCTGCTCATGTTTACAATGGAAAACTGCTTCTACCTGCTCATCTCCCAGGCTGTTCGGTACTTGAGAGACCCAGCTGTGCATCCCCGTGATAAGCAACGGATGAAGCAGGAGCTCAGCTCTGAGCTGGTGAGCAGCTTGTACCTCCCCTTCTCCCTGCAGGGCCTGTCTGGGGGGAGAAGGGAGTCTGTCTCTGCCTGCCCAGTAAAGCCCATTTCCCAGTCAACAGCCTGGGGGCACAGTGGGCTGCACACACCACCGGAGCCTTGTTTGGGGAGGGAGAGGGATGAGTTGGCAAGCAGCTAACGTGTTCCATGCTTCTCCTTTCAGAGTACTCTGCTCTCCAGCCTGTCTCGTTACTTCCGCCGCGGTGGTCCCTCTTCTCCTGCCAGCGGGGTTCTTCCCTCTCCCCAAGGAAAATCTGCCTCCAAGCTGGGTCCCGAGGGGCAGGAGCCTTTGTTTCAGCTCGTGCAGGCCTTTGTCCGGCACGTGCAGAGATAGACTCTGCCCTGCCCCTGCCTCCCTCTCCAGGACTCGCAGCAGAGCGATTCCCATCCCCACGGAAGGCATCACCTTTGGCAGAGCTCGTGCCTGGGAACTGGAGGGAGGGCTGGTGCGGGCGGTGCTGGAGCCCAGCTCTGCCATCAGCAGCGAGGTCCCAGTGAGCTCTTGCAGCCCAGTAGCAGAGTGAACAGGCTCTTGGGGGGTCAGTGTGCAGCCCTCCTGCTCCATCTCCTCCAGCACCCTGGCTGGGGACAAGCGCTGAACACTCAGAACCTTTATTTTTATAGCTTGTACCTCAGCTGGGGAGGCTGTGGCTGGATGGAGAGAGGGAGGAGACCAACCTTCCCTCTGGGCATCGGCTCTGCTCTTCACACGCGGTGCGAGCCACCTCTCCCCGCAGTTCAGGCACGTCCGAGGGATCAGCCAGCAATTCAGAGACCATCTTTCTACTGCTATTTTTGTACTGAATGGTTCAAGGCAAGATGGTGTATGTGTGCTCACGCCTTCCCTTCGCCCTGCAGTCTGTGTGTTGTGTGTGTTTCTGAAGAGCAAAGCCTCGCTCCCAAATTTTTAAGTCCAGATTCCATTGCTCCAGTCTTGCAGGTTTTTGTAACTGTGCCCTATTTATACTGATATTAAAACCTTTATAGACAGCAGCTGGGTTGAGGGGTTTGTGTTGGATGTAGCAGATGGTTCTGCTCTGTCAGCAGGGCTGACAGAGATGCAAGTTGCACCTGTTTGGAGCTGGTAGAACCTAAGGTTGATTCCCTCACGTTTCCCACCCCCTCTCCCTTTCTCTTACCCTTGTAGGAGGATTTAAACAAGCATCACTATAAAATACTCCTTGGAAACAATCCTGCACACAGGTCCCAGCTGCTACTCTGCCTGTTGCAGCAGACTTCCAAGGGGAGAAGTCAAATCTCTGTGTAGCTGTGAGCCTGGAACCTTCCTGTTCCTTCCTAGGGAGACACCTGATTGCTTTACCCATCAGAACCTTTTTAATCTCGATGGTTTTGAGAGATGAGAGTGAGAAAGTGAGGTGATGTTGCTTTGAGGGGGTTTTGAAGGGTGGGGATGTTGTAGCACACGTGTTTGATCGGGTTTTACTTTGCCCCAGTGGCTCTGGGGGGAGTTGAGCTGGCTGGGGCAGAGTGGCCCTGAGCAGACGGGAGCTGAGCTGGATGGGGGTACAGAAACTGGGCTGAGCTGCTGTGTGACAGGGCTGGGAGCTGAGGTGGGGTTACCTGTAACCACTTAATGCTTCCTGCCATGGGGAGCTGGGAGCACCAGCACTGAGAAGGTGCAGTGTGGTGACAGGCAGCTGTGAGGCGTGGAAGTAAAGCCAGAGCATGGTACCTCTGGGCAAGTTTGGTATTTAGGGGGGTTGGACCCAATGGTCCCTTCCAACCCCTGTGGTTCTGTGATTCTGCTTGGGGCTGGGGGTTGATGACTCCTGTTAGGCACAGCAAGCTAATTGCATTATTAGTGCCCAGCAAGCATGGATAGGACAGAATTTAGGGAGAAGTAAAGCACTTGGGTAGCTCCTCTAGGACTAAAGTTCATGATGCCAGGTAGGAGCCCTTGGTGCCAGGCAGCAAAGAACAGCAGATGCAGCCAGAGCCTCCTGTCCTGAGCTGCAGTGTTGCAGCTGCAGCTGGGCCTTTACCCGCCCCTCAGGGGCACGGAGCAGCCCCCAGCCGAGGGCCCCTCACCCTGACAGCAGGAGAACCTTGTGCTGGGAGCAGTGAGGGGTTTGGCCTGAGCTCTTTCCCAGCGCAGAGGGAAGGGGGTGCCAGCAGAGGCTCCTGTCTGGCTGTGCCGAGGGAGGAGACACCATTCTCTGCATCATTAAGCTGCAGCTGGTTTTGCTAAAGCTCCTTCTTCCTCTCTAATGCACCGGGGAGAGGGACAGCAGGGAAAGGGGGTGTCACTGGCCTGAGAGAGGGGTATGGGATGGGACAGGGGCAGGGACAGGTCTGCAGAGGGTCAGACTGTGGCTGAGGTCAGCATGGCAGCTGTAGAACTGACCAGGAGTGTGATGTGATTTCCCCACTCCCTTTCCTTTAACTGTAGAAAACCTGAGTGCTGTTTCCACACTACAGAGCACTTCAGCAGCTGCTTTTCCCAGGAGTTCTGTGCAAGCTGGGTGTGAGGGACAAGGCTTTAGGCTTTTCAATTAGCAGATGTAGTTTCCATAACAACAATAAAGTCTGTGCTCGCTCTAGGACAGATTTCCAGTCTCTCAGCAGCTGAAGTCATACTGCTGCTCTATTTTTGCTTGGGGTTGAGGAGGAGCTTTTTGTTTCTTGAATCTCTACTTGCAACCAAGATGTGTTTTCTGGGAAGGGAACCGAGAGACACAAACAACCTTAAGGCCTGGTGGGAATTCCAGCTGGGAGAGGAAGGAGGGAGCAGCTTTGATTTGCTTTTACACCCGGTTTCCAAGCCTGGGGTGGCAGCAGGGCCCAGCTCCCCCCCTCTAGTTCCCCTCCCAGGCTGTCCCTGCAGTGAGGGCAGCCCTGAGCCCACACCAGATGCTGAGGCAGGAGGTCAGGCAGTTTGTTTATTGGCAAATAAGTGCTGAAAACCATGAGCCCTACATACAGAGGTGCCCGGCGCCCTGTTACATTAGAGTGGTCGCGATAGGGTCGGGGAAAGTGCAAAAGATCAATAAACAAGCAGAGTTCTGACATACCCAGGGGACGGGAGGGAACGCAGAGCTTGGTGTGGGTGAGTTTCTCTTCCATCCAGCTTGAGTGGAAAACGAGTTAGGCAGCAGTGGAAGTCCTTTAGGTGAGCTCTAGCAGGGCTGGGTGCTCCCTTTGTGCTAAACACCCCTTCCATGGAGAGCACCCGGCGTTGGTTAATGTGTGTATGGCCAGGAGCAGCTCCTCGGACACACCAGCAAGTGGGAGTGTTGCTCACGGTACGGGGATGCACCCAGGCTCTTCACTGCTGAGACTGGGAGGGGAAGGAGTGGGGAAGTCGGTGAGCTGGGGGTGAAAGTAAAGTCAGGCTAAAACATGCCTGGAACAGACACACTGAGAGAAAAGCCCAGACAATTAACACAGGGAGCGAAGCTTGTAAAAAGGCTTGTAAACTCTGCAGTCCAAGAGCGGCTTCTCAGAGGAAATGCAAGCAAGATGCATGGTCCCTTGCACTGAGGTTTGAGCTTCCACAGACAAGACACTATTACTAAGTTGGTCTTCACAAAGAGATTTCCTTCCAGCTTCAGAGGACAGTTTTAGACTGAAACCATCCGGCACCATGGGAGTAAGTGTGGCTCCTAGAGCTCTGCATCGCTGTGAGCAAGGTGGATGCACTGAACAGGCTCTTATTTCTTAAATTCCCCTTCCTTAAGAGCAAGAGCATGTCAGAGGGGTTGGGTGGGTGAGACCCTTGCCCAGCACAGTGCCTGAGGGTTTGACTCGGGTGATTCTCCCACTGAGGAGGAGCAGACAGGACAGTGAGATGGGCACAACCCCCCAGCAGACACAAGGGACGTGGGACTCAAACCCCAGGAGCAGCTGCTGAGGGAGACAGCGTGATAAAGGGAGGGTAGAGAAAAAGAGATCAAGGAATCTTGAGACTACCCTCAAGCAGGCTGTGCTGCCAGGGACCCAGCTCAGCCTGGGGTGCCACCAACCCCTTCCCAAAACTCCCTGTAACAGTTTCACCACTTCTTTCCCACCATTCCCACATTAGCAATGGAGTGTCAACCCTGGAGAGAGCAATGGGCTCGGATGGAGAGATCGGCGTTAGAAGTGCCAGGAGATGAGGGGTGCATTCTGCTTGGACATTCGTCTTCCTGGAGATGTTTAACTTAACAGTTCCAAGTAAGTGACAGGAACTTTCCCCTTCTGGTTCCCCCTCTCCCCTATGAGCCAGTCGGGGTCCATGCCGGGCAGGCTGTACACAGTGATCATCTGTGGAGAGAAGGTGGCGTTAGGCAGCACCTCACCCCGCAGCCTGAGCCACAAGCCCAGGCAGATGGGGTCTCAAGGAACCCTTCTGGGCTTCTTTTAGCTGCTGCCTGCAACAGAAGAGCTACAGCAACCTGCCCAGTGCTGGCCCTGTTGCCTTTTCATTCTCGAATCAGTTTAAGGTACTCTGGCATACAGGGCAGTGTGGGGTTGCTGTGTCAGCCCTTCTGAACACAACAGCTCCAGCAGGTCAACAAAAAGAGGCTGCAGCAGCTGAATTTCCCTTTTTTTCAGCATGGGTTAAGCCAGGCCTCCTGCCAGCAGCTTCTCCCACTGCTGGTGGGTAAAGTCATGGTACAGACCATGAGTATGGGGGTGTTCTGTTGGGGGTACCCCCAGGCTCCATCAGGAACGGGGCAGTTACTGGGGGGGATGGTCTTAAACCACAACTGGCTGTGAGCACGAGCTCGCTGCAGCTCAGTGGGTACTGGTGTCAAGATGATTACCAGTTCCATAGAAACAGGGTTAGGAAAGGGAAATACAACAGGCTGCTGGGAGCTCCAGCTGAACTGAACTGAGAGGAAAGCTACCAACCTCATCTGCCAGGAGAGCCAGCTCCGTGCTGTCGGCTGCTTCGTAATCATAGAGCACTCTGGCCTTCCGTGTGCCACTGGCAGGAGGCTTCACCTCGTTGGGGTTCAGTACGCTCTCTGCCACGGTGTTAGGCACCCCAACAATCGTGGGCACAACTGGAATAGTAGGCACAGCAGGGAGTGTGGCAGCAGCAACGGCTGGAGGAGAGGTAGCAGCTGGGGGAGACGTGGATTCGGTGTTGCCTACGAATGTGCCTGAAAATCTTACACAGGAGAGAGAGAGAGCAGCTCAGTAAGGCTCATTCGAGCTCATTCTTGTAGTCACATTGCAGAACTGACACTCAGGAGTTCCAGCTCTCAGCTGTAGCATCTACACTGCCCTTTTGTGGGGAAATACCCTCAGTTCTCAGGTGCTGAGCCAACACAACAGGTCATGTTTGCTGCGCTGGGCTCCAGTGTCCCGTTGCAGGACTGGGACTGAGCGTGCAGAGTAGGAGCCTGAAGCTGGGGAGGGCTCTGGACAGGTGCCACTCTTGGCTCTGCAGCTGTTTCACTCGTGCTGTGCCCTTCCCTGCTCTCACAAGGGCTGTGTTACCTGTTCAGCCTGCTAGTCCTTCAGGGAAGGGACAGTCATTGGTGCTGCTAAGCTGGATGCCACAGCTGGAGGCTCCCAGGCTTTCTGGGCTCTCTGGACAGAGTGTCATGGAGCTCAGTGTAGTTTATCCATAGATACTCCACTCTGCACTAAGGGAGTGCAGCTCTGGCCTTTGTAGTGAGTCTGCAGAGACTCCAGGGTTTGGCTGGGGTGAAAAGCTCTTAGAGCCAGTCCTGTGCCACATCCTACTTACATTTCTCCTTTGGAGCTGCGAGCATGCAAGAGAATGGAAGAGGAGTAGTGAGTGATCACATAGAAGCAACAGCCCCTCCTGGGTCACCACGCTGAGGTGACAGGTTGACAGACAAACAGCCCAGCCCCTGCCCAGGGGATGCACAGCCAGCAGCACAGAATCAGTTGCTGTGCAGCTCAGCACGCTCCTGCTCGCTGCCTGGCAACAGGAACTTGTCTCCCATGTGAGTTAACTCATTTAGAGGGAGAATGTTCCACTGCTCGTGGCCATCAGGCTTTGAGCTGGATGAATAAACCCCAGATGGAGCCAACGGCAGAGGCTGCTCTGAAGGCACTACCAGCAGGACTGGGGTAAGCACAGGGGCTGTCAGAGCCTGGAGAGGACTTTAGAAGTCCTACCTGAATGGTGCCATGGGCTGGGGGAGGGGGCCTGGGCTGGGGGAAGCCCCTGAGCGACCCTTAGAGTCCTCACAGAAGGTGCCTGTCTCACCTGCCCAGCTGCTTCTGCAGGTCCAGCATGTACTGGTAGCACTGAGCGTAGTAGTTGGTCTGGGACTCCACAAACTCATGGAGACAGCGAAGATGATTCACCTGGAGGGAGAAGGACCATGAGCTGCTCTGTGGGTACCCCGGGACCCACCTCCCCACGGGGAGCAGACTCGTGCAGTCCAGTGCATGAGGACACGCTCGTTTCTCTGCTCCTGCCATGCCAGTGTGGGCTGTCCACAGCTCCAGCAAGGGCAGAACCACAACTCTCCTGGCTTGGAAGCCCCAGAGGGCTGCAGAGCTGCAGGAGTCAGAGCGGCACTGCCTGCCCGTGCCTCACTGGGGCTTTGGTTTGAGTATTCTGGGTTTCACAAGGAGGTTCCTGCAGCCTCCAGTTATGATCTCTTCCACCTCTGCTCCCAGTACAGAGCTCCAGCACCCTCCTGGTGTCTTCCATGAAAGGAGCCAAGAGTGCCCACAGACCCTGTCCCCCCCCGTTACCTGGGAGACTCACATGTGTGCTGCTGATCCCCTCCAGCAGCAGCCGTGTCACCTCTGCCTGGCGGTCAAACTCGGTCTGGGTGAGCCTCAGCTCGTGCTCTGCCTGCAAACAGGAGAGGGTGTTCGAGCCAGCACAGGGCAAGGACCCTGCTCTGCCCCTCCCAGGGACAGGCAGCCCTCACCTCCTCCACCAAACCCCCTTCTGGCACCGAGACAAGCGTGCCCTTGGCTCGTAGGGTCCATGTGCACCTCAGCATCGGGCACAGGACACCCTGGGTGGGGATCCCAGAGGCCTCTGGCTGTATTTCAGCTCCATTCCTGCTTGACCCTTCACTGGATCACAGCAGGCTGTGGAACAGCAGCTCAAGGCTGATGCATCAAGCTAGGAAGCTCCTACTCCCACAGGACTAGAGCAGGGAAAGGCTCTGTCATCTTGTCCTGTGCCAGCCCAGGTCCTTTTGCTGCTCTTGTGGGACTCTGAGCACTGCCAGCCTGTGCTGCTCACCAGTACCTGTCCCCTGCAGAGGTCACAGGAACAGGACAGTCCCTGTGCTCAGCACACCTACGAGCCCACAGCAGTGCAGCTCTGACAAGCCATCCCTCAGCCAACAGCCACAGGAACCTGACACCCTCCCCAGGCTTCTCTCCAGAAGGGGAACTGTGGCTGGCACCCTTTTTGTCACCACAGGACAAAGGCTGAGGCCAGGGAGCATCTATGAGATCGCTGCTGCCAACTGCATCTCTCTGTGGTGGAGATGAACAGCCCAGAGAGGAACAGCCCAGTCACACCCCTCCTTTGAAGGTAGCTGCTTGTTTTGAGCTTGGAGGAATTAAACAGTGGTTACTAGAGGGCAGCTACACAGCAGGCACCAGGAATTCCAGGAGCCCCATTTACAGAACAGACAGAGCATCTCTTCCCCCAGCAAACAGCGTGTGTGCACCAGCTCTGCAGGGCCAGGTGGATCCTTGCAGGGAGAGGAGCTCCAGAGTGCTGGAGCAGGTGGGTGCTCTCTGGTGCCTGCTGTCCCCTCCCTGTGCCAGAGGCAAAGGGGTGACAAGCAGGAACACCTGGTTGTTCAGGCCTTGGAACACCCTGGTTGTTCCCTGGGAGGGTGTGTGGTGACTGGGAGCACAGAAGTGACGTGCTCAGCTGGAAGGAGAGGGGTACAGGTTCTGCACCCCCTTCCCCAGGAGGCTGCAGCCATCAGAGGGGTGACAGAGCTGCTTTTGCTGCTCTGGGAGTGCCCCAGCCGCTCCAGCACAGGAGTGACTTGCCTGGAGCTGACCCCAGGGAGCTGACCCAGCGGGCTGAGGAGTCTCAGAGCAGAGGCCACGCCGCTGGTGCCCCTGAGCAGGGTCACCCCAGGCAGACCCAGGGCCAGCAGAGGAGCTGCCGTGGGGCCATTCCCACCCCTCATCCAGGAACAGCATCCCCAGCTCTGCTGAGCAGCCAGCCCAGGACAAAGAAACACTGTGACTGCCTTGTAATCAGATTTGTCTATTTTAAGCCACAACTGATCTATTTTCTTGCCTCCTTTGCAGGAGAGGGATTATTTAAAGGCGAAGGGGACGGTAACAGGAGCCACCAGCACGGTGCCTCCCCCAGCTCCAGCGAGCCCCGCACCGCAGGGGCAGCAGAGCTCCTCGAAACTGGTGACAGGCTCCCTTCAGCGCTGCCCGGGACTCCTCCCGCTGCCTCTCCCCAATCGCTCTGAGCGCTCCCAGGGTGTAATTTCCCTTAAAGCCCACGGGGCTGCCAGCTGGAAGGTCCCTTCCAGGCTTGTGCTTCTCCAACACACAGCAAAGGCTGAAGTTTACTGACATACCCTGGTCTAACCAACCAGGACCAGAGCCTTGCACACTCACTGCTGCCCACAGGCAGCCTGTTTCCTTGAGGGACAGCAGGAGCTAACACACAGGATGAGCTGGTGCAAGACCAGCCGGTCAGCGGGGGGGATGCATTCACAGGGAGGCAGGAGGAGGGTGGTACCGTGCACAGCATGCAGGAACGTGCCAGGCAGTTCAGACCCCCAGGCTAAGGGCTGCTGGGGGAGTTTGGGGAATGAAAGGCACTGGGATCCCAGAAGGGGGTCTCTGGAAGCTCTGTGCCATGCTGGAGCTCCACACAGAGCTCACCCTGGTCTCTAGTTCACTAGCATCCCTCCGTGAGGTTCTCAGACCAGTCACACTCCCCTCAGGGAACCCAGAAAAGAGACAAGATCTGGGGCTTTGCCTGTGTGGATCCACTCAGAAGAGAAAGTTCAGCTCACCCCCAGTCAACTCCACAGCAGACCCCAAACATCCCCCTCCCCCTGCAGAGCCGCTTCCTCCAGCTGGGGCTGTTGCTGGGGAAAACCCTCTGGCCTGGCTTCAGCTCTGCTCACAGCTCCTGCTCGGACCCCAGGAGAAGCAGGCAGGGGGCTACACGAGGCTGATGCATGGCACATGCAGAAACCAGAGCAGGCAGGACCTTTTGCCACAGGAGCAGAGCTGAACCACATCACAGCATCACCTCTGCTCCTGCCAGCCCAGCGCAGGGGCTCTCAGCGCTGCCCCGAGTACCCACGTGTGCCTGGCGTGCCCAGGCTGTCCCCTGCACCCACCTACAGCCAGGGCACAGGGACAGGCTCTTCCCCAACTGCCATCAGTCCCACTGAACCATCCAGCTGTGGAACTGGAGCCGGGACCAACACCAGTAACACCCCACAGCTCACCCCCTGCGCGTGTGCAGGGAGGAGGCCGCAGCACCCCGCCACCCCCTGATCCCACCCCCCCTCCCACCCCCAGCACACCCAGAAGGTTTGAGCCCAGTTTTGGCTGGGTACTTACTTTTTCCACCTCGTCGCTCCAAAGCTGCAGGGGCCACAGAGCAACAGGAAAGGAGATCAGTGTTGGGAGACGTCAAGAAGCGCTCGGCGGCAGCACCGATGGGCAAGGCCGCGCCGCCGCCACAAGAGGCCAACTCCAGGGACCAGCTAGCCCTTCACCCAGCAGCAGCTGCCAAGCCCCTGCCCCTTCCCCTCATTCCTCACACCCTGAGCTCTCTTTCACAATGGGGAGAGTGACTCTGTGCCCCCCCTGAGCCCAGCAGTGCTCCCTGTTTACAGCAACTGCACTCAGCGGGCTCTGGGAAGAGGAGGATTAGGCCACCGCGTCCTCTGAAGCCTGCAGAGGTTGGTGGTGAAGGTCAGCCCTTATTTTAGGGTTTTGGAGGGGCAAGTGAGCTGCTTGAGCCCACAAACTGTAGTGGGAACTGCCAGGAGCTCAAGCCAGATGGAGGTCAGTGTTCCTCACCCACTGGTCCAGAGAGCTCAGGTTAATGGGATCGTAATCCAGCCAGGATTACGGGCACGAGGTGGCTGCAGGGAGGAGGAGGAGGATGCTCCTTCCTGCTGCCTCTGAGCCAGGCAAGACATCTCCCTGCTCCTTCTTGCTGCCTCTGAGCCAGGCAAGACGTCTCCCTGCTCCTTCCTGCTCCCTCTGAGCCAGGCAAGACGTCTCCCTGCTCCTTCCTGCTCTCCTCACCCACAGGGGCACATTCAGGCAGCACAACGCTGCCAGCTGCTTGCTGGGATCTGGCTCCAGGACGTGAAACAACAAAACCCAAGCACAGCAATGGGAAAGGAAGGGAAGAGGCAGAAAAACACGTTGAGCCTTCCCAGAGGTCCTCAGCTTGGCCTTTCCTCAGCAGACAAGTCCTGCCTCAGCCCTGGGGAGACATCACCCCGGGTCAATGGGATCCAAGCTCTCCCAGCTGAGCCTTGGTGAGCTTTGCTCACCAGCAGCTGCCCTCAGACAGGCTACCAGAGCCCACCTGAAACCCACCAAGCCCATCAAGAAACAGCTCCACCAGGCAATAAAAGGAGCATGAGGAGGAGCTGCCTGCCCTGGTGAAGGTCTGAAGCAGGGAGGTGTGGTGCCAGGTGCCTTGGCTTGCTCCTGCTGGGTAGGTAGCCCATGGGCATCTCTCTCTCTTTGACTGGTGGTATGGTGGCTGGTCCCTGCAGGCTGTTCCTCCTCAGTGTGCCCAGGCTGGGTGTTTGCTCTGACCTTTGGGTGGGTGTTTTGTTAGAGCAGGTCAGAAGCTGGCTCAGGTAAGGTGTGGGCAATCTCAGCTGTGTGTGGGGACACAAGGCCCTTCCCTTCCTCAGGCTGAGAGCTCCCACCCACCCTGGAAGGTGGGTGGTGGAAGGTTGAGAAGCAGGTCCCAGCCTGAGCTGCTGCTCTGGCACGAGGCCTCTGTCAGCACATCTTGGGCTTTTGGAGGAAGGCTTCCTGCAGAGGCAAGGGGAAGCTTTCCCTCTGGCTGCAGGTCTTCTAACCTGGATGCTGCTGGGCATTTCAGGCCCTGTTAATTGCTGCAGCACCCACTGAATTCATAGCCAGGTTTGTTTCTCTTCTGTTGGCCTTGCTGGGCACCCTCCAGCTGTGACCCCCAGTGCTGGGGGGGTCTCCAGCTTCACCCACATCCACCCCTGGGCTGAAGCACCATCTGGTCAGAAGTGCTTCAGGCAGCTCTGGGTGTAGAACAGCCTGTGACCTGCACCCATCTCCCCCCACCCCAGCTCAAGCCAGAGGCCCCCTGTGTAAGGCACTCAACGTGTCTCTCCTGGGATCAGTGCTGGGTGTGCAGCGAGGGGCAGGGGCTGAGGGAAAGGGGTCCTGGGGCTGGTGCAGTCCACGTACACAAAAACCAACAGGTCAGTGTGGGAGAGAGGAGAAATGGCCCCTCAGCCTCCAACCCATCCAAAGCAAGGGGGGTGCTTATCCCCAGGTGGGTCTACCTCCACCTCAGCCCTGTTTTGGGAGGAGGGGGGGGGAAAAAACCCACAAGCACCATGTTATCCACCTCTCTGCAAAACCAACAACGTGAATTTAGAGTCCAAATGGGGGCCCTGCTGAGGGCACGTGGTCCAGGAGAGAGCTGACCTGCTGCTCACCTGTAAGGCAAAGCTGTGACCTTGGGCACAAGCAAACCCTCCCTCCAGAAGGGAGCAGAGCTCAGCCCCAAGGTGAGCAGCCACTGCTGCCCTGCACAGGCAGTACAGGCTGAGAGTGAAGTGGCACAGGGACTCTGGCCTGGAAGGGAAGCAGAGCAACAGCATGAAGAGCTCCTACCTTGCTGCAGCACCTGAGCCCTTGGGATGGATGCTGGGATTAGAGAGCTTGGTGTGAAGCCATCCTGCCTGTGTGGAGCTGGGGGGTGGTCTGGGCTTAGCCCCTGTTCTGCTGATTAGGGATGTTAATTGTTGTTCAAGTCACCCTGCTAGTGCAGCTGGGCTTCAGGTGGCCCTTCCACCAGCAGCTGCAGCCTCTGGAATGGTTTTGGAAGGTGTGGGGACTGCTGCTGGCTTGGCTGGCAGGTTCCCTACAGGCACTCCTGGTAGGAGGCCCTGCTGTGCAACCAGCACAGGTGATTAAGGGATCAGGGTCAGTGCTGGCTGCTTTAGAGCCCTGCTCTGCCTGTCCCATGTCATCACCACTGCTGTCAGAGCTGCTCTAGCAGAGCTCTGAAGAGGCACCACTGAGCCAGGCAGAGAAGTGCCAGGGTAGATGCCTGTGGTCTAACCCCCACCCCCCCAAAATCTCTTTCTCCTGTCCTGTGTCTGTGCTTGGTATCTCCTCCCCAGAGCAGCTTTGCTACACAGCAAACAGATCAGCCTGCAGTTTGGGGGTGTCCAGGCATGTTCAACTGAGCTCTGGGTGCTCTACAAGATGCTAATGCATCCTACAGAGACACTTGCCTTCAGGTCTGCTTTGGGAATGGTCAGGATACTCTGGTCTACTCAGAGCGAGCTGGAGGCAGGGAAAGCCCAGCTTCTCTCCTGATTCTCCTAATGCTCAGTTTTAGTCTGTTATTGTGCTGATTCAGAGAGAAACCAGTTATGGGCTCTCCTAGGAGAGATGGAAACTGAGGAACTGCTACAGCAGCACCAGCTTCTTCTTCAGGACTCTCCTCACCAGGCCAGTTAATCCTTTTCTAGCTGTTGTGTGAAGCTGTTTCTGATCCCAGCATCCCTCTCCAAGGTCAGGACAGATCCCCCTGGGAACTAACACTGATGCTATCAGCTCAGACATACCTCTTTTTCCACGTGGGATGGGATGCCCATTAACCAAATCCAACTGGTTTCTAGGGTGGGTTTTGTTGGCTAGAAGGCTGGGCTGTCCTTTTTCACATCTGCAGATCCCACTCCCCAGCCCTTCCACTTCCAGATTGTTCTATCAACAGGCATCAGTGTTGTTCTAAATGCTATTTAGGAAGCAAGATGGGTCAGTTTTCAACATTTTAACGAGAAATGGGACCTTGTGCTGTGGGGAGCAGTGAAGACAGCATGGGAAGCCAATCACTTGCCTGCAGCTGCTGGGTGCTATGCAGTAGAGATGCTATGAGGGGCTAGGTGCCCACCCCCAGCACACCCAGTTGTGTAACAGGCCCTGAGATAAAGAGAATGATTGACCTCTCTTTGCAGGATAGACAGTCCTGTGCTGGCAGCCCACTGTGTTACTGGTGTGCTGGGTGGCAGATTCCTCCACCTTTGCTTCTCTTCCCCAGCCAGGAAGCCTCTGAGCACTGACACCCCAGTACTGATGGGCAGTCGTGCCTGTGAGGTGGAACCATCCAGAAAGGCTGGCCTTTGGGGTTTGCTTTCAATGGCTCCACTAGCAGCAAAACCACTCAGGAGATCCTCATTAGAAATGTGGAAATGGACTGGCAGAGGAACTGGGAAGGAGCAGAGGTGCCAGACCCTGACCGTGCAGCCTGGGATCTGCACCCTTTGGGCTGTCAGAGGAACACCAGGCAGCCCAGGTCAGGTTAAAATGTTGAAAACAGCAGAGCACTGGGGCTGAGTTTTTAAGTTGGGTGATGAGAGGGGCAGGAAGAGGTTGGAGAGGCAACATCTAGGGGGAGGCAATCTCCAGGGGGAGGCAGTCTTACCGCTGAGGCGCTGGCGGAGAGAACGTAATTACGAGGTCTAGTCTCCTGAAAGTCAGGCACAGCCTGGGGGGAACAGAGGGTCAGGTACAGGTCATGAAGAGGAGCTGGGAGCTGGGCAGTGGGTGGAGGAAGGGACCACTGGGGGGGGTTTCCTGGCTGCTGGGAGCTTGGTTCAAGATCTGATGGGATGGCAGGAGGGAGGGAGGTGTCCCAGCAGCCTGGGCAGTGGTGGGTGGGAAGCTGTTGGTGTTCCTGCTGTTAGGAATTCTGCCTGAACTTACAGCTGCCTGCTCCCACAGCTGAGTGCAGTGAGACAGGACAATCCCTGATGTGTGTCCCTTCCCTTTGCAGCCTGTGGGCTGCTCATGACACAGCCCAGCAGACAGGACCTTCTTTCCCCTCCCTTCCTGCCTACCATCCTGGGAGTGTCCCTGTAAAGTGGGCACCTTTACCAGCACCACAGCATCCTCTCCATAGTGCCTCTGAAAGAAACACTTCTTGTTCTCCTCACCAAGCCTCTAGGTGTGTTTCCTCCTAACAGGCTCAGGTCTTTTCAGTACAGCACAGAGCCAAGGCAGATCCAGCCCAGAGCCTTCCTGGTGCCACAGGCAGTGCATGAGTCTTCCTCCCAGAGGTCACAGAACCTCCAAGCCACCCTCTCCATAGCTAAACCTCTGTCCTGGGGCAGGAAGACTTCAGTGCTCCAGAGGTTCTCCTCACTGGGAGTGCAAGGGATGCAGCCCACCCCCCCCCCCACAGCTGTGGGCTCACTAAACATAACATAACATGGTCTCTCAGTTCAGCTAAGATAAGTCTTGGCTTCCTCCTAGGATGGCCTTTAGCTGTAGCATCACCTAAAGAGCCAGGCCAACCAGCTAGCTTACATCAGGGTCACCATGCTGACATGATGATCAGGACATCCCCCTGCACAGCAGGTCAGTGTGCAAGGCTGGTGCACGTGGCAGCTGTGACCCAGCTATGCTGTGAATCCTCTCTCACCCCACACTTCCTCTCCCAGGTTAATCTCCTTGCAGCTCACCCAGCTCTACTGATACACACTGACCCAATCTGCTGGGCTCTGAGCTGGAATCAGTGACCAGGGGGTGTGGAAGAGCAGTCAGACAGTCCCAACAAGAAGAGATTACTTTGCTTTTAAAACCATCCAGGAGTTTTGGGGATGGCTGGAGGAAGGGATAAGGAGGAGTGGTTCCTATTACAAGGCAAACCCAAATAGAGGGAATAAAATGCATCAGTGAGGCTTGAGGGCAGCACAACAGCCAGGCTTGACCCCTCCCTGCAAGGAGAGGAGATGCTCCACAGAAGTAGCTGTTGATGGGTTTATGTTGTTGTTTGTTTCTGGTTTGTTTAAATTAAGAGCAACTGGAGAAACCTCTCCTCCTATTCCCTGGTCTCCAGAGAGCCCCAGAAGTAGTCATAGCACATGGGATGAAGGAGGCAAGCTGCTCTTGCCCTCCCACACATGGACGAGTTGTATTTGCAAGCAGTGGGCAGAATGAACCCCCCACCCCTCCCCATTCAGCTCCTGTGATGGGGGGAACGGGCAGAGCCCTGGGGCCTGGGGGACAGAACAGCACCACAGCCAGACCTCCTGCCTGTCATTGTCTCTGCACCACCTCCCTTCCAGGAGAGGGACTGGCCACCCAACCCCACCTCCTCCTGCCTGCAGCTGGAGGAGCCTGAGGGGGTCTTTTTGGGAGGCCCCCCCTTGAGCACTGCTTGCAGGCAGTGTTGGTGGGACAGTGCATGCTCCAGGGGGCTGCAGGCAGCTGATGGGCACTTCCATCTTTCTAGGGCACCTTCCCTGGGCAGCCACAGCCCTGCCCATGCTCAGTACATGCCCCAGGGCCAGTCCCAGGGGGAAAAGAGAGGTAACAAATTGGCATTTTAAATTGGGAAGAGACAATGAGAGGTGTTAAAGGGGAAATAATATCACAGCACTGTTAGCACAGTCAATACTCACATCTCCCTCACACTGAGCAAATTACAAAGAAACAAAACAAAAAGGTTAGTAAACAAACCAGCATCAACAGGAAGGACAAAGCAGGAGTTCCAGGGGAAATGCACAAGCCCAGACACTCCAACAGCAGCTCAGGGGCTGGGCAGCAGCGTGCTTGGAGGGGCAGTCATGAGACACGAGCTGTGGGAACACAAGCTGGCACCACAGAGGGGGGAGCTGGGAGAGGTGTGGTGCTTCAGGCTGGTTTGGATGGAGAGGGGTGACACAGGACTCCAGGCATGTTACAGGGAATGTTGTGGTCCAGTGATGAGTTCGCACACCTAGAGCAGAGGCAGCTGTTCTCCCCCCACCCCATGCTGGGTGTACCCACTTGTGCCTTGTCTTTTAGTAGTTTGAGGCATCCTGAAGCCAGGGACCCCACCTTTAAGCTTAGCTGGGTAAGAGATGGGTGCCCACAAGAGCTGTGGTTGCTCATCTCTTTCAAGGAGGGAGAGGGGCTGAAACATGGCTTGGGGTGAGTGCCCTGGAAAGCTCAGACTGGCTCTGTGTCCTGCCTGGGATGTCCCAGTGGGAAACCAAGCGCTCTGGCTGCAGGGAAGTCCCTCACCCAAGGGTCTGTGTGCAGGTGAGAAGCTTTGGGATCACTTCATGTAGGAAGCAGGGTAAAGAGGGTGGAAAGGGAGGGAGCACAGGAGGTATCTGAATCCCTGCTCTGATTTCAGCTTAAGATAAAGAAATGGTCACCACTTCCCACTAACTGGGGGCACCATCCCCTTCAGAAGGGGACTGGGGGAATCCCTGAAGGAAGGGCCTTGGACAGACAGACTGACCCTAGCCACCCCCACAGGCTCCCATGGCACTCCTGCCTGGGGAAGGCTGAGCTGGCCAAATCCTAACTGGTCTGAAAGCCTGGGACTGCTGCAGAGCCCCAGGGTGCTTCTCCCTTGCACACCTCCCAGCTCAGCTCTCTCTTGGCTTGCTCTGAGACCCCCCAAGGGACGCAGCGAGTCCTCAGAAGATGCAGCCTTTGAGTTACTACCACAAATCACCCAGCAACTCCTGTCAGTCAGCAGACAGGAGCCTGGGTCAAGTAGAAGCTTCCAGCTTTTGGAAGCTCCAAACTCTCTGTTTGACCATCCCACCCCTGCCATGGGGGGACACCCGAGGAGCAGGCGCGTGGCTCCTGCTCCCGGTTCCCTGCACGCCAGACACACAACACCCCCACCCATGCCTGCCAGAGCCAGGACACAGTAGGGCAGCCTGATTTGGTTTGGTCCAGAGAAGATGTGGCATTGCTCATGTGAGCCAAGCCCTGGGGCCAGAGGACGGAGGGGGGAAGGGGGGAAGGAGTTACCGCTGCTTTGGCCTCGGCAGCTTTGGCTTTCTTCAGCCGGGCTTTGCAGGCGTCCAGATCCAGGCGGCGGTTCTGCAGGATCCTCCTCTCCTTCTGACAGGGACAGAAAGGGGGGTAAGAGGAGACTGCTTAGGAGCTGCTGGGGAAGGGAAGGGACAAGGTATCATCTATCAATCGAAGCTGTTTCCTTAGCACAAAGTGCTGCTGGGATGTAATTGGCGTGTTCATCTCGTCAGGTGCCGGGGATGCAGGCTCACCACCTGAACCAGGCAGCCTGGGCAGGGCCCTGGCACCAAGCTGCAGGGGATCCCTTCCTCACCTGGCAGCCCTTCCCTGCTGCAGGGAGCCCTGGGCAGATCTAGGCTTGGTCTTTCCTTATCCTTACATTCTTTGAGGGAGAGATATGAAGCCCTCCTTTCTCAGGAGGGAAGGGAAACGAGGTCCTCCAGCACTGTGTCCCCCTGCCCTCCTTGTCTCTGGGGGACACAAAGCTTCCCCTTCCCTTCCCTGATATGGGTACTTACAGATATGGTTCTCCAATCCCCTTCCAGGAAGTTGCGCAGCGGGGTGAGGAAGTTGATGGAGGCAGAGTGGATGAAGTCTCGTTCTGCTGCACCAAGGCGCCTCTGAGCCTCTCCAACCTTTATCAAGGTCTTCCCTGCAGGGACAGAAGCCTTCAACTCCAGGAGAAACCAGCTACCACTGTGTTGGCTAGTGCCAACCCACCCAGAGCTACCAGGCTCCAGTGCTGGGGGACAAAGGCACAGTGTACCCTCCTTGAACAAGGTGATTATGCCTGTGCCACACCAGCCTTGGTCCTAACTACAGTCTGCTCTTAGCCTGAAGCCTCTTCTCAGCTGCTCTAGAGCAGCTTTGATCTCATCTATCTGCTGAGGCACTTACTCCACTAATGTCCTTTCACTGCTACATCTGCTTGAGCAGAAGGATCTTTCTTTGTCTCATAAAACAGAGGAGCAGGAACAGAGCAGCAAATTAAAAAGCACCAGAGCAGAAAGGATGAGTTGATGAGGCAGTGCTGGCTACAGACACAGTTACAGCTGGGCTGCCTGCAGCAGGACTCACTATTGAACACCTATTGATTTGGAGAGCAGTAACAAAGCTCATGGCAGAGGCAAGGACAGCTGGAAGTTAAGGTTGTGCCTCTCTGCAGGTCTGCTGCTTAAAGAAGGCCAAAATTCCCCCAGAAAAAAAGGTGACTGTTAGAATTTAAGAGCAGAAAGACGTTCTGTGAAGTCAAGGGGCCAGGCACTGACTGCTGGAGACAGGTTTCCACCCTCCACCTGCAGGACACGGTTAATGGATGGCTCTCCCCTTCAATCCAGAGAAACTCTGCAACTAGACACCTCCTTAAGCTACAACCATGCTCCAACTGGACAAAGCTAAAGCCATTCACTGCAACTCCCCATTCAGGCCAGTTTAGAAAGCCACAGAAATAGCACACAGTAGTTTCTGCCTCCTGTACCCAGTTCCACCAGCTGGATCCATGTGTCTTTGTTTCTTCTCTGGCTCTGACAGACTTGAGGGCTGTACAAGGAATGGGGAGACCCCTGCCCCTTTCCACCCCCAGCATGGAGGATGCTTTGCCATGGAGCAAGAGTGATTTCCTACTCCAGGTGGGCTGTTTGCCTCTGTGCTGGAGAAGACCCTTCTCTGGCATTAGCTTTGGCACACGAACAGGCAGGTTGCCACAGAGGGAACAGGCCAACCTGCCCTGTTCAAGAGACATGCTGCAGGAGTCAACCCAAAGCAGCACCAGGGCTTTTTAATGAGCCAGGCTGACTTACCATAAGGTGTCCCTGGCCCAAAGTCATTAGCTGCTTCTGTCATGTACTGTGCCAGCAGCTCCCCGTTGGTGACCCGGGAAGGCACCTTCCGGTCAAGCTTCTCATAGAGGAATTCTTCTACTCTGGCACCTGGAGTGAGGATGACACCAGTGCTTACAGGATGGAGGAAGAAGGAGGGACCCCTGGAACTGGCAGGCCCACCCCATGCAGCCCTCAGTGCTGGACAGCACCAGGATAAGGTGTTCCTTCCCCAGGCAGTGCAGAGCAGCAGCCAGTCATCTCAGCGACGCAGGGAAGCAAGGACAGGCCCTGCTAATCCAGGTTTCTTCCAACCCCCACAAACTCCCTGGAACAGGGATCTCTGCCAGAGGGCACGTCTTTTAACACCCAGCTGCAAGTGGTATTTGTCCTTCAAGAGTCAGAGGAACCTGACTTACTAGGGTTTGGCTGTAGCAGGACCTCAGTCTGACGCAAGATCTTCTCTGTCCAGTTCTTGGTGCAGTCTGCCCTGGCCAGAAGGTTTTCAAAGTGGGCATCTAGTTCAGTCTTCTCAGCCTGGCCCAACTTTTCTTCAGTAAACTGCAGGAAGAAGGCAGTCATTAAAGGCCTGTTCTTCTAAAGCAAAATGATAATGTGTTTTAGGGCTATTAGGAGACACCCAGGCTTATTCTGTCTCAGGCACTCATCTCAGCAGAGCTGAAAAGCCTCCAAGGTGTCATTCTTGGAGCCCAGGCATCCTTCAGGGGAAGAGGACAAAGAGTTTCCCCAGGAGTGGAACAAGTCTTGGGCTAAAAACAGAGCCCAGGTCTGAGAGGTTCTGGGAGAAGTAACTTTTAATACAGAAATACTCCTGTTGTGATGGATCTGTTAACCGTGCACACAGCTTGGAGAACATCATCAGGAGAGCAAGAGACATCCTACAGGGGAGGTAAGGCACCAGCTCCCTTCACCTCCTCCTAACCAGCTCTGTCCTGCAAACCCAGGGGGACCAGGAATGCCACTACCACCTCCCAAGTCACATTTGCTTCTCATGTTATCAGACACCTTCTTTTGCTCCAGGGCTGGAGTGCCCTCTGACAGCTCAGACCCACTGCCCAGCCCTGCCTCCCAGCTCACCTCCTGCCCTGCTCATGAGCTGCCAGCTGAGCACCTGAGGTTCCAGGAGGCTCAAACTCTGGATTTAGATAAAAATGCTTCCAGGAAATGGTTCTTCCTCTAGGCCATGCTGTGAAGCAGGGTGAGAGAAACACAGCCATGTCTGAATTGTCTCAGCACTCAGATTTGTGCTGGCAAGGGACTCTCCCTCCCTCTGTGGTTCTTTTAAGGTTAAAATTGGCAGCAGGGAGAAGCAGGCTGGGCAAGACAGCAGTGTCATCCCACATCTGGCATGAGAGATCTGTCAGTGTGGGGCAGCATCAGATGGCCAGGACACCCCCATTTCTTCCTTGGGGGTTTTGTGGGAGAAGAGCCCCTTCCCTCCCACCCCATCCCCGTTTTCCAGTCACTCCTTTCAGTGAAGTTGGCCAACTTCAGTGTATTTTTAAGCACAATTCCCTGCTCTTGATGGAACCAGCATCTTGTGGGACCACACTAAGACACCCCTTTATAGACAGCTATGCTGCTTGGGATCCTACAGAGGTTACAGAGTCCTTGTTTCTGGGCTCTGGTGCCACTGTTGAGTTATCAGGCTGTGGTACTGTACAATACCTGGTACAGTTGGGTGCCAAGAGATTAAAGCCTGGCTAAAAGTCTTACATTAAACACAGCTCCTGTCTAATTTTCCCCTTGTACCTTCTCTCCCCTCCCCTATCCCACAGCTCAGCTCTGGGTGGGCCAAGATGCCTTCTTCATGGGTTTTGTTCCTGCTGCCCTTCCAGAGAGGCTTTGTGGTGAGCTCTGTCCCTGCAGCTGCCCAACAGCCCCAGCTCCATCCAGCCCCGTGCTGGGAACAGGCTGAGATAAGGAGCAAGCCCAGAACCAGCACAGGAGGCAGGTAAACAGCCTGAGGAGTCCTGTTACCAGCTCTGCACAATCCAGATGGCTGAGATAAAGCCCTGGGGGTATGTTTACACAGTGACCTGTTTGGGTAGGAGTCGAGCTAGAGCCAGTGATCTGCTTTGCTGGATGGTGGTGGTGGGTTCTCAGCTGCAGGGACAGTCACACTCCCCCCTCTGCAGCCCTGTGGGGACCCAGGACTCATGACCAGGGGATTGCTTCCCTGGTCTGCTCCTCTGCTCCTGGTTCCTGGTGTTTATTCTCAGCTCAGTCTTGCCCTGGCCCCGTGGCTGGACATGGCTGAAAGCAGGTTCAAGGTGAGAGGGTGTCTGTATGGCTCTGTACCTGATGTAGATGGTTGTCTTTGGGGGACACACACAGCTACCAGCCATGTGTGAGTGGCTGAGCTCTCTTCCTCCCTCACTGTTGGAAGCCTGGGGCTGTTTTCAGGCTCTGCCAGGCTGGGCTGAGTCACTGCCATGCAGCAAACTGGGGCTTCCCAGGTATTTGGCACCAATTCTCCAGTCATCTGTTTAAGAGCTTTCTTAAACAAGCCAAGAGACTCTTTGATGCAAGCAGCACAGCCTCCCTTGCCCCCCTTTCCTAAGGTCTCATCTCACTTTCAATTCCAGCTCTTCTTCCTGCAGTTTAGACTCTCCTGCACCATCATCTGCCCTGGAGCTGTCAGGCCTAAACCCAGTTTCTTATCAGCTGAATGTGTCAGCTTCTTACAGCACTGCTGCAGAGTCAGGACACTGCTGAAGCCCTCCAGCATCTCCACAGTGCTGCTGCCAGCCTCTGGGATGGCTCCAGCTCTGGGGTCCTTAGCTATCTTCACACACTGCATCTCCAAGCAGCTCTGGTCAGGCTGAAAGCTGTTTGCCTTGCAGAGGGGCTGAGGGGACCCACTGTGCTCACTCTGAGCCCAGGCTGTGCCCCAGCAGGAGGATGGGCAGGGATCCCAGCCTCTGGCTCCAGAGGGTCAGGACAGAAATCAATCTCCTATCCAGGCTTGATTTCAGAGTTAGAAAGCAGGCATGGATGTCATGAAGTGGGGGTACAAGGGCACAGGGGGCTGTAGCTCACATGCTGGGAGACTGTCACTGCACTTAATACCCTCAACATGTCCCCCACCCCTGCCCACAAGTCCAGAGCCCAGTCCCAGGCACAGCCCAGGGGCAGTGGGGACTGCCTCACTGCAGGCTGCTGCACTGGGTGCTCATTTCCTCCCCTCTAACACATTTCTACCTCCTTGTCTGTGCACAGGGAGTCACTGATCCAGCTCAGCTTGACCTCTAATGGGACTCTTGAGATGGATCAGAGAGCTCAGCACTACTGGGGACCTGCCATCAGGTGCAGGGAGAGCAGGACCACCTCTTGCACTGACATCAGATGCAGCTTCTCATGAAAGCCCAGCCAGGGAAGAAGATTAGAGGTAAGTCCCACCACCTTATCCCATGAGTTGGTTCTTCCTCTTGTCTGGAGCAGGTGGAGATCTGAGCTTTCAGGTGGCAACAGGTCTGAGCCCCTCTGAAGTGGCTGCCCAAGCCAGTGTCCCCAGTGAAAAGCAGGGTAGAACAGCAGCAGTTTGTGAAGTCTGGCTGCTCCAGCACTGCAAGCAGAACTGCCCCATAAAGGACTTCTGTTCTGAGGAATTTGTTCCCACCCCACTCACAGAAATGTCATTATCTTCCCTCTCTGCTGAGCAGACATAAGAGCTCACTGTGAGGCTGAGAAATGCAGAGGGAGAGATGAACTGCTCATCCACTCGTGCTTCCTGGCTCCAAAAAGACGGATTAAAAATACTCTGTGTCCTCCTGTCCCAGGACTGAGAGGTGTCTGTTGCAGCCCCAATACTCCAGACTGTTGCAGATGGGAGTCCTGGTTTTAGCACAGGCTGGGAGTCAAGGTGGGCAGAGAACCTGCAGTTTCCTGCTGCAGGAAAACTACTCCTATTTGTTTTCCAGAACCTGATGGCTGGGTCAACAGCCCTGCCCTGAGCCAGCTCCAGGATCTGCATCCTGAGAGGCTCCTTTGATCCTGCCCAGCGTCCCTGCAGCTGCCCCAGCTGAGCACCAGTCCCCTCTCTGTGCTGGGGAGGTGATAAATAATGCAGGGCAGCCTTTTGTCAGTGCCACTCTGGCTCTCCAGGAAGGAGAGTGGTGCTGCATTCCAGGGCATCAATAATTCAGCCAAAGGTTGGGTTTCCTCTGGCTGGCCAGCAGAAATGCCAGATGCATTATCAGGGCCTGTGTGGGGCAGCAGGCTGACAGATCAGGAGAGCAGCACTTGGGCAACAGGCCCAGAAGCAGCAAGACTGTGCTGGGCTGCAGTTTGGGCAGCTGCCTGCATCCACTTTTGGGGGGCAGAGAGTCCCCTTTCCCCAAGGGAGTTGGCACAGACACTGCTGGGATGTCAGGAGCTCAGCAGTGCTGAGCTGGATGGGTCCCTCTGCACTGCAGGAACAGTGTCAGACAGGCTGTGCCTATCACCCCAGAGACTCCAGGCCATGGGGATCAGGCTTTAAAATAGCAGTGTTGTTTTCTCTGCTGGAGCATTAGCACCTTTCTCCTCTTAGGAGTGAGGCCAATAAATTCCCAGTGCTCCCACAGAGCTATGCCAACACTACAGCTGTTTTCACAATGCAGCACAAGTTGACTTGTGTCTCTTCCAGGCTGGCATGGCTTTTCCCCCCCATCCCTCTCCCCTCACAGGCTTCTATGAGCAATGATGGGGTAGCTGCAGTTCCCTTGCAGAGCACCTGGTAGCAGAGTTCAGACCCTTGAGCCACTTCCAGGGTCCCCAGTTTTTCCAGCAAGACATTACTTGTGATTTTCCACCTTAAATCATAAACACTAAGCCAGGGCCAGGAGAATTAAAGCAGGAATAGTCCCCTGAACCTGCCAGTAGATTGGAGCCACTGGATTTCTCTCAAGCCTCCAAAATGCCCAGGCTGTGGACCTTTGCTCTTGTGGAGCTCAGAGGCAGAGCAGAATGGGTTGAGGCAAATCTGCTTCCACCTTGTACAGGGCTGTATTGGGAAAGAAGCCACAGTCAGTATCTAAACTACCTGAATTTCAACTGCTCTGGACAGGATACAGAGTGTGCTTCAAGTACTCAGTCACCAGGAGTCAGGAAAGCTGAGCTGTGAGCCAACTGAAACTGTGCTAGAGGACAGAAGGAAGCCATTAACAGGACAGCTTGGTTAACTCATGGGCAAGGCATGCAGGAGAGGAAAAAACACTGTTCTCCAGGATTAACAGGCACGTTTCAAATGGAAACATGCTCTGGCCTGTTCCTGGTGCCTTTAAAACCCTTTTCTTCAGTCACTTCATGTTCTCTTGACTCTTAAAATCCAAGGTATCAACCCCAGTAAGGTCAGCAAGCAGAGAGGAAAAAGTCTATTATCACCAGAGTGGGGACACAGGGAGCCTGTCTTTCTTCAGGAGCTTTGAGACAGGCAAAGTCAACCTCCCAGTGCCAGCAGTAATTGGATTAGCAGTGGGATGAGCACCCAGAATCTGTCCTCTCACTTGGGCAATTCCACCCAGAGACAGTTTACATCAGGCCTGACAAGAGACAGACACCTACAATTATCTGCAGGCATCTCAGAGTCTGGCTTGCAGCCTGCCTAGAGCAGACACCTGACCTGCTACCTTTGGAAGGAAAGGTGCTAGTGCTGGAGGAAAGCTGGAGCTGTCAGCAGAGCTTTGGGATCAAACCCACTTCCTGATACCTGCAAGGTGCATCTGATCAAAGAGAAAGGCCTGAGTCTTCAGTGAAGATGAAGAGCATCACCTGTCTGAAGTACCTCTGCAGGTGATGGAGCTGTTGGGAGCTACGTGCTGCACCCCCTCTGAGGACATCCACTCCATGGCTGTGGCTGGTGGTGCAAGTGTCAGTACAGCACATCCTCCAGTGGGATGCTGGATCCTACAAAAGCTCTTTATCTTTGCAGCTGCCCAAGCCTAGAAGCGTGTTCCTTGCTCACCACCACCTCCCTCCTCTACTTCTCATCCCTGGTTTGTTTCCAAGCAGCATTAAGAGGTGCCATGAAGCCCCCAGGACACTGCCTGGTCAGGGAGCCACATACACAAGCCTGGTAAGACAGTTATGCTTCTGCAGCTGCTTTGTCACAGCCACTCTTGCCCTGCTCCTGCTGGAGACAGGCACAGGGGTGTCCAGCCAGGAGCACACACAAGCCCTTCAAGCTGCCTAGCTTCTCCTCAGCTGGGAGTCCTGCCAACTGGCACCTGAGCTAGGAAAAGCCACAGAAAGGAGGGAGTAGATTGTTGAGGTTGTGGGTTCTTTTCTTGGGGGATTTTTTTGTCATGAGTAAAGTCAAACCTCATCCAAAATCCTTCAGCCAGCACCTACACCAGGTTGTATTTGATAGGTTTCAAGCCAGGACAGCTCCTGCCCTAAGCCTCAGGGAAGTCACCCCAGATGCAGTGCACTGACCTGTGCTGCCCTGTTTTCCCCTCACTGAGCAATGCCACCAGCCCTTCTTCCAGTCTGAGTTAAGCTCTCATGTGCTGGCCAGACACCTCAGCCAGACAGCACTAGCTAATGCTGTCTGAGTGGCACAGCACATAATGGCCAGTCCATTTATCTCCCAGTGGCTGCAGTTCCAGTAAAACAGCACTTTGTTAAATGCCTGGAGCTGAAGAAAGCATCTCCAGTGCTATAGAAAACCAAGCTGATTCCAGACAGGTCTGATTTTCCCCTCCTGGAAGATCTGCTGTGCAAGAGAGCGCTACAAACCCAATCCTTACTGCCAACAGCAGACCTCTGCTCTTGGTGGAGGCTCTTGGTGGAGCCAGTGCAGGGCTCAGCCACAGCTGAACCCCAACTCTTCAGGTTCAGCCCAAACAAGCCCATTCCCCCAGCAATTCCATCTCAAAGTGGTTTCCATCCTCACCAATTAGCTTCCTTCCAGGCTCCTCTCCTTACACAACCAAACCTGTGCACCCTCCACAAGTACCAGCACCCATTTTGTCTCAAGAAATTACTACTGTAATTAGTCATATGAATATTCATACAGGAGATGATGTGGAGTAGGTGTAGCAGGCAGAAGCCGCTATTTATAAACGCCTCCTTGCTCTGGAGTTGCTGTGTGCAGACACTGTTCCCATGCCTGTCTCCTTCCTACGCCTCGAAGCTTAAAAGCCACTTATCAGAGACTTACAATGAGATTTCTAAACACAAGATTTCTTTGCAGCATTTCTTTCTTTCTTCTGCCACCAAGGTCATTTGCATGAGAACGGCATCTTTAAGCTCTCCATCTGCTCCTTGTTTTGCACCTGTAGTTAATACCTCTCTTTTTCATAACATATGACTCACTGGCACAGTTACAGGAGGTGATATCTGTTTACAGGGGACCAGTTCCTAAAAGAGCCAGAATTACTCCACTGCACAGAAGGTTTGGAACCAGACGTGGCTCTGTTTGCTTAGCAGCCTCCCCCATGCAATAGGTGGAAGGAGAAGCCCAGCCAGTGGCTGGACTGCACTTCTCAGGCAGGATCCCAACCAACTCCGACTCGCCCCTCTCCTCCTGCCCAGCCCAGAGCCCACTGCCACTCCTGGTGCCCAAGAAGCAGCTGGGCTCGGCAGCCGCCTCTCTGCAAACTCTGCTCCTCCAGATTTCCTGGGCGTTGCATCCCTAAGCAGCTCCTGAACTCGTTTGTGAAGGAGGGTCCTGATGCTCCATTCACCCCCCGAGACGCCCCATTCACCCCCGAGACTCCCCATTCACCCCCCGAGACGCCCCATTCACACCCCCCTCCTCCCCGAGACGCCCCATTCACCCCCCGAGACGCCCCATTCACACCCCCCTCCTCCCCGAGACGCCCCATTCACACCCCGAGACGCCCCATTCACACCCCCCTCCTCCCCGAGACGCCCCATTCACACCCCCAGACGCCCCATTCACACCCCCCTCCTCCCCGAGACGCCCCATTCACACCCCCAGACGCCCCATTCACACACCCGCCCCTCCGAGACGCCCCATTCACACACACACACCCCTCGCTCCGAGACGCCCCCTGCCCAGCCCCAGCAGCTCCCTACCGTGCCCTGTCAGAGCCTGGGAGCCCCCCTGACCCGAGCCCCCGGGGGGCCGGAGCGCAGCCACCTGCAAGGCCGCCGCTCCCGCGCCTCCCTAGCGAAGGGCAGAGGCCCCCGCGGGGCTGGGCGCGGGTACCTGGGCCGCGTCTGGGAGATGAGCCCTTCCCCAGCAGCGTCCTCCCCCCGCCCGAGCGCAGGCCGGGGGCTCAGGCGCCCCTGGGGCCGGGCGCTGCCTCAGCCCTCACCGGGCGGCCCCGGCTTTAGCTCGGGGGCCGCTCAGCGCCTCTCCGACGCCCCGGCGGCGGCTGCTCCTGGGGCGGGGGAGCGAAGCCCCCCGAGGACGAGCAAGAGGCGCCGTGCGCGGGGGGCGGGCGGGAGGCCGCGGGGAGGCCCCGGCCAGGCCCGAACCCCTTCCCCCCCCCCCCCCCCCGCCGCGGTTGCCATGGCGCCGCGGCCCGCCCGCCTCACCTGCATGGCGCGGGAGAAGAAGACCCCCGCGTCCGACGCCAGCTTCTTCACGTTGAAATCCATGGCGGCCCCGGGGAGCCGCCTGCGCTGCTCCGCGCCGCGCCCCCGCTGTCACCGCGGCCGCCCCGCGCCCGCCCTTTATAGCGCCGAGCGATGCCCTCCCCGAGCCGCACCGCGGCCTCTTAAAAGGGCTGCGTGTCGCCGGCTCCGAACTCCCGGCACCCGGCCCAACCGGCCGAGCGGCGGCGCCGGGGAGGGAGGGGAGCGGCGGGAAAGGGCGGCGGCCCGCGGGGGTTCGGCCTCTCCCGGGAGCGGCTGAAGGCGGCGGGGCGCGGGCGGCGGGCGCGGCCCCTTTAAGCCGGGCAGCCGCGGCGGAGGGAGCTGTCAGCCGCCGCCCAATGGGCGCTCGCTCCGCCCCGCCGCCCCTTCCCCTCGCGGCTCAGCCGTACTTAGCGCCGGGTCCTCGAGCCGGGCCCAGGGAAGCGCTCTGATTGGTGAGCGGGCAGGCAGCTCTCTGCTCTTATTGGCTGGAGGGGGGCCGGGTGGGGGCGTGGGCTCTGCCCCGCCCCTGCTCAGGGTAGGCTGCGGCGCGGGGGAAGGAGACGCTGCCCTTCCGCGGCCATGGCGTGCGGCGCGGGGAGAGGGCGCCGAGAGGGGCTGCGCGGCCCCCCCCCCGCCGCGGTGAGTGGTGCTGCCCACGCTGGCTGCCGGTGGCCGGACCCGGTGGACCGCACCATCGCTTTGTGGGGCTTGGGGTGGGCACGGGGACCCCCGGGTGGAACCGGGCCTGGGGCCTGGGGCTTGGGGGGTGGGGGTGGCGCGGGACGGGACGGGACACCTCCGGGATGCGGGGAAGGGGGAGCGGTGCGGGCGGCGCCCCGGGGGACGCGCCGGGGCTGCGAGGGGCCTGAGCGCCCCAGGGCCGGGGCCGTGGGGGTGCCCGGGGCTGCGGGAGCCCCGTTGGCCGGGCGCAGCGCTGCGTGTCCTGTGCGTGTCTCCCCGCCTGGCCGCGGGTGCAGCGCCAGCGGGCGGGCAGGGGGATTTCCCGGGCTGTTCCCGACGCTCCCTGCCCTTTGCTCTCCAATCCTTTGCTCTCCATCCCGCACTGCGTTTACCCTTTGGGGAGGGGAGGGGGGGGACGGGCCCTGCCCCCCGCCACTGGTCCCCGCGGGCTGCGGCCGCCCCGAGCCCGTTCCCAGACGGGGTTACACCAACCCACGGGCTGCCCGCTGCCAGCCCTGGGCTCAGGCTGCAGTGGGGTGAGGGGGTGTCACAGCATGACTGTGACACCCAGCGTGATTTCAGCTCGTGGTGTGGGTTGATGGCAGAGCCCCGTGTGACCCACACGGCCACAGGCCAGAGCAGCGTCCCCTGGCAGGGGCAGGGGCAGCTTGCTGCGAAGGCTGGCCGGGCAGGGAGCAGGGACAAAGGGTTTATAACTTTGTAGCGCTTAAAAGGCCATCTCTCCTGGTGTCTGTACGTTCTTCTGTAGCTTTGTCCTTGACACGAGGCATGTCCCTCCTCCCCAGCTCCCAGCACGGCCAGCAAAGCTCTGCGTAAACTCAAAGCAGCTCTGGAGCCTCCTGGGTGAGCAGCCTTTGGTTGTTGGCTCCTGATGCATGAAAAGCCAAGCGTGAGCTTTGCTGATGCCAGTGCACATGGTGTGTGTGGTTATTGGTAGAATTCTTTTTAATATGGGAGCTGCAAACAAAATCACTCCAACCACGTGCAGCCACTCCATGCAGCTACTCCTCCCTCCCTCCAGCCTCCAGCAGCTCTCAAGTCCAAGGATGCTGCTGCTGTAGAGCAGTTTGGGGACCTTGACTCCTGGGGCTGGTGGGACAAGCAAACAAATTTCTGCTGTTGGTGAGAAGATGCTTTAGGTCCCTCACTTGGCTTTAGCTTTCTGCTCCGAGTGACCTGGTGTGTGGTTTGTGAAGTGCAGTACAAGGAGGCACAGGTCACATGTTCCCTTCACTCACCTGGTTTTTCTCCTCTTCCTGCAGGATGAGGATTGCTGGATGAAGGGCAACCCCAGGAGCCAGACGTCAGAGACAAGTTGGATTTCTTTGTGAGCAGCTCACGCAGCATCCACAAGTGCCCTTCCCCTTCCTGGCTCCTGGAGGCACCGAGATCCTTGTGCAGACATGGCATTTAGAAGGACAGAGGGAATGTCCATCATCCAGGCCCTGGCAATGACCGTGGCAGAGATCCCCGTGTTTGTTTACACGACGTTTGGGCAGGTACAGCAAGCAGGAAAGGCTTTTCTGTTGAGTTCCTTGGGATTTCTCTTTGGGGGCTGGCTGTGTTAGTTGTGAGGGACAGGAGCATGACAGGGTGATCATGGGGAGCTTGGAGGTTTGTGAGAATTGTGCAGGGAGTTTGGGCTGGTGGGAGAGAGTTGCTCAGGGGGAGGGCTTGAAGAGGGGAGAGAAGGGCTTCCCCACATCCCTACCTGGGAGAACACCCAGGTCCAACCTTTCTCTTCATCAAAGGTGCTAAAAAAACCCTTTTGTTTTAAAGAGGAGTAATAGTTCCCACTTAGAGTAGAGTGACCCTGAGGCAATAACGCTCAGCTGCATTCCAGGGCTTCAGAGCTGAATTTGGGTTACCTGGATTGCATCTGTTGGGTTACCTGGATTGCATCTGTTACAGGCTGTGTGTGAATTTTGCAGTGTTTTGGTAATGAGGATTGAGACCAAGTCCTCCAGGTTCTGTCCTAATGATGCCCTGCAGTTTCTCTGCTGCTAAGTCTTACATGTGTAGCACAGGGCAGTGTTTTGGGGGTGGGAAGGGGGATGCCCAGGTGTCCTATGCTTCAAACTGCTTTAAAGTAAAAAAGGGTGGTGGAATTGTTTTTTCACCGTTGCTCTTTCCTATCTTTTGTGTTTAAAGTCTGTCTTCTCTCAGCTGCGGCTCTCTCCAGGCCTGCGTAAGGTGCTGTTTGCTACAGCTCTTGGGACAGTTGCCTTGGCTCTTGCAGCTCACCAGCTGAAGCGGCGTCGGCGTCGGAAGAAGCAGATCGCTCCGGAGAAGTGTGGCTTTAAGCCTGGAGGGATCACAGTGCCCATCCTGCCAACCAGAAGGGTCTCCTCCGTGAAGAAAGGTTGGCCTCTCCTCCCAAAGGAAGTGGTTGGCCATTTCCTTTGGGGAATTTTGGGTGTGCAGGGAGTGCTGGGGAGTCCCTGGCAGCTGGTGGGAGAGGAAAGCAAAGCCTTTGGTTTAGTGTATCCATGCAGAATGAAGTTAGGAGCCTGAAGTGCGGTGCCATGAGCGTTGGGCTAAGGGAGAAAAGGGAGAGATCCTGAACTCAAAGCCTTTGTGAGGGGGAAAAAAAAAGTGTCAGTGATGTTTCTGGCAAGGTTTACAGTTCCCATCCCCCTCCTGCAGACAGACTGTGTGCCTGTTACACCATCCCCTGATAACAACAGCCCGGGGCAGGCGGTGACCTGGTTGCGTATTGATCTTGGTGGTGCTGTGACGGTGCCTGACCCAGAGGTGCTGGCACACAGCCACACCAGTGAGGTTGGGTAGCAGATGGGGAGTGGGCTGGCCCAGGCTGGGGAGGAGGCAGTGCCTGCTGCAGCTCCTGGACCTGGGGTACCTTCTTCAGCTGATTGGGGGTAAGACTGACTCACATCCTCAGCAAAGCACTTCAGGGATTAAGCATTTGTTTTGTGAAACATGAAAACCTTTAAGCATTATTAATAATAACTCAAAGGAGCAAGGTCTGCCTTCTGCCTGGCCTAAGGGAAGCTGAAGGACTTTTCTCCTTGATGCTTTCCACTTGTGCTTGTCTCTTGCCATCCATAAATGGTGAATAAATGTTCATTCCTCAGCCTCAGGTCCCCTTAGTGTCTCAGAGCAAAACAGGGCATACAGGAGACCCATGACTCAATTCTAGGTATTGGATGCTGCTGTGCCCATCTCTGGTCACACTTGGCAGGGTGATGTTCCCTTCCCTTTTCACAACTGCAGTGAACCCAGCCTAAAATTGTGGTTTTTGTGTGACCTTCCCAACTGCAGGATACTCCAGCAAGAGAGTCCAGAGTCCTGGCAGCAAGAGCAATGACACACTCAGCGGGATTTCCTCCATCGAGCCCAGCAAACATTCCAGTTCCTCCCACAGCCTTGCCTCGGTAAGGACATTCTTGGCTGGGCTGGGAGGTGTGAGTGCATCTACCTGTGACAAGATCACAGTGTCCTTGGGCTTTCACTGGCTCTTGGACAACACCAAAGCTTTTGGATCAGAACAGGTCGTGGAATAATTGTAGGGTGGGTCCTGGTATTAACCTTGTAGTGAGTGTCTGGGGTTGCCTGCATGAAATCAGAGCAGAGTTTCCTGTGCCCAAGCTCCCCAGGGCACACCCCATTTCTTTGGCCAACAATGGGCTGCAGGAGGGACTTGTGTGTGGGACGTGGCTGTGATTCCTCAGGGCTCTTAGTGATCTCCTCCAGGAGCAAAGCTGAGTTGTCTCTGGGCCTCAGAGCAATGGGGAGACTGTTCACTTCCCTCCACGGTGGGCATTTGGGTGGCCCCTGTGCCAGCACAACCCTTCTGAGCTGGGGCTGCACACAAGCTGCTTGGTCATTAAAACCAAATTAACTGCCAAAACCTGATGGCTCTGATCAGGAAACAGTGCAGCTTGGGAACCCAGCCTAGTTCTATCTCCTCCAGAGCCAAATGCAGCCTATAAATACAGGTAATTCAGGCTTGACCAGGCAGCAGAAGCCATTACTGATTACAGCCACCTCTTGTCAGACCAAGCACAGAAGGACTGGGCAGTGTTTGTGGGTTTAAGACCTGTTTTATATCCCCATTGCTCAAAGCTGCTCCTGCTGCTGTTGGAGCAGTGTGCAGCAGAAGTGAACCTCTGCAGCTTCGTGCTCTGTGACCCACAGCAAAACACCCCATTGGTGTCACCCCCCACAGCACCCAGCCTCAGAGGCTGCTTGGCAATGCTGGGGCAGGAGTGGGGAGCAGGAGTCACCCCTCTGAAAGGAGCTGCTGGCCAGCAGCACCCGAATGTGTGTATACAGGCGCTGTTGTGTGTCAGCCTGTTCAGTACTCTCAGAGCACTAGAAAATCAGTGTTGGCCACAGTGTGTCTCCAGCAGGCGGCAGTGCCGGCACAGCACTGGGTGTACAGCACTGGGAATGCAGCCCTGCACCAGTATTCCCCTGGGGTAACTGGGATATGATGGGACATGTCAATCTGGACCAAGCTGTGTGGAGCTCTGGCCTCCCCACTCCTGCAGGGACTCACGTCCACTTAATTCCCCTGTGGCTTCTCCCTGGGGTTTGCATTGCTGAAGTCTGTTTCTCTTTAGACAATGAAATCTATCCAAATTCCTTTTTCCACTGCTGATGCATGGGAGGGGATATCCACAGGGAGAGGGGTCTGTCCTGTACCCCCTCTGCCGTGTGGCAGCTGAGTGTCCTGACACTGCCCTCACTGCTCTCACGTTACTTGAGGGGCAAACAGCTGATCCTTTGCACTGCTGCAGCTTCTGCCTGCTCCCTCCTCTGCTTCCTGGGGCTCCTCTTTGCTGTCTAGTAAATAAGTCAGCAGCAGGGAACCCATGACTTGCAGTTCTGGATCTGGAGGTGATTCATTAACATTCCCCAGAGATTAATCAATGGAGGCAGGGCAAGGACTCATCTGGCAGCCCATTATTGGAGCTTTTTTCCTAGCATCAGCTTACATTTGGACATCTTTCTCTAAGCTATAGGAAAACACTGGTCACTGGTAGCATTTGAACCCAGCCCTTTAAAAGACATTTATGCACTGGCATGAAATTAGAGAAGGGTGACAACTTGCTGTGTGGATCTGAGCACTCAGCCCTCCCAGGAGAAGGTTTGGTTACAAAGAGTGAGGATCCCCTTGGCTGAAGTCCTCAGCTAGATTTTTGCTGCTATCTGGTCGCTTCTCCTGGCTTCCAGTGGGTTTTGTGTAAGCAGTGAACCCTCTCTCAAACTCATTGTGCCTTTGTACTGATTGCTCTGGCGCTTTCTTGGGCTGTCCATCAGTGCTCACCTTGCACAGCTTGCCATTTCCTAATGAAGCTTCAGTGTAAATTGGTTGAGAAGGTGTTTCCCACACAATTTTCTGTGTTTTCAAAGACACCACTGTGGTGCTGGGTGGAGAAGGGGATGACTTCTCACCTCCCCTCCCCTCTAAGCACTGTGGGGCTATCAGCAGTTTGCAGCATAGTGTCAACTAAGGTGGGAGCAGGCCAGTAACCCTTGATACCCTCCCCTTCCCCAGGCCAAGGAGTACCAGTAAGGGGGAGCATAAGTGGGGAAGGGAAAGGGCTTATCCTTCAGATTTAACTGGTGGAGGGGTGTGTGTGGTGTTCATGCTGCTACCTTTGGAGACAATTCAGGAGGTGTTTGCTGCTCTCTGCTGCTTTCCTGCAGATGGTTGTGGTCAACTCTTCGAGTCCAACACCAGCATCAGCAGGGATGTGGGAAGCCCAGGCAGTGGGGGATGCTGGAGCCATTGGTGATTCCAGTGCAGAAAGCCTCTATGTTCAAGGTAAACAAGCATGAGGGTGACATCACCCATGGGGGGGTTGTTTATCACTGAGAGCAAAAAGAGGGTGTAAACTGGTGCAGAGCATCAGCAGCCCAGCGTAGAGCTCTGGTAGGAAGCACTCTCCCCTTTCCAACTTAAACTCAGCCACTTGTTATAAAAATCCCATCTGTTCCTAAGTAATTTGTTTTCTCAGTGAGCAGTTTGCTTCCAGAATGCTGTTCTGGGAGCAAGGGGCTCACCTTGTGTGGGCATCAGTATTTTGGAAGTAACGTGGCTGATGTTTGAACCAGTTTTGGGATGTTCTCCTTCACCTCTAATCCCAATTAACCCACACGTAAAAGGGAGAGAAATAGCATACATTTATGGTTTCTTATCAGTTGGGAAGAAGCTTCTTTCTTCACTGGATTGTCTGAGCATGCAAAGACTCACACTGTATCACTTTGCTCCTAAGTGGCCTGGGACTCTCATGGCTTGTATTTGGTTGCATTGCCAGGCATGGAGCTGTTTGAGGAGGCCCTGCAGAAGTGGGAGCAGGCACTGACCATCAGGCAGAGGGACAGTGCTAGTACCAGCACCCCTGTGCCCTGGGACAGCAAGAAACAGCAAGAGAGCCTGTCTGAGAACATCTCAGAGGTAGGTCTCCGCTTTTCCCTTGCATTTACCAGCTGAGGAACAATGCTGCAAGACCAGCCTGGTTGCTGGAAGTGGTAATTAGGAGGTTAAAAGAAGACCAAATTAAGGGCAGAGTTGGGCTAGACTCTGTTTAAAGAGCTGTCTATATCTCTGGCTTCCTTATGCAATGTGAGTGGGTGTTTTTAATTTCTTCTTCTTTTTAATAAGTCTCGCCCCCTCATCCCTCAGCTTTTCTACCCACCTTCCAGCATCCTGTCAGTCACTGTTGTACAAGTCCTCCAGCAGCAGAGGCTGTGGTAGGAAAAGGCTGTAACAGCTCAGCACCAGAGAGAAAGAGCTTTTTTTCCCCTGTCAATGTTGTGTCTGTAACTTTGAAACATGTTTGAAAGTCTTGGTGGTCACTATCACATCCTGGGAAGCTGAGTGGAGGAGCAGAGGCCAGGTCCCTGCATGTGTTAACGAGTAAAGTGAAGTGGTAACTTGGTAGGAGCTAAGTATGCCCCTGCTCACTGAGCAAATGGGTCAGGGAGATGTGTAACATGTTCAGCCTACAGCTACAGAAACAAGTATTTTGGGACAACACCTTGTCTTGAACTTGAGGACTCTGCAGGGAAGACCTCTGCTAAGAGGACATCCAAACTAGAAAGGGTCAGTGACAGTCACAAAGCTGGAGAGAGCAGCTGTAGCTCAGGACTGTGAAAGGAGCTTAAACTGCCAACTCTCCAGGAGTTCTTGCTGGCAAAAAGTGTTCCCAGCTTCTTACAAACAGGGCCTGGTGTTGTAAGTATGTGGGATATTTGTGTCTTGGGGTGGATAATATTTATCCAAGTCAAATCTGGATCCTCTTGGGTTTGTCTCTCCTTGAAGAGCCCTGCAGCATTTCTAAAACTGACACAAAACCAGTTGATTGGTTATCAAAACAGATTTCATGCTTCTTGTTAATGCTTCTGCCTTCTGGGTGAGATACTCATGCAGACACAGGGGCATGAAGGCAAGATGCAGTGTAAGTCTTATTTTTTTTCTTTCTCCCCCTCTTACCCTCCCCGTGCTGCTTACAGCAAACTTTGCTTACACCCAGCACCTTAACTTGAGGACTGTTACTCTGTTATCCAGTTCTGGATGCTCCATGGGATTCAGTACAGGGTTTCTGATGTGACATTCTCTTGATATAAGGCTGAATTTACGAGTCAGGAGAATTAAGTAATCTGTAACTCATTAAAATACCCGGTTTTCTGGATGGCAGATTAAAGTTCTTAAATCTGTTCTTCCTTTTTTTAACAGGAAAACAAAATTGTAAAGCTAAAAAGCCAGAATAGGTGGTGTAGAAGCTTCCCTTCCCCTCTGTTATTAGCTGCATTGTAGGATTAATGTGTCCTGACTTTTTTTCCTTTTTTTAAAATTATTTAATCTGAAAAAAAAACCATTTTACTGAAAATTTCTTCCCATATCTGTGCTGTCAATCTGTCCCTGCCCAGCTGTCTAACTAAGGGTGGCATTTCTGTGTGTTCAAGGAGGAGTCCCAGAAAAGGGAGTTTGCTGAGAAGCTGGAGTCCCTCTTGCACCGAGCCTACCACCTCCAGGAAGAGTTCGGGTCTTCGCTCCCGTCAGACAGCATGCTGCTGGATCTGGGTATGGCAGTGGGTTTGAAATGCTTTAGAAGACCAGTTTCTTTTCTGATTTGATGGGTTTTTCCTGTAAGCTAGGTGATGAAGTGCTGTTTGGGGGTTTGGAGGGAGAGCACAGTGGCTGAGAGTCCATAAACTCCAACACATACAACTTCTTCCTCTCCTCCAGAGAAGACTTTGATGCTTCCATTGACCGATGGATCATTGAGGCTTCGGACAGATGATGAAGACAGCTCAGTTTCTGAGGACTCCTTCTTCTCTGCAGCAGAGGTGACTTAAGTTTCAGCTGTGTGTAGCAGTGCAGGTGCTTGGAAGGGAGCCATGCAGTGGAGCCAAACTTATCTTGGTAGAGAAAAGTGATACAACATGGAGCAACAGTCCAAGTTGGGAGGTTCCTGGAAGAGCTGTTTCCTTAGGGTCATGGTGCAGCCCCTTCCAACCAGCGTTTCCATGTCATCTTCCTATCTACATGCCGTAACAGCTGGGAAAGTACTGTAAATCTCAAGTAGGGTGGCTCAGTTGTATGAATTTTAGGGCATATTGAGCTGTGTGTGTGTGTCAGAGCTGAGACAGCTTTGAAACTGGTGGGGAAAGAAGTAGCTTTGCATGAAATAACTCGCTAGCTGAAGGTGGCACATCCTGCTTGCATGCAGCCTCCAAGTGTTTGCAAATATTTAACGAGATCCATTTGTTCTTCCTGTGCACTTGCTGCCTCTGCAGCTCTTTGACTCTCTCCACTTTGAAGATATACCCTTCCACCTCTCCAAGCCTGTGGCAGCGTATGAAGAAGCTCTGCAGTTAGTGAAAGAAGGGAAAGTCGCGTGCCGGACGCTGAGGTAAAGGCCCAGCTGGGGTTGTGGGTCTTTGTGTGGAGGCTGCTCTGAGCTGTGTGAACACATCGCTTGGTTCTGAGCAACCCTGTAACCAGAATAATCCTCTGGGCATGGAAACTCTTAGCATCCTTCTTGCTGGTTTGGACTTCCCAGGGAACTAAGCCCAGATTTCAGGGTGTGTGTTGGGAAAGGGTAATTTAGTGATAAGAAATGTGCCTGTCCTGTGTGGCTGCCTGGCATGGTCCTGTGCTGTGACAGCCTTTGCAGCAGGGCTGTGGTACCCTGTGCAGAGGGAATGCCATCAGTGCTCTCTCCTACACACAGTCTGGGAATTAGTTAGGGTTTTTTTTTCAGTGGGGCATAGCTGTTGGGAATGCAGGCATCAGGAGAGCTGGAACTTATGCAGTCCTTGCCCTTTCCCTCTAGGACAGAGCTCCTTGGCTGCTACAGCGACCAGGATTTCCTCGCGAAGCTGCATTGCGTCAGGCAGGCCTTCCAGGTGAGGGCAGCTCCGGGCACGCTGCTGCCAACAGCACCTTCTCCTCAGTGCATGAGTAAAGTCTTTGCCCCTCTGGAGCAAGGAAAAGCAGAAGCAGCTCCTTGCTTAACTCTGTAAACCTGTCCCGATCCCTTCGATTTGGAGAGGGTCCCCTGGTCCCCGTGCCCAGCTTGAGTGGTGGTTACATGGCCACTGGCAGGGGTTTAGTTCTGGGAAGTGAAGGTTTGGTGATTTCGGAGCTGCTGCTCCCACTTAGGAGCTTTTCACTGGGCTGGAGTCAAACCTCTGAAGTGGAGGAGCAAGGTTTCCTTCTCCATACTGTGATCTGCATCCTGGCAATGTCTGTCTAGAGCCTGAACAGCAGCTTTTGTGCTCTGTCTCTCCCATGCTCCATTCTTGGCACTTCCAGTCTTTCAGCCTAATTTTAAACTCATTTCCTGGAGAGAGCAGCTTTGTTTTCTAGACTCCAGCGTATTGAAGGTTAATGATACTGGTGTATGCAGCATTGTGCTGCTTTGTATCTTGTCCTTTTTTTCCCCCCTCCCAACTCAGAATTCGTGTGGGCATAGGCACTCACAGGAGACCCCTTGTGTTCCCTTTGCAGGAGCTGCTGGAGGATGAAAGCAATCAACTGTTTTTTGGGGAGGTGGGGAAGCAAATGGTGATAGGACTGATGACAAAGGCTGAAAAGGTAGGAAGTTTATGTAACAAACTTGCAGTTGTGCCTTGTGAGCTCTTGTTCCTTCATCTCATCCCAGAGTTCCTTCCAATGTCTTGGAAGGAGAACACTTTATCTCTATGCTGGTGGCTACTGAGAGAAATAAAATGCCTGTGCTTTTAATCTCATTTAACCAAATTCTCTCAAAAGAACAACTTTGTGCAGCTCCTGTGCACACTTTGATACTGTGCCTCACTGGAGCGAACAGGGGGTACAGGCTATGCATCAGTGATGGGTCATCTCAAGGAACATAGGGAAGGGAAAAGAGAATCTGACCTTTGCACCAACCACAATAAGCTCTCAGATCACTGCCTTAGTCACTGGGCATCCCCTAAACAGGATCCTTGCTTGCAGAGCATTAGTCCCTTACTGGCTTGGTTTGCTCACTGGTGTCTCTAGCTGCTTCCCTGAGGGAAGTGCTTTGAGCCACAGCTGAACCTGGGGCCATCCACACCTCTCAGAGATAAATTCCCTCTGTCCACACAAAAAGCATTCTGGCTAAAACTTCAGCCAGTCTTAGGCAGTGATGTTGACATTGGCTCAAACTTTGGTGAGATGTGCCCACAACTGTTGTACCTTCTGAAGTGTTTTGTTTCTCTGCCAGAATCCCAAAGCTTTCCTGGAAAGCTACGAGGAGATGCTGCATTATGCACTGAAGCAAGAGACCTGGCCGACCACACAGCAGGAGCTGGAGGGAAGAGGGGTTGGTAAAGATGTTCTCTCTAGGAAGCTGCAGAGGGGTTGGAGGATAACGAATGTGTAGGCATTTTGGGGAGGGCAGAGGAAGATTGGATGTTGGGGTGTTTAAATTTCATGGCAAGTCTTTCCTTCAGCAGTGTCAGCACTATAGTGGTTGAAACAATACAAACCCAGAACTCCAACTCAAAATCCCAACTTTTTCTAGAGGCCACAAACTACTGTCTGTAGCTCTGTAAAATTTGTTTGCCTTTTGGCTGGGCTTTTCCTGGCTGCAGGATTAATCAGTCTCACAGCCAGCTCCTCTCTAGGAGCTGTGAACTGAGCGTACACAGTTCAGTCCTCCTGCTTGGTTAAGTCCATCTCCTTGTTTTTTTTTAGAAACCCATTTCCTTTACAGACTGTTCTGCTCTCTGGCAGGTGGTGTGCATGAGTTTCTTTGATATTGTGCTGGATTTCATCCTCATGGATGCTTTTGAGGATCTGGAGAACCCACCCTCCTCCGTGCTGGCTGTGCTGCGCAACCGATGGCTCTCCGACAGCTTCAAGGAGACGGTGTGTTAACTGGGGGGTCCCTGTGCTGAGCCTGAGAGCTCAGTGCCAAAGCCTAGGACAGAGTATCACCTCAGCTGTCCTGGCTGAGCTGAAATTTCTCTTTAGAAATACCATGCTTTCCTGAAGGGCTGAATAACAATCTTCTGGTACATGTAAATTGTTTATAGGAAAGCTTTGAAAGCATCTGGTTGGCTCCAGGAGATTTAATTCCTCTAGAGGCCTTTATCAGCGATGCCATGGAGATTGTAAAAGGTGATGACGTGTGTTTTCATGAATGAGGAGAAGAGGATCAAATGTAGGGAGAAGTGCCGGTGGTTTATCCATTCTAGTGGTACCTCAGCAGACACTGAGGCTCAAATAACAGCTCCTTCCTCTAGTCCTGGCCCCCAGCTGTGTATTTAAGTCTTGACTGGTTTCAGGGGCTGAAGGGATGGTGGTTGGGAGGCACCTTTTAACAGCTGTCTGCTTGCAGGCTGTGTTCTGGGCTAGGTTGGGTCATATTAGCAACCTTCAAAAACACGTTGGCTTTCCTGGAATGGGGCTGGAGCAGCCAAATCTGCTTGCAGCTCACTTAGATTTTGTCCTTAATTTTAGAGTTGTTGGCACAGAAGGGCCTTTGCTTTGGTACTGTGGCAGCAATGTGATGGTAAAGTGCTTTTTTGCTGAAAAGTAATCCCAGTAACCGATGGTCTCTCTCTGTTAATTGCAGGCTTTAGCAACTGCCTGCTGGTCAGTTCTGAAAGCAAAAAGGAGGCTTTTGATGGTAAGCAAAGTTAATTAAAAGGGAAGGGATCTGATTGTATTTGAAGCAGCAATGTTAACACCTAGATCATGCCAAACAAGTGGTTTAAGGTGGAACTGAACTGCATTCTTTGATCTTTAGAGCACTGGGGTCTGGCCATCACTGCTGCAGTACCATGCCAGTGTTTTACTGCATCACTCTTGACTTTATTCTCCCCTTTTCTTAACGTGAGGATCCAAAACCCAACGTTGCCTGTCCGGTGTTGCCTCTCCCAGCTCTCAGTACCACAGGAATGGTTGCAGACACCAAGCAGCAAGGGGCTGCTCCTGCACTGTAGCTTCCCTGCTGGCAGCGCAGTGAATGGCTCATGTGCCTCTCGGCGCTGACTGCTGGCAGGCTATTGATGTGTTCCCTTTAAATCTGTGGTTTTTCTAAAGCATCGCAGCAGATGAGTTCATGGACCTGGGGAACAGGAAGCCGCAGCTTCACAACCCCAGTTTTGCCACGGGGTCTGTGGCCTCTGGCAAGCTTTCAACTCATTTCCCACATGGTACAACCAGGGTTTGCCTTGTGAGATAGTACAGGGGAACCAGAGCGCTGGAAGCTGTATCGCTGCTGTCACGCAGTAGCTCTGCTGTGGGTATTTGCATGTCTCTTCCTGGCTTGGTCTGGAGATTATAAATAGTCTCTAAAGACTGCTTGATGGTTGCCTTTCATTTTCTTCTGGTTATTTTCCTCCTGCAATAGTAGTTTAGAAACATGAAGATAGAAAGCTCTAGTTGTCCTTCAAGGGATCTGAAAGATGAATGTAGTTCTGCAGGAAGAGATGCTCTTAAGTAGCTCTTGAGTGAGCAAAGCACCGTGCTTTCTGGCACAGAATTTAGTAGTTGATATGGAATAAGCTGCTAATTCTGTATGAGAACCAAGACCAACCAATTCTTCCCTTCCCTGTGGCAGGTACCAGATGGTTTTATCTCTCATTTCTACTCCGTATCGGAGCATGTCAGTCCTGTTCTAGCCTTCGGTTTTCTGGGGCCCAAGCAGCAGCTATCTGAAGTCTGTACTTTCTTCAAGGTAAGATGGCTTTTCCATACCTAGTCTCTGTGGGACTCCTGCTGTCTTCTGGCATAAAGTTGCAGGTGTGTGTTTGATGACGGATGTGGCATTAAGAAAGCTGGCTCTGTACAAAAGGCTTCCAGAAACCATTGGTTTGGAGATGCAGATTGCTGGATTCAGCTTGATAAGAATTCCCAGCATGATTTTCCATAGCTGATAACAAAAATGTTTGATGAGATCAATTTATACCATCAGTATTGGAGGAGATTATGGGTGCATATGCTGAAAGATGTTATCTAAGAGAACGTGGCATCTTAACAAGTTATGCATTTGATCTCGAAGCCTAAGTCCCCTTCTTCTTGTGGATAATCTCATGAGAGGCTGTGTTGCATTAATTAACTGCTTGCTTGCATGGATATTGCCCTCCTGACTTCAGGAGCTCTGCTGTCCTGTTTCAGAGGCGTGAGGGGATCTAGCCACAAAAGTAACTCCCAGCCTAAAGCAGATCTCCGCTTGGATCTGCACAGTTCCTTACAGGCTGTCCGCTTGCTGCTGTCTAGGGAGCTGATATTGGCAGGTGGGACGTTGTTTCTTTACAGCAAACCTTCCTTTTGTCTTCTCAGCACCAGATAGTGCAGTATCTGAAGGACATGTTTGACTTGGACAACGTGAGATACACAACAGTGCAGTCTCTGGCAGAAGACATTCTGCAGCTGTCGCGGCGGCGCAGCGAGATCCTCTTGGGATATCTGGGCACCGAGACTGCCCCTGAGATGAACGGCATGCTTCCTGCTGACAACGAGCCACTGAAGGAGCTCATCTGATGTCAGGGGAGGAAAACAGTTTTGTACAAGGACCTTTTTTTCCTCCCAGAGACGGATAAAACTACCTGCAGTGCTCAATGGCAGCAGCAAGACTATCTCAACACACAGCATCCTGGTGGGACCTTCTGCTTTTTTGTAGCCAGTAGTGTATGCTGGGATGGATCCAGGACCACTTGCCAGCTTATGGTTTGAATTTCTTATTTGTTCCACCTTCCTGTTCTTTTTATTATTATTCTTTTTAATGTGTCATACAAACCACAAACTGCCTGGGCCCAGATTTTTGCCCAGTTCTCTTGGATAGGGCAACGTATGTACCCGTTTCGCCTGTGTGTGTTCTGGGAGGTGATCCCTGATGTTTACCATTGTGTGTGGGAGCAGGAACATCATTGGCAAATTCTGCACTTGACCCTTAGCTTCTCAAGGAGGCTTGTTTGCTTTGGGATTTTTATTATTGTTTGTTCTCTACTGTGTTTCTACAGACACTGTTGCTGATTTTACCTTACCTGTGTTAAGGTGCACGATGTGACTAGCAAAGCTTTCTTTCCCAGGGAGGAAGAAATACTTCTGTAAAGCACTGAAGTGAAATGCAGACTTTGGTAATCAGAGTGAAGCTCTAAGGAAGTCAGTCCGTTCCTTTGCTGCTCTTTGCAGGCCAAATGATGGGCTCTGTGCTGTGGTCATCCTCACTTAGGAGGTTGCTGAGGTCTATGTTTGCCCCTAAAGCGAGTTAGTGTGAGGAGGGGGTGGATCTGCATCCTGCCTGTGCGTGCATGAAGTCTTTTAACAGCCATCAAAGTGCCTTGCTGTAGTTCAGAATGAGCCAGCAGCAGGTTGTTTTCTGGGGAGGAGGTGTGGGGTGTACACAAGCAGAGGGAACTGGTATAGTGTGGTGCCTGTTCCTGTTACACACAAGGTAGTGAGGTACAGATGTCGGACGTCATGTACAGAAGGGGTTCTGTGTGCAGGTAGCTGCAGAGCTGGGATCATGCTGCTAGAGAGGAAACGACTCTTAATAGTCTGAGAAACCTGAGAACCAGTGTAGTTGTGGGTGTAGCTCAAATGCATGTGTGTGTGAGAGCTCGTAGTGCTGGGGCAGGCTCTTATCACACGGTGTGATGCTGACTGCACAGCTGGCACTGGAGATCTGGCTGCTTTGGGACGTGCCTGCGTTTGGTACTAGGGTAGGATGGGGCAGTGCAGAGTGTTGGGCTTGAGGCAGCCCTGCCCTTTGTCTGAGGTTTGCTGTGATGTGCTGCATCCTTGGTGAGGGCTGAGGGTGCAGCTTATGCTGTCTTCTGGTTCAGCCCCAAACCCTGGCCTTGGAATTTGGAGTTCTTCAGGGAGAAGAAAATGAGGACTTTCACAAAAACATAGCCTTCACTGTTTGTTTTTTTTCTCCAGACTGACTGGTTATCCCTTCTGTCTGTTCCAGGTAAAAGGTGTAGGTGCTAACTAGCCATATTTTGGCAAGGGAAGTTAAAAAAAGTAAGAATCTGGACTTTCCATGTGAGTAGGAAGTCAGTGCATGGGCTTGGAGAGTACAAATGTCTTCTTCCTCTTCAGCTATCTCATGGATTCTGCTGGTAAAAGCAGGAAGGAAGTAAGCAGGGAAAAAAAGTAAACAGGAGGATGTAAAAGGAGCAGATAAATGCTCACAAGATGCTTGCAAGAGGGTAAGTGTAGAGCACGTAACATCTGCTGCTGTGGAAGCACATCAGACTGATGTGGCTTATCCCACAGCCCAGATTAATGCCATAAACCAGGCAGAGGTGCCGAGCAGCTGACCCCAGTGAGGCTGCAGGGAATACACTGGTAGGAGAAGGGTTTAAAAGACAGCAGCTGGAACTAGGGCAGGGCTCTGAGGTGCCTTGCTCCTGGCAGCGTGCAGTGAGAGAAGAACCAGAGGATGATGATGTGGTAGCATGGCACACCGGCTCTGTGTAAACTGTGACCTGAAAGCACGGTGTATTCTGACAGCAAGTCCCCTGGCAGAACCCAGTGGCTGTTGACAGTGGTGTGTGCTCTCCCTGCGGCTGGTTTAGAAGGAAGAGTAACTTCAGCAGTTCTGTGTAGTGGTTAAAAAGATGCTAAAATGTGAAGATTATTGTAATAAGGTAGATTGTAATTCTAAACGATCAATGCTGTTTAATTTCAGGGTTTTAGAGCTGTTTTATGTGTATTTATTTAGTATTTTGAGTGTCTTCTGGTCTCGGTGCTCGGTCTGCCTGCCTGCTCTGTGTGCAGACAAGAACACTGGCTGTTGATTTTGATCTTTTCACATCCTGGTAGGTGAGAATACCAAAACAGGGTCCCCATGAAGCAAACACTAACTTGCACTGTGGCTTTTTTAAGCTAAGAAATTGTAAATTCTTAATCAATCCAATGGGGGGGAGAGGGGAACCACCCTCCCCACCTAGTTTTATTACAGCTTTATGCTTTCCCTTAGCTGTTACTGCACGTGGGGTACGCTGCCCTCCCAGGGAAGGTAAAGAGGGATCTTCTCCAAGAACATCCACAGCTTCTTGAAGGTTGAGTTCTCCCCCTCCACCTGCCAACACTAATTTGCTCCTGCAACAACCGAGGACCTTGGCTGAGATGAACCGATTTTCCCATTACTGGGGAGGATGTTAAACTTCTCTACAGCCTCTTTCCCCTGCTGTGTCTTTGCTGCTCTGTCTCCCTCCTCAATCCCAGCGTAGCTTGAGATGAAAGGCAGAAGTGAAGTGTTTGCAGCCTCTGAAGGGTGCTCAGAAACTCTTCAGTATTAGTAGCAGATGAGATACGTATTCGGGTAGAATCTCTAGAGATAAGATATTTGCCTCTCTTATAATAAAGCCTTATTCTCAAGGGGTTAAATCATTCTGGGCTGACACTTTGCACGATTTTAACCCTGATGGGGATTTAAAATGGCTTAGCAGCTATGAAACAAAATCCTTCAGTAGTTTCTGATGCTTAGACAGAATTTCAAATATGCATGACTCTCAGTTTTTAGGTGGAAGTTGTAACAAGCTTCGCCAGTGGTTAAAGTACATACTCAGTACTTTAGTATCTTTGTAGAGACTGCACCAGATGGCTCCAGGAGGGTCTTTATGATCTCTAAAGCACAAATACATTAATGAAAGAGAGGAAATCTGCCTTGTTGTATCTATGTGATCAGTGTGGCTTTGAAGAGCACGACTTGTGCTGTCTCATACAAGGAGGTGGGGAAGCAGGATTTTATTTACCCCTCTGCAGTAGAACATTCCTCTGCCATATCTGAATCTAACGAATGTAAACTTGTGCCTGTTTCATTTTTCTTTATTTCCTAAAGGTGTACAAATTGTTCTTGTTTTGCTGCTTTCTTTTTCTTTGCAGCTTTTTGTTTTCCCTGTTGTTTTTTTTTTTTGGTAATACCTTTAATCTTAGGATGTGGGCATTACAAGTCAAATAAAACTTTTCTTCGTTATTGTGGTTTTTTGTTTCTAAATTTCCTGGAAAAAACTTGCCAGAAACTCAAGCCTTTGGTTTTCAATTTAAGTGATGGTTGTGGTGACACCTCCTGGTGCTAGAGTGATGGTATGAAACAAGGTTGTTCTTCCTAGGGTCAAAATGCTAAACTCACAGCAAGTAAGTTTAAGGGGTTTGTTTGGGTGGAGTGTCTCCCTGGTTCTACTGAAGACAAGTCCATAGGTGAAGCTGGCTGTAGAACACCCAAGACAGCTCCAGTGTACTTTGAGCAGTGGCTGAAAACAATGGGGTTTAACTTTTCAGATTTTTCTTTTTCCATGGTGGTTTGATTTGTGTTTGGGTGTGGCGTGGGGAGGCTAGCAGGCTGTGATAAAGTGATAACAGAAATCCCAGTAAAAAGCAGAACCTTTTAAACATTGTCCAACTCCTTCCAACACACTCATCAGCCTTCCAAACTGTGTGAAAGAAACCCAGAGTGAAAACTGTGGGTTGGTATCAGAGATGCCCATCTACAGAGCGAGGCAGGAAACTCACCCTTTCATTCTTCTGAAGTAGTAACAGTGTGTTTAAATACTTTCATTTTCAAATCTACAGAAACCAGATTGAATCAGATAGGCAGTTTGCTTCCACGGTGATTAAGATTTAAAACAATTTAATAAAAAAAGGCCTCTGTTAGCGTTAATGCCAGCCTGTCACTGACTATGATATATGCAAATAAAATGTTCATGAATAGGCAAATCGTTGTCTCATGCCACACCCTGAAGGCTAGTGGAAAGAGTTAAAAGGAGTTTATCTTGGTTTCCATGGTGTCAGACTGTATACTCATTATATCTCCGGAGCTGCTTTGTGCTTTCTTATGCTGGAGGAACAGAGCAAAGGCTGCTCTCTGTATTGACACTTTCTTCCTCTGTTCAGGAAGGAGTGGGTGAATATAGCAATGAAGCCCACAATTTTCAGTACTTGTCATGGTACATAGATCAAATGTAATCCACTCTGCCAGCCTAAGTCTATATTCAATAGCTTGGAAAGGAGGAGATTTATTTAACTTGAATAATGAAAGCGGTAAATCACTCATGCTACCTTGTAGCAGCCTTCTGCAATGAACTGAACGGCGGTAAATATTTGCTCTTTCTTTCCAACTAATGAGACTTTAATGCTATGTTTCTTCTCCCAATGCCAGGAAGAGTGTCAGCTTTGAAGAGGCTGTTGAAATTAATGGGACATAATTAGAATTGCTATCTGGAAACAGGTGTATTACAACGGCAGGAAAAAGGAGTTTTCTCCCTGTTCTGAAACCTTCCTTTAAGGTGGCCGTGTTAGGGGGTAGAAATCCTAATCCCTGTGCTTTCCTGACATATAAAAATTAAAAGCACCCCCTTGCCTATGTTTATTGCGCTGTTCTTGCATATTTATTTTTTTTATATAAGTCTGTTTTACTTTTTAAGATGGAATTGATTGTGCTGGTTGGATGTGAAGGTGTATTCGCCTTCCACAAGCTCTTGTATATCTCTTGTGCAGTGCTGCACCCATCGTGTTCTGCTTTTTCCTCAGGTAAGTGGCATTCTCTGGGATCACAGATTCATTTTGGTTTGGTCTTCACACTGGGAGGTTTTGATAGCCAAAGGTATTTGGGGTGTGAGAAAAAAGGTTATTGCCTGGCTCAGGTGTTCCCTGGCCTTTGCAATGTGGTTTAGGGGCTGTGGGGAGCTTCAGCAGCCGTATCCTCATCGCTGTTGGCATCCTGCGAGGGCTTTTGTTATTTAATGCTTTAATTGCACATGTGCGTGTTCACGCAGAGCTGTGAAGGAGATGTGGCTATAATTATTTCCTTTAAAAGGCAAGCATAAATATCTTCAGCAGAGGGTTAGCTCTTGCTGCTCAGGCACTCTGGGTAGGGGCAGGTCAAAACGTTCGCCTCAGTGAACCGGTCGTTATGTAGCAGTGTCTGGAGCTACATAAATAATAAATAAATGGTATAAACGGATACCATTCACAAAATGAAAGATTCCTTTGTAAAACGAGATCTTTTCCCCCCTCAAAAAGGGGCCAGGAGCCCAGGCCCGTTCGGGTGTCACTCAGTGAGGGTGAGGAGGGAGAATCGCCTCAGGTACCGGTCCCAAACCAGCCCCCAGACGGCAGGGACTGCAAGCACGGCTGCAGGAGCCCGTGAGGCGATGGGGCGGGGAGAGGGGGAGAAGGAGCCGTTCCCTGGGGCCCTCCTGCTCCCCCCACACCGGGCCGGGCCCTGAGCGGGGCTCGCAGGGCGGCAGGAGCCATTTTAACCGCCAGCCCGCCACCGAGCCCCTTCCTCAGCCCCCCGTGCCAGCTACCCCAGCGCCGCAGCTGATTGGCCAAGAGCGAGCGGCAATGGAAGACGGTGATTGGCTAATCTGCATCGCCCCACTCGCCAATGAGTAAGGGCAATGACGCCCGCCTTTCTTCTGATTGGCTTTTGACGCTACCTGCGTCTTTCTCCTATTGGGCGGCGGTGTTAGTAGGCTACTGGTCCTGCCGCTCCCCGGGTTGGATTTTTAATTGGGTGGCTGGAGGTTGGCCGGCGCCTCACCTGCCGCGCGGCGTCATTGGGCCGCCGCTCTCCGCGCCTCCGCCCATTGGTCGTACCGCCCCTTAAGTGCGCTCCGATTGGCTAGGGTGGCCCGGCCCGGTATCCGGGTAAGATGGCCGCAGTCGGAGAGTGCTCGCTCCCTGCTCCGTGGCGGCCGGTATCCCTCACTCACGTCGAGTATCCCGCAGGTAAAGCTCCGCTTCGGCCCCGCCCGGCCTACCGGGACGGCCGCCGCGCCGCTCTCCTGGGCGGTTCCCGCCCGCCGCTCCACGGCACCCCTAAGGGCCGGGCTGGCGACTGCCAAATAGTGAGCCATTGAGCGGCCGCCCTGAGGCGGCGGGGCGCGCGTGCGCGCTGGGGGTGGTAGGACTCGCTGCCGGATAGTGATCCATGGTGGGGGGGGAGCACTCGGCGCTGCGCATGCGCCCTGTGGAGGCGCCGTGCTCCGGGGGGCTGCTGAGCCCCGGGCGGGGAAGGGAGCCGGGGGCGGCGGCGGGGCGGGGCCCTGTCCCTCCGCAGTGGGACCCCGCGGCCGGGTCTGCCTTTCCCGGTCACCTTTCCCACCTCACACCGTTGTCTCGGCCCCCTCCGCAGCCCCCAGGCACGCCCGGCCACGTGTGGCCGCCCCCGGGCCTCGAGGTGCGGGTCCCACCCCGGGCGGGGCCGCCTGTCCCCTCCTGTCCCCTCTCTCCCTGCTGCCGGCTGTCATGGATGGTGCTGGGGGGGCTCAGCTGGCGTCTCCCAGGACCCGCTGGCCCTGGCGTTGCCTGGTGGCATCACAGGGAGCCACAGCCCTGGGGTGGCCTTGGGGAGGGGGGGATGGTGGTTGGCTTCCCAGAGACCGGGCTGAGGTGGGTTCGGGTTCAGTCAGTGGTGGGCAGCTGGGGTGCTGGTGGGCAGGGAGGGGCCGTGGTGTGGTCACAGGGGTCCCGTGTCGCGTCCCTGCGCTCAGCAGCCTGGCCAAGGGTTGGGACAGGTCCCGAGCTAACGGGTCTGTGCTGGGACAGCGGCCCCGTCAGCAGCCCCCCGGGTGCCTCACGCCGCGCTGGTTCCGCGGGGGGTAGGAAGAGCTGGCACTGCTTACTGAGCTGCTTTCTGTCAGGGGAAGAAAAAGCCGGGTGTGGAGTGTCAGTGTTGGTCTTGACGGGTCAGAATCCACGCTTGGTGCTGACGCTGTTGGCAGTCTTGCTGGTTCCCTTAGCAGGTCCCTAGCTTGCCATGAAGTGTTGCTGTGTGGCCTGGTTCAATAGCTGGGCTTTTAGTTCCTGGGGAAAGCTCCTCTCTGTAGTGCAACACCTAAAGCTTCTCAAGAGCTCAGGGATCTTCTGGGTTTGAAGTACCCATTTAGTCAGAAGACTTGAAAAGTGACAGCTCCAAAAAGATCTGGTGCTGGAAATAGGTTGTTTCTCCCTGCTCCCTCCCAGTATGGCTGGTTTGGGGTTTTCTGTATGATATTCCTTGTGAAAGGCTGACATTTCCTTTTCTGCCTTGTGTTTTTTTTCTTCACCCTCTATGTTCTTATGCCATCCCCCTTCTCAAATCTATTAATGTGACAATTTGGGGAAGGGGGGTGGAGGGGAAGTGATCTTTCCATCCACTGATACTGATACATTCATCTTGATATCTTACCTCCTTATCTGAACCTGGCAGTGTACACAGAGCGTCCTGGGTGCTGTTTGCTGGATTGGCTTGGGAAGTGAAGGTAATTGCAGCTGCAGCACGAGGGTTATCTGTCAGATCTTCAAGAATCCGACATAACCTGATTATTTTCTCTCTGTGTTGAGTGCTTTTATACAGGCAAACGGGGGGAAGTTGATTGTTTGGAGGGGGTGAATCACCACCAAGATTAGGGTTATGTGCTGTGTTTGTCTTGGATAAAACATGAAAGGCTGAGAAAAAAGCAGAGGGAAAGGACTTAAACTAGCTGGAGGTACAAAGTTTTCTCATTTTGGCCTGGAAAAATGAGTTGCAGTAAGGTGGTAGGTCTGAGACTTCTACCTGAGTTTGGGGAAAGGGCTCTAAGTTTATTTCAAAAGCTGTTTCTGCTCTGCCTCTGTACAGCTTCAGGCCAGGTCCATGAAGCTGCTAGGTAATGCTTATTTATAAAACAGCAATGTTGGCAGCGTGCTCAGCACAGTGGACTTGATGTAGCCTTGTGCTGATAGAGAGGGGTCAGAAGGAGAAATAGATCCTGCTTTTACTGAAACAAGTCACTGCTGATTCCTGTCTGGCAGGTGAAGTACATCTTGGGCTTCTGCTTGTAATTGTGAAGGGGAGATGTGTCTCCAGAAGAGCCTTTATCCTCCCTGTCTTTCTCTCTCAGTCCCTTATCAATAGTGGTGTAATTTGGACACAGTGCAAACCACCAAACCCCCATCCTTACTGCTTGTGGAGCTGCTGGGTTCTGCAGGGTTTTCTACCATGTCACCTTTGAGCAAGATCAAATGTGAAACAGTGGATGAACGCTGTGGTGGTCAGCTGCAAACTGGTCTGAAACAAGGGATCTTGGGGACCTACCTGAAATACTACCCACAGTTAAATGTCAAGATTAAACATAGGGAGAAGAAACCACCAAAGGCAGTGTAACTTGTCAGTGTGTTAAACATGCTGCTGAAGAGGACAGTCTTTAAAAATACCATCCTGATAGTGCTTTCAGCAGTGTTTTGGTCCTGGTGCTTTGCTGAGACCAAGGAATGATCTGGCATAGTGTTGGGTTGCTGGCAGGTAGGCAGGAATAATCCTTCTTCTGTGTGTCTTGCAAGTAATCAGCTGGTGATTGCATCAGGATTGTGAAGTCCTTTGATGGATGGAGAAAAGCTATACTCTGGATGTGTCTAATTGCTTTTTGAACCCGTTTCTGTTTGGATCTCTCAGTGTCTTTGGCACTGAGCTCTTAATGTGGTGGTTCTTCCTTCTCTGCTTTTAAGTCCACTCTGCTCAGTAACTTCATCCAACGGGCTCTCTGACCTGCACTGAGCAGTACCAAGTGCTTGCTTTCCTTCTCTCCCTGTCATTCATGACTTTATGGCAATGTTGTGTCCTCTGGTTTCATTTTTCAGCTGCAAATCTGTGTTACTTGATACTTTCTGTGTGGCTCCCACTTCATTCTTGTTATCTTTGTCCTCTCTGTTTGCCTTTTCTGTGTTTACTGTCCCTTTTCAGACTCTGACACCAGAATCATAGAATCCCAGACTGGGCTGGGTTGGAAGGGACCCCAAGGGTCACAGAGCTCCAACCCCCTGCCACAGGCAGGGACACCAACCTCCAGGCCTGGAGCTACACAAGGTTGCCCAGGGCCCCATCCAACCTGGCCTTGAACACCCCCAGGGATGGGGCACCCACCCCCTCTCTGGGCAGCCCCTTCCAGCCCCTCACCACTCTCTCTGGAAAGAACTTCCCCCTAATATCTCCTCTCACCCTTCCCTCCTCCAGCTTCACTCCATCCCCTTGTCCTGCCAGTCTCTGCCCTTTAACAAGCTGATTCCCCTCCTGTTCCTCTGCTTCCTTCAGGGACTGGGAGGCTGCAGTGAGGTCCCCCCACATCCTTCTCCTCTCCAGGCTGAATGTCATACTGCATCTCAGTAGTGCTGTAACAGCAACTTGTCTTGATCTTAAAAACCTTCTCCTTGCCTTTTTGACTGCTGCAGAGCACTGGATACCCCTCTGAAGGTATTGGCTCACGCTGAGCCTGAGGGTTCCTTGTCTGATAACAACCAAACTGCCTCCTGTCACGGTGTGTGTATAATTAGGGTTGTTTTTTCCCGTGCGCGTTGCTCTTCACAGGGTGACTCTGCTGCAGACCTAAAACTCATCTTCAGGGACTTCCTGTCTGTAGGGTGAGTTTCACTGGAGAAACATTGAGTTCCTGGTTTGTTTGGTGGTTTTTTATTATTATTTGGAGAAAATTAAAAGAAAAAAACCCCAAACTTCCTCTCTTCAGTGCAGCTGGGATACTTAAAGCCCTGGGAGTGTCTGGACCTCCTCTTCTCACATTGGACAAATTCTTTAAGGAGAGAGACCTGGTGTGCCAAACCCATTCTCTGCAGGATGACTGGGAATCTTCCTGTTTTCTCAGTTGTGAAGGGTGTTTACTACAGTCAGGCAGCACTGGAGAAGCAGAATCAACCCACCAGAGCAAAGGTGCTCGTGCTGAGTGTGTACTTTGGCTCAGCAGTTCTCCTTGCTGTCTGGTATCAGCAGCACGTGTTGCTCCTTTAGGAATGTTTGTTCTGATAATCCTTCCCATGATTTGTGTTTGGGGTGATAGCTCACCAGTCAGGGCTCCTTCCATAACTAATTCTGGTTGAAAGAAACAGATAACACTCAGTTGTTCAGCTGCTTTAATGCAGGGTTGAAGTTTTACCCTCCCACAGAAGTTTCATGCCTCTTATACCATAATTTAAAGCCTCATGAAGATTATTTTTACTGTCCAACAGGTTGTGATACCAGGATGTACACAAATAGAGGCAATGACAATCCAGGATGAATATTTACTGGTGTGAGTGCTTGTGACACACACACACACACACACACACACACACACACACACACACACTGCATGTATGTGTCTCATCAAGGACATACCACCAGCAGCAGTGCCACAAATAGATCCTTCAATAGGAAGTGGCAGTGGCAAAGCTAGATCTTGTGGTAGGATGTGGTTAAAGTGCTGTTGATTCACGTTTTCACATCGTATCCAGGTAAAGCTTTGGATGTTTCCACTGAAAGAATGCTGGGTAAAATGATGAACTGGAGCAGAAGAAGATGCTGAATGAAGGCTGAGGAAAAATAGCCTGCTTCTGAGCTATCTATAGTGCTTCACCTATTTAACTCTTGGCTGCTTAAAAAGGAGGTAGCTGGGTTCTTTCTTTCTTGCATCCCAAGCCCCAGATGCTGCCTGCAGAAGGCTGGGCTTGAAAAAAAGCAGGATTTTAAACAGAACAAAACCAAAATGGACTTTCCTTATGCATTTTTGCTGAGGTTTTGTCTCTGCTCTTACTGGATGGAGGAATTGCTTTAAAATCCAAGCTGTCAGCTCTCCTGCAAGCCCCCTTTCCCTGGGAATGGGTCTCTGAGCGCGCCGGAGCGTGAGCGTAGATAAGGACTGACACAAGTCATCCCGTTCTGAGGCCCCAGGAGTGCTGTGCTGGGCTTTTCTCTCCCAGCTCGCTCTGCCTTCTTCACTGGGGATTTCCAATCACTTCAGAGCTGGTTCAGTTAGCACAGCTCTGCCTTGAACCACTCATCTAAGCAAGTCCATTTGTGGGGTGGCATTAGTGAGTTCCTGGGGTAGCTCCTGGGGTGCAGCAAAAGCACCATCTTCAGTTCACGTGCAGCTTCTTATTTGCCTCCTTCCCTAGGGAAAAAAAGCAGCTTCAGAGTGGGATTCTCTGGCTGCTGTTAGCCACAGTAATAGGAAATATTATTAATGCTCTCTCTGTTCTGCTTTAAATGGCTGGCTGAAGTGTTCGGGGAGCTATGGTGTTGAGACTGAGTAAAGGACCCAGTGCTCTGCCTGCCAGGAGAATCTGGTTCTCTGCCTCAGGTTGGAATGTGGGTGTGCACCCACAGAGTCTGGGTGGCTTGATGTATTGGGTATGTTATCATGGAAGAGCTTGAGTTCGATGCTGCTGCTGTTTAATTAAAAGACTACTTTCTTAAGTATTCTTCCACAGTCTGCCCAAGGAATAGAACTCCCCTGACAAGATAAATAATCTGGTTTGGTTTCTCCTTGACAGAATTACAGCTTTTAGTCTGGAAGTGCTACGCCCTTATGTGCCACGGATTAGCAGAGTGAATGATCTGAGGCATGGTGATTCCTCAGTGATGAGCTGTCTTCACTTGGTGGTGCTGGAACTGAGACTATTGGGAAGGATTCTGAAGGCTTTCAGGGTAGTTGTTGTTTCTGGTAGCTTCTCCTGTGAATTCCTTCATCATTTAAGACAGGAGTTGTTTTGCTGAGTGTTTGTGATTTATAGAAGGCCAGAAGAGGCTCGATCCTCTCTTGCCAGGTAACGGGTACCACTGCTTGCATCCATGCTGCTGTCCTGCTTTGGGAGCACTTGGAGCTCTCCTGATGCAAGGGTTTCCTGCCACATGGTGCAAGGAAAGTTTTGAATTCCATGTCTTCTAATGCTTTTCAGGTTAAAGACAAGACAGAACCTCACTCCAGTGAAACCCAGTATTCTTGGGGGTTTTGTCCTCCAACTCTTCCTCATTTCACTGGTGTTGCAAGCTAAAACTCCTGCACTGATCCCTGCTGATGCTGTTGCTGGTCCCCAAATCTAACCCAGAGCCTGGAATTCAAGAGATCTGTGTGCTGTACCTGATAGACCTACAACTAGGTGGCAATAACATCAGCAGGGTGAACTTTGTAGTAGTGTGGTAACTATTCTTTTTATCAGCTCTGGTATTCAGAGGTTGAGGTTAAAGTCCCTTTTGCCAAGAGCTGCTCTGAGCTGAGGGTGTGTGGGCTGGGGAGGCTCTGTGTCTCGCTGTGGAATTGATCCAGGAATGAATCCAATGCTCAGCCATGCAGAGGCATCCTGTTTCCTTTTGAGAGGAGGGAGGAAGGATAAATTTATGTGGGGGCTGATCCTTTTGTCTTCAGAGATGGGATGGAGAAGAACTAGTCTCTGCAAGCCAATATAGACAGTGCTGTCGCTGAAGTTGCTCACGGGGGTCATACCATGTTTTTGTAGTGACTGCTGCCTTTAAAGGTTCTCTGGTGGATAGTTCTTACTCTCCTATGTGGATTGCTGGTCTTGGAGCAAAATTACTCTGATAATTTTTTGTTTTATTGGAATTTATGCTGATACCTTCTCTCCAAATACTTCTGTGCCCTTTTTCAGGGAATAGGGGCAAGAGAAATTTAGACTGAAGAGACATAGTTGCTCTTTACCTTGTTTGCCTAATTCTGTGTATGTAATAGTTCAGGATAAAGGTTTTGAGGTACCTTATGACCTCCTCTGAGGTCCCACTGCTGCTCCCTGATTCCCCCTGGGGGAATAACTAGCTCTCTGGGGTGGAAGCCCAAAGCTTTCCCTGTGTGATGCAGCAGGCTCCTGGTTAAAAAGCAGTGTCTCGTTCCATATCTCCTGCTATGCTGAGCTATTTATTTCCTCCCCATTTTGCTAATGCCAGTGTTCATGCAGACACATGGTGAGATAGATTTAGGGAGCTGATCCAGCTGAAAACTAACCCATTTTAGTAAGGGAGTGGGAAAGGATTGGTTCAGGGAGCGTTTGCTGGGAACTGCTGGCACAGGGAGGCAGCGGGAGGGAAAAACGCTGCCTCTTGTGCTCATGATGGATTAAAGTGACTCTGGGCCCACACCCATGGTCCTTGTTGTAAACTGGCCAGCAGTAATCTCTGCAGAAGGATGCCAAGCTCCTCTCATCCCTGCTTTTTCAGCCTGAGTGTGAGCACTGCTGCCTGCCTTGCCTCTGCTGCTGTCACACTGGAGCAGCATTGGAGACGTGCCGCAGCGCTGAGTTTGCCCCTCTGCTCCCAGTGATTCACAGCACCAAGCGACCCCTGCTTTGGTGGCAGGCAAGTGCCTGTGATGTTCAAACTGATTTGTTTCTCTTGTTTGTTTCCCTAGGTGATTTCTCTGGGCAGCTTTTAGCTTACTTGAGTCTCGGTCCAATATTCATTATTGTTGGCTTTGTAACACTCATCATCTTCAAGAGAGAGCTTCACACGGTGAGTCCTCCTCAACCCAGCTTCACCTGCTGCTCCTCTATTCACACTTCATTTTCCATCTTTAAAGATCAAGCTTGGGTAAGGCAATCCTGTCAAAGAGCAGCAGGAGACACTTCTCACCTGTACGTGGCTAAGAGACTGCTTAGCCTTTGCTGACCCTTCTGTTACTCTGCCATGTGTTTTGGGCATTATGTATCCAAAACCATGGAGGAAGATGTCTGAGGAACTAAAGAATCCTATTGCAGAGTGGGAACACTCCCAAGATATCCAGTAAGATGATAGCACTAGTGGGTTCCTGCAAGATGGGCAGCGTATGCAGGAGATGGTGTCTGCAGCTCAGTAGGATGTGTTTTCCTTGAACAGTGGTGAGGCAGAAAATGGGATATGAAATAAAACAAATGGAATCCTGAGGGAGTAGAGCTGTCTCTAAGGGCTGATTCCCAGCTGCACATCAAATATCAGGGACAGGAGAGACTCATGTTTCTGCACAAATGCCCAATAAGGGACTTCTGGCTTTTTTTGTAATACACAATGCTTTCTGTCTGCTCTGACAGGTAGTTGGGAACCAGTGCCATGGATAAATTCCCTTTAGGAGATATAAACCTCTTGTAACAACTGCCCTCAGAAAACAGATCAAATGGGGCCAGCAAAAGGATTTTGGCAGCAGATTTCTAATATAGGGCCATGGTGTCATGGGAACCAGTGGCTTAAGGGACCTGGGAATGGGACTTCTAGGTTACTAAGCTGATGATAGCTAGGAAGGGCAGCTGTTAAATTTTGGCAATTCAAAGGTTTCTCACTGACTTAAAAGGGAGAATAAGCTGTCATAGCTGTTGCACAAATTCTTATTGAATACAGGGGCTTGTGAGGTGTTGGCAGCAAGGCAAGTGTTGAGGTTGACTCCCAGTTCTTTACGTGGGAAGTCACCACTGTGCTGGAGAGAGACACTGGCTGACTTAACAGCAGCCTGACCTGCAGCTCAGGACATAGAGTGAAAAATTGCTTCATCATCTGGAATGGGACTGAGTGTGAAGGAGGCAGAGTATCACCACCAGCTGGAAATTTGAGCACAGCAGCAGGACTGGTTTAGGGGAGGTGTATGGACTGTGTAATTAAAGAGTAAAAATAAATGCTATCAGTCTGGCTCGGTCCTGAATGAGACTTCATTTTAGAGTGCACACAGCAACTTCCCTATGAATATTTTCATCTTGGAAAAAGCCAGAAAGCCTACAAAGTCACGTTTTTAAAAGCTGTTTACCCAAATAACAGTGTGGGCACTCCCCCTGTTGGTTATGGGGAAAGACAATCCCTTAAAACAGACCCTGTTAAGTGTCACTTTCCACGCTTGCTGGTGGAAGCATGCCAGCAGAGTTGCTCTACAGTGTCATTTGTTGTCTCTTTCTGTGGAAAAAAACCCTTCTCATCTGCTGAAAAGCTGCATATACTCAGTGTGATGCCAAACAGACAAAGTGGGCTGAAAACAAAATGCTTTTCTTCCTCAGGTAGAGAATTTTGGAGCTAATGGTTTTAACTCTGATAGTCAGAAAAAGAAGATTGGAAACATATGGCTTGGGGTTTTGTTAACAGAGAGAAGCCTGGGAAGCAGATGGATGTTTTAAATAGGATGACAAGAGTTGTCTTGCCTTCACAGATCTCTTTCTTGGGAGGGCTGGCATTCAACGAGGGAGTGAACTGGTTAATAAAACACGTAATCCGGGAGCCTCGGCCCTGTGAAGGTATGGTATGGCCCACTGGTCTCCTGCTGTTGGTTGAGTTTGGAGTGGAATGCTCACTGTGAGGAGGTGTGGGGGGGAGTTACAGGGTATTTTCCTCTTTGCCTCACGTTGGCTTTGGATGTTTGGGAGTCAGGAGGCTGGCAGAGCCATCTGAGCAGAGACGTGTCCTGTCAACTCATGTGCACGTTCTGCAGCAGAGTGGGCTGGCTTCACATCTAGAGCATTCCAGCTGCTGTCTACAGAGTAGACCTTGACCATACTCTTTCTTCTTCTCTTCCCAGAAGCCCATTCAACAGTGACCACAAAATATGGGATGCCGTCCAGCCACTCCCAATTCATGTGGTTTTTCTCTGTCTATTCCTTTCTGTTCCTTTATTTAAGGTAAAAATTCAATGTCAGGTTTTGGCTATTGATATGTTGGAACACCTCAAATAGATGGCTCCCTTACAGTGTGCCACTTAAGTGGCATAATGGCATTAAACCTGAGGAACTGCACAGTTTTCTGTGGCTAGGGTGGATGAAGCATGTCTCTCAGTCTGAATGTAGGACTGTAGTTACCATTGCTGAAAGCTGAAGGGTTTGGGTGGGCTTCCTATGCCTGTCTCAGGTCTCCCAACTGGCTTTTTTCTAAGCCATGATGCCCCACCAGTGTGAGGGAAGAGGGGGGGAGAATAGGGAGGAGGAAAGAAGAGCTGCTTTTCTCATGTGTCTACTCAGTTTTGTCAGTGGGGTTGTCTGCAGTCTTGTAGGTAATAGCTGTTGCCCACTTGCATGATGTTTTAGCTCATCTCCCTTACCAAGTACTGGTTTTACATGCTGTGCTGTGCTTTTTTTTTTCTGAAATCCTTGCTGGGGCATGGCTCTGTCTTGTGGCTCCACGTGTGGAGGAAGACAACACTCACAGTTCCTCCTGGCTTGGTGGATGATGGAGGGACTCTGATGTCTTGGCTCCCCGTTGCATATGCTCAGCATGTGCCTTTCACATCAGTTGCAGTCATCGTGAGCGTTCTGCCTTCCATCACAGCAATCCCAGTGAACAGCTGGAGAGGGAGAAGCACAGCTTCCTGGCTTCTCCTTGACTGCTGCCAGTGGGGGAGAGATTGCTGCTGGGATGGTACCGAGCTTCCCATGACCCCACTGGAGCACAGCTTTCCTAGGGCTTGAGAGATAGTGAGAAGAGAGATAAGGACTGCTCAGGTCCCTGCCACTGATGCTAATGGCTCTCCATCTCTTTCAGAATGCACCAAACAAACAATGCAAGGTTTCTGGATTTACTATGGCGACATGTGCTGTCCATCTGCCTCGTCACAGTGGCTTTGCTAGTCTCATATAGTAGGTATGGAGCAACTGTTTGTCTTCTGCTCTCATACAGTCCTGTGGCCTTGACCAGCCAGCAGACCTGTCCCTCCTTACCCTGCACTCCTGATCTAATTCTTGACGACCGAGTTGTACGAGTCAGAGCTCTGTGGAAGCGGCTGTGTTGCCATGAGACCCTTCAGATAAGCAAAGAAGGATGCTACATGTGTGGTGCTTCACAGAAGCATTTCTAAAAACCCAGGATCAGCTGAGCTTGTGCCAGTTCCCCATGGGCTCCATTGCCACGCTCCAGCCTCACTGCCTCGCCCTCTTCCCAGCACTAACCATGGCAGCATCACACCATGCCTTGGCACACCAGCATCTGCAGCATGTGGATTGCTACAGTTGATCAAACTGATTGTTTGGCTTGGGCATTAGTTAACCAACACATTTCTAGCTGTTTGACTTGCAAGGTTTGGCTGTGTGAAGATGAATGAAGGAAAGGAAAGTTTGCTAATGTCTTTTTTTCCCTTAGTAGATTAAAAAATACATATAGTTATATATATATGCACACAGAGATATAAAATAAGCTCCAGTGATTGGAAACCAGACAAATTCAGGCTAGGAATAAAGCCATGTTTTCCATAGGAAAGCAATTACCTGTTGACACAGTTGACTCTACAATTAGAGCTGATTCCTTAGTACTGGTTAAAATTCTGACAGGACAATTTTGTAAGAGAGAGATGATCTAATTCAAATAAAAACAATTTGAGGAAATCCAGTGGGCTGTGCTAGGCAGAGGGTCAGATAAGATGATCTTAATGGCTTTATGATGTATGGGTGACAAGAATTTTGCATGTGACTTGTAGCTTGTGTGCAGGGATAACTAACAGAGCATTGCTGCAGCTTTCTGTACAGCTGCAGTCACAGCAAGCACGCTGTGGGAGCCCAACCTTTGTGCTGTCACATTTGAGAGCAGCAAAATCATAACAAAAATGCTGTCTGTGGTGTTAAAAGCTTCTAAGCTCCAGTGTTGGTGGCTTGGAGGGGGCTTGTCCTGTTACTCCCTTGGGAAGAGTCTCTGGTGGGAATTAGTGATAGTTCCACAGTTAATCCAAAGATACATGAAGAAGCATGGGGAGGATTGTTGAGTTTAAGCTCAAACTAAAAGTGCTTTAAGTTAAACTGCTGTAGCAGACAAGACATTTCCCCCCCCACCTTTTTAACCAGCTTTGTAATGGATAAAAAAGATAAGATACCCACTTTTAACATCTGGGGGATAACTTGTTCAGAATGTCTGAGGGTCCAGTGAAACATCAGCTCTTGAGTCGTGCCTCCTCTTGTTTTAAAGCCTGTCTGGTGACTCTTCTCTTCCACTGCAGGGTTTATTTGCTTTACCACACCTGGAGCCAAGTCTTATATGGAGGTGTGGCAGGAAGCATTATGGCCATAGCCTGGTTTGCCTTCACACAGGAGATACTAACTCCTCTCTTCCCAAGGATAGCTGCGTGGTAAGTCTCTTTACTCTGTGGAGGCTTTATTCCTGCCAGTCTGCCTTTAGTGGACTCCTGTTTTGCTCATTAAATGAGTCCCTTGCAGCAAGCTGGTTCCACTGGTGTGACAGTTTCCTGCAAAAGAAAGTTTTCCTAATGAGTTGGTGTAAAAATTGTACCTTGCATCAGGAGCAAGACAAACTTAAAGGTGATTAAGCCTCTAAAATGTTAGTTGTAGCTGTATGAGCCTTGACTGTAACCAGGCAGCTCAGAGTTATGTGAATTAATGAGGTTACAGATGTTAGAAATGGGAATTTCTGGGCTCTATTCAGCATTGCTGTGTGGGGATGGAACCTACCTGAAGGATCATCTCTCCTCCAGTATGGGTGCTGGAGAGAGGAAGTTTAAGCAATTACATTTATAAACCTGTCCTAGGGACCCTGCTTTGGCAAGAGGGTTGGACTCAATGATCTCTGGAGGTTCCTTCCAACCCCTATGATTCTGTGAATCTCATATAAAGCCCTACTAAAGCTATGAGGTGTAGAAGTGCTGGAGGAGCTTTTTGAGCAGGCCAGACCTTTCTTAATGAGGGTCTAATGACTAATGGAATTGTAAAGCTGTTTAATTGTAATACAATCTGGAAACATTGTATATGGACAAGAAATGAGGGGGTTTTAATGAAATCAGCAAGATGCCCCTTTCCCAGATGAAAGGTAACAGAACAGTAACGTTAAGGATGGAGCAGTTCTTGTGCTATTTTTTTTATATTGTTAATCAGAATTGCAGTGGAGAGAAAGTCTCATTATATCCCCTTTCCCCCACTTTATCCCTTTCCAGGCCAATTTCAGAGTTCTTTTTAATCCGAGACACCAGCCTCATCCCAAACATCCTGTGGTTCGAGTACACAGTCACGAGAGCAGAGGCCAGGTGAGTGCTCTGGGGGACCCTGAATCTGGTTTGACTTGCCAGATGTAATTATTAATTACCTAATAGATTGCTGTGGGTAGAATAGGGCAAAGAAACACTGAGCTGAGGGTTAACTGCTGCATCTGGGAGGTGAGTCTGGGGGTGTTTTGTTTAAATAGAATTACAGCTCCCTGGCCTGAGTGTTGCATCCACAGAGGAGCTTGTATACACTTAAGGCAGAGTATCCCAGACTGGTGTGGGTTGGGAGGGACCCCAAGGATCACAGAGCTCCAACCCCCTGCCACAGGCAGGGCCACCAACCTCCAGGCCTGGAGCTACACAAGGTTGCCCAGGGCCCCATCCAACCTGGCCTTGAACACCCCCAGGGATGGGGCACCCACCCCCTCTCTGGGCAGCCTGTTCCAGCCCCTCACCACTCTCTGTTGGCAGAGAGTAGGAAGGACTCCCTTCAGACTATGATGGGGGCAGCTTTATTTTTGCCCAGAGCTGAGCAGACCCTTGCCTTCCCCCTGTCCCTTGCCCCCTGCTTTGCTGCAATACCTGGTGCTGCTGCTCTCCCCTCACCCTGTGTGCTGCCCTTGCAGGAACAGACAGCGCAAGCTGGGTACGAAGCTCCAGTGACCGGGGAAGCCTGGGGACCAGAGTGCACGTTTTAATGGAGACAGACAAGAGCAGAGACCTGGGAGCAGCAAGGAGCCTTTTACCAGAAGGACCAAAGGAACAGGCAGGGACCATACCCAAAACCTGCAAGCCTTTGCTCTGCTTTAGCAGCTAGCTGGATGCTCCCTGATGCATGTGGGACCGTGCAGGAGTAGAAACTCATTTTCAACACAGATGCACATTGCTGGTTGGAATATACCATCATGTCTACGTCAGGGGAGGGGGGAGAAAATGCCTGGTGTCATGTTTGGGGGAGGGAAAACCAAAAATGAATCCTTTCTGTGACTTTTTCTTTTATTTTTTGTTTTCCAGCATGAAATATACACACTATTTATTTATTTTTTTAAATGGAACTATTGTTTTTGAGGTGGGTGAGGCATTGATTGTGTGTTTTTGGGGTTTTTTTTTTTCTTCTTTGTTTGGTTTTTTTTTTTGGAAGATGACAAATCTAATCTCCAGTTGATCATTGATCATGCTTAATTAGGGCTTTCAATTTTTAAAAACTTCTGAAGAAGGAGGGGGACCTAGGATGGAGTGTGCTAGGCAGAAGGGGAGGGAAAGGCTTCCTTTCCTTTCTGCAGCCAGTTTGGGAGATCAAAATCGATTCCAACTGCACTTTGTACAGATGGAAAGACAGACTGAAGGTCTGATTCTTAACACTAGTGATGGCTCTGCAGGGAAGCCTGCACGGATACCAGTAAGGGGAGTGAGTGAGAGTGTGTGTGTGTGTGTAAAACAATGGAAAAACTGAAATATACTGACTATTTTTTTTTCCACTGCTGCTCCTGTTGTGTAATTAGCAAGAGTGTCTTTCTCAGAATCTCTTCTAGGTGGCAAGATTATCAGACACATTCTCATGTGTATTCCATCTCTTCCTTTATACTTTTATTACCTCAGGGTTGCTGTGATCTGTACAGCTGCTGTTGTACTGAGTGTGCTATCGATGGCACTAGAAAGCCCATAAGCAGCACTGGGCTCCAGTCAGAGTCAGCCCAAAGCCTTACAAAACTCAGTTGCTGGTCTCTGTCTTAAGCACTGGATTATTTTCTTATTCTTAATTTCTGTTAAAGCTTAAGGGAGGGATTTTAGAGAATGAACAAAGTGCTAACTGTAAGTAAGTAACAAGGTGAATGGTAATAAGCTCAGCTGCTGCCTGAAGTACTTCTGGAAGAGTCCTGTTAGGATCCAACCATCGACTCAAGTAGCGAGCTTCTCCTAGCAGAGACTCTTAGTAGTTACTACAGCGACTCGGTCAGGGCTCTGCAGTAGTAACCTTGAATGCTGAACACCTACAAGCAAGTTGTGCTTTCCATCCTGGGTGTCTGTGGGAGTGTGCCTGCCATCTGTGTGTGCTGGTGATGCCTCCGACCTCTGGTCCATGAGTTAACCTGGCAAGGGCTATACTCAGAGTGCTCCGGGGCTGTGCATGGGCACTGTGTGTTCTCTCTGGTGTAGAATGCAGCAGTTCAGGTGTAAACTGTGGGGAAGTATTTATTCAAAGCACAACTGACTTGAACTTTCACAGATAAAGGACAGCTGCTGAACTGGCTGAAAGGTCATTGGTGTGCCTTCGATGCGGGCGTGTGAGCAGAGGTAAAACGACTGTCACATCTCAGTCTTGCTGCCTGTTTGACTCTTCTCCACTTCAATCAGGCTCCTGCATTATAAAGCTCCTTGAAGTGAGATGTGTTTCTGTTCATCGTGGCTTTGATTATTTTAAGTTTTCATCTGTGCCTGTTGCCATAGGAGTTGGTGTGTTGGTGTGGAGTGGGAGCTGCTCTAGAAATGGTTGGACAACCAGAGTGTCAGCTGCAGAAAGCAGTGATCCTGGTCCAGATCAGGAATGAAGGCTGTTTAATTTCCATGTTCAAGTAGCTACAGGTAGTAAACTGTTTCCAGTTGTTACAGCAAATACATGTTTTTAAGAACTGTTCAGTATTTGCATACGATGAGCAATCTTGTTGACACCTGAGCACTGGATCTGCTCTGAAGGTGCATCAGAACAAACAGGCATCTTGCAGCTTTCACAAGGATGCTTGATCTGACAGAACAGCTCTATTAAAAGGAGACAGGACATCAGACAGGCCACAGGATGTGGTGGTGCCATGTGCTGCGGTTTGAAACCTGGTACTAATCTCTTTATTGCTGGCAAACCCATTTATTGTCTCTTTTGTCTCTTGTAAGTTAACTTACAAAACTGGAAGGGAGATCACAACTCTCTTGCTGAAGGATAAGGCTTGAAGGAGTGGGTTTTGGGAGTGGCTAGTGCTTCCCTGGCTTCCCAAGCTGTTAGAGCTGGAAAAACTATGTGTGGAAGCACCTACTGAACTAGAGCACAGGGTTTCACCTCCTCCTGGAGTAAAAAGCTGTTCCACTTCATGTTGCCTTCAAACCCAAGCTTCCTACAGTAATTCTTAGGAGAAAGGGAAAGGAAGAAGAGCTCTTGTAAGACACTGTAATAAACTCTCCTCTGTTCTCTGTGACTTGTTTGTATCTGCATCTTCTGCCTACTTTTTGCTGTACCTTTCCAGAAACCTTTGCAATACTTGATCTAGTGGAAATTCCTTAGTGATCCCATGGATTTTTCTAACTAAATGGTGCTGTGCAGGAAAAAGATTTGAGCTCTGCCTTATTGTCCTACACTTGTATGAAGTCTCCTGCCACTAGTTTTCTGAAATGGAATATTTTCTTTGGAATATGTGGCTTTGCAAGCAGATGCTTTCTGTTCCTCCCCTGTACTCAAGGGGGCTGGATGGAGATAAGACAATAAAAGGAAGGTGACAGAATGCTGTGGTTCCCTATTCTTGCTGTCCCCACGCAAACAGCCTCCCCTAAAGGTAGTTACAGACCTTTCACAGTGTCTAAAGAGAGAGTTAAGCCTTTTTATAGCATTTATCTGTTTATTGTGGTTTGTTTTATTCAAAGAACATTTCAAAACTCTGCATGACATGGATTACACTACTGAAACAGTATTTAACACAGCTAACCAGCAAAGCATGCAACACCACCAGGCTGTGTCAGAAATTGCACTCATATCCCAAGAGTTAGCTGAATACTCTTCAGTCTCTGAAGTTCTTTAATTACTTGTTCCAAATCAGTAGTTTTTCTGGAACTTAAGTTTCTTGTGCCTTTAAGACAGTGGTTGTCTCTTGATGAAACAAGCAGACAGTAAGAAACAGGAAGGACAAAACTATTTAGTTGCCACTGGAAAGAAAAATCCAAGAAGGTATGAAGCTAAAGGACATCACATTCTAGAGCTTGTACAGTAAGAAAAGACTGAAGGAAATAACTTGTTAATTATTTTAGTGTCCTTTCAAGCACTTCAGAACTGGGCTTCATTCATCTGAATTTCAGCTCTGTCGTTAAGGATGCATTAAGTGGTTTATGACCCTTTGTATCTCTTTCAGTGGGATGATGTGCTGCTTGCAGCTGTACTCTGCTGAAGCTGGTTGGGTTATCCAGATTTAGAGCCAGGACAGATCAATCCCATCTTCTGAGATACAGTCACAGCAGTGGGTACTTCTGCTTAATCTTTAATAGGCACTTTCCTGTGGGAGCCTTCCCCTTTCATGAGAGAGAGGAGGAGAAAATGGGTCAGTCTCAAATACTTCAGTGGCAACACTGGAGCATCAGTGGTTGAAGGCATTGCAGAAATGGGAGAAATAACTTGTCCTCTAGCAACAGAGGTCGATTCAGTACAAGGGGAGCATTACTTTGGCAAAAGGAGTATTTTTTTTCAACATAAAAGGCTCCATAAATCCAGATCTTTTTCCAGCAAGGTCTGGTCTTTTATGTAGTACTTGCACTTTACAATACTGAGTATCCTCTTGCAGATTGCAGCCCAATTCATGCTGAGGAGTTGAGAGCAGGGCCACGTGCTTGCAGGTCTGCAGTGCTCCTGTTGGCTTTCAGTTAGACTTTCTCACTCCATTCAGGATTCTTCAAAAAGATCAACTAAATCCATGTAGATGATGTGAAAGTGGCAGTTCATACAATCACTGGCTGTGCAGGTGAGTTTCAGTTAAATTTTCCTTTTTAAGGTTTATATAGGTAGAAGAGAGAAGCTCTGAAATACCATCCTTTAGGAGAAGATGCAGTAGTGTTGGCTTGTGTCACTCAACAAGCAAATCAGAGTAATTTTTTTAGTTTTCCTTTTAAAAGCTTTAGTGCAAATCCTTTCATAGGTGTTCACCAAGGCACTTTGATCACATCCCTTGCTTTCTATCACCAGAAGAATAGCAGTTAGGATCAAACACTTTGCTGGCCACCAGACTCTTAATGCTTCTTGTGTATGGCAACGTCCCAGCAGCCACATCTTGCAGGGTGTGCAATTTAAATATCAAACTCCCCTTGCAGGAATAGCACTAGAATTCTTCATAACCACCTGGTTTTATTAAATAAAAGTATAGGCAGGAGCCTGAATTCTGGCCAATTCAGTGCTTAGAACAGCTCCTGTGCTACAGTTTTAATGTTTATATATAATCTCTTTTGCTGTCTCAAGTGTGTCAACTCAACATAACTCTGTGACATCATCCTCACAGAATAGAGCTGGCACAAATCTTAGTAAGGAAAGGGAAGGTGCTGCACTGTTACTGCAGGAACACTGACTGCCACAGTGCACAAACATCTACAGTGCCCCTGTTGTTCTCAGCTTTCTTCCAGCTTTTCAAGCAGAGCAGTGTGAAGGAAGGGTGATTCTGCAGCTGGTTTTCCTTTTGCTCCAACAGATTTGAACTTTGTGGGCCAGAAACTGAAGTATGTTCTGGAGTTGATGATCAGAAACACTCTTACCTGCCCACAACTTAAGCAGAGCACGTTAGGTACAAAGAGGCTGTTTCTGAAAGCAATGTATAAAACCAGACTGGGTCAACATGTGTCCTGAAGGAGATGAGGCATGTGGCTAGTAAACAGCATCTCTTTTCTTTTCCTTAGCTCCAAAGAAAGGTACAGTGAAGCAAAGAGTCCTGCTAAACGCCCTTCTCAATCCACAAATGTCAAGGTACATAAAGCCAAAGCTGGCAAAACCTGGGTGAGAGAAGTTTGGTGGGGGAAATCTTTCTGCTGAGCCTAAAGAGCCACAGCTATGACCACAAGAGCAAGCTTAACGAAAAGCCCAGAGCAACAACAAACACCTTTGTCTGTAGCAAATGATACTCTCTTGTTAATAGGGTCAGTGCAACAGAAAGGAGATCCCAGCATCCTAAAACGAGGGGAAGGGAACGTTCCCAGGCCTGTAAAGCGTGTCAGAGTGCCTGGGATGAGTGCAGTGCACTCTAACAAGACTGGAGCTCCTCTGACTTAACAGCTTCTTTCTCCCCTTGCCAAAGTTCAGTGGTGACATTTTGCTGGAGCAGCAGAAAAATCTTCAGTCCACTTCAAAAGCTGCTGCACTCTTCAGAAAAACCAGCAAAAGGACTTGGTCTTTTAGAGTAGTTTTGTCCTATAACAAACACTTTATGCTCTTCCTGGAGAAGAACTGCCTTCCTCACCAACTGGCTTGAGATACTGACAAGGACTGTGCTTTCTGTATGGAATTCACTGTAAAGGAATACAAATCATGTTTCTGTCCTCTCTGAGGACAGGAAGGTGCACTTTGCATTGATGGGAGAGGACCAGTCACTCCTCCTTTGGCTTAAGACAATGGTTCCTCTCACCACAGAGTCTAGGATCTGCAGGTGCCCATTCCATAGATGCCCTCTTAGGTTCCAGTCAGGGGAAGTTGTCCCATCAATCATTTTCTGAGGAACTGGGAACTTCAGTGCATGAGGGACAGTCCCTTTAGTTGGGGGCTCTGTCTCAAGGTTTACCTCTTAGAGTTTGGATTTGGGGGTGGACTGGAGCAAGCTCCTCATGTCGAGCAGTGCCTTCTCCAGGTAGTGTGCCATGCGGGCTGCGTTGGTGTCCGCGCAGCTGTTGAACGCTGAAATGGCAAAGTTGATGTGTTCATCCATGGGGTTGTAGCAGATCCCATACCCATCCGGGACCACGGGCCCGAAACACATCACACAGTCTGTCTTTGCTGGGACCTGTAGAGACAGTGTGATTAAAAACCTCTAACCAGAGAGAAATAGAATCACAGACTGGTCTGGGTTGGGAGGGACCCCAAGGGTCACAGAGCTCCAACCCCCTGCCACAGGCAGGGACACCAACCTCCAGGCCTAGAGCTACACAAGGTTGCCCAGGGCCTCATCCAACCTGGCCTGGACACCCCCAGGGATGGAGCACCCACCCCCTCTCTGGGCAGCCTGTTCCAGCCCCTCACCACTCTCTCTGGAAAAAAACTTCCCCCTAATATCTCATCTACCCCTTCCCTCCTTCAGCTTCACTCCATCCCCTTGTCCTGCCAGTCTCTGCCCTTTTCACAAGCTGATTCCCCTCTTGTTTCTCTGCTCCCTTCAGGGACTGGAAGGCTGCAATGAGGTCCCCCCACAGCCTTCTCTTCTCCAGGGTGAACCAACCCAGCTCCCTCAGCCTCTCTTTGTAGGGGAGTTGCTCCAGCCCTCTGAGCATCTTCATGGCTCCTCTGGACCCTCTCCAACAGTTCCACATCTGTATGAAATGCAGCCATCAAATACAAACGGCTCTGACAATAGGAGAAAGAGCTACCATCTCCTGAGTGTGCTGTAGAAGAGGGCCTTTCTGGTCAGACCCACCTATTGCCAAACATGTGCTGGATCCAACCATTCAGCAGCAATGTTTGCAAAGGAGTACTTTCCCCCAGGATAAGCTGATAGCTCCCAAGCAGAACTCTTATCTGTAAGATGACAGATGTTCACCAGCAGATGAACATAAAGCTATTCTGGCAGCTAACTTAACTGACACCACTTGGGTTCAGACACCACGTGCTTCTGCTGATCTTGGCTTTGGCTGTACTAGTGTTTTACAGGTTTGAGAAGGACTGTGGCAGCTCTGAGACCAGATCTGCAGCTTTAAGGTGTTGGGAGCAGGCTTAAAAACTCCCCCCAGTGAAGACTAGCTTCTAGCAGAAGGGAATGAAGGGGAAACAAGAAGAAAGGCAATGAAAAGAGAGAGACAGACAGACAGCACATCTGTCCTTGCTCAGGTAAGTCCTACCTGGCTGGTGGAGAGGTTGAAGTGCATTGCGACGGCGTAGGCTGTGTCCATGAAGAGCTCGGGCATGCTCACGAGGTCCTCGATGGCTTGGAGCTTCAAGCCCAGGAGGTGACGGTCTATGGCGTTGCCCCGTATTGCCTGTGAGGAGGCAGCAGGAGGTGGTGAAAGCCTTTGTCTAGCAAAGCCATCAGTTACTTTGGGTTTAAAAAAAAAATGCTTCTAGAAAATATCTACGTGTGTAAAGTTAGAAGGAAACTAGATCTTGCCTTTAGGACCAACAGTCGGTCCTGTCTGTAAGGACTGTGAACTTCAAACACCAGTGGAACTGAGGGACACAGTTCCTGCTTCTGGGCTCCCTCTGGTTTAAGGGGTCCTCATGCAACTTTGGTGTTTGTCAGCAACAATGACAGTGAGAACTGAAGCTGTTTTCCCATTCGATTCTCTCCTCTAGGTCAGTCACAAGGGACACTTAAACCACCAGCTAGAGACAAAGCACTCAGTCCATGGGCTGGAGCACTGTCACGTGGGTGTTAGACCTACACAACAGCAGCCACATCGCTGGGCCTGCAGAGAAAGCTCTTAGGGTCTTGTCTTTCACCAGAACCTTCATTTGCTATGTGAAACCCCAAGTCCAGCTGCAGAGAGAGCACTCACCATGTCAGTGTATTCCCTGTGGGCCTGGGTGGCTCTCCTCAGCAAGTCCACTTTCTCCTGGTCCTGAGAACACACAGAGCTGTCTGTAAGACTTTTTCTGCAGAAGGGAAAAGCTCATTTTGGCTGTTCCTCTAGAATGGGAGGGCATTTCTGCCTTGTGTGCCTATACTAGACTCAATTTTAGATTATTTTAATAGATTTAATTTTCAAATCCTAGGGCTTGGCTGCCTTCGTTTGGAATGAAATTCTCATCCCTCAGGAGCAGTGCTTAGTTTGAGTAGCTAAACTGACTTTGAAAAGGGATACAGATCTTTTCATGGGGGAAGCCATGTGGTTTCCCGGGCTTTCAATCCATGTGAAAGGAAAGCCACATGAAACCCCAGGGGTGCAACTGGGCACCCCAAGCTGTGTTTTAGCTCAGCTTCAGCATCGGGCGCAGTTCTGCTTAGCTGGAAGCAGCTGATGCAGGGTTAGCCAAAACAGCAGCTTTTCTCTTGTTCTGGGAGTGGAGTTCCCCCTCACTCCAGGTCTCCAGGATCCTCACCGATGTGTCAGGGTTGTCCATTGACTGCACAAACTTGAGGGAGTCCACAGAAGTGGAGCGGATGGTGTCGGTGCGGCCCAGGCGGAACATGCGTAGCGATGCGCTCTCGTATGTGGCACAGGCGTGGCCATACATCCTGGAAAAGTGGGGATAAAGTCACAGAAGGGAGGTTATCCAGAGAGGAACAGCCTCTTGAGAAGCACAAGACTTTTTAAGTCCCATGATGGCTGATCTCTGATGGTTCCTTACTACAACTGTACACGCACGGAGGAGTTAATCTCACTTGTTGGTTGGCTGCTCACAAGTGAGAGTTGCTGTTCAACCCCACAGCATGGGGCAAACACAGGACTTGGCAAACAGGCCACAGCAGCCTGACAGGGCCTGGTCTGTGCCACCTTTGAGCTCAAATATTTGAGTCAGGTGGTGAAGATGCAGAGAAGCTCCCTATTGGTGGTCTTACCTGTAATAGGCTAGCTGCAAGGCCAGCTGGATAAAGGCATCTGGGCTTATCTTCTCTGACTTAGGGAAGGTTTTCCCAAACTGATGAAAGACACTGACTTTGACATCCAGGTCTTCAACCATTCTGCAAGGAAAGAAAAGAGGAAGTGTTCCTCTGCCTGCTGCTTGTTCTTGTAACGTAAAGGTATGGACTTTGCTTTCATGAGGCTCAGAAAGAACAGGCTATTTGGATGTGATCTACACCAGACTTGTTTGGGCAGTGTTATGGAGATAAACCTTTCTGGCCACTACTGAGAATCTTCACCAGGTTAGATGGGTTTGTGTGTGCTCTTGTATCCCTAGTTAGATCCAGGCTCTCCTTGCTCTTTTGCAGTGGAATGGGATGCAGTTACCCCCTTCTGGCTCCTTTGACTTGATTCCTGGCAGGTGGCTTTATTTTCAGCCAGGTTCCCTGTTCCTGACCTAAGAAGTCACTGGGAAAACTCCCTGGCTGCAGCAGGGGAAGCCTCACTTCAACCACTGACACATTCCAAAAGGGAATGTAGATTAGTCACTCACCAGACCTGTCCACTGCTTCATACTTACATGTTGAGGTTCTGCTTTGCCTTCTCTATGTCATTCTTGATTTCTGGGGTGATGTTAAACCTCAGCTTTTTGGGCATGGGCAGAGGAATCATGGGTGATCTTACCAGCTCAGGTCTCTTCCTGCAAGAGAAATGATGGTGTTTAAGCAGACCTTTAATGTGAGGCTGAGCAGAGCACGCCACAGCCTGTGTAGAAACGCCCAGGGGATCTTCCCTGGCACCTTGTGATGCTAGTTGCAGGCTGAAAAGCTCTTTGCAGTGCCTTTAGAGTGTTTTCAAAGGGTATCAATTAAATGTTTTCTGTAGCAAAACTTAGCAGAATAGGTTGGCCATGCAATTCTCATTAAGAACTGCCACACCTAATGAGCATACCACTGCCCTTCTTCCAGAACAGATTCCTGGGGGGTGAGCTGTGGAGAGGAGTGATCCTGGGGAGTGGAAGATTTAAAACCTCTCTCTCTAAAGCTGAGGAACACCAGAAAGGAGACAGAACTCACGTGTACTCCACAATGTGGTCCAGGAGAGCGACGATGGGTGGCCCCTCCGAGGGAGCGTGTTCGTATACGAGGCCACAGGAGCCGTCCTCAGCAATGATGAACTGAGAGGGAAGCAAGGGAAGATCTCAGTACCTCCCTGGTCTCTTATACCAGGGAAGGTGCCACGAGGGTCTTGTTTGGCAGAACACCAGTGGAAACCTTTCAGCAGGTCCAGATCTGATACAACTTAAGAGTTCTGCACTGTTAACGGTGTGAGATAGAGTGCTCAGCACCCTGGCAACACAGAGCAGCTCCATGGGTTTGATTTACTTAGATGCACACATAACAGGAATAACATCACTGTGTGCTGGCTTACCCTTACTTTTCAATTAGCTGGAACATCTAAGCTTCAGCCCATCAATGAGGAGTTTCAAATAGGAACAAAAATAGTTGAAAACATTACGAAGAGCTCAGCAGATATGAGAGGAATCTTTTAAAGCACCGCTGCTCCCATCCACAAGCCAGGATATACCAGCTAATGAAGGAGAAGCTTGAATAGGAGCTGCTGCTGAAGGCTCTTGACAAGACTGAATAGAGAAGAGATCAGAGAGATGCTATAGGCTGGCAGCTGATGTTTGAAAAAGCAAAACAAAGAAGCCATTGGGCATCTTTGGCAGAAACAGAAGCGACAAACCATGGGGAGACGGAAGGAACAGACCTCCCTACGTTTGGGCTGCCTCCAAGCAGACAAGGCATTGTTCAGCACAGGCAGAAAACTGATTTCCAAGGAACACAAAGAAGTGCTGCACTGAATGAGCATGGGCATGAGCAGCAAAAGAGACAAAAGTCCCTGAGGCAGGAACGAGTGCCTGTGGTGACTGCAAGGGGAACCACGGGATTCTATCAAAAATAGTGTGGCCAGTAGGTCTAGGGAGGGGAATGTGCCCCTGTACTGGGCATTGGTGAGGCTGCACCTCAAGTGCTGGGTCCAGTTCTGGGCTTCTCACCATAAGAAGGACATTGAGGTCCTGGAGTGAGTCCAGAGAAGGGCAACCAGGCTGAGGAAGGGGCTGGAGGGCAGATCCTCTGAGGAGCAGCTGAGGGAGCTGGGGGTGTTCAGCCTGAAGAAGAGGAGGCTGAGGGGAGACCTTCTCACCACCTACAACTACCTTAAGGGAGGTTTTAGAGAGGTGGGCGATGGTCTCTTCAGCCAGGGGACAGGAGATGGGACAAGGGGCAATGGGCTCAAGCTGCACCAGGGCAGGGTCAGAGCAGATGTGAGGGAAAAGTTCTTCCCTGGCAGAGTTGTCAGGGCTGGAACAGGCTGCCCAGGGAGGGGCTGAGTCACCATCTCTGGATGTATTTAAAAAAAGGGTAGCTGAGGTACTTAGGGATATGGATTGTCTTAGGATGGGAATGGTTGGACTTGATGATCTTAAAGGTCTTTTCCAACCCTGTGATCCTGTGACCCTTGGTGCCAGCCACCACACCTCCTCTCCTTTATTCCTCCGCTCTCTTGCTAGGAGGAAAATTTTCCAGCCAAAAACCTTTCTGGAATTTCTCAACCTTTCCATTGTCTCAGGGGAAAAAAAAAAAAAAGCATCTCCTCCAGACCTGTATCCCCAGGGTCTTCAGACCACTGGCACTTACCTGAAGGGTTTTGTCAAACCAGCGGTTGCCGCTGTTCCAGCGGCTGCCTCCGCCGTGCAGCATCTGCGCGGCCACGCGGCTCTTGTAGATGTCGTCAGACACCCGTGGCATGGGGGCATCCAGGCACACTGTGCAGATGCTCTTCTCAATGCTGCGTACAGATTCCTTGTTGGTCTTATCTGGGAGAGAAACACACAGCAAATAAGGTCAGGGAGATGAAAAACTCCCTGTGGAGGGAGACTGGGGTTTGGAGGACGCACTGCTGGGTTCCCACTGGAAGTCGGTGTAATTCTGGTCAGTTAGGGGTGTTTAGTTGTTAAAGTTGTAGCCAGCTGGCTTGTCACAGAGGTGAGCATGCTGCCTTCACCCTCCTTTTCTCCAAGGTTCTTACATCCCACCCAGATTTGCAAGGCAACAAACTGTAGGATTTCAGGTCTAACAAACCAAGCTCCAGCCTTCACCTGGGTACCTTCCAAACCAGAAATAACTCTGCAGTGAAATCAAGTTGCTGCCTTAGAGGTGGAAAGCTCATGTTATCTGTACAGAACAAGCTTCCAAAGGAACGAGCCAGGCACAGTGGTGAGGTTGGTGGTTGAAGGATTCATGGGGTTTGTTACCACTGGTGTGTTGGGGGCTCTACAGACCTTTCAGAAGGTTGTTGTAGGCTTTTGCCCAGCTGTTCCGGTGGTTGGTGGTGAGAATCCCAATAGGTTCTTTGTTTGTTTGGAGGGAGGTGTTCCAAATCTTCTCCAGCTGAATGAAGAGCTGGTCAGTGGTGAGGGGACTGCCATCACTGTTGTAAACATCCAGCTCAAAGAACTGAGGGTGAGAAGAGTGGACAAGGACAGAGACAAAAATAGGAGAGAACATAATTACTGTCCAGCCCTAGAAACAGGGAACAGACACTTTGAGGAGGTAAGAGCTGACCTAAGATCTTACTCAGCTTGTAAGCAGACCTGTGAAGGATGCTTAGAACTGAGAGACCCAGGTAGGGCATAGATAGTCCAGGTTTTAAGAAGCTCAGAAACAATGGTAAGGAGGGCCAAAACACATGAGGAATTCCTGTATCTGAGACTCAGGCTTGTTACCAGTTTCCATCTGCAATTTCCAAATCCAGGCATTGATCTCTGGGCTTTGAGAGACAGGAATTGCAGGGACAAGAAATGAGAAGAGCATTCTTCTGTCCTGGCTGCTGGCCAACTAAAGCCAACGGGGATAGAGGAAGCAGGAAGGAATCCCTGGTGAGGCTAACCCTGTGGGCAGGGACTTTGTTCCCTCTCCTCTGGACCACAGCTCTGTAACACCAGGACAGGGACTCCTGCATCTAAACAAACCTCCTGAACCCTCTGGAGCTGCCATACCTGGAAGTTGTGAACCACTGTGATGTGTCTGGACTGCTTCTTGCCTTTGGCATAGTTGACGATGGAGTCGCGCTTGGGCCCGGGGATGCGGCAGGAGGAGAGGATCTGGTAGTACTGGTTCATGCAGAGGGGCTTCCCACCCATGTACTCCACTGGGAGGGTCTCACTGGAGACAAGGGAAGGAGGGAGGGGGAGAGAAAAACCCATCAGTGGGGCAGCCTGTGCTCCTCTCACAACAGGCACAGCCACAGCTGCTCTCACTCACTCCAGCAAGACTGAAACATGCTGGCACTGGTGCTATTCACAGTGTCCTTCCTCACTCCTACCAGATTTCTTAGTAGGGGCTGGGGAAATGTCTGTTTGCTGGCTTTTCACTTCAGCCTCTCTGTAACACCAGAGAAAACAGATCTCTGGACCTGCTACATAGTTTAGTGTGCACCACAGTGTCTGTGGAGGAGAACGTGGGGCACAATACCCAGGGAGAAGTCTTGTGAAATGGCAGAAAGGGGGTTGGGGGCTGTAGTTCTGAGTGGTGCCTCTCGTGGGCTAGACTGGGACTCAGTCATTGACCTCAATCATGTTCCAACACCCCTTCTCATTGTGGGCCCTGACCTTGTCTTGAATTTGGATGTAAAGGTGTGATGTTGGGAAATGTATTTTTGGAATAGAAGTATGGTGTGCTCAGCAGAGGCTTGCTGGTGATCAGGAGGAGAGGGGTAGGGAGGAACAAGTTGCTTACAGCTCATCCCATCTGGCTTGGAGATGAGAAACACCAGAACCACAGGAGGAGAGAAACAAATTCCTGTTGCCTGAGCTGTAACTCCTTCTGTGCACAAACAGAAGTGCAGAGCTCCACAGGACCATCAGCTGGGCTCACTCCTAAGCACTACACGTGCCAAGGAAAGGATTAAGGTAAACAGAGAACATTGAAAAAGAGTAAATTTGCTTTTCTTTTGGTGGTGGGGACCCTGGCAGTGAGCAGTGATGCCAGTAACAGTATCTCTCTTCAAATACATTCTGTCTTCTGCTGCTTTTCTATTTGGAAGAGAGATTTAGTGACTAGGCTCAGCCTCTGTGACAGCAAAGAACATGAGTAGTAGTCAGGAGGGTCACCAACTCACTTGTCAATCATGGCCTTGAAATCCAGGATGCCCTCGATCAGCCTGGCAGCAAACCTGGGAAAACCCAAAGGGAACAGGTTGAGATTCAAACACAGAGCATGTGGGCTGAGGACCAGCTGGGGAGGGTGAGCAGAGCTTCTCTCTGCCCCTCAGAAAGGTCACCCTTCCTGCCAAGCCCCCCTTGTGCCCATCTCTGGCTCAGCTGATGCAGCTGCTGCTCCACAGCTGTGGTTTGAGATTGCTGGACAGTCCTACCCTGTGGCACTTGTGTGTAACTCCTGTAACCCAGGGATTCTGGGCAGCTTTCAAGGCTGGATGTGTAGGTGACCCTCTAATGCAGCATCTTTTCCTGAAGAGTTGTGATTTTATCCCATCCTAGTTCTGAGCTGTAGCACTGGAACAAGGGGACTCTGCCCTTCCCTGTCCTGGGGCCACCTCAGAGTTGGAAGCCAAGGAGCAGCTCTATCTCCCTGCATCCAGGACTTGCCACTGCTGCCTTAGTTCCCACCCAGTGTGTGTTCTGCTGCTAACACAGCTGTGAAGAGCACTGCTCTGGCACTGAGGTGCTGTATTTACCAGGCTCAGCTCTCCCAGTGCCAGCTCCCAGCAGGGAGGCTGTGACAAGCCACATCACACTGCTTAGCTTGGGAGTGACAAGCTGGCCTGCTCTGACCTGGGAGCTCCTACCCCTGCATGGGAGGAGGGAGGCAGGAGGTCACTCTGACAAGAAGTCAGCGTCAGCTGAGCTTTAGAGTGACTTGCTCAGCCTCCCCATCCCCAGTGTGGATCAAAGGATGTAACTTCAAGATCCTAAGGGTTGTTAAACAACTAATACAGCAGCCTGCAAAGTAGTTTTCAGTGAAAATTAACCAGCCTTAGTGCACAACCTGAGGAAATAAAACCCCTGGTAGGCAGCAATGGGAGAGCCTAGGTTCCTTTCCAGAGAGCAAGCAGGCTGGGAGCAGGGCTAGAGCTCGAGGGGGAGAGCTGAGCTGGCTGCTTCTCAGCAGCAGTGTTAAGAAATGGAGCTCTCCACTCTCTAAACTTCTGGTTTCTGAAGCTTTAATCTCAAGTCACGTGGCAAACTCCTTTCTGCAGCCACAAACGTGCATTGAGATTGTATTTGGTGCATGAGCCCAGCTTGTCATCCAGCTGCTCGGTTCCAGTTCCACTGGTGGGGCACTGGTAGTGCTCCAGATCTCCTGTTTGCATAGCCTAAGTGTGAGGAACACAAGGATGAGCTCTCAGAGACATCTCTCTCTCTCCCTGCAGCGTCCCTGTAAGGCTCCTGCTCTGCACCCCTGCTCAGGTGTCTCTGAGGGAGGGGAAGGGAGGATTTGTTCCCAGCCTGGCTGGTACTTTGGATCTGCCACAGCAGCAATGACTGGGAACTGTGGCCAAGATCACTCTGTATAAAGGTCAATGCTGCAGTTTTGCAGGGGATTGAACACTGCCATGGCTGGGGCTAAAAGTTAAAGGGCAGAGAGGACACAATGGGGTTTGATAGCAAGAAAAAGCCTGGAGCAGAGGGGCTGGTCACTCTTGTTCCCCAAACCACAAATCCCAAGTGGAATGACAGAAGGGACAGAAGGACAGTCCCTGCAGCAGGCTCCCTGTCCCTCTAGACTAACAAACTCTGGTGGCCCTGTCTCCCCTACATGCCTGGGCTAGGTTTTGTGCCCCCCTTAACTGCACAGGCAGTCTCAGTGCCTCCTGTGTCAGACACATCCTCACAGTGCCTCCAGCCACCTTGCAACAAAGACCTGGCCTAAGGCAAAGAGCAAACCCTGGGATTTTAGTCCCAGTTTAGTACCTGAACCACCAGACTCTGGTGTGAAATATTTAGTGAGGTGCAAGCAGGAGTCTCCATACAGCCTGGCAGCCTGTCCTTACCCATACAGCCCCCTTGCACAGCACAGAGAGCTGCTAAACTTGGGCATCACATGGTAATTACTCTTTCCCAATCAGCCTAAACGCCCTCCTCCCTGTCCAGCAGCAACAGCTCATCCCCTCTGACCCCCAGGGGAAGGCAGAAAAGGACTTTACCTGAGCTGACCTTGTCGATCCAGAAAATCCTGCTTAGGTAAAACCACACCTGGGCTGGAGTGGACCACAACTGGGAGGCGATACTCCAGGTAAGCTGTCTTCAGCCACCAGTCTGAGAGCTGGGATGGAGAAAGGCAACATGCAGACACAGCAGCTGCTGCTGGTTGACCCAAACCTGGCTCAAGAGTCTCAGCATCCTGCCCCCAGCTCTGTCCCACACTTTGCAAACCAACTGCTTGGGTAGAGGGGGATTTGAGAAAGGCAGTGTGTGTGTGTGTGGGGGGGGGGGGGTGTCTTGCTGCAGGGCTTGAGCAGAGGGTTTCCTTCAACTTCTCAAGGTAGCTGTGTGATGCCAACAGCTTAGAGGCTTCAGCAGCCACAGGCAGGGTCTGTGACTCCCACTGTAAATCTCAGCTCACCCAAGCCCTGGTGAGGAGCTCTCACAGCTCAGGGTTTCCCCCTAATATCTAATCTAAACTTTCCCTCTTTTAGCTTCAATTCATTCCCCCTTGTCCTGCCGTTGTCTACCCTTTTAATAAGTTGATTCCCCTCCTGTTTGTGTGTTCCCTGCAGGTACTGGAAGGCTGCAGTTAGGTCCCCCTGCATCCTTCTCTTCTCCAGGCTGAACAAGCCCAGCTCCCCCAGTCTCTCTTTGTAGGGGAGGTGCTCCAGCCCTCTAATCATCTTGGTGGCTCCTCTGACCCCTCTCCAACAGTTCCACATCTTTCATGTCTGTTTTTTTTTTCTTTCAAATGCATGAAACTGCTGAAATGTAAGTGTCTGTCAGGAGCAGCAGGCTGGTCACCAGGGCCATGCCATAAAACCACACGTGGACCCAACCCAGAACATCAGAGAGAGGTGTGTGTGTGTGCCAGCCCCCCACCCTCCCAAACCAGAGCCTGGGGTCGGAGCCCAGACCTACCCAGTTCTCTGTTTTCCTGGCTCTCCTCTCCAGGCCTTTCTGCAGCCTCTCCCCGACTCCTCCCGGCCTGCGGAACTCGGCCACCAGCTCCTGCGTGTGGCTCAGCTCCTCCTGGCTGATGATGGGCTGCAGAGCCAGCAGGTACCGGTCCAGCGTCTGCTGCAGCGGCGGCACGGGGAGGTGGGGCAGCGCCTCCTGGTGAAGCTGGAACCTGCCCGGGAGCTTCCCCAACGCCACCGGCTTCAGCAGCCCGTAGGGCCTGGCCTGCAAAGCACAGAGCAAAGCTCCAGACAAAACCTTTCCCCCTGCAACGAAGCTGTGAATCACCTGGATCTGGGAAGGGGGATGGTCTCCATCCCAAGCTCTGAGGACACAGAGGTGTCCCAGCTCAGGAGCAGGGATGCTCAGTGTGGTCCTGACCGCACACTACAGGCTGGTGTGGGACACCTGGAGAAGCTGCAAGAGAAAACTTGGTCTCACCAGATACCAACTCTCAGCTCATCAGAGAAAAACGCTGCTGGGATAATGATACATCTCTGTGCACCTCCCAGCTGAGAGTATCCTGGTGCTGGACAAACCCAAATCCTTCCACCCCCTTGGGAAGCGGGAAGAAAATAAGTTGGGAAGGGAAGACTCATCTCAGGTGCTGTCAGGAACTGCTGCTGCTTGTCCCAGGTATAAAGTTAAGCAGAACCTTTGTGCCAAATCAAACCACTCTCTGGGCTTTGAGGAGCCAGAATTTAAGCAAGCAAGATGAAAATGCCTTTTCTCTGACTGGCCAGGGATGGTGCATCACCAGCAATGGTCAGGGAAGGACCAGCTGTGACCTGTAGTTACTCCAGTGAACCTTCCACTCACTGGAGGACTTGGCTGTACTAAGAGAACCTCTGTCCAGTTGTACCAGTGTGGGACTGGCCAAATTATGAGAGCCTTTGGAGAGGGAACAGTGAGACCTGTTTGGGAAAGCAGTGGGGGATGCCTGCAGGCTCTGGGGAGGAGACCTCCACCAAAAGCACTGTACTGTGTCCCCAGGTCCAGAAATGAAAGGGAACAACCCCAACTGCTAACTGGGAAACAAACATACCAACATTCCCATTACTCTTCTCCCCAGGAAGAGTAACAGCATCCTCTTGGGTGAGCAGGGCTGTACATCCTTCAGCCTGAAGATGTTTAAATTGGACCCTAAAGGTTTTCAGTTCCCTCTGTTCCTCCCCCTCTGTGACATCTCTGGAATCAGACACTCTCCAGCAGGACTCTGGACTTTGTGTCCACAGTGTGCTGAGGATGCAAACCCAGCGGGAACATGCCCTTTGCTTTCCAAGGCAATGGGAAAAGAGCTGCCCCCCACACACCCCTCCTCCCAGGAGTCAAGCAGAGAGAAGGGGGAAGAAAAGGCTAAATCTCAAGGTGATAAAGCTTCTGCATGATGCTGGGTGCCCAGAGAAAATGCTCTATGCTCTTCACAGGACCTGGCAGGAGCTAGAGGATGGAGATTTGGAGAAGAAATGTTAAGAAGAGATGGGGGAATGACTGAAGCATGAAAAAAGACTGGGAAGAAACAGAGGGTGTTAATCATGGCAGCGTGGGCATACTGTACCTTCTCTGTTTGCTTCTGCTTCCTATCCATGGCTGGGAGGACAGAAAAGATCGTAAAGCTCTCCCTCGGCCTGTCTCCGTTTCCTCTTCCACCTGACAATGTCCTGCCCAGGCAGGGCGTCACCTCGTTAGCAAACTGCCACATGACTGCTCTGATCAGAGGGCTCAAGGCCAGACACGGGCCAGGGAGAGGACAGGGGTGATCAGGCCACAGGGCTGCACCAACAGCCAGCACAGTGCCTTTCGGGGAAGCCCTCCCGCAGCCGCTGACCCTGCGCCCTGCACCACCTCTCCCTGCTTCCTGATCAATACCACCTGCTTCCTGATCAATACCACCTGGGCAGAGTGTCTCTCTGGTCAATAGCTCTGGGCCTCCCACCATGGCAGGAGTGAAGGTGCTGGGGAACTCGTTGCCTTGGCCTTTGCCTGGACCGCGAAACTACAGCAGCCACTGTGAGAGAAGCCAGGCAGGAGAGACCCCAATTCGTGTCCCCATGGGCTGTCACCAGGTGGAACAAGCTGCAGGGAGCAGTTCTGGGGGTGTTTATTCCCTTTGCTCAGTCAGAGGGTGGCAGATGAGGCCAGCTCTCTGCCAGGAGCTGCCCCAGCATCGTGGTAGGTGAGCGGGATTAATTGGAGATGGCAGCAAATTCAGGTGGTGGCTAAAGGTGGGATCACAGCTGCTTGTGTGGGGGTTTGTGCAAGCTGAGACTTTGGGGAGTTCTGGGTTGTCAACCCTTAAAAAAAAACCCCCAAACAACAGGATAACAGACCTGTGCATCCCTAAAGGACTATCATCCCCTCCTTCGTGTCTGTCTGATCGAGGGGCAGCTGAACAGGGTGTTCTGCGTGGCTGGGATCAAGATTCCAAAGGGTTTCAGGTTTTCTCTGGGGTAACAGTGAAGAAACCCAAACCCAATTCAATGAAGACCCTGCGTGGCTGACCACGGAGCACGTTGATCTCTTCCCTCTCTCATGTCCTCTGCCTGGTCTGAGGTCAAACTCAGCGTTTGGTGGGAGGAGGAACAGGGAGGCAGCTGGCAGCAGACAGAGCAAGTGTCCCCCGTCCCCAACAAGCAAGAGGGGAAAAGGAACATGAGCAGAGGGCCAGCTCCTGGGCTGGCACTGCTCCCCAGCCACGTCCCAACGCTGCAGATGACCTTTTGCCAGAGCCTGTAAAGCCGGTGGGAAATCCACCTGCAAGCTGGAAGCAGGGGAGGGGGGGGGGGGGCAGGTCAGAGCCGTGTCTGATTCCCAGCGTGGCCACAGTGTTTAGTGTCGGATGACAGGGGGTTGTCTGTTATTTTTAAATTAGACACACACACACACACACACACCCCTCCTCCTCACCCCCAGAGCCGACCAGCCCGGCCTGGCCCCTCTGAAACCGTCTGGGAGCGAATCCACCAGGCAGATCCCTGCGGGATTGAGTCTGGGCGACCCTGCCCTGGCAGAGGGTTGGACTGGATGAGCTCCCGAGGGCCCTTCCAGCCCCCTGACCCATCCCGTCACCCCGCTCTCGCCTCCTGCAGCCCGGGATCCCTCGCGGCGCTGGCAGCTGCCCCGCTGCCGTTCCAGGCCGGGGCTGCGGCTGCTGGGGCTTCTCCCCCCGGCCCCCCGCGCTCTGCCTCCGGGCCCTGAGGGACCAGAGCTCCGAGGGTTCGCTCAGCAGCCTCAGCCGCGGCCCCGCCCGGGCTCCTTCCACCCCGCCGGGAGGGAGAAGCGCCGCCCGTCCCTCCCCCGCCGGGGTTAAGGGGCGCTGAGGGTCCCCGGCGGCTCCAACGCCGCGGACGGGGCCCGGCTGGACCTTCCTGAGCGGACCCGGCGCCCCCGCCACCCCCTGCGGGGCCGCCGCTGCTGGCAACCGGCGGCTCCTGCCCGTAGCCGAGGCCCGGCGCTGCCCGGCCGCCCCGTGTCACCGTCCCGGCCCGCGGCCCGGCTGGCGCTTACCGCAGCCCTCGCCGCCAAGGCCAGCATGGCTCCGCGCCCGGCTCCGGCCGCCGCCCGCCGCAAGGACACCGGACACACCGGCTGCCGCCGCTGCCGCCACCCCCCCCCTCCCCGCGTCGGCCGCCAGGGGGCGTGGCCGCCCCGCAGCCATCTTGGAGCGGGGCGACGCTCGCGCCGCCATCTTTAGGAAGGGCACAACCGCTCGGGGAGGGGGGGGGAGGGAAGAGGGCGCGCTACGGGCGGTTTTGGGCGCGGGGGGTGCGGTTTCTCTGTTGGGCGCCTGTCTCCCAGGGCCGGTGAGGGGAGGCTGAGGGTGGCCATGAGCCAGCAGTGTGCCCTGGGGGCTGAGAGAGACAATGGGATCCTGGGGGGCATCAGGAGGAGTGTGGGCAGCAGGTGACAGGAGGGGATCCTCCCCCTGTGCTCTGCCCTGGTCAGGCCCCACCTGGAGTGTTGTGTCCAGTGCTGGGCTCCCTGGGATCAAACAGGCAGGGATCTCCTGGAGAGAGTCCAGAGAAGGCTACGGAGATGCTGAAGGGCCTGGAGCATCTCCCCTGTGAGGAAAGGCTGAGTGAGCTGGGGCTGTTCAGCCTGGAGAGAAGAAGACTAAGGGGGGATCTAATTAAAGTTTATAATTATCTTAAGCATGGGATGCAGAGGGAAATGGGCAGCCCCTTCTCAGTGTCTGTGGGGACAGGACAAGGGGCAATGGCTGCAAATTGGAGCACAGGGAGTTCCACACCAACATGGGGAAGAACTTTTACCCCGTGAGGGTGAGGGAGCCCTGGGACAGGCTGCCCAGGGTGTGTGGAGTCTCCTTCTCGGGAGAGATTCCAGCCCCGTCTGGACGCCTCTCTGAGTGATATGTCCCAGGGAGCTGCTCTGGCAAGGGGGTTGGACCCGATGGGCTCTGGGGGTCCCTTCCCATCCCTGTGATCCGGTGGTTCTATGATGCTGCTGCTCAGAGCGCGCCCCGCACAAACATGGCCGCCCCGCTCCCCTGTGTGTGCGGAGGAGGCCTGTGCCCAACACCAACATGGCGGCGTGCGCCGCAACGGTGGCCGGGAGGGGCCACGCCTCTGGCTAACAGCCGCGGGAGTGACAGGGCCGGGCAGCCTGCCCTGCTTAAAGATGGCCGCGGGCGGCTTCAGTGTGTCCGGGGGTGAGAGGTGAGGGGTGGTGGCGGCAGCGGCCGGGCTCCGGGAAGATGGCAGAGAGCGAGCGGCGGGCAGGTGAGGGGCGGCCGGGGGCAGCTGCGCGGCCTCCTGGTCCGGGGGCCGCGCTGGAGGCCCTTGGGGGGGGTGGGGGGTGTCCGCAGGGTTGGGCTGCGAGGGGTGGGCGGGCGCCGGGCCCTGAGCTGCGGGGCGAGGGGGGCGGCGGCAGCAGCGGCAGCAGCAGCGGCAGCAGCAGCGAGCGCCCGGGCCTGCGGCGGGGTGAGGAGGAGGAGGAGGCGGCTGTGCTGGGGTCGCCGAGGGACCTTGGGGGCCCAGCAGCCCCCCCCTCCCCCCTCCCAGCCCCGCTCCGGGTGGGGCTCGGGGCTGGCGGGTGCCGGGCTGGGTCGGGGGGCTCAGGGGTGTGCAGGGGCGGCTCCGCCATCCGCAGCCCGGCTTCTGAGCTGGCTGGTGTTTCCCGCGGGGGGAGGCCGTGTCTCAGCAGGGCTGGGCTGGGCTGGGTTCCCCTCTCCCCGCAGCATCACCTATCCCCGGGTTCTCATCTCAAAACTGCCCCTTTCCCCCTCACGCCGCTGGGTCGGGGCTTCCCCGCCCGCTCCCCAGCCCTGCCCCCCCTGCAGAGCCGCCGTGTTTCCTTCCGGGGCTGTTTACAGCCGCCTCCTCCCCGGGAGCAAAGGCACCCGGCTCCTGGAGACGCTGCGTGGAGGCAGCGGAGGGGCTGGTGGCTGCACCCCCCAGGCCAGGACACGGCCCTGGCCCCAGCCCCCCTCTTCATGTTGCCATGGGGATTGAAGGACAAGCCCCTGAGTCCCTCCTCCTGCTGCTGTGCTGGAGCTGGGCACCGTTTTCCTGTCGCAGGGTGTTGAACCCGGGGGCTGTGTCGTTACAGCTGAGGGCGGTGGGGTTTGTTTTCAGAAGGGAGGTGCAGGTCTCTGTCACCTCAGCCCCCTTGTGCCTGGACACCCTCCCATCCCTCTGCCTGCAGCTCACACAGAGCAATGGACCGAACCCCAGAGGGCCCCAGGAGGTGATGAGAGGGGCCACGTTTGGCACCCTGAAAGGCAGGGAAGTGAAAGGACTGTCTCAGGTGACCTGGGACAGGTCCTCTGCACGGGGTTCCTGGGGCTTGGGGCTCCTTTCTCCCTGCTCTGCCTGCTGGGACGGTGCTCCCCAGGTGTGGAGGAGGCTGCTGAGGCTGCTGCCTCGTGTTTTCTATGCAAATGCAGCTAATAATGCTCTAAGGAGTTGGGGGTTTGGCCCTGCCTGGTGGGGAGCTGGTGCCTGAGCTTGCTGTAGTGTGGAGAGCAGCTGCTGAAGGTGCCTTCAGCTCCCCTGGGATCTGAGAGGTGAACTGGGTGTCTCCAAAGAGAGTTCCTAAACACATCAGCACCCAGCTCCCTCCCCAGCACCCTGCTGCACAGCCCCTCACAGAACTCACACTGACAGGGGCACCATGCAAATTGCCTCTTAATTTCATGGGGTGTTTCTGGCTCTGCAGCTCCTGGCACAGGGCTGGTGGCTGAGAGGAGAGCCTGGGGCAGGGCTGGGAGCTTGGTTCCCCCATGCCAGGGAAAAGAGCCCTTCTCATGTGTTAACGACCTTGCATTTGCATTAAATGTCACACCCTGGGCTCTGAGAGAGCTTGGAAGCAGGTGATCCTCACCTGGAAGAGGCTGTGTCCTGGCACCCTCCAAGCCCCTGCGCTGCCTGGACAGACAGATGCAGCTCTGGACTGCCATCTACTGAACTGCTCCAGCTTTCTCTTTGCAGGTGTTGCCCCTTTTTAGGGGAGTGTAGTTCAGGCTTAACACCTTAAAACCCAGGCACAGCGAGTCTGTTAGGAGAGCTCAGTGTTTCAGCACAGCCTGAGGCTGGTCTCCTACACAGAATTAATTAAACAAGCTGGCCCTGCTCTGTCTGGGTGGGAAAAGCACCTTTAGAAGTGAAAACAAACATAATGCCACTTTCTGGAGCCTTGCAGCATCCTCAGGAGTGTGTTAGCCAGGGATTGAGGGGATATTGTTTGCCAAGGAGGACTTGGTGGGATGGAGCTGTTTGCTGTCTGTCTCCTGGGAAGTGAATGCTGTGTTGCAAGACAGGAAGACAGAGGATTTCTTCTTCTCCACTGCCTCTATTTTACCTCTTCTTTTATTTTTTGCATGTCCCAGGCACCTCTGAGGAGGAGGCTCCTCCCCTCCAGCAGAACTTCATGATCCCCAAAAAGGAGATAAACATGGTTTCTGACATGGCCAAGTGGAAGCGCTCTCAGGTATGGCTCTGGGGCCAGGGGGAAGAGCTGGTAAGTGCTTAATTAGGCTTCAGTGGCAGCCAGGTCTGGTCTGGGAGCAGCCAGGAGGTGCCAGCAGGGTTGGGCAGGCCATGGGAAATGAACTGGTTTGTGTTCTGAAGCAGAAGAGTCGCTGCCTGTTTGTAGGCAAATGACTCTGGGGCTGAGGTGTGGTGCCTGGCAGCCAAATCCTCTGACAAAGGAGTGAGCCAAGGAGAGCCCAGAGATTGAGGGACACCAGAGATGCTGAGGAATTATTACTGCCCTGTCCCAAGCAGTTAGACAGGCAGCTGGTGATTCCTTCATCCTGCCTGGGCCAGAACTGGGCTAACCCAGCTTGAGCACTGTCCTGCTGCCCAGCCCTCTGAGCCCACCAGGCTGGGGTGGTTCCTGGGACCCTCCCACCATCCAGTAGGGCTTTAGAGCCAAAGCCTTCAATTGCCTGGATGATTTTTGTTTATGGGATGCGTGGAGCTGGTGGAACAGGCAGGTTCTCCACTCTCTGCCTTTGAGGACTTGGTGTGCTAAGCCAGGCTCGTCCCACCACTTAGGAGCAAGTTCTTGCTTGACAACTGAGCTGGGGTGTCTTAGGAGAAGCTTAAGATCTAGCCAGGTCTCACACAAACCTCTGAGTGGTGCTGCTGGTGGTAAATCTCCTGGGTTTGGGGACTTGCTCCTGGTCCAGATTTCTGCCCCAGAAAGGCCCCAGGATGGGGAGGTGGCACCGTGCTAGTCTGGTGTCTGCAGAGTCTTGGAGCTGCTGTGCTGGGTGTGATGCTTCAAGAGAGGAGCAGTGAGGAACCTGGGCTGTCTCCCTGCCCTGGTTTCAGCTGGGATGGGGTGTGTGAGGATGGGAGCAGAGCAGGAGAGGGAAAGCAGAGACAAGGGTGCAGGTCTGGGAGGAGCAGTGCCGAGCAGGATGCCCAGGCACAGCTCAGACCGCAGAGCCAGGGAGTTCAGCTTTGGCCTGACAGGCAGCAGGGAGCTGAGGGAAGGATTTTAGGGGCCATATGAGCTCTTCTCTCTGCAGTTTTAACAGTGAAGCAGAGTTCTCAGTGCAATCACCATCTGTCTTTTGAGGGCTGCCAAAAATAGCAGTCACCTCTCAGCAAGCCCTGTGCCCTGGCTGCCTCCAGGAAAGCCAGTGGTGTGTGTTGGGGAAGGCTTCCTTGCTGTGGGGGGGTGCTCCCTGCTGCTTTGCTTGTTCAAACAGACCTTGGGTACCCACTAACACCCTCCTCTCTGGGCTGTGTTTGCAGGCATATGCAGACTACATGGGCTTCATCCTCACGCTGAACGAAGGCGTCAGGGGGAAGAAGCTGACCTGTGAATACAAAGTCTCAGAGGTAGGAGAAGGGTTTGAATCCTCTTGGGTCTCCTTTTCTGCCTTTTTCTGGTTTGCTTATTCTGGGTTTGGCTCTGTAGTGAATATTTCCTAGGTGAGGAAGGGAGTTGGCAGCTTATCTGGGAGCCAGGGAGGGTAAGTGTTGGCTGGATTGTGCTGGGGAATGTAAACGTGAGCCCTGTGATCCTCCCCCCCAGCATGCAGAGGCTGGATGGGAAACCAAGCAAGCTTCAGGTGGACAGGAGCTGGTGGGGGAAAAGGTGTTTTGACCCTGTTCTCACCAGTGATGTCTTGAAGATGTGCTGTTCCCTCCTGGTTCCAGGGATCTGTTCTGCTCCTGCTGCCCCCGCCCCACACCTTTCTGGGTGAGACACGTGTCTCCCTGTCCCTGGGCTCAGATGGGGTTAACAGCACCCATCTCCACAGCCTGTGCCTCAGTGCAGCTTCCAAGGCATGGTTTGACAGCAAGTGGGCTCCAGGTGTGTCACTGAGTGGCCCAGGGGGGTGCTGAGGGTTTTGGGGGGGCTGCATAGCTCACAGGAGGGCTGTGCTGGGAGGTGTGTTTGGCTCAGGGGGGGCAGGATGGCAGAAGGGACCTATTTTAACCCTTGGATTAACGTGACTGTTTCTGGCTCTGCTGCTGTGGCCAGTTTGAATGCCTGGTCACCTCATCAGGGTGTGGTGAGAGGGTTTGGGGCCAGAGGGAAGGGGCAGGCATCCTCACTGGCGTGGCTTCAGCTGCAGTCACTGCTGGCCTGAGGTCTCTGGGTGCTGCTGTGATCCTCAGAGCATCCACTGGCCACCAGCTTGGGGTCTGTGGTGGGTGCTGATCCCTCTCCCTTGGTCTGCATTGCAAGGAGAAGCTTCTGGGGTACATTTTTGCTGTTCAGGCTGTGTGAAAAGCTGGGAATAGGTTAAAAAGGTCCAGGCAGAATGGGAAGCAGACTGGGCACTGTGTGTTCACAGGTGGGGGTGGGGGGTGCAGCCTGGAATGATCTTTAACCTGGTCATTAAGGTTTGAAACTGGCACATTAAGTCCAACCTTCCCTTCTAGGAGCTGGTGTGTGAAAGAGCAACTTGCTTACAGCTCATGGGGGGGATCAGGGATAACGAATCCCTCCCTAACAGGCTTTGTGTCCACCTTTTGTTCAGTGGAAACTGCTGCCAAGTGCTGCTCTGGCTTGCTGCTGCTTCCATTTCACCTTTGAGTTTTGCCTTTGTCATGATCTTGCTGCTTCCCAACCATTCACAGAGCAGCTCTGGGGAAGCCAGGCATTGAAAATGAGCAAAACAAAGCTGGGGAGGGGAGGAAACCCCCTTCCTCCCAGCTCTTTGAGCTGTCAGCTGTCTGGGAGAAGCAGTGTTAGGGCTGTGTGTGCAGCAGATCCTTCTTGGAGTGAATGTTTTCCATCCACAGCCCCAGGTTCAGGTGAACAAACAAGAGGCATGATCCTGCTTTGGAAGTGGCAGGGAATGTGTCTCCTTCCCCTCTTTGCTGAGGGGAACCAGAGCCTGTGACTCCCAGCACGGGTGGAGCATCCCCAGGGTCGCCTTGTTGATGAGGCTGCCTGTTGGTGTGGGTTCCTTTGTAGATCAAACTCCTTATCTGTGCTTTTAAAGGCTCAGCCCCTCGTGGCCTCTGCTTGCATCTCTGCTCTGCTTTCTTCTCCTCTGCTGTACCTGCTGCTGACGTGCTTTTGTGCCACCCCTTCTTCCTCCCTGGTCAAATGCTGGGGACACCTTCCCTTGGCAGGTGACCTCCTGGAATCCTTCCTCCAGAGAGTCCACCCCTTCCTCCACTTCCCAGTATTGCTTTGGGGGGGGTTAAAGAGGAGAAAGTCTGTTCTGCTCTGCTTCAAAAGAGACAGCCTAATGGCTTCTGGAGTAGCACGTGTCGATACCAAACTGTCTGCTGCATCCTTTGGGGGCTGGAGCCCCTTCTGAGAGTTGCTGAGCTTGCTCTGCTCGTGCTGAAAGGTTTCAAGGAGCTGTCTGGGCTTTTGCTGGAGGCATCTGACAAGCAGCATAGCTGAGCTGCTGTTCAGGGCTCCAGCCTAGACGCTGTGTCTGGTGGAAGGTTGTGTGCTGTGCAGTGAGGAGGGGGTTAAACACTGCTGTGTGAGGAGCAGACCTTCCCTTCTAACAGCCCTCTGCACTGGGGGCAACTGGCCAGGCTGGTGGGAAATGGGAGAAGCAGCAAATGCCCCGTTTTCAGCAGCTCCCCCCTTTGATGGAGCCCAGAGGGGTGGGTTTGGGTCCCCATGGGCAGCTCTGGCTGCTGCAGTGCCTCCTCAGCACCTCCTCCTGCTTGGCCTCTGCTCTGGAGAGATGCTGACAGGTCTGTGCTCTGGAGGAGGCTCTGCCTTTGCCTTTGGGACCGGTGGCAGGCTCAGGGTCAAGGGGATGCGAAATCAGCACAACGAGGAGAGCCAGGGGAGGGGGGGGGGGGAGGCTGCCCTTGCTTTGATCACTGAGAAAGGTAAAGCAAAAAATAGAGCTGAAAAACCCAGCCAGGCAAAACAAGGCTGCAGCAGTGCTGATGGGGGCTGTGTTCCCGTAAGCTCTGCTCTCCCCCCTCCCTCTCCCGCCTCTGGGGTCAGCCCTGGATGTACAAGTTTTCCTCTGCTGGACAATAGGAAGCTGCTTCTTTCAGTAAACCCCCCCCCCTTTTTTTTTTTTTCCCTCTTCTTTTTCAAAGGGCCTTGAGCCCAAAATGAGCCTCATCCCTTTAATTATTTATTGGCTTGGCTGAGCCAGCAGCTGGGTCCTGCTCTCCCTGTTCAGCGGGGCTGGGGCTTTTTAATCCCTTTAAAGCAAGCCAGTGGGGAAGGGGAGGTTCAACTCTCCTGCTCCCCAAGGCCTGGGGGCAGATCTGGGTGGGGGGGGGGAAGGAGCTGCTCCTCTTTGCCAGCCATTTATCCAGGCAGCTCACTGAGAGGGGGTTTGAAATAGGGTGGCTGCTCCTAATGAGCTGCTGGTGGATAAATCACCAGCACCACTTAATTATTTAATGCAACCCAGTGCTGGGGACGCTGCTGCTTAATTGGAGGGGAATGTAATAGCTGGGAAGGAGTAGAGCTGAGTCCAAACCTGGCCCGGTGCAGTGGGGAGATGCTGGTTCCTGTGGGGGGTTTTTTGGGCAGCAGAGGGTTGAAGCAGAGTGGGTTGTGCTGCCTCAATCTGTCTGTTGGTGGGTCGGGCTGGCAGCCTCACCCAGCCCTCCTGGCCCCTGTGTTCCTCAGCACATGGGTCTTTCGTGGTCCTCATGTGCTCAGGTCTTGCCCGCCCCTGCCCCATCCCCATCCCCATCCCCTGCCCCATCCCCATCCCCTGCCCCATCCCCATCCCCTTCCCCATCCCGTACCCCTGCCCCTTCCCCATCCTGTACCCCTGCCCCATCCCCTGCCCCATCCCCCTGCCCCATCCCGTACCCCTGCTCCATCCCCATCCCCTACCCCTTCCCCTGCCCCAGCAGCCAAGCATCAAGTTGTTATGGGGTGGCTGGATCCCTCCCCTGCCCATCCCCATCCCGCCGCATCCCGGGCTGTCGCTGGGATGCCGTGGCTGCCGTGAGCCCCTTCCTCCTGGGAGCAGAGGCCATGGGGAGCGACCTGCAGCTGGCTCAGCAGCAGCACGGCCCTGCCATGGCTGCCTCTTCACCCTCCCTCTTGGAGAGGCACTTCAAGGGCTGGAAACTTGCTGGGCTCGGCTGTTTCCTCGTCCTCCCGGCAGGCAGCGTGAAGGATTGAACCACAGCCCAGGAGACCAGCCGGCTTCACACGCCCCGTGCCTCCAGCAAAGTCAAACCAGCCTCTGCTGTCCTCTTTGTCCCCTTGAAGGAGGAATCCCCTCTGGAGCCAGAGGAGCCTCCGTTGCCCGGGGCCTGGCCAGCTGCTGTGGCTGCTGACGGCTCTCGGGCTGCTCGCAGGCAGGTGGGGAGAATCCCAGAGCCTCTGGCAGGCTTGACCAGTTGTCAGCAGAGCCTCCTCAGATGTTCTGAGCGGCTTCAGGTGGTGCCTGGGGTGTTGTCTCTTGGTGCATGGGGTGTAGTTGTTCCCTGGCTGGATGGACAAGGCAGGGAGGAGGTGTTGGCCAGCCCTCATCCTAGCAGAACAGCTTAAGACATAGAATCATAGAATCCCAGGGTCTGGAAGGGACCTCGAGAGCTCATGGGGTCCAACCCCCCTGCCAAAGCAGCTCCCCAGGACAGGTCACACAGGGCGGTGTCCAGATGGGGCTGGAATCTCTCCAGAGAAGGAGACTCCACACCCCCTGGGCAGCCTGTCCCAGGGCTCCATCACCCTCACGGGGTAAAAGTTCTTCCCCATGTTGGTGTGGAACTTCCTGTGCTCCAACTTGCAGCCATTGCCCCTTGTCCTGTCCCCACAGACACTGAAAAGGGGCTGCCCATTTCCCCCTGCATCCCATGCTTAAGATATTTGTAAACATTAAAAAGATCCCCCCTTAGTCTTCTTCTCTCCAGGCTGAACAGTCCCAGCTCCCTCAGTCTTTCCTCACAGGGGAGTTGCTCCAGGCCCTTCATCATCTCCATAGCCTCCTCTGGACTCTCTCCAGGAGATCCCTGTCCTTTTTATCCCAGGGAGCCCAGAACTGGACACAACACTCCAGGTGGGACCTGACCAGGGCAGAGCAGAGGGGGAGGATCCCCTCCTGTGACCTGCTGGCCACACTCCTCCAGATGCCCCCCAGGATCCCATTGTCTCTCTCAGCCCCCAGGGCACACTGCTGGCTCATGGCCACCCTGTCATCAACCAGGACCCCCAGGTCCTTCACACCATGCTGTATTGCCTGTTGTACCCCTCTTCTCTTATGGTTGCAGAAGGTTCCTCTCTGGGCTGGGTGCTGTGCAAACACCATCACTGCTAATCCTGGCTCCTGATGGGCACTTCAGGACAAGGATGAGGTGATGCCTTGAGAAGGGCCTCTGAATCACACTGGTGCTGAGGGTGCACACTGAGTGCTGTGCTGTACCCCTGTGCTGGAGATCCCTGAATTGTGTGGCACTCCCCTGCATCTCAGTCCTGTGTGTCCTACAGCTAGGAGCTTGCAGGAGCTCTTCTCCCAGAGGCTTTGGAGCACGGTGCTGTTAGAGCTCATGAAAGGCTGCGTGGGCAGCTGGAGATCCTGCCTCAGGCTGGGCTTTGTACTGGACTGATCTTACTGGGGGAGGAGGGGTGGTTTTCCCAGCCCCTCTGCATTTTGGGCAGGGTTGGCACATCTGATTTCTGCTTGCCACCCTTGGGAAGGGTGGTGTAGGCTTTAATGGTGCCAAGGCAGAGATGTCAGAGCCTGAGGGGCTGCTCTGCTTTATGTCACTGTGACCCCCTCATCCTCTCTGTCTCTGTAGCCCATTGAAAAGCTGGTGGCTCTTCTGAACACCCTTGACAGATGGATTGATGAGACCCCACCAGTGGACCAGCCTTCTCGCTTTGGGAATAAAGCCTTCAGGACCTGGTATGCCAAACTAGACCAGGTGAGCATGGCTTTGGTGTGTGGTGTTGTGTGCAGGTCCTGCAGAAGGGCAGTGTGCCCAGCAGGGACAGCAGAAAGGCAGCCAAGCAGCCTACAGAGGAGTTGCTCAGAGAAACTGTGAAGGATCTACCTCTTGATATGCATCACTTACTTTGGTGCTCCCCTCTCCTCTTCTGAGAGGGTAACAGTCCATGTAAACCATAGAATCACAGGTTGGTCTGGGTTGGAAGGGACCCCAAGGATCACAGAGCTCCAACCCCCTGCCACAGGCAGGGCCACCAACCTCCAGCCCTGGAGCTACACAAGGTTGCCCAGGGCTCTTGGTTGGGTCTCCCAAGTCCTGGATGAGCCACGAGAGCCCTCCAAGCCCAAGGAGCATCTTTGCTTTGTAACTACCCACTGTGTGTGCTGATGAGTGACACACAAACCCAGAGGATGATTGTGAAACTGCCCAACTTTCTTCAGCTCAGAGCACTTGCCCTGCACTGAGCTCTGGAGGTGACACATTCCCACCAGCAGTGAGCTTGCAGGAGGTCTGCAGTCTGCTGCTCTTAGAGCTTTTGTCCTGGAGATGACTCAGTGGGTTAGCTGGGTTGTTGTAATTAGATGGTGAAGTTTCTTTTTCCTTCAGCATGTGTGTGGCCTGGGAATGTGTCAGGACAACCTCTCCCTGAACAGTTCCACCTCTGGAGATGGGATGGCTTCTTCAACAGGAGAATTTCTTCTTCTGTCCTGCTGGCTCTGGCTCTTGTGGGAGTGATTGGCTCCTGGGGACTGTGAGAGGGCTGCACTCACTCCAGGGAGTCTTCTGTGTCTTTCAGGAAGCAGAAAAGTTGGTGGCAACAGTGATCCCCAAGCATCTGGCTGATGCTGCACCAGAAGTGGCCGTGTACCTGAAGGAAGCCGTGGGGAACAGCACCCGCATCGACTATGGCACAGGTACCCCCGGGCTTGGTGTCCCCTTGTAGCCACAGCCTGGGGCTGTGTTCACTGAAACAGGGTCTTGTCAGTGGGTTTTAGCTCCAGCCTGCTGCAAACACTTTCCTCATGGGGCATCCTCACCCCTGTGTCCCTTGTGGGCCATGACTGAGAGGCCTGGGGCTGGTGGCAGGGCTGTGCTGGAGCTGTGACACCCAGCTGGAAGTGTGACCTGAGTGGCACAGGCTACTCTGGGATAAGCTGTAGGAGCTGCTTCACCTCACTCAGCAGCACCCATGGGTCTGCAGTAGGCAGTTTAGAGGGATAAAATCCAATTGCTTGAATTGGAACTGGAGTGGGAACCACCTCAGGTGTCCTGAGGTCTGGTGCTCCCTGGTAGTGACATCACTGCTTGCAGAGGGACTGTAAATCTGAAGGTAGAAGTGTTCTGCCCCAGAGGAGGGACTGAGCTGCAGGTTGGAGTAACCACCACTGGCACCCAGAGCCATCAGCATGCTCTGCCTCTCCAGCTGGAGGACGGGTGTGTCCTCACCGAAGGGCAGGAGAATGGGAGCCTGTGGGTGCAGGGAAACAGACTTTGGACCTGGGCAGGGAGAGGAAGAGGAAGAGGTGGGTAAAAGGATGAAGAGCTGGAGCCTCTGCAGCGCTTGCCAGGAGAGCTGCGGCTCGCCAGCACCAGGGGGAGATGTTGTCTTTGGAAAGGGACCTGCTGGCTGGGGTTTTGTCAGCTCAGGGATGGGAATTCAGCCTTTCCTCCCCTCCTGGGTGTCCCAAGCCAGAGCTGGAGCACGGGTGTGCTTGTTCCTACACTGGGAGCTGTGTTTCTTCCTAGTGTGGAGCTGCTGATCTCCTACACGTGGTCCCTTCCCCTAAAAGACATTCCTGGGCTTGCTGGTTGTTTCTTCTCCTTGCTGTTAGCTGGAGGACCAAGCTGCAGGGGCCCAGCCTGAGGTCCCAGTACCTTCTGGGACAGACTGTTCCCACAGCAGCCTCCTGGGATCTGCATCCTTCCAGCACAGATGTATTTGAGGCAGGAGGAAACCTGTCTACTTGCAGATGTGAGGTTCTCTCACATCCCCAGAGCAGGTGACACTGTGGTGCTCCACTTCCCCTGCTGTACCAAGCTCCTGGGGAAGGCACTGCCTTGCTGCCAGCGTGCCCAGTGTTGGAGCTGGTTTTCTCCAAGTTAATAATCCCTTTATGAATGTCTAGAAGGTGTGGTTGGGGTGGGTGCTGCACAGGGTGAAATACTGAGAGCTGGTGGCACTGATAGGGTTGGGGGCTCTTGAGATGGGCCAGGACCTGCTCTGATTGCTGAAGACCTGTTGTGGTGCCCATGGAAAGGTTGTCCAGAGACACCCATGTCACATCTCTTCATGTCTCTTGATGTCTTCTGTCTCCAGGGCATGAGGCTGCATTTGCAGCCTTTCTCTGCTGCCTCTGCAAAATCGGTGTGCTCCGTGTGGACGACCAGATGGCCATTGTCTTTAAAGTATTCAACAGGTGAGGAATGGAAGGAGAAGTTCTGAAAGCACCAGCCTGCTTGGGGGCAGCTCCCTGGCAGCAACCTCCTCCAGCTGTCTGAGAAGGGTAGAGTTTACTGCCTGCAGCCTGGACTGATTGTATCCCCTTTCTTCCACTCATCCCTACCCATCTGGGAATAAGGAACTGTAAGAGGAGCCAACAGGCTGCTCCTCTAGATGAGTTTGCAGCCCAGGAGGTGGAGTGGGTAGTGCTGAAACTGGTGGAATGGGTGTTTGGGGTCTGGAGATCTAATCCCAGCTGTGCCACTGTCTGGTGGCATGGGAACAATTTCCTTCAGTAGCACTTCCAGCTTTAATTTTTCACCTGGAAAGTGGAAGTAGTGGTTGCTGTGAGGTGGAGAAGCTTTCTGGGCTCTTTTGGACGTTGTTGAAGGAGGATGAAGTATCAATGTTCTCAAATAGTGATGAGGGGGGAAGATCTACACCAACACAAGAGACTGCAGATAAAAGAGAAACCCTTGCCACTTGATTTTTATTTTTTTAAAGGGAATTGGGTGTAAAGCCCCTTCCCCCAGTTTTTAAGGGGTGCTGGTGTTTGCTCCTGTACACACCCTCAGGCACAGGAGCTGAATACATAGTCTGTGTCCTGTGGTGCACGTGGGGGTCCTGCTTGTGAGTCACAAAGGTTGTGTCCTTCTCCAGACTGGCTATTCCTGTCCTTGTGTAAGTGAAGGAAGACAGAAGATGGCCTTGTCTTGACCCCTCCTCCTCTCTCTGCTCTCAGGTACCTGGAAGTGATGCGAAAGCTTCAGAAGACTTACAGGATGGAGCCTGCTGGCAGCCAGGGCGTGTGGGGCTTGGATGACTTCCAGTTCCTGCCTTTCATATGGGGCAGCTCCCAGCTGATAGGTACTAATAAAAAACCCTCTTCTCATGTCCCAACCTGCCCCATCTGTCTGGCTTGCAGAGATGATGGGGCTTGGGACTGGCTTTTGAATTCAGATGTGTCAGGCTTGTCTGTAATGCAGCAGAAGTTTGCTCTGGGGCTTGGGTTTTTATTTGGTTTTCCTCTCAGCTTTCCAAATGAAACTGGTTTCTTTGGGTTGGGAGAGGGAAGGCTTCCTTGTGCAAGGCATCTGTCTGTGCTGCAGTGACTGCAAGCTTCTTAAAGGGAGGGTTTTGGGTTTGGTGCTAGAAAAGCTATTTTTCTGCCCTGGGGAGTTTACCAGGTGCCCTCACTGCTGAGGCACCGGAGTGGGAGAGGAGATGGAAGGGGAGAAGCTCTGTTCTGACTTCTGAAGGGCTTTGATGGGAGGATTGTTTGTTTTGGAAGAGGGGCAAGGCAAGACCTGATTGAGCTAGGTCCCAGAAGATGGGTACCACACAGGTTACTTCCCCTTGTCTCTTTTCTTCAGACCATCCCAACTTGGAGCCTCGACACTTTGTTGATGAGAAGGTGGTAAATGAGAACCATAAGGACTTCATGTTCCTGGAGTGTATCCTCTTCATTACAGAGGTGAGGACTGGCAGGTTTGTCCCACAGGGAAGCTCTCTTGCTGTTAGATACTTGACCCTGGCTGTGGTTTTCTCTTCCTCCTTTGCTGGGTTGGTTGCTCTCGTGGAACTGTGGTTGCATGTGTGAGGTGCTCTCTTTGAATGAGTTGGGATGGGGATGCTCCCAAGTGTAATTAAGCAAGGTGGGCTGTGGATTGGAGTTGAAGGGGGCTGAAAGCAACCCAGTAACCTTGGGCGATCACTTGGATCAGTCGGTGGGAACTTGGATGGAGAAGACTGGTGCCTGCAAGTATGCTAGGAGATGAAGTAGGAGCTGCAAGGTGGCTGGGCTTGCCAAGATAACCTCCCTTCCCTCCAGCCATAGGGTGCTGCCTGGCAGGCCCTGGGGCTCCCCTTGCTTTGGGCAGCCTCCCAATTCTCTGTGCAACTCAGTCTCCTCTTGATTCTACCAAACGAGTTGCCCATCAGATGCTCCCTGTTTGCAGGACCAGGTTTCTGCTCAGGGTTGGGGGACTCTTGACTCTCAGTGTGCTCCTGCCATGGGCAGTGTTTCTCAGTGAGGGAGCTCATGGCTTTGTGCCCTCAGCCACTGTGGAGAGTGAGAACAATGTGCTTTGTGGTGAGGGATTTCTTGTCTCTGGTGGGAGAGAGTTGATGGGATTAATTTTGAAGGACAGAGTGTGGTTCTGCTTCCCCTCCACCTTCCTTCCCTCCCTAATTTAGTGGTGAGATGAGAGGGCAGGTCATGGAATAGAAACTTGCCCTTTGCAGCTGAGTATTTTCATAGGAGCCCAAAGCCTGGGAGGTGCTGTGTCCTGCTCAGTCTGGTGGGGGTTAACCCTTCATGCAGAGATGAATCGAGCCACAGGTGGTAAAGAGGCACTGGAATCATAGAATCCCAGGCTGGGCTGGGTTGGGAGGGACCCCAAGGATCACAGAGCTCCAACCCCCTGCCACAGGCAGGGACACCAACCTCCAGGCCTGGAGCTACACAAGGGTGCCCAGGGCCCCATCCAACCTGGGCTGGAACACCCCCAGGGATGGGGCACCCACCCCCTCTCTGGGCAGCCTGTTCAAGTCCCTCACCACTCTCTCTGGACAGACCTTCCCCCTGATATCTCCTCTCACCCTTCCCTCCTCCAGCTTCACTCCAGCCCCAGCAGAAGTCGGACGTTCCTTCTCCTGGGGAAGGACACTGGGGTGAGGACAGGAAAGCTGGAGCCGTGGTGCTCTGGGGTTTGACTTGTCTCCTCTGTAGCACCCGCACAGCGCAGTAACCCCCCGAACGCCTCTGCCCGCCCCGCCGGAGTGCGCGGGGAGCTGAGCGCTGCGCGGAGCTGCTGCTCGGGGCGCTCTGCCCGCGGACAGTGCGCGCTCGGCCGGGCGTTCGGAGCAGGGGGATTCGCTGCTGCTTCCCCACGGCTCGCTGAGCCCTGGGAGCTCTGCTGGGTTCCCCAGTGCCACCTGGTGGCAACGAGCCCTCTGCTGCGCGCTGCCCGGAGCGGGGACAGCAGCTCGGGGTGCCGGACGCACCGGCGGGCCAGCCTCCTGCGGAAAGAGTTCAGGCTTTTCTTTCCTCTTACTATTTTAACGATTCATTTTATTTTGTTTTTTTATTTCTATTTTATTTGTATCTTTATTTTTATTATTTTTATTTTATTTATTTTTTTAATTTTAAAATTTTATTTTTAGTTTTTTCTTTTCTCCTTCTTTTCTCCTTCTTTTCTCCTTCTTTTCTCCTTCTTTTCTCCTTCTTTTCTCCTTCTTTTCTCCTTCTTTTCTCCTTCTTTTCTCCTTCTTTTCTCCTTCTTTTCTCCTTCTTTTCTCCTTCTTTTCTCCTTCTTTTCTCCTTCTTTTCTCCTTCTTTTCTCCTTCTTTTCTCCTTCTTTTCTCCTTCTTTTCTCCTTCTTTTCTCCTTCTTTTCTCCTTCTTTTCTCCTTCTTTTCTCCTTCTTTTCTCCTTCTTTTCTCCTTCTTTTCTCCTTCTTTTCTCCTTCTTTTCTCCTTCTTTTCTCCTTCTTTTCTCCTTCTTTTCTCCTTCTTTTCTCCTTCTTTTCTCCTTCTTTTCTCCTTCTTTTCTCCTTCTTTTCTCCTTCTTTTCTCCTTCTTTTCTCCTTCTTTTCTCCTTCTTTTCTCCTTCTTTTCTCCTTCTTTTCTCCTTCTTTTCTCCTTCTTTTCTCCTTCTTTTCTCCTTCTTTTCTCCTTCTTTTCTCCTTCTTTTCTCCTTCTTTTCTCCTTCTTTTCTCCTTCTTTTCTCCTTCTTTTCTCCTTCTTTTCTCCTTCTTTTCTCCTTCTTTTCTCCTTCTTTTCTCCTTCTTTTCTCCTTCTTTTCTCCTTCTTTTCTCCTTCTTTTCTCCTTCTTTTCTCCTTCTTTTCTCCTTCTTTTCTCCTTCTTTTCTCCTTCTTTTCTCCTTCTTTTCTCCTTCTTTTCTCCTTCTTTTCTCCTTCTTTTCTCCTTCTTTTCTCCTTCTTTTCTCGCTTTTCAAACCCGTGCTTCCTCCCCTCAAAGCCCGGGCAGGCTGTACCTGCCGCTAGGCACTAGGGGGGGCTGAAACAGCCCCGCTGCCTCCAAATGCTTCTCTCCAAAACCACCAACAAAACAAAATCGCTGGGAGAAAGCTGGGGAGGATGGGAGACATCAACTAATGACCGATATCGTGTTCTTCAGCACTTTCCATCCACAAACAGCTCTGCCTCTGGAGGTATCAAACACGTAGTGAGCACCGTGCCGGTTCCCACAGCGGGGCTGGTGCCCCTTCCCGCTTGAGAGTGGGTTTGTTTCTGCTGGCTACAACTGAGCCAGGGGTTTTTCTTCTAGCAGAGAGACTATTCTCTGGAGCAGATACTCTTCTCAGCCCCTGGGTGCTGTTTCAGGGACAAATATTCGCTGTCATGGTGTTTGCCACGTGTATATTTAAACCACAGGCTCCAAGCAGCAGCGAGTTGATGTCCAGGCTCAACCCACCAAAGCATCCTCCTTCCAGCAGCCAGCCTTGCGTAAGCTGGCCCGCTCTTGGGCAATCCTCAGGGTGCTTTTAGACCTGAACCTGTGGGGTTTTGAGTAGGGTGAGGTTTACAGAGCCAGAGCTGCTCCTCTGCTGCCCACCCTGCCTGCCCAAGTGTTCCACGGGCTGTGCGTGGTACCCATAGGTGTGAGGAGGGTTTGAGAGCATCTCTTCAGCGGAGGGCAGCGATGGCAGGGGCAGCCTGTGTTCCTGCAGAAGGAGGGTGCTGGGTCCACCCTGGCTGTTGCAGTGGAGCGCTGCAGATGCTCCTCCAAAGGGCAGGAGGAATTTCGCCTTCAATCTGGCTTCTAAATTTGGAGGTTTGGGAAGGGAGGGCTCGGGTTTCTGCTGGAAGGGAAGGAGCTGACAGGAAAGCACGGCCTCAGCCGTCCCCCCTCCCCCCGGCACTGACAGAGGAACCATTTACAAAAGGCCGATTCTCTTGGGAACTGAGAGGCAGGAACGCCGCGGCTGTGAGTAATTTCCTGCTCAATATGGCTGCTCTGACTCACTCCGTTCCCCTGGGGTCACTGCGGGACTGCAGCGCGCTCGCTGCCTCTTGCTCTCCCCCCCCTCCGCTCTCCCTCTTCGCCCTTTTGTGGCTGGAAGGAGATTTATTTTGGGGTGTGTGGGGGTTGTTTGGGGTTTGTTTTTTTTTTCCTTCCTTGTTACCCTTATTTCTCCCTCTTCAGTGTAGAAGCCTAGCCGTGCCGCCCTTGGCTGGGTGAGGAGGGCCAGCCAGCCGTGCTCATCGCCTCCTGTGCTCTCCAGCACGCTCCTTCCAGCTTGGGAAGGGGGGAGAAGCAAAGCACAGCAGCAGTGGCTGATGCAAGCTGAGCCCCTGCAAAGGGCAGCGATGCTGGAGGAAGGTTTGGCATGGAAATGCAGGCAGGAGAAGCTCCTGCGCAGAGCGATCTGCCTGGTGCTGCTGAGCTGCTCCCCAGCAGCCCTGCACTCAGGTGCTGCCACATCCTCAGTGCTTTAGGAACGTGCCAGCTCCGTGGGGGAACGTTGGGCTTTGTGTATCTGCCCCTTTCATCTTGGGTCTGTGAGGGAAGGCGCTGGGCAGGGGGGAGTGGGAGTGACTCGAGTGGCTCATCCCTCATTCCCCAGCTCGCAGGAACCACCGAGGGGGAAGTGGGGATGTGTCTGCACTCTCCTGGCAGGGAGCAAAACTGCAGCCCCATTTCCCTCTGCGCTCCAGCTCCCGGGGTCAATGGGTTTGAAACACACTCTCCAAGCAGCAGGGGTGGGTTTTGGGAGGGGTGTCTCCCCTTCTTTCCCTCTTCCTTCCTCCATTGCAGGCTGATGCCACACAGAAGGGCAGCAGCAGTTTCCCCAAGCACCCTGACCAGCCTTGCTGGCTTCTAGAGCAGGCAGAGGGGTGGTTTGGAGGCTCTTTTCCCACCCTCACTCAGGGGCCTGTGCGTGTGTGGAGGGAAGGGGTTAGTTGTTGGAGCCCCGAGCTGAGAACAGGAGTCCAAGAGATTCCTCTCTCCCCACGCTCCTCTCTAGCGTGAGCCTCGGCCCTGCGGTTTCTGATGTCATGGGAACTTCCCTCAGTCAGAGTGGCTGCCTTGTCTTGCTTTTTCTCCCCGAGGGTCTGGTTTTGTTCACAGAGGAGAAGGAGAGATGACTACCCAGGGAATCCACATGCAACTGTCCCTGACTGCAGCTTCCCCCCCTGCCCTCCCTCCCTCCCTCCCTCCCTCCTCCAAACCCCTTTTTGCCCTGGGGAGGAGAAACACTGGAGTATAAAAAAAAAAAGAAGAGGAGGAGGAAAACAAAACCCTAAATGAAATAAAATTAAAAGTATTTAAAGCATCTGCCACAAGATAGCAACTTGCAGCTCTGGAACTGGTTTGGAGAGCGGGATTGGAGCCTGAGGGCTCTGCCCCCCTCTGCCAGGGGCAGGTGTGGAGCGGGGCTGCGGACACCGGAGCCGCTGCCAACCTGCGCTGCCCTCTGTATTCAGGGGAGGCAGCGGCTGTTGCTGTTGCTTGTTGTTGATCTGAATGGGGAATGAGTCATTTTCTTGGAAAGCCCAGCAGCGTTGCACTGGGAGCTTTCTGGGTAGAATAGGAACGGGCGTTGAGCTGAGCTCTACTGGGGGGAGAGCGGGACTGATGTGGGGCTCTTTTCATGCAGCCGTTAAAAGGGAGGTATGCAGGGGGTAGGGGGGGTGGGGGCTGATTAGGAAAGAGTGGCTGGAAAAGCTTTAATTTTTATCAGGAAGGTGGAAGGGAGGAGGGAGCTGGATTGCTGCAGCTCCGTGCGCTGCGGCCGCAGCGGGAGGGAGGGGAAGGCGCAGCGAGGTGGCTGGTGCGTGGGTCACAGGGCTCGGTGGGAATGTTTGCTTGGAGAGAGTGTGAGGGTGAGTCACTGCTGGTGCACGAGCTTCCTGGCTGGCCCAGCTGCCTCAGCCCTGCTGCTCTCTGGGTCTCTTGCAGATGAAGACGGGCCCCTTCGCCGAGCACTCCAACCAGCTCTGGAACATCAGTGCCGTGCCCTCCTGGTCCAAGGTCAACCAGGGTCTCATCCGCATGTACAAGGCAGAGGTGAGCACCCTGGGCAGGCTGTGTGGCCACAGCTCCTCCCTTCCACTCCACTGGGGAACAGCTCTCCTCTTCTGTTGCTCCGTGGCCCCATCACAGCTGCTTCATGCCCCCCTCTCCCCCCCCCACTAAATGTGGTTTGCAGCCCTTGGCAGTTCAGGTGCTGCTGGTTAGGAGGAGACTCCTGCCTGCCCAGTGCTTGCCCCAAAACCAGTCCCCACACAGCCTTTCCTTGCAGACATGACTTTTGCTGGTTGTCCTCCCACGGTGCAAGCTGCAGGTCTCCAAATTCAGGCTGGTGTCTTGACCTGCATGTCCTTCTGGTCCCCACACTGCTATTCTACCAGCTGCCCTGAGTCTAAATTATCATCCTGTGTTTCAGGAGCCCCAGAGCAGGCTGAACACTTCCTACTGATCTCCCCTCCTGGCTGTGTGGTGTGCCAGAGCGCTGAGGTCGCAGCCACCTCCCTGGCTTGGCAGCCCTCACCAGCTAGGGCTGTGCTGGCCCTGCCCCAGCCAGCTTTCCTGGCGAACCCTGACCTGGGGAACTGGGCAGTTTTGGCTCTCCCTTATCTCTCCTTCCTGCTCCAGCTAACCCTGAGCTTGAGGAAGTGGGACAGGAACTGCAGCATCTGGGCCTCCAGAGGGAACATCCCTTGCTGGGAAGGATGGGACCGTGCTGGCTCTGGAGGAGAGGGATGGCACAGCTGCCTGGGGGGGTGGTCAGTGGGGTTTGGAGGAGTTAATCCCATACCCTGTGGTCTCTACCCCAGGCTGCTGTTGCTGGGGCAGGGCAGAGGCTGGCAGGGCAGAGGCTGGCAGGAGGCTCCGCTCAGGCCCAGTGCACAAAGGGGTTAATTGTGCTGAACTGAGCCAGCTCCCTCCCCCAGCCCTTCCTCTGCACTGCACATCCTGTGTTTAGGTTCCAGGCCACATACCTCTCTAATCTGTGAGGTGTCACTCCCAGGCCCGCTGGCTCCTTCCGCCCCCAGCTCAGCTTTCCTCCCAGCCTCCAAAGAGGGGAAGAGAGAGGCTGGGGGGTCGACCCCCTCTTGGCTGGCTGCTCCTCAGAGGGGTGCCCTTGGGTGCCCCTCTGGGACTTCCCCAGCTCACAGCTCTGTCACGGGGTCTGGAGATGTGTCTGGCTGGGAAACCCTGAGCTGGAGGCTCTGGTGTGGGAACTAAGGGGGTCTGGATCCAGACCCCAGCACAGGGAGTGCTGTTAAAGTGAAACTATGAGTCTCCTAAAACCTCTTAGTTCTACCCAAGACGTGATCTTTTCTGGGGGCCTGGGTCTGTTTTGGATAGCAGGTGATGTTCTGTGTGGAAGGGCTGGATCTGGTACTGGTGGGTTCCTAGAAATAACCCAGAGCTGTAGGGGGTGTCAGGGGGGGAATGTGATAACTGCCAGGAAGGGTAAGGACACAAATTTAGGCTGAGGTGTAGAAAACATTAAGTCAACCACAGCACTTGAAACTTGATTGATTATTTTTTCTTCCCTCAAAGAACACTTTTGGGGTTTAAGTGAGTGTTCCCAAGCTCAGGATCCTCATGCAGCAAAGTCTTCTCCTGGTGCACCCCACGGTGCCTGTGTTCACCAGGATGGGCAGAGGAGAGGAGGGGGGATTCCATCTGAGGAGCCCCTGACAGCTCCCTATGTCTGGTGTGGGGATTCTCCCACCCCACCCCTGGGCTTAGCCCATTCCTGCCTGGCTTGGGAGACAAGCATGGACACAGCAGCGTGGCTGGGGAGAGCTTTTGGTTGTGGTGCCCTGGCTGTGCAGCTCCTACCACCATGTGCAACCAGAGGGGATCTCTGACTGACCCTCTGGGGAGGACACAGTGCTTGGGAGTCACTGGATTGAAACCCAGATCCCTCTGGGTGTTTCAGGCTGGGCTCCCAGGGTCCCTGCTGAGGGTTCTGTGCCCTTGCTGCTGGCTCCTGCAGCAGGTTTCAGCTCTGTTGCCATCACCACTGAAGTCTGGCTCAACATTACCATGAGCCAGCAGCCCCCCAGTGCTGACACTGGTCTCTGTCCAGTTCCAGCAGCTTCTGCAGCAGAGCCCAGAGCGTGACAGGAGTGGAAGGGAAGGTTTGGGCTTGGGGTGGTGCTTTTTGGCTGGCTGGTTGAGGTGAGGCCAAGGCTCCCTTCTCCTCCTCCCTGCCCCTTTGATCACCTGTGCAAGGAGAGCAGGTGAAATCAGGCACTGGATGGAGACTCCAGCTCCATACCAGGCCTGGGGAGGCTGAGCTGTGCTCTGTGTGGCACTGCTGGAGGTGGCAGCACAGCAAAGGGCTCCAGACCAGGAAGAGTCAAACCACCTCAACCTGCTCTGGAGTGGTGGGAGTGGGGTGGTCCCCAGACCTCTTTCATTTCAGGAGCACTCTGGGTGCTTTGTCTCCTCTCTGTCCCCTCTGCAGGGCGACTTTAACCAGCCCACAGAGAGCTCCAGCGTGGCTGGGAGCCCCTGCTCTGCATCCTGACACTCCAGGGTGCTTGCTGATGGGCAGTAGGCTGAAGGCAACATGTCTTCAGCTCCCTGTGTTTGTGAAGTCTCAGATGTGTCTATTTTAATACAAATATAATGGGTGAAGACGTGTTTGCTTGGAAGCACAAGGGCTTTTCTTATTCTCCCCATCAAAGGCGAGTGAAGAAGTCGACAGAATAGAGTGTGGTTAAAGCAGCAGCCTTGATGTTTTTCCCCTGAGCTGCTTTTGAGTCTCCTGACCTTTCCTTCTCTGCTGCAGTCAGTCAGGAAATACTTTCCATTGTAACTAATCTAGTCCTAGTTCCATCTTTAAAGGTTGGACCTGAAGCATGTTTCTGCTCCCTGGCTGAGCCCTGAGCGGGCCTGTGGTGTGATCAAGATGATGCTGAGAAGGAAATGCATCTGTCCCCTCCACTGAGCTGCTGTGGGCTGCACTGGTTGCACCCACAAGCCATGGAAGGGGGCTCCTGCCTCCTGGCACCTCTCCTAACCCAGTCAATTTGTGTCCTGCTGGGTAGAGGAGAAGTTTCTCTGGTTGTTTCTTGGGCTGTCAGGGTGTGGGGTGGAATGGATGCCTGTTCTTCCCACTGGTGGCAAGGAGCCCACACCAGCCTGGCTTTCTGTGGGGCTCCTGGGGGCTGGTTGGGCTGATGCTGTAGCTGTCAGACCTGCAGTACTCATGTCTCTCTGTCCTTCCCTGGTGTCACCAGTGCCCCCAGCGCTGCATCCTCACAGGGGTTCCTTTAAGTGGCTGTGCTGGGAGATGGCAGCAGCTCTGAGCACCCCATGCCTTGGGGAGCTTCAAAGGTGATGTGCCAGGCTGCTCATAGGACTTCTTTCTCCTGTGCCACGAGGCTTGAGGCTTTCCACATGGCTGTTGTTCCCCAGGAGTGGGTACAGCCACGCTGTACCCCCACCAGCCCCAAACTGCCTTTGGCTCCAGGGCTTTGTGAGCACTTCAGTTGTGCTGGAACCAGTTCCCAGAGCTCTGTCTCCAAAGGGATGGCCATTGGCCTGGGCTTCTGGGCACAACCCCTCCTGCTTGCTCACAGCAGCAGCATGGGGGGCAGGCACAGGCTCTGCCCGTGCCTCGGAGCGAGGACCTGGCTGTGGCACAGCCCTGCATCCCCGTCTCCCTGCTGCAGGACTTGGGCTCAGCCCCAGGCAGGGCACAAGGCTCCTTCCTATGGAGAGATGTTACTGGGCTGGAGGGGAGTAAAGGGAGGGGAGGGGAAGATGGGGGTCTGAGCCCAGTGGCCTCAAGCTGGCTGGATCCTGCACCCAGGGCAGGATGTAGCTCTGGCTCTGTGTGTGTGTGTGAGGTGGAAACTGCCTCCTGAATTCACTCCTCTCTCTCTCTCTCTCCTCCTGCAGTGCCTGGAGAAGTTTCCTGTGATCCAGCACTTTAAGTTTGGCAGCCTGCTGCCCATCCAGCCTGTGGTGTCCTAAGGAGGCCGTGGGAGGAGTTGAGGCAGCGGAGACGTAGCACGACGACGACGACGCTCTTCCTCCTTCCCTCCCCCCTTCCTCATCACCTTGCCCGTTCCACACAGCCCACCCATCCCTGCACATCCTCATCAGCAGCCACAGATCCAAAGCACTCGAGGGCCTTGCACAGGAGACAGGACCCCAGACGTGGGGACGTGTCACCAGTGATCAGGCTGGGGCTGTGCCTCTCAGCTCTGCCGCAGCCAACACGATGGCTGTGTGCAGCTCTGGGGTTTCAGCAGGGACTGCCTGGCAGTTAAAGCCTTCTGCTTCCCTTCCTGGGAGGAGGAGGAGGGAGGTGAGGAGGGGGAGGAAGGCACTTGTGTATGTGTTGGGCAGTGGGGACTGCAATTTCCCTGTGGAATGTCATGGAAGGTTCCTGTTTGGTTTGGGAAGCCGCCGCGAGGAGCGAGGTGTGAGTCTGCACGTGCCTGGAGGCAGCCCCCTCCACTTGGACAAGGGGTCTGGAATGGGCAAAGGAAGTTGTAAGGAAGGTGTGTGGGTTGCTGGAAGCCCAAGGTGTGCTGTCTCTCCTTTATTTTGGGTAAGGGAAGCCCCCTCCCTCCTCCCACCATCTCTTCTGCACCGTTCCCTGGGTCTTCCTTTCCCACCGCCGCCTCTTCTTTTGGGTGGAGCTGGGAACCTTCTGGGCTGGGGGTGTCTGAGCTGACTCTGGAGCTGGAGATAAGGTCCCTGGAGGGATCCAGCTCTGTGGGAACAGCTATGCAAAGACACTGTTCCAGTGGTGCCTGCTCAGGCTCCTCCACGGGCACCAAACCTCTGGTGTTCACACAGGTTCATCGCTGGGTCCAACCCACCCTCCTCACTCCCCTTTCCTCCTCTGTGCTTTGCTGTCCTGGGGCTGGGCTGGCCTCAGGGGCACAGGGTGATCGTGGGTGCCACTGCTTGGTCATAAGTCACAGTCACAGCCCCACAGTGAAGGGGTTTCCCCCCTGAGCAGCGTGTTCCCCAGCTCTATAGGGAGGTGAAGGCAGCGTGTGGGGCCCAAGTGTGCAGCTTTATGTAGCTGTGCTGGAGACAAGCAGCATGAATAGCCTGGGACAGCCAGCTGTACCTGGAGAAAGCCCTTTCCCCCTCTCATTCCCTGCTGGTGTGGCCATGCTGGGCTGTGGACAGAGGGACCACGCTTCCAGTGCCACCAGCAGCAGTGGCTCCAAGGCAGGTGGATGAACAGGGGATGGGTCTGGGTGGTACCAGCAGCATCTCAAGGAGGGTGGAAGCAGCTGGTGCTGGGGTTGGGATGAGCTGTCATCTCCACAGCTCTTGCCTGAGGTGGTTCACAACTTTGCAGTAGGAGTAGGAATGGTTCTTCTCAAGGTTCCCAGGCTGGGGTTTGAGGGGGGGGGGACACGTGGCTCTGGTTTGGTGTTTGGAGGGGTTGGTGGGGCTGCTCCCAACTGGGCTGCTCAGCTTTTGCTGCTGCTCTGCTTTACTGTTTGGGGGGGGGGGGAGGGAAAGAGGAATGCCAGCTTGTGACTTTATTTGCATTTTCCTTTTTGCCAGACCTACTGTTTCTATCTTGTAGAGGTTCTTGTGGGTGCTATGGGGAGGGAGAGCAAGAGAAGAGTCTAAATCAGGAGGTGCTGAAATGCTTTCCAGCCCTGCTGCTGCCCTTCTGCTCCTCCTCAGCCCTGGGTGGGAGGTGGGAAGGGGCTTTGGACCTGCCCAAAACAGCTCAAAGAACTTGTGTTGTCAATGAGAACAGAAGACCAGAGTTAAGTCTTGTTTCACTCCTGAGCAGGGCTGTGTGTTTTGTCTTGGCTTTCCAAAGGGATCCAGGCTGGGAGTGGTGCTGGAGATGTGTCAGCTTGTTGGGTCTTGGGGAGTCTGTCTCACAGAGCAGCCAGTGCCTGGAGCAGAGACCCCAGTGATGCCCCCTTTGTCCCCTCTCCTTGCTGCTTGGCTTTAGGCAAGCATTGCCATGCTTTGAGTGGCTGTGCAGCATCTGGCCAGCTGTGGTTTCCCAAAGCTGCTGGGAACTCATCTCTCCTGCTCATCTTATGGACATGGGGCTTCCACACAAAAGGATGGGTGGAAATGTTGGCACCTGTGTGTGGCAGGGAGCAAAACACAGCTCCACAACAGGGTGGGGAGGTGCTTCCTTCCCTGGGAGCCACAGCTACCTGGGGACAGTGTCCCTGGGCCCCGCTGAGGGTGAGGGAGGAGGCGTGGGCAGAGCCCTTCCTCACCTGCCCGGGTCTCCGCGTCTGACTTGGGGACTGGAAGTGGCCAAGCTTGAGTCTTACCAGCCAGCCTGGGCTGTGCCCTCCTCCCGTGGCTGTCAGCTCCCACCACCACCCAGCGCTGCTTCTTGGGGCTCTGCTCCTCTCCTGCTGGGTCCACACACATGGCAGCACCCCGGGCTGCTGGGTGCCCGTGGCAGCACCCCGGGCTGCTGGGTGCCCGTGGCAGCACCCCGGGCTGCTGGGTGCCCGTGGCAGCACCCCGGGCTGCTGGGTGCCCGTGGCAGCGCTCCCCACCCTGCCCCTCGTCGTGGTTTTAATTAAAGTCTCTCTGGTTTGCACTGCTGCCTGTCTGGGTGTCTCTGGGATGGGGCTTGGCTGCCCCTTGGGAGTGGAGCCAGTGAAGCTGATGGCTGGAGCCTTCAGCCCTGGGAAGGGCTGTGTGCAGGTGCCTGTCACACCGGCCCTTGATCTCTTGCACCAAAACTGACTCCTCATCCAGTGGCACGGAGCAAATCCCTCTGGGCTGTCTTTGTGTCCTTCCTTAGGTGTCTTTCTGTCCTGTAGAATGTTTGGTAGATCTATTTAACTCCTTTGCCCTGCCCTCCCCTCCCCTCTCCCAGCCTGGATCAGGTCAGAGCTGTGCAGAGCCTGGTGGAAGCCCAGCAGATCCCTCTGGAAGACCAGAGCCTTTCACAACCAAAGGGTGTTTGGAGCCTCTTTGAGAGCCCAGAACCTTTTCCCTTCTGCTGTTTTTCCTGTGCTGCTGTAGGGGCTGACTCAGGACTTCCAGCAGCAGTTTAGCCCAGCAGCTTGGTTGGGATTTCTGTGGGAAATGATGCCTGGACCTTCTCAGGAGCGGCTGGAGCTGGTGGAGATGTGCTGAGCCAAACTGGTTTGCTTGTTGCTGGGTTCTCTCTTCTCCATCATCACAGGCCAACTGTGCAAGAGCATGTTGCTAAAAGCGGAGGCAGAGGGAGGGAGGGAGGGAGGGAGGGAGGGAGGAGGGAGGGATGGGGAGCAGAAGTGTCAGCTTGGATCACAGATGTTTTCTTTGAAGGCGCTCGAATCCGTCTCCAACGTGTCCCTGGGTGAACGTGACGCACGGCGAAGGGGAAGCAGAAGTAGTTTTGGTTTCTCCCCCTCTCCCTGCTCAGCCCCCTGACCCAGCCAGGGGTTTAAGCTCCTTTTTTCAGGACTGGGCCCTTTGGGGTTGCAGGACGGAGGCCGGTCCGTGTTCCTGGTGAGCAGCTGTGGCCTTGACGTGGGGCACCCCATCCCTTTCTCCACCCATAGACCAGCATCCATGGCAGCTGGCAAGAGCTGAAGAGCTGAGAGGAGCAGCCTCCTGCAGTGACAGCAGCAGATAGAGCAAAGCCCAGAGCAGTTTGGTGCTGTGTTCACCGTGGTAACCTGTCCTGGTGTGCAGCTCAGGTCCACCACAGAGCGCTGGGGTCCTGCTGCTCAGTGAACAGAGGAGTTTCCTGCTGTGGGACCAGTGATCACTGAGCAGCCACGGTGGAGCTGGGAGCTTTCAGGATGAAGCTGTGCTTGGTACCCCAAGGAGCTGGTGTTGGACCACAGGAGAGCCCTGGGTGCTGCGCTGCGTCCCTGAGACGGTGTGAGTTCCAGAGAGGGAGGGAGGCAGAAACGGGTGGGAGAAGGTGGAATTGGTGGTTAACTACCTGCTAACCTGACCTGAGCTGTCTGGCTGCCAAGGTGGGAACCTTCTACTTGAGGAGCTCACAGGGATCTCCAAGAAGGACTCTCCTGGCTCAGATGTAGAGCTTAACAGGGCTTTTTGGAGGTTGTTTCATGCTCTAATAGCCAAGAGGAGAGATCTTCATCCTTTAACGTTGCTTCCCCTTCAGTGGCTGAGCGCTCTTCCCATTGACATCAGAACAAACTCCTTGAGCGTCCTTGGGACAGGCACATCTTTCCCTGGACTCATCCTCTACGAATTGTGCCAAACTCCAAACTAGGATGAGCCAAGTGGAAGAAAAAGAAGGGGCTGTGAGCTGCCTCCACGTCAGCTGGAGCGAGGGCTGCGCCGTGACGGGTATCTTCAGCTTGGAGATAACGCTGGCTCTGGAGAGCACGAGGCTGTGAACAGGCTCTGGGAGGTTAGAAAAGGCTTTTGGAGGGGGTGGAGTGGGTGCTTCTGCTTGCTATAAAAAGCCTGGGCTTGGGAATGTCTCCATGGGCTGGGGGGTGAGTAGAGCTGGTGCCAGAAGTGGGAGGAGCCGCTCCCCGTGTTCCCAGGTGCAGCTGTAACACAGACAATAAACAGCATCCAAATCTCTCCCTAGAGTCTGGGCTCCTTGGTGTTCGGTGTGTGTAACCCCCCCTGGCCAGTTCCTGAGCACAGCCCAGCTGCCCTTTGTAACCCAGGCTGAGGATGTGCTGAGAAAAACCAGGGGAGCGGCTCCTGACCTGTTCTTGAGTCACCCAGCAGAGAGGATCCCAAGCAGCCTGCACTGCACCCCTCTCAGTACCCAAAACCCCTATTCTGACATGAATCCCTCCCAGTTTCATGTGTGGCAGCAGGGGTTTGGGGATGGAGAGCTCTACAGCCCCCAGCCTGGTGCATAGTTACGTAGAGCTCTGTGTGTGCAGTTAGGTACCAGCACTGCGGGCTGGGGCTCCAGGGGTGATGCTGTCACTGAAAGAGCAGAGTATCCCTGCATCCCTGAGCCACTACCTCCTGTAACAGCCACAGATGATGTGACTTTGACCAGGGTGGTGCTTGGAAAGGGATCCCAGGCTGGATTGGAAGATAAGTACCAGCACCACGGGCTGGGGCTCCAGGGGTGATGCTGTCACTGAAAGAGCAGAGCATCCCTGCATCCCTGAGCCACTACCTCCTGTAACAGCCACCAACGATGGGACTTTGCCCAGGGTGGTGCTTGGAAAGGGATCCCAGGCTGGATTGGGAGATACCAGAGCATATTCCAGTGGGTACTCACTGGTTACAAAGGCATGAACCTCGCTGTGTTCGGAGCCTGTACCTTTAAAAACGTTACTTTAGGTCTCTCATATCCCCCTCTGAAAAAATTCCCTTGTAGGCAAGAATCAAACTTACAAAAAGGCTGTTACAGAGATCATCAGCTCTCCATTAGATCGCTCGGAATATGCTCTGCTGGCACCCCAGTTTAGTCTTCTCCAAATTACTGTAGAGGATTTGACTGTATCTTGCTGATCCATCCACATTTTAATTTCCTCTGCACGGATACATATTGCAGGATGCTGGAAATCCCCAAGCCCACTGGAGCTGCAAGACTGGATGTTTCATCCTGTAACACCAATAAAATGCTAATGCATACTAATAGCAACAGCAAAGGGGTTTATGGAGCGAGCTTGGAAGGGTTTTGTAATTGCTGGGGTAGCTGTGTCACAGAGAATTTGGGGTTAGAGTCATCACGTCCTGTGCTGTGTCCACCCAGGGGAAGAAAACCCCTCAAATACATCTCAGCCCTACTAATTTTTAGAATTAAAGGGGGAAGATGGGAGATGAGTCCCTGGAGAGAGTCAAATGTAAATTGCATTTACATGAGGGAGCTGCCCACTGGTTTGGGTGGGCTCAGGTCTGGGTTCAGAGCCCCACTCCCAGCCCAGACCCCGCTGTAAGCTTAGAGAAGGACATCGCCTCGGTCTCCCACCTGGAGACCAGGAGCAAAAGCACTGTCCTGCTTTATAAACCCAGTCAATCTGGGCATGAGGTGACGTAAATAACACCAGTAACGTGAAATCCCAGGAGCTGGGGTGGCAATTGGCTTCTCAGCACCTTGTGCTGCCCAACTGGAGCATCTCCCAGCTTCCAGCAGCTCCCCGTGCTCCTGCTCAGCCCAGCCTGGTGCTGTGGTCCTGTGAACTGCAAGCTAAGGCACAGAGGTAAGTGAGATGAGTTCAAAGTCGGGCTCAGAGGCACCAGGTTGGCTCCATCTTGCAGTTCCCACCCGTTGTTGCTCCTGCGAGCTGCCAGCCCCTCATCCTGCCTGTCCCCAGCACGCAGCTCTGGGACGCTCCGCTCGCTGCCCGTTGGTGCTGGGGGACTGGGGGGGGCACAAGGCAGCAGCAGGGCTGTGGGGACGGTGTCCCTTGGAGGTGGCACACTGGGAGACACTGACCCACTCCAGCTGGCACTTGGCTCCACCGTTCCTTGTGCTGAGCCAGAGCGTGTGGTCTCCGTGGGAGAAGGGGAAGAGCTGGGATGTGCCACACGCAGCCCACGTGCTGCCTGTTTTAATAGATGTGCTCCAAAGCCTGGGTGCTTTCCAGAGGCAGCAGATCCCCAGCCAAGGTGGAAGACAGAGGCAGCCCCTGACCCAGCAGGCGACCAAGGACCAAGCTGAAGGAGCTCTGGATGTAAATGCTCCTGGGCTGAGTCAATCCCACAGTAGCTCCCGGGGGAGGAGGGGGGAACAAACCCTTATCTCTGCCCCTTTCTCCTTTGCCCCCATCACTTCACACCCAAACTTCAGGCTGGTGTTTGCTCCCCAGCACCAAACCAAACAGCGAGTCTCCAACACCATTCCCTGAGCTGGGCATCCCACGAGCCCTGGGGAGGTTCCCAGGAACCATCCCTGAACCCTGAGCACCCCGACATCCCCATTTACAAAGGGTTTAGGACCAGGAGCAGGTTCCTACTTGGGTTGTGCAGCCCCAGGAGCTGCTCAGTGTGTTGTGGTAACACCAGCAGCGGCACGTGGGGTGCGGGCAGCACCGGGCTGCGTGTGGCAACCACCACAGGGAGGAGAAGTGGGCACGGGCATGGGCACGGAACAGGCATGGCATGGCACAGTGTGGCACAGCATGGCACGGCATGGCATGGGCACAGCATGGGCATGGGCATGGAACAGGCTGGCATGGCACAGTGTGGCACAGCATGGCACGGCATGGCATGGGCACAGCATGGGCATGGCACAGCACAGCATGGCATGGCACAGCATGGCATGGCATAGACATGGGCATGGCACAGCATGGCACAGCACAGCATGGCATGGCATGGCACAGCATGGCACGGCACAGCATGGAACAGACATGGGCATGGCACAGCATGGCACAGCATGGCATGGGCACAGCACAGCATGGCATGGCATGGGATGGCACAGCATGGCACAGCATGGCACAGCACAGCATGGCACAGCACAGCATGGAACAGACATGGGCATGGCACAGCACAGTATGGCACAGCATGGCATGGCACAGACATGGGAATGGCACAGCATGGCACAGCATGGCACAGCATAGCATGGAACAGACATGGGCATGGCACAGCACGGCACGGCATGGCACAGCATGGCATGGGCACAGCACAGTATGGCACAGCATGGCATGGGCATGGCACAGCAGAGCATGGCACAGCAGAGCGTGGCACAGCATGGCATGGGCACAGCACAGCATGGCACAGGCACAGCACCACACACTGGTGTTTTGTTGATCCTCACTAGGGAGCAGAGGAGAAACAAAAGCTGGAGCAGCACAGGGCACGGGGCTGGCTGGGCGAGGAGGAGGAGGGGGGGAAATAATAATAATTGTGCAGAATTTCATCAGGGAGCTTGAAAAGAGGCAATTTGGTGAGCAAATAGTTGCCTCCCGGAGCAGAACTTCCCCGTCTCCAGTTTCAAAATTCCATTCACATCAACATCCACTTTCATGTTGTAAAACCTGGGGAGAAGGGGGAAGGAGGCAAAACAGCAAAGCAGCTTCACACACTGCCATGGAAAAGCCTCGTTGAGGTGAGGGGGGGGGGGGGGGTTCACTGCTTTTGGGGCTGTTTATAAAAAAGCCAAGCCCCTGAAAGTGAATACTTGGGACTCCAGGTCCATGGGGTTGCCCCAAACCCTGGGGTGCTGCTACCTGTGTGGGCTGAGCTGGAATGGGGCCAGGGAACAGCTGCTGGGGTCCAGCCCTAAGAGATGTGAGCCTTTACCCTGCTTGAGGAGAATGAAGGTGGATTTGGTTGGGGTGGACCTGAGAAGGGTCTCTGCCTTGGCACTGCAGACACCACCCCTGCTCCCCACACCAGCAGGAGCCTGGGGCACAGGCTGAGGTCCCTGTGAGTCTGGCAGGGCAGGAACAGGGGACAAACGTTCCCATCCCAGCCTTGGGTTTGAGCAGAGCGGGACCTGCCAGCCAGGGGCAGCTTTGGAGGAGGGTAGTGAGGGGCAGGGATGGTCCACAGCAGCGTCCTGAGCAGTTCCCAGGGGTTTCATCACTCCAGGGAAAGCCCTTTCCCTTCCTCACCCAGGCTTAACGTTCCACCTCACCCCCACAGGTGTGAGGCAGGTGCCTCTGCTCACCTGGCCCAATCATGGGGCCAGAAGGGAGGATAAGAGCAGGGCTTGGGGGGTTTCCTCCTCTTCTCTGCTCCTCTCCTTCCTCTGGAGGACCTGCAGTCTGTCGGTGCTGAGGAAGAGGAGCAGCTCTGCCCCTGGGCTTGGCTGGCTCCTCTGCATGTGATGAATTCAGTGCTGGGCAGGAGCCTGGCTGAAGCTCGGGGCGCTCTCCCTGCCTGGCACAGAAGCCCTGGAGAGCAGCTCCTCTGGAAAAACACCTTTTGCCCCGAGGAGCAGCTGGAGAAGTGCTGGGTCTGCAAGGGGCTCAGCCAGCAGCCCTGAGAACCTGCCCCAGGTCCCTCTGAGGGGGGAGCCAGGACCATCGTGGGCAGCACAGCCCCCTCACCTGGGGCCAGTGGTGATGCCAGGGAGGTTGGTGCCCAGGAAAGAAGGTGAGCTCACTGGATTTTACTTGGCTGAGCTGTGTTAGTCCCAGCATGGAGGTGTTAGCAGCTGGGTCTCCTTATTTCTCAGTCTGTGGGAGCAGCAGGTCCTTCTCTGGACACCCCATGTTGGGTTTCTGTGGTGGAAACACGGATGAGGAGGTCTGTGCATCCCCCTTTGCTGCAGGGATCTGCCCTGCTCGTGTCTCTGTGGTGCCAATGAACCCCCAAATCATCCAGCATCAGCATCTTCTGAGGGCTGGGGGAGCTTTTTGCTTCTCCTACTACCCACCCGAGGTGCTGGTGTGTCAGTGGTGCTGATGGTGTGTTGCTGAGGTGGCTGCTTTGTGCTCAGCCCCTGCTGCTTCTGTGCACCGTGCTCTCCCCCCTCCTTCTCCTGTCGTGGTGCTTTTGCTGTGGGGTGTGAGGGGACAGTGTCTTCTGCCACACAACAGCCCCCTCTCACCTTTCCCTCCACACGCTGGTAAATCCAGGGTGGGCTCCACTCAAGGAGCAACATTAATCATCCAATCTATGAGCAGGATATCGAAAGGCCAAGTGTGAATAATTACTGCTCAGATGCTAATTACCCAGGCCCAGAGCAAACCCAACACACCACTAATGGGAGCAGCCTCTGGACCACGTTGCTGTGTGTGTCCCCCCACCCATAGCTCTCCTACCCCATCTCTGCAGGGGGCTCCTCCCAGCATCTCCTCCAAATCAACTTGTGTGTCTGAGCTGGGAGGGATCCCCCTTGCAGCCCACAGGCTGAAGGAGGGATGGATCCTGGGCTGGGGTCAGCAGGGTGTGGGGTTGCTCTCTGAGGGATGCGCTGCTGGGGCTGGGGACAGGCTTGTCCCTGGTCCTCGTGGCATAGGAGGATGTGGAGAAGCTCCATGTGTGGGTCAGCAGGTGGGAAATGGTGCCTGGTTTGTGGTGCAAGGGTGGGTGTCAAACCCCTCCCAGGGAGCTGGGTTGCTGGGGGCAGAGCTGGGCTGGCAGCCTGGGAGCTGGGAGGTGTTGGTTGCCCATTGCTGTGTCTCCCCTGGTGCGGGGGGACCTGTTGTGTGTGCAGCAATGCCCCCCCTCCTAGCCTGAGAGAGCCCAGTGCTGGATCCCAGCCCTCCAAACCCCTGTGGGGTGCTGCTGGTGCTGGGCAGAGCCCTGTGACTGATGGGTGCTGGGGATGGTGCTGACCCTCTGCTGTGGGGCAGCCCAGCAGCCACCTCCATCCCCACCTCCCATCCGTGCCCGACCCTCCTGGGCTCCCCAGGCAGCCTCAAAGGCGGCTGCTGGGCAGAGCAGGGAGGGCTGGGGCGCTGCTCCGGTGTCAGGATGAGTGTGGTGGTGTTACTGGAGGTGGCATCTGTCCCTGGGGCTGGGGGACTCTTCCCAAACCTGGGGGTTCAGCAGGGCGGTGTAAGGACCCCCCCGGGCTGGCTCTGCTTGCAGGGGGTGTTTGCATGCTGAGGGGAAGGCGCAGCTGGCTCGCAGCTGGCGCAGGAAGCCGTGTGCGCAGGGAGGCAGCTCCCCCTGCCATGGCGTGATGCGGGACCCCCCGGCTCCCATCGCTCTCCCCCCACCTCCCACAGCTCTGTGTCAGCCAAACCCCCCCCTTATCCCACCCACAGGACCCCCCCTGTGCTTCGTTCCCAAGCTGCTGGGCACGAAATCCTGGTGATGCCCCTTCAGCCCTGGCCAAGGGGCACCCACAGGACGTGGGGAGATATTTTCGGGCAAACTCTTTGGCATCAGCGTCTGGGGTGGGTGGTGCTGGGCGTGTTGAACCGCGCTGGGGGGCAGGTCTGGGCTGGGGAGGTGCTGGCGTGAGAGCAGAGCTCGTGGTGGGGCTGGAAGGGGGGGGTCTGGCGGTGTCAGCTAAACTCCCCCGGACTGTGGGACCCCCCACCCTGCCCCAGCCCATCTGTTCAGCATCTCTCCCTGGAGATAAGGACCGGAGCAGCGGGGAAGGGGGGGGGAGCCGAGGCGGCAGGTGCCTCTCAGGGTGTGCAGGACCCCCCCTCCTTTCCCTACGAGGACCCGGGGTGGGGGGTAAGGGGGGGGGTTCGCCCGAGTTGCAAAGGAATCAAAACACTTTGTGCCGGGAACATGAGGAGCGTGTGCGAGTGAGGACGGGCTTGTGCTGGGGATGGGGAGGGGGGTGCAACCTTCCCCTGTCACCTCCCTTCCAGCCTGAATGCTTCTGCCATCATGATTAATTTATCAGGTACTTATGAATATGCAGATGAGGCTCCGGTTTCCAGGCTCCGCTTTCAGGAGGGAGGCTGTGTGATGGGCTTTCTGCCGCCGCCGCCTTCCTGGGCAGGGAAATGTCATGTACCGGGGGCTTGAAAGAAAGAAATAACCGCGCAGCCCGGAGCGCTCTGGGGCTCAGCGGCTCCGCGGGGGCGCGGGGGGTCCCTCAGCATCGCGGCTGGGGGGTTTATGAGTCTCCCCACGGCACATGAAGCCGTATCCCCCACCCTGTGTGGTTACCTGTGATGCAGAGGCGGCTTTGCCAGTTCCAGCCCTTGGAACCCCTTGGCTGAAGCCCCAGAAACTTCCAGTGTGAGCAGGGGGGAGCGCTGGGCACCCCCCCACCCCACACCCCCCCCCGGGATAGGGGAGGTTTGGGCAGATGAACGTGTCTGGGAGGGGGGATGGAGTCTTGCAGGGATGGGGGGGGGGTCCCTCTGGTGTGGTCTCCTTTCCTCTGGAAAGCCCGATCTCTCGGAGGAGGGGATGGGGAGCGGTTGGGGGGGGGCTGCTGAGTGCGTGTGTGTGCGGCTGCTCGGCTCAAGCGACCCCCGGCCCCATCCAGCCAGGCTGCCCGCAGCGGGGGCTGCGGGGCGGGGTGGGGTGATGGGGCTTCGGTGCCCGGTGGTACCGACCCGCAGGCACCCGCCGGGGCACCGGCTTTGCCAAACTTCGCCCAACCCCTGCCTGCAGCCGCCGCTTCCCCGCCGCACGGTGCCGGGGGGAGCCGGGCTGGGGATGCCCCGGGGGGTGCCCTGAGTGGGGATGGGGCTTCTCCCCGGGGGGAACCTCCCCGGCCACAGCACCCAGCGCCGGGGCTTGCGGGAGCAGCAGCGCTCCGGAGGGTGGTCCCGCACCTGAGGGGGGGGTGAGCTGCGGGCTTCACGCGTGGGGTTTGTGCCCTGGGGCTGTTTGGAGGGGCAGAAGGAGGTGGGGGGGAGGGGGAGCGGGGCTCAGCCCCCGCTGCCGGGTCCGGCATCCGGAGCGGGATGTGTCTGCCCCGGGGGCGGGGCGGGGGTGTGCGGGGGGTGTGCGCAGCGCGGCCGCCCCCTGCCCCGCAGCGGGGTCGGGACCGACCCCCCCACCTCCCCCTCCCAGCCCCGGCGGGGGCTGCGGGTCCCTCTGCCGGCGCCAGGGGGCGCTGCGGGCGCGGAGCGGGCCGCGGGTGCGGAGCTCGGGGGGGGGGGGGTGGGGGGAGCGCTCCGCGCTTCGGCTCGTCTGCGGCTGTAACGCGCTTGCGGAGCCCCCAGCCCCCCCCTCCCCGGCTGCGCAATCCCTGGTTTTTGGGGGGGGGGGTCTCTATCCGGGAGGGGGGAAGGCTGCGCTCCCGCGGTGATGCGCGGGGCTGGGGAAGGGGTTCTGCCCGTGCGGTGCTCTGGGCGGGAGGGGTGGCGGGGTGCGGGGGTGGGGGGCAGGGGAGCGGCTCCAGGGGAGGGGTTTGAGCTGGGTGCTGGAGACGGAGAGGTCGGCACGGGATTTAAAATATATATATATATCTATAAAATTAAAATCTCTCTTGAGATGGGCCGGGGGGGGGGGGGGGGGGGGGGAGGAGCGGCCCCGGCTTCATTCATTTGGGGGGGGGGGGGGGGATACAGGAAAAGGGAAGGGAAAAGGAAGAAAAAGCAGCCCCTGACGCACGGCCGAGCGGCCCCGCGCGGTGATAACAAACTCCAACTTAAAAAACTTCCCGAGCGCATCGGGGGGACGCGCAAGGAGCGCGCAAGGAGCGCGCAGGCGGCGGCGCTGCCGCCCAGGTGCGGGGGGCGGCACCAGGTAGGGGCAGGACCCGGGGGGTTCTGCCGCCTCCCCCCCCCCCCCCACCCTCCTCAGCCGTAGGGATACAAACCCCGTCCCCTTCCCCACCTGGGACCCGCCGTGCGTGGCACCTCCAGCCCCACGGAGTTGGGGAGGGGGGCGGCGGGGTGGGGGGGGCTTTTGTTGCCTTCCGCCAGCCGGGGGGCGGGGGGGTGCTGCGGGGAGAGGGTGAAGCTGGAGGGTGCTGGGGAGGGGACAAAGGGGGTTTGCCGGGGAGGGGGAGTGTGTGGGGAAGGGGGGGGGGGGGCGTGGGGGGGATGCCGGAGCCTCCGCAAAGGCTGCCCGGTGCAGAGGGGAAGCGGCGGCTCCGGAGAGGGGCTTCGGGGCTTCCGCGGGCTGCGGTGGGCAGGAAAGCCAGGGCACAGCAACTTTAGAATCGACTTTTTATTAAGATTATAAATTTAAACAAGTCTGAACAGTTTCACCCGGCGATATACAATTCCATACGCACAAGAATACAGGCTTACAAACAAAGGGGAAAGGAGGAACCAAAAAAAAGAACCAAAAAACAAGGGGGGGGGGGGGGAGAAAGAGACACCCCCCTCCCCACCAGCCTGTTTGGCAAAAGCATCCTCAGTTCCACAGAGTGCTGGTACCGTGAAGTTGGGAGTGGGCAGGCTGCATAACCCCCCCCCCCCCAGCAAAACAACAACAACAAAAATCCCAAACAAGGAGGGGGGACAAGACCAGAAAACCCACCTTTTTACAACAAAAGGTTTTTCTTTTAAAGAAAAAAAAAATATATATATATATATATAAAAATCAGGACACTTTACAGGAGACAGATCTCTTCACAAGAGCGAACAATGCTGGTTTATGGTTTGGAAGGCTGAGAGCAGAACGGTTGAACTTAAGGAAAGGAGGAGAAAAAGGGGAAAAGAAAAAAAAAAAAAACAATAATAAGGAATGGGAAAAAGAGTACGAGACCGGACAGAGAACACCGGCGACGTGAGGAGTGTCACACGGTTACCTGCGGCATCACAAACACACACCGAGCCGGAGGCTCCGGGCTGCCGGGGGCGGCTCGTCCCCCTCCCCGAGGTGGCAGGGGGCAACCCGGAGGGACCCCCCCTCCCCCGGTTCTTGCTTTAACCCCCTCCCACCCATCCCCAAACCCAACCACCCCCCCCTAAAAAATAACCCCAGCTCTCTCAACCCTCCGGCGTTGCCCCGGCAGGAGCGGTGGGCAGGAGAAGTCCCAGCGCGCGTTGCTTTGGGGAGGAAAGTTGCGATGTTCCCATTTCTGCCTCTCTTTTTGTGTTTGTTTCTTGGGTTTTTTTCTCCTTTTTAAATACATAAAGAAACGCACAAAAGCCACCGGGCAGCGCCCGCTTCTCCCCTCCCCACACCTCCCCCCCAAAAAAAACCACCCCTCTCAAGGAGCCCAGGGCAGAGGGACCCCGCTGGGGCAGCCCGGGGGGAAGAAGGGGACCCGAGGGGGTGGGGGTGCTCCCCCGCCGTGGGGTCCCGGGGCCGGTGCGGTGGGGCCCGGCTCTCACGTGGCGCTGCCCACCGCCAGCACCGGCCCCGGGAAACCCGCCGCGGAGAGAACCCGAGCGGACACAAAGAGGATTATTTAAATAGGTGCTTCCTTGCCGGTTGTTTTGGTGCTGGTGGTTGTGGGGGGTGTTTGTTTTTGTTTTCGGGTTTGATCGCTTTTTGGGTTTGTTGGGGGTTTATTTTTTGTTGTTGTTGGGCTTTTTCTTTCTCTCTCTCTCTCTCCCCCTTTCTCTCTCATCTCTGCAAAAATAAAGTCCCGAGATCTTAGATTTTTTTCTCTTTATTGTACAATTTATAAAACACTAGCGTGGCTCTGCCCTCCCACCTCCCCTGCGCACCCCTCGGCACCCCCCAACCCTCCCCTTCCCTCGCCCCAACCTCTTCATCCCCCCCCACCCCCCACCCACCCCCCTCATCCCCTCCTTTGTTTCAGGGTCCCCCCCTCCGGAGCCGCTGTCCCTCGGATCGCACCCCCGTTTTGCAAACAACCACCAACCCCCCCCTCCCCTCCCCGCCCCCCTCCTCTTCCTCGCTTTGCTCCCCCGCTCCTCTCTAAAACGCGACGATGGCCCGAGTCCAGGCTCCCAGGCTCGCCAGCGCCTGCTTGCTGCACAGCTGCCCGTTGAGGGGCTGCTCCGAGTCCGCCTGCTGCCGGCTCACCAGCCCCGTGAAACCGGAGCCGAAGATGGAGATCAAGTTGGAGATGTTGGAAGAGTCCTGGGGGTGCTCGGCGCTGTACTCCTCGAAACGGGCGCGTTTGGTGCACGGGGCGAAGGGGGGGCCGCCCGCCACCCCGCCTCCCCCCGGCTCCCCTTCCTCCACCCCCTCCTCTTCTTCCTCCTCCTGCCCCGGGTAATACTTGCGCTTGGTGCCCGGCGTGGGCGGCGGGGAGGCGAGCCCCGGTGCCGGCTGGCAGCAGCAGGGGCACTGCGAGCAGCAGTCCTGGTGCAAGTACCCGTTCTCCACCGTGGTCACGACGTGAGTGTCCAAATCCAGCACGGTGGTGCGGCTGCTACAGTGCGGCGCCCCGCCGCTCCCGAAGTCACAGCCGGCGGCGTAGAGCAGCCCCGGGGGCGCTCCACCGCCGCCACCGGGACCGGCGCTACCGGCGGCCCGGTAAAAGCCCGGGGATGAGTCTCTGCAAGGCGCTCGCTGCAGCTCCGGGGGTGCCGCGCAGCCCGGCACCTCCAGTAGCTCCGCGCCACCCCGCGCTACCGCGCAGCTCCGCGCTTCGCGGTCCTGCGCATCGGCGGGCAGCGGGAGAGCCGCCAGCTCCGGCGGGGCGGCGGCGGCGGCGGCGGGGGGCGGCGGGCAGGCGGGCATGGCGAGGAGCGGGCCGCCGCCGTCGGGGTAGTGCTGCTGGCGGCGGTAGAGCTCGGCGTAGCGCTCGCTCAGGTAGAGCTGCCGGGCGTTGCGGAGCACATAGGAGACGAGCAGGTTCTTGTGGAGCTTGATGCCGCCTCGCTGCGTGCGGGAGCTGTGGATCTTCCGCAGGGAAATACTGATCAAACTCTGCGCATCGAGGGTGCACTCCATCCTCCTCCGGCCCCTCAGCATCTGCTCTCGCCGCCCGCGCAGCCAGGCACCCCGGCCCGCATCCACACGGCGGCCGGGAGGGTGCGGGAGGGTCGCGAAAAGCAAATCCAAACACGAAACAAAACAAAACAACAACAACAAAAAAAAAGGAGGATAAAGAAGGAGAGGGGAAGGGGGGGGGAGGGAACCAGAAATAGGGGGTGGGGGGGAGGGGGAAGGGGAAAGGGAGAAGGGGGGAAACGAGCCTGAGGTGGCTGGAGGATGGGGGTACGGGGTGGGGGGGGAGAGGGGGGATCAGAGAGGGGTGTCTTCAGGGGGCGGCCAGCGGCGGGAGCTGAGCGGGCATCGCCGTGCGCGCCGGTGGCTCCGGCTGCCGCTGCTGCTGCTGCCGCCGCCGCGCTCGGTGCTCGCACGGCGCGTGCAGGCAGCGCCACCAGCGCCGCGCGCGCCCCCGCCCTCCCCGCGCGGCACCGCCCCCCCCCCCCCCCAACCTCCCCTCCCACCCCTTTCCCCTCCCTGCGCGGGCGCGCGCGCCTGCCCCGCCCACTCTCTCCTTCCCAGCCCCGCCCCTTGCCCCAGCCCAACCCACCCCCTCCCCGCCCCGCCCCGCCGGCCGGTACCTGTCGCGCAGCGGCACTGAGTGCGCGCCCGCCCAGCCCCCGCCTTTTATAGCGCGGCGCCGGCTGAGCCACGCCCCCGCCTCCTCCGCCCCGCCCCCCTCCGCGCGCGCGGCCAACGGGGCGGCGCCGGGCTCCTTGACGGGCGGGCGCGGCGGCCAATGGGAGCGAGGCGGGCTCCTCGCGCTGTTCAAACGCCGACGGGCGCGGCGGGGGCCGGGAGGGCGGCGGGGGCTCGGCCGGGGCTTGGGGCCGGCTGGGTGTGCGGGGCAGGGAGGGAAGGGGGTACCCGGCGGGGCCGAGCCCGGCGGCGGAGCCTCCCCCGCGCCGCCTCCCCTCGCCCAGGTGAGCGGGGGGCGGCTCCCGGCCCGGGGGGCGGCCCCGAGCAGCCGTGAAGGCGGGGATGCCCCCCGGGGATGCGGCGTGGGACGCCCCGCGGGCTGCCCCGCTCCGCTCCCTGCCTCCCGCACCGGGCAGGTGTATATATGTGTGTGTCTGGCAACAACAACACCCACCCCGGCATCCCCAGGGGTACCGGCACCCCCCACACAGCATCCTCCGGGGGCTCTCCCCCGGGCGCTGCCTCCTCCCGGCTGTGCTCAGCCCCCAGTGCGCGGCCCCGCTCGGCTTTGGGCTGCCTCAGCCCCGCGGCGCTGAAGGACACGAAGGGCCGGCGGCCCCGGCAGCGAGCGGCACCCCGCAAGCTCCCCCCAAGCCCCCCCCCCTCCCCCTGCACCCCGCGCTTCGCGGGGCCGGGCATCCCCTCCCCTCCCCTGCGGGAACAGGGTCCCGATGCTGCTCAGAGGGTGCCTCATCGCACCTGTGTCCCCTCCACCCCCCTCCCCGAGCAGGAGCAGGACCATGCCCAGGTCGTTGCTCATCACGGGTTCCCCTCCCACCTCGTTGCACCCACACAGGTGCTGTGAATCCACAGGGCAGTGAGGGTGGGTGGGGGCTTATCACGGGGTGTGGGTGATGGAGGCAGCTCCTGGCGGGCCATCACGGGGTGGCTGGGGGTGCAGGGGGTTCAGGGCTATCCCTGTGCTTGTTGCTTTATGGCTGTGGCCGCCCGAGGATGCAGCTGGCTGCCCGGGGAGCAGCGGTGCTGGGAGAAGTTAGCAGCGTCCCAGAGGAGCAGCCCCTGACCTGCAGGTAAGAGCCTGAGGCACGGCTGGGGAGGGGTCTTGGGGCAGGGGGCTGTGATGCTGTGGTGGGAGAAGGGTTTGTGGGCTGTGGAGCCTGGGAAGTGACCACAGTGCTGGGGCAACCGGGGGGCTCAGAGCCGCTTCTGAAACAGCATCTCCCCTCCCCTGCCTTCTGCTTCCTGCAGGTGAGGGGGGTTCCCCACTGACTGTGGGGGTTCCCCATGCTGGGCGCCCGCTCTGGGTGCTGTGCTGGTGTGTGTGCTTTACTGGTGACCATGGGCAGCCTTGTATCCGCAGGGTGTGTGGATCACCCACTGGATAGGAAACCTCCAAAGCCCCTGGTCCTGCTGGTGTGGCCCAAACCCCAAACCACAGGGGCAGTTGTGCAAGGTTGTCACTGGGCTCATCAGCTTTGGGGACAGCGTGCAAGGCCTGGGGGATATGGGGGCAACGTGTGGAGGGCTGGGGGCTTTGCTTGCTTCCTGGCCTGGCTGGACTCTGGTGGTTTATCTCACCTGTTCCCCCCCCACCCAAGGGAATGGGGACAGGCCTGGTGCCACAGAGGGCTTTCTCCCTGTGGAAGAGACCTCAAAACAGCAGCTGGGCTGGGGCAGGTCCTTGCCCCCTGAGTGGCAGCTGGCTGAGTTATCCTTCCTTGTGCAGCCTTGCTCGTGGAGCAAGCTTCTTCACAACCTGCCCTCAGCTGCACAGGCTGGGGTGAGTGACCTGCTGTGTGTTCCCAAGCTCTTTGCAGGATGCTCTTGACCCGCTTTCCTTGTTTGTAAGGTGGAAAAATAACCACAGAGATGGGGGGTTGTTCTGTGCCCATACTCTCCTCCACCGGTCTCTCCTGCAGTCTTCTTGGCTCCAGGTTGGCTTTCCCAAGACTTGTGCAGCTGGAGATGCAGGAGGTGATGCCCAGAGCTGGCCTGCACAAACAGCATGGGGTGCAGCTGGGGCTTGGGGCGCGTGGCACAGACCAGTGCTGAGCTTTGAGTGCTTTGGTGGCTGGAGCCAGGCCCTGCTCCTGCTCAGTGGGATCAAAGGCATGGCCCTTCTGGGGTGTTGGTGCTCGTGGACTGAGCCCCAGCTGCAGCTCTTCAGTGTTTTCTGTGGTCTCCATGGCCCAGGGGAACCAGGGCTGCTGCCAGCCCTGTGCCACATCTTCCACCCAGCCAGTGCAGGCATTGATTGCCCCTCTTGCTCCCTTGGCATTTGCTGCTCTCTGGCCCATCTCCAGCTGTGCAACTCCAGCCTCGGTGGCTTGGGCAGCAAAGATGGTGCCAGCTGCAGAGCATCCCCCTGGCAGACACCCTCTGCCTCGAGCTCCTGCTCATCATCCCACCTTGGCTTGGACTTGCAGTGTGGCTGCAGGACTGGACCTCTGCTTTTGAACTCTGGTGTGGGCTCGGATCGTGGCTTTAACTGAAGGGTCAGGTGGACTTTCACAGGGCCCTGCCTGCAGCAGTGCTGGGTTTATGGGGGTGCAGATGGCCTTGCAGAGGGTGTTGCACCCCCTGGGGCCGTTGGGGCATCCTGGGGACATCGGCCCCTGATAAGGGAGATGCTGTCAGGGAGGTGCCCTCTGCTGTAACTTCCTGAGAAGCTTCGTGGCACCGGGAAAACCCCAGGAGCACAGCGGGAGCCTCTAGGAGATGAAGATGGAATTAAAACTTTAATCTTATTGAGACCCTGGGTAATTAATATAAAGGCTATAAACCATGGGCCCGATCCTCTCGCTGGTCGCTGGGCACCGTGGGGCGGGGGGCAGCTGCCTCTCCTCCCCAACCAGCTCTCCTGGCTGGTGTGAGTGTTCTGTTTGCAGATACAGAGGCTTTAATCCTGGAGCTGGGCTGGGCTGTGAAAGCTGCCCTGCTTCAGGTTTTGGCCCCTGAAATCTCCCAGCGAGGGGAGTCTGGCTGATACCTGTCTTAGCACGTGACTCTAAGCTGAGCTTTTCTAAGAGAGGATAACAAGTCCTGTCCATTTTCTGGCTCTGCAGCAGCAAGCTGGGGCAGGATGGGTTTGTTTGGTGCTTGCCTTTCCCAGGAAAATCTTCATGCCTTGTCCAGCATCCCTATTCCCTGGTCTCCGCTGGGGTTTGCGCGCCCTTCTCGTGGGAAAGGGCCCTGAGGACCCTACTGCTGGAGGGGACGTTTGGTGTGAAACCACCTGGGTTAAAGGTAATTGCAGCTTGTAACTGGCCATTAAACGGTGAGGACCACTCCTTCCCCAAAGGAACAGAGGATGGGCCTGGGATTTGCTGTCTGGAGGGTTGGAGCCGCCCGTTTCCCTGCGCAAACGCCGTGGGTCTTGGGGCTCAGGCTGTGGTGTGGGTGCTGTGGGGCTGGCCCTGGGCTGGGGACGGTGCAGCTGCACCACAGTCACTCCATCCCTGCTGATGTCCCGGTGCCAGAGCTGGTCTCACAGCCCTCAACCCTGCAGCAGGCTCCAGCAGCAAAACCTGGCTGTGGGCTGCTCTCAGCTGCAGAGTAAACAAGCTGGCAAGAGAAACCATTTTGCTTCAGCTAGTAGGAGAAACCCTTTTTAGGTAGCACCAACTGGCAATGCTTCTCCTTCCTTAACCCCCTCCTTCCCTTCCCAATGGCTGGTGAAGCTGCAGGGCTGGGAGCTCAGGCTGGTGGGTGCAGCTTTGCCACCCGGTGCAGGGACCACAGATGTGAGTCTGCTGCTGGAGCTCATCATTTCAGCACAGTTAGACTGGCTGCAGCCTGGGCCTGGGCATTGCCCAGCTCTTCCCAGGCTAGGAAGCAGAGGCATTTTGGGATTGGTTGAAACAGAAGGGGGGGTTTTGGGGGTTTTTTTTTTTTGGGTGCACCTGGAACTTGCCTCCCTGGAGACACGTCTGTGAGCTGGGGCTGTGGGTGCCTGGCGTGTCTGGAAAGGAGCCTGCTTTTCAGGCTCGCTTCTTACAAGTCAGGCACCCAAAGCTAGTGGGAAAACAAGCCAGGACAAGGTTTTCAGGCTGAGCTCTGGGAGCAGGGCTGGCTCTGCAACCCCCTCCCTTGTGCCAGGCAGGCACAATGTTGTCTGTCCCCCTCCCAAGCTGCTCCTGGATTTGGAGGGGGGGGAACATGTCACATTGACCCATGGGGTCTGCTGCAGAGAGTGGGGGACAGGGCATGTCCATGTTCCAGAAGCCACTAGCCCTTGGAGCAGCATATCCATCTGTACTGACCACTGTGTGATGGGTAAAGCTTCACCCCACTCTTGTAGCCGTTGGCTGCTTTCCCACAGCTCTGCTACCACAGTCAAATGCTTTGTATAAGCCCCTGGTGAAAGCAGGGACAATGCCATATCAAGAAAGCCTCCATTTAATTGCTGTTCCCCCTTGCTTTTAGCTGGGGAGCTGTACAGCCCCTCCCAACCACTGCTGTGGGATGGAGCATGGACACAGTGCTCGGTTCCTTGGTCTGGTCTGTCCCTCCCTGACTGCACCAACTCCTCTCCTGCATTTCTTGTACCCTGAGCGCTGCTGTGCAGGGGTTGGGGTGCAACCTGTGAGCTTCCCTTGCTGTCACTTCGTGGCCCCTCTCTGCCACGTGGCCAAACACATCCTGACATCCCTGAGCCCGAGGTGGTGCTTCCAAACGTTCCTGGTGCTTCCTGAGCTCCTACCACAGCACTGGGAGGTCCCTTTGGCTGGGAATTGCATGACTTGCTTTGACTAATTCTGTGAGGGTGGAGTTGGGGAGGTGATTGCTACCAGGATCCCACTGCTGATGGCTTCTAAGGGGGGCTCAGCTGATCCTGCTGCGTTGGCCAGCTGGTGACGTGACCCAGAGGAGAAGGGGGGGGGTCTCTGCCTGCACTGATGCTTCGTAGCCCCTGCATACTTCTGCTGCTGGCTGTGCCCACAGTTCGAGCTGCAGTAGCAGATCTGTTCCTTGCTAGAGCTGGGGGGAGTGAGCTGCTGACGCTGTGAGCAGGGCTGTGGGTGTGCACGGGGAGGCTGCAGCGTCCCAGTTGGTGTTGGTGTGATTTGCTTGGCGTGCCTGGTACCCAGAGCTGCTGGGGTGATGCTCTGCATGGGCAGCATTGTAAAGCTCCTGGCTACAAGTGCTTCCCCAGGTCTCTGGCAACCTGTCCTACTGTGCTGGTCTCTGCTGCAGCTTTGTCTCCTTGTTTCTGGCACTCAGAGGACCTGGATTTCCCACAGAAACCATTGCAGAGTGATAAAGCTACAAGACAAGCTGGGTGCAACAAGCTTAGGAGCTCTCTTGAGAACAGGGGGTGATGCTGGTGTCTGCTCTCTCCAGCAAGCCAATGTTTTCCTGCCTTGGTCTGGGTGCTCCCTGGGCTCCAAGGGATGGACATGTCACTTGCCATGGAACAAGAGGGATCCTGGAACTTACTCTGCTGCCTGCACGGGGCAGGCACAGCCCTGTGGTGGTTCCTTGGGGGCTTGCAGTGGGACCTTGCATCAGTGGGATCCCCTGAGTGTTTCAGAGCTGCTGCAGGGAACAACCAGCACACCACCTCTGCCTTGCTCCTGGTGTCTTGAGGAGATCTGAGCCCAGCAGCTTGCAGTGGTGGTGGCACCACGGCTCAGCTTGGCTGCAGGGCTGTGAGGCTCCAGGCTGAGCTCAGCTGGGTGCTCTCCTGGCCGACAGGCAGGAGCTGTGCTAAAGGGGTAGAAAATCTGGGGGTCTCCTGTCCATGAAACCTGGCTGTGCTCAGCGCTCGCTGTCATCTAGGCAGAGCTGGGGCTGCAGGGTGCTGGGGTAGGTCTTGTGACCATGGCTTGTGGGGTGACTCCTGGGAGGATGCTTTGATCTGTGGTGGCTCTTGGGTTGGGGATGGGAACGAGCATCACTTAGAGCCCCTGGAGAGGTGAATGCCAGGCTAAAGGACAGCTCTGAGCTCCATCCCTGCCTGGGAAATGTTTGCCCCACGATCTGGCTGTGTGCTGAGCAGTCAGGCTGCCTCTCTGTTGGGTGTCTGGCATGTCAGTGGGTTGTCCTGGGGAGAAACCAAGAGCAGGGCCCCAGAGCTGTTTGCTGCATTTGGTGCCAGGTCCCCAGTGTGAGTTTTGTTGGAGGCTGTGGACGTGCCCACCACCTCCCTGCAGAAAGCAGGTCTGTGCTGAGGGCTCCCCAGCAGCTGGTGGTGACTGGCTCTCTGGAGCTGCTTTGGGGTCTTACTGCTGCCACCACCCCAAAGCATCACTTCTGGGAGGGATGAGACACCCTGGGCAGCCAGGGCTGTCTCCTGGGCTGTGGTATCTGACAGTGACCCTATTTAAATGCCATGTCAAATACCACAGAGTCTCTCTAGCACTGTGTACCCTGATCCCTGGGCTTGGTCTCACCCCATGTTAAGAGCTGTAAATGTGGCTGTGCTGGATGGAGCACAGCCCTTGCCCTAACTGGAAAGAGTCTCCAGCACCAGCATGAACAAGGGATGCTCCCTGCAGGTCTCTTTCCCCTTGTCCCAGGTGGAGCAGGGCATCCCCTGGGGATGGAGCAAGATTTGTAGCCATGCTCCCTGCCAGCAGTGGGACCAGTGAGCTCTCAGAGCTGCAATTGGGTGATGGGAGGACCTGGAGACCAGGCACCTGTGATCTAGGGCTAATGGCGTGCCTCTGTTTCCCCTCCCACCCACCCTGGCCTGTGGTTTCCAGATCCTAATCTGTGCAGGGCAGTGTCTTACCACACAGGCAGTGCCTGGCACGATGAGGGGGGGACACACAGGACACCCTTGGGTGACTCCTGTGAACAGAATTCCAGCCTCCAGCCCAGTGAGACCCCCTTCCCAGGGCTTCCTGTGCCAGGCAGTGGTACTTGGTGTTGAGAGCATCCAAAGGGGCAGATCCTTCCCTGTTCCTTGTGTGTGCCAAGTTAGGAGGGAGGACCTCAATGTTATGGCTCCTCACCACAAGGACATTGAGGTCCTGGATCGAGTCCAGAGAAGGGCAACCAGGCTGGGGAAGGGGCTGGAGGGCAAATCCTCTGAGGAGCAGCTGAGGGAGCTGGGGGTGTTCAGCCTGGAGAGGAGGAGGCTGAGGGGAGCCCTTCTCCCCACCTCCCCTGCCCTGCCAGGAGGGTGCAGAGAGGTGGGCGATGGTCTCTTCAGCCAGGGGACAGGAGATGGGACGAGGGGGAATGGGCTCAAGCTGCACCAGGGCAGGGGCAGATCAGATGTGAGGGAAAAGCTCTTCCCTGGCAGAGTTGTGGGGCTGTGGCACAGGCTGCCCAGGGAGGGGCTGAGTCCCCATCCCTGGGGTGTTTAAAAAAGGGGTAGCTGAGGTACTCAGGGATCTGGTTTGGCTTAGGATGGACTTGATGATCATAAAGGTCTTTTCCAACCTGGTGATTCTGTGAGGGCAAAAAATACATCAAAGCTGGAGCTGTGGCTCCGGTGGGGAGTGCCCATCACTGGGACCCTCCTGGGCTCCCGGGCGCGGTGGGGGTCCCCTTCTGCCCTACAAGTGACCCGAGGGGGGCACAGTCAATGCTGCCAGGGGGCAATGAAAGGGTTAATGCGAGCTGCCTGCGGGGAACTGCAGCCTTCCCCGGCAGAGCCCTTCCAGCCGTGCCCCGTGCCCGGCCGGACAGACGGAGGGCAGGAGGACTACAATCCCCGGCAAGGGAGCAAAGCCCCGGGGGTGCCCAGGGGGGATGTCGGGACTCGTAGTCCGGGCACGGCGTGGGGAAGGGAGGGGAGGGGAAAGGAGGGGAGGGAGGGAAGGGGGGGTCCCCGCTGCCACTCGTGGCTGGGGCGGGGGGACCCGGAGGGAATGTGCAGTCTCGGGGAGGAGCCAGCGTGTTCACCCACGTTGTTGTTAAATACCTTAAAGGAGCAGTGGCTGTGCCCGAGCCGGCTCCCTAGCCGAGCCGCGCAACCTGGGCTGTGGGCTTTTTAAAGATAAAAATCCCTGGCGTGGCCTGGGTTATTAACGCCATCTCCCGCTCCCAGTAACCCCTTCGGTGCCTGGGCACCGGCAGCCGGGCGGCACGGCGGCCATGGGCCTGTCTCGCCGCAGGGCTGCGTGCTCCGTGCTGGACCAGCTCTGGTTTGAGCATCCCTTCCAGGGGAGCATCCTTCCCCCCACCCCCCAACCCCGGCATCCTGTGCTCGGGAGCTGCTGAAAAGCCGTGCCGTGGAAAACAAATCGGCGCCGAATCAGCACCGAATCAGCACCAAATCAGCACCAATTCGGGGGCCAGGGCTGTTTCCCTCGCAGGGGGAGACAGCCCTGCTGGTGAGCCCTGGGGATAACGAGCCGCGGAGCAGTGACCCCGTGGGCAGTGAGGTGGCTCTCTCATGGCACAGCCGTGACCTGGAGATTTCTTCCTCCCCCGGCATAATTCAGTCTGGCACCCGGTTGCCTCCAGCCAAACACCCTGGCCTGGCCCTGGCGTGTGCCCAGCAGACACCCACATCAAAGGCACCGCCGCTCGCCTGGCCCCTGGCCAGCAGCTACCTCTAGACAGCTTTGTGCAGACCTGGAGGGAGATGACAGGGAAGCATCCAGCCCCTGGCAGCTCCTGCCTGCTGTGGGGTGGCTGGGGTGCACGGTGAGACCCATAGCTGGGTGGGTGACCCTGCGCTGGGATGGTGATGGGGGTGTCAGCGGGGCATCTGCCTCAGAAGGGCTGGCAAGCTGGGGGCTGGCACCTGGCTGCCTCAAATCGTGTTGTCCTGGTGGTCCTTACCTCCCAGCCCCTCTGAGCCTCAGTGGAGGAGGGATGAAATCCCTCTGGCAGGCAAGTGTGCTGGAGAGGGGCTGCTGGAGTGCAGCAGGGGAACCTCGCTGACTGGAAAAGCAGGAATAACCACTCCAGCCCAACTGGTGGGGAGGGCTGTGATGCTGGAGCTGAGCTAGCTGGCTGGTGCTGGGTGATGCTCCAGGCAGGCTGCCCAGGCCTGCCTGTGCTGCCCAGGGTTGTGGACTGTTGGTGGTGAAAAGGGCTTGGGTGGCAGGGCTGACCTCTTCCCTGGGGTGCAGAAAGCTGCTGGTGTGTGAGTGACGTGGTGGGAGCAGAAGGGCTGAAGCCCATCAAGAGCTTGTTGCTGTGGAGGGACCTGCAGTGCCAGGACCAGGCTGCTCTGTGTGCAGGGACTTGTGTGGCTGGATGCTGGATCGTAACCCAGGCAGCTGTGACCTCTGGTGTGCACTGAGGGCAGCAGAAAGACCCTCAAAGACTGCAGTGGAGTCTGTACCAGGTCCTTTTCTGTGCAGAAGGGAACTGTGGAGTGGGAGAGGCTGCCTGCAGTGAGCTGCTGGCTGCTGCATCCAGCGAGGTGCTTGGGGTGCAGGGAGCCCATGCTGCTTCTGTGCTGTGGGTGCAGCCAGCCTGCTGCCTCATGGACCCTGAAATAAGCAACTGAGGGGTGGGGAAGGACCCTTCCTTGGCTGTGGCCACCCCACAGCAGCGTGTGGGAGCACAGAGTGACTGGTGCATCCTTTAGAGCAAGGTGTGAATGGAGAGCATGGAGCAGGAGGAACACAATTTGTCCCTCTGGATGCAGAGGGGAGGGTGGGGGGCTCAGTCCAACATGTCCCACGGTGCCTGGGTGCAGTTCAAGGGCCAGGTGAGGTGATGCCCGCCCCACCTCCAGCCAGCTCCTCACTCCCTGCACTCAGTGCTGTGATGCTGACAGCTTGCTGGCTTGCAAACAGCTCTCCTACATGTGTGTGCTGTGCCTGACCTCACCTGTGAGGCTGTGGGAGCCCTAGTACAGTGTGTGTGGGGGGGTGTTCATGGGCTGCATGAGGACGCTGTTGAAGCTGCCTGCTGGAGGAGGGCTCAGGAAAGCTCCCCACGGGCTTGTCTAGCTCTGCTGCTTATTCCTTTTTGCTTTTCCTGCCTTGCCTGCCATTTGGGAGCCCTGTACCAGCAGCACCAGGGCTGCCTGATGCGTTGTGATGGTTGTGTTGCAGCAGGTGCCTGGCGGGAGCCCTGCACGGGGGCTCCTGGTGTGCACACCCCTCTGCTGATGTTGCTCATGTGGTCCTGCTTGGACCTGAACTGAGCCCAGCCCCTTCCCAAAGGGTGAAATGCAGGTGCTGGGAGGAGGCAGCAGGAGCTGAGAGTTGTTGGGGGGGTCCTGGAGGTGAAGCCCTTGGGTGCAGTGCTACTTTACCCACTGCATGACCTTCCCAAGGCTGAAGGGAACTTTTCCTGCTCTGGAAAGGGTAGAAATAAAACATGGATAACATTGCCAGCCTGGTGTTGCTAGAGGAATTAAAAGCTGAGCAACTGCATCCACAGGAACCTCAGTTCTTGCCTTATCCCCTTGCTCATCCAGGTTAATTGCATTTCCCACTCCCACGTTGACCCATCCTGCCACGGGATGTCCGCAGCAGCGTCAGCGCGGAGCGGGTGCTCAGGGTACAAACCTCACCTCTGGTGTCTGGCTCTCTTGGGGGGTAACATCATCTTTCCCAGGGCTGTTGGTCAGGTCTTAGGAGCCCAGGGCTCAAGCTGAGCACCTTGCTGGGTCTTTATGGGTCTCTCTTGGAGGTGACACTTGCCAGGCGTAAGCAGTGGGTGAAGTTCTTTTAGCGGGTGCTGGGCAGCCTCTGTGGAGATGCTCAAGGGCATCAATTTTTTAAGAGCTTAATGGTTGTTAAGCCCTCAAAAGTAGATCCCAAGTCTCTCCAGCCTATGTTTCTCAAGGTATTGGTGACTAGCTCGAATTGAGAGTGAGAGTGGAATGACATCAAAGGCTTTTAGCTGGTGTGGAGCTTCTGCTGTCTTTGGATGTGTGAGGCAGCGCTCAGTCCCTCGGGGTGCTGAAGGTCAGGACAGTGGGGTCTTAATCCCTGGTGGGTGCTTGGAGGACCTACATTGGAGAGCAGAGTTAGGGGCCTTTCCCCACACCAGTAAGGTTGGTTAGAAGTGTGAGGCTCTAAAACCTCCTTGCCCAGAGGCTTATTGATAGCAACCAGAGAGTCTGGCCCAGAGCTGCATGGAGGCTTTCCTGATGAAGCACAGGGAGCAGAGTCTGGGTGGGGGGGTGAGCCTTCCCCTCCAGCAAGGGGCAGGAAGACCTGGACCAAGTGGCTCTGTCCAAACCACTGCAGAGAACTAATGATGGAGCTGGAAAGCACCAGGGCCTCCTGGTTTCACTCCATAGTAGGGGCTTCCTTGTCCACCCTGTGTAGATGAGCCTTTCCCAGGGAACTGACAGTCCCATGTTGGGGTTTCCTCCTTGGCTTTTGTTGTACCAGGAGCTGGGGCAGCAGGAGGCAGATGCTCCCCTCTGGCTGGTGCCCTGGGACTGGGAAATGGGCAGGAACTGGCTCCGTTGGCCCCCAGACATTGTTACCCCAGGCTGGGAAGCAGAGCTGCTCCTCCTCTCTCCGCAGACACAGCGATGCCAAGGAGGGAAGGAGGTGGAGGAGCACCGTGCTGGGATGGGCATTACTGCTGAGGGTGCTGGGAAGCCAACAACCCAAGACTTGTTCCATGCTGCTTGCTTCTCCTGCTGCCAGGACGGGGAGGACGGTGCTACCGCGCTCCTGCTTGTCTCCTCCTGCCCGGGGAGGCTGGCTCAGGGAAAGGGAGCAGCTCCCATCCCATGCACAGCCCCGGGAGGCAGCAGGAGAAGCTGAGTGCTGGCATCCTGCAGTGCTGCACCGTGGTGTTGCTCCTGCCAGCTCCCCTCCTGGAGCTGGGAATGCTCCTGCCTTCCCCTTGATGTCCGCTCTGCTCTCCCAGCCTGGCTTGTACCTGCTGAGGGCTCAGCCCTGTCTTCCAGCGTGTTTCCATGAGGAGTGCCTGGGGAATGTCCTCCTTTGGAGCTGAGCAATGCCCCTGCCTTCAGGAGGCTGATGAAATCGGGGTGCTGGGGGACTTGTGCCAGGTCTTTCTGCTCCTTGCCTGGGTTTGGGGACAGGTGTTGACCCGCTCTGAGGTGACAGGTCCTGGGACGCATCGTTTGCAAGCTGCTCACTGGTGGGAAGAGGCAGGACAAGTGGAAGGTTTGGGAAAGATGAGGGGGAAAGTGATTCCTTGAAGTATAGGTTGATGCAGAAACGTTTACCTGGTGCTTCTCTAGTTCAGCCTATCCCTGGTAGTGATCCTAACCCTACACCCTGGTAGTGATGGGTGTGTGACCATGGAAATCTGAAAACCATATTGTTCTGATGTGGAAAATCTGTGACCTTGCTTGGGAACACTTCCCAGGGAGACCATCTTTGTGTGATGGAGCTCCAGAAAACTCCAGAGAAGGCATCACACCTTTCCAGTGCTGGTAGTTCGAAGGCTTTTGGAGAGTCTCATCTCATTTCTGTTGATGGGATGTGTTGGTGGGATGTGTGTGGGCCATGGCAACCTTGTGTCTGCCCAGAGGACTCTTGTCTGACTGCATTCCCTCTGAAGCCAGCTCTGGATTCCCTGTCCCTGTTGCTCCTGAGCCCTGACAAGCCATTGTGGCTGATCCAAGGGACAAAACCTTAACCTCCTCTTCCTCCCTGCAAGCCATGAAGATCAGGGCTCTTGCTGCTCCTCAGCAACACAAGGTGTGCCTCCTTACTCTGGCCAGCACATCTGGGTTTCCTTTCCTGCTTCCCCAGCCTGCTCAGGGTGGGACAGCATTTCTGGGTGGTCACTGGAGCAATGGGGGGCAGGAGAACACCTTCCCAACCCAGCACGAGTTTGCAAGTTCTCTGGGCTGCTCTGGCTGCTGCTGCTTCTCATGGGAGGGGAGGAGGGACCGAGCAGGGGTCTCTCCTCCTCACACAGCTGCACAGGGGGCTCCATGCAGTCCCCTGAGCGTGGCAGCTCTTCCCCAGATGGAGGGGCCCTGGGGGTACTGTCCATCTGCTGCTTTGCTGCCCAAAAAGTCCTGGAGGCTGGTTTGTGCCTCTGCTCTGCTGTTACCCATTGGACTGCACCATGTTTGCTGCCATTATCCCTGAAGATGGGTGCAGATGACTCCTCTCCTGACATGTGTGTGATCTCTACACGCTTGGCTCTCCTCTCTTCCTGGGCAGCTGGCAGGTTATTTTTGGTTCTGGAGCAGCCCAGATCTGGTTTCTGCTGGGGGTGAGTCCCTGCCCAGCTCAGCACTCACATCCCCTGGGCTCACAGGAGGTGAGACACGCTGGCTTCCCTCACCCACACATCGCCTGGAGCTTGTTGGGGATGCTCTGGTGCTCACCTGCCAACGGGCTGGTCCAGAGTCTCTGTGGAATGGCTGCAGAGAGGGGGATGTCAGCCAGGTCTGTGGGGACTCACCTGGATGTATCAGCCTGGGAAACCTGATCCCTGGGCCTCTTTGGGGGGAGAGGGATGGGCAGGAGCAGCTGGTGCTGTCGCAGGGCTTGGAAATCCAAGCCAACACCTAGTCACGTGCGTCCCCCTTGGCTCACAGGCTGGAGGAACAGCAGCCCCCTGCCCTTGGCTCCTGGGTGGAAACTTCTTTGGAGGGGCACTGAGGGGCTGGAGGGTTTTCTGGGGGCAGCCCTGGGGAGATGCTGAGGACCTCCTGACCCGCCTGTGTGGATATATGGGTGCTGCTCTTTGGCGACCTTGCTGTGAGGATGTCCCACCTCTTCAGCCTCCCTGCAACTCCAGGATGTTTGAGCCCTTTCTTAAAAAACAGGCTCATCCTGGTGATCTCTGAGCAGTGGTTTATATTCCACTGCAGCTGGGTGCTGCTCAAAGCACCCTTCCCACATCTGTGTGTTGGGGAACTCTGGGTACCTGCTTACCTGGAGAGGGAGCAGAGGGTGAATGCAACCAAAAATGGCTTTTCACCTGGTTAGACACGTTCTCTGGACACCATGGGCTGCATGGACAAGTGGGACTGCTGGTTTCTCAGTGCCCAGCTGGCTCTGTGGGGTGCTGGGGGTGGGCTCCTTGCTGGGGGTGGGCTCCTTGCTGGGGGTGGGCTCCTTGCTGGGGGTGGGCTCCTTGCTGGACCCAAACCTGCAGGAGGTATTTTGAGATCAGGCATCTGGAGTGGGTGCATCTCCAGCCACGTTGTCTCCACTGTATTCACTGGAGTGGAATCATTATTTGAGGCTTCTATTCAGCTGGTGTCCTGTATATCCTGCTGTCCAGCCCCACGGTCTGTCTGGACACTTCAGCACCCCATGTGCCTGGTGGTGCAGGTGGGGAAGAGCCCCCCAGGTGCTGGGTACCCCAAACACACCCAGTGTTGGATGGGCAGAGTGGAACTGGAGGTGTGGTGTGTGTACTTGTCAGATGGTGGCTGCCAGAGGTGGGCTGCCAGAGATGCTGGGGGTTGACCTGGATGTCAGAGCTGCCCTGATATATCTCTGGGCATCAAGAGAGATGGCAGTGCTGTCCATCCAGTGTTCCCTGTGCTCCCTGGAACAGCTACTGAGCCAGGATGGCTTTTTCTCACTGAAAACTGTGCCCTTTCCTGCGGGGAGGGAGCATCAACACATCCTCCCACGCTCCTGCTCACCCCCTTTCAACAAAATGCCGCTCTGACATTTCTCTCTGCTCCTGGCAGGGAGTGAAGCTGTTTCCAATCTCTAAATGTGGGACTCCTGGTGCAGGCTTGCAGGTCTGGGCTCTCCTGCTCCAGGCATCCCCCTTTCCCCTCTCTGTGTGGGGTTTCTGACTCGCCTCCTGGGGCTGACCTGGCTTCTAACTCTGGAAGGTTGGGTCCTGCCAGCTTTTCTGTGGGAGAGCTCATCTCCCTGTGAAGCCTGAAGGTCTCAAATGCCACCAAAAACAGAACCAAATCAGCTGTGAATAGGCTTTAACTTACTATTCAGGACCACAATAGAAAATCAAATAGATGCTACATCTCCTTCAGCTGTCTGTGTACCTGGTTTTCTTTGTTGCAGGTGACTGGGAGAGAGAAAATAGGTTTGTTATGAAAGCACCAGGTCCAAACTGCCCTGCTCTGTTAATCTGGAAACCAGGAGATGTGAAGGAGGTGGCTCGTTTTGCACCAGGGTTGCTGTTGGTGGGAGAAACAGGAGGCTGAGGTTGGTGTCTCTGTGGTGTGCAGAGAGCACCTGAGCTCTGCAGGACACAGCAGGGGTGGTGTGGGTGGCTTTGTCCAGCCAGCCATCCCCACTGTCCTTGCAGGGTGCCTCCTCGTGCCCCCTGGGTTTTGGCTGTACAGCACAGAGGGGCCTCTGAGCCAGTCTGTGCTCTGCTTCTTCCTTGGCCTGGCCTCTCTGCTGCCCTGGGCAAAGCTTCTGGCAAAAAAACCCTTCCCAAACCAAGAGTGGGATTCACATGCCCAAAGCCAGCTCTCTGGTGGGAAGCATCCTAGGGTTGCACCGTGCCACCGAGGTGTCCTGTGGGGCAGGTGGCAGGGCTAAGTTGTGCCATGCTGCTGCTGTCAGGGATGTTGTGCTGACTGGGAAGAGGAGGAGAGGGGTTCTCTCTTGCCCTTCCTGCAGTGCTGACCTCCAGAAGCTCTGCTTTTGGGATGGGCTTGTTGGCAGGGCTGGAATACCAGCCCTACACCCACCTTGAGTGGGGCTCCACATCCAAACCTTCCTCTCCTCTCTGGCTTACCCAGTGCATCAAGCCATGGATGGACAAACGGACACCCCCAGCCCAACCAGGCTGTGGGGAGGGGAGGCAGCAGCGTTCTCCCATCCTTTGAGAGTGCCCAACTCCTTGGGCCCCATGAGATCTCCTGTTGGCCCTGGGTGTGGGTGTGGGCAGGAGCTTGTGGTTAGGCAGCGCCTCGGACATGAATGGGATGTGAACTCAGGCTTCTCTTTTGAAGTTTGACTCCTGGGATTTCCCCCACCCACCAGGAGAGCTGAAGACAAAAAAAAAAAGAGCAGAAAGGGGAAAAAAAAATGGGGAGGGTGGGCATTAACCCCCCTTCAGACTGCTGGTGAGGACGTGGCAAGGAGGCAGAAGTTAAAAGGGGCTGTGGGGGAGGGCTTGGTGGGGTCTGGCTGGCTGGGCAGCTCTGACTCACCGACACGTGCAGGTGCAGCCCTGCTGCAGCCTGGTTTTGGGCTGAGCTTCAGTCTCCAGGCAAAGCCAAGAGGGGTTTGCAAAGGAAGGAGGGGAGCAGAGGAATCAGAAGAGCTATTGCAGCTTGTGCTCGGTTGCTTGGTGTGTGATGGCCCTAAATCAACCCTCTCTTGCCCCTTGATGGTGTCCCCTCCCTTCCCAGCTGCATCCCAACCTTGGGTGAATCAAAAGAGCCAGGATCTGGCCCCACTGATGGAAGGGTTGCAGGATTAGGCTGCCTTAAACAGCAGAGCCCTGCTCTGCCTGTCAGACAGATACCCCAGGGGCAGACTGGAAGGGTGTGGATGGAGGCTCTTCTTGGAAGAGGTAGGATGGGAATGTTTTCTGGTCCTGCCTGTCTGGTTTAGCACTCCCAGTTGGGGTTTGGATGATCCAAAAGGGAGCTTGATCTGAGATGTGAGGCTGTGGCTTATTATTATTTAAAACTTCTAAAGCTTGGAGCTGCAAAGCTGTAACTTAGGTCCAGATACACCAGATAGACCTGACCTGCCAGGGACGGAGCAGTGGACACGAGGTTGGAGGTGATGCCTGCTTGTGGCAGGTACAGCTCCAAACAAGACCTAACAGGATCCCACCCTATCCCCACCTCCACCCAGCCATGGGGCTCAGGTTTAGGTTTGCAGCCCAAGCTTTAGGGGGTTGCTTTTTTAGGCTGCCTTTGGCATCCTGAAACCCAGGCTTGACTCACACTAGGGTATGGAATGTTTTCATGTCTCCAGAGAGAAAGAGATGTTTTGTGGAGCTGGTCCAGCTTGTCCTTCAGCACCACAAAAAGAGGCAAAATGTGAAAATCCAGCCCATAATACCATCCCTAACCCTGTCCTGGGGGTAGGAGGGGAAGGTACCCTTGCCACAGCTGCTCTCACCATGAGTAACCCTACCAGGAGAAGGGGCTGAATGCCAGCAGCATGTGGAGGAGGAGAGGGATCATGACCAGATGCTGTGAGGTGTCTCAGTGGGAGCTCCCAGCAGCTTGGAACAGCCCCCGTGTCTGTGGCTGCCCCACAAGGTTAAGCTCTGTTGGGTATCACAGGGAACAGTGGCAGCTCCTGGAGCTGAAAGGAGCTGCTGATGTCTCCTGTTGCCCAGGAGGACAAATGGCTGGGCCACTGCCTGCAGCTCTGCTGTCAGACTGTGCCAAGCTGTCTATCTAGGTGGCCTCCACTTGATGAGGTGAGATGACCCATCCATGGCAGGAGGAGATGTGCTTTGTAGTCCAGAGGCAGCTGGGGCTTGGCCATGCTGTTGCCCCAAAAGCTTCACCTCCCCTCCTTCCTGGCCATGCATGGCCATCACAAGACCATGCCCTCTTGCCCAGCCTAGTGATTTTTGGCCCTCTGAATGTCACAGTCCACTTCTCCTCTGGGAACCTGAATCCTGCCCTAGAACAGAGCAACCTCCTGGCTCCACCCGAGGCGTCCTGCCCTTGGTGCCACAGCCGTGTCAGATGCTGAGGTCTGGAGAGCAGCACTCAGAGCTCCTTGCCCCTGCCCTCCTGGGAAGGATGCTGCACACCCACTGCTGGCTGCAGGAGCTGTGTGAGTGCACAGCTGAAGGAGAGAGCTGCTGGGACACCTACGAGAGGGTAGCAGGGAGCTTTGCTCTCTCTCCATCCTGGGGTTGGGAACCACAGAGTAACGAAGGGAGGTGGCTGCTCCACCAACAGAGGACAATAGATGTGCTGGGATCCTGCTGTGAAACACCCAGATCTGCGTGTTCCCATGCAAGGGGAGGGTGCTTTGCAGGTGGTACGGAGGCAGCTGCTGTCCCTGTGCCATGGGTGCGTTGCTTTAGGTGGAGAGGAGCTGGGTCCTCTGCTGCTGGCACACTGCAGAAGAGGGGAGCTGATCTGGGGAAGGCTGCTGCACTTGGCAGATGGGTTGAAATGGGAAGAGTCTCTTCCAAGACAGCCCTTGATGGAAATTAGCCTTGCACAGCTCTGGGGGTGGGCTGTGGGGGTGAAGGGTTGGGAGATGATATGTGCAGTGGCTGCTAAATTTAGGAGAACACCATTTTGTGAGTTATCTCTTTGCCTGGTGTGCTAGATCATGTCCATGGCTCCCAGCCTGGTCCTGGTGGTGCTGTGAGCTCTGTGTCTATCTGTGTCCATGCATGGCAGGAGGTTCTTCCCCTCCACCTCCCCTTGCAACCTGGAGACCTTTAATCTTGGATGCTGTCTAAACCAGCCCCCCTGGGGAAAGGGATGGTTAATTAGCCCCTTCTCTCCCCGCTCCTTATTGCCTGTGTTTCCTGGACCCTGCTAGCTGGTGACCCCTCTGCAAGGTGTCTGTGAAGCTTGTTATCTGCCCTGTACAGATCTCCCTGGCAGGAAGGGGAGGTGATGCCACAAAGGCTCCAGCTCCCAGCATAAGTGTCTGCCAAGGGAGCTCTTCCCAGCCCAGCCTGGCTTGGAAAGGTGTTGGGGCTGTTCCTTGGGCATGGATCCTTCTAAGGCAAGGTGGGAGGACATTGTGCTGAGATGGTGTGAGACCTGGAGGGGGTGGCCAGTGCTGGGCTGCTTTTCACAGTGGGAGGAAGGCATCCCTCACTGTGGTGGCACTGGGAGATGAAGGAGGATCCTGAAGTGCCAGGCTGCTTTAGGGCTTTACCTCCATTTTGATGGGGGGATGCTGGTTCTTCTCTGTCCTCCCCTAACATCCTGTCACCTAATGTCACCTCGTTGCAGTTAGTCCCTACCCAAAGCTAATCCCAACAAACCTAGAGCCCCCTCCTGCCTGGGGGTGGTGAGGGGGTGCTGTGTGCCTTGCTGAGGCTGTAAGAGGAGAGGGAGAAGGAAGAGGGAACTGGATCCCAAGTGGGGGAGCACCCGGGCTCACCAGTGAGCTTCTCCATGTGCAGGACCTGCTGATCCTGCAGACAGGTCACTGCTGTGTTCTGTGTGTGTTCCTCCCAGCAGCCTGGGGGCTGTGGGGGTGTGTGGCAGGGTACCCACACACCTCAGTGCGTGGGATGTGAAGGGAAACCAGCTCTGCTCTCCACTGTGCTTCGGGATCCAGCGTGGAGGGTGGGGTGCCTGGGAGAGGGGATGCTGCTGGTGGGCTGCTCCCCCTCTGTGACAGGGTTAACCTCCTCCAGCCGTGCCTCACGGGGCTGGGACAGACCTGCCTTCTGCAGCTGGGGCAGGGGAGCGATGGAGGAAGCCCCTTGTGCAATTGTTGGTAGAAATCAAATGTGAAAGGAGTGGGGATGTGGCGGTGCAGAGGAGGGCATCTTTGAGGACAACCTAGACCCAGTGCAGGGAGCACATATCAGCCTCCTCCCGCTCCAGACGCTGAGCTCCAAGGTGCTGAGACACAGGGCATGGTGCCCCTGGAACCCTACCCCCTCTCCCCATGTAGAGTGACTGAGGCTTTGCAGCATAACCAAAAAGTGCCTCATCCTAGAGCTGTGCCTCCTGCCAACTCCTCTTTCCAGACCCTGTGCTCCTGCCTAGAGCCAGTAGCTGTGAGGATGGAGATGGGGGGGGGACACAGCCCCGCTGTTACGCTGCTTTCTTGCCTGCAGCCTCTTTGCATTCATGATTGCATCCCTGCATTAAAGCACTTCCAGCTCCTCGTTACCAAAGTGCAGGCACCGAGTTTTAACGAGCCACCCGTGGGAGCTGGGACCGGGAGAGACCAACCTCCGTCCTGCTGAACCGAGGCAGAGCTTGACAACAGGCACCGCTGCCTGGAAACGGTGGGCAAAGGCTTTATTGACCACTGGAGGTCACTTTTTCAATAATGCAGTACAATCCAACTTTATTTTGTCAGTACCTTTCATGCAGGCTGCTTCCCAGCTGCTCAGCAGCCCCCATGCAAAGGGAGGGAGAGGAAGGACTTGCCGAGCTGGGGAGCTGGAGGCTGCTCGGGGTGCAGAGGAGAAGCCTCTCCTGCTTCAGCAGAGAGCTAGAGGAGGAGAAGAGCAGAAAATGATGCAGCTTGGATGCTGTTTCCCTGGGCTGTAGATGCATCTTCAAGCTTTTAATGAGAAAAGGAGCGGTTTTGGCCCTGGGGAAGGGGCTGGAGGGTGGGTGGAGGAGGCAGGAAGGTGCTGGGGAGGAAAGGCAGCTTGGCACAGACCGGGCTGGGTGCTGTGCAGGGAAGGTCAGCCCGTGTTCCTCAGCTGGAGACAGGCAGTTATTGGGAAACGAAGGCCCTTCAGCAGCGTGCTCAGAAATCCAGCTTGCTGCAGCTGTTTCTGCTTCTCCTAGAGCGAAGGAGCTTCAGAAACCCTGTGATTTGAGCTCGTGAACCAGCTCAGACGTGGACGGGCTCAGGCGGTTTCTGAGCCAGGAACTGTGTGAGGCGTGCTCCTTCCCTCCCTGCCTGGTGCTGAGCTGTTGCTGGGAGGGGACTGTGACCCTCCTGCCTGCTCCAGGCATGGACGTGAGGTTTCTGCACTGGGCTGATGCCACACAAGGGCTTGGGCAAGTGTCCCCCTCCTCCCAGCCACATGCAGGCTGGGTGAACGCTGTCCTCAGACAAAGGAGTTGTGGGGGACAGTGGGGACCATCTCTGGTCACCCCAAATTCCCACGCAGGAGTGAGAAGGGAGATCCTGGGGCTCTCTGATGGCAGCAGCTGCTTTTGTGAAAGTGCCAGGGGAGTTTCTGAGCCAGGGGGGACTCCAAGCATGGGAAGGGATGGAGGTTGGAGGTGGAAAACCCAGCCAAAAGCTTTTTACTGAGGAGTCAGCAGCAGTGGCTGGTGCAGGAGCTCTTGTGACAGGCTGTGTGCTTCCCTTGGTGGTGACACATGGCTTCCAGACAGCTGCTCGTGCTGGGTGGCTGGGGCTGCTGATGTGCCTGTCGCAGAGGTGACCTGTGGGAAAGGCACTGGAGGGTTCCTGGCTCCTCTCAGACTCACAGCCCACTCCCTTGCCCACACTGGCTGTGCCACAGGCAGGGCTGAGCCCAGCTGGGAGACACAGAGATTCCTCCAAACTTGATGTGGAGCTGTGGCAGAGGCTTGGTTGACAGAAAGGCTCTTCTGTCCCATAACAGCTCAGGGACAAGGTGTAAGTGACCCCCCCATTCAAGCAGCGCTATGGCCATGAATATGGGATCTCTGCATGTGGGTGCCTGGATGTATGAGGGACCCAGGAAGGGTACAGACCAGTGGGGTTGGATAGAACATCAAGGGTCTATCTAATCCATATCCCTCTGTCTTACTTCTTGTTGCCTCCTGTGTGAATCCCTCCTCATGGCCCTTTCTCTGGCAGGAAAGGAAGCACTAACCTGTGTCCTTGCTCTGTGCCTCCAGCATCTTCTGGCTGCCCAGGCTTAAATTTTCCCCATCTGACTGGGGAAGCTGAGGTCTCCTCCTGCCTTGCCTGAGCCTGCTGGAGCTGCTTGAAAGGATGGTTGGGGTTTCAGCAGGGCTCTGTGAAGCCCAGGGGCATCCGGCCTGGCACTGGAGGAATTCAGTCTTCTCATGTTTCTTTTTGCTGTGCTGGAAGTCGGTGGGGAAGCTGGCTGGTGCCAGATCTGCCATGCAGGAGCTGCTTCTCCCTGCTGCCCTTTGGGGACCTGGCATCCCCTCTTGCTTAGGGTCACAAGTGACTGGAGGGTCTTTTCATCCAGACCCCCAAAGCAGATGACAGTGGTGGTCCTTATGATGCTGCTTGTTCGATTTTTCCATCCCCTTACTCTTAATTCTGAGTAGGTGGGTCAGACAGTGACGTTTCCATCATCACCAAAGGGAGCAGCTCTGGGTGGGGGGTTTTTTTGCTAACTTGATATTGTAATTTCTCTTTGAGAGGCAGGAATGGAGTAACTGGGTTCCACAACTGTCTCTTCAGCAGGCTGGGTGTGCATGGATATGTTGGTATCGTGCTCGGAGACCCTGGCTCTGGGCAGGGAATCGCTGCCGTGCTGGAGCCGCCCTCCCCAAACTGCTGTGTGAGGGACTGTGAGCGTTTAACTGCCACGGCAGATGGGACTCAAGACACTGTCAGAGCAAATATTTAAAGATCCAGTTTTATAAAGCCACTTTTTGGCCTCTAAACCGCCCGCTCTGCAGCTCCCAGTGCCCATTGCTGGGAACTCCACTGTTTGCTGTTCCTGCTGCGCTGCCGCCCGGCAGGACTCAGCTGCCAACGTGCTGCCTTGCTTTAGCCCTGGGTTTTTCCTCATTTTCCCCCAACCCCAGGCTTTAATTTTATTTGTTTGTTTGTTTTATTTATGGAAGGGATTTTCCTGCTCTTGGCAGAGTGGGAAGGGAAGTGACTGCTCTAGCAAGGGAGGTTGTGTCCCTCTCACTGCCCAGCTCCCTCCCTCTCTCCGTTCTGCTCGTGCCACAGTTTTTACCATCCCAGCTGCTGTCATTGGAGCAGCAAATGGGGAATTTCTTGTGCTGGAGGCAGGAGCGTTCCCTCTCTGTGCTGCCTCCCAGCCCCTGCTCTAGGACAGCCTGGGAGATGCTGTTGGTGGGGAGCTCTGAGTTTCCCTTTTATCCTTCATTACCACCCTATGGGGATCCTGGGATCAGACAAATCCCAAGGCTCAGTGAGACGTGGCCAAATCCTTGTGGATGTCTTCCTGCTGCCTCAAAAGCGGTTTGCAAAAGGCTGAACCGAGGAATGTGTTTCCAGGGGGGGTGGCAAGACTGGGGACTCATGTCCCCTTTCACTCTGGAATATTTTGGGCACGAGTGTGGCGTTCCCAGAAATGCCCCTGGACTCGGTCACACAGCGTGGAGTGGTCTCTGGTTTGCTCTTCCCTTCCCTGCTTTGTCTCTCAGCCTGGGTCCCACGGAGCCAAGAACTGACGTGGCTGCTAACACAGGCAGCTCCGCTCCTGAATGAGCAAAAGAAAAATAAATAGCATCTCAAATTGCAGCCTGTGTGCAGTGGGCCAGACTTCTGCTCCCTTCCCAGCTCCACAACTCGGGGTAGTTACTTCTGACTTGCATCTGCAGCGAAAGTAAGATGGTAATTGGGCTCAGGGACATTTTGGGATAGACCCAATTTAATCTCCTGGTGCTTCCATTTGTGCCTTGTATTAAACCCTGCTCAAACTCTCCTAGGAGAGTTGCTAACATAACTCACTGGTGTCTCTGCAGTGCTTTGAGATCCTCAGATGCGAGTGGTTAGAGAAGCTTTTAATAGCACTTAACTCCTCTGGAAAGGAAGTCCAAAGCAAGGGGAAATTCACAGCTGATAAGAAAAGCGCTGGGTTAAGCCCAGCATTATGCCCTCTAATTATGTGTGGTGGCCTAGGCTGCTGGAGTAACTGGTGAAGATGGGATGGTTGCGCTCGGCTGGAGGGAGCTGGGGCTTGATTTAGTGCCTGTTGAGATCAAGGAGCCTTTGATTTCCATGGGTATTGAATCAGGCCCTGCAATATCAAATAGGCTAATCAGGTAACAGCTTCAGATCGCCTGACATAGATTCCTGTCCCCGAGTTGGGGCAGGTGGAGTAAATTGGGCAGCCAGCTGGGTGAGGCTGTGCCAGCCGGCGCGCTGACGACTCATCCTTAATGAAACGGGATGTCCGGTAACAGACCCGTGGCAAAGATGGTCTGGGAGCTGGGATGGGCTATGGACCAGGCACCGTTCCTCCAGGCCACAAGGTCAGTGTGGGCTGAGCAGCTCTCAACCTTGTTTCTGGATGGGAATGATGAACAGGAGCTAGAGAGGAAGAGGAATTTGGGATGACCTTGTGTTGTGCTTCAAAGCTTCTGTGGGTTTCCTGACTGGTTTTGGGTTTCTTTCTCTCCTTTGCAGCCCTTGGTGTATCCAGCCAGCACCTGAAATTGTTTCTGCTGTCTTCTAAACGAGGAGATTGGGCATGGCAAGATGTGTGCTGTAAACAGAAGGATGTGCTGATGCTTCTCGGGGGTGTTAAATCTCCAGGGTGCCTGTCTGGGGCGGGGGGGAATGTTGTCCTGAGACTTGAGCTTTCTCATCCTGAATCTCACTATGCTGACAGGAAACCTGCTCTATAGCAGGGGGCATGATCCCAGGGAATTGCACCCTGCTCTTGCAGGAACATGAGTTGTTCTCAATGTCCTTGACCTCTCCAGCTCTGTCCCTGTGGCTCCTTGTCTGGAGTTGTTGGGCTTTGTTCATTAGGCAGTGCCTGGGAAAGTGAGTGGTGGTGAGCAGGGACAAGGGGGTGTTCTACAGTGGGGTACGTCTATACGGTGACTGTAACCCCCAGCTCTCTGCTACTAAATCTATGTAGTGCCACAGCTGTTCTGCTGGGAGAACAGTGGCTGTGGCACTACGTGGCTGGCTCTGAAACATCTCCTCCAGCACACACCTGAAGCCCAGGGTCTCACCTCTCTTCTGGCTTTGGACGTGCTGCTCTGCAGGGGTTGGAGCCTGCAAAACTTGAGTCCTCCAGCTTTGTCCAGCAGTTGGGTTTTAAATCATGAGCTCCAGGTCTGGAACTCGTTCTGTTTTGTTTCCCTGTGGTTAGGGGGAAAAAGAAACCCCAACAGTGGTGTCTTGCACTGTATGGTGCCCAAGCAGAGTTTGCACCCCAGCCTGTCCCAGGATCAAGCTCAGTGGCTGCAGGAATGTTATCTGTGAGGTCTCCTGCCTGCCCTGATAAACTTGGCTGGAAGTGGGTCAGTAGGTTTAAAAGTTCTGGGGACATACAGCATGATGGTATCAGCATCACACCATAAAAGAAAGCAGGCTGAAGTCAAATTCATGGCAACAATGAAAACTTGGAGAGGAGCAGAGAGAGGAGGCAGCGGATCAGCAAATGCAGGAATCCCTCTGGGTCCTATCAAGTGCTTTGCCAGTGTTAAACACTGAGTAAAATATAGTGTCTGAGAGATCAGATCCCTGGGTATTCCCTCTGGACAGGGAGACCCTGGGCTGAATATTTCTTCAGTGAATCATCTTCTGGAGCTGTCAGAGCAGAGATCTGGCATGGGGTTCTCCCTGTGTCCGACTGTCTGCTGGAGGTAACGTTGTTTCCAGGCTAGTTGGGCTAAACCACTTGAAGACGACACAGAAATAGCTTCATGCAGCGCTCTGCTACTGAAGCTCTGTTTGCTGGATGCCTGGATGCAGCAACAGCAAACAAAGCCCTGCTGGCATGGCCTGATTAGCCAGAGCTGGGGTTTACAGGGGGGAAGGGGCAACCAGAGGGGTTTTAGCAGGAGCGTATGATGCTGCTGCTGTGGCCTGCAGCAGGGCTTGGGGCAGACCAGTCTGCAAAGCTCCCTTCATGGAAGCATCTTTTGAGTTTACAAGGCCCCGTTGCAGGGCTCTCCTGGGTCTTCAGCAGCACTTGGTTGTTTCATTAGATACTTTTCTGTGAGCTGAGGTGGGTCTCTGGCAGCTGAAAGATGTCCATGCAGGGGAAGGAGCTGATTGCTAAATGATCTTCATGAAAGATGCTGTGGAGCCTGTGTGGCACAGGGAGGTGTCAGGCCCATAAGAGAGATCCTATGAGGAAAGCTTGTGAAGGAGATGGCTCAGTTAGATTTGTATGGCTTTGCTTGGCTTTCTCCTGAAATCCATCACAGAGACTCTTCCAAAGCAGGGAACAGATGCAAAAAGACTTGTCTTGTATTGCAAGAAGAGGATGGTGGGAGGGAGAGGACTGCGCAGCACACGTGACACTGTGATGATGGGTTGTCTTCTCCCAAGTGTGGTCTGGGAATGTGCTGTGAGGAAGAGGTAGCCTGCTGCCCTTATTTTGGGGAGCCCTACAGTGTGTCAGCTACTGTAGCTGCTCTTAGGGACTGCTTGCCTACATTCTTCACTTGGAAATGTTGGAGATGGTCTGTGTGGACGGCATGAGAGCTGCAGATGCTCCATTTGCAAAGAATTACTGGAAGGGGGAGTGGGTTTGAATCGTGTCTCCTCCAATAAATTGGCACAATCTGTGTCTCCCTGCACCCACGGGGATGTGTTTGAGAGAGAATCCAAACCATCCTTTGCTTTCCTGGTCCCTGCTCAGGTCTGGCCAGCCTTGCAGCAGGCCAATTGCTATTTAAACACCAATAATGTTGTCTCAAGCAGTAAGTAAAACAGGGCTCTGCTGCTCTGCGACTTCACTGCTTCAAGTACAGACAGCAAGCTGTTCCTGAGCGTGGGCTACTGTCACTGCCAGGAAAGCTATTCTCATTCAGGAGAGAGAAACGAGCTCTGCAAAAAGAAGGCACGTCTTGTATCGATAGGCACCGCCTGCCAGTTCAACCAGTATGTGGTGGTACCGCTCTGTGGGGTAGCTTTGACGTGGGGATGTGTCTGATGTGGGTGACCCTTTGGACTGTGTCACTATGGACAGAGCATCGCCCTGGCTGCTGAGGTTTAATCGGAATCACGGGGCTGGGGTGGGATGCTGCAGTGATTACTTGCAGTGGGAACAGAGCAAGACCCAGCAACGTGACACAGGAGGAGACATGGTCCCTGGTGTGCCATGTTGGTCTTAAAAGTGATGTCCTGCTGCTGTCCCAAAGTGTTTTTCACCCTTTCTGGCCCAGAAAACAGTAGCCTAGAGATGCCTTGGGCTGCGTTTTAGGTTTCTTTAGTCTCTTCAGCTTTTTTCTCGGGTGGTGTTTGAAGCTTGCTGAGGATGCTGCCCTCCTGCTGCACAAGGAAGGGATTTTTTCTCTCCAGCCCTTCGCTTGCATCTTTCAGGAGGAAACTCCTGGGAGTTCAGAAGGCAACGTTGACACTGACCTTCCTTTTGGAAGAATTTGGCTCCCGATGGAGTGTCTGCGTGTCAAGCAGAGCTCTTGAAGCCACCAGCTGGGCGGAGGGTGCCGGAGCCTCTCCGTGCTGTAGCTTGAGGGCTCTGATTTTTGGCAGCTCTGGGCTGGCAGGGTGCCGAGCCACGGGAAGGCTCCATGGGTGCCGGTATCTCCTGCAGATCTGGGATCTGCTGAAGTGTGTCCGCCCTGACGCCAGCCGTGCTCGGGTCTGCTCTTGGCTGCTGGGAGGGTTTGTGTGCATGGCTGCCCTGTGATCACTTGGCCCATCTCACAGATGGGAACATCCTGGGGGGAGGGTTTCCTTTCACCCCCAGTTCAGCATGGGGAAACAAGACAAGGGGAGCTGCCTGGGGAAGCGGGGAGACTTTAAGCCATGTCTCAGGGGTGGTAGAAGAAGGTTTGTCTCCCATGCGTCTCATTTCACTATATTCCCTTCTCCTCACCAAAAAAGCCCCCAAAAGAAGTGGGAGCCGTGTCTGTCAGGCTTTAGGGAAGGAGGAGACCCTACCCAGGCTGGACATGGGCCCCCTTCCCTTCTTTCCCTCCCCTCTAGGGGGGCTGCAGGCACCTGGAGTCAGGGGCTGGCATATCCCCCTGCCATGGCGAAGGCCCCCGGCCTGCTGCGGCCCCGTACCCTGCCGGATGTCAGGGAGCCAGACAGGCCGCCCCGGCCGTCGCAGCTGAGCTCTGGGCCCCAAACAATGGGGCCATTGAGGGGCTGGAGCTGGGGGTGAGGCCCGGCCAGCCCGGCTGTGGGCTGCGGACGGGGAGGACAGCTGAGCCTGCTTGTTCCACCCCGGCCGAGTTCCAGCCCAAAATAGGCACCTGGTAGCCATTCGCAGGCTGGGCCTCTTTGTCCGGAGGCCATGACTTGTTTGTGTGGGGGGATTTTGTGGAGTATTTATGGCTTGGAGTGGGGGGAAGAAAGGAGGGAGCCTGGCAGTTGTGCAAACTTGTTTGTTTTTTGGTGTTAAAAAGGCAGGACTGCTGGTATTTTTATCCCTGCCTTGCACCATCCCGTAGGTGCTTACGTTTCCTTGCAAACCAGGCACCTCTGGCTCGCTGCAAGAGCCGGAGGTTCACTCCACAGGCTGCCACGGTGGGGATGAGGGATAGAGAGGAGGAAAACCCCATGGTAGGATCACAGCACTCATCCACGGCCAGTGAGAGGGACAGAGAGATGCCATCAATGGCTGGTGAAGCCATTAAGCTGTCTCCATTGTACGTGTTTGTTGCCTCTGTGCACTGTCCTGGTCGCTGGTCCTGGGCTACTCTATGGCTGCCAGATCCCTGTCCTGCACCGTGGGCTCTGAAGAAAGAGCTTCCACTCCCTCCCTCACCAGACCCCCTCCGATTCACTTTCCTGGCGCTGAAGTGGATGCTGTCTGGCTCTTGTAGACACCGAGCATCTGCTGTGCCCAGTGACTCCGAAAATCGCGCTTCTTCCACAGCCATGCGTGGATGGAAGGTTTGGGTGTCAGTCATCTGAGGTGGTTGTAGTTCCAGCCCGCTCCGAGTCACGCTGCTGGAGGTGGGGGTTATGTCTGCTTTGGGAGGGGTGTAAAATTAATGCAGTATTTGGATCAGCTCATTAAGTAACTGTGCTGGTCCAAATCTTCTCCTCGGAGGCGTGTGTGTTGCTGCCAGTGCCATCAACATAAAGACTCTCCCCAGCACAGACAGGGGTAGGATTTGGCCCGTTTATGTTCACAGTGCAAAAAGAAACGAAGGATTAATGACTGATTACTTCTCGGGCCAGTAGGAGCCCTGGGTACCCATCTAGTCTGCAGATAAAATGCAGGCCAGACCAAGACAAAGCTTTGCAACAGAATCCTCCCACTTAGCTCACCGATCTCCCCTCGTGCTGTAAAATGCACCGTCAGCTCTGCAACCAGCTAGCCAGCGCTCAGCCTGGGGATGAAACACCTCCCAGCGCCTCTCTGAGCTGCTCTGTGAGGTTTTGGGGAGCAAAGCTTTGCTCATCGCCCCCCTCTCTCTGCTCATCCCTCTTCCCAACCTGGGCATCATTTGGAGGTGGTTTGGTGGAGCATTGGCTGGTCCCTACCTGCCTGTGCATGTGTCTGAGCATCCTATCGGCCTCCCCAGCGGAGCCTGCGCGTTGGATGCAGTTTCTATGGTTACTGCAGCTCCTGGGCCCGGGAAGAGCAGTTGGATGCTGGAGCTGGCAGGACTGACGTCTCCCTCTGGATCAGCCAGAAACTTGACAGGGAGTTGGTGTGTGCAGGAGCAACAGAGTGCAGGACAAAGAGGGGGAACCCAGGAGAAAAGCCCGGCATCTGCTGGGGATGAGGGTTGCCCCCACCAGGTTATTCTCTGAACAAGCTTCAAACAGGAACAAAAAGGGTGGGAACAAAACAAACAAACAAAAAAAAGAGAGGATGATGAGAAAATTGCAGTTCTGGTGTTCGCATGAAGGTGACATTTGTTGCAGCATCTCTAACCATCAATTCAGGGCTCTAAACACATGGAAGTTTTAACTGCTGCCAGAGCCTGACTATTCTACCCACATTCATTTACTCCAGCACTTCTTTCCTCTTGTTTCCTTGGTTTTTAGGGTATTTTATCCTGCTTTTTCCCTCCCTACATACACATGCATTTCCTCCCCATACCTATATATTCTTCTCCCATTGGTTATGCTATAAGTTAAGGCACCTTTAAGCCCTCACCACACACAGTGTTGTTGCCAACTGGGAATAGATGGGACTTTTTTTTGGCAGAGTTTTTCCCCATCTCAGCCTTGCTGCTGTGGGTGCACTGGTGTCCCACTGATGGGTGCAAGCACTGAGCTGTCAGCAGATGTGCTGGGTATGGACCTGGGTGGGTGTTTGTGTCCCCTGCCCCATCTGCCTGGCCCCAAATATATGTAGTGCCTATGAAATTGGATTCAACCTTGTAGGCTGGCCTTGCAAAGCTCACTCTTTCCAGCTTGGCCTCTTCACCTCCTCTAACTGCTGGCAGACAGGGCAGCGCCTCCGGAACGCGTGTGCTGTAATAGGAATCTTCATCCCTGCTCTTATGGGCAGGGTGTGGGGACAGGAATGAAAATAATTAGTCCAAAGACTTGGGTGATGAAGGGCCCTCGTCCTGACCTGCTTGGGAGGTAACTGGGAGCACAGGTCTCCCAGTGCTTCCCGGGTGAGGAAGGCTGCTTGCCTAGGGAGCTCTCGGTGAACCCCAAGCCAGTCAAACTGGCTCTCCCGTCTCGTCCCGGGCAGCTCCGAGCACTGGGGCTCTGTCAGGAGAGGGATTGCGATGGGTTATGGCTGTCCCTGGCTCAGGGAGGAGAGGACAGGCATGGGAAGGATTTGTGGGGTTCTGGCTGTTTGCAGGGCTAAGAAAATTCCCTAAGAAGCTAGGAAGCTGCCCCCTGCCTTGTGCACGGAGGTGTCTGGAACCCTGAGCCTCAGAGGTGGAGAAAGGATGGAGCATGGGTGAGAGCCCAGCAGCTCTCCTGGGTTTGCACCAGGGGCTCTCCCTGCCCCAAAGCAGCGTTGCCTGGCCCTGCCTGCACTGTTGTGAGGCCAGCAGCTCCCAGCTCTGCACGGGTGGCATGGGGTGGTGAGCCCCTTCCATGTGTGGGGCCAGCCTGGCTCCCTGCCCTCCCTGGGGATGGGAGAGGTGTTGGTGCCTGGGGAGAGGTTACATGGCTTCTCCAAAGCTGCAGCCTAGTTCTGATGGAGTCATTGCCCTTGCCTGCCCCGTGTGCTCCTGTCACTGCTCGCATTCCTGCCCTATGCTGGGGCTCCTCGCTGGGCTGAGACCTGATTCACCCAGGCAGAATATCCCTGACCGGTTGGCTGGGCAGGTTCCCAGATCTTGGGCAAGGCTGGGGATGCTTCTTCAGTGGTGTGGTTGCAGTTGGAAAGGTTCCTTCCCCCCCAAGGAGCACCTGTCTCTGCAGCTGGATGAGGACCAAACGCCCGTGGTCCTGAGCTTGTGCAAACCCTGGGCTGGATGCAGTGGGGCTCAGCTCCATCTTGGGGGGTGCCTGTGTCCCAGCAGAAGATGTGGAGGTGGTGCCTGTAACAGCGCAGGGCACTATGTAAGAACCTCAGGTCAAAAGCCATCAGCTCACATACTAAAAGCCTTCAGCGCTCTTTGGAGGCAAAATGATCATGTTTTTCTTCATTCATTAAGATTATTTTGGCTTGTGGAAAGGCTGATGGACACACAGACAGTGGTGAGCTTCCATCTCATTGAGACTGGTCCCTTTTTGCTGCAAGGAAGCTGTTGATGCTGGGATATGTTAGTGGCAAAGGCTGTTGAGCAGAGGGGCTTATGGAGGTAGTGTGCTCCTGTGGAGCAGAGTAACCCCGAGGAAGCTGTGGCTGGGGTGATGGAACGGAGATGTTTCTATAGGGGCAGTGCCAGGGAAGGGTCTGGGGAGTGGTCACAGTATCTGCAGCAGTGCTGGATGCTTTGCTGGTACAGGACCTACCAATGGTCTGCCTCACTCATCTTGGGTCCTGTGTCCTTTGGGTGGGATCAGTCTTTGCAGGAGGGCAACGAAACAGAGCAAGAGGCAGGAATTTACCCCAGGCCCCCACAGGGCAGACTCCCTGCCCTGCCTTTGCTGGGCTAGCCATGGATGCTGCATCTCCAGCAGCACGTTCTCCCTCTCAGCAATTCCCAGCCCACTTCCATCACTGGAGATGTGGGCAGGAGGCAGAGGACAGGGTTGTCTGCAGGGCCCCAGCTCCCTGAATCACCTGCTCAGCCCTTCGGTTGCTGGGACTTGCAGCTGCTTTAGCTGTGTTTACCCTTCCCCGATCCCTCTTCTCCCTTTTCCCCGGGCAGATTAAAGCCAGACAAGAAAGGGCAGATGCAGCTCCCCCTCCGCAAGTCGCTGCAGGTGAGGCGGGAGCCGCTTGGCACGCACACCTGAGCCACCTGGGCCCGCCTGCCGTCTCAACCACTCCGGGCAGGAGCAGCGGCGCTGGGCCGCTCGCCAGGGCCTGCGTGGGAGCTGGGGCTGGGGGATGCTTCGGGGAGAGGGAACAGCCCCGGCGAGGAGCCTCTTCCTGCGGCTGCAAGCGTCGAGTCGAGCCACTCCCAGTCTGGGCCGGTGGCTGGCGGCCGCCTTTGGAAATGGAGCATGAGGCCTGTAGGGTTTTTTTTTTATTGTTCCCCTTCCTCCTGCCTTACACCTCGCAGAAGGGAGGCCCTGGAGAACCAGCTCTGTCTGGGATGGGGTGGGGGGATAGCAGGCAGACCTGCCCACGCCACACAGCGAGCAAAAAGCCTTTCACATCACTGGGACTGGCCAAGAAGCACTAGCTCTGCTCCTGGCCCAGCATGTCTAATAGCTTCTGTCTCCTTGGCTGAGCCAGACCCAGACTGGTCACCATCAGAGGTGTGTCCTGGCTGGATGTTGAAACTGGCCTCCCCAGAGGGCACCCCGTTCCCTGAACGCCAGGGTGCTTGCAATGCCGTCCGTGTGCTGTCCTTGTGGGCGGCAGCGGGAGGAACGGCTCCCAGCTTGTTGCTGGTGTGCAGGAAACCTGCCTGGGAAGGAGCCTGGCTTTCTGAGGGAGCAAAACTCTGCCTGAAAACAAGACTTTCCCCTCCGATCTATTTTCCTTGCCATGAAGGAGCCCCAGTGGCTTCTACTGAAGGAAACAAAGCCTACTTTTAGTTCCACGTGCTGAGAAGCCTTTGCAACACCACTGAGAGAGTCTCTGGGTTGGTTTTGAGCCCAGCCAAAGGGCAAAAGCTCTTGATTGATTTATAGTTCGAACCTCTCTCACCCCAGAACCCCTCTCATCTGCCCAGAACTCCAAACCCTTGAAGAGCTCAGCTCCAAGGAAGGGAATATTTTGCATGTGGGCTAATTTGGGTTAAATTCAAGGCTGTTTTGATTTGCTTCAGGCAAGTGTCATTGGGCTCCTTTTGGTGTCACTTTGCTGTTACCAAGTAGATTCCTGGAGAAACAGTAGGAAGCTGAACATGTACGTACATCTCCGGAGCGCTCGGGTATTTCCAAGTGATGCAACTTCAGATTCCTTCCCCACCTCCCCCTCCCCCTTCCCCTTCGCTTCAAACCCCTTTTTTGGCCTCAAAGATCAGCTTAGGGGGTTGTGGGGGTTTTTTTGTTGTTGCTGGTTTAGACTACTTGAGGCAGAGCCTTGCCTGGTTGGGAGGAGGTGGGCAACCCTGGAGCGAGGGCTGGAGAGGGAGACGCTGACCCTTTGGGGAGCCCTTGTAGGTCTGTCTGTGGCTCTGGGACAGACTGTGTGATTGCCCCACGGTCAGGACCCATCAGCAGGTGAGAAATAACACCAGATATTTGCATGCTTGCTGAAACCCATGGATCAGGCTGTGGAACGTGCTGTTTCATGTGTGAAACCGGTTGCCTTTCCCCAAGGAGACCTCCCGATCTGTGTGTTAGAACAACAGTTTAAGTCACCCCCTGCTTGGATGCTCTGGGAAACTGGGATGCTTGCTGCAAGATCCTGGCCTTCTACCTGGCCATGGCTTCAAATTGCATGTGTCAGAGTGACACAGCAATGTGGCCCTTCATCTGCAGATGCTCTGGTGTCAGGTTGTGTTTGGTGAGGCTGTCCTCCCCAAAAACCTGCGCTGTCACCAAATGTGTGCTGATAAACCAGCCCAGAGAGGGGATGTCGTGTAGGTTTTGGTCATTCTCCAGCCCTGTAACCAGCTGGCAGGGGTGTCAGATGTGTCTTGTCTCTCTAGATGAAGTCATGTCTGATATCACTGTAATTAATCTGATTCCTTGAGGTCACGGTTCGAACTCCACCTGATTGTCTTGGGCAGGCAACACCCTTCTGGATCATCACTGGTGATGATCCTACCGTGTGAAACCTGGGAAGCAGCTGAGCGTGGTGGGGGGTCTGGACCCCACACTCTCCCCCCCAGTGCTGGGGACTCCATGTGAGTGGTTGGGGGCTGCAGCAGTGCTGTGGTTTCATGTAGGGACTTGCCTTTCTGCTGCCCACCTCCCTGCACAGCTCTGCCTTCTCAGGAAGGAAAAACAAGGTAGAGACTTGTTTGCTGCTGGGAAAAGAGGTGAGGAGAAGGGGTGTCCCTGCTATGAGACCGGGATGGTGAGGTCAGAGAGGGGAAGGAGATGTTTTCCTGTCCTCGAAAATCTTAAAAGGAAAAAAATAAATAATCCTGCCCTCCTGCTGCAGAGGACAAACCCTTCTGAAACCACCTCCCAGAAATTTCCAGCGGGGCTCAGGCTGTCTAAGCCATCTTCTGGAATAACCAGTGATGGCATCTCTAGCCCTTGTGTAGGCTGTGGGGACCCATGGTTCACCCCCTTGATGCTCCATGTGAGACTGATGTGGTTTGCTTGTCCCCAGAGCTTCATCCTCCACCAGACAACCCTCAGTGGACGTTTTCTGGGGTCCCTCCGATCCCCACCCAAAGCTCCTGTTTTCATCCAGCTGAAACAAGGTGGCTGAGGTCACGTTGTACCCACCACCTCTGACCCTTGCAAAGAGGTGCACGTGGTGGAAGAGATGGGGAACTCCAGTGTCTTGGTTCTCTATTTCCCCTGCTTGGAGACAGCTGGGCTCTTATTTCCTGCACGGCTGCAGCTCACTGCGTGGGCAATACCCCGAGCCGCGACCCTCCGCACTGATTTGGTACACGGGTGTGGGTGTAGAGCCCCAATCTCACCGTTCCCCCTGCTGCCACGTTCCTAAAGCCCCTCAGGGGAAGGAGTTTGGGTGTTTTCAGGGAACAAGAGTCGCAGTGCTGAGGCTGGGATGTGGAACAAGGGGAGGGTTTTTGTTTCGTGGCTCCGTACATGGCAGCGTGGCGAAAGGCAGAGGCACATCTCAAGGCACGCTCGTTTAACTACACTGGGAACGTCTGATTCCTGGCATGCTTATTTCACAGATTTTAGTTGCACATTTCCTGGGCAACAGCTTTGCAAATGCAGCTCTGCAGGTAGGCTTTTGAGAGGGGGGGGGGCTGAAGGAGGGGGGCAGGTGCAGCTGCGACGGCGCCGGGGAATGCTTGTGAGTGGAGGAACATGAAGCTGCTTTCCCCTGCACCTCGTGGGTTTGGGGGGTTTGTTTTCCTCCCCCTCTTCAAATGAAGAGTCAGAAAACATCTGAGACCAACACCAAGATGGAGTGGGAGGAAAAGGGAGATTTTTAAAGTCCTGGTCAAGTTAATGGGAGTAGTTTTCCATTATGGATTATGGATTTGCTCTCCTGGCTTGGCTCTGGTTTGTTGTGAGGAGCCTGGTTTGGCTCCTGCTGGCTTCAGCAGAAGCAAAGCTGGACCAAAGCGACCCTTGGGGCAAGACAGGCTCAGGATTCAGCTTTATCTCTTAATGGGCCTGTTGGGTTGTCTGTTAGCGGGTCAAATTTTGGAGCTCTGACTCAACCTGAACTTTCAGTGGCTTTTACACCTGGAGATTTAAATATCTGTCTGCAGGGGAGGTGATCACCAAACAGCATCCCTAGCTGCAACTCCTTAAAGACGTTACCTCCCCCTTTACCCCCTCCAGCTGTTATTTCCCTCCTGCTGCTTCCTACCAGCTCCACGGTGAGTCAGAAGAACGGGGACACGATGGCTCCCACAGAGCACGGAGTCTGAGAGAGGCTTTCTTCAGCTGCCAGGGGGAAAAGGGGCTTTAGGCAAAGCTGCCAGCCTTTGCCCAGGAGCCGTGGAGCAGAGCTGGAGAGCTGCTCCACCAACGGCACGCGGGAGCCTCCGGCACAAGGGAGCAGATGTATGAGCTGCCTGCCGGGGGTGGCAACGGTGGTGGTGGTGATAACATCTGGACCCACCCGAGGAGAACACATCTCCCCGTGCTGTAAGTGCAGGGTTGGGACCTCTTCGCTGCTGAGCTGCCTCTGCTCCCGCCGAGTTCAGCGAGAGTTCAGGGTGCTCTCGGCGTCTCGCCGGAGCAGGGTCCTGCAAGCCTTGGGTTTGATAGGAGCTGTGCCCGAGGGAGCGGGCTGGGACTGCTGCCTGCCAGGCTGGGAGAGTCCCTTTGGGTGGCTCCTGCCAAGTTTGTAGACAGAAACTCTTCCACTGCGAGAGGGAGTCTGCTGGAGCCAGCTGTTGGGCTGCAAAGCTCTTCCTGGGATGGAGGGGGTGGCTAAAAAAAAAAAAACCCACAAACAGCCTTTAAAAAAGAGCTGCTGTAAGAGCCAGTGAGCCCCAGGGGAGCCAGAGCCTCCCCACACCTCCCTTAGCTGGCTGGCGGGGGGCTGCGAGCGGAGCACCCCATCGCTCCACGCAGGGCTCTGGCGTGGAGACGCAGCATCATCCCCTTGCCGCAGCCGCATCGCTGCTCCGCCAGCTCCCTCTTCCCTCCCTTTCATTGCTCTTTCCTCCTCCCACGGCCCCCCACATCCTCCCCCAGCCTCAATCCAGCTTGAAAATCTCAAGGCAAATCCCACTAACTAGGGAGATTTCGCCCGGCTGCTTTCCCTGCCCTCCCCGGTCTCTCGCTCCCTTTGCCGTTTCTGGCCCTGCTGGGTTTTGTGTTTCAGTTGTTATAAATAAAGCTCCAGGCACTGATTTGGGTATACAATGACACCTTGTGTTATTAGACAGCACAGGACAGACTTTGCAAGGGGAGCCTGCTCGCCTGCCCTCCCTCTCCTCTCGCTGCCTGCGGTCTGCGGGCAGCATCGCATGCGGCTCCGGGGCTGCTGGCAGCAGGTGCTTCTTCCTCCCTGCTGCTGCCTAAAATCACAGCCCCCAGGAAAATAAAACAAGGAATGGAAGATTCCCAGCCCCTGCTTTGAACTGGAGTGGGTTTGAAAATAGGCTTGGTGGCGGGGGGGGGAAGTTTGGGACTTGAAGAAGGGAGCGTGGCAGAGAGTGATGGGGAAAGTCTGAGTTCTTGTGCATTTGCACCCAAAAAAATGTGGGTGGGAGGTGTTTGTAGGGGTGAAGCCAGGGACAGCCTTGTCCCCTGTGACCTGAGCACTGCTGGGGGGTGACCTGAGCTTGCCCCAAATTGGTCATTGTTGTGGATCCAGGCAGGATTTCACCTTGCAGCCATGGTGCCCAGCCACTGTGCACCTGGCAGAGATGGGGTCTGAGCATCCTTCCTCCCTGGGCTCACCCCATCGCCGTGTTTCATCCTCACCCCTGGGAAGGGTTTTGTCTGGCAAAGGCCACCTCATGCCAGCCACCTTCTTGTCTCTTCAGTCTCCTGGGGACTGGTGCTAGCTGGAGTGGGGGAAACTGAGGCAGATGTTGAACCCAACGTGCCCGTTTTTGGCTTCTCCCTCGGTATTTCCTCCCTTGTTTTGGTAGCAGCAGCGTGTGGCAGGGCAACATCTGCTGAGGAAAGAGGGGAAGGTAGCAAATAAATGGGGTGACAGCTTGCAGGAGGCGAGGGCAGCTGGTGCTTGGGCTGTGGGCTCAGCCTTGCCCAGCCAAAGCTCAAATGCTGCTCTGGTTTCTGGGATAAATCCCTATATTTTTCTTCCTTAGATTGTGTTGGAAAGGCAAATGCTGTGAATTTCTTCTTGGGACACCCAGCAGCGATGTCCCACAGCTCCAAAACAGTGGTTATCCTGGCTTAGCTGCCTTGGGCTCTGGCTCCCTGTGGAGAGGTCTCTGGGTGCAGAGGTTGTGGAGTCTTTAAGGCAGAGATTTCAAGGCAGGTAAGCCCAGCCTGCAGAGTTAGGGAGCTGGCCTCTTAGCCAGATTATTTTAATTCTGTTAATGACTTTTCAAAGCAGGGGTGGGTTTGGTCGCTCTGCTACCTGCTTCTGATTACTGAGCCGCGTTTAGGAAGTCAGTGAAAATATCAAAGATGGGGAATTCCCTCTTGGAAACCACTCCTGCATTGTCTGGTGTGGTTTGGGTTTGTTTTTTATTTCCCTTCTTTCCTGTGAGGTTTTATTTTGGGGTGTGAGGGAGAGGCACCCCAAAACCTCTTCCTTGATGGCTGGCAAGCACAAAGCACCACTCAGCCAGCATCATGGCTGTAGAAGCAGGTGGGGATTGTTGCTTGCAAACTGCCTGTCTGAATTCCTCCCAAGCAAGAACGTGCCATGGTGTTGGTGCCAGGATAACCACCGCTGTCCCCTCACCCATCCTCCCCACCTCGTGGAAAAGAAGGAAAACCCCATTCAGCACATGGGGTTTGGGGGTTTGTAGCTTGTGTTCCCTCTTGTTTGTGGGGATGCAGACATAAGGAGAAGGTACTAAATGCCCTCTTTTTACAGTTTGTGATGCCTGTGTTAGTTTTTAAGGTAAATAACACAAACTCTCCAATAAAATTCCAACGCCACGTGTTAATAAAGTAATGGAGATATTTAACATATGCAGTAAAGCTGCTATTCCAGAGCCCTAGGCCTGCTTTAGCAGCTGGAACAGGAGTGAATAAGATCTTTTTCTGCTTTTATTTATACACATATAATATCAAATATTACTGAGTTTTTGCTTGTTAATGTTAGCCAAAGGGGTTAAGAGAAATAAAAAGGGATTTTGCAAACATATCAGGGGAGAAAGAGCAAAAGTAGGCCCATTAATAAATGAGGGAGCTGGATTGAGCAATGATATTGAAGTGACTAAGTTACTGAGCTGCTTTTAGAATCAGTCTCCGGTAAAATCAGTGGAGACAATTAGGAGACCTTGTCAGATACAATCATGGGCTCCCAAATAGAAAAGCAGCCCATGAGGGAATAGGGAGGCCGAGAGGAATAGAGGAATGAAGCCAGAGGCTGGTGAAGTCGGAGGGCAGGTTCCTGTTGAGCCCATGTATCCGGCACTGGGATGTTGGGCTGGCAGGTCAGAGATGTCCCTGCGGCAGGGACAGACCTGCATCTCACCTGGGACATAGGAGAAATGTGAGTTGGGGTGGGAAATTCTGGGGCAAGGGGGAAAGGAGGGAGAAAAATTGGTTGAGTGGGGCGATTTCCCCCTGGCCATGTGATAGTGGTGTCCAGTGAAGGAATGGAGCTGGCACTGGGAGAGAGGTGGAGTTTACAGGCTCCCAGAATGCACCTGAAGTTAAACATTTCCTCCTGTGATGTCTGAGCCAGTGCTGTGGGGTGGCAGGGCTGTGGGAAGGAGCATGGTGTGGCACATGGGAGGGCTTGTCCTGGGTTTGAGCATGGACACAGTGCTCCATGGCCAGTTCTACCCAGTGCCTCCAGACATCTTGATGGAGAGGGATGCAGCCGTGGGTCGAAACACTGTGGTGAGGTGCTGTAAAGGAAAGATGTGAGCTGGTGTAGATGGAGGGATGGGGAGCACCCAGCCTATGGTCTGACTGCAACCCCAGCTTCATTTAGCAGATTGCATCCTCCCTTGTAGGATCTTGCTCAGTATGGTCCATGTCATGTTGCCCCTCAACAGGAGTGTGTTCAGAAAGACAGAGAAACTGAAAAATAGGGGAAAAGAAATCCCTGTTTCTTTTTTTTTTGGGGGGGGGGAGAAGAAATCCAGAGAAAGCCTGGGAAAGTCAGCTGTAAGAAAGCAGAGACAACCATGCCACCTGAAAAGTGGCAGGTGGATGTAACCACAATAGGGATCCAGAGGGAAAGAGCTTCTTGCAGAAGAACTGAAGAACTGAGAGACTTGGAATAGATCTTGCCACGGGCCTGGAGCGTGCAATGTAAGCACCGGTCCTGGTGAGGACCCAGCTCTGAAGCTGGCCATGGTCACAGAAAGGCTGAAACCTTCCATGCTGCATGTCTTGTGTAAGCACTAGAGCTGCCTTTTTATGGGTTTTGGGCAACAGATGCTGAGGCCACGTGTCAGACAGCCCTGGAGACACTCCCCTGGTTGTTTCTCTCTGGCTTGTGCTTACAGCGCTGCTTCCCGGTGCCCAAGCCTGGGCGCTGCAGTGACGTTCCAGTGGAAACCCTCTGGGAAGGGATCTGGAGGAAAGCACAGCCGTGACATGGAGCCTGAGGGATAAGTGTGGGAGGAGAAGTTAAAAGAGTTAAGGCCCTGGATTCTGCTGGTTGCTTTGTGAGGGTGTCCAGGATGTGAGAGAACAACTGCAGCCCTGGGTGCAGTCCTCAGTTAAACGATGTGTGGCATAGGCTGTTGGTTGTTCTCTGTGAAAGAGGAGTGTAAACACAAGGAAAGAGGCTTGAGGGGGTACCCAGCCTTTAGAACTTCAAGTTAAAGGTGGGTATGATGATGAGTTAACTGCACAAAGGAGAATGGAGGCTGGGTGGTGGTTAAAACTACAAATGAACCATCAGATGATGTGACTCTCAAAGGAAAGGCTGGGGGTGCCAGGTTTGGAGCCTTTAGAACACAATTCTGTGGAGCTCTCTGATTTAAAAGTGTTTTGCAGGAATGTGGTGAAGGGGTAGGTTTGCACCAGTTCTTCTCTCATTGCTTGGCCTAAATTCCTTCAGCTAAACTTGTTGGCATGGGAGGAGCTGGTTCTCACAGAGCTCAGCTGGGGTCTGCGTTGTGCGGTGGGTGGAGAAGGTCCCTTGGAGTGCCCCAGCTCCTCCTTGGTGGGAAGCAGGTTGGTTGGTTGGTTGATTGATTTTGGTGCAGAAAGATGGGGTTTAGGGATCAGAGCTCGATCCCTAGTTTGTGGCTGTTAAATGTAATCTCCATCCCTCATCTCTCCCAGCTCTGTAACAGGGATAATTACCCCCCCCTCACTCCCCGCTCTCTCATCCCACACTGTCATCCAGTGACCACACCAGTTGCTGGGATACTGGGATGGCTCCTGCTCCCCTGCATACATATAGTATTGGCCTTCAGGTTAGGAGTTATGGGAGGGGAAAACTGGGACAGCAGAGCCCAGATCTCTGTAAATCCTTGTTCCTACTGACTGCCTGATCCCACCTGTTGAAAACATTTGAAGGCAGCTGGACAAGCTGCTCCTGAGTGTTGTGGGGTTCATTTGTTATGAAACTTGAAGGAGGGGAATCACTGGTGAGGTTCCAGCAGATGCCTCCAGGAGTGATAATTTCTTGATTATTATTTTTTTTAATGCCATTGTGACTAGGAGGCTCCTTAGAGTTATAACAAGAGCAGCAGTCCTTTCTCTGGTGGGATGAGGTGTAATTGTGACTTCCTGGGTGTCTGGGGTGGAGCTGGGGTAGCTGATGCAGGGGTGAGCACTAGAGAAGTGTCTGTAGCGTTGAGATGATGCATCAGTCCCAACTCCACTGGACTTACTCAGAGTCTCATAGAGGTTGTAACTGCTGTTCAGCCCTTCCCCCTGCATCACCCCATCCCTGCTCCTCTTTCTTCTTTCTCTTATGCAAGTTAGGGAAGGGTGAGATGAGATATTAGGGGGAAGTTCTTTCCAGAGAGAGTGGTGAGGGGCTGGAACAGGCTGCCCAGAGAGGGGGTGGGTGCCCCATCCCTGGGGGTGTCCAAGGCCGGGTTGGATGGGGCCCTGGGCAACCTTGTGTAGCTCCAGGCCTGGAGGTTGGTGTCCCTGCCTGTGGCAGGGGGGTTGGAGCTCTGTGACCCTTGGGGTCCCTTCCAACCCAGACCAGTCTGGGATTCTATGATTCTAGGATGTATTTCATGCATTTTATTATGTGGCTTCCCTGCAACCAGTTTTCCTCTCTCTCCTCAAACACTTTCCCCCTCCCTTTATTCCCTGAGATGTACCAGAGTTGGTGTTGGCCACAGTGAGTTTGGCCTCGGTGCCGCAGTGCCGACAGGCAGCCCTCTCCCTGAGTGTCACTTCTGAGGCTCAGGGTGTTTTTCCCCCATGACATGACTGAAGTTTGTGTGAATCTGTTTTGGTTTAAATCTAAAGTATGCATTTGGGGGGGGGAGGTGGGTGGGTGGGAGAAGCATGCAGACCTCACCCCTCAAAGCCCAACCCATCCCCAATCCAGACTCATTCCAAAAGGAAAGGCAAAGAACAACCTGATCCCTGTTTCTTCCAAGTCTCATGACTTACAGGCAGCCTTTGGGGCTATTCCTTGGTGGTGGGCTGCCTGATGGATCTCAGCTTCTGGAGGATAGACATTTCTGGTGGTTTGGGTTCCTTGCCCTCCTCCCCCAAAGCCACCAGAGCAGCTCCTGGAGGAGGACAGCTTGTTGGCCTCAGTGGCACCACACACACTTAGTCTCATGTGAGCCCGTTTTTGGGGTTGGAAGCATCAGCCAAGCTTTCCCTGTGTGGCTGACCTGCCTCTGCTGCCTGCCCTCTCGGCGCTGTCTCCTCTTTCTGGGTGGCCCTGCGTGGCTAACTGGCAAGCCACTCACCTCAGCAAGACAACAAACCCTGGGACTTACAGAGCCACTAGCACACGGCTGAATTTTACCAGATTTGGCCCTTTTTCTCTAGCCTGGAACCTGGCAGGATGTGTGTGACCCCGAGATGTCCCCAAGAAAAACCATCCACCTCCTCCCAAGGGGCGCGTAGCTCCTTCCCTGCCTTGAGTTTCCCATTTAAACACCATTCCCTGCCAGAAGAGACAAATCCCTTGCACGACCCCAAAGCTGCCAGCTACCCAATTTCACCATGGTTGGGTACCCAATACAGAACACCCACCAGAAACCCAGCGCCCACCCATCCCTTCCACCCCGCGCTGCTCCCTGTTGCAGCCCGCCGGAGCTGGGAGCTGGCTGGTGAGCCAGGGAAAAAAAGAAGCTGCAGCAAAAGATGGAACAAACAGAATTTTTTTTTGCATCTAGAGGGGGAAGCACAGAGCTAAAAATAAAACGGGAAGATCAGTATCTGTCAGGCTGACGGCGGATTGGCTCTTTGGAAATGCATGTAATTACCAGGCTGTAGGTAGACATTTGCATGGAGCGAATAGCAAGCTACTGAGACAAGGTTATGCTTTAACCTTTAAGTCCTGGATCTGCTGGAAAAAACTAAGACAGAACTGCAGGAAATTAACTTAAATTAATGGAGTTGCTGTGACTGTGCCACATGTTACTTCAGTGTGTGTCACTTCACGGTACACCATGTCTTGCTGCCTCCGTGCCCTGGCTCCTGGAGGAGTGAGATGCTTTTGGAAGCAAGTTTGGCATGCGTGGATCTCCTCCCTCCCTCCCTCGTTTGGGGATTGGGTTTGACTGGGGAGAGGAGCTGTGGCTTTTTTTGTGGTCCGTGCGCCTCCTTTTGTAGCATCCTTTGAGCTGGCGGGTTCCAAAGGGCTTGAAGGAAATTTGGGCACAGGGGTCTTTGTCCTAGGGGAGGCTGCGGGGCTGGGTGGTGGGTGCAGGTGAAATCCAGATGTGCTGCTTCACAGCCAGGGAGGGGATGTGTTTGGGGGCGACACAGATGTTCTGTTGAGTGCCTGGAGCCTGAGATCTGTGCACAGAGCTCTGCAGGCACTATTCAGTGCTGAAATTGTATGGAGGAGAGTGAAGATGGTGCCTCTGTGTGGGTGTGCAGTGCTCAACTCTGCCAGTGCAGAACTGGTCCGGTGAAAGACACACAGAGGAACCAAGACCATGCCCAGATGCTCCCACTTGGGGCTCCCATCAGTGCTCTGATGCCTCTATGCTACCTCCTTACCCCCAGGAGATCTTGCTCTTGCTGCTGCACATCATCCTTGGGGCAGGGGGCAGGGGCAGGCTGGGGATGTTTGGTGATGGGAGCAGGACATCCCACCAGGATGGGAGATGGAGATGCCATGGGCATGTTTCTGGTTCCCAGCTGGCACAACCTCTAGAGCTGCTGCTGCTGTGAGGTGCAGGTATGAGCAGCTGGGTCAAGCTGAGGATGGAGAGGAAGGAGTTGGAAAACATGAGGCTTTGAAGCTTGTGGTGACACCTTGCTGTCTGTTGTCACTGCGCTGCCTTGAACTGTGGGTGTGGTTTGGAGAACCCAATTTTTTCCAACCTCTTCCCTGGCTGTGATGACCAAGCAACACTTGTTTCCAAAAACTGCTGCCTTCCTCCTTCCCAGCTCGGGGACAACTCTGTCCACCGTATCCATGCTGTTGCTTGGCTCGAGCTGACTGTGCTCTGTGTGTGTGTGTTTGCAGCAGAAGCTGAAAGCAGCAGCAGTGTTGTGGGACCAGCTGGTGCAGGGCACAGCCGCTCACCTCCCCAACGGGCTAGGCCACCGGGAGCTCAAGCTGCTCCGCTGGCTCCCCGTCAGCTCCCGGATCCAGTGCAAGGCTCTGGCCCTAATCTTCAAAGCCACTAATGGAGGACGTGCCAATGGCATCAAAGGCTGAATTTTGTTCTGTGAGCAGCACAAGCTGCTCCTCTGAGACGGTCCAGAGCATGAAGGCTGGAGGAGACCTAAGAGAGCAATCTCAGCTGGCTGGGATGTGGCAAGGGGTGGCTGGTGGTCAGGGCTCTTTGGCCTGGATTCAGGGATGTTGCTGGCGGTTCTCTGCTCTGGGCGATGTTGGACCCAGGTTCAGGTGCTTGAACACCATGAAATCCTCCAACCTGGTGCTTTGAGGGGTTGGTGCTGAAGGAAGCTGGAGCTTTGTCTCTCTGCCTCTAGTGACCCATCTGTGAAACGCAGATAAGTGCTGCCCTGCTTCTTGGGGCAGTCAGAGGACGAGCACATCGCAGACTGTGAGACCTGTGAATTTGGTGACAGCCTAGGATGTACTTTAGGCATGGGGGAGCAGTCTTCTGGGCAAGGCTGGGCAAATCTGAGTGGTGCTCATCATTAGGGAACAACCCATCCTCCTCTGTGTGCTCCTTTAGCAAATGAAGGGACCTTCATCCCCCTGGCCAGGCATCAAACCCAGCAGGTATCTGGTCCCAAAGGCAGTGAGTGCTGCTGGAGACTCAGCAAGGGGATGTTGTAGCACTGGATGAGGAAGGAGCTCACATGCTCCAGCAGTGACCTGGGATAAAGCCCCCACAGTCTTTCTGCCTGGTTAGGTGGGGGATCAAACTGTTGGTGATGAAGGTGAGGAGAGGTTTGACTCTCCATGGGTTTGCCCTTCATGTCTCCATCTGCTGAAGAGTTAAAATAGATGTATGTCTCCTTGAGGAATGCTCTGCTTTATGATTGTATAAAAGGGACATGAGGTTCAGGTCTGCCATCCTGCTTTGTTCTTAACTCCAGCTGAGTCACCTGCCTACCTGGACCTGTCTTGGAGCAGTGGGGACTGAGGCAGCTTCACACACTGATGACACTGTTGTCTTGTGGTTGTCCTGGAGTCAGATCTTGGAAAACTTTCCCTGCCCAAGAGCACCCCACGCACCGAGCTCTTTGGAAATCTTGCTTTGATGGTTTCTTCCCCACCTTTTTTGGAAATCCCCCTTTTAGATGCCTTCCTCTTTGAGCTCATTGCTTTTTCCTTCAGCCAGTGGTGGTTTTAACTTAGGGTGCAGCCTAGGAAAGGAAACTGGAACACCCTGTCTTACCTACAGGCTTCCCCTGCACACGGTGTAGACAGACCTTGAAGACAGCCAGTTGTGCCTGGTTGTTTTTCCAGCTCTGTGAGTTGGGTTGATAAAAGCTATGGCCTCTCCCTGCAAACTCCAGGCTCTTTTGGGGTTTTTCTTTGGGATATTGGTTTCTCATCAGTAAGCAGGAAGACAGAGCCCGTCCCTCGTTACAGCAGCGCAAGGCAGAGTTTAAGGTGGACAGATGTTTTGAAGGAGAAGGGATGTCTGACATGGATTTTGGAGAGGGAGGTGCTGGCAGCAGGAATGGCCACCAGGTTTCCAGTGTGCCCTTGTGGAGCATGCACGAGGAAAGGTTTGTCACTGTCACTTGTCCCTCGGTCCTAACAAGCTGCTTGTTCCCATGGGCTTTACTGTCACTGTGTCACCTCCTTTTGGGGTTCCTGCTTTTGTCAGGGATCCTGCTTGTGAAATCCCACAGGACTGAACTGTCCCCAGAGCCCCAGCCACAAGAAAGTGCCCCAGGGCTTGGCAGGGGGGACAGCAGAGGTGGCTCCTGCTCTGCCCCCTCCATGGCTGCTCACACAGGGAGGGCTGAGCAGCTCTCAGAGCAGTTCTGGGTACGTCGGTTTGAAGCACCTTCCAGTTGACTTTCAGATGTCACACTGACAACTTGCTGTGGGCCATCCCCACAGTTTGGTGTGCCCATATCTGCCCAAACTAACTTTACTTGCCTTGGCAGCAGGGTGCGACCAGGTCTGAAGACCAGGTGTGCCAAGCTCCATCGCTCTTGGAGAGGGTATGCATAACCACCGTGTTGAGGATGTTCCCTTTGTGGTTGCCTATCTCCAGCAACCTCCACCAAGAAACCCAAGCAAGGTGACATACCCTCAACTTAGTGTTTAAATAGCCAGGGTGGTTTTATCCTGAGCCCTCACCATCCTGTGCCCCTATACTCGGCACTGGTGAGACCTCACCTCGAGTGCTGTGTCCAGTTCTGGGCTCCTCACCATAAGAAGGACATTTTGGTCCTGGAGCGTGTCCAGAGAAGGGTAACCAGGCTGGGGAAGGGGGTGGAGAGGAAAGCCTCTGAGGAGCAGCTGAGAGAGCTGGAGGTGTTCAGCCTGGAGAAGAGGAGGCTGAGGGGAGACCTTCTCCCCACCTCCCCTGCCCTGCCAGGAGGGTGCAGAGAGGTGGGCGATGGTCTCTTCCGCCAGGGGACAGGAGATGGGACAAGGGGCAATGGGCTCAAGCTGCACCAGGGCAGGGTCAGAGCAGATGGGAGGGAAAAGTTCTTCCCTGAAAGTGTTGTTGGGATGTGGCACAGGCTGCCCAGGAAGGGGCTGAGTCACCATCCCTGGTAATGTGTTTAGAAGGTGGGTAGATGAGGTACTCAGGGATATGGTTTAGCATAGGACAGGAATGGTTGGACTTGATGATCTTAAAGGTCTTTTCCAACCTCGTGATGCTGTGATTGATTCTGTGTCCCCACCTTCTCACCTGGGCTCTGCATTTCCACACCAGGCCCTACCCACAGCCTTACCACAGGTGCACTGTGCTGTGCTTCAGATGCATCATTAGATCCAGCTCGTTCCTGGGATCAATCCCCACCACTCTAAACCCAGGTCTCCACAAGGCTGGGAAAGGCAGGGGTGCTGTGACACCGCCGCTGGCCTGGTCTGAAGCACGGAGCGCTAGGCCCGGTCTGGCCTTTGGGGTGTCCTTGTCGCTTTTGACGCAACACAACGTTCGTGTTTCTGTGGAAATGAACCAAAAGAATGAGGGGAAGTGCTCCCAGACTCATTTTTAACGAAGATCCTGACGTGTGGACAGATCCTTTGTCCAGATACGAATGTATTTATGCCGGTGGCACCTTGCCAATCATACAGCTACCTACAGGGTTTGTAACGTGATAGCAGCGCGTCCAAGTAAACCTGGAGTACAAAGGACTGAGAGACCAGGGTTTGGCCTTTCCTTCCCCTGTTCTTCGTGCGGTTGCACTGGCTGATACCAGCTGGGGAGAGGTTGCCTTTGGTATTCTGTGAGGGTTTTTGTGTTTAAAAGGAACAGGAGGCTCCAAGATTCAGTGTTGGTTTCACACCCACCGGACCGTTGCGTGAGGGGTGCCGGGCACGATGGAACCCTGAGCTTCTCCACACTCAAGATGCTGGGAAGAGGATGAAACTCCCAGCTTTCCTCTTTTGTCCCAAATAGTTATCTGAAGGAATTTGTACTATTTTTACTGTTTGTTTTTGTTTCTCCCCTCCCCTTTTAACTATGCACCTTCGCGTTTTCGGCGGGCCCTGTCACTGGGGTATCTCCATTTGGACTTTGAAACAGATGACTCGGCTTCCTGGTTGTTTAGAATAGTTTTAAGTTATTTTTGCTCTCCAGCCCCATTTTCTATCATCATGCTGCAATTACTGGAGTGCCGGCTCTGCAGGGGAACACTTGCTTCTTTTAAACAAATGGTTTCCTTTGGAATTAAAAGGAAAAAAAAGAGTTTATGGAAACATTTCTGTGGGCCTTTGATTATTAATTTATTATGAAGGCTCTAATTCTATCTGACAAAAAGAACCAGACCCTGAAATCTTAATTTTAGAAGACCTAAATTTGGAGGCAACTTTTGAACCCCCAGTAGTTTCTTTTAACGTGGACTTTGGTGTCTCTTTCTTTTTAAAGGGCTGATCTGCCTTGTGCTGCTTGGTTATGTGGTTAATCCTGTTGGGCCTGATCCGATCGGTCTGGCGCTGGAGCGAAGGGAGCAGGGCTGAATGCTGGTGTGGGAGATCTGATCTCAGGAGGGAGGGAGGGAGGGCAGCGTGGCCCTGGGGCGATGGGGCTGGCTGACACCCCTTGTCCCCAGAGCTGCTGCCAAAGCCACAGGCTCAGCCCCTGGGTTTCAGGGATCCTACCTGCACTGGGAAGGGCTCTGTCTGTTTTCTCCACTTAATAATAAGAAAATAATTTTAAGGAAAAAGGGGAGGAAATGTTTGCGGACACATTGGATCCATGAATGTGATTTTTAAGCTGCTGGAGCTGTGTTTGGAGACTGCTCAGGCCAGGCTGGTTTCCAATGGGGGTCTTGCAGCCCTGCCCAAGGCATTTTTGGCCCGTTCACATGGGTTGAAGTAACGGCTGGTTGCTGTTTTTTCAGCAGTAAGGTGTGCTGGTACCTGCTTTGGAGGTGACATGCCACCTCCTCCTGCACTGGGTCTCAGGGATGGATGTGCTGGCTCTGCCTTGCTGGGAGAGCAGAGCCCAAGTGTCTGCTGAGACAAGGGACAGAGAGGGCTGGCACAGCCAGGCTTTCCCTGGGCACCCTTGGGTGTGAAACAGCTCCTGATAGGTGCAAGTGCCTATGTGCAAATTCCTGCCTTTGAGCTACAGAGAGATTGACCCCTGCAGCAGAAGACCCTCCCCACAATGGATTTCTCCTCTGACAATGTGATGGGAAGCCCTCCTCACCACCACTATTTTAAGTGCCACAAATGGAGGGGCTCAAAGCGCCCGCTGCCTGGGGCATAGAATAAACCTTGCCAGGCTGTGGCTGTCCCTGGGCTCCCCACAGGACCCTGCTGAGACCATCTTGCAGGGCAGGGGTCTCCCAAGGGCTGACCCCAAGGAGAAGGGTGCCTCCGAGACCAGGGACGGCTCCAAATCGCCTGGGGCTGTGCTGGCTGCTGGGCCTGTTGATGGCTTTTGGCCAGGAGTAAGGATGGTCCCCAGCCTTCTGTTGGGCCCTGGGAAGAGGAAGAGGAGGGCTGTGTTCCCAGGGATTTTTTAGGGTATTGCTGGGATTCTTTTACAGGGAGGGAGGGATGCAGCAGCAGTATGCTTGGCCTGAGGGTGGATTCCTTTCTCCTGCTCCCTCATGGCTCTTGAGGAGCCTCTTGGCTGTAGCTGGGAAGGGGTTAAGGCTTCATGGCTGGCCTGGGAGCTGCTGCTGGCTGCCTCTGTTCCCCTTCCGGGGCTGCTGGGCTGAGGTTTGCTGGTATGCGTGCAATGCGGCGCCGGCCAGCCTAGAGCACCCAGCCCTCTCCGGAGCTCTGCGAGCGCCTTCCCGGCATGGCCTCCCCTCCCCTGGCTCGTTCCTCCAGCGCTGAGTGATGGGGCTGGGGATCAGGGACCTGCTGGGAGAGCAAGACCAGGGGCCAGAAGAGATGGGTTGGAAAGGAGTGGAGCTGCAAAGCAGCAGCCTGAGCTCTGCTGCTCTGCTCGCCCGCGATGCTCTCATGCAGGGGAGCGTCTTTGGGCACATCCTTGTGCTGGCCTGAGGTTTTCTAGCTCATCTGTGCTCGTGTCCTTCGCCCCTGCAATGCCACGGGCTGGGGATGGGAAGGTGGCAAAGGGGTTTGGCAGCTTCAGCAGGGTTAGACCTGACAGGGAGCTGTGTTTTGGGCACGGTCCTGCTTCCCAGGGCAGGGGAGAGGGTTTAGTGCAGACGCAGGCAGGAGCTGGAAAAATTGCAGCCACAGCAGTAGTATTCAAGCTGAAACGTGGTGAGAAGCCTTGGAGGGAGATGCAGACTTGCAGGGAGATGCAGATCGCCTGGAGTTCTCTCTCTGCAACAAAAATTTATGTCCCTTATATAACTGGGGAAAAGCAAACAAAGAAACTTGTCTCCAAGTGGGAACATCATGTTACTGGGAGAAATCCCACAGCAAGAGCGAGACCTCGGATTCACTGGCAGGGCTGTTAACTCTTCAGCAGAAGGGCAGTGCTGTTACTGCTAAACTGAACCAGCTCCTGAACATTCCTAAAGGATTCTGCAGGGGGGGGTCCCTAATTTAGGCAAATGGCAGGACTACATTTTTCCTCTGGAGCTTTTTGGGGTTCAGTGGGGGCTGCTTCTGCTCAAGGGCAGCTGGCTTCACCGTGCTCCCTCCCTGCTCTCCCACCAGCCCAAACTTCTGCTGTCACTGAAGGGCTGTGCTTTACCTTTGATCTTCACACAGCGCCGCCGCTGACATTGGCAGGGACCCGTCTTGCAGAACCAGGGCTGTTCCACTGTGCTAATTTTGGAGTCTCAGATAACGGAGCCTCTCCAAAAATGTCATTTGGGGCCGTTGACGGGGTGAGTTTGACACCACTGAGCTCCGCTGGGATGCGTGTCCTGCGGGAGGAGGACCTGGCGCCCGTGGGAGGTGGCACGCTGCGTCACTGGGGAGGCTCGTGGACCAGCTTCTTAGCAAAAGAACTCCCATTTTTCTACCTTGAACTACCCCAAACTGACAGATAAAGACACAGAACCACAAGGTTGGAAAAGACCTTTAAGATCATCAGGCCCTTGGCCCCTGGTTGCCCTGGATTGTCGGGCTGATGCTGAACCAGGATCTCAGAAAGAGAATAAGTGTGTGTGTGTGTGGGTGTTTTGGATTATGGTTATGCCATAACTTATTAACTCAAATTAAGATTAAAAAGGAAATAGATTTATCAGGGAGGTGCAATAGACCTGTGGCACTAGACTCGATTGTGAGGGGGTTTTCTCTCAGCACAGGCAATTATCAAGTTCATCCCCTTTGATATGAGCCTAATACCAACACGTTCACTGATCTATTTATTATTATTATATACTTGCCCAGCAAGGACTTGTTCAGTAAGTTGGTTTTCTGCCTTGTCAAACTCCACTGCCTCTTGTTTCCCTGTTTCTCCAGCAAGGTGGGGTGGGATGGGGACAGTTTCTGGGTGGAAATCCCAGCGTTCCCTCTTTGAGATTCCCACCACAGCCCTTCCACAGGGGCATCCCTATTAAAAAAAATAATCGTTATAAAAAATTTAAAAATCCAATCAGCATCTAATGAACAACCCAAACTGTTTCTGAGTTGTCACTTGCTATTTGGGATGGGGGTCACTCTCCTGGGTGTGTGGATGAACCCACCCTCCCTGATCATTTGTGCTTGTAAATCCTCAGCAGCTGTGGCAGAGGGGTGGGATTGTGGTGCAGCAGCAAGCAGACAGCTCAGCTGGTGCATGTTGCCACTGTAGTCTTACTTTGGGGGGGGGGGGGGGGGGTGTCTTCCCTTTCTTGAAGGGAGTAGGGCCTCTGTGGTGCAGTCTGTGCATGTGTGTGTCCGTGTGTCTCTCCTCCTCTCTCCATTTGTCCCCGCCTCCCCCTGTTTTCTACCCAGCGACGAGTTGCAGTTTCTGAAGGGTAGAGCTCCTGCACAGCTCCCACAAGCCTTGTGAAGATGGGTGGGTGGGTAAAGAGGAGAGACTTCAGTGCTTGGTAGCTGCATATGGGAGCTCAACCCTTACAAGACACCAGAGAATCCACACTAGAAAAGCCACTGGGTGTTTCATTTGCCTTCCCACCCTGAAACCACCCTGCTTGGAGGGGCTGGGGGTGGTAGGGAAGCAGAGGCGAGTTACAGCTGCTGGGCTGGGTGGACCTGGAAGAAGTTTCTGGGGGTTGGTGGGGAAGGTTCCCAGAGAGCGGAAGGGAAGGGAAGGGAAGGGAAGGGAAGGGAAGGGAAGGGAAGGGAAGGGAAGGGAAGGGAAGGGAAGGGAAGGGAAGGGAAGGGAAGGGAAGGGAAGGGAAGGGAAGGGAAGGGAAGGGAAGGGAAGGGAAGGGAGGCTCTGGACAGTGTTTCCCACAGGAGCTGAAGGGTCAGACCCCATGGGGTGGTGAGGCTCAGTCAGCAGGAGGTGGTGCCTGCAGTAACAGGATGTGATGCTTGAGTGGGAGGCATGTCTGGTTGTCTGTCTGCAGCCTCAGGACCTTCAGGGATGGATGGATGAGCCTGGCAAGCTCCTGGCTTTCCAGAGGGGACCATTACAGGATGAAGCTGGGAGGATGTGATGCAAAGCAGCAGCTGCTGATGCATCCCCGTGTCCCACCCTGAAAGGACCTTTACGCTTTGCAGGCTTGGAGCACACCAAGGTGTTTGTCCTGGTGGATCCCATCCTGACCTGATCCTGGACCAATTTGTTGTCCACCTTCGCTCTCCAAATGCTCCTAGTGGTTTTTTGGCACCGTGGTTGGGAAGTGAAGCCTGACACAAGTAAATATGTTGACAGCCTGTTTTCAGCCGGCAGGGAATGTAAATTATCTCATTTGAACAAGGCTAACGCAGAATCAAGCCGTTGGTCCCAAATATCCCTTCTAAGTGCAGATGAGAAATATTCATGGCATCTTCACTCCCAGAATATTGCTTTTATCTTTGTGGTTCCTTGAGTGGCAATATAAAAGTTACTGATTTTGCACTTTTTATGCATCTGAACCTGCAGACTTTGAAATCAGTAGGTTTGCCTGCGTGCTTTGCCTCGTTAGATCCACACCCTTGCAGGCACCTAGGAGTGATCTACTCTGTAAGCCCTGATGTATTTGCCTTGGATATAACATCCTATCTTGGGAACATCTTTAACCAGGCCATTGGGATGAGTGGAGGTGAGATTAGGTTGGGTTCTTCCGTGGTGAGGTAGATCCTGAGGATGGGAGATACGTGTGTGTGTGTGTGTGTGGTGGTGTGACCCATGCGGTGCAGGCAGCCAGCCTGGGGTAGGGTGGATGCAAAGCTCCACGCTCAGCCAGCAAAGAGACTCCCAAAAATCTTTGTGCCAAAGCCCTTTAGGGGAGCTGCACTCTCCAGGCTCATCTCCTTTCTTTCTGGAGCTCAACATAAGTGGGATCACACCCAGGGCCAAAAGTGGGATGTGTGGCTTGGTACTCACTGTTCAGCCAGAGAAGGTCCTGGGATGCAGAGGTTGGGCTTCTTTGGCACATCCTGGTGTCACTTGTGTCTTCAGTGGCTCAGGCCATTTCAGGGAGGTCTCTGTGCTGCCCTCACCCCAGGGCTTGGTTGAGGTGAACAACCTGGAACAGGCTGCCCAGGGAAGTGTTGAGTCACCATCCCTGGATGTGTTTAAAAAAAGGGTAGATGAGGTACTTAGGGATCTGGTTTAGCTTAGGATGGGAACGGTTGGACTTGATGATCTTAAAGGGCTTTTCCAACCTTGTAATTCTGTGATTCTGGAATATCTTGCTCCAGCTCAAGCAGGGAGCCCTGGGGTTGGCTCATGATGGGGGAAAGAGGACTGAAGGCACCCACCTGCCCTGCTAAACCCAGGGCTGAGGCAAGAGGTGGAAACTCCCACCGGGATCTCCCCCTTCTACACAACAACCTTTGCACAGCCGATCTTTGCGAGCCACAGCAGAAGGTCAGGTTGTCTCCAAACCTTGACTGTGTTTGCAAGAGAACGTCTCTCTGGCTTTTCTTTTCTTTTTTTTTTTGCTCCATAACAGGGTTTTTTTTCCCCCCCTTTAAGAAGGCAGAAGATTGATTCCCTTGCAGGGCGCATCGCCCAGGCGAGCCATGTCCAAATGGTTTGCACGTCTGCATTTTTTACTGCTCTCCTTTAATATGTATGCAAATGCAGTCTCTCCTGTCCTCACTCTCTGTGTGGGTTTGCACAGTCAGGAGCACATTCCCATTACTGCTGCCCATCTCCTGCTCCGCTCTGCATTCGAGGAGACTGCCTTTGAAACGCTGATAGATGGAGGTGCAAGAGAGGAAAAAAAAAAGAGAGGAATGAAGGAGGTTTTTTTCCCCCTCCTCTAATTTCTTTGCTGGGGGAGGAGGGCTGAAGGTGTTGGGAAACCAGAGGAAGGAGCTTGAAATACATGCAAAATTGTTTATTGGGAGAAAGGCAGCGAAGGGGAGGGTTGGGGCTGGGTTTGGGGTTGGGGTAGGGGGGGCTCCAGCTTGCCCAGCGTATCTCGTATGCTGTTCCATTTCCAGAGCGTCGGCTCAGAGGGTTTTAGCTGGAGGTTGGGGGGGGGAAATCCAAGCCTGGGCAATAATCTTGTGATAGTGGAAATATTCAGCTTTTCTCCTGATAAATAGACACGTGTTGGAACTGAAGTCAGGGTTTCAGGCCTGGGAAGCAATGTTGGCTTTCTATTTTTTTATTTAAATAAATAAGGAGTGAGGAGTCTGGAGTTGTTCCCTGCAAAAGGGGCAGCGTGTGGCTGCTGCTGCTGCTTTCTTTTCCTTCCTTTTTTAATTGCTGTATTTTTCCAAAGCACTTCAAACCCCACACCAGGGAAACTTGGCCTCTCACATACCCAGGGCTGTGTTTGTAGAAGTAAAATGGGAAACTCCAGGCCAATAAATGTGGGAAGCACCTTTGGAAGCGTGGCCAGGAGTGGGGGGAGATCTTCCTCTCCCCAAGTGATGGTACTTTTTAAAGCCAACGCTGTCTGAAGTTGCAGATCTCCAGTTTCTGTGTCTTCTTGGGAAGGCTGAGGAGGTCCTTGCTCTTGGTGTGGGAGGCAGGGGATGACATATCCTGCCATCACCCATCTAACTCCAGAGGGGAAATGGAGGTTCATGCTGCATCCCACCCCCGTTTGGTGAAATTTAGGTCCTTTAAATAGGAAAAGGTACCAATTTTTCAGGTGTATTTTAGGCCCTTCAAATCATTTGTGATTTTAGTCGTTAAACACAAAACACCTTTAAAACCTGGCTGCTTTCTGAACCCCAGCACAGAGTGCCCAAGCCTTAATTCAGCGAGGAGGGAGGGAGCTGGACCCCGTGCCCTAGGGTGGGGGGTGGCTGAGGGCAGCCCCCTGCTCCTTGTGCCCCCCCGGAGCAGGGATAATACATCTGGGAGCAGGGATAATACCTCTGAAACCAGATCTTTCCCCAGCTCTTCCAGGAGTTCACAGACAAAGCACTTTCCTTTCCAGAAGCCAAAGGGCCCTGTGAGCTGGGAAAGCCCCTCTGCTGTGGCAGGGGCTTGTCAGATGTGTTTACTTTTGCATCTCCAAGTTTTGCAAGAGCGTTCCTGGTGTCCCTGGGTGTTGTGAAAGCCCCTTCCAGGCAGGGGCACAGCTATGCCCATGCTGGGAGACAGGCAGGAGCCACGGCAGCCGCAGACCTTGTGCTGGGGGCTTTGGTCTGTGGAACTCAGACCTTGGCTCTGCTTGTGGCACAGGTTAGAGGCACCGAGGGGTGATGTTTGGGAGGGTGTTTGGTGTTTGGAGGTGCTTGGTTCCTGTGGTGATGTGCAAGAGCTGGTTTCTTTGTGTGCAGCTGAGGTGATGAGCTCTTAGGGGCTGCCTGCTCCTGCCTCTACCTCCCCCATGCTCTGGGCAAAAACCCTGCCCTTGGCAGTCTTGAGACACGCTGAGCTGCTGGCAGAGGTGAGTCCACAGCCCACATTTAGGGCTGACTCCTGATGCAAAGGGCTGTTCTTTCTGCTTCTCCTGTTCCCAGCACCTTTGGAAGGCTCATCCTGTCCTGTACCAACAGCTGTGGTGTTGGAGGGGGCAAGTTGGGGGCTGCCAGGGGCAGCTCCAGCTCTCCTGTTCTCAGCTGCCCCTTAGTTCCCCTCCAACGTTGTTTGCTGCGAGGTGAATCCCTCGTGCCGCCGTGACCTCACTCCAGTGGGTTTGTGCTGCTTCTGATCACAGACTCCAAACTTCCCCTGTTAGTGCTGCTTTTCTAACAGCCTCCTTTTTATTGGTGAGAAGCTTCGTGGAGCCTTTCTACTTCCTTCATCTCTAAATTGTCCTCTACATAACGAAGGGACCGTTCCGACTCCGTTTTGATGTGTTTGTCGCCCAACAGATGTCTGGGTGGTTAAAGTGCCCCCTGAGTACAAGTATCCTGTGTTTGTGAGCTCTTTGATAGTTGGTTCAGGAATCTTTTTGTTCTTTCTTTCTCTCCTCCAGTCCTGGGGGTCTGTAGCAGATGCCTGCTGCAGTCTCTCCTTTGTTTTCCGCTCCTGATATCCGTGCCCACAGTGTTCTTGTTCTACCCTCTCCCTTATCAAATTAGATTATCTCCTTCTTGTGAGTCCTTTCAGCACGTGTGGCTGTGCAAAGGCACCGTTGACATGTCAGGTCGTGGTGTTGTGTGCCTGTTGCTCACATCTCTGATTCTCCATCACACCTTTCCAGGACCTTAGGACCAAGCTATATGTAATGGTACCAGCAAAAGCCAGGCCAGCTAACTCCTCTTCCTGCTTGCAGCCAAATCTCAACACCCCTCTAATCTCAACACCCCTCAAATCTCAACTGCCACATCACCCTGTGTGGGAACCCCCCAGCCCATTTTGTCCTGATGCTCTGCACCACATCACTATGACCCTCATGCCATCACTCTTCCTTCCACCTGTCTCCAACATCTCCTCTTGAGTCCTGGACTTTGCTGGTGGCATCTAAACATCTTCTTGGTGTGACAGGATGCTCTTTGCCTTGACTCCCTGCCTTTCCACTGGCTTTCCCTGTTTCCACGTGTGATCCAGAAGAATCTCTTTGTTATTCTGTCCTTCCTCCCCGTCACAAACCTGTGTTTCTGTTCAATCTTTCATGAAAAGGTCTGAGACTGAAGGTGAAATGTGATAACAGTCTTCAAAAATATGTCAGTGGCAGCTGCAAACAGGAGAGGAATAAACGATTCTTCGTGTCCTGTGGTGGGTAGGACAAGAAATGATGGGCTTAAACTGTAGCACAAGGGAGATTTAGGTTTGATGTTTGGATATCCTGGGGGTGAAGCACCGGAGGAGGCTGACTGGGGAGTCACTGGAGGGGCAGGTCAGATGAGCAGCTGTCAGGAGAGGCTGAAGGGGAGTCGAGGGGATAGCAGGGTGATCCAGAAGATCATTTTTCATCCTCTCCAGCCCTTTCACCTCCCCTTCCATATGCTGGAAGCCTCCAGCTAGGCAAGGGGCTTTTTGTGGCTTGCTCAGCCAGGCTCATGCCTTTCTCTCTCCTTGGTTTTTGTCTCTATTGCAGCAGTTCTGGCAAATGCAGTTGCAGCAAGCCTGGAAAAAGCCACAGCGAGCCTCTCCTCTCAAAACCTTTCCTTTGTGCTTGGTGGCTCTTTTCAAACCCCATATTGCTGGTGGAGATGATGGCAGCTGGGCAACAGTGACCAAACCAAATGTTTGGCTGCACCCAGGAGGGTCCAGACGGAGTCTGGGGGCAGCCTTGGAGATGCTGCTCGAGGCCCTTGATGGGAAGCTGCTGCCAGCGTGGCAGTTGGGGTGTGTTGGGCACGTGCTGGTGTGTAGGTGGAGGTGGGAAGGTGAGGATGGCTCCTGGAAGGGCTGTCCCAGCCGGCGGTGCGGGGCTCCCGGTCGGCTCGGCTCTTCGGCTGGCAGTGGGAGTGCAGGAGTGTGGGCAGGAGGGAGAGGTGTCACTGCCTGCTTCTGTGAGCCAGCCCTCAGCCCAGGATGCAGGGGGAGTCAGGGATGCAGGGGAGCCAGGTCGCAGGGCTCCTTGCAGAGCTCCCCATGCCCAGCTCCTCAGAAGGACACTGCAGGGCAGCCAGGGGGAAACTGCTGGCTTTGCCATGACCAAGATCTGGGGGCTCCATCCAAACCTGGGGTCCGGTGCAGGAGCAGCCACGCTGTCTCTGACACCTCTGGCCAGGAGGTCACCGAGTCCCCTGGGCACCTTCAACACCCACCTCCCCTGACCCTTCCCCATCTGGCACCACCGTGGCCGTGTCAGGGTCCAGTTGCATCCACTCTGTGTCCCCGCTTCCCTCCCCAGTCCTCCCTGCCTCCTCTCCCTGGGGTGCTGTGCGGGGTCCTGGTCAGCTGTGACACACACCCCCCCCTCTTCACCCACCCTGCAGCACCATCCCCTTCCCAGCTCCCTAGCAGGAGAGGCAGGCAGGGAGAAACAGGCAGATGAATAATTTATTATAACGATGCAAAATAGGGGTTTAAAACTCTCCCCGTATAAATATTTATTTTTGACTCGTTAGAGCCGCAGCCGCCTCCACCCCCCCACTCCCCCCTCCCCAATCCTTCCCCTTCTCCTTCCCAAAGCCCCCCTCCCATCCTCCCCCCCCCCCAGCCTCGTGGCTATCACGCTGGTTCTCCCAGTTCTCCTTTGCTCCGTCCGTCTGTCTGTCCATCCCTCCCGTGCTCGCTCTGCACATGATCTGAGCCCTGATGCCAAACGCTTCCCAGGGAAGAGGGAACACCCCCCCCACCCTCCCCAACCCTCTTCCTCACACACACAAAACAACAACGGGAGGGGAGGGGGGGGGTTTGAGATGGAGAAGCACACACAGGCACACGCACAAAACCCTTTGAAGCCTGTGCAGGGTAAGGGTTGTTTCTGTGGTAACGGCGCGGGGATTGGCGGCGATCGGCGAGGCCTCCATCCCGCGGCGGTGCCGAGTGATTAATGAGCCGTTGCTGGGCTGTACGGGAGCTCCCGGGCCGGGCTGTGCACTGTGGGGCTGCTCGGATGCCGCTGGACCTTGGACACCTCTTCATCCTTCTGCTGCTCCCCCTGGGTCTGCTCGCTCGGGCAGGGCCACACACGTCCTCGCACACGCGGGCTGGAGTGAGGTGTTGGCCCTTCGAGGGATGGGACATCCCTCTGTCCCCAGCCCTGGTGGTGTTGGAGCATCCTTGGGGCGCTGGTCTTCATCCCACTGCCTGATCTTGCTCCTCTGCATCAAGATCAGTGCTGGGGGTGGTCCAGCATCTCCCCCGCTGCGGGGACAGTCAGAGCCATGGGGGATTGTGGCGGCATCAGCACTGTCCTGGCTGGCAGGTGCATTTTGGGGAGCATCACTCTCAGCCTCGCCTCAACACCTGCCCTCAGCCCCATTGCTGCCTGCAGCTGCCTGTCCCCCTCCCACCCCCACAGCTTCCCAAGGTAGCTCATGGCTGAGCAGAGACCAGGGCTGTGCCATCCCCATCCCACATCCAGCCTTGCTCGGAGCCACCACCCCTTGGTCCATGTGTCACCGGGCTGTTGGTACCACCTCCCAGCGAGAGCTGCAGCTCCCCAGGACCCTGCCATCCCGGGGAGCTTTGAAACTCACCTCTCCACGCTTTCTATTTTGAAAAGGCAAAGGACAAACAGGCATCGCTCACATCTCTTGGGCGAACAATAATAATGAGTGAGTTTCAAATCTCTTTTCCCCCAAAATAGCCAAACCAGAACACGCACAGCCTTCCCGAGCCGCTGCCTGAAACAGATGTGCTGCCAGTGAGGCAGCTATTTATAATGTGCAGCGTTCCCTTTTCAGCCGCAGCGACTCCAGCCCTCGGCTCTCGCGCTCGGCAGCTCCTTTTGAAGCCTGGAGCTCTAATCCAGGGACTGTTCCTGGTGCTGCTAAAAATCTCCTCGTAAACCCACCAGGACGCCGGCAAGCCGGAGCCCTGCCTGCTCTCTGCCTTCAAAGGGGGTTTATCATCCCCTGAGGCTGCTGGGATGGGACTGTAACATCCCTGGATGTCCCAACCGGGATGGGACAGCAGTGGGATCTTGCTGGGCTGTGTGTCCCTCACATCCTCATGGCTGTAGAGGGCTGGAGCCTCAAAGCCTTTCCCAATCCCTAATTTGGGAGGGTTTTGTCACACAGAGGACAAGGATGCTGTCGCTGGGCAGGGGGATGGGCTGATGTGGGTTGGAGCCTGATGGGTTTCATCTGATGCTCCCCAAAGGGGCGGCATGGGAGATGCAGGGGTATGGGAGAAGGAAGAAAACTGGGGATCCAATTAAAAGGGGGTTTAGGGGTGTTGATGTCCACACTTCAGGGGGGGTGTGTGTTTGCTAGCCTGGTGGTCCCACAGCAGCACAGCAGCTGGATGGAAACCTCAGACTACGGCGCACCCAGGGACCACAGGGACGGAGCGGGGGGCTCATCGCCCCTATCCCAGGAGGGGCTGCATCTCGCAGGTGCTGGAGCGCGCAGGGCCAAGCATCCCTCCTGCTGCTGCTGCTTCAGCCCCGATGAATAAGAGTGCTGGTATGTCGGGGCGGGGAGCGGGCGGCTGGGCGAGGCCAGGCAGCCTGCATGTGGAAGCTGTTTATTGCCAGGCCCGGCTCTGCCTCCCGCAGCGACGCGGCCGCCCCAACCAGCCCAGCCGGTGCGGCCGCTCTGCGTGGGGCCGCTCTGGGGCCCGGCGGGGGCAAAGCTGGTGGGGCTGAGGGGTTTGGTTCTATCCCATCCCCTGGTCTGTGTTTGCGTTTCTCCTCAGCAGGGTGTTTGGAGGATTAGCTGGGTTGGAAGCCTGGGCTTTGGGGATGGCTGGCATCCTGCTCTCCTGGCCCAGAGTGGTGTCCCCAGCCTGGTACGGCGCAGTGAGATGGGCAGCTGGGAGCTGTGGTGATCTGGAAGGAGCTCCCTGCCCTTTGGAAAGGGAGATGCTGAAAAACATCCCCCAGAATGACCTCACATGGGCTGCTCTGGCTTTGCTCACTGGCTGTTTTGCAGGTGCCCTGGGGAAGGGGTTGTGCAGGGGGCAGATACCACCCCTCATCCCCAAGCTCCTTTAACTCCCAAATCCCATCTCGAGCGCGAGCAGTAGCTTGTCCTTCTGCCTGGTGAGCTCACATCCAGCTCAGCCTCAAGGAGATGAGGGTGACGATTTTAAAACAGCCCCATGAGCTGTCTCCAACCCAGGGTGGGATTTTGGGAAGGAGCTGAGGATGGGCTGCCTTGGCAGGGCTGCTTCATCTCAGCTCTGGAGGCGAGCTCCCAGCACAATGGGTCAGCTCAGCTCGGTGGGGACACAGACACAGGTTCCCATGAGGATGGTATCCCTGGCCCAGACTGGAGCCTTCCGGGTTTCCAGTAGTAACAGACAAACCTTTGCTCCTGGAAGAGGGACTGTAATGCAGTCTGTGGCAGTGAAGCCTTTTAAAAGCCAGTCTCGTTGCTGTTGTGTTAATTATTAATAGGATGTGAGGAAGAAAACACTGGAAAACCCCAACTGTTGGAGGCAAGCTGCCACCTCCCTGTGTCCAGCAACACCAGTCCCCTGACCCAAGGGGACATTCACAGTGTCTGCCTCTTCCAGTGCCTGGTGTTGGCGAAGGAATTTGACCATCTCTCTGAAGACCACAGCAGCCCAAACCTGAGGAGCTGAATGAGTTGTGTGAGTCTTAGCTCGGTCCCCAGCAAAGGTTTCCCCTCTGGAAGGGATGGAGTCCCTTTTGGCAGCATCTCTGCCCAGTAGAACTGGCAAAGTATTGGAATCACAGGGTCTGCTGGCATGGAGGCACTGAGGATCCCTGTCCCAGCCCAGGGCACCCCACAGAGCTGCGTGGGGAGGATGGGACCCTGAGATGGTGCTTGGACCTCACCTGCATAGTGAGTCAGAGCTGGGGGATTTCAGCAGAGCTATTCCCATGAAAAACAAGGCAATGGGGAATTTTCACCCAAAAGCCTTGCAAGCCTGGAGGATTTCTTCCCCCACATCTGACCGTGGGTACCAGGGACTTCTGGGTGTGGTGACCTGGGAGGTGTTTCTATGGAAACCCGTGGTGTTGCTGCGGGGGGCACCCCATGGCATGGAACATGCTGCAGAAGCAGTGCTCAGCGAGGGAGGCACCAGCCCAGTGGGGACTCAGACCTAGTGGTGCACACAGCCAGGAGAAGCCCTGTTCTCCCTCAGTCCTCTGTGTTAGGAGGAGATCCCAGACCTCGGGGGCAGGCAATGGCTGTAGGTGCCACCAGCCTCCCACCTTCCCACCACCTGCTCCAAGAGCCCCCACCTCGCCGGAGTGCTCCTCTCTCCCCTCTCTTTCCCATTCCCCATCCCCTTTCTCTCCCTTTCTTCCCCTTGCTCCACCCCCCTCCAGACTCCTCTGTTGGGCATTGATTTTTCCATCCATCAGTGAAACGCTTGAGGAAAATGAAAGAGCATCTTCGTGATCGATCAGGAGAACTCTTCAGCCTGGGGTCAGGAAGGGTTTGAATCAGCTGCTCCCCTGGCATATAATTACCCCCTTCTCTCCCGAGCCGGGGCTTTTCACATGCCTGTGGGAACAGCCATCCCACTGGAGGACACCTCCAGCTTCGATGCTGGGAGAAAGTATCCATGGATATGGTGGGTTTGGGTATTGCCAGAGCTGAGCTTTGGGCTGGGGTCTGTGTGCTGGTGTTGTGCTGAGTGGGTGCGAGCCTGCGTGTGCTTCTCCCTCCCCAGCATCGATCGCCCGCGTGTAGCTAATTCTGTGCGGTGCTTGGCGAGGGTGGGGAGCTTTGAGGCTGAAAGAGGTTTAAAGCAGCTGAAAGAAAAACTAAATCCAATATGAGTTGGGTGTCCAGCTCCCTTCTCTCTCTTTTGAACATCTCATTTGCAGGGCAGCATCAGCTGAGCTCTGCTCTACATACAGACCACAGCGTCAGCCTGGAGATGCTGGTGGAAATGCCAGAATTTGCCATCTGGTACCACGCCGGCCCCTGAGGTCCCACTGCTCGCTGCTCTCCCCCAGCAAGCCAGCAAATAGCTGAGGGAGCTTCTCATTCCACCGTGGGGTAGCTGCATGAAAATGTTGACTTCTTCTTCATGGCAACCGGTGTGAGTCATGCTGGGAGCCGGAGGGGAACGTTGGCGCCTGTAGCTTGTGCTCTGCTCTGGACTGTTGCCTGGATCCGGCGGGTTGCTTGCGTGGAGGTGTAGGCACAGTCCTCCCTGCAGCTCCTGCTGGAGCTCCAGCTCTGCTCAGTGGGATGTGCTGGCTGCTTTGCTGCATGTGTGGCTTCTGGTCCTCGTGGGTGCGGTGGTGGGGTTCAGTGGTCGGAGCGTGGCGTGCGTGTGGGTTTATCCTTTGGACTTCTTGGAAGGAGAGAGAGAGCCCCTGAGTGGGATTCCATACCAGCACGGGGGGATGCCAGCCCCAGAGCTGACACCAGGCATCCCAGCGCACCATGGAGCTGATAGGCTCAGTGCTGTCCATCTCCACTGACCCTTTGGTTCCCTACTCCCAAATTATCCTCATTTTCCATAGATATTTCCATAGGTGAAGAGTGAGAGTGGTGAGGGGCTGGAACAGGCTGCCCAGAGAGGGGGTGGGTGCCCCATCCCTGGGGGTGTCCAAGGCCAGGTTGGATGGGGCCCTGGGCAACCTTGTGTAGCTCCAGGCCTGGAGGTTGGTGTCCCTGCCTGTGGCAGGGGGTTGGAGCTCTGTGATCCTTGGGGTCCCTTCCAACCCAGACCATTCTATGATTTTAACCTGTTTCCAGAGCTAGATGCAGGGATTTCAGACCTAGGGGTGTGCAACACACGGCTGGTTGGAGCTTGTTGGACCATGCGGAGGTCCCAGACCTGGGCACAGCAGTTTTCTGTGGTGGGTTGTGCATCTTTGCTAACACCATACAGTGTGAAAGCATCACTGTGAGGGCAATGAGGGACACTCAGAGAGTTAGGAGAAAATGCAAGTCTGCTCCTTATCCTTCCTGACTTCTGGCCCTGGAGAGCCTGGTTGTGGGGTGCACCTTCCCCCAACCACATCCACCAGCATCTGCAGCCCTTCAGCCCACGGTCTGCAGAAGCCTTGGTAGCTGGTGGGTACCCCATTATGTGGGAGCTCACAGAGATCCCATTCCCGTTGTGTTTCCACGCTGAGCTGGAATCAATCCCAAAGCCATGAGGACAAAAAAAAAACCAGCGGTAGGGTGAGAAACCAGAGCAACACGTTCCTGCTCCCACTACAGCCAGTTCAGACCAGCCAGACCAGAGCTCTGCAGGAGAAGAACAATGCAAAAAGCTCTGGCTTTCTCCCTCCAAACCAGCAGGCTTACGTTTGCTCCAGCGTGGATGTGTTGCAGATGTGATGATAGCAGCTAGCTGAGTGCTGACGCTGCTGTGGAGGAGCCGGCTGCCGAGCCCTAGGTAAAGGCTGAACTGGGTTTATCTGCTCTGCAGATAATGTCTTCTGCTGAAAGCAGCTGAAACACCCAGCTGCATCCAGGGCTTGCTGGAAGGTTCATTTTTACAGCGTGTAATGAGAGCTTTGCCCTGTGCCCATGGTAAAGCCTTGGCATAAAGCCCCAGCTGGGTAGGGTCTTGTCCCTGGTGGGATTTGGCATCAGTCTGACCGTGGGGGGAACTTTGTTTAACCTCTGAGCGTTGCATCGTTACAGAAACGTGGATCTAACCCAGTTTCCTTGAATCCACGTTGCTCTGTGGGTAGCAAGGGAGGGAGGTTGGTTTGTGCAAGTGGATAAAGCGGGATCTTCCCGTTCTTCCTTGTAAACAGGGTGCTCTAGTCTGGACACGGACCTGTGTGACCTGCCCTAGGGACCCTGCTTTGGCAGGGGGGTTGGACTCAATGATCTCTGGAGGTCCCTTCCAACCCCTGTGATTCTGTGATTCTAGTGAGCTGTCATCAGGTCACTGCTGGGTTCGGTGGAGATAGTGGGGACAGGGAGGACTCTGGGCATTTCTCCATCCCTCTGCCACCTTCTTACTGCTTGGTCATTTGCGGTGGTCCTCCTGCTGCCTCCTTGCTCCCAGGTCTGTAAAACGAAGACAAAATGCTCTCTGGCTTGCTGGGGGAGCTTGCTGCTCAAATAAGAAGTGCATGCTAATTACAGTGAGCTCCTCCATCCCTGTTGATACCCTGTTGGTGGGGCGCTGGGAAGCCCTGGGATGCGGGAGCGTGAGGTTGCGACAGAGACCAAACAATACGCTCTCAGAGTGCTGAACAGAAAGTGGATCCATGTGTTAATCTGGGAAAAGGAGTGTGAAAATAACTGCAAATCCTTCATGACTTCCTGGTAATTTCTCCCAGATAGGACCCAGGCAGGAAAAATGCCTGCTTTATGCTCCAGCCTCCTCCGTTCTCAGGTCGTTACTGGGCTAAATCTGAGGCTGATGGGAGAAGAAACCCTGTCCCATCCCTGGGTTTCACATGTGGCTGCTGGAAATTTGGGGGGGAAGGGTTAATGACTGCATGGAATGGGGGGCTGCTGGGGTCTCAGTGCCTCGGGGGTCAGCCAGGTCTCCTCCCTGGTCCCTCTGGGCTCAGCCTGGCTGCTGGAGGAGCTGGGAGGATGTCTGGGTGGGTACGGCTGAGCTGTGCCTCCGACAGCAGCACGCTCCCGTCGAGTGGGCGACCACGGGGTGCAGCAAGCTGGGCCCCTCCCAGCTGCCTTTCTGCTAATGCTCATCTAATTAAACAGCAGCCTGGAGTGGCTGAAACCAGGGCAGCGGGAGAGCTGAGGTTTTCATCCAATAGGTTCCTGTCTCCAGCTCAGGAACCAGAAGAAAAACCCTTTTCATATCGTCAGATCAATACGCAGGTGGTGTTCCCCCTCCCTTCCCCTTCCCCTTCTCCAGCTCTCCTTTCACCTCCTGGGCCAGGGATGCTTTTCAAAGCCAGAGCAGGGATGGGATCTCTACCTGATGGATTTTTTGCACCTCATCCCCCCCATCCTGGCTGCTGTGTGTGCTGAGAGGTGCCAGGAGCAGCTGGGACCGTGATCTCAGCAGGTATCTGAGGGAGCAAATCTTGGCTTCAGACAGGCACGGTCCCTTCTTAGGGACAGGTTTCGATCAGTAATGTGTTTGAAGAGCCACCATCTCTTTGCCAAGACAATCAGAGAAGCTACAGGGCTGTGACAGGGGGGCAGGATCGGACCAGCAACTTTCATACTGCTCGCTGAGGTGCAGGCAAAGGGTTAACAAGAAGCAGCGATTCATTTTGCTTTGGTTCTCTGGAAGGAGTTGCTCTTCCTGGTGCTTTGGCTGTTGGAAATGCATTCTTCTTCTTCCCAAGGTGTCTTCTGAAAATTAGCTCCGGCATGTCGTCAGTGGTGGGGAGATGATTATGGAGAAGCAGCTGTCCGTCCCCTCCTGCCAGCTCCCTGTGAGGCAGCAGGAGGGGTGACGGCTCCTTTGGGTGCTTGCTGCTGGCAGCAGATTTCCTAGTGCCTGATCCAGGCTCTGGGATAAACAGGCAGCTTCAAGCCCTGGTCCTTTCCATCCCATCTCAATGCACCAGGGCAAGAAACCACCACGTAGTGCCCAGCTTGGTGCAATCTCCAACTCTGGTGGGGGGTTTCTTTTTCCACAAGGAAGATGTACAGACCTTCCCCCAGACATCAGCCTGCTCAGGCAGCCAGGAAGGGGTCGTCTGCGGCCCCTGTATTGTTTCTCCCCCATGGGAGAGAAATTACTGTCCCATTTCTCCATGCAAAAAGGAGGGGCTGGAAACGGGCAGAAGGGGAGGGGAACGGGATGGGGTCCTCACCATCTCAGGGGATGGCATCCTGGTCTTAGGTTATTGTCTCTCTGTCCCTTTCCTGGTCCCTCTGTCATTAATACAAGCTGGGTTTATTTGGTTTATCATCTGTGGCCCTGCACCAGGCTTCAAACACCCCACCAGCTCCTGAGCCCACCGCTGGATCCGAAACCAACTCGGGATGCTCCAGCCAAGAGGGAGGTGAGCTCCACACCCGCTAGCAGAGCAGGGCTGTTGGGCTGTCATAGCTGTCCTGGCCAGATGCAAGCTCTTCCCAGGCATTCCCCCCCCCTCCCTTCCCCTTGCCCTAGCCTCAGGCCAGGCAGGGAAAATCCTTCAGCAGGACCCCAGCTGGGGCTGCTGGCTGCCGGCTTTCCATGGCAACGTCCATCAGGGGGTCGGAGTCAGCAGTGAAAAATCCTGCCCCCTCCTTCCTTCCCTTGCCTGGGCTGCGGGTCACCACTTTGCTTGTGCTCCTGGGGAGCTGAGCTGCAGATGTGGTCTCCTTATCTTGGGAAGGTCTGAGTCAGTTTTTCTCTGCGTGACGGAGCAGCCAGCTGAGGGCTGGAGGGAGGAATAAATAGCTCCTGAGGTATGTGGGGGATGTCTGTCCCTGAGGACAAGGGGACAGGCCAGGAGCCTTTCACCACCCTCCACCCTGGACCCGTGGTGCCCACGTGGCATGGCACGTATGCAGGAGGCCAGGGGCAGCCCCCATACATCCTTGATGTCCTGGCCAAGGGAAACCAGGAGTACCTGTGCCATCAGCTGGATCCTGCTCCTGGGAAGACCTGAGGAATGTGTGTGTGGGGGGGAGGAAGCGTGTTCACCCCACCAGCACGTTCCCACTCCTTGACGCAGCAGCTGATGTGCCCATCCAAGGACTGATTCCCTCCTGCCTTACACAGGTGTAGTGGAGAGCAGGATCCAGCCCTGGGGACCAGATACCTTTATTCACTGACGAGCAGAGCTCAGGGCTCAGCACCCTTGATGGTGCAACCACCTGGCTGCGGCGTGGAGGCTGGAGGTGGGACAGTCACTCTGGGCTGTATGCTGAAATGGGAGCTGCTTTCTTCCCTTCCTTGCAGAGAGGATGTCCTCTGATGGCTTTTCTGCTCCAGAAGCTTGCTCCTGGATGCCTCACCATGGAGATGGGATGTCTCCATGTCCAGAAAAGCTGTTGGGGATCAGTGAAGCCCTGGTGACGTGTCCAGGTTTCATGCTGTAAGCTGAGCTATAAAGCAGGACACAGCCTGCTGGGAGCTGAGGAAGGGTCTGGTGTAAGGTGCTGTTATCATAAGGTTCCAAAGCATTAACCCCCCCATGGGTCATGCACTGAGTAACCACCAGTCCAACCTGAGAAAACCCCACTGCATTAAGTGTTGAAGACACTGCAGTCTTGTTCTGTCAGTGGGGTCCTCAGCTCAGGCTTCCCCACATCCCCCAAAGTCTCCACACCAGACATCTCCCCAAAGCCTGGCAGCTCAGTGGGAAATCCTGTTCCATTGTTCTGGAGACAATGAGAGCAGGGGGTTGTCCTGCACACCCCTGGCTCTGGGAGATCGAGGGCTTTCAGGGCAAGGTGGTGGGCAGGGAAGACCCTTCAGTGATGGAGGCCTGGAGGAAGACAGGACACCTGGGGCTGGCTGGCTGGTGGGGGTGGGCACCACATGCTCTGTGCATCCCTGCTGCAGTGGGACCTTGGGAAGCAGCAGCAGCGTGTCCAGCCTGGGCTGGGATGACCAAGCACCGTGGGACGTCCCAGTGCCATCGGGCCTGGGGACTGAGCTGGCTTCCAGTTTCTCATCTCAGAGCTGCAGGCGGGAGCCAGGGCTCAGGAGAGGGTTTCTATAGCAACAGCTGCCACTCACTCCCCATCTTGGATGTAAATTAGTTGGGATTTTATTAGTGTGCAGAATTTCAAGAGGCCGGAGCTGCCGAAGAGGCCTGACGAATTCAGGACAGGGGTGTGTGAGGGAAGCCTGCCCCAGCACCCTCAGGCAGCACTGGTTTAGGAGTTTGGATTGAGGCAGGTTTGGGGGGTTTCTGACTTGCCTGAATGCCTGGCTTTTCACCCCAGTGACAGCACATGCCTCTGAAACAGCTCTGGCTTTTCCAGGGCTCAGGCAGGAGGCTGGAGATGGGGTGGCAGAGGCAGAGAGGGTGGCACTGACCCCGGGAGAAGCAGATGGGTGGGCTGACTTGCCCCAAAGCCTGGGAAAGGGAGTGCTGTGGGGTGACCTCCCTGTGCTGGGTGGTGGATGTGGTCCTGGTGGGACAACACCAAGGCACGAAAGTCCAAAGCCCCTCTCTTTCTTGGATACCCTGACTGGAAGGCCAACAAGGACACACTGATGGTGATGGGCATCCTCATGTTTATTAACACCCATCTGGCTGTGCTTTCCATTTGCTTTGGGGCTGCAGGACCGATGCACAAGGTGCTCTTTGTCTCACAGATCTTGCAATCCCACCTGAAGCATCAGGTGAGGAAGGAGTGCCACCTCTTGAGGTCCAACCCGGGCACCAGCCTGCCAGAGCTGGAGAGCTGCCCTCAGACAGGAGATTCCCTTATTTCCTTTTTGGAGAGTGGCTCCTTAAGGGTGCTAATGATGTGAGACCATCCTGAGTGGCCACAGCTGGGGCAGCTCTGCCTCTAGAGGGTTTCCAATTAAAGGCTTGATGAGGAGGCTACGTGGTGGTTTGGTGGAGGTGGTGGTGGTCTCTGGTGATCTTCTGAAGAGGTGAGTAGATGGAGATGCTTTTTGAGTGCTGTGGGTGGGACTGGGGCAGGGGTTTTTGCTTGCTTAAGGGGTCTGATTATCCTGGGTTGGGGGGCTCCTTGTTAGTGAGACCATGAGTGGTTGTTAGGTGGGATCAGCCCCTGCTTAGGCTCCTCTCTGAGCAGCTGGGGTTGTGCTGGTGCTGGCTCTGCTTGGAAGGGAGGTGCTGGCTGTGAGTGCTGCTCTGTTGGGAGCCATCCTCTTCCCATCCTTGAGTGTGAGTGAAGAAGGAGAGTGAATGTAATGCCAGTTGTTGCCCCCAGACCAAATGTTTGATGTGAAACTTGAGTGAAAAACCTTGATTTCTGTGTGTTTTCCAGCTTCTCTGTGGCTGGGAGTCCTGTTTTCAGAGCTCATATTTTCAACTCTCTGCCTCTAGCTGTGAGGGCTCTGAGTTTTCCTTTTTAATGAAAGAAGAGGGTTGGGGCTTTGCCTTTTTTCCCCCTTTCCATAACTTCATGGCTCTGGGAGCAGGGGCTTTGTGAAAGCCAGAAGGTTCTGTAACACCTTCTGATGGTGCTGTGGTATTTGCCAGCACTGGGTTGGTCGAGTGTAAAGTTTCCATAGTCAGCATAGGTGTCATATGTGTGTGCTTGTGTGCAGCAAGAAAGGGCTGGAGAAGCCCCTGAGATACCCACTGGAAGCGTGGGGCTGGCCTGGCTGGTTGGCAAGTGTTTGGAAGGGGGGGAGTGGGGGGAGGTTTTGATGTTTTGGGGTTTTCTTGTGCTGCAAAACAAATCACAGAGGAGCAGCTGGTGCTCAGCGTGGATGGGTTGTGCTGGGGTGGGAAAGGAAGGGTTCCTGCTCCATCCTGGGCAAGTGAGGCTGGCTGCAGACAGGCCCAACCACAGCCAGGGTTTGGGGGGGACCCTCCTGGCCTAATCCTTAACTACTCATGTTGCAGTTACTCTAAGAGTTTGCTCTTCTCTTCCTACGTTGTGTTCATCCCCTGGGCTTAGGTAGTGGGGTTTTTTGTTGATGTTCCCCCTCCTTTTAATTCCTCCACATGCCAATTAATGTAATTAATAGTTATTATTCAGGAACTGATCTGCTGTTGTGGCTTACACTGATATGGTGACAATAACCAGCTCAGATGATGGGAAATTCAGGTAGTTGGCTGAGCTGAGGCTGCTGCTCCTGTCCCAGCGCAGGACGTTGCTGATGCTGTTGGGTTTCCCCACCCTGCCCAAAGGCTGTGTTGGCACATCTGCTGCCTGCTGGAAGCCACAGCCTCCAAGGCAAGGGTTTGCTTTCAAGATAAATTGGCCCTTTTGTAGGGGACTGTGTCCTAAGTGTGATGAAAATGCCCAACGTGCTGATAATGCAACTCGAAACGGATCCACAGGGGCTTTGTGCTGGTGGCTGGAAGGTCACTGTGAGTAGGAAAGGGACTGGGTGATGCGTGGGGTACCTGGGCTGTGAGCTCTGAGGTGGGTCAGCACTGATGTTGGAGGTGTGATGCAGGGCTGATCTAAGGGTGCTGACTGGGGAGGGGGAGTTGCTTCTCCCAGCCTGAAGAACAGGGGAAGATGTAATCCCTGTGAGGTGTGGGAAGGCAGCATGGGCTGTGTTAGCTGGTATGCCGGGGCTCTGGGGACTATTCTTGGTGTCCCCAGGCTGAGTTTGGGCTCCTGGCCTTGGGGTGAAGTGGCACCAATCTGGCTGTGTCCCTCCCACGTGTGGAACGGAGCAGGAATGGGCACAGTGTGCAAGAGATGCAGCCTGGCTGTCTCTGAGCTGAGGGAGACCATCCAAACCTTCCTCATCTTGATGGTTTCCAAATCTGGACCGAGACCTTCCTGATCTACAGTTCTGGGGGATTTGGGCCCCTCTCAGTGCCTGACAGGGACAGCACAACCTACCACAGGAAGGTGATGGTGGCTTGGTGCTGGGTGTCCATCAGTGCTTTGGAGGATGGCCATCCCCTGGAGCAGTGGGCTTGGTCTGGATTTGGGGGGATGTAACAGCACAGGGACACCCCGGTGCCCTCCCCAGGTTTGGGCTAAGGGGGCTTGGAGCAGGCCCTGGTTCAGAGAGCTGCCCTTTGCTGGGAGCAGCTAATCACGTGCTAACCCTTGAGCACATCCTCCAGCTCCATTGAGCAAAACAGCCTCTGAGTGCATGCTTGAACTGAAGTGTGTGCTTAAGGATGTCCCCATCCCTGGGCTTCAGGTAGGACAGCGACCGCTGCAGGGAGGGTGGCCAGATACCCTGGGAGACAGCGTGAGGACAGGGCTGTGAGCTCCTTCCCATCTTGAGCCTTTGGGGATTAGCACCCAGCACCTCGTTTGGCAGCCCAAGGGATGTAGCCCTGGATCTGTGCTGCCTCAGAGAGCTTCTCCACATCCTCCTCCTCATCACGGGCTCCATCCTCCCCTTCCTCTGTGCATCCCTCCCTCTCCCCAAGGCCGCTCCATCCCTCTGCTGCCCATCCCACTCTGCCCACAGACCCAGAAGCTCCTGGCCCAGATATTTTTACTTCACATCAGCACAAACCCACCCCAGCCCTTTCCAGGAGACAGCTTGGCCGGGCACAACATGGCCAAACCCATCCCAGGCAGCCCCAGACTGCCCCTACCCCAATGTGGGGCTGCAGTTCCCTTTCAATTGGCCATACATCTGGCTGCTCTGGGCTAACTGGGAAGCTGGAGCCCGTGCTGGAGCTCGAAAGGCAGCAACAGCAGCCTCTGCTTTTTCCACACGTTGGTATTTTTAGCTCTGCTGTGCATTAGCGTGCAGGAGCTCAAACTGCGAAGCCTGGCTGAGGTTTTATCTGTTGTGACAGCCCTTAGGGCTGTAGTCAGACACTCTCTCTCTCTCTCTCTCTCTCTCTTGCTCGCTACCTCACTCCTTTTTCTTTTTTTTTTCCTTCCCTTTTTCTTTTTCTTTTCCTTTCTATTTGTTTTAATTTCAGGTTTGCAGCTGGGAGCCGCTGGCTGCCGATGCACCGTGCGGCTGCCAAGGTGAGGGGCTGAGGCTGGGGGAACAGGGTCTGCAGAGTGCTCTCAGCCCCTTGCTGAGGATGCTTTCTTCAGGTCCTTCCCTGGATTTTTCCATTCCTCCTTTGCTGCTGCTGCTGGCAGGGGTGGAGTGGTGGGAGCTGATGTTGTGGCATTAGGGGCTGGCTGGCCCCTGCTGCCCTGCCCCAAAGGGTCTCCGAGGAGCTGCGCTGGGTGACAGCTACACAGCTACTGGGGGCAGCAGAACAGGGAGCCAAGGCCAGCCCAGCCCACGTGTGCCTGCTGGGGCTCAGCAGATCTCCTGCTCTCTCTGCTGCTGCTGTTTCCAAGCTCCTTGCATCTACACCAGCAGTTTAAAGCACAGGCCTTGCCCCTTTTAGGGCAGTTTTGGGTTCTGGGCACCCCAGAGCATCGGGGAAACATCAAAGTCCCTTGCAAAGCCTTGTTGAGTTCCAACCCAGAAGGTTTTTACTGGTCTAAATGGTGTGTCAGCCCCGCCCCCCCCCTTGAGAGAACACAACTCAGGAACCCACCCTGGCTCTGCACCAACACTTCAGTTTCTGAGGAGGGTTTTTGTTACCCCTTCCCCTCCTGGGCCTCCCCCCTACCCCCAGGCATTGCAGAGGAGAGGGGCTTTCCCCCAGCTCCCAGAGAGCCACACAAATGTGAAACATCTCCTTCCCACCCCAGTACCTCCAAAAAAAAATCCTCTGGGAGTGGCAGGAAGGCAGCCTTGGTGTGTCCTTCTGAAGGGTGAGGGACCAAGGTGCTGACCAGGGTTTGGCTCTTCCCCCACACTCAGCATCCTGCCTGCTCTGCTTGGGTGAGTCGGGGCCCGGACAGGAGCAGATGTTGCCTGAAAATCTGGTGCCCCTGGAATTTGTCCAGGATCATGGGGGAAGTTGGGGACAAGAGGCAGGAATTGGCATCTGGCTCCTCCTGAAATCCTGCCCCAGGTCCTGGGATATCTGTACCAACCCTGGTATCTCCTGGATGGCAGCACAGACCCTGTGCAGGGAGGGATGGTTCCTCTGTCTTTTCCCCCAAGGAAAGGGCTTCTTTTGGGTGCTTAACCAGAGGGTGTTGAAGGAAATCTATATTTAGGTGGAAAATAATGATTTGGCATTTTTTTTGGAGGCATTTGGCTCCTGAAGAGACCACAGCAGCACTGCAGCAGTCCCAAGGTGGGCTTGGGGCTATGTGCCTGCAGAAGGAGGTTGGGGTGGGGTGGAGGGCAGAGAGGGGGGAGATGTTTGTGGTGGGTTGTGGGCTCCTTTATCTAAGCCTGCCCACACCATGTTTCTTTCTGAAGTCGCAGGCTGCAGCTATGGGGCAGAGGATGCTGTGGGGGAGCATCCTCAGCCAGGAGCCAGCCTTGCCATCCAGTTTATCTGGGTATAAATCCAACTGGGAGCCCAGGATGTCTTCCTGGGATGTCCTCCCATTCATTTGCATTGATGAGGCGTGGAGGAACATCCCAAAGTTTGTTTGGCAAGCCCACATCTCAGGCAGCTTTCCTAATTAACCGTTCCCCCACTGTGCTTGCTCCAGCCTCCCCCCACAATTCCTCCTCTCCTTGGCTGGCAGCAGCCAATGCTGTGAACCAACTGCAGAGTGCTCCTGGCTCAACCTGCAGCAGAGATGGCTGGAAACATTCTGGTGCCTTTGCCCTTTTGCTGGGAGCACCCAGGGATGGAGCACGTTGCAGCTCTGCTTGTGGTGCAGAGCAGGGGGCGTGGGGATCCGCGCCGGTGGCATTTGCTTTCTGCAGGTTGTTTGTGTGTGATGTGCAAGTCCTCTGGAGCAGCCAGAGCACAGCAAATAGCTTTGCACAGAGCTCTGGCATCCCCCCAAACAGCCCCTGAGCAGCTCTGTGGGGCTGGACTGGCATCCTCCTCCTCCTCTTCTTGTTTCCCCCCCACCCCCTTCCCTGGCCTCCTGGGGAAAACCCATTTGTGGCTTCAGGGGGATGGATGCAGATATTCCACATCAGCAAAGAAACCCAGTGCAGTCCAAGATCCCAGGCTAGGAGCTGCTTAATCCTCTCTGTGCTCTTCCCCTTGCTGAGGGAAGCTGCTAACAGCGACTGGAGCTGGCTCCTGGGGTGCACAGGGTCTACCTGCACCCACCACGGTGCCAGAAGCCATCCTTCTTCCAGGGCTTTGACACCAGAGTAGCTAGATGGGGTCTAGGAGGAATTAAACATTGCTGGGTTTATTTATGGATGTTAATCTGTGAGATTAAAGACTTTTTTTGGGGGGGGAGACAGAGGAAGATGATACTTTAGGAGCTTTTAAACTTTAAAGACCCTGTGGCATCCATGTTAGCACCTCTTCCTGAGTCAATAGCAGCCCTTACAGCTTCTAAAGCCCTTAAAAACTGGGCTCTAAGCTGCTGTCTGATGTCCCTGTGGAAGGCAAGGTGGATGCCTGGAGAGATGGCTGCTCCAGGCAGCATGTCCCTCAGCCAGCCAGGCTGTTCCCTGCCATGGAGCAGTCACTGGGACACAGTGGGTCTCCCAGCCCTGTGTCCTGGCAGGGGGCTGGATACAGGCAGGTCTATGTGAGGCCAAACCCCAGCAGCCTCCTGTGTGCTTGGTGCTGTAAAACAGACTTTCTCCCCTGTCATTATGTCTCCTTGAGCTTCCCAGGCTGCAAGTGGTTCCTCTGCTCACACCCAAAGCCACCTGCTCCTTCACCATCCCACTCCTTTGCCTCCTTGCTCTGGAGCTGTCTCGGGCTCGCTGATGCTTCGGTGCTGCCAGGAGTTTGATCTCCAACTGCTTCCCAGCCCCCTCGTGCATGTGGGTACTGGGAGGGGGGGCTGAGAAAGCAGGGAAGAGATGAACAGCAGGAGGAAAAAGTTTTCAAGGAGGGGATGAGGGAGAAGCAAGGAGCAGGGAGAAAAAGTGAGAACAGGGAGGAGGGAGAAAGGATGCTGCCCTGCCTGTTCCTGGATTTATATGGCTTGAGTTGCACTGGATTAGCTGAAAGTGGTGCAGAGCTGCCTTCCCCTCCCCTTTCCTTCAGGCAGGGGCTCAGATTTGGGGTTGAAAGCCTTAATTCACTTCAGCTTCAACCTGCTCCTAATTGACTTAAACCACATTGAAAGGAACTCAGCTTCCCCAGCAAGCAGCTGCAAAATTGCACCTTGGGCTCAGGCAGCGTGATTCTGTGTGTGAAGAAACCCAGAGCCTGGCACAGGGCTGGCTGGGGGCTGTGCTGAGCTGTGTGGACCCCCCACTGGGCCCACTCCTCACCAGTGGGGTTTCAGTCTGACCTGGAGTAAATCAGGATTTGGGGGTGATGGGGGGGATTTGAATTGGGGGGGATTTGGCTGTTTGTAAGAGCTGCTGTTTCTTCTCATTCCTCTTTCCTCTATACCTCTTCTTTTTCCCACTGCAGATGTCTGCTATAAAAAAAAGAGGAGGGGGGGAAAAACCCCCTCTCAACCCTCCCCAAATGTCGTGGTAACACTTACTGGAGGGCTGTTTCTGCTGCACATCTGATGTGTATGACAGGGTCAGATTAACCCAGCCTCTGATTTCCAACCACAGCTATTCCAAAGGCACCAAAACCAATGCAAAACACCCCAAAGGGACTCCCCTGTCCTGGCGAGGAGCTGAGCAGGCAGGATGAGCTCATGGTGCTCTGGGGATGCTCTGGTGCTCGGCAGGGCTGAATGTGAGGTGAGGAAGAGGAGGTTGTACTGTGGAGGTTAATCTGTGGGCATTACTCAGTGGGGCTTTCCAGGGGCCAGAGAGCTTCCTTTGTGCTTCAGGTTGGGGCTTTCAGAGGGCCAAAGGAGAGCAGTGATTTTTTAGTGGAAGAAGGTGCTTCCAGCAGATGCTCTCAAGCCCCCTTGTCCTTGTGGATGGCTCTTTCATCACACCTGGACTCGTGGCTTGAACTGAGGGCAGGAAAGACTTGTTATTCCTTCCTCTTCCAGTTCCCCTGCATCCTCCACCACCACTTTGGCCTTGCTACATCTTTCTCCCTCTGTTGAGTTCTAAAACCATGGAGTTCCACATGGTTCTGGCCCCATTAGTGGCTGGGGTTTTCTATTAATGAAACATTTAGCCTTCTTGGGCCCCTCCTTGAGCTGGAGGGGACATCTGAAGGCTGATGTAGCCTGATGGCAGCTGAGATGTTGTTTATCTAACTTCTCCCCAGCTGAGAGAGACCCTCACCCTCCACAGGGCTTCTCCCTAGGTTTCTGTGGGTAAGATCTGCCTACTGGGGTAGCACCATTCCCATGGGACAGCTGCCCAAAAGCTCAGTGCCTGCTCTTTGCAATGGGGGGGGGGGGGTGTTTGGAGGCATCAGGGGATGGAGGTGCTGAAGGGGAGAATGGTTCCCAGGGCAGGGAGAGGTGTGTAGGGATCCCTTTGGCACAGGGCTCTGGACCAAAGCTGGTGCTGTGCCCCACCAGGCTGGGTACCATCACCTGGGGGTCCTGTTTGGGTCCCCCCCCCCCCAGACAGAGACTGCACAGGAGGGACCTTCTGAGCACCCCTTGTGAGTCTCTGGTCAGCACTGCCAGGCACTGGCCAGGAGCCTCCCTGGGATGGAGCCCGAGTGGGAAATCGGGGTGAGAAGGGGTGGAAAAAACCCACCCCAAAACTCCCTACGGAGCAGAAGCAGAGGCAGGAGCGGAGCCACTCAGCTGATGGGGTTGCCATGGCGACGTGGCAGTGAGGAAGAGGAAAAGGCAGAAAATAGCCCGATGCTGGGCTGAGACCTGTGGGAGCCCCACAGCCCCCTGCGCCCCGGCCTGTTTCTGCCTCCTGTCTCTCCTGTCTCTCTCTCCCTTTGCCTTCCTCCCCTCACACAGTCTGATTTCTCTTCAGCCAGAATTCCCCCTCTCTCTGAGGAGATGCTGAAGCAGCTGGGGTGACTGGTAGGGGGGTTATTTCTCTGCAGTGTTGGGGTGTGGGCTAAAGGGACCGTGTGAAGGATGGACCCCTTAGGGCTGGGTGGAGCCAGGTCTGTTCCCTCTGGGGCTGGAGGTTGGGGGGCAGCTGCATTCCCCACAGTGGCCTGAAAAGGCTCCAGGCTTTGGGTTGTGGTGGTGGTGAAGGACCTGGGGCGGTACCCTGATGTCCCAGGGTCTGACCCAGGTTTGGTGGACACACCCTTCCACATCATCTCCACCCATGTGAGCTGGGCTCTGTTTCCCAGGCTGCGTGGGGATGGGGCTGGGGTTGGGTTGTCTGGTGTCTCCTCCCAGCTCTAAGGAAGAGGTTTTGCTTCACGTGCTGGATTGTTTTCCCTCTCTGAGAAAGTGATGCTGTGTAACCACAGCCAGTCATTTCCCCTCCCTGAGTCAGCCCAGGGCCTCGTGCAGGGTAGGGATCAGGACTAACCGTTGAGGACAAGCTTGCTGTGAGGGAAGAGAAACCAAGGCTGGCTCTGAGAAGAGACAGCGTGTCTGTGTGCCACGGCCTGGGGAGTCTGCCCTGCAAAACAGTGTCACCCACCCATGTTCTTGACTTTATCAATGACAGATACTTACCTTAAAGGTCCAGGTCAGAGTCTGGTGGCCACGAGAAGGCTTCAGCTTTCAGTAGAAGCAGAGTTAAGGTAGTCTCTCCAACTCTTGGGGCAGCAGAAAGCAATAAAGGAAAATGTGACCTCCTAAAGCATGGAAAAAAAGCAGAAGACACGCTGTAACCATCCCCCAGCTGAGTGCTCTTCAGACACAAACTCTTTTAGACCCTCCTCATAATTTTATTTGGGGCTTGGCAATGACAAGTGAATGCCTGGAGCTGGCGGTGCTGTGGGTGGGGAATCTTGTCCTGCTTCTCCTCCTCCTCCAGCCACCTCTCCCCTTTCCTCACCGCTGCAGCAGATGCTGGTGCTGTCCCTGGGCATGAGCGTGCTCCTTGCACACCAGCGTCTTTGTGTTCGTGTCTGTGAGTACAGTGTCCAAGTGCATTTCCCTTTCCCCTTCCCCTTGGCAGGGTTTTATTTCAGCAGAAGCCTTTCCACATCTCCCTCTTCTCCCCGCCTTTGTGCCCCAGGCTGAGGTCTCTAACTGGGTGCTGATGCTCTGTATCCAGATGGCCCAGCTAATAGTGCTCAGAGCAGTAAATCTCCACCCATTCCTGTGGCCCTGACCCTGGTCTGTGGCAGGCTGGAGGGATGCAGGCATCCCTGCTGATGGTGGTGATGCTCCTAGCGCAGAGGAAAGCGTTGGGTTCTCCTGGCCTTGTCAGTTGTTATTTTGGAGCAACCAGGGCTCTTCCTCTATTCCCTCTAATTCCCAAAGAGCTGCAACCCAGCTCTTCCTCCCAAAGGAGGTGCCTGGGTAGCTTCATTTGGAGATCTCACACCCCTGCATGAGTGGCATAAACTGTCACTAAGGATGAGTGGGGAAGCACACAGAGGGAGGTTTCCAGGCATTGGAGGGTTTTAAATGGGGAAAACATCTCATGGAGGAAGTGGAAAGCTGCCTGGGATTGAAAAATGACCTCAGAGACATGGCAAATGGTGCAGGATCAGCCCTTTCTACCAGCTTCCTACCACAGCCTTGGAAGTATTTTGAACAGAGAGTGTTTCTCTGTGTAGTCTAAATATCCAGTGCAGCTTGGTGAAGAGTTCCCTGAGACCAGGGATGCACAAATATCTGAAGGTCATAAACACCCGCCTGAGTAATTATTTAGAGTGGTCTAAGGGATATAGCCATGGGTAATGGGATGAAAGGAGGAGAGGAAAATGCAGCCTAGTTATCAGAAAATTCTCCCTGGTACCCTGCTTCGCGCTGCAGAGGGAAGTGTACAGGTCCTTGATCAACCTGGAGGGGTGATTTATGGATTGATACATGAAACGATGGTGAAGTCCCCAAGGAGAGGCGGTGAATGGCCCATCTCCTGAGACTCTGCAAGCTCAGCTTTGCAAATCTGGTAGACCGGGGGCCACGGAGCAGCGGGGCGGGAGAGGAGCCGTTTCACTGATGCATGTTGTTGGCAGGGAACCAAATGACTAGAAACTGCCCACAAATAAGTTTAGGTTGAAAACAGAGGAGCTGGTTTCTGAGAGGGAGGAGGCTGTGGGCCAGCAGGTGAGAAAGCTGGCTGGAGGGTGTGGAGATGGGGCAGAGCTGGCTGCACAACTTGGCTGCTCGCAGGCAATGAATGCAGCAGCCTCCAGGCAGCCTGAAATTCCTGTGTGGTGTGTTCTGTGAGACCAGGTCCATCCTCAAGTCTCCACTGTTATGCTACTAATAATAATCAGAGCTCAGGGAGAGCAGCAATCTTTCCTGGCAAACATCTAGGTGTTCCCTAGTGCATCTGGAGAGCTTCCTCTGATTTTAGTGGCTGATGAATCTTGGAACTGTAGGGTTTGTGTCTCTCTAAGAAAACATCCTTCAGAAAATGGCTGGTGTTGGCTTGAGGGATACGGGCTGAGTTGCTTTTGTGGTCATTTCTGCCTGGGCATCAGTCTCAGAGGTGGCTGAGTCCTTTGCCTGGGTGAGGTGGGTACCAGGCACCGTGATGGGCTCCTCTTGTCTGATCTTCCTTCCTTCAAACATGAACTACAAGACAATTTAAAACACTGTGCTGCTTTTAGAAAGCTCTTTGCACGGCTGAGTGTGGTGTTTCCAGAGGAACCTCCCTCCCTTAGCGTGTCCTGTTCCCACCACTGGATGGGAGATGGCTGTCCTTGGGCGTTCTCCTCTCCAGATGGATGGTTGAAAGACATCTTGAGAGGACAGGGGGAGATCAAGATCTGTGAGCGTGAGGAGCAAGGCCAGGGGCTGACACAATCCTTTTTTGGTGTCACCTTCAGCTTATCTTTCCTCAAGTAGGTGTGAGCAATGGGAAGGGGGAAGAGAGGGCTGCTCACACCCCATACCCATGCCTGCCTCGAGGTGTGAGGGACTTTCAGGGGGGCTGTTCTGAGATGGTTTTGGTGTACCCTGAGCATCCTGCAGTGTTGCTGCTCAGTTCCCTGCTCCCTGGGCTCGGAGCACAGTCGCACTCCAGCTTCCCAGACCTCTGTCCTGGCAGGGCCTGAACCACCTTCTCCCTCACAGGCTTCCCGCTCCCTGTCAGTATCCCACATCTTGCCCAGCAATGCCCTAATAGCATCTCCTGTGGGGTTTTATCAAAGGCTTTAGAACAATCCCAATAAACTATACCTACTGATTCCCCTTTACCTGTTGTTTTGGTGATTCCATCAGAAATCCTCTCCCAGAGCAGGCGTGTGGGCTTTGCCTTTCAGGAGCCACCCCAGCTGGTTCCAGTTTTTATTTCAGCCATTTTGTGTCTCCAGTTTATTTTGAAACATTGAATTATTGTTCTGGAGAGCCCTTGGAAGGGACAATTTGGGTTGTGCCTGGGGATCTGGGCCTAGTAGTTTCTGGTCTTGAGCACCAATGCTTTTGGAGGGGTGACTGCAGAAGCGATGCTCATGTTGAGACACCATCCCTCCTTCCAGGAGCTGGGAATCTCCCAAGGATGAAGGGATGTGCCTGAAATAGTCCACTCTCCAAAAAGAAACCCCACACCCAGCTCGCCTCAGAGCACAAGGTTGTGCTCCTTCCCTGCCACAACGCGCTCCGGCTTTGTCCTTGAAACCCAAAGAGTGGGAGGTTTGAGCCGTACAGAGCCAGGAGGAGGCGTTGAAACCAGCCTGCCAAGGGTTAATCCTCTCCATTGCAATTGTGTCATCTCTTTGGGGACCTCTCGCTCGTTTCCTTTGCGAGCGGGCGCTGAAAAGCCGAGGCGCGGGGGCTCGTTCTTATTCAGCTGCACGCAGCTTCAGAGAGCGCCGGACGGCCACGCAGCTGGGCTCGGCCGCCTCGGCCTTGCAGATGGATGGAGAGAAAGGATTTGTGTGCCTGGGTGTGCTCGGGTGTGCTCGGGGAGCGTGTGTGTGTGTGTGTGGGGAGGGGGTGTGTGTGTGTGTGTGTGTGTGCCTGAAACCTAATTGTCTGCTGTCTAATCCGTCAGCCGGGGGGACAGCTTGCACAAGCCCCTTCCAGGCAGGCTGATAAATGCAGCGCTGCCAGGCCCCTCTGCGATGTGGGGTTTGGTTTAATTGGGATGGCTACGTGCACGGACTCTGCGTGCGGGGAAGGGATGCTGCGCGCGGGGAAGCGCGCGGCCTGGCTACGGAGGGATGGACGGACCTCCACGTCCAGCCGGGCTCCTGGCAGGGGGTGTGGGGGGGTCTCTGAAATGGTGCTTGGTAGAGGGATGTGAGGGTGACCCGGTGCTGGGCTGGGTGAGGTTAATGGTGGCTCCTCTAAGCATTGGGACAGGCTGCCCAGGGGGGTGTGGAGTCTCCTTCTCTGGAGATATTCCAGCCCCATCTGGACGCTGACCTGTGCAATATGAGCTGGGGAGCTGCTTTGGCAGGGGGGTTGGACCCGATGATCTCTCAAGGTCCCTTCCAACCCCTACGGTTCTGTGACTCCTCATCGTGTTAAATAGGTTATGTTAGTGGTGCTGCATGGCCCTGCTCCTATGGGCTTGTGTCTTGGGGGGATGAGACTTTCCTGAGAGCGGGGTGTAAACACATTGGCTGGTGGGACTTTGGGGTCACCCAGGCAGTGGGGCAGAAGGTACAGACATCAGAGTGCTGGCTTGGAGACATCACCTGATGCCTTCAGTGCAGCTGAAGGAGCTGTGCAGGGCTGTCCCTGCCCGCCCTGTGATACCCAACACCAATGCATCTCCCCCGAACGTCCCAGTCCCGAGCACATGGCAGCTCAGGGACTCCCCGAGCCAGAGTGGCATTTTGTCTTTAATACCCCTCAATGGATTTCCTATGAATTTGTCTAGCTGATCTGCTGTAAACACGTAAGCTTTAATCATCTCCAGAGAGCTGGGGCAAGGACTTCCACTGCTTAACCACACACCACGTGAGGAACCATCTCCTCTTGTTTCTTTTGAACCTGCTGCCTCTTAACGTTATTGAATATGTCCTAATTCTTTTATTGGGAGATGCAGTGAGGAATCAATCTCTGTTCACCTTCTTGTGGCCACAAATGTGCCTCTTTAGCTGCTTATTTTCCAGGCTGAGATCTTCCTCCTCCTTCAGACTCTTGTTTGGGTTTGATCATCCTACCCTAGCTTTGCTGGTGGTGTCAGGACTCTGCATGTGGCGACATCCACATTCATGATGTAATTAAAGGCGATGTCACAATTACAGCAGGTAGTATTTGCATCAGCATTGATTGCTTAGTGTGTGTGGGTGTCAGGAGGTCCTTGTGTCCTGCCTGGTCATGAGAAGTACTCGTGAAGCTGCTGATCTTCAGCCTGGGGGTTTAATATCAAAACCTAGCCTTAGAGTTCCCTGGCTGAAAAGGACAGGGACCAGTGATTATTTATAGGGAATCGCTTGCTGTGCTCTTCCAAGATGTTCCTGACTTAGAGGTGACGTGTTTCATGCCACAGGTGCAGTCACCTCAAGCTTGGTACCCACCAACTCTTCCATCATAACTCTACATCAGGTTTCAGGACAGGTGATTTGCAGGAATTGTGTTTGGAGGGGAGGGATTCCAGGATGGCAGACTCTGGCTGCCTGTGTGGCCATCAGACACCTGGCTGGAAACTCAACTGTGCAGTGCTGCTTCACCCCAGACCCCACCAGGATCTTGGCAGAGGCGCAGAGTTTGGAAGTTGAGGGCCAGGAGCAGGGTGCCCCAGTCCATGGTCTCCACAGCCCAGGCTGGGTTGTGGCCTGGTACCTCCACCCTGTTCACCTGGGGTCCCTGCCTGTGCCTGCCCCCAGCCTGGCACGTGCCTGGGCAAGACTGCGGTGCACAGACCAACCCAGACCCACCGCCCTGCCCTCCTGCTCTCAGCTTCCCCATCCCTCCTCCTCCTCCCCGCTCTCTTTCTCCCTTTGCCCTCTCTCTGCTTCCCTTTCTCGCCACACCTGCTCCTCTCCTTCCCTCCCCTCTTCTCTTTCCTCCTCTTATCTCATCCCCCTTGTTTTTCTCCTCTCTGCCTGTCCAGCTGCTTTACATGCACGCCGCGTTGAAGCAGCTCAGCTGGATCTAATGCCTCCTGCCGCGCTGTCTCCGGCCTCGGTGCGGCCCTTCCCTGGGCAGGGAGGTGCTCTCTGCACCCCACCACACCTTGGCTCATGTCTTGGTCCCTTTCTGTATCACCTTAAACTCTTCATCCTCTCTCCTTCCCTTCTACACCCTTTATCCAGTGCTGCTGCCCTTGCTGCTGTCTTCTCCATCTCTCCTGGCAGGTCCCTGACCCGTGTGCCTGTGCTGCCCAGGTCTCCTTCAGTCTCCATCCTGTGCAAGAGGATGGACCAAGTCCCAGCAGCCAGCCCAAGAGCTTGGGGGATGGTTTGCTCTAACTGCTGCTGTTCCCATGGCCTTGATGCCAGCGTGGGCCTGAAAACCAGATGCTGAATGTTCCCAGGTGGAGCCCATGGGGCTCCCATGCCTCTTCCCAGGCCCCAGGACTGGTGTGAGAGCCCGGGGAAGCTCCCCTGCTCCCCCGTGGCCCTTGCTGCTGGTGGAGCTGGGAACACAGTACCCAGGTTATTCCCTGGCTCTAATCACTCCCGTTTCCATTCTGCTGATTTGCATTTCCGCCAGAGGAAGATGCCCTGATTAATATCCCCTCAGAAGAGCTTTATTGCGATGGCTCCTGCCTCTCTAATTGGAAAGTGGTCTTAACCTTTCATACGAGTGGTTGGGACGTTCCTTGCCTGCCACAAACCCCGGGAAGGGTCTTGCTTGTGCTGGATTTTGGGGGAGTTGGGAGGTCTGGAGCCTGCCTCTGAAGCAGGGCAGGAACCCCTCTGGCCGAAGAGGACCCTGCTGGGTACCGTGCCCCTAACGCCAGCTGATGGGACCATCCCTGGACACAGACATCGAGGGGGGAAATTGCAGCCAAGGGGATGTGCCTGGGTGATCCAAAACCAGCGAGGGCCCAGCCAGCCCCAAGCCAGCAGCCTGGTGCTCCCCAGCTCGCACCCACGTGCTCATTAAACAGCCCATCGAGGAGCACTTGGTGCAGTGGGGATAGAGCTGTTCCCATTTACCTTCCTGAGGCTGGGAGGCAGGATCTGACCCAGCAGCCAGGATCCTACAGCTCTTGCTCCCCGGGGAGTCCCAGGCCCACCGCTAGCCCGCACTGGCAGCTTGAAAGCCTGCCTTGCACTTAGCTGCTTTCTGATCTTCAAAGGCTCTGAATGCCCAAGGAAATCAGACCTTGTGCCTTTTCTCCCCGTGCAGTTCCCCAGACCCGGACTCTCCTGCAATTTATTATCCCTGACGTGAGCCGCTCCCTCCTCGGCTGCGCGCGGGGAAGGCAGCATCGCTCTGCCAGGCTTCCGTCGGTACCCAAGCCAGGCTGCCCTGGCTGTGGTGTGAAGCTGCTGCTCCTCACACGCTCCCAGCAGCTCCTCACCCTGTGATGCTGAAAGGCAGGGCCAGGGAGATGTGCCAGCGTAGGCACCGCCGGCTTCATCCTGGCTTCCCAGCCATGTGCCTGCTGGCCAAGGCTGGCAGCTGCCCACTCCAGGCGGGTCCCTCGGACCCCTGCCAGTGGGTTTTGCTGCTCCCTTCTTCTGCCTGGGGACATCGGTCCCCACAGCAGTGGTTGTGCAGCCTGTGATGCCTGTGGTTGTTTTATCCAGACCCCAACTTGCCTCCTGGGTGCTCTTACCTCCCCTTCCCCATTCCCTTTCCTTCTGAGGTTAGAGAAATATATATATATATATATATATATATTTTGTAATTATTGTTTAATTTTGGTATTTAAGCTGGTTTAGCGGCTGCAGCAGTGAGTCTTCCTGATAAACAGCCTGGGAGATCCAGAGAATAATCTCTCTGCTTGGTGACGGCAGAGGCGCCTATCGCAGCTGCTGGCAGCACGCAAAGAAAAGCCATCCTCATCCACTGCTGGCTCTATCAGCCTGGGGAGGGGAGAAATCGCCTCCATCCTTAATCACAGAGTTGGAAATCCCAGCTAGTCTGTGCCTTTTCTTTCTCAGGTTCGTAGGGTTCTGCCACATGGGCAGGGGGAGAAATAAGCAGCTCTTGGATGGGGGTAGGAGTTGGAGAAGGCACTGGGAAGAGGGTGGGCGAGCAGCAGCTCCTCTCCCTTTGCTGGGTATGTCCTGGGTTTGCCACCCCACTGCACTTTGCCAGCAGCTCTCTGGCAGGTTAAGGCTGTGTTTGTAATACAGACTCACAAAATGCTGGGTGTGTAGACGCTCACTGGAGCCTGGGTGGCAGGGCAGCTCCCCAAAGGGTGTCAGGGACACTCGGTAAAAAGGGTGGTGAAGGATAGAAAGACATGGGGAGGAGGCAGAGATGCTTCGTTATTGCTTCAAATGCCACTGTGAGAGATGCTTGGGCTTGTCCCTGTGTTACAGACCAGGACAAGTAAAGGAACTGGGTTTATATGTGTGGTCCAGGGAAGCTGATGCTCTGGTGCTGGGATGCTGCAGCCAGTGGGGAACAAACCTCTGTCTAGAGGATGTGTGATCTGAAATACCTGTCAGGGTGGTTCTGGGGTGCAGGACAGGGCTGGACACACCCTGATAACCCCACAGGGACCCCAGAGCAGTGTGCTGATGGAGGGTGCCTCTGCTCAGTGCTGCTAGATGACAGCGTGGCACACGTGTACTGTCACAGCTGGCAGCCTGCTCAACCCAGCGATGGGAGCCCAGTGCCTGTCGTGCTGGAGACTGGTGCTGCTGGAGGCTGCTTTTCCTTCTCCTTTATCTGTCTCACTAAAGGCAAAGTAAGATGCAGGGCTGTGGGAACAGCCTCCAATGTGGCACTGTGACATTCTTGGGGGGAAGCTGAGGTTGCAGAGGCACTGGAGAGGTGATTGCAGGAGGTTGCCATCCTCTGTGGACTCAGAGCAGTTGAGTCCTTCCCAGTGCTTTTAGCAGGTACCTGCTCCTCCACATCCCACTGTGGGACAGGAAGCAGATCCCACTGTCACACCTTCAGTCTCAAGGTGCATGAAGAACAGCTCTGCCAGTACTGCTGTCACCCCCTCTTTTCTCCCCTGTCCTCTCCTGGGATGGGTTTTGAAAGCCCTGCACTTGCAGGAGGCGACTTCCCAACCGCATCCCATGGATGCTGACAGAAATCACAGGGCTGCTGTGGTCCAGGGGTGCTGGCACTCCATCCACACTTCCCACTGAGCTCAGAACATCTGAGCTATTTCTGGAAAACTTCTGCACTGGGTCAGGAGCCTGGGAAGGGGCTTTTGCTCCAGCCAGGTCTGTTCTTGAGCAGAGAGTCTTTAGTACAAAAAAAAAACCCCTCCTGTTTCTGAGCAAAAAACAAAAACACTCAGGCATTGAGTCTCAACGTGAGCAGCATCGCTCAGGCAAATGGTGTTTACACCCCGAAGCCTTTAGACTTTCTAGATTTCACCTGCCTCTCTCTGCAGAAACCCCTTGAGAAAATGTTACTGAACAAGGCAATTCTTGGGTGGATAAATTGCCTGGAACAAACGAGCTGGAATTTGTACCATCCCATTCTTCATGTAAGAAAGATGTCACTCCTTAAGGAGTCCCCAGGGAAAGGACCCACCTTGGGGAGCATCACCCCAGGCTGGCCACGTTGGCCATCCCCTGCTTTGGACCAAGCTGCCTGGGTTTCATTGCGCTGCAGTGATTTTTGCTGTCCCTTCCTGGGAATCAGGGTGGGGAATGGCAAAGAGAAAAGCAAGTTTTCTACTTCTTTTTTTATTTTCTGCTGGGTTTACTTGGGGTTTGTTCCCCCCACCCTCCCCCAGACCTGGGCTGGGAGTAAGTGGGGTTTGGGGAGTGCTTTCAGATCGGTTGCTGAGCTGGGGGTGCCAGGAGGGGAGGGCTTGTTGCTGCTGTGCCCTGGCACAACTCTGTGGGAGCCAAACTTGCCACCAAAGGTGTTTTGGGACACACACCCTCCAGCTGGCATCACTCATCCCTCTCATGGTGCAGCCTCAACTTCCCTGCAAGCTGCCTCCAGCGCTTCCCAGTCTGAAACCACACTGGCTTAGAGGGCTGGTTTCATTCCCCTTTCCCTGTCTCATTTGCATACATTTGCATAGCACACAGGTTTCTGGGAGGGGAGGAGGCACTGGAGAGGCACATCCTTTATTCCTTTTATTCCTCCCCCTCCCCTTTTCAGCAGAATTGTATTTATTTCTTCAACCCAGCAGCGTTGCCCCAAGGGGCTCGTTCCTCACTGGTGATGGACAGAGGTGATGGGCTGATGCCCCCAGGCCCTGTCCTGGCACCTTTGCTCTTCCCTCAGCCCTATTTCCAAAAGCCCCCCTTGGTCCCTGCACACTGCAGAGCCACTGTCACTCATCCAGAGGTCCCATGCCTCCTGCCACAGCCTGTGGCTTCCCACTGGTGTCCCAGTCCAGCATCTTTCTGGGTTGGAGACTGGTCTGTTTTTTTTGGGGGGGGGAGGTGATGGGCTGGGGGGAATTGGTTTCTCAGGTCTGTATTTTTCCAGTTTCTCAGCCAAATTGGAAATGCAAACAACCTGCCTTCCCTCCAAACTCTGAACAGGAGGAGCTCCTGGGTTTTTGGCAGTGAATCTTCCCTTCCAGGGATGCTCTTAATGTAAAACACCTCTGGGACTGGATGCAAGCTGGGTGTAAACTTACTGGAATTGCCACTCGCTGTAGGTGATCACACACAGCCCCATGCTCACCTGCCTCCCAACAGCATCTCCTCTGGTGGGCTCTGGTGCTGCCTGCCCCAGGCATGGGGGTAAAGGCTTCTTTCCTCCCCCTCCAGCTCCTGCTTTTGGAATGGAAAGAAAACTCCGCTTTGCCCAGGGTTTTCTAGATTTTCCTTCTCCTTTCTGGTCCCTCTCTAGGTTTGGCTGCCTCCCTGGCACTCCTGAAGGGCTGATCCCTTGGGATTTGCCATTACTCTTGGGAAAGAGCAAAGTGTTTCCCTTGGGATGGGTTTCATCAACCCCAGCAATGGCCATTCCCATCCAGAGGAAGGAAACTCCCATTTCCCTCCTCCCATAGCCCCCCTCACCTCAGAGTGCCAGGGAGCTGGTGTAACGTGTTCAGGGGATGTGGTGACCCCTGAGCTGTTCCATCCCTGTGAGCAACCACTGGTGTGAACCTCCAGGAGCAGGGCAATGGAGCTGATGGATCTCAGTGTCTTGGTTCTTGTTTGCTGGTGGACCCAGAGAGATTCAAGAGTGGGTGTGGGGTTTGCAATGTGAACCCCTCTAGGGATGTTCCACACCCACCCTGGGCTGGGTGAATTCAAGGTGTGGTTTCAACAGGAATTAAACTGATACATCCCCCCAACCTTACCTGTTTGCTCCTTTCCACCTAAGCCATGGCTCTTCCCAGGTCCTTGCACAGTGAGTGTGTTACATGGTGGAAGAGTCACAAACTGGGTGGGATCCTGGGCTAGCTGGGATGATACATGGTGCCTGCATCCCTGGTGATGCAGGCTGGGCAGCCTCTTTCACTCTGGGGTCATCCTGAACTGATCAGTCATGGTTGCCTCATCATCCCTTGCAGGCAGTGACGCTGCTGGGGTAGAGCTGATGCTGGTTGTCACAAAGAAATTTAAATAAATGAGTCCAACTGACTCTTCTGCCTGGGTTTCTGTCCTCCTTGTCCTCAGGTACATCCCTCCCAGTCTCTGCTGCAGTGTCCTTTGCTGTAAGAGGGATGAGACCAAGGTACCTCCTTGCTGGCCTGCCGAGGTGGAAGGGCAAATGAGCAGGAGAATATGATGTTGGGGGTCTTGGTCTGTCATCAGTGGGGCTGTGCAGGCACTGTGCTCCCTTCAGCTGGATATCTCCCTTCCCCAGGGAGAGATGAGGAGGAGAGATCAGCCCATGTGTGTGGATGGGGACAGTGGGATGGGGAAGGTGACAGCAGCCATCAGCACGGGGTGTGAGGGGAGGTGAGGTGCCTGATTTGTGGCAAGGTGCAGGGCGTTGGGATGGGAGAGAACCAGCCCTGGGCACCTGGAGCCACCTGAAACAGCTCCTGCCTGGCTGGGGTTTCACTTTATACATCAATTTGTGTTCAGAGTGAACAGGGTGTTGTGGTTCCTGGTGTTGCAGAGGCTGCTGAGCCACCAAGCGTGCTGAGAGCCGGCTGTAACCAAGCACGGGGAGCGCTGGCTGGCTGCGGCTGGCACGGTGCTGCCCAGGGCTCCAGCCTCAGAGCAGGGCAGGGCAGCGTGGCAGGTGGGTGCTGCAGCCTGGGTACGTGAGGTCTGGGGCAGGGGGGCTGGGCTGGCAATGCAGTGGGACTTGGCAGATCTCTGTGCCGGAGACCATCACCTTTAAGACCCAGACTCAGGTTACCAAAAACCAACCTCATCCTCTGCTCAGCCTAGATGGGGACACGCAGAGAGGGGCTCCAGCGCAGACCATGCCCTGCTCTTTGCTCCCGTGCCCTTCTCCTCCCAAGCTGCCCAGCTCAGAGGCTGTTTGTCTTCAGCTTGACCGTTCCTCTGCCTCCCCCGCCTGTCTCCTCTGCTTCCTCATTCTCGGTGTCGGGTTGAGCAAGAGCAGAGCGGAGCCTCCCCAGGATCAGGGTGAGGCTGGGGGGGGGCCTCTAGTTCCTTTTTTTTCCACCCCCCCCTTCTCTCATTTCCCCCCCCTCCTCTTTCCCTCTGCACACAAAGCTGGGCTATGATGAAACTCCAGCTCTATCTTGCTTGCAGCGTTCGTGCACGGCACATGCTGGAAATAATTGTCCTTGGTGGAGCTCTGCACGCTGCAGAGCGATTGAACCAGAGAGAGAGAGAGAGGTGGAAAGGAGTTTTATTTCTATGTGCTGTGCCTCAGCCTCACCGCTGCAGCCCTGGGTTCATCTACAAGGTGGTTTGGTGGGGAGCTCAGGGCTGGGTCTTCAAGCCCTGTGACCGTGGCCACTGAGTGCTGAGCCTGAGTGGATGGATCTTGCTGTTCAGTGACACTGATCACATGGGGCTTGATGTGGCTTGGATCTGCTTAAGCAGTGCCAGCTGGGCATGCCTGCGATGCCCTGTGTAGTGTGGGCACCAGGATGGGCTCAGTGTGAACCCTCCTGTTGGCTTCCCCCAGTTTGGGATCAGAGGCTGCAGTGGGGATGTTTGTAAGCACCCAGTTGGGAGCTGGTAAGGGAAACATGCTGGGTGAGCGCTGAGTGTTCCTCACAACCCAGCCTCTCCTTGATGTGCCTTAAATAAACTGCAGAGCATTTAGCAAGTCCTGCTCCACGTTTTCTAGCTGTATGGACCAGCTGGGAAATGCTTGCTAGGAGCTTCCTGGCCTTTGGGTTATTTGGATGGGCAGAGGGGAAGGGCTGTAAGCTCAAAGAGGCTCTGGGACCTTTTTGGAGGTGTTTGGAGTGAGGACTTTGCCTTTCCCTTAAGGAAAGTGCCCGTCTTTGGTACAGGAGGACAGGGAGTGGCCGAGACTGCCATCAGACCTCTTTGGATGAGGTTTTTGTCCTACCCAACGAGAGCTCCTGGCCCTGAGCAGCAGCGTGTGTCAGCAGGAGCTGTGTGTGGGGAGCGTGCGCTCAGCAAAACGCAGAATGTAGCTTGTTCTGCCTCGGTTTGCTCATTAGTCATCCCAAGTCCTCCTTCTCCTCCGGCTCACACAGCAGCACTGCAGCTTGTCAGGCTCTGCTGTGGCGTATCATGTCCACAGAAAACATGTTGTTTTCTTCAAACTTCCTTTTTCCATCCAAGCAGCCAACCCCATCCTTCTGCGACCCTCCGCAGATCCCTGCTCCTGGTCACCAGGGATCTCCTCGGGGTTAGCAGCCTGGGGCTGCTCAAGGGCAGATGGGACTTTTTAGGGATTCAACTGGCCAAAAGCCCAGGTCCTTTTACTGTGGAAATTCAGGTCTGGAGGCACAGCCATCCGCCCCTCAGTGAGGACCTGCTGCTGCTTTGGTGTCACCAGCTTCTCTTGCCCAAGGGCCAACTGGCATGAGGAGCAATGTGCCCCCTCTAAACTGCTTTCTCCTGCTGAGTGGGTTGGATGAGATCTCGTGTGTGCTCTGCAGAGCTGGGCAGAAAGAGGCTTTTGCATTATTTACTCTGTGTTGGAGCCAGAGCCAGACCTGACCCTGGTCTCACCCAGCTGACGGCAGCAGAGGTGGGAGCAAAGCCCTCCCAGTAACACCATCAGACCCACTGGTCCTGGGCTCTGGTTTCTCCCCTGGCTGGTTCTCGTGGCTCAGCAGGGTCTGGCTGTGCTCCCCCTTGACGTAATGCTGACATGGGGATGGGGAGGGGGGTGTTTAGCTCAGCTCATACCCCGAGTCACTTCCCCAAACACCACCCACCGTGAGGGTTTGTGCTCAGGGTGCTCAAGCCAGGGTGCACCGGGCTGCCCAGCCCTTCCCAGGCGCTGGGTGCTGAGGCTCAGCCAAACTCATGACTTCTGGCCCTTCGGCAGCGGCCGGGGTCGGTGTGGGGGGAGGAAGAGGAGGAGGAGGAGGAGGGTTGCAGTGTCAGCCCTGTTTTGAGTGTCCCCCCCACCCCATCGCCCATGGAAACGGTCCCAGCGAGGCGCTTTGCCTGCTGGCAGCCAGCTTTGCCCCATCCATCCTTTCTCCAGCACCGAAAAGGGGGAGGGAGGGGGTGTGTGTGTGTGTGTGTGTGTGAGAAAACCCATTCAACACCCGCTTTTCCTCCCCCCTTCCTACCGCCTGCATCCCCTCAACTCCCCCCCTCCCCAAAAAAAATCTTCCATCACCTAAAAAAAACCCCCTAACCAAACCCAAAAACCCATTCTCCCTGAGTGCTTTTTCTTGCTAACCTCGGCTTGCTTTGCCTCTCCTCCCCTCCCTCCCTCCCCTCCATCTCCCTCCCTCCTTCTCTCTGGGGGGAAAAAAGGTCATTGCGCAAATGATTAGTCAGAGCTCAGTTGCTGTAGCAACCGGCTGCTGGAACTGGGACAGGCGTGCAGCGAGGACAACGGAGAGGTCGAGCATCAGCCAGGGCTGGGGGAGCATCAGCCGGGGCTGGGGGAGCCCAGCCATCCTGTTTGCAGCCCAGAGCTGGGGAGCCAGGCAGGGTGAAGCCCCCCCCTTGCTCCACACCAGGCGTGGGGCTGCTTCCCCAGCCCCCCCCCTCGACAGCTTGGCTGAGGTTTGTTATGGATTGGCAGCATCTCGATGCTGCTGTGGAGGAGGCGGTTCGGCCTTGGTCCCTCTGTAGGGTCTCTTGGTGTGTGGTGGCACCGTCCTTCGCCGGGGACGCGCTCTGTGTGGGGAAGGAGGGTCCTGCTGCCGTGGTAGAGTCAGGGCACTTGGTGGTTTCCACCCTCCGCTGGGGTTCAGGGCTCCTTGTCCTCTTGCAACATCCCACACGTGAAATATGAAGCCAAGTTCCTCCTGATGCTGCGCGAGGAACCAGGCGTTAACCGTGTCCTGCCCATCTCCAGCTCCACAGCCTTTGCAGTCCCTTTGCCTTCAGCCCCTGAGGGGTTTCAGAGATGTTTTCAAGTCTTCAAATCCTCCTCCCTGCCCTGAACTTGAGGCCAGGAGCTCAGCACGCTGCCATCCACGGGCTGCTTGGGCTTGGTGTGCTGGGGGTGGTTGCCCAGCTGCATGGTGGTTGTCACAACCATGGTCATGGTCTTCAAGTGGTTTTGTTGTTGAGGCTGCTCCATGTGTAGGCTCAGCCTGTCCCTCCTGGCCAAGGAGGGTCAGCAGCAGAGGCAGAGGGAGGGGGATCCCCACCTCGGTGCTGTCCCCTGCAGCCCCCAAAGCACTGCTGCGTGGGGACCTCCACATCCTTGTGGTGTGAGCAGGGACCTGTTCCCATCACCAGGTCCATGCTCCTACATTGGCACGGGGTGGGAGAGCCCTGTCACTTGACTGTCTCCCTCTCTGCTCTTCCCCAGTCCTTTGGGGTCTGAGGATCAGCTTATCTGCTGGCCTGCTGGGTCTCTGAGCCTGCTGCTCCTTGCTCTGTGATGTGAGCAGTAACTTGGGGTCGTGCTTCCCTCTGGGGTGCTTGTGGAGGGCAAATGGGCCTGAGGCTGCTGAGGGCTTTGAGACCCCCCTGAAGGGAAGTGCTGGGGAGGAGATGTGAGACCTCCACTTTGGGAGAGCTGGGGGGGCTCTGGGCAGGATTTGGGGGATGTCTTCAGTCTCTTGCTCAAGGTTGAGCCCCGTGGATCCACCTAGGAAGCTGTGGGTTGGTGTCCTCAAGCCCAGGAGATGATTTTAGCCTGAGGTGGTGGGAACAGCAGGAAAGGGCCAGTTATGCAGAGAGTGGCTTCCAGCAAACACCCTTCCTTTGGGGGTGGAGAGAAATCACTGAGATGTGCTGGAAGTCTTTGCACTTTCCTGGGACCCTCCTTGATGGCCAAGAGAGAGCCAGCCATGTGAAACAGCCACGCTGGTGCTCCATGATGTTCACAGCCCTGCTCCCAACCCCTCTTCCCTGTCCTCCCTGACCCCACAGGCAGAGAGAGGGGCTTTCCAGGGCGCTGCTTGCTCCGCGTTGCCCACTGCTGCTCCTCCCTGAGAGGTTCTCAAACCTCTTGAGTTTGCCCTCAGCTCCCAGCATATCCTTCTCCTTTCCTTTCTGATGGGTTTTTCTCTGGCAGGGCTTGTGCTGGTTTCTTACCTCATGCTTGCAGGGGTGAGCTGAGCTGTGTGACGTCAGAGCAGCCTCAAGGCTCAAAAGCCAACAGGGAAATAAGAGCAAGCCAACTGGTCTCCCTTATTTCTCCTTTTCCTTGTACATCTCATTATTTTAAAGGCTGATCCCTGATTTTTCCAAGCCCTGGGAAGCTGTAGGAGCTCTGGATGCTGAGGGCTGTTGGCCATGCTGGTTTGGTGTGTGATTTTAGTCACATTTCCCTCTTGGAAATGGTGAGTAAAACCTGCAGGTTTGGGCCAGCTGACTAATATTTCAGGTTATCGAAAATGACAAAAGGAGAGAGGAATGAATGAATGTAAGGCCTCCAGGAGAGGGACAAAAATCCCTCTGACTCACTCCAACATGCTATTTTTGAGCCTGCAAACACAAAATGGTGCCTGTTCCCCTTGCAATGGGGCTGGGAGACCGTCCCCAGCCAGAGCTGGGTTTGGGTTCCAGGGCTGCCAAGTCTACGTGCTGTTTACTGCTAATTTGTTTCTGCATCCTTCATCTGTCAGCCTCCTCCTCCTCCCTCCTGAAGAACCCCCAAGGTCCAGGCTGAGAAGTGGTTGTGCTGGGTGTTTGAAGGCACCATCCATGAAGGGTGGAGTTGGAATTGAGGGGAGGGGTTCAGCTTGTTAAAGGGCAGACAATGGCAGGACAAGGGGATGGAGTGAAGCTGGAGGAGGGAAGGGTGAGATGAGATATTAGGGGGAAGTTCTTTCCAGAGAGAGTGGTGAGGGGCTGGAACAGGCTGCCCAGAGAGGGGGTGGGTGCTTCATCCCTGGGGGTGTTGAAGGCCAGGTTGGATGGGGCCCTGGGCGACCTTGTGTAGCTCCAGGCCTGGAGGTTGGTGTCCCTGCCTGTGGCAGGGGGTTGGAGCTCTGTGACCCTTGGGGTCCCTCCCAACCCAGACCAGTCTGGGATTCTATGATCCTTCTCCAGCAGTGGCAGAGGTGATGCCATTCCGAGGGGATGGGGAAGCTTAAAGCCATTTGGCAAATCAAGCTACTCTTTGCTGGGAGAAGGAGGGGACTGTTTGTGGTCCCTGGCTGCAGAGCACCCCCGGAGCAGGGTGGGATGTGCCCCTGGCTGGCTGAGCCTCTGCTGAAAGGAGCAGCTGGTCAGGGAGCACAGGGAGAAGGCACACAGCCTTCCTCTCTCTCTCAGCACAATAAGCTTGTGCCCCTCTGAAAAAAATAACATGTACTTGTGAGTGTTTGTCAGCGACTGCCATTGAAACAGGCAGGAAAAAAAATCTGTAACCTGGGGTCAGGCCCCTCTTCCAGGCTCTCATGTCAGGAGAGTCCCCCCCACCTCCTCCCTAAAACCGCAGGGAGCATCCCCTGTGCGCAGCGTTTCATCTGCCTGACACGGCTCAGCTGCAGCCTGTGCCTGGGAGGCCGCTGGCAGACGTCAGCTGCTGGTGGTGGAAGAGCTGGAATGGCATCCTGGGGATGAGATGGGTCTGGGCAGCTCCAAGTGACCCCCAGCACTGCGGCTGCCCTGATGGGTGGGCGCTGCCAGCCGGGGCTCTGCCGTGGTGGGGTCAGCGATGCTCCTCGCTGGGGGCTGCTGAGGGAAGCCCACCACCCTGTCCACGTGTGCTTTTCTGGGTCTGGCTGGTGCTGTGTGGGGAGCAGGCAGTGCTGGGAGCCAGCAGAGATGGGTTTTGTTTGACTTGGTGGCTCCTTGGTGGAAAGCTGGGGCACATGTGAGCACTGCAGCCCCCCTGACTCTCTGGGAGCACAAGGAAGCTGCTCGCTCCCAAACCCTGCCAGGGATTTTGCTCGTGCTGTGGCAGGTTGCTGCTCCCCATCTGAGCTTGGTGGGTGCTCAGGGGTCCCGTTGTAACACCCAGGAGAGATCTGCCCACACACACAGTGTTGGGGTTTCCCTCAGTTTAGTGGTGTTGGGCAACATGAGATGGTTCCTCTGCCTGACCCAGGTCCAGGTCCTGCTCAGCTTTGGTTAAGCCCAGCACCATGAACAGGATTTGCCCATCTCCATCTACTGGAAACACTCCCTGTCTCACCCAGCCTTTGTTTCCTCTCAGCTCCTCCTTATTTTTCAGGGCATTTCCCCCTCTCTAGTCCTGTGCTGCTCAAGGCTCTTGGTGTGAACTCGGCTTTTGGGGCTCCTGTTTGCCCAGCTGGACACTTACCTGTGTGAGCCAGGTTATCTCCTGTGCTCCCCAGCACGTGTGGTCCCCAGTGGAAAGGCTCAGCCCTGGCTTGGCTCTTCACCCACAGCATGGAACAGGCACGTCCACGTGAACCCCAGCCCCAAAACAGCAGGGGGGGGGTGGGGGATGACACAGCCAAGGTGAAATATCAAAGGGGGACGGGAAGTGCAAGGCAGGAGCAGGGGAAACGGAGGAGAGAATAGCCGGAGCTGAGCTCAGCTGGGGCGGGGAGCCCGGCTGCACGCACGGAAGGGGAATGGGAAGAGGATACAGCTGGGACCGGCCGCGCCAGCCCTGCGCTCAGCCCTGGGGTGTGGCCAGGAGTTGCCAAGCAGCTGCCAGCAACCAGGGATGCTCCTGGGCACCCACATCCCCTTGTGCCACCAGGGATGCTCTTGGGCACCTTCACTGTGCCAGCAGGGATGCTCCTGGGCACCCACATCCCCCCCTGCCACCAGGGATGCTCTTGGGCACCTTCACTGTGCCACCAGGGATGCTCCTGGGCACCCACATCCCCTTGTGCCACCAGGGACGCTCTTGGGCACCTGCACTGTGCCACCAGGGATGCTCCTGGGCACCCACATCCCCTTGTGCCACCAGGGATGCTCCCAGGCACCCGTATTGCACAACCAGGGATGCTCTTGGGCACCAGCATCCCCCCTGTGCCACCAGGGATACTTTTGGGTACCCACATCCCCTCATGCCACCAGGGATGCCCTTGGGCACCTGCACTGTGCAACCAGGGATGCTTTTGGGTACCCACATCTCCCCTGTGCCACCAGGGATGCCCTTGGGCACCTGCACTGTGTCACCAGGGATGCTCCTGGGCACCCCCATCCCCTTATGCAGGGAGCTGGCTGCACAGAACCATCCCAGGTCTGGTGCTCGTTGCCTCCAGTTCACCACAGCTCCACCACGGTGCATTTCCAACCCAGCTCCCTGAGTTTATTATTGAAAGGTGGCACAGGGCAGATCGTGTTCTCCCACCCTTCCCCAGTGCACAGCAGGAGCTGTGGTGTCACCACGCTCAGGGTCGGCTGTGGAGAAGCAGCACAAGCCATCCCAGGGTAGCTGCTGTCCCTTCCAGCGCTCTCAGCTGTGCCCAGGGATGGCTGACTTCTTATTTTTTGGCATGTAGAGTTTTATTTTTAGATGGAAAAAAACCCCAGCCTTTAAAAAAACAAACACATGCAAAGGTTTTGTGTGAAAAAAACTCTCATCATAGTGGGATTTTTTCTCTTCTGTGACATCTCTGCATGAAGGGTTCCTCCTGTCCTCCTGCTTCCCCCCTCCATCCCCAGTGAAATTTCTCCTTTTCCAAAGCCACCCTGTTTTCTTCCCTCCTCTTTCAGGAGAAGGAACAGCAAATACAGGGGCTGGGTTTTTTTTTTTTTTTCTGGAATGCTGTTTTTTAAAGTAAAAATAAGTAAATAAAAAGGAAATTGTAGTTAAACTAAAACCTTCCCTTCTGAACCCACTACAATGGAACAGGATTAAGAATTTCAGTTGTTTCCCCCTTGCTGTCCTCTGTCCTTAGCCTTTGGTGTGGGAGAACTGGGCAGTAAATAGCCAAGAGCAGCTCCTACTCTTTCTTTACTCAAGGGAAAGATCTTTCTGTCCCAGTGGAGGTCTTCCTTTGGGGCTGGAGAGGAGCTTGTGAAGCTTCTGACACCCAAAGCCAATGTGTGAGTGTGTGTGTGGCTCATGCTCCTGACCTTCTCCCCTCCCTGGTGCAGAGATGCTCCCATGGCGGCTCTGTGGGGTCCATGGGGCTGTGTGAGGGCTGGGAGTGACCCAGGGGTAGGTCAGGGTGGGTATGGGGACTTGGGAGCAGGACAGCAGAAACCTCAGGTCTTGGGGTCTGCTCTCAGCTCCCCAGCAACCTGTCCAGGTGACCTTGGGGAAACCTCTTTGTCCGTCTTTGCCTGGGAAGGAGGAGGGCTCTTCCTCTGCCCCCATGGGCTCAGGGGGGTAGTTAATACCTTAAACACCCTGAGCTGCTGCAGGGATTTGGTCAGACGTGATGTAGAGGACAGGAGCTTTCCTTCCAGGTTAGAAATACTCTGTGGTGGCTTTTCAAGGGCAGTTCTTAGGCTTGAAGGCACTGGAGGTGGGGATGTTTCTGTCCTGTGACGAGAGAGCTCCCTGCACCCAGGAGCAGCACCCAAAACAGCAGCTGTGTCAGAAATTCATCCTCCATGTGTGTCACAGGGTCCCTCCTGACCCAGCCCAGAGCCTTTGCACCCCTTGGCTGGGGATGTGGCACCATGGGGCAGAGCTGTTGGCCTTTGAAGAAGACACTTAAGACCACAGCAGGCCCTTCTACTGTGAAAGGCTTGGTGGGTCTGATTGCATCACCCAAATGTAAGTCATCTCCCAGAGCTCCCATCGGAGCAGATGGTGCTGCTCTGCCTCAGGTTCCAGACCCCAGAGCAAGGGAAGGGGAGGAGAAGCAAACACCCTGTGTCCAGGCTGTTCCTGTTGTGCTGGGATGAGGGATTTGGGGTTTTTTTTCCCCCCTTTGGTTTAGTCTCAGACATGCGCTGAGTGTGTTACTCAGCCATGACTCCAGAGCTTGTGAGCAATAAAGTCATCCCAAAGTCTGCCAAAAAAGACTCTTCTTAGCACACCCACCTCATCACACGTTCCTGCTGTAGCTGCTTCAGTGTGATCTGCTGCTGAAAGGCAGGTACCTTGCAGGGAGGCTGTGCTAGCCATCTGTGAGCTCGTGGCAATGGCCCACGGACAGACCCCCTGCCCATCGGGGTCACCTGCCTGGTGACTGGGACCCTTTGGCATTGCAAAGGTGCTGGGCTGGGGTTTGCTCCATAATCCAAGAGAAAACTGAGCTGGAGGGGGCTGTACAGGCTGGTGTGGTCTTCATCCTGCAGTGTTGGCTGTGTCTTGGGTTTGGGATGTTGGGTTTGGCCTTTTGGGATCGAGGTATGACCTGAAATCCTCACAAAGGTGGCAAGTCATGGGCATCTTCCTCCTCCTGCAGCTCCATCAGGGCTGGCTGGGGTGATGTGGGGTGATGTGGGGCTCCAGAGCCCTGCACAGCTGCAGTTTGGGGTGGAGATGGGTGCATCCTCCAGGCTGGGATGGAGTCATGCGCCCCAAACAGGGAGAGCACTGTTGGAAGTGCCTAAGAAAGTGCATGTTGATGCCAAAGTCCACATCACTGGGGGGCTGACTAGTTCCTTGGGTGAGGAGGCAGGGTGCTGAGCTCCTGCCTGTGAGAGCCCTTGCCCTGGGGCAGCCACCCTCCCTCAGCACCGGGTCTGATGCCTCTGGGACTGGGATGCTCCCAGAGCCAGATCTTGGGGCTCACTGCAGGGGTTGCCAGACCCCTGCTTTGTTGAAGGCAGGAAGGTTTGGGGTGAGGGCTGGGATACAAGTGACAGCCTTGGAGACACCCCATCACCTCCCTGGCACGCAGGAGCCGGCGGGGGGGGGGACACACACAAGGAGCCCAGGCAGAACCCCCTTTGCCTGCATTGCTGGGGTAAAAAGCCACCTCCACCACGGCCTCCTCTCCCCACCCCTTCCCCGCGCCGGGGCTCTAAATAATTGATACCACTGATAAATAATAGATCCTGTATTTGCTCCTTCGCTTCCCTGCGCCGGGGCGTGCGCGCTGGCAGCGCTGCGTTAGGGTTACAGGGATGGGGAGCAGCCCTGTGTCAGCCCGGGGTAGGGAGCTCTGCAGTGGGGAGAGAGAGGGAGAGAGAGAGAGAGCATTCCGGGGAGATAAAGGGCTGGTTTGATGTGTGTTCATGTGGCGGGGCTGTTTTGCCTTGCATGCCTTTCTCTTTTGCTTTATTTTTTTCCTGGAGTGAAGCCTGGCGCCAGCAGTCTGGAACCAGCCTGACAAGCTTTTGAGTTATGGAAAGGGGGAGGAAAAGGGGGGAGGAGAGAGAAAGAGGGAGCGAGAGAGGCAGGGAGGAGGAGGAGGAGGAGGAGGAGGGCGAAGGCAGAGGGAGGCAGCTGGGCTGTGGATTATTAGGGGAGAACAAGAATACACCCAAGAGGCTGGTGGGGTGAGGGCTGGGGGCTGCTGGGGCTGGTGGGGAGGGGTCGGAGCTGGTTTCTAGTGAACCTTTCAAAGAGGGATTTTTTTGGGGGGGGGGGATTTTTTTTTGTAGGAGGGGAGAGGGGGGAATTGAGTCATTTTGGGCACGAAACGCAAACCTCGCTGCGTCAGGGAACAAGGAAGTTTTTTAAAGCACCAATTAAAGGGCTTGGAGAGGTCCGGGGCTTTTAAACAGCCTTGGGAAGGGAAGGGGAAGGGAAAGGGGGGTGAGGAGAGGAGGTTGGCGGGGGGGGGAAGGTCCTGGCTGGCGTTCAGGCTGCTGTCCCATCAGGACATTCCTTTCTGCTGAACGCTGCTGCTCCCGGCCCTCTCCTCCTCCTCCTCCTCCTCCTCCTCCTCCTCCTCTTCCAAGCTGCCGTCGAATCCTTTCCAGCTCCCGGGTCCGAGCCCGGAGAACTTTGCTCCGTTTCATCTGCCGCCGCCTGTCTCCCCTGGCCCCGGGCTGAGCTCCACGCTTTGATCACGAGCTGCCGGCACACAGACCCCCGACCCCCCCCCCGGACCCCCGCCCTTCACACGCCCGGGGCCCGGAAGCCGGCAGCCCCTCCAGGGACTGGTATTGCCAAAAAATATCCCCCCCCACACCCCCCCTGTCTGTGCTGATGGAGACCCCCGTCTGCCATCACCTCCCTGCTCAGGGAAAGCAGCTGCTTCAGCAAATTGGTGGCTGTGATGGTGGAGGGGAGGGGGAACAGGGCTCGGTGCCCAAGGATGGGGAGCTGCCCCTCTTCCCCCTCCCCAAAATGAAGGTGAAGGTGCCCTGGGGGAGCTGCAAAGGCGGGTGGGTGGGGCAGAGTGTTTGGAAAGGTGCTGTTGGGGGAAAGCCACGTGGTGCCCACGAGGACCAACTGCTCCAGGGATGGGGGGTTCACAGCACAGGGTGGTCAGGACACCCAGCAAGTCCTGTGGAGCAGCAGCATTGCAGGGAGAGGCTGGAGCAGCTCAGTGATGGGTTTCCATCCATCCCCCACCCCAGACACCCCATCATCGCCTCCCACGGATGCCTGGCAGCAAGAAGCACAGGAGCAAACACAACCCCCCTGCTGTAGCCCCCATCGTGCCCACCTTTGGGAGAGGGGCAGATCCAGAGCGCTGGCCAGGGGATGGGGATTTGGAGTGGCTTGGTGGGGGCTTTGTTTGGTTTGGTTTCAGCGCAGCCTGTTCAACTCCAAGGGCTGGGGAAGGTTGGGGAGACAGGAGCTCTTTGTTCAAGGCTGAACAGCCCCAGGTCTTTGAGTCAGCCTGTTCCAAGAGCTCTGAGAAGTTGAGATCGCCCAGGGACGGGTGGGTTGTGGGACATTTCACAGCTCTTGTAGCTGTAAAGTGAGGTGTAAGAGCCAGGGTTCACCACCCAGCTCCCAGAGAAAAGCCCAGCAGAAGCCCTGGGAAGCACCACCACCACCATCTGCCAAGTCTTTGTCTTCGCAGAGGAGGTGCAAGGGGGAACACCCAGATTTCTGAAATCTCCATTGCAGGTTGCCTCTGAGCTGCAAGCTCTTCAGAAAAAAACCCCACACCACCACACTTCTTTCTCTGGGTTTCCAGGAAGCAAAACGTTGCCCTCCACTGTTTGCAGCAGAGCTGGAACAGGCTGTTTGCTGCCTCTGAGCCTGGGTGATGCTTTGCTCTGGTGTCACATCCCCGGCGGTGGGAGGTTTGGAGAGGGACAACTCCTTACCCAGCCTGTAGATGCTGAAAAGACCTGTGAGAGGTGTGGGTATCCTCCCTTAGCCATCGCCTCCCACTCGCAGGGTGACCTGTTCCCACCCCGGCACCTCGTCGTGGGGCTGAGATGGGCTGGTTGGCCATGGGGTCAGTTGGGTTGGGGTTGGACTGAGGTGGGTTTGTTGGGTTGGGTTTGGACTGAGGTGGGTTTGTTGGGTTGGGTTTGGACTGAGGTGGGTTTGTTGGGTTGTGTTTGGACTGAGGTGGGCTCATTGGGTTTGGTTTGGACTGAGGTGGGCTCATTGGGTTTGGTTTGGACTGAGGTGGGCTCGTTGGGTGGGTTTGGACTGAGGTGGGCTCGTTGGGTGGGTTTGGACTGAGGTGGGCTCGTTGGGTGGGTTTGGACTGAGGTGGGGTCATTGAGTTGGGTTTGGACTGAGGTGGGGTCATTGGGTTGGGTTTGGACTGAGGTGGGTTTGTTGGGTTGTGGTTGGACTAGAGGTGGGTTTGTTGGGTGAGTTTGGACTGAGGTGGGTTTGTTGGGTAAGTTTGGACTGAGGTGGGTTTGTTGGGTGGGTTTGGACTGGGGTGGGCTTGCTGAAGACCAACCTTCTTGCACGTCATGTTTCACAAGATAACAATGCCGAGCCACTCTGTTGTGCATCCTTGGACCAAATTCCTCATTTTTCTTCCTTCTCTTCCTTCTTGGTGGCTCTTTGGGGTCTTTCTGGAGGCTGTAGAACTATGCTGGCAAACTTGTCCTCCAGCTCCTCCTTGCTGGAGATGCAGCACAGATGCATCCATCGTGCAGGTTGTCTTTCAGAGCACTCCAACCTCTCTAAAGTGTTGGGTGGAGGGAGTGACCACCCTTTTCTGTAGCTGTAGAAACTGAGGCATGGGGTACTTCTCCAGGCCAAGTCAGATTTTAGGGCCAGGTGACATGGTTTCACTTTGAAACATGCTGCATCAGCTTCCTTGGCATCTCTTGAGATGCTGCCAAGAGGGAGAAGACCCTTTTCCCCTTCTTGCCCAGAAAGGAGCAGGAGGCAGGGACAGAGCCCCGTGGCCGGTTCCCCATCACCTCCCCGCTCACCCAAGAGGCAGCAGGCAGAAATAAAACACAATTCAGGGCTGGCAGAGCCAGGGGAAGAGCGAGATGAGTCTTGGTGGGGAGACCAGCCTCACCTTTCATATTCTAATGCCTTGCCTTTGCCTGATTTGTGAGCTCTGGGGAGTCCTGCTGGGAATTCGCTGGAACGGAGGCACACGCCGCCGTCCCTCGGTAAATTACACAGAGATATAATGAAGGAGGAGAAATCAGTTACTCTGTGACTGCGGCTCCCCAGGGGACCTTAATTCAAATATTTGTGGAGCTGAGCAAGTGGGGCGTTGGGGAGCCGCCGAGTTGGAGTGTCTCTCCACAGGTTGCTCGCAGGTGGTTGGTGATGTGGAGGAAGAACTCTGGGCGGTGGGAACCAAAGGAGCTTCGGGCTCCTGGATGGGTTTCTGGTGTCACTGACCCAGGAGGGGGAAGGTGGAACTGAGGTCTGAGTGTCACTGCCTGGGAATAAGGAGGTGGGCACCAGCCTGCAGCTGGTGGGTGTTGGGATGGGGCGGCCCCACGCGCCTCTTTGCCAGTGGGTTTGAGCAGCACGGACGGGGTGATGGGGGTACCTGCCAGTGGGTTTGAGCAGCACGGGGTGATGGGGGTACCTGCCAATGGGTTTGAGCAGCACGGGGTGATGGGGGCACCTGCCAATGGGTTTGAGCAGCATGGGGTGATGGGGGCACCTGCCAATGGGTTTGAGCAGCATGGGGTGATGGGGGCACCTGCCAATGGGTTTGAGCAGCATGGGGTGATGGGGGCACCTGCCCACCGCTCTGCATCGCCCCAGCGCCATCCTGGGCACCTCCAGGGACCTGGGAGGGCACAGCCTGGTCCTCCTGGGGTTTTCTCTGGAGAGGGAGGAGCAGGGTGTGCAAAGCCAGGCAAGCTCTGCCCACACGGGCTCTGCTTTCTGTAGTGAGTGTGGAGGGGGTTACACACAGCATGGCAGCGAGGAGCTTCCTCAGCTCAGGCATGAGAAGATCAATGTGTCTGCAGCTCCGGGGCCAGCCCATTCCCTCTGTGTCCTCTCAGGCCAGGCTTTCTGCCCTCTCCTCCCAGGGCTGTGCTGTGGACCTCAGAAACCAAACGGGATCCAATCTGCCCAGCCAGCAAACTGGGGTGTAGCTGGGGACAGGAGGTGGGAGGGGGACAGTAACCCCCTTTCTGGATGCATGCAAGCCCCATGAGGTGCTACTACACCCTGATGGCCAAGGCTGAACCCTTGGCTATGTCATGGTGCTCTCACCCACTCCAGCAGCGGCTGCTGTGCCTGAGCATGGAGAGCTGGGCTGCAGGGCGAATTGGGGAGTGGGATGCTCAGTCCCCAAGGGAGAGGGGTCAGGGCAGGGGTGGGGGGGGGGTGCTGACAGCACCCAACACCGTTCTGCACAGGCACACGCTTCCCAACAGGTCCTGCACCATCACCCCAGCATGCAGCAGCGATGCTGTTGCCAGGAGTTCTGCAGGTGAGCGTGAGCACACACAGACGTGTGCCTGTGTGTCCCCCTCACACACACACACACACCTCTCCTTGCACACCCGCTCGCACGCACACCAGCTCTCCTGCTCCCCAATGGGCTGCTCTGCTCCTGTGCCAGCATCACCCCCCAGTCACACACACACACACACACACACACACACACACACACACACACACACACACACACTCCCTCCACACCACAACAGTGCTCAGCATCCCTAAGTTTCATCCCTGGATGATGCTGGGGATGCCACACACAGTGTGTGTGTGTGTGTGTGTGAGGGGGGAGAAATCCTTCATCCCCACACCCCCTGCACCCCAAAGCTGTGCCACCTGCCAACACCAAGCACAGGCACCCTCAGCACACCGCAGCCCCCTTGCACACTCAGTGTGCACAGATCTGCAGCACACCAACTGTTGGGAAGGGAAAAAAACCCCACAGATTCAGCCCAGAGAGAGAGAGAGAGAGGTTTGGGGTTGGGGGGGGGGGGGGGTGTATGTGGGGGGATAGAGAGAGAGAAAGAGAGAGAGAATGACAGACTGCAATCCCCCTTGAGTGCCTAGCCTCATGAATATTAATAAGGTGGTAATTAAAATGCAGGGACACAGCAGGACGGATGCAGGCGCTGCCTTCGGAGCGCTGGGAACGGGGGGAGCGCATCTTTCCAGGCAGGTTTTGATTCCCTTCTCTGATGAAAAGAAGAAAACGGAGCCTTCAACTTTAATCAGTTTAGAGGGGTTTTTTTTTGACACGACGTGTCTTTAATTGCTGGTATTCCTGCTCTGCTCAAACCCAGCCCCACCTCAGCCTCCGCTCCGAGCCGAGATAACGAACCGCGCTGAAGTGCCGGGGGTTGGCGTTGTATTTGCGCCTTGACTTGTTTGCTACTTTTCCTGGGGTTCCACCCCTTTGCCTGGGGTTCAGAGGGTGCAGCCCCCGTGGTGGGTGTCTCTGCAGCCAGGCGCAGGGGCTGGAAATGCAGCCTGGCAGCTCTTTGTCTGACAACACCCACCCCCAACCTCCCCACCCCCTGTAGCAGCTGTAGGGAAACCCGCCTGGTTTGGGTGCTGAATCTCTCTCTCCTTGGCCGTGGCTGTGTGGGGAGCTTGGAGCTGGATATGATGCTACCTGGCCTGGGTGGCGTGGCATGGAGGTTGGGGTGGTGGGAAGGAGGAGGTTGGGTTGAGTTGGGTTGGGTTGGGTCAGGTTGGTCGAGTCTGGGTTGGGTTGGGTTGAGTTGGGTTGGATGGAGTCAGATGGGGTTGGGTTGGAGACCAGCTCTCTTGAGAAGAGACTTGGAATCACAGAATTGTAGGGGCTGGAAGGGGACTCAAGAGATCATCAAGTCCAACCCTCAGGGTTAGTTAGTTTCCCCTCCACAAAGAAGGTTCCCCCTCCAAAGATGGTTCCCCCTCCAAAGAAGGTTCCTCCCCAAAGAAGGTGCCTCCCCAAAGAAGGTTCCCCCTCCAAAGAAAGTCCCTCCCCCCACCAAAGAAGGTTCCCCCTCCAAAGAAAGACACCTCCCCAAGAAGGTTCCCCCCCCAAGAAGGTTCCTCCCCAAAGAAGGTTTCTCCATTGTCAGAGCAGAGGTGGCTGTTAAGTTCCTGAGTTGTTATTAAGGAGGCTTCAGCCTCCTCCAACAACCAGGGATTTGTGGTTGGCTAAGGGTCCTGTGCAGGATGCTCAGAGGTCTGTGAGCCAGGTGAAACCAAGTGTTGGGCCTTCTTGGAAGAGAGTTTCTCCAGTGGGTTTGTCTGTTGATGGGAAAATGAATGGAAGAGTGTTGGTTGGTGCCCAAAGGGAACATCTCGGGTGTGGGAATTAGACCATATCAACCCTGAACAGGGATTTAGGAGACAGTGGCTGGCAAAATGGGAAAGAAAAAATCAGGAGAACCCACTAACTGCCCCAGATCGGTGGCAGAAGTTGTTTTAGGTAAAGGCAGAATGTTTGGGCTGGCTTGCAAAGTTTGGGGGGTTGTTAATTTGGGGGGGGGGGGGGGGGGTGTTGCCTATTCTAACTAGATCTTTTACATTGAAGTGATTTTTTTAACTGAAAAAAAAAAAGAAATAAGATTTGTTGGAGTGAAAAAGTGAAAAGTATTATTCTAGGAAATGCCAAAAGACAACAGTTCATCCTGTGAATGATGGCAGAAGGTGGCTTGACACCCTCAAAGCCTTCTCCCCTGCCCAACACCTGTATTTTCTTCACCCCAAACAAGTTTCCAGCTTCACCCCGAGTTTCAGGATGATTCAGCCTTTTCTGGAATCTTCCCATGTTTGTATAAATCTGCCATTCCTCAAAAACCCAAGGAAACCAAACCCACCCCCTCAGCTCTGAGAAAGATGAGAGAGACCGAGTGAGCAGAGTCCCCTTCCAGCTGATGGCTCTGTGCTGGGGTCGGAGCTGCCATGGAAAGATGCCCCTTGTTTGCTGGGAGATGGAGGCACTCCTGGATCAGGGATGGAGGATACAGGTTTTACCCCATCTTGGAGATACTTCATTGCCCAGGGAGCATCTGTGATGTTTGCTGGAGTCGCTCTGATGAGGTTGGTTGCTCCTGCATCCTCCTGGGTCCAGAGATCTGTCCCAGGAGAATCTTCTGGCCTTCAGGCTAACTGCACACCCACCCTCCCATTCTTCCTTCCCAAGCTTTGGAGCTTTCTCTCCCCTGGGAGTGTGTCCTTGTGCTTTGCTGACCTGCCTGCACAGGGAGATGGAAAAGCAGAGCTGAAGCATCTTGGAGCCCTTGTGATTTTGTTGCTCAGTGGGACAGGGTCAGAGCTGGGGGCCTTTTTCATCCTGCCTCTTCCTGTAAGGATGAGGCATGCCCTTACTTACAGCAAGTTGGGGGTCCTGGGCTCTGGTTGGGGGTCCTGGGCTCTGCCCCATGGCAGGCTGATGTTTCCCTGTTGTCTTGCTCCACAGCAAGGAAACAACTGATCCAGCTTTGGGCTCTGCTGGACCAAACTGCTGGATCCTTGTTGCTCTGTGTTCCATCACCTGAGACCCTGCACAGAAGGATGGCTGGTGAGCCTGGGTGCAGTGATTCAGCAGGGAGGGGTTGGGAATTGAGCTGAACCCTTTGGGTAGAAGGGCACTACAGCCCTTTGCTGAGCACTGGCTTTTCGTGACACTTGTGTGAGCCGTTCCCCTGCAAAGGAGAAGGGGGTGGCACCCCCCACCTCCTCCCCAGCGACATACCCCTTCTGCCAAGCTCTCCCACACCCTACAGCAGCATGGGGTGGCCCTGGGGACCTCCCAGGACCTCTTTTGGACCCTGAACCCTCACCAGAGGGAGTGACAGGGGTGCCCTTGCTCAAGGGGTCAGCGCAGCACCGACTCCTCTGCACCCAGAGCTGAACTCGGGGTCGACTGGGGGTGAACTGCCACGAAGCCAGTGAGTCCATATCCAGCCTTACCCCAGCCTTTGGGGGTTAATGCATTTTGGGGTGATGGGGGGTTCTTTTCCCCTCCTCCCTTCTTGTCTTTTAATAGCTTGGGTGCTGTGGCTTGTCCCTGGGCTCGGGTCTCTCCCCCCAGGTGGGTGATCTGGCAGGAGTGGCTGTGGTGGTGGCTTTTCTTGGCCACGTTGGTGCCATGGAGGGTGAGGATGAGCTGGAGTCCCCATCGGGGCCACCACATGCAGCTGAGGGACAAGGAGACAGGACCTGGAGTGAAGAGAGGCCCCATGGATGGGACCATCAGCCTCAGCTGGGGGGAAAGCAGAGCAAAAAGCTGCTCAGGGTGTCTGGGGTAGGGGGGGGAAAGTCATTTCTCCTGGGTTTGGGGGTGGGTTTTGTCTTCATCCTCTCCCTTCTGCTCTGCTGCAGCACTATGACAGCAGGTTTGGGGCAGGGTAAGGACAAGGTCCAGGCAGTGTCTGAGCCCCCACTTTGCCCCAAACCCCCACCAACATCCAAAACCTTGGGAAGTATCAGGTTTGCCATGTGAATGGGGTGATGGGGCTGGGGGTGCTGCAGTGGTGGGGACAGCCCTGGGGGATGGGAATACAAAACCCTGGTCTGGAAGGAGGGAGAAGGTGTCCCTGTGCCGTTAGAGGAGTGTGGGTGGGTGGGGAAAGACCCCCCCAGGACTTGTGTGGGTGGCAGAGGCTGGGCTGGGGCTCAGCCCTGAGTGTCCAGGATGGGCCCCAGGTGCTGCTGCCCGGTGACACCCCTCCGGCAGTCCCCGTCACCCTCGAGTCACATCCTGCTTGTGCTGGCTCATGTCTCATCCTGCTGCCTGCAGTTTCTCAATCCCTTTCCCTCCTGCCAGCGTTTCCTGGCTGCTGAGGTTGCTGCGGGGCCCGCGGGGCAGGCAGGGCTGGGACAGAGAGGGGGGGTGGGGGGGGAACACTGGGGGGACTGGGGAATTTTGACTGGGGCAGCAAACGGGAGCGTGATGCTGGGCTGGGGATGGTCAGAGCCTGGCCCTGCTCTGGCTCCTGCCTGTCTCCTGCCATCACTTGCTTCATCCCCTGACCATCGGCTGTGCATCTCGGGGTGCACAGGGAGGGCTCACAGCCCCCCCCCGCACCCACCCTGCTGCCTCAAGCCTCAGCAGAAAGCAGAGGTGGGATCGAGCTGGGTGCTTATTCCCCTCCTTTGCCGTGCCCCCAGCCCCTGTGCCGAGCAGTGGCTCTGCAGGGCTGTTTGTGGGAGCCAGCTGGGGTGCAGACCCTGCTGCTGCAGGGCTGTGTCAGTGAGGAGCCTGGCTGGACTCTGCTGTCCCAGGCTGAGCCACGCTCGGGTCCTGCAGAGAAAACAAACCCTGAGCTCCATCCTCCCCTGTTTTACAGCAGAACTGCCATTTAAGGGAGGATTTGGAGAGGAGACATCTTCCTCTTACAGATTCCTTCTCGCCAGCACAACCCTTCTCAGCACAGGCTGGACCCTGCTCTGAGGAGCATCCCAGCAGCTAAGGGGTTCATCCTCTGGCTGCAGCTTTCCAGTGCCCTCTGGGTTCCTACTCTGTGCCCTTTTCTCCATCTCTGGAGGGGCCCTGCTTACAGTCAGGCTCCAGGAAAGGTAACATCCTCCTTCTCCAGGACGGGCTGTGCCCTGGCACCGGAGCAGCCGTGCTGAGCCAGCCCAGCACCGGGGGTTAACGGTGGCTGAGCCGGTGCCTCTTGGCTCAGCTCAGCGCTGGGGTGCTGGGCTTCAGGTTTCTGGCCTTGAAGTCCTCCTGCAATGGCCAGGGTATCTCAAGGGGAGCTTTGATGGAGCAGGGAGGTGCTGCAGTACACCAGCGAGCTGGTGCCTGGGAGGAGGGGGGGGGCACTCAGGGAAGAGCTCTTCCCTCTGCCACAGACTTTCTGGGATAACCTTGGTCAAGGCTTTGTGCTTTGCTTGTCCTGCCGGTGAAGCAGAGCCCTGGCTGCTGCTCTTTCTGTGCTGCTAAACCTGCTTGTGCTCAGAGCCTGGCTGGTGAGGGTAGGGGGGAGCAGAGGGAGGGAGGGGGGTCTGCACAAACACCAGCACTTTTAGCACCAGGGTTTAGGTGGGGGGGATGGAGGAGCTCTCACTGCTGGTGGGCTTTACCCAGGCGTGACATTGCCTTTGCTCACCAGTTCCTACCCACGGTGTGGTAGGAAAGATTGAGTCCCAGCACTCCGTGGAGGGCTGCTGGCTCCTGCCAGAGCTGCACTGCAGCAGGGCTGAGCCACAGCTCCTGGTGCCCGTGGTTCTCACCCCCCCCCCCAAACACCTTTGGGGCTGTGGGGCTGGAGCTCTGGTCCCACTGTGACCCCCTCAAGCTGCATCCTGTGGGAGCCCAGCTCCCACCCTTGCCTGTGGCGAGCTGTAGGCTCAGGGTGTGGGAGCCCAGGGAGCATCCATGGCAGGATGAGGAGCTCCCAGGAGCTGAGCCATGGGGACCTTGGCTCCTGGGGTGCTGTGTTTCACCCTACCAGGCCTATGGGAAGGCGGGACCCCTATGAGGGAGTCCTGAAGGTTAATCCCATCGGTTTGGGGCTCAGGGCTGGGATTGCCCCTCTCCATGGGGTGCTGGCACCATGCACCCCCCTCCTCCATCCCCCTCTAGCCAGCACCCATGGGAGCACAGCCAGGCCAGGGACCCAGCCCAGGGCTCTGGTGTGACAGAGGGGAAGGGTCTCTCCTCTCCAGGGGTGGGTGTTGGGGGGTGGGGGGGGTGAGGTCCGGGCTCTGTTCTCCTTCCCTCCAGGCCAGGCAATGGTTAAATTCCTTTCCAGCTGAGCTGGCAAGCAGAGCCCAAGCATATTAGTCAGATCCCTGTAGGGGGTGGGGAGGAGGAAGGAGAGAGCAGCGAGGAGGGGCCGGAGCCGAGAGCCGGGAGCGCAGCTATTCTCCGGGGCGCGAGTGCAGGGAGGCAGCGCAGCAGGAGTTGCTGCTTCCCAGAAACTTGATTATTTTTAACCCAGGAAGAAGAAAGGAAGGAAGGGGAGGGGAGGAGGGAAGGGGAGGGAAGGTGAAGGGGGAGGGAGGGGGGGCAAAAAATACCCAAACCAAACCAGAAAAAAAAAAAAAAAAAAGGATGAGGGGAGTAAATGTAAATCTGGAGGAACTGGGAAAGGGGCGGCTGGCACTGGGGGAGAGCTCTGTGCAGGGGAGGTGGGGCAGGGATGGAGGATGGAGGATGGAGGATGGAGGGTGGAGGGTGGAGGATGGAGGAGGGCTGCCCCGGGTACCCCCCACCCTGCACGGCCCGGCCTGGAGCGGTGGTTTGGGGATGGGGCCGGGGCACAGAGCGATGCCAACCCCGGCAGGAGGTGTCCCCGCGGAGCGCAGGACGCTCCCACCCCCCCGCACACACACTCCCCACGCACCTTCGCTGCCGGGATGCGATGGGATGGGGGGGGGGGGGCAGGATGCGGCCGGGCCCCCGCCCACCCGCTCGCACACAAAGGGCACGTACACCGGCTGCTGAGGCTTCCCGGATCCCTCCTCCATCCCCCCCCCCCTTCAGAGCGCTGGGGGACGCAGGGGGCTCGGCGGGGTGGGGGGGGGCGGATGGTGACCACACGCTGGCTTCAGGGGCTGCTGGTGAGACCCCCGCATCTCCGTGGGGCTGGCAGGGACACTGGGGCTCCCCAGATTGAGCTGGGAGGCAGAGGAGGCTGCCCGAGGGGGCAGAGGAGGCTGCACAGTCCCCTTCCATCGCCTCGCCAGGCTTCATCCCGCACGGGGGGCAGAGGGGCCGTGGCAGCTGCATCCCCAGGGCAGCCACAGCCCCGCAACGGGCAGAGAACCTGGGGAGCTGCTTCCCAAACCCCAGGGGCACGTCACAGGTCTGGGCTCCTCGTGGTCCAGCCCTAGGTCGGGGCAGGCTGGCCAAAAGCTCCCTGTGAAGGTCAGACACGTTCTGGCCCAAGTTAACGAGGTGGAGACCTGCCACTGCTCCTACCACGTGTGTCTCTGCCCTGCAGCACCCACGCTCGTTGGGAACCCGGTGTCCTCCATGGTGGAAGCGTTCTGAGTCCAGGGTGCTGGGCTTTGCCACAGCAACTGGGTGCTGGAGATCCTGTCCCCGAGGTGTGCCAGCACCGTGCCGTTGGGAGCTGAGGGCACCACTGCAGCAAGAGGTGATGGGAGACGTGAGCAGAGCTGGCACCTTCCTCCTCCAACCCAGGGAGCCCTGTGCTGGGAAACAGCATCATCTCCGTAGACACACCAGCTCCAGCCAAGGTAAACTGAGGGAACGAGTCCCTCCCCAGGCAGGTTTTGCCATCCCAGTCCTTTGTAGGACGTCTGCTGCCATCTCCTCTGGTCTGCCGCAGGGGCCAGATCCTGAGTGGGGCTGGTTTTACCCACACAGCAACATCAGTGCCGTGTATGAGAGGGAGAAGCAGCCCTTGATTCAGCAGGCATGACCAGACCTGGCCAGAAAGTGGGTATTGTTCCTCAAAGGCAGAGAGGGAAGAAGAACAAAGAGCTCAGCTGAGCGAGCGTTGGGTCAGGCACCTCTCAGACACATCCCAACTGCTCGGGTTTCCCTCAGAAACCCCTTCTAACAGAGGTACCCCTGCTCTGAGGGGTCCGAGTGGGGGTCACCAGGGGTATTTGCCAGGTTTTAGACCCTCCCAGAGCGATGTCACCCCATCCCAGCAGAGCAAGCTGGAGCTGGAGAGCTTCCCTGTCACCAGCCTGGATTGCTAGTGAGGAGAACATGGGCAACCCTCTGGGTATTCCCTTGCGCCTCCTTTCCAAGCATTAAAAGTGCTAATTAAACCTGAGCTGTGCCCCAGCATCTGGAGGGATCTGCTGCCTTTCCCATGAGCCTCAGTGGGGATGGTCCTTGGTGCTGTCCAGCAGCAGAGAAGGTTGCTTGGCCGTGCTGCTCTTTGCACCCAAATTTTGAAGGTGGGTGGCTCAACCCTGGAGATGGGGATGCTCCCGTGAGGGGCTCATCTGCAGGGCAGCTCCATGGACAGGGGGATGGGCTCATTGCATGGTGGAGACAGGACACACAAGTTCTCCTCCTGACCCTTTCCCCTCCCAGGTATTCAGAGCTGGGGAGCTGGGGTAGAGGTGGGGTGGGTCTTCCCAGTGGACAGCAGGAATTCCTGCCTCTCAGCCAGTCCTGGGCATTAACACCTTCCCAGGAGGCTCAGCTGCATCCCAGACCTCCAGAGGCATTAAGAGCTCCTCAGAGGGGAAAGGGAAAGGGTGACACCTCGGATGGCAGTGGGGGGCAGGATGGAGAGGAGGGATGGATGAGTGACCTCCCATCACTTCCTTAAACCCAAGGGAGCTCAGAGGCTGGAGGATCAGCGTGCAGCAGGGTCCCTGAGGAGGGGGAAGGTGCCCACCTCTATGGTTCACATCCCCACTGCTCAGAGGTGGTGTGTGCATCCCCGGGCTCCATGGAGAGGCAGGGGTGTCCCTCTGACCATCCACCCAGGGATGGTGCCAGGGAGCAGCTCCCTGGCCACTCGCAGCTGAATCCTGCCCATGGGGAAGCTGCTCCTCCACTGAACCACCTCAGAGCTCCCCAGGGGGAACTCCCCTTTGCCCCCCCTCTCCCTCCCCAGCTCTGCCCCTCTTACCCACAGCCCCATCACCTCATCTTGTGGCCAGAGCAGAGCCCAACAGCAGCACCCCACAACCAGCCAAGGCCCCCGATGCTGCGCTGGGAGCTGCTCACACCCCGCAGCCGCCTCTCTCCACAGCCAAACCCTTCACTCCCCCGGCTGCCAGGGCACCTGGGGCTGGCTGGGGCTTGCCAGGGGGCTGGGGGCGATGGAGGGGCCCTCCGAAGAGCCCCTTGTGCTGGAGGGAGACCAGCTCTCTGCCGGCAGGGTAGTTTTTTTTCTCCCCCTCTCTTTGTTAAGCTCCCTTTCAGCTGAAATGGCAATGCCTGGGTGTTCTGAGCTGACAATAATTGCTGCAGTCTAGACACTGTCTGGTATGAGGCACGGGGAATCAAAGAGGCCCCTTCTCTCACTGCGACTTTCACACATGCTCCCTCGCTCCAGCTCCTTCCTTCTCCCTCTCCCATGTTCCCTTGGTCTTTGCCTTCTCTCTTTTTTTCCCCCCCCTTTTTTTTCTCCCCTTCCTCCCCCCCCCTCCCGTGCTCCCCTCTCTCTGCCTCTCGCAGGGATGGAGGAGAAGCGTCAGCATCTTCCCCCCCACGCTCTCCCTCTCTGCCGTCTGTTCCTCTCTCCCGCTCCCCCTCTCCCTCGCTCGCTTCTTCTCTCATCTGTCTCCTCTCTCCTTCCTCCACTCTTACCTTTATGCTATTCCCTTCCTCCCAAAGTTAGCAGAGAAGCAGGAGGAAGGGGGGGGTGGGGGGTGAGTGGGGAGGGGGGCTGGCAGTGCTGGGGATTTAACTCCTTCCTCACCCTCTCTCAGGCTCTCCTCCCCATCCCAGCTGCTGGCTGGGGGTCTGGGGTACCCTGGCTGTTTTGGGGTGCTGGGTTCCTCTTTGCCCATGCTGGGGGCTGTGTCATCAATCCTGCAAGAAGGGGTCTGGGTTGGATGCAGGTTGGTGGGGGTGAGGGTGACCGATGCACCCTCCTTCCCAGCACCTCAGCTGCTGGCATCCCAGGGCTTGGCTCGGGTGTGGGACCAGCCCAGGGGTGCTCCAGCCACCTTCACCTTTCTAGGGTGGGCAGGAGGAGGGGATTTCCCCTCTCCATGCTGTCCCTTTCCTTCCCCACACTGTGGCTGTCTCCCAGCTGCAAGGGGACCCATCCTTGGGGACACAGGGCATTCCTTCCAGTGCTGGAGCAAACCAAATGGAGATGTTTTTGCCAACTACCCACCTACCCCAGACCTCTGTGGAGCAAGAAGCTCCATCCAGGCTCACACCTGGCTTGTGGCCACACCACCACCTCCGGACTGAGCTCGGTGCTGCCCTGTGCCTGCTGTGGGCTCTGGCCAGGCTGTGTCCTGCCAGTGTTTCCATGGGATCCGTGCTCCCAGTTCCAGTCACACTCAGGAATCAGGCTTTCCCACTACCATGCTATAAGCAGATCGTGTCTAGCTCAGCCCTGTTAACCCCTGATCCCCCTCTTTTTTTCTGTAAAGCCCAACAAAGAATGCCCACTTTGGGGTTCATGTGAGATCTCATCATCCACAAACACTTTTACAAGTGGGGAAACCGAGGCAGGAGATGATGAGCCCATGGGGACGCTCTGCTGAGGCCAAAGCTGCCGTGGGGCCACATGATTCCCCACTGTGGGACCCAAATTTGGTGCCAGTGCTGGAGGAGCTGCTCGCTCAGAGCCATCCCTGGGCACAAGGGAGCAGCTCTCCCTGCGCCCTCCAGCAGCTCGGTGGCAGCTGTGCTGCTTGCTTGCCACGGAAGGGTCCCATTAGGAAAGTATGCAGTGTATTTTTAACTGTCTCTAATGCAGTTTAACAGCTGGAAAGGAGGAAGAAAGCCAACCCCTTGCCATCAGCCAGAGCTCTGCTGTCCACAGCCGAGGCCGCAAGGTTCCAGCGGTGTGGTTGGGGTCCTCGTCCTGGGGGAAGGGCTGGGAACCAGCACCCCTGAGACAGGTTCTGAGCACAGGGTGGGGGACCCAGCAGCTCCTGGCTTGACACACGTGTCCCCTAAAGCCACCGTGCTGCCCACAGCTCTAGATGCTGAGCACTGTGGCCGGGTCTGATTCTCCAAAGATTGGGGGGGTCTTGGCCACGCTGCGGCGTTGGGATTCTTTGTGTGCCCTGGGATTGGGGCTCAAGGCAGAGGTTTCTGGGAGCCAGGCTCTCTGAAACATCAGCTCTGTGCTGGGGGCACTTCACTCAGGGCATGTTTGTCCCTGCTGTCCCCAGCCCCAGTTCAGCAGGGCTGCAGTGTGAGCAGGATGCAGCACCCAGGGTCTGATGTGTCACCTCCTGCCTTCCCTGCCAGCATCCCACAGCAGCAGCTGCATCCCGTGTGCCAGGGTCCTGTGTGTGATGGGTAGAGACGGCTGCTGTTGTGTCCCTTCCTGTGCCACCATGATAGAGGTGCCCCTCCTTACCCAGTAATCATAGAATCACAGACTGGTCTGGGTTGAGAGGGACCCCAAGGGTCACAGAGCTCCAACCCCCTGCCACAGGCAGGGACACCAACCTCCAGGCCTGGAGCTACACAAGGTTGCCCAGGGCCCCATTCAACCTGGCCCTGAACACCTCCAGGGATGAGTCTTTAATGGGGCTGAACCCTAACAGGGACCCTTGGCAGGGTGGGGGCTCTTGGGGTGGCAGCCGTAGGGCTTTTCTGGGGCGTTCTGGTTGGTTTGCTGCCTCCAAGCAGAGTTCTGGGCGACAAGTCTGCTGCCATCAGTGGCATTACCCCCATCCTGCTCCTTGGAGGACTCCCCCCTCCTCACCCCAGGTCCAGAAGTCTTGGAAGAAGAGGATGACGTGTCTCCAGCCCTGTCCCAGGTGACACCCCCATGGCAAGGGCCATCTGGGGAGCTGTTCCCCCCCCGGAGCAGCGCAGGGGGCTGGTTTGTATGGTCAGGGCTTTGCAGACACTCTGTAAAAATGAGCCATGGGATGGCTGGGCTGGGGGTGGGCTCAGCAGTGGGGGGGCTCTGATGAGCCCTTAGGGGATGTGGGAGCTGCTGGTGCTCAGCACTGCTGCTCTCTGCACAGCTTTTTGGGGGGGAAGGGGGGTGTGATGTGAAGCTGGGTGTAGGCTCAGTCTGGGCTTAAAAAGGGCTGATAGTGAGAGACCAGGTGGAAACACCCCCAGGGAAGGGAAACAGCTTCCCAGGGTCATCCCCAGGCCAGGGGCAGAACCACAGATGAAATCCAAGGGAGCCAAGCTGATCCTTGGGTCCGGTTCACGATCCCTGGGTTGGGTTCACACATGGACACTGCTGTCCCCTGGCAGGGACCATTAGGGGTACAGTTTCCTGAAGCAGTGGGTGACACACATGCAGGCTGTGGGACTGGTTTTCACCTTGGGGAAGGAGGAACCTGGAGATCTGGGATCTGCTTTTCCCTCAGAGCATCCTCTGAGCCACCCATGGTTGGGTGCTGGCTGCTGAGGCCAGGTGGTTAAAGGCACTGCTTCTCTTGGGCAGCTTCTCTCCAAATCCCAATGAAAACACACACAGGGGGAAGCCAGGACGGCAGAGGGGGAGGACTCACACCCCAGCAGTGGGGTCTGGGCGATGCTGAGCAGGGACACGTGGTGGGGTTTGGAGTCCAGCTGGCTCCAGCACTGGGGAAGGCGGGGGTGTGAGATTTAAAAGCTTTGGGGGAAAACCCAGAAACCAGGGCAAAGAGCCTTGGGTGCTGCACCGGGGGGCTGTAGCCACCCTCCAAGAATCCCAAATCCAGCAGCTCTCCTGAGTTTGTCTTGTTTGTTGTGGATATTTTTTATAAAATTAGGGGCTCAATGAGGAGGAAAAACCTTGAAACCAAGGAAACAAGTGAGACAGAAAGGAAAATGTGGACTCCTGCAAGGCAGGGCGAGCTGGCTCCAGCACCTGGGGCTGAGGGTGGGTGGGTAGGTGCTGCCCTGACCCCTCCTCTGTGGCTGAGGGAAGAAAGTTGACCAGGTTGAGATGCAATAAAAAAAATATGAGGGTGAAAGGAAGGGTCTTGGTGCAGGGAGGGGGGTGCAGGGCTTCACCCCAGAGGGCGCAGAGCTGCTCACAAGGAGACTGTTCCAGAGGAAGAGGGTTGATGGGTGAGGGGAGCAGAGATTCATTGGTTTTTAATGGGATGCTGTGATGGGCTCAGCCATCCCCCAAGGACTAGACTTTCCAGAGCCCAAAATAATACTCCCAGACCAGAAGTGAGGGGGTAGCAGGGCTGGGAAGACCGGGGATGAGAGGTGTGGGTGGCTGGAGTCGTGGCTGTGTAAATCAGTGCGGTGCACTGCCACTCCAGCAAAGGGAGTTCTTCCTCAAAGGATTGGGAAGTTCCCCCTCAAACACCTTGACCTTCCCCCTCCGGACAGCAGGGATGGGCGGGATCCCAAGGGCAGCGAGTGTGAAACCCAACTGGGGAGCCGGGCGTCGCGCTGGGGGGGATGCTGCCCACAGCACATGGTGAGGGGGGTGTGTGTGTGTGTGTGTCTGTGCCTGTCTCTGTGTGTGTGTGTGCGTCTGTGTGTGTGCGTCTGTGTGTGTGTGTCTGTGTGTGTCTGTGTGTCTGTGTGTGTGTGTGTGTGTGTGTGTGTGTGTGTCTGTGTGTGTCTGTGTGTGTGTGTGTGTGTGCAGGGGCAAAGCCCTGTCTTCCCCAGATCTAGAGCCACACTAAAGGGTCTGGGGTGTGTGTGTGTGTGTGTGTGTGTGTGTGTCTGTGCCTCTGTGTGTGTGTGTCTGTGTGTGTCTGTGTCTGTGTGTGTGTGCAGGGGCAAAGCATCCCCCAGATCCAGAGCCACACTAAAGGGTCTGGGGTGTGTGTGGGTGTGTGGGTGTGTGTCTGTGTGTGTGTGTAGGGGCAAAGCCTTCCCCAGATCCAGAGCCACACTACAGGGTCTGGGGTGTGTGTGTGTGTGTGCGTGTGTGTGCAGGGGCAAAGCATCCCCCAGATCCAGAGCCACACTGAAGGGTCTGGTGTGTGGGTGTGTGTCTGTGTCTGTGTGTGTGTGTGTGTGTGTGTGCAGGGGCAAAGCCCTGTCTTCCCCAGATCCAGAGCCACACTAAAGGGTCTGGGGGGGGTGTGTATGTGTGTGAATCCCTCCCTCCCATCCCTCCCCATAACACAGCCACCCGGGCCCAGCTCTGCTGTGCTGGGGGGGGGGGGCACAACTTGCCATTTCCCCACACATCCCCCCAGAGGGTTTTTTCCATGACACAGGCAGAGCCGGCCCGAGCGGCGAGCAAGGGAGAAGAGCTGCCTGCTTCGCCCCATCTTTCCCCCCCCCCTCCTCCTGCAACCTCTGGCACCGCTTTTCCAGCGGCACATTGTGCAAATGTAACCTTTCAGCCAGCCACTCCTACGGCAGGAAGCCGGGGGGCTCCGCTCCTGCCAGGAACGCAGCCGGCGCGGAGCTGGAAGGCAGCCCGTTAATCAGAGCCGGCTGACAGGGAAGCACACAGCCTGGGCAACAGATTTCTGCTCCCGCTCCCTCCTCGCCTGCTCAGCCTCCCCCTCTCCCCATCCCCTGCCCGCGCCCGCTCGCTGCGGCTGGGCCCTGCGGTTTGCCCCCCCCCAAGCTTCATCGTCCTCCTCTTCCTCAGGAGGCTGCCCCCCCCACACACACCCCCACCCCTGGGGTACTCGCTTTCCTGCTTGGGGTGGGGCTGGTTGGGGGTGCTGGGTGGGGACTCAGTGCCTTTGGTATCCCCTGCAAGGAGGGGATGGGATGTGGGGAGCGATGGTGGCACCACAGACACACACCTCCCCCTTCCTCCCCCCCCCCAAGACAAGGCACAGGGAGCATCCTGCCCATTGCCGGGGTGCTGGTGGATGGGACCCGTGTGTGGCTGTGGCAGGGGCTCGCTGCTGAGCCCCCAGCCCTCCTCAGGGCCTTGTTTGAGGTCCCCCCAGCAGGGTCACCCAGCCAGGGGGTCCCCGTGACACCATGTGTGCAGGCATAGGCCTTTTCCTCTCCCTTTCATGGGCACCTTGCCCACCCCCAGCCTGCTGTAAGAACCGACTGGGAGCTTGTATCCATGGTCCCTTCAGAGGGGCTCACAGCCACTGCATCTGTGCCACCAGCCACTGGCCCTTGGCGAGGGTTTCGCCCTGTCCCACCTGCTGTGGCAGCTCCAGACCAAAGCCTGGTGTGTATCCTGGGTGTGAGGGCACTGCCATCTCTTCCCAGAGCCAGGCAGGCTGAGCTGGGGGCTGCAGCCCCAGCAGGGTGGGATGAGGTGGGATGAGGTGGCCACACTGGCTGAGGCAGTGGTGGGATGCCATCCCCCTCCCATTAAAACTGGCTAAGCCCTGTGGGGCTCCTGTGCCCATGGACATGGCGAAGCAGAGACCCAGGGGCACTCATACCCCCTCCCCAAGAGGGATTCTCTTTGCTGAGGATGAGGGGCTTGAAATTTTGGTAAGGTGCTGGAACGGGCTGCCCAGAGAGGGGGTGGGTGCCCCATCCCTGGGGGTGTCCAAGGCCAGGTTGGATGGGGCCCTGGGCAACCTTGTGTAGCTCCAGGCCTGGAGGTTGGTGTCCCTGCCTGTGGCAGGGGGTTGGAGCTCTGTGACCCTTGGGGTCCCTCCCAAACCAGACCAGTCTGGGATTCTATGATTTTTTGGAGTTGTTGAGCCTGCCTGGGGCTGGTGTGTGGGTGTGAGGGCTCTTCCAGCCACCCCTGGGCTGGGGGGGGGGCAGCACTACAACCCCCTGCATTTATTTTCCATGTCTGGTTTCTTCCCGGTTTCGAAGCGCTAAAGTGCTGCATTGTAGCATCTGTTTTTGTGGTATTTCCAGCCCAGCTGGAAGCAGGAGGCACTCAAAATTCAGAGATGGGGGAAAGAAAAAAAAAACCAAACAAACCAATGGATCTGGTGAGATTTTGTCTTCCTGCCAAAACTCACCAAACCCAGGATGCCAGGAGAGCCCCAGCAGCGGGCGCAGCATCCTGCGGCCTCGCCTCTTCCACCTTCTTCCTCCTTCCTACTCTTTGCTCATCCCAAACCATCCTCTCAATCCCAAATTGCTTCCAGGACGCTGCACAAAGCCTGACCCTACCTCCAGAGCTGGGGACAGGCGGCTGATACAGCCGCTGAGCGTGTTTCACCTTTTTTCCTCCGGTTGCGAATTGTCCGGGACCAGATGGCGATTTTCTCAAGTGAATCCGTTATTCGAAGTCACTCACTGAGACAGCCACGGCTCAAACAAATCCCAGGCCCCCTGCAAAGCCATCATTTGGTCTTTCCATCTGCCCAGCCACCGCCGTCGGCGTGGGCTCAGCTTCCGCCAGCGCGCCGGAGGGAAGCGGGGAGGCCGGAGAGCTGGTGGATGGAGGCAGCCTCAGCCCCGGCGCCTGCACCTTTCTCCCCACCACCTCCTCCCCTTCACCCCTGTGCAGTGGCTGAGGAGTGTGAGGCTCTGGAGGCTGTCAGGAACGGTTAGGATCCACATCCCAGCTTTGCTGGGGTTTGGGGCTGCGCCGCTGCCTTCCCGTGCCAGGGACAGGGTGAGGCTGACTCGCTGGGAGAGCGCCCAGTTGCAAACTGGGAGGTTGTTTCTTGCAAGAAGGTGCCAGCGGCTGTTTCTGCTGCCCCCCTCCCTGCCCGACCTTGGGGGGCAAATGGGGGGTCTTAGGATAATGAAACACCAGACCAGCCCCTGGAGACTTCACGTGTGGGTGCAGGGGGTCCCTGGAGCACTGGGGGGGGGTTGTGCAGCAATGTGCCCAGCTTTGGGTGATGGATATGGCACGTGGACCTGCAATAGCAGCCCAGGGTTGACTGGAGACAGCCAGACCTCCCTCCCCACCTCCCCCACCCCAGTGTTGGTGGGCTCAGGCAGGTCTGTGTGGGATGGGCTTTGCCTGGCCAGCTTCAGCCAACCCCATCGGGTGCCTCTGAGGGGACCTGTTCAGCCAACCCTGCTCTGGGTGCTGGCAGATGGGGAAGGGGCCAGGCACTGGTTTTGATCCAGCCCCAGGGTAATAATTCCCCCCCCTGCAGGGTGTATGAGAATGGGGAGCAATGGGGAGACACACACAAGTCTGTCCCTGGAGCTGGAGCATCCTCCACTTCTGCACCAGAGAGGGGCTGAGCCAGGGAACTGCTCCAGCAGCCACCTGCCCCCTCCTCTTGGCTGGACTCCACTTTGTTCCTTCCCTTCTTCTCTTTTTTCCCTCCCCAGCAAAGACCTGGAGCTGGCTGGAAGGGACCCAGTGCCCTCTGGAAGAGGAACCTGAGCTGTGCAGGGGGGCACTGGAGGGGGTGAGGCTGACAAAGGGTGAGATGCTTTGAAATGCAGTTTCCTCTCCCCATTTCATCTCCCCACCTAAACAAATACCGCTGGCTGGGGCGCATCCAGCAGGCTTTTGTTGCCAGGCTTTTGTCCAGGGCTGGGGAAGGGGCTGGAACCCCCAGCCCCCCCAGGGACACCCACGCTGACAGGGTCCTGTGCTGCCTGGGATGCTGAGAGGGATGTGGGAGGTGACAGCCCCTCACCGCAGGGTTTGGGGACACCCTGTGAGTCCCCTCGGTGACCTCCAGCTGCCGTCCCCCTCACCAGCCACCCCACTGCCACTTAATGCCCTTCCCTGGGAGTGACTCCTGGGACAGGTCCTGGTCCATCCTGTCACCACCGTGTTCCCTCCTGGCACCTCGGCAGTGCCACCAGCCTGTGGCTGCACCAAGGACACCCCCAAATGCCGCTCTGCACCCAGCACCCCTGGGATGCTGCAGGACCCCACAGAGTAATCCCAGGATGAAGGTCTGGGGATTTTGCAGAACCCATCAGGTGGCTTTTCATTTGCATCCCCAAAAAGCCACTTTCATTACACCCTGGGGAGGGGGCACTTCGGGGAGTTCCTGTGAATAGCCAAACCACCCTGATGTAACCGAGGGGACCCCAGCCTCAAAACCCTGGCCCTGTGAGCAGCACCCCTGGCTCTGTGCAGGTGAACCCCCCAAATTAACTCACAGCAAAGGTGAGACTCGAAATGACCTCTCTGGAAAGCAAACCCTGGCTCTGCCCGGGGCGAAGCGTTTCTCAGGTGACCAGGTTTGGAGGCAAACAGGCTGGTTTGAAATGTCCCCTGTTGTTCCTGCCTCATAATGGGAATGGCAGCAAGAAAATAAACACTCTTCTTTTTTGTTGTTGTTGTTGTTGGAACCGGGAGTGTGTCCCCAGGATGGGTGGAAGCCGTTTGCCCAAGCCTTGCATCGCCCTTTGTGTCCCTGTCCCCAAGGGGCTGGGGACAGATGCTGGTCCAGCCTCTCTGGCTGCGGTGGCCAGGGATAGGCAGAGCATTTCCAGACAACAAAAGCTCTCTGGCTGCCTGGGTTCCCGCTGCCTTATCTCCCCCTGCGATGGGGGAAAAGGCCCCAGGACATCCTGACCCCAACCCCTGGGTGCTGGGACCCCCAGTGCCGGTGGGACGTGGCTGTAGGTGGTGGCTCTCAGCGCTCAGGGATCCCATCCTGCGTGGGGCAGAGCCCTTTTTCTCCCGCTAACATCTTCATTGCACACAGGGGGGGTGGTTGAAAAACCTCCTTGGGGAGCAACTTTGGAGCCAGGGCGAGCACAGAGCCCTCTGCTCACCTCCTCCTCACCACTCGTGGGCCAGCCCCAGGGATGCTGAGCCCCGTTGGGGGTGAGCGGGGGAGGCTGCGGGGCTGGCCGGCGGGGAGAGCAGCCCCGCAGCTGAGCACCGTGCTTGTCACCCAGACAAGAGATCAATAACTAATTTCACTGCAGCAGCAGCGCCGGTTTTTTTCCAATAATTGTGAGCTGGCGGTGGGGAATGAGGCTCTCAGCACCGCTCCACACCAGCCTGCACCCGATCAATCGCCACACCACTGGGGCAGCAGCAAAACTCATTTTTCTCCTTTTCTTCCCTCTCTCCCACCTCATCCTGCTCCAGCCCTTCTCCTCCTCCTCCTCCTCCTCCTCCCAGCATGGTGCTGGATGAGCTGTGTCCCCAGGATGTGGGCTTCCTGGGCTGTCCCCATGGTGGTGGGGACGATGGCTGAGCCTCCCACGCTGCCCCAGCAGCTCTGAGCGCTTCGGTCCCTGTCACCTGCGGGCTGGACCCAGCTCCTTGCATGGAGCATCAGCCACAGAAGTTTGGATGAAGGCAGCAGAAGAGCGATTTCTCCTCTCCTGGGTGTGATCAAGGGGCCCCAAGGGTGCCCTGGCTGCTGGGCTGTGGCTTTCAGTGGCCATTGGTGTGTTTGTGAGGGCGATGGGGAGGTTTCCATCCCCTGAGCAGCTGGTGTGATGCAGAGCACAAGCCCTGCTGCACTTCTCCTGACTGTCCTTTATCACTTCTGCTTCAGCAGCCCCACAGTGCCTCAGTTTCCCCCATGAGTCTGTAAAAGATGGGGCTGAGAACTCCTCCTGCTCCCTCCCACACCATTACAAGCCACCATGGGCTCCATGTCCAGGCCAGAAAGTGTCCTGGTGCCGAGCTCACAGGGCAGCACTTGGTTTTGGGGTCCCCAGGCTGATTTGAGGGGATAATCCTGTGATCCATGCCCCAGCAAAGGCAGCAGAGAGTGACGCTGAGTGCTCAGCATCTCCCCTGGATGGAGAGATGCTCGAGCAAAGGTGGAGCCTGGGGGCACCCTGGTACTTGGGGGGCACTCCAGTACCTCCAGTGGGTTTGGATGTGGTGCTGCACCTGGGCACTGCAGGGAGGAAGGCTCAGCAGCGGGTTCATCACTGCAGCATCTTCTGAGCCCATCCATACAGCCCGTGCAGATGGCAGCAGTGCAGCCCCTCACTCCTTCTCCCTAATTTAAGACCCCCACTCCCTGGTTCCCCACGAGCACCCCCATGAATTAACCACCCCCCTTCGCTGCGCAGCGCCAGGCACTGCCTGCATAATCTCCAAGGTTTATTACTTGCCTTGAAGGCACTTATTGATTGGGGTCTTCTCCAGCTGATGGAGCTTTTAGTGTGGCCCTGGCTGGCCAAGCAGGGTTCAGGGCTCAGCCTTGCCAGCTTAGCTAAGCTGGAGCTTGAAAACCTCCGTGGCAAGGGTGCAGGGACACCTCTGCTCCTGGGAGCAGGATGCCCATGGGCACATCCATCTTTGCACTCTCAGATGCTTTTTTGGCTTCCCAGACTCTGCCCAAGAGCCCGTGTGTGTGTGTGTGTCCCAGGCCAAGCCACAGCTCACACGGGGTTCAGAGGTGGAAAATCCCAGAGGATTTTCCTGGGAGGGCCTGAGGTGTGGGGAGGGAATGGGGTGAGGGCAGTTTTTGGGGGGTGTTCTGCCCTGCTGAGGTTCCCCTGGGGAGGTGGGTGCACCCCACTAACCCTGTACCTCCTGATACCGGCAGCAGGTTCCCCCTCCCCATGGTGCTACCAGTGCTGGGCACCACACACAAGCTGGGGGCTTTTACACCACACCCCTCACACAGTGTGGGGTCTGGTGACTGGGAGGTCTCCCCCCAGCAGCTGTTTGGCCTCAGAGAAGACACAGAGGCTGGTAATGAGCATGGCTGAGCCGTGGCCCCCTGGCCACAGAATTGTCTCCTTCCACCCTGTCCCAATTTTTCCTCTCCAGGGCCCCCCTGTTCTCACTGCTGGTCCCCCAGTCCCCAGGGATCATGGCACGTGGATGTGCTGGGGTTCAGGGGAGGAGGGTGGGGGGGGGGGGGGGTTGGTAGGAGCCCCCATGGCTCCTTTAAGAAACCCACAACCAGCTCCAGGAACCAGCTCAAGGTCACAGCAGGAACCTGCGGACTTGGCAGCGCCGAGCGAGGGAGGAGGGCTGGAGGGAGGGAGGAAAGCAGCCTGCCACCAGGATGAAATCACAGCCAGGGAGAGGGGACGGCTGGGCACAGCGGAGGGGAGCGGGATGCTGGGGGGCAGCAGAGTGGGGCACGCAAGGGGGGGGTGGGATCCCACCCATGGGTGCTCCCCTGGGACTGATGCAGCCCTGACCTCAGCATGGACCCTCACAGCCCTGCACCATCTGATGTGCCCAAAGCAGGAGAGTCCCCTGGTCCGTCCCCCCACCAGAGCTGCCCCAGCAATGCTGGGCCTGTGTCACTCCCACGAGACTTCCCAGGCTCTGTGGGAGGTTTTTCCAGTTCCAGTGGGAGCAGAGCCCAGGGACCTGCCAGCCCAGAGGGTCGCATCCTGCACATGGCACAGCCCAGCCCCAAGCTCTTACCTCACTGTGTCTTTAAAAGCTGGTTTTGCTTTTCAGAGCAGCAGCTCCTGGAGTCCCGTGGTTGCTGCTGGGTCTCTGCCTTGGCTTCAGGGACCTTTGGAGCCGTCCTCACCAGGAGCACAGGGGGGGACAGTAAAGCTTTAAAGGCTCAAACCACAGGAAGTTAATAAAAATAAATAACACACAGACACACAGACACACACATCCCCCCTCAGCATTTCATTCTTCTAACCTTTGGCGTGGAAATGGCTCTAAGGGTTTGGGGTGCTCTGACTCACCTTCTGGGCAGGTAAAGCTGGGTGCAGCGAAGGCACCGGAGATGCAGATAAACCCTTGGCGCTGTGATGCTCACAGCCAGGTTAACCCAAGACCCTCCTGGCTCCAGAGTCTGCTCCTGCCCCGTGGCTGCAGCATGTTTACCCATGTGGGGGGGCTGCTGGCTTAACATATCTGGGGACTTCTGGGGGACAAGCAGGAGCAAAGCTCAGGCAGACCTGACCCCGGAGAGTGGCTGTGGCCAGGCTGGGGCTGAGCTGCCGCTCCGCAGCAGCTGGTTCTGGGGTTGGTTTGGCGATGCCCGATTTTAATTTCCATCAGAAGAATTAATCTGTGGAGTTATTTTTCCCTTCCTTCCCCTCCCCTTCCTCTCCTCCCCGCTTTAGACGGAGAATTTGATCAGTTCTCCCAGGAGCTTGGCACCATTAACATTCACTCCCAACGCAGGCGAGCCGCGCTGCATCGCCAAGAGCCGCCCGCGCTGCCAGCTCCGGTACCCAGCCCTGGGCATCAGCTCCCCCCTCCCACAGAGCCCCTCCACCTCCCCAGCTCCATGCTGGGCTGTGAGGAGGGTGGGATCCTGGTCTCTTTGCTCTGATGGAGTTTGGGCTTTCCAAGACAATGGAAGCTGAGCAGCTCTGGGAAGAGCATCCCAGCCCAGGGCATGGGCAAGGCTGGCAAGATTTGAAGTCACTCCGGATTGATAACCTGGGGCTTTCCTGAAGCAGGTGTTGGGTTTTAATTAATAAAGGTCAATTAACAAATTATTATTATTATTATTAAATATTATTACTGCTAAATACTGTTATTAGATGCAGCAGAGCAGGCTGCCTTCCCCAGCAATAGCACCGAGGAGCCGCAGCCGGTGCAGCCCCATCCATCCGGCACCACGCCGGCCACGTCCCCGGCTTGGTATGTGCTGCATCTCCACGTGCTGTAGCTCCGTGTGTGATGTATAGAGTCACAGAGTCACAGACTCACAGAGTCAAAGAATCATAGGGGCTGGAAGGGACCTCAAGAGATCATCGGGTCCAACCCCCTGCCAAAGCAGCTCCCCAGGACAGGTCACACAGGTCGGTGTACAGACGGGTCCTGAATCTCTCCAGAGAAGGAGACTCCACACCCCCTGGGCAGCCTGTCCCAGGGCTCCCTCACCCTCACGGGGTAAAAGTTCTTCCCCATGTTGGTGCAGAACTCCCTGTGCTCCAACTTGCAGCCATTGCCCCTTGTCCTGTCCTTACAGACACTGAAAAGGGGCTGCCCATTTCCCCCTGCATCCCATACTTCAGATATTGATAAACATTAATAAGGCCCCCCCTTAGTCTTCTTTTCTCCAGGCTGAACAGCCCCAGCTCCCTCAGCCTTTCCTCACAGGGGAGATGCTCCAGGCCCTTCATCATCTCCGTAGCCTCCTCTGGACTCTCTCCAGGAGATCCCTGTCTTATTTTATCCCAGGGAGCCCAGCACTGGACACAACACTCCAGGTGGGGCCTGACCAGGGCAGAGCAGAGGGGGGAAGGTTAAACAAAGGTCAACCCCTACGTGCACTGCCACCCCCATCACCCCACAGCTCATCCCAGGACAGACCTCACACCCCTGCGCACCCACAGGGCGAGCTCAGCCCATCGGTTTGCCCCACCGAGGCTGAGCAGAACTAGGGGAGGGGGGGGATTTCATCCAAGCAGAACCCCCACTTCAGCACAGCCCTTTTATTTTCCACCTCTGTGGCTGTGGAGAAGGGAGCAGCCGTGTGCCAGGCCGGCACAGCCCAGCCAGGCTGCTGGGTGAGGGCACAGAGGCGTTAGCTGAGCCGCGGAGCCGAGCGCTTTATTTTTAGGTTCAGTTTAACAAGTATTAATTAATAAGAGTGTAGCTGCTAATGCTGAGATGACACAAACGGCGTTGCCTGAAACGAATGCTCGGGACTCGGGATTTACAGCCGGGTGGGTTCACGGGGCGGGGGGTAAATCATTGCTCAAACTGCAGGGACAAGCTACCGCCCAGCCGGGCAGCGGCCGTGCCGCAATGGGATGTGCTGGGGGGCTCCAGGCTGTGCCAGGGGCTCAGGGCTCACTGTGCAGTGCCAGCTCGTCCCTCCCCAGTGAAAGCTCCCAGGAGGTTTGGCAAAGCATGGCCTGTTTTGCTCTCTCCCTCCCCAGGCTGAGCAGGTGCCGGGTCGTGCCCCAGTCACTGATTTATCGGCCCAGTGAAGATGAACTTGGGGGAAAAATGAGACCCAATGGACACCCCAGGGCTCGGGGGCAGCTCTGGGGACGTGCTTACCCCTTGCAAGTGGGGCTCTTAAATCCTCCCAGAGAGGCAGATGCTCGGCCAGGCTGGATCCAGGTTTTCCTCCTCCTTCCTCCTTGCAGCAGGCAGGAGGGAGCTGCTCCCTGAGAGCTGCTGCCCTGAACCACCAGTCGGGATGGAGTGCGGGTGGCTGGGCACATGCCAGTGTGAACTGGGCACATGTGTGTGCTGGGAGTCAGGGAGCTGCTGCTCACTGCATCCTCCCAGTGCTCACATCACATCCTCCCAGCACTCACATTGCATCCTCCCACTGCTCACACTGCATCCTCCCAGTGCTCACCGTATCCTCCCACTGCTCACACTGCATCCTCCCACTGCTCACACTGCATCCTCCCACTGCTCACCCTGCATCCTCCCAGTGCTCACACTGAATCCTCCCAGCACTCACATTGCATCCTCCCAGTGCTCACACTGCATCCTCCCAGTGCTCACCACATCCTCCCAGTGCTCACACCGCATCCTCACACTCCACACGCTGCATCCCCCAAGTGAACAGGGGGTGGGATGCTGGGGTGCTGCATCAAGGCTCAGCAGCGCAGGAAGACCCCCCAGTCTGGGGGTTTGGGTGCCCACCAGCTCCACCCTGGTCCCTGGGGCTGAGTGCTTGGTCGCTGCCACCTGTGGTGGTGATCAGATGGGAGTTAGAGCAAATCATTCAGCCCTCCTGTCCAAGCCAGCAGCTAACCCAGTGCCGGGGTCACCCCTGCCCACACAGCACCACAGAGCCCTGACACCCCCCCTCACCACCCCACAGGGACTCACATGAGAAATCCTCCCCCACAGCCATGCCAAAACCACCCACGGCACCCAGGCCCAAGGTGCCTTTCCCTGGGCACAGCTGGGTTTGGCAGGGAGGGCTGGGTGGGTGGGCTGGGGGGCCGTGGCGGGGGTCCCTGCTCGGGCTGGTGCCCCTGCTGCCAGGCTGCTCTTCAGCCTCTCCGCTCCTGTCATGGAATTTTAATTTAGTTAGTGGAGTTCTTTAAACAGTGTGAACTTGCTAAGTGCTTTGCATATTTTATACTCATGAGTAACATTTATCAAACAGAAAGTCCAATTAATCAAAGAGGGGAGCTTTTGTAACTCGGAGCAGTTTGCATTCTCCCTCTTTCTCCCTGATGTGAGCTTCTCTGGCTCCCACCTCTTCCTCCTCTTCCTCCCTGCTGCCCTGTACCTGCCGTGGAGCTAGAGCAGCTTCACTGTGTGCTACACACATGTACATCCTCTCCCTCTTCCCCCCCACACCATGCACACCTACATAGAAATGGGGTTTATGTACTGAGATATATTCTTCTCTGTGTGTGTGTATGTGCATATATCCACATGCATCTGTGTGTATCTGGTGTGTAAATACCTCTGGGTGTGCACATATATGCTGTATACATATATGTACATATATACCTATAGGTATAAGTGGCCCATTTGCACTGTGTGTATGTACACACCCATATACAGACGTTATACACTCAGTATTATACACAATGTATACACATATATACTATATCCTCTACTACCTGGTGTACAGCACACACAGTTTAGAGTACATAGCCTGTATTACACTATACATAATAAATGCCTTTTATATATTTAGGGCTGCTGGGGAGTTTGGGCAGGGTCAGTGATGCTTCAGCCTCCCAGTGAGAGCCAGTGGGTGAGGTGGCTCACCCACTGGTCCCCAGCCCCAAGCTGTGCTGGGCCAGCAGCATCACTTGTCCAACTGAGTCTGGGTCTGGGGACAGCGAATGGTGGCAGGTGATGGGGACACGGGAAGCCCTGACAAGCCTCCCAGCCTGTGTCCCTTCTCCTTGCTGGGTGCTGGGGATGAGAGATGGACCAGGGGTTGCTTTTGGGACAAAGGGAGGCTGGGCATCCCCAGGACACGTATATTTATTGCAAGGGAAGCGTCACCCAAGCCATGATGGGTTTTGGCTCTGGAGACCCCAGGACAATGTGGGGTGAAGCCTGTGTGGGTGCCCAGCAAAGGGCTGGCCCGGCTGCTGGAGGATGGGAGGTGACAGAGCGTGGCTGGTGCAAAGGGACCCGTGTCCCTGCCACCCCGCTGAGCGCCTTGGCAGCTCTCGGTGAGCGGGGAGGAGCCCTGACCTAATTTATTCTGACTTCCCAAGCCTTGGCCATGGCATGGCAGAGGTGGCTGAGGGAGCTGGGCACACGTGGGCACAGGGGCAGGTTTGGCCGAGGTCAAACCCTGACACCTCGGCGGAAGCAAACGAGGTGGGAGCATCCTACACAGCTCCCAGCAAAGGACCTCAGGGCTATTGCCAGGGCCTCAGAAGGTTCATTATGTTATTAATTGCCATTAATGGCAGCAAACAGCCCAGACCCAGGTTAAACCCCACCGAGGAGAGGGCTGTGCCGGCACCGCAGGACCTGCCGTGCAAATCACCTGCGACAACATGTGCCGCCCTGGTCACCTCTTCTCAAAAATGATAGTGCAAAATTAATTAGAATTAATTAATCAGAAAAGGGTAATAAGGGTGATTAAGCACCTGGGGAAAAGGGAGGGGGGAAAAAAACCCCTCAACCCCTATATATTCCTGAAGAGCGATTGCGGCGCCGGTGATGGCCGTGAAAGGCAGCGAGGGAGCGGGAGGAGTGTGTGCAGGGAAACAAATGGGCTGGAGAAAGAGGGTCTGGGGGTGGGGAGGGGGGGTGTTTTCTGTCTGGTCACACAAGGAATTACCCAGTGACAAGATTGAAACCGGTCAGAGGAAAAGCATTTCCCGGCAGCAGCGACGGCGGGGAGGCAGCTGAGCCGAGGAGGGGAGCAGGGGGTGGGGGGCTCTGCAGCGCAGCTGGAGCTGCTGCAGGTTTGGCTGAGCACAGACTGGTCCCCAAGGTCGGACCTGCCCTCAGGGGAGAGTGGGACTGGACAGGGTGTCCTTGGTGATGGGACCCTTCTCCCCAGCCCCTTGCTGGGAGCTCAGGAGCACGGGGAGCTGAGGGGGCACTCAACTGGTTTCTTGTTCCCTTAGTTTTTCAGCCTTGGTTGTAGTAACAGTGTGGAGGCAAAGGGGGGGTGTTTGCAAGTGAGGTTGGTCCCTGGGTCAAAGCAACTGCCACAGGTTTCATGGAAATCCCAAGGGGCTGATGCAGAGCCCCAGCCCCCGAGGAGGACGGGATCAGCATCCCCTCCCTGCTGCTGTAAAGGGGAGGCTGGAGGAGGTGGCTGGGTTCATGGAAAGGGGCTGCAGGAGCCCTGGTGCAGCATGGGGGCAAGAAGGGAGGAAAGTGTCCCTTTTTTTGGGAAGCAGGGGGACCAAATACTGCAGGGTCCCGTGGGTGGCATGGATGGGATGCTGGTGCCCCATTGGCCTGCTTGAATACCTGGGCGATGGCCAGTGTGCTGCAATGTCCACTGCTGACTCCAGTGAGGGGAAAACAGGGGGGCTTTGGTCATTAAGGTGCCCCCAAACAGCACCCTGGGAGCAGGTGGGTGCTGGGGCCCTGTGCTCAGCATCTCCTCCCCAGAAACCCACAAAAATCTGGGAAGCAGAACAGGACTTAGGCAGGGTTTCTGCACTCAGAGATGCTCATGCTGCACCCCGAGCTCCACAGACAACTAAACCAGGTGCCCCCAGTCCCCAGCCCCCATCTCGGGTCATTGACACCCCCAGCTCGCTTGGGTCCTTGGGCAGGGACTGGGGGGACATGGGTGCCCAAAAACCGTCCTGGGGTGGCAGCTGCTTGCCCAAAGCTGGGCTCTTCCTTACCTTTTCACATAGGCACTATGGAATGATGGCAAAGGGCTCCAACTGAGGCCACATCCTGACGGTGCCATGGATTCTCAGGTGGCTGTGGGGCGAGCAGCTCTGTTTTGTGGACAGTGGGTCCTTGCTGGGGCCATTAGGACATTTTTGGGGTGTTAGCGGGTGCTGGGTGGGTGGGAACCCCCAGTGCCCGTGCAGCGTTGACCCTGCTGCTGCTGCTGGGTGATTTCGAGCAGATTTGGTTCCTGTGGGGTTTGTGAGAGTTGATGTCAGGAGGTGATGGGGGAAGGGTCCGTGTCCTGCCACGGGAAGGACTCGCACCCCGTTAGGCTCCGGAGCCCTCAGCAGCCTCCGGAGCCCTCAGCAGCCTCCGGAGCCCTCAGCAGCCGCCTCTCCTCCGGGACACGGCCGAGCAAGCCCCGTTTTGTCTCTCCCCACAGCGACCCCGTTCCAAAAGCCTCGGGCGCTCCAGGTCCCCATCCGGGGGGGGTCAAACCTGCCCAGCCTGGAGGGGGGATACAGGCAGGAGGTGACGGGGTGGGCTTGTGCTCCCTCACTGGGGAGGGTGGGAGGGAGGCAGCTCCCCCTCCGGCAGCAGCCCGGGCGCCGAGGGTGCGAGGCAGAGAGGATGCCACAGCTGTAATGAGCCCGTCCGGCCTCAGCTCCGGAGGGAATCGGGGCCGGCACCGGGAGCGGCGGGACCGGACCCCCCCCCCTCCCCCCCGCAGGGTAAGCGAGGGGTAAAAAAGCCCGGGGGGGGGATGGGGAGGGGCAGGTGCCGGTGCCGGGCTGGGCGCGGGGCCGGCTGCCGCCCCCCCCCCGCTCCCCACCCACCCCCCGAGTTCCCGCCGCGGTGGCGGCGCAACGGCGGGACAACAGCGCCCCCGCGCGGCCGCGGCGGGACCGGGCGGGACCAGGACAACGGCAACGGCGGGAGCGGGACGGGGCAGCGGCCGGGACGGGGCAGCGGCCGGGACGGGGCAGGCGGGCAGCCCGACCCGGTAACCAGCCCTGGGAACCCTCGTCCTGGTAACCCCGACCCCGCCGCCCTCCCCGGCAGCCCCGGACCCCGCCATGCCGGCGGCACCGGGTCCAACGGGCTCCTGCCCCCCCCCCGACCCCGCTCCCCCAGAGCCCCGCGGGGACCCGGGGCGCGACCCCCGGGCGGGGAGAGGCACGAAGCCCCGCTGGAGCCCGCGGGCAGCCCCGGGGGGCCGCTGGTGGCGCGGTGCGGGCACGTATGGAGGGTGCCGGACCCCGCCGCGGGACGGGACAGGCCCCGTCCTGCCCCCGGCCGCCACCCGCGGCTGCCCCGGTCCGTCCCCCCGCGGACACCCCCCCCCGCCCCAGCCCCGTCCCGCAGCGCCCCCCTGCGGACAGCCGGTAGGAGAGTTGGCAGGGCCCGCCCCCCCGCGGTGACGTCACCCCGACGTCACCGCCGAAGCCGCCCTCTGATTGGCTCTCGCGGCCGCCCGTCAGGGCGGGGGACGGGGCAGGAGCGCGGCCGCCGGCGGAGGTAAGCGGCGGGGAGCCGGGGGGTCGCGGCCGGGGCCGGGCACCCCTCGCCCCTGGGGCTGCGCCGCTGCCCCGTGCCCACAGCGGCGGGAAAGGCCGGGGGAGCTGCCGGGGCCGGGTCCCGCCCCTCCCACCGGCCTCCCCGGCAGGGCCCCACGCCGCGGCCATGGAGGGGCCCGGCCCCCAGGGGGGGGAGCGGGGACAGGGGCAGGAACCAGCCCTTCGCAGACCCCCGAGCGGCGCTGGTGTAGCAACCCCCCCTCCCCGCCCCCGCCAGCCTCCATGGGACCCCCCCCGTGAGGGTCCCCCCCTTCCCTGGTTGGCATAGGGAGCCCTAGGCCCGCACCCCCCCCCCCTTCCCTGCCGCCCCCCAGGGTTTGGGGAGGGGGGTGACCCCCCCCCACACACACACATCGGGGGCAGGGCCGCCCTGAGCTGCTGCCAGGGGAGGGGGGAGTACCTGCCTTCAGCGGGGAGCTGCCGCCTCTCGGGGTCTCTCAGGGCTCCGGGGAGATGCCGGCACTGGGGTGCACACTGGGGGGGTAGTGGCACCCCGCTGGGTCTTCTCGAGCTGTGCCCGTGGCCTGCAACACCCTGAAAAACATCACCGGGGGGTACCCAGCCGAACCGGGGAGTGAGGAGGAGGGGGATGCTGCTGGGAGGGGGATGCTGCTGGGAGGGTGAAGCGGAGTCCCAACCCATGAGATCAGACGGCAGCGCTGCCTGCAGCAAGGCCAAACCCTTCCACACGCTGGCTGCCCCCCGTGACACAGCCTCCTGCCACCTCCAAGCTATGAGGCAGCACCAGCTCCCACCCCCCACCTACCCCAGGAGGGTGCCAGCGGGGTTGGGGTGGCTCTTACCTCTGGCTCCACTGGGGCTGCTGTCAGCCTTGCTCATGCTTGGCACTGGCAGGACCGGAGGGGTGATTCAGGACTAAAATCCCATCTTCTCTTCCCCTAGATCACAGCACAGGCCCCTTCCCAGCTTCACTGAGCCAAACTGGATTTCAACCGGTGATCTGTGAGGTGAGATGCTCTGTCCCCAGGCTGTCCAGGACCACGTGGGGCCACCAAAACCTGCCTAAAGCAGCCATAGAAAAGGTTTTGTGTCTAATGGGATATTTGCCAGCAAATTCAAGCCACGAACACTGTATCTCTCTTTATTTCTAAAGGTGTTTGAAGTCCTTGAATTTACCCTTTGGCCACCTTAAATCTAGTTTCTAATCCCCAGCGCAGTTAATCAAATCCACAGTGGTTTGAATTATGAGATGGCTGGGGGGGGATTGATAGCTTGTATTGCTGATTAGACCTTGACTTTATTATATTGCAAATACCCAACTTACCGTCACGGTGAGCTCTGCAATCCTCAGGTAGGTGCTTAGGATAACTTCCAGCAACTCCAGCTGGAAATTGGAGGTGACCAGAGCTGTCACCACAGATAAACACGTTAAGGGAAGGAAAGAAAAGGCAGGATAGGTGGAAAGGGTGGGTCAGCCTTAAAGAAAACATATATAAAAATGTAATTGGGTGTATTGCTGAGGTGTCCCTGCCCTAGAAGGGGTTTTGAGCTCTGGAAAACACCAGGATTTCAATCTTTGTTCCTCCTTGCTCTCAGTTAAAGGTTTTTAAGGTTTGAAGTGGCCCCAGGGAGGAAAAAGGGGTGATAAATAGAAATTTGGGCCCTCACAGAGCTGGTGCCTTGCCTCCCTGGTCTCTGGGGGTGGGCTTTGCACCCACGGCTCCTTCAGACCTGACGGGTGCTTTCTCCCACTCTCGGAGGAGCAGCGAGTCCTGCGTGGGCACGAGCCCCCCCCCCCAGCCAGCATGACGAGCGAGGTGGTGGAGAACGAGTTTGAGTTTTACTCCAAGGCAGAGAAGTACTGGAAGGATGTGCCCGCCACGGTGGATGGCATGCTGGGGGGCTACGGCCACATCTCCAGCATCGACATCAACAGCTCCAGGAAGTTCCTGCAGAGGTTTCTACGGGTAGGTTGGGCCCCAAGCCCCTGTTGTGCTCCCCAAGCCCCATCCTTCTCCCAGCATGGAGCTGGGCTCTTCCCTCTGAGTTGCTCTGTGGGATCCACCGTTGCACGCGTGCTGGGAGAGCTTCGCCCTGCAGTGTTGCCCCTGTACCCCAGCCCCGTCCTTCGTGGTTGCCCCGTTTCTCCTCTGTGGTTCCCTCCTGGTGGGATCAGCCCTTGGTGGGTGTTGTTCCAGGATGGGCCCAACCGGACGGGGACGACTCGCGCTCTGGACTGCGGGGCCGGCATCGGCCGGATCACCAAGCGGCTGCTGCTGCCCCTCTTCAAGACAGTGGACATGGTGGACGTGACAGAAGACTTCCTCACCAAGGCCAAGAGCTACCTGGGGGAGGAGGGCAGGCGGGTGCGCAACTACTTCTGCTGCGGCCTGCAGGACTTCAGCCCTGAGCCGAACTCCTACGACGTCATCTGGATCCAGTGGGTCATCGGTGAGGGTCGCTCAGCTTCTGGTGGGGGGGCTCACCAGCCTGTCCTCCATCTGGCTTCTGAGGGGCAGGTGCTCCATGCACCAGGGAGAGCTTGAGGTCTGCATTAAGGACAAGCACCATAGTGTGGGTGGGAGGCTGGGTTGGGGACCTGCCCTCCGTGGGCACAAGGACATTCCCCTTGGAGTGTTGCCTCCTCAGAGGTGTGGGTTGGATGGAGTTGGAGAAAGCCAGTGGGACACGAGTTGGAACACTCCCAAGCTCAAGCTTTCCCCTGCATCCAGAGGGATCCTTCCCTCATATCACATGCTGTCTGGGGGGCGGATCCTGCAGTGGTCACCCCGTGCCCTATTAACAACCGCTCTGTCCCTCCAGGACACCTCACAGACAACCACCTCTCCGACTTCCTGAAGCGGTGCCGTGCCGGCCTGCGACCCAACGGCATCGTGGTCATCAAGGACAACATGGCCCAGGAGGGTGTGATCATGGACGATGTGGACAGCAGCGTCTGCAGGGACCTGGACGTTGTCCGCAAGATCATCCGCCGGGCTGGGCTGCACCTGCTGGCTGAGGAGCGCCAGGAGAACTTCCCTGACGAGATCTACCACGTCTACACCTTCGCCATGAGATGAGGGCGGCTGGTGGCAGGGGAAGGTCTCTCCAGGGCCAGGACGCTGGTTCCTGCTGGGGTTGGGAGGGCCGTGCCTTCACCGTGGGGCGGCAGACGGCGGCGAGGGCGGCGCGACTCCCTCTCTCTCCGGGGCTGGTGGCGAGGAGGGGGCTTTGTCTTCCACGTTGCTGCTGTTTGTGAAGAGGTGTTTGCCAAATACAGTTTCCTGCTGTTGCACTTCTGCACGTGGCCTTTCTTGGCGGCAGCGTTGGTTTGATGCCACTTTTGGGGGGGCTCTGAAGGGGAGCAAGAGTTGTCTCTGTGCTCCAGGGGCACCAGCAGGTCACTGACCCACAGCCACACAGCTCTGGGCTGCCTTCTTTGCTTGGGTGGTGGACCCTCTCCTGCCTTGAACTCAGTGCTGCTCACAGCAGTGAGCTGTGTAAGGCCAAGGGGAGGAAGTGCTGCTGTTTCCCTGTGAGGGATTCTGCTTGGGGGGGGCCTCTAGACCCATGAGCAGCACTCCCACCTGTGCAGCAAGAGGTGGACATAATCCTGAGTGCCCTGCATCCTCCTCTCAGGATAGGGATAACACACAAAAGCCTTACCCACCCTGGGAGGGAGCTGGGTGTAGGCATTAACAGGGAACCCCCTCTGAGCTGCTTCTGCCCCCCCAGCCGTTACCACACGCTCACGGTGCTGCCCAGCATCTCACAACCACTGTGACCCCACGGCTGCTCCCCCGACACCCCACAGCATCACCCTGCTTTGAACATTCCCAGTTCCTCCCTGGCTGCTGCGTTGTGCCAAACCAAACCCAGCACAGCCAACACAGGCACAGCCACTTGACAGGTCAGTGAGCCCACACACAGGTCCCAACCGAAGCCTGTCTCTCCAGGGGGGCTCACACATGACCCTCCTCCATCCCCACAGGGTCCTTTCCTCTGTCCCATCCTCCTGCAGAAGAAACAAGCCCCTTGTCATTAGTACAGCCTGGTTTAATTGCTCACTTCCCTCCCCAGATGCCAGGGGAGCATTTGATCACAGTATTCTTTATTGTTAACACCAATTTCATCCAGATGCACAGCTCCAGTTCCATGGAGTGGGAGAAGGTACAACAGGGATGCTGCCAGAAGGGCAATGGGGGGCACACAAGCCCTCTGCAGCCAAAGTGCCCCTGGATCCCAGACCCACCTGCCATACAGTGTACCTGCTCACAACAGAGTCCTCCTCATCCTCTTCTGCAACGGGCACAAGCTGGAGCTCAGGAAGTTCCATCTCCACATGGGAAAAAGAGTTCCTTACTATGAGGGTGATGGAGCCCTGGGATAGGCTGCCCAGAGATGCTGTGGAGTCTCCTCTGGAGAGATTCAAGGCCTGGCTGGACGCTGTCCTGTGCAGCCTGCTCAAGGTGACCCTGGTCTACCAAGGGGTTGGAGTAGATGGATCTCCAGAGGAACAGGGGCACAAGGCACTCAGCAGTTGGCAGTTCCTTGTGCAGTGAACAGGAAAGTCAAACATCCATTGTTCTGAGAGACCAGCCCCTCTGAGATGCCCTGTGCCAGGAGGACAGGGTGCTCCCAGCAGAAACTCAGAGGTGCTGTGCAGCCAGCTGCCACTCCCCAGCCCCACATCCCTCCCCCCACCAAGCTCCTGCTTTCAGGGGCCCAGGTAAGGAAGACATCCACATCCACGTGGAGATGTTGGACCTGCCTCCCTCCAGCAGGGCAGAGGCAGGACACCAGGACACGGATGCCAGCACTCTCCTGGCACAGGGAACACCCCGAGGTACATCAGGACTCTGCTGCTCACCTAAGGCACTGCTTCACCCGCTGCCCCAGACACAGCAGGGCTGGGAAGAGCCTCTCCAGCCACGCCACCCCACCAGGCCTTTCTTTAAAACACACCCCCCAGTCCTGCACCCAGCCCCCAAATGCCCAGGGTCTCTCCTTCACCCCCAGGGAGCTGCAGGGCTCTGCCCACCTTCCTATGACACACCCCAGAACAGAGACCTCCAGACATGAGTGTAGTGTCACACCCAAAAAGGTACACCCCCCAAAACGCAGCAGAGGGGAGCACCACGGGCAGCACTGACCAAGCTACAGACATGGGGGCAGCAACAGCTCTTGCTGCAGAGAAAACTGGCCCAGAGCAGAGATTTTGGCAGTTGCAGGTAACACCATGACCATGGAGGCAGGGGGAACAGAGAGGCACAGCCAGGCTCAGAGGTCCTCGTGCCCAGCAGCGGTGTGGTCAATGAGGAGGTACCACTTCAGCCTGTCTGGAAGAGGTAGAGCCTTGATTTTGACATCTACTGGCCATGGTTTGAGGCGCTGCCGGATAAACACCCTGCAGAGATGTTTCAGTGCCTGTGGGGAGCGCTCCAGCTGCTTCAGAGAGCAGAAGAGAGTCCTGATCTTCTCCCCATGGTACCTACAGCCGCTGGTGTTGACCTCAAAGTTGCTGGGAAGCTGGATGGCTTGTGAACTGGCCATCATGAGCTCCAGCAGAGTCTGCCCCTTCTGGATGAGGTCTGTAGAGAAGCTGTCATCTTCAGAGACGCTGAGGTGCGAGCAGAGGCACTCGAAGACGATGTGGAAGCCTGACCAGCACGAGGGGCCGTGCAGGGAGCAGTTGTAGGCAGCACCTGACTCCAGCAGGAAACGCAGCAGCGGGAAGTGGCGCTTGAAGTTTTTGAAGCAGAGGTGGGTGAGGGACTCAGGGGCTGGGCACTCGCTGGGGTTGGCACCGTGAGCCAGCAGCAGCTGCGTGACACGGAAGCAGAAGTGGTTGATCACCTGTGCCTCCTCAGTGTTGCTGCACAACATCTCTCCCAGCAGGAAGATGACGTAGGTGAAGACTGTGTCACCATCTTTGGTGGCGGCTCTGACATCTGCACCTGGAAGGAGGAATAGGGAATGTAACTGGCACTGCAGACAATAAAGGCCAGGACGATGTTATGGGGCTACTGGGTGTTACTCAAGTGGGAATGTAATGGAATTGGGAGGGCAGTGCCCAGACCTGGACAAAGAATCAGGCAGCACTATGCCTGGAGGGACTGTGCATGGAGAGGGGAGGAGGCTGCCCTCACCTCCTTCCAACAGGAGACAGATGCTCTCTGTGTTGTGGATCTGGACCCCGTCACTGCTGGCCAGGGCGTGCAGCAGCGCTGTCTTGCCTGCAACAGAGAGATGGGTTGGTCAGGTGAAAATAAGGTGACACCCAAAAAGGCAGGAAGGAAAACAATCCACCCACCAACCAGCCAGCCAAATACAGGGCAAAATAACCCCTCCCTGTCTGACAGGGTCACGCTGTCCCTGTGAGGGTGACAGGCTGCAGGGCCAGGGGCAGCCCCAGCAGGCACGTGTGCCATGGCAGAGCGGTGCTTAGAGTGCACCACAGGGCAATGGAGGCACATCCCCATCTCCTGCAACTACACAGAGCTGGGTTTGGTCACCTTCTGCACTGGACAGAGCCAAGACACAAGGAGAAAGCAGAGAGCACCAGGGAGGTTCTGCAGCCTGCACTCAACTCCCAAACCAGTGTGCTTACAACCAGGGAGCGCTCGTAGCAAGAAGGACACAGATCCTGTGCCCTTCTCTAGCCCACCCAAGAGGCAGCATGGGGAGCACAAGGGTTGGGGAGCTGGATGGAGCACACAGACCGTTTTTGTCAGCTGCATTGACATCAGCCCCCAGCTGAAGCAGCCGCTGGAGGCACGGCAACCGCTCAGGCTCCTCACTGGCCAGATCAAGGGGACTGCTCTCATGGATCTGCACAGAGAGAGAGAGGGAAAAAACACTGCTCAGCATTAAAGTCAGTCAGCTGCTGCTGCTGAACCCATACCCAAAAGCCCAAGTGGACTTTCCCCAGTGTAACCATAGTTTGTCTACCCCAGCCTCCTCCCACCTGCTCCACTGCAGGGGCAACTCGAACTACCACAGCATGGGAGCACCACGCACAACAGGCCCAGGAGGAGGGAAACAGGGAGGGCTGCTGCCCCCTCACACCCATCCCTGGCAGTTAAGGCTCCACTCAGCCCTGCCCAGCCCATACCCGGTCTCTGCGGTTGATGTCAGCCCCGTGGTGCACCAGGAGCTCCACCATATCCGGCTGGTTGCGGAGCACCGCGATGTGCAGGGGGGTGTAGTAGGTGACTGGATCTGAAGACAAAAACACACAGTCAGAGAGAACCAAGGGCTTCCCCAGAACAGCTGAGGCTTGGTAAGCATCCAATGGGGCAGCTGGGGCGGGCCCTGAGAGCACAGCAAAGCCTGGGAGAAGGGGGCTGGCACAGACACCTCGGGTCCTGCTTTTGCAATGGCTCCACCTCTGGAAAACATCCTCAGAGGTTCAAACTGCCCCCCACCTCTGGAAAACATCCTCAGAGGTTCAAACTGCCCCCCACCTCTGGAAAACATCCTCAGAGGTTCAAACTGCCCCCCGCTTCCCCAGCCATCCCCACAGCTGGCTCTGGACAAGGGCTGCCACACAGCACACCCACGCTACCCCAGCAAAGTGGGGGTCTGAGCTGGCAGCACCCCCTCTTTCTGCCTCCCAGGGCAGCTTCTTACCAGCTGGTTCTTCCTGGCCAGCCCAAGAAAGAGCCCAGGCCCAGCCCCCTCCTCAGCAGCCTTACCTTCAAAGCTGAGGTCAGCTCCAAACTCCAGGAGGATTTCTGCAGCAGGGACGAGCCCCAGCTCAGTGACCTTCAGCAGGGCATAGCTCACAGCTTCCTGATAAAACGGGGAGTGGGTCTCCCTCTCCAAGACTCGTCTCACAGCTGAGAGCTGGTTCCTGTCACTGCCCAGACAGGCAGGGCTTGGGACACACAGAAACAATCAGTTATTCACGTGAGCAGCACATCAGCTGTGTTTGCAAGGGTCAAAGTAGCACCAGGAAGGGGGGGGAAGGAAAAAGCAAGCCTTGTCTCTCTTTCTGTTTCATATCCACCAGGTCTCAAACCTGATGGCTAATGGGAACACAGCTTGACCCCAGTGTAGGTTCTATTGCTAGGTGTCAGGCAGAGGGGGCTGCTCCTAGGGAGCACATGTAGCCCCTGGGTTTGCACTGCTCCACTCCCCTGCTCACAAATAACTGCAGCAAGAGGAGGGTCTGCGGGATGAGCTGCTCACTGTGACCGGGGTTTGTTGCTGGGCAGTGCTGTGCCTGCCCTCAGCTGCACCACCCCCTAAAACACCAGCCAGGGAGGGGTTAGCCCCAGGTAGTTACCTCTCGAGGCTGCTCTGCCGTTCCTCATCCTGTATGGCCAGCACCCCCAGGATCTCATCTACCAGGGGCTGATACTCGAAGATGATCCTGCGGAAGCCGTGCAGAAAAGGCATCGTGCTCTGCTCTCCACACAGCCTGGCCGGGGGCCTCCAGCATGGCAGTGGCGTCTTCCCCCACGCAGGACTCGGCAGGCACACCCTGGCACTGCCCTGCTCTCCAAGGCCTTCCCCCTCCTGCCCAAACAAACAAGCGTTTCTAGCAGGTCCACACTGAAAAACACCCCTCAGCCAGCCCCCTTCCCCCTGCCCCCCCCCCCTCCTTCCTTAGGAGCTTCTAACAGGCAGCGGAGCCCAGCGCAAGGCTCTCCCCCCGCGCACCACGGAGGTGCATCCCCATTATCTCCTGCACGCAGAGCCGGGCACGGGCGGTTATCCGGCCGCAGGGAGAAACCCGCCGGGCGGAGCCCGCGCTCGGGGCCAGCCCCGGCCGCAGAGACTCTGCCTCAGGCCCCCGCTCGCCGCCGGGGCCAGGCGGGGGGCGGCCAGAGCACAGAGGGGCTCCGAGAGGGGGGCCCGGAGCAAGGCTGCAGGCCCGCACAGGCCCCCAGAGCAGGCCCAGGGGCCGCACCCCCCATCCAAGCGCCGCGGGGGGATGCCGAGAGGCCCCTAAAGCCCCCCAACAGCGGGAGGGGACAGGCCCAGCGCCCGCGGGACGAGCCCTGGAAGCCGCACAGGAGGGACGGGACCCACCCCGCCCCGCAGGCCGCAGCCGCCGCTCCCCTCAGCCCCGCAGCGCGGCGCAGCCCCCTCACCTGCCCGGGCCCGGCCGGAAGCGGAAGCAGCCGGTTGTACCCGGCAGGGAGGGGGCGGGAGGGGGGCGGAGCCTTAAGGGGGGGCGGAGGGGGCGGAGGGGGGCCGGAGCCTCGTGTGTGGGGTGGGCGGAGCCTCGCGGAGGGGGCGGGGCTGCGGAGCGGCCGGCAGGGGGCAGCACGAGGCCGGGAGCGGCGCGCGGAGGTGCGGGGCGGCGCGTGCAAACCCCGCCCCCCCCCACCCCGCTCCCCGAGTTGCGGCGGCGCCGCCCTCGCGCACACCCGCGGCGCGCGCCCCGCCCCGCCCCGCCCCCCCCCCGGAGGCGGGTACCCGGCATCCCGCCGGCATCATCCCCTCACCCCCCCCCCCAAACTCCGGTGCCCCCGCAAGGCCTGCGAGCCCCCCGCGCCCACCCTCCCCTGCACAGACACGACCCCCCCCCCCCCCCGCACCCCATCCCGCACACCCCTTCAACCCCCCCCCCCCGAGATGCCCCCGGAGCGACCGGGGGCTGTGACACCTCCGCTCCGGCTCTGCCCCCCCCCCCCGCGGGAGTGGGAGGGGGGGAAGGGGGGTGGGTTTGGGGGGGTTGTGGGTGTGCGTGACGTGCCCCGCTCCCCAAACACCGCACTGCCCCCTCGCAGCAGCACCCACCCTGCCCTCCCGGGGGTGCTGCGGGGGTGGCACGGAGGGTGCGGGGGGGGTGCTGCCCGCAGCGCTCCCGGCCGCGCTGCTGAGGGAAGAGCCGCCGGGGGAAGCGTTATCCCGGGGTGTACTGGTGGGATCATCATCATCATCATCATCATCGTCACTCCGGGGAGTCCCCAGGCACGGGGAGCGCCGGGGCCGGCCGGAGCTGGGGCTGCCAGATCTGGAAGCTTCCAGATCTCCATACGAAACGGGGTGCCAGGGTGGGGGGGGGAAGGCACCCTGGTGCCCAGAGCCCCCCCCCGCCCACCCCTGTGGCAGAGCAGGGGGTGCCAAGCCCTTTGCAGGGGGTTCTGGTGCCAGGAGGTGGCACTGATTCAACGCGTGGACCCCCCCCTTGCAGCCCCTGGGGGGGGATTTTGGGGGGCATCATCCCTGTGCCATCCTGGGTGGGGGTGCAAAGAACCTCGTCCGAGCACCCCGGGCAGGGACCGGAGGGGAAAAGCAGCGGGAAGAGGATATGGATTTCTCCCTCTGCATGGAGGATGCTCGATGTTCTTACAAGCCAGCTGCAAACCTGGCGGGGGGAGGGACCCCATGTTGGGCTGGCTGGGGGGGCCGAGACCCCCGCTGGGTGCCTCCTCCATGCCACCGGCAGCTGGGGGAACCCCGCATCCTCTGCAGTCCCAGTAAAACCCGAACCCTCCATGGTCTGACACAGCCCTGGACCAGTCAGTCGCTGTCCCCAGCTGCTTGGCCCCAGTGGAAGGTCCAGCCCTCCATCAGACACCGCTCTGGGTTGGGGGGGGGATCCCCCCTGTGTTCCCCACTGCTGGCTGGGAAAAGAGGACTGGCAACCCATCACCCCATCACCACCTCTGACCCCAGGAGCTGAGAGGGGACCCCAGGCTGCCCCAACAGGCTGTGCCCCTAAGAACCCCACAAAGCCTTTCCTCCCTCCTCAGTAACACCCCCCCCTGCCTGCAAAGGAGGTTTTGGGGGTGCAACGCGGAGCCAAACCCACCGAAATCAGCCCTGGGGGGTGTCAAGCCCAGAGAGCCGAGGGATGAAGCCCCTCCCTGGCTGTCAGCACCCTGAAGCCAGCAGGGACCCCGGGCACACGGGAGCCTTTCCCAGGAGCATCCCTGCCCGGCTCCTGCCGTGACCATGCCACGACCCCACAGCCCCCGGGGAGGTGCCTCCCCAGCCCCACTCCGAACTGGTTTTGCAGCTAGACGTTGCTGGGGCGGTTGGCCAGAGCCTTCCAGTGCCCGGCTAAGCTAACAGCCCTGGGACCTGCCCCCTTCCTCCCCATCGGGCTAGGAAGAATGCGAGTTGGCTATCCATCAGGGAGACACAGCAACAGCCAGCCGAAGAAAGAGGGGCATTTTAGGAGGAAAGCCAGGGAAATTTGATCATTAAGAAATCCTCCTGGCTGTCTGGGGGAATTTAATTAAATTGCTGGAAAGGGCTGTAAGCACATCTGGATCCAATATGTGCAGCTTTGATTTTTTTCTTTCTTTCTTTCTTTCTTTTTTTTTATTTTTTTTTTAATTTTTTTTTTTTTTTTTAGTTCACTCTTTTCCCATCTCGTTGTTGAAGGAAAAGGGGGGGGGGGGGGATTGGGGGTGGGGGGTGGTGGTGGGGGTGGTGGTGGGAGGAATAAAAGGGAAATAGCAGAGCCACGGAGTATTGGTTCATCTGGGACTGGGATTCCTGGCAAGGAAAGAAAGAGAGGGAGAGAAAGAGAGAGCAACAGAAAGAGGCAGAAACAGAGGGAATAAGAAAGCTGGGAAATAACAAAAAATCCCAACCCTTTACTAAGGGCCTGGCTGGGGTTTTATAATGCCACCGACCGCAGAGACAAGGAGCCAGGAGGGAACGGGGGGAGCTGGAGGGGAGAGGAGGAGCAGGGGGGATAGCCCAGGGCACGCTGCTCCTTCGGGGTCTGGCAGGGATGGAGGGGAAGGGGAATTGCTCAGCGGATCCAGAAACATCATTCCTGCTCCCCCAGCGGGGTCTGGCACCAGGGAACGAGTCCAGCAAGAGCCCCTGGATGTCACCCCCAGGGCAGTGCTGCCCTGATCCCTGCCAGGCCCTGGTGCCCTCGGTGCTGGGGGCAGGATGGGGATGCTGCTGTCCCCTGCCCTGGGCAGGGTGTGGGGCTGGGCTTAGCTCTGATCTGAGCAGATGGAGGAGGCAGCCCTGCTTCCCCAGCTCTGGGGAAGGGACTGATCCCCAGCCACCCACCCTGAGAGCCGGTGGCTGGGTCCTGGCTGGGCACCATCAAGCCCCCACCATCTCCTTTACTCCTCACTGCCTCCTGAACTCCCAACATCCTCCTTAGAGCCGAGCAGAGGTGCAGCTCCATAGTAAGCAGAACCCTTCCACCCATCAACCCGGGTTAAACCAGCCCAGTTTATCTGCACAATAACACTCAGGGGGCAAGATTTTGGAGACAGTAAGGAGAGCGAGCTCTTGGATCCCAAAAGCAGTGGCATCAGCCCTGAGGATGCTGCACTGCCGTGGCTGGGGGGTGAGCAGGAGGGCTGGGGCTGGCAGAGCATGAGGGGAACATCAGGAAAGCCCTGGGAGGACACAGAGCAACGCTCCCAAAAATCACCTATGGGGTTGGGGTTTTTTTGGGGTGTGGGGGGGTTTATTTTAAGAGCTGAAGGTGAAGGACCAGCAAAACCAAACACACTCGTGCCAAGGGCTGCGAAAGGGCAAAGCTGGCAGGGTCTGGTGAGCCCCATCCTCACCCTCAGAGCCCTGCATGGCCCTGCCAGTTCCATGCCATGCTGGGTCCTGAGCCCAACTGCTCCAGCTTAGCAAAGCCAGGCTCTGAGCACACACCCCCCAAGCTCAGCAAAACCCAAGTGCTCAGTGTCAGGCAACCCAAACCCACTCAGCTTCATCTCCAAACCACTCGTGCTTTGCTCTGTGCGTGGCCAAAAGTCACCTTGCCAGCTCTGAGGTTCAGTTTGAATCACTTAAACTACATTTTCTACCCAAAAAAAGGGGGGAAAAAAGAGAAAAGCTTGCACAAGAGAGTTAGGAAACACCAGGAGGGTGGGTTTCAAACAACTGGGTCTCACTTCGGATGCCTGGTGTGGCTGGCTGAGTTAAAAAAAAAAAGGATGCTGGGGGAGAGGGAGAGAGGAAAAAAAAAGGGCAAATCCTACAGCTAAAAAGGAAATTGCATTAATACAGATTGTTTTATTTAAAAAAAGCAAACCCTGACCTCTACTTCAAAAAAGTCATTAGACATTCTCCTTCTGAAAGGCCGACAGGGGATATTACTGAAAGGCCAGTTAATTTCTCAATGACTTACTGTTCTTGCTCTGCTCATGGAAATGTGTAAAGAGTCGCAGGGTAATTTAAGGCACCCTGCAGAAAGGTGTGTAAATCTTTGCATGTCTAAAGAAACTTTACCAGACCGTTAGGATTGGGAAAAAAGAAAATGCTTGCCCTCTTTCTTTCTTTTTTTTTTTTCTTCTTTAAACTTTCCTTTGGAACTCTGATCCCCTTTGATCATAAAAAAGGTCATATTTCACCCAAAAAAATATCAGCAATCACAGGGCCCGAGGAAGTGCGAACCCAAGGGGGTTTCACCGACGATTATTCCCCCCATTTAATTATTTAATGCCCTGAACTGAGGGAAAGCTGTCTCCCCTGGAAAAGCCAGACAGTTCAAGAATAAGGTCTGGCCCCGAACAAGGAGGAGGAAGAGGGTTATAAATGGGGCTAGGGCTGCTCCATCCCCCCCCTCCTGCCCTCAGCCCTTCATGGGCCAAGCCCAGCTGCCCCCACAGCACACCCCCCCAAAATAATCACAGCAAGATGTTCCCAGTCTCTGAGGCCAAGGGGGAAATGCTGGGGGAAGGACAGGGGTCTGCTGCTGCCCCAGCACTGCCCCCCACCCCAAGCCCTGGCTGGCTGCAGTGTGTTACTTATGGGTTGCTGCCTTCCAAGAGGACATCTCTGTCCGCCAGGTTGGTCCTCCAGCAGTTTTTCCACGGCACAGTGTCATCCCCATCCTGGGAAGGGTCTGTCCCCACAGCCAAAGAGGAGAAGAGCAGGTTAAAGCGGGTACCTGGCCAAGGAGGGGAGGTACAGGGCTGTGCTGGGTCCCCTGGGGCATGGTGGTCCCAGGGGCGATGCCAGTATCTCCCCCCAGAGAGCACGGAGCAGCCAGGAGCGTTGATGGCAACATATCCAATCTATACTCTAATGTATGCACTGAGAGCATGCCTGCAGCGCCCAGCATCACCCTGGCACCACGCACCACCGGGGACCTGTCCAGCTGGGTGCCGGGCAGAGGTAAAACACCCACCCCTGGGGAGCAGCCCCTCGGGAAGGAGGAGCAGAAAGTGATGTGACACCAGCCTCGTGATTCGCATGGCCAAGGGGGGGACAGGACCAGACACCCGAGCTGACTCCTAACGCGGGTCTAGGGCGAAAAAATGGGGCAAATAAAGCAATAAATGGGGCGAATAAGGCAATAAATGGGGCGAATAAGGCAATAAATGGGGCGAATAAGGCAATAAATGCAACCTCCCCAACCAAAAATAAAGGGGGGGGGGGGGAAGAAGGGAAGAAGGGAAGAAGGGAAGAAGGGAAGAAGGCTGGCTTGTTTGCACACTCGGGGAGCCCCCCGCAGAGCTGGAGAGAGCCAAAATCTGCCTTGAGCTACACCCCTTCCAAGCTGGAGAGCTCTGGGAAGCCGCTTCCCCGTCAGGAAGATGAGATTTGGCAAGCGCTGGCTGGCTTCGAAACCCGCACGCCTCCCGACTCCCGAGCAGGGGAAGGGAGAGCAAGGAAAGCTTTCGGCAAACGTTAAACTAACCCAGCCAGGGGTTTGCCTGCCTCGGCCGCGCTGAGCGGGGCTGTTGATGAGCTCAGCGCTGGGCTGCGGCAGCCGATCCTCTGCGCGCAGCCCCGTCCGTGTGTGTGTCTGCAGCGGCGGGCAGCAGAGCACGCTGGAAGCAAGGGGAAGGGATAACAACCGTTAACCTCTTCGATTTCTGCTCATCACACACACACACACACCCCCCTTCAAGCCCAGCCCAACCCTCGCCGGACACCAGCAACCGGCCCCAACCGCTGGTTCTGCCGCCCCCTCCCTCCCTCCCACCGCCTCCTCCCTGCATATCTGTGTATATATGTAAATATATATATATATATATAATTTTTTAAAGAGGAAAAACTGCTTTTTCCTCTCCCGGTGGCTGGTTTTCATTAGGGAGGTTTCTTTCTAACCCCAAGGGAAACAGCCTATGAGTTTTTAACCGTGGTGCAGGACGTAATTATCTCATTAAGGCGAGAGAGCCAGGCTTTTCCCAGGAGATGTGACCTTGCTCCGGGGTTGATGGGGACCCTGGGCAGAGGGGAGGGAAGGGGGAGACTGGAGGTGGAGGGGGGGCCGTGTCCCCCGCTAACCTGCGGGTCACCTCTCCCTCCAGCCCCATTTAGGGCTGAGGAAACCCGGCCCCTCTACAATCCCCCCCCCTCCCCAATCCCTCCCCACGGAGCGCAGCCACTTACACTTGTTGATAGAAGCACTTAAAGCAGGGTTGGGGGGGGAAGATGATGATGTGGATGGGGTAAGGGGGGGGAAAAGCGGGTCTCCCTCCTTCTCAGCCTCACCACCCTCCCCCCCCCTCCCCAACCCCCCCCGCCTTTTCCGAGGCTTGGCTGCCGGCGGTGCTCGGCCCCTGGCAGGGGGGCAGGTCGCCGTGCCGTGGGGGGGGGGGGGAGTGAAGGGGGGGGGTGGGGGGGCGAGGGGCCGCCCCGCTCAGCTCGGAGCAGGGGCGTTTGTTTGAACAGCTCCAGAGCAAAGAGCAGGGGAAGAAAGTTTGGGCTGGGAGCGTGGTTTTTTCCCCAGACGTCAGCACAAGGCGGAACAGGGGCTGGGGAGGGAGCCGGACTCACAGGGCAGCCGTGATTTTTTTTTTCCCCACTTAAATATATATATATATATATATTCTCTCTTTTTAAAATTTTTTTTCCCCCTTTGAGGGGTGGGGAAGGGGGGCCGGGGAGCGGCCCGGCACCTCGGGGTGGGCTGCGGGCTTGGGGTGGGGGGGGGTGGGGGGGGGTGGGAGCCATGGACTCAGCGCCAGCCTTCGCCATGGACAAACCGTTCGCCCCCAGCGCCGTGCGCGGCCCGGAGCCACCCGAAAACCCCCAAAGCCGGAAAAACTTCAGCGTGAGCCACCTCCTCGACCTGGAGGAGGTAGCGGCCGGTATGAACGGGACCCCCCCAGCCGGCCCCCCACCCGCCGGTGGCGGCAAGGCCATGCCGGAGCCGTCGGGAGGCAGCAGCGGCAGCGAAGCAGCGCCCCAGGACGGTGAGTCCCCCCGCCCCGGGATGGGACACCCCCCCGTATCCCCCTTCCCCCCGGTTTGGGGCAGCCGTGGGATGGGGTGTCCCCGCTGTCGTGTGTCTTCTTCTTCTTCTTCTTCCTCCCCCGCCCTTCGCCCTGTGCCGGGCTGCGGAGCGGGAGACCCGTGCGCAGCGCCCAGCACAAAGCGGGTCCGTGTCCCCCCGCGGAGGGGTTTGGGGGAGCGGGTGGAGGCGCGGGGTGACCCCCCCGTCGGGGAGGGTGGCGGGGGTGCCGACACCCCGACGGCTGGGACAGAGGGACCCGGCACCGGGGGACAGGGACGTCGCACCGGTGGACGGCGACAGCGCACCGGGGACAGGCGGCTCGGGGACCCCGCACCGGGGACAGGCGGCTCGGGGACCCCGCACCGAGGTGCGGGGACACCCCGCACCGGCTGGCTGCCCGCTGCCGCCGGAGGTGCCGGGTACCGGACGGTCCCGGGCAACCGGTGCGTCCCGGGGCTGCGCGGCCCTTCCCCCGGGGCTCCCCGCCTCGGCTTCCGGGCCCGGGGAGCGGAGGCGGCCCGGTGGGGCCGGGGGCACCGCGACGCAGCGGCTCCTCTCCCGGAGCCCACCGCAGAGCATCTCCGGGCCCGTAACACCGGCAGCAAAGGACCGGCGGGGATAGAGCTGGGACTGGGGACGGGGATCGTCCCGGGACGCGGTTTTCGTGGCTCTGGGGCCGCGTTTCTAACGGGACAACCCCGCCGGCCCGGGGGCTCCGCGGCTGTGGCTTGCGCCGGGCAGCGCGCATCCTTCCGCGCCGCTCCGCCCGCCCCGGCGCATCCCGGCTTCGGTGCCCGGGGCGGGGAGGATTCGCCCGGTCCCTGCGGCAAAACCCCGGCCCGGGGACAGCCAGGAGCCGGGTGTCCCCTCGGGGCGCAGTGGGAGCGGAGGGCAGGCAGGGATGGACTGGCAGAGGGGGGGATGCAGAGTGTGGGGTGGGCGTGCGGCCCCGCCACCCCCTACGGCCTCCTGTGGTGCCCACCCTGAGGGGACCCTGGGGGCGGCATCCCCCAAACCTGCCCCCCGGCTGGGCGTTGGTACCTCAGGCTTGTGTTCTGCGGCCTCCAGATCGCATCCCTTGGGTGCTGACAGACCCTCCGTGGGCCTGACCCACGCCTGGCCAGGGGTGCACAGCCCACCTGGGAAGCCATGCCGGTGAAGGGGGCTCACCCCTCCCTGCAAGCTGCCCAGACCTGCGGTGAGGGGCTCCCAGTGGGACCCCCCTCCCCAAGGGTGCTCTCTCTGTCCCCTCCCACATCTCCCGCATCGCCCGCGGCTCGGAAGCATCCTTCTCCCACCCACACCTCACTCCCTGCACACCCTCCTTCCCCTGCAGAGAACCCCCTCCTGAGCCCCCCATCCTTCCTCTGCTCGGGATGCTGAGGGCTGGGTGAGGCTGGGCGCTGCTTTCTGGGACGGTATCTGGTATTTTCGGCGTGATTTTCCATCCTCCCTCCCCTTCCCTTGGGTTTTGTTTGTACTTCTCACATTGCCTTTGGGACTGCGGGGAGGCTCTTGCCCGCTGATGGCACCATACAAGGGGACAGTGTGCCGCCTGGGATCAGCACAGCTTCCAGAAACCTGGCCCAGCCTGCAGCAGCCAGCTGGTCTCACAGGGCTGTTTGCAAAACAGCAGAGAAACTCCCACCCTGCCGAGCTCCTAATGCACCTCAGAGCAGCTCAGTGAGGACCAGGGGTGATGCAAACACCAGGGAGAGAGGCAAGGGGACTGGGTGGTCCCCACAAGCCCAGTTTTTTTACCTTAAAAGCTCATTTCTCTTGGGGCAGAGGTCCTTTGGGGTTTGGCCTGCAGGTCCCAGCACCGCTGGACGATGAAGGGTATTTCCCATTAGGACCTGTTTTGGGGAGGTTGCAGGGACGAAGGCACTGTCAGCATCTGGGATGCTCCAACCACGCATCCAGAGTGGAAGCATTTCTCCCCCTCTGATCCCACCTGGAGAGAGAAACACCTGAGCGATGGAGACTGAGAGCAGCAAGTGAGAAGAGAACAAGGAAACAGAGAAGAAAACCTATGTGCATGCCAACATCGACCCATGAGAGCCATTACCCACTGCCTAAACTGGGATGCAGTGTCCTAAATGGAGATGGGGAGACACTAAATAGCAGGGGAAAGCCCTGCCTTTGTGAGCATCAGCCTTTTGCTACACATCTGCGATGCTTTTGGCATCGGCGTGATGACAGCAGAGGAACTTTTACTGGTAACGTTATCTTTTTATTGGCATCCTAAAGTAAAACAGCCTCTCAGCATTTTCTCTCATCTCTCTCTTCACCATCGTGGGGTGGGGTTTGTTTTTTCCTGCCAGATGCAGGTTTGGAGCCCCTCAGGTTGGTGGCAGTGGGTTTATTATCAATGCAAATGGACCACAGCTCCTAAGTGTCTCTCTGTGGGATGAGCTCTGGCTGGGAAGCTGTTATCAGGGTCCTTGTGCTGGTGGGGTGGAGGAGGAGCAGCCTGGAGCCTGCAGCAAAGCTGCTGGCAGCCCCTCCGACGGGCAGGGCTCACGCTGGTCCAGGGGGCTGTGCAGAGCTGATGCTGGGATGCTTTAGGCAGCCCCAGGCTGTGCTCAGAGGACTGTGACCTCCATGGAAACCTCTCCCCTTCCCCAGGTGGTTGCAGCAGGAGGAGGCTTCTTTTCCCTAGACTGGCAGAGCCAGAGAAGCTCGGGGCAGGGTTAGGTTCTTTGCAGAGGGGGATTCAATTCCTTCCTGCCCTCACCCATCACTCCTATCCTACACCCTGGGGAGAGCCAGACATCCAGGGCCCTGGGCACATCTCTGCTCCAGGAGCATCCTCTCTGCAGCCACCGCCTGCATCCCTTGCAGGGCTGGTACATCCCTTCCCACCAGCACCAAGGACCAGAGCTGTCCCCACCTCCTTTTCCATCCATGGGGGCTGCTCAGTCCCCACCTCCTTTTCCATCCACGGGGGCTGCTCAGTCCCCACCTTGACCCCAGACCCAAACTGGCACCGAGGGCACCCAGAGCATCAAATATCAGCTGCCCAACACGTTGCTCTCCCAGCACCCAAAAACCCAGAGGCAGAAATCCCACAAGCCAGGTGAGAGCGAGGTGATGCCAGCAAGGGGACAAGGGGACAAGGGGTCATCCCCATCCTCATCCTCCCCTGGAGCAGCTCAGCAGCCTCCCATGGCAAAAACCTTCCACAGAACTTCTGAGGTCTTGAAAGCTTGTTCACCTCCTTTCATTAGACTAACAAATAATGTGTAACGCGAAACATCTGTTAACAACAGCCCTTAATGTTCTCAAGATGATAAAGCAGGAGGGTAATTTCAGCCAGCAGGCCTTGACTGATGGCTTTTCAAACAATGAACTTACTTTTGGTAAGGGATGGGAGAGGGAGCCGGGCGCTGGCGGCCGCTTCGGGGCTGAAAACTCAGAAAGAGCCATTTTTGTCACAGCCAGGCTTGGAGGAGGAGCTGTGGCCCCTTCGAGGGGATCCTCTGGCATGGGGCAGGCACCCATTGCTCATTCAGCTGCAGCTGGTGGGACTGGGCTGTGGAATGGGGAGAGATGTGGTGGTCCCTGGGCATCCCGTTGGCAGAGCGGGTCCGGGGGCATCCCGGCCCCTGCATCCCACCCTGGGGCTGTGCAGATGCTGAGCGGTGATGAAGCGACAAGGAGAGGCTGCACCCAGGGGGGGCAGAGGGGATTAGGATGATGTTACAGAAAATTGGTTTTAATTATGTAAAGGGGAGTAGCTGGAAAGGGATAAGTGAGACAGGGAGGGGCAGGAGCCTGGTAACAGTGGAAGGGACAGCTTCTGTGGGCAAGCTGTGGCTGATTTTGTCTCCCAGGGCTTGGGTATCTTCCCCCAGGCAAAACCATCCCAGCCAGTGTCCCCATGGTGGCCCAGCCCAGGGGCTGTGCTGGTCCTGGCTCCCAGCACATGTTTCAGCTGTGCTTTTTTGCCTCCCCAAAAGCTGCTCATCCCCACGAGACATGAGGCACAGCTTGGGGACACCTCTGTCCCTCTGGCTGCAGGGGCAGGAGGCAGCCCTGTAACACAATGCTGCTGAAGAAGGGCAGGATGTGCCCGTGGGGATTGGCTTCCTTGGGGCATCCATGCACAGACCTGGCTCACCTGCAATTAAAACCAGTATCATTAACTCATGGCTGACCCCCTGTGCCTGGCTCAGGGCGACACAGACCCCTGGGTCTGGGGGTGTTGGGCTGTGGGGAGCCAGATGAGGTCCCCCTGCCCTGGTAACCCCAGACCCATCAAACCTCCCCCCAGCACCCATCTACTTTCCACAGCCCCCAAAGTGCTGGAAATCCTCTGAGCTCCTCTGCCCAGGAGGTTTTCTGTGGTTTCTGGGTGACCCCTTACAGAGGGATGGGGGTGTCGGGACCCCGGCTCAGCCCCTGCTGGGGGAAGGAGGCTTTGGGAAGTGTCTGATGGACATGGCTGCAGCTCCCTGAGGAGGGGCTCTCGGGCTTTTGTTCTCTGAAGAGAACAGCAAGGGTCCCAGGGGCTCAGGGTGGCACCAGGACCTGCCCACCCCAGCCTGGGGCTGAGATTGGGATGCAGTGCCCATGGTCCCTCGCTGCTCCCTAAACCAGCAGCTGAGGGTCCCTTGGCAGAGGAGCCCCTTTCTGTGGCATCCTCCCCTGGCAGGTACGGTCCCTGTGTGCCAGAGCCAGGGACAGTGGCATCCAAAGGAGGAGTCTCAGCCTCTGCAAGGCCCGTGCAGCCAGGCTGGGTGGCACTGGGACAGGAGCCACCCTTGCACAGCCATGACTTTTAGTGACAAAACCCCACCTCCCCCAAGCTGGGGCCACCTCCTTTCCTGGGGGGCTTGGAGACCCCAGGACAAGGGGTCTGTCTCCATGCAGGGGTGGTGCCCATGGGCTGCTGGAGCAGGACTGTCCCCAGGCTGGGGACAGCACAGCAGGGTTTGTGCCCAAGCCCAGCACTTGATGCTGGCAGGTCCCTGGTGCAGCATCCATCAGCGTGTATTGAGCAAGCACCAATTAAGCTGGGTGGGAGCTCCCTGCCCCTGCCCAACCCCCAGCCCTCCACATTTGTTTGCACTTAGTGTGAGACTGCAGACAGGCAAGGGACGGACAGACAGACGGATGGATGGGGCCCTGACGTGTCCCAGCTCACCCAGCCACGTGCAGGGAGCCCAGGATATCCCAGTCAGGAAAAAACAAAGAGCTACAGGGAGGGACCCATCCTGCACCTTCCCAGGCTGCTGCACAGGACCAGGGGTGGCTCCAAGCTGTGGCATGAACCCTCCAGCCTGGCTTCCCCCTCCCTAATTGGGGATCTCCCTGACACCTTGTGTCACTGCTGTGAGTCCCACTGTCCTACACGTGGGCTGCCTGGGGTCCCCTACCCCACAGATGGGGGGAAACTGGTCCCTGAGTCTTGTCCCTCCACAAACCATGGGGTGGGTGGGAGTAATGCTTCTCCTGTGGCATGGGCAGGTTGAGAGGCTGAGTGAAGTCACAGCACTGCCAAAAACAGCCAGAGCAGCACAAACCACTGCCAGGTGTGGGCAGGGAGGGACCCTGAAGCAGGGGGGGGGTCACCCCTGGGAGACCCCAGGTCTAATGGTACCACTGCTCTGTGCCCCCCTGTCACCTCCTGCCCTGAAGGGTGACACCCATGCACCATCCCCTGCTCCCCAGAGCGATGCCTACTCACCACCCTGCTCCTCCCCGTGCTCTGAGAGGATGCTCTGCAGTCAGGCTCTTCTCCACTGGCAGCACCTGGGCTCCAATTTGAAACTTTGCCCCCAAAATGGGCTGAATACCCCACACCTGGGCTCCAGGGCATCCTCCTCCCCAGATCAGGGCGGGCTCTGGGTTCAGGTGGGGGCTTCTGCAGCCCCAGGAATCAGCCCTGATTGCTTCTAACCCTCCCCAGGGATGCAGGAAAAGAAATACCAGCACGTTTTCCACAGGCTCAGCTGGGTCCCAGTACACACTCGCATCTGTGCTGGGGAAGCAGCTGCCAGAGTGGAGAGAGGAAAAAGAAACAAACCCTGGGTGTGGGGAGATGGGTCCCCTCTCCACTGGGGACCCCAAGGGCTGGAGTAGCCTTGGCAGGGGGAGGGAAATCAATTCTCTGCACCCCCCATCTCAGTGCTGGGGTTTTTCTCCCCTTGGCACCCAAGGGAGATGCTCATTCCCAGAGCAGGGAAAGGCTGCAGGAGTGTGGGGCAGAGCTGCAAAAGCCACCCCCACAAACAGGGTCCAGAGGGGACAGCAGGGGAGGGGGGGATGATGACACACACACACAGAGAGTGGGCTTTACCCCACTCCCTCAGGAGCAGCACCCACTGATGTGCTTTGAGCCCCACCAGCAGCTCAGCTGCCCCATGGCACGGTCATGCCCAGCCCAGGAGGGTGCCAGGGTGAGGGTGACACCTTGCCTGTCACCCCCCACACAACACCCACCCCCCCAGGCTGTTATGTCTAGCTCGACCAGGAACAGCTCAGTGCAAGACTATTTCCCCTCTCCTTTTGGGCTGTTATTTCAGGGAATGGGGCTGATTCACAGGAAAAATATGAAATTTCGACTTTGTGCAGCCAAGATGGGCGAATTTCAACGAATCAGCATTTTAAGAGAGCCTGGGCGTGTGTCTGTAGCTGGGAGGCTGATGAAATGATTTGGGGCTTTGAGGCTGCCTCATTAGAAACCCTCCTCTCTCCCAGGGAGCTGGGCTGATTTCCTCTGGCCACCAGGAATTATCCCACACACACCCCCCCACTCCCCGGGGCTGAAGGGATGGGGTTTGAAGCAGGATGGGTCTGGGTGCTTTGGGGCTGGCAGAGGTTTGGGGTCCCCAGGCTGGGCATCCTCACCCCTCCCTTGGGTGCAAGAGGCAGCTGGAAGGGGTTTCCCTCCCAGGCTGGGATCTCTGAGCCATAGGGCAAGCTCAGAGCATCCTTTAAAATCCAGGGGCAGCGGGTTGTAGCTGGGTTTAGCTGAGACCAGGTGAGGGTTTAGCCCAGGGTTAATGCAAATTAGGGGTTATTTTTCCTGGCAGGAATAAACAACTGGGAAGAGGGTGACAGTGTGGTGGGCAGAGGCAGCTGTTCCCTGCCTGGGAACAGGGATGCCCAGCCGGGATGGTGAGGATGGGGAAACCAACCCTCCTGGTGAGGAAGGGCTGATGTGGGGCTTCCAGGTGGTTTTCTGCTGCCTGTTTGCTGGCACTGTGGAACCGGGTTGTTTTTCACTGGGTGCTGCCAAATTTCCAAGAATTAAAACCAAAAAGCTCCCAAAAATAGACCCTAAATCCCACCCTCCCCCTTGGGGCATTCCCAACCCCTGTGTTTGCCCAGGGGATGTGTGGCTCTGGGTGATGTTTTCCAGCCTTCCCACGGCGTAATGAAACACCCTGTTCCTGCTCAGCATCCTTGGCTGGACACTTCCTTACCCTGTTCTTCCCCTGAGAAAACCAGTCCCAGCACTGGGACCTGCTGGGGGCATCACTGAGGTGGAGTGGGGGGTGTCTAGCACCCGTCTGTGGGGCAGCCCCTTGCCCATTGGCAGCCTGTGCCAGCGGCTCTGGTTGTGGATCCCCTGGCAAGGGGTTGGGGGCTGAATGGGGACACTGATGTTGGAGGGGTTGGGGGAATGTGTCCCAGCTCAGGGGACATCCCTGTCTCCCCCAGGGATGTTAGGGGGGGGCAGAGGGAGTCCTCTTTGCAGCTCTGCCCCGTCCATGCACACTGCCAGGGTGCGAACAGCAGCTCAGGGTGGGGATGGGGGACGCTCAGGCGTTAATTGAGCAGGAGCCTTAACGAGGCTGCAGCGCTGCTCCTTCACCCTGGGGCTGGGGGTGGCCAAACACTCCTGGGGAGCCACAGCAGGGCTGGGATGTTGGGAAAAGGGGAGGGGGGGTGTGGGATGCAGCTCAGGTCCTGGGGGGACGCCGGTCAGGCTGGGAGCCTTCAGAGAGCGTCCGCGCCAGCCGCCGGCCCCCTCCTCTCCCCTCCCCTCCCCTCCTCTCCCCTCCCCTCCTCTCCCCTCCTCATCCCCCTTCGGAGCGCATATAATAAAGCAGCTTTTCAGCTGCGGCTGCAGTGATAGATCAGGAAGAATTGTATGAGTCTATTAAAGTCTGTGTGTCTCTGCATGGAGACTGCGGCTAAGCCAGGCGCCAGCCTCGCGCTCCGAACCAGATGTGGAGAGGCGCCATCCTTTCCAGCCACTGAATCTGAGAGCCGGCGGCCTTCACACGCAACCAAACTGCACTGCACATGGCAGGGGAGCCGGGGGAGCACATGGGCTGGGAGGGCTGGGAGGGCTGGGAGCGGGGCCTTGGGGAGAGGGGAGCTCATGGCAGCGCTGGGAGAGGGGCTTTGGGGAGAGGGGAGCTCATGGCAGCGCTGGGAGCAGGGCTTTGGGGAGAGGGGAGCTCATGATAGCGCTGGGAGTGGGGCTTTGGGGAGAGGGGAACTTGGTCTTGGGGAGAGGGGAGCTCATGGCAGCACTGGGAGCAGGGCCTTGGGGAGAGGGGAGCTCATGGAAGCACTGGGAGTGGGGCCTTGGGGAGAGGGGAACTTGGTCTTGGGGAGAGGGGAGCTCATGGCAGCGCTGGGAGTGGGGCTTTGGGGAGAGGGGAGCTCATGGCAGTGCTGGGAGTGGGGCCTTGGGGAGAGGGGAACTTGGTCTTTGGGAAAGGGGAGCTCATTGCAGCACTGGGAGCAGGACCTTGAGGGAGAGGGGAGCTCATGGCAGCACTAGGAGTGGGGCCTTGGGGAGAGGGGAACTTGGTCTTAGGGAGAGGGGAGCTCATGGCAGTGCTAGGAGTGGGGCTTTGGGGAGAGGGGAGCTCATGGCAGCGCTGGGAGGGGGGCCCTGGGGAGAGGGCAGAGCTGCAGGCTGAGTGGGATGTTGGTGTGGAGGGGGGATGCTGTGTGGGAGCAGCCTGGGCATGGGGGTGGAGCAGAGGTGCTGGTGCAGCGGGTCGTGTCTCCCAACGCTGTGGGACGCACCCCGCATCGTGCGGGGCTTCGGTGAGGGGGGTGTTACATCCAGGGTGCTGCTGTGTGGCTGGGTGAGGGGTAAGCATCACACCCCAAGTCGTGCAGGGGGATTGTGGTGTACCCCTGTTCAGCCAGCACGTTGCTTGGTTTGGGGGGGGGGGGTGTTGTGCTGCACCCCAAACTGTGCAGGGCATTTCAGGGGGGCTGGAGTGCTGCACTGCACCCCTGCACTGCACCCCAGGTCACTCGTGTCACTGCCTGCATGGGGCTGGGGGTGGGAGCTGCACAGAGCACTCTGTGTGTGTGTGTGTGGTTGGGGGGGGGGGGGTACCCCGCACCCTGAGCCGTGCAGGGCATCACAGGGGCTGGGGAGGGGGGTTACACTGCTGTGGGGGTGTTGGGGTAGGGGTAGCAGTGATGCTGCAAGGGAACGTGTGGGGACATGGTGGGGAGCAGAGAGCCCGGTCCAGCAGCATGGCTGAGGAGGGATGGAGGAGGGGGAGAGGGAAGGATGGAGAAAGGCTGAAGGAAGGCGGGAGAGACAGGAGGATGCTGCCACAAAGGGGTCAGCCACAGCTGGCAGCTGGGGAGGTGTGTGGAGGGGGCTGGCTGCCCCGTGAACCTCCCAGTAAAGGTGCAAAGCATCCATGGGGTGCTGTGGGGGGGACACGGGGACAGCCACCAGCACGGTGCTGCTCAGGGCCACGCTGGGCTCGGCTTGGGCCAGGGCAGCCACCAGCAGGCTCCTTCCTCACCGGTTTCACTTTCTCAGCCACATGGCTGCAATTTGGGGGTTGTAAATACCTCGGGGGAGTTCTTAAATTAAAAAAATAACTGTTTTCATTTAAATTAAAAGACACTGAAGCATTTGCTATTAGTAATAGGGGGTTATAAAACTTAAAACAAATGCTGAAGCCTAATTACCAGGCACTGTCCACTCCACAAAGCCCTTCATATGCTCAGTGTGACCCGGTTACCTGGCAGCTGAGAGGGCCCAGAGGTCCCTGACCCCCACCCCAGGACCCCAAACACTGCTGCCAGTGTGTCCCCTGCTTTACTCCTGCCTGGGTTTTGGGGTTTTGGGGCTTCAGCTGGTCTGGTTCTGGCGTTGGGATCCACAGCACAGTGAAACGATGCTTGGGCTCTCCGGGAACCCAGAGGGGATGAAGGCTTGGGGTGATGAAGGTGAGGGTCTCCATGCCACTGGGCTTTGCAAAAGTGAGCCCCTGCTGCTGCTGCTCCCACCCTGGCACCTTCAAGGTGTTGTCCCCACAAGTGCCACCTGCCCCCCCAGCCCCCATCAGTGCCACCCCCGCCATCCCTGCGCCTGGCTCTGCTTTAACCTGGAAACAGTTAACCGGGCTGGGTTTGAAAAAGAAAGGGGGGGAAGAAAAGCTACAAGCCACTTATTAAAATGAATGTTTTACAATAAATTTGGCGAGAGGCCACCGACCTCAAATGAAAAGCAGACCGGAGGACAGCGCTGCTGCTTGCTGGGGAGGGGTTCTGGGACGTTGGTGCATGTACAAGCCCACGAGGGTCCTGCTTGGAGTGGTGGGATGGGGTCCTGGCTGAGGGTTTGCATCCATCCCACACTCTGAATGTCCCCCAGACACGGATGCTGGGTTGTGGGACGGGCTCTCAGCAGGTGCTGGCGTTGCTGCTAAAATGGGAGTCTGGTGGCATCTCGGCCTGGGTGTGAAAAACACCCATTTGGCCTCCGAAAAAGAGAGGGGAGTTGGGTCGGTGGAAGGAGGCAGCAGGAAGGGATGCCATGGGGGCTCCCACCATATCCCCCCCGTCCTCTTCCCTCCGTCTTGCCAAGGCTCCTGATGCTGTAGGGTCTGTGCTTTAACCTGGCAGCCCAGGGTTGGGTTTCAGTGCCAGATGCCATGGAGGCTGCCTTGCTACGGGCTTTTTGCTTATTAAATTTCAAGAGACCACTCATTTTTTTGGGCTGGGGTGGGGAAAGGAAGGCTGGGATCCCCATGCCAGGGGTCCCTGGCTGCGAGCCAGCCCTCTGCACGGTGTTCCTGCTCCACAGCCCTGGTTGATTAGCTTCTATTTTCCAAACACCACCCAAGAATCCCAGCGAGCTCTCGGCACCGTGACGGGCTGAGGCACCCGCCAGCCCGTCCCCATCCCAGCCCCCTGGGGACAACCACTTCACAGATAGAGCTGGGATTTCAGTGGAGCTTTGCAAGTGCAGGCGGGTGCTGGCACTCCTGCAAGTCTCATTAGTGTTAATTAATTACACATGCCCCATGCCCTGCTGGGAGACCATGTAACCTGTTATGTCCGGCGGTCGCGTGTGAGCGGTGTTGGCACCTCTGTGGCTGCATCATGGGTGCGCCAAACGGTGCCTGAAACATGTGTGGGATGGGGAGAGAAGCAGCATCTGCCATGCTCAGCCCCAGTGCAGGATGGTGGGGTCTGTCTGTCCCAGCATCATCTGTCCCAGCATCATCTATCCTGGCATCGCCCATCTCAGCATCACCCATCCCAGCATCGCCCATCCCGGCATCCCCCTCGCTGGTGGCTGTGGGCAGCCTCTGTGGCTGTCCCCTCTGCCCCTCACTGCAGTGCCCAGGCTGACCTGAAGCCTGGCACTGGCAGCAGGACCCGGGCTGGCCATTTCCCTGCGCTGCAGAAGCCCGTTCACACATCTGTTAACCATCACCAGCTCTGCCACTCTCTGTGCTCTGCTAGTTTAATGCTCAGCACAACCAGTGCTGGCAACACAGGAAGGCTGCATCCTGAGTGGCTACCCGAGGTGCTTCATCCCCAGGGTCTCCCCAGGGTCCCCCCGGGGTGGGAGGCACCAGACAGCCCCAGCACTGGTCTTGTCCCATCACAAGAAGGTCTCCTGGCCAGGAGATGAAAGCAACCCCCCCCCAGCGAATGCCTCCTCGCTGGGGAGGCTCCCAGCCGCCAGCAGCTGGGGGAGAGCCAGCGCTTTTGTTGGTCCCCAGGCCCCCGCCGTGGGGCTGGCAGATTCACAGGAGAACAAAATTGAAATTCCTGATCCCCCATCAGCCGATGCTGCTCCGTGCTTGGCCCAGCTCGGGCCTCTGAACCCACCACAACGCCTTTTCCTGAGGTGTTTGGCTGTGCTGTCACCGGGCAGCTCCCACCACCCTGGCCCTGCAGCCACCAGCATCTGCCCCAGGAACCCTTTGGTTGGTCACAGCCTCCTGGAGCATCCCTGGGGCAAAGCTGGGAGTCACACCACAGCAGGCACCACGTTCCTATATCCTGTGTCCCCCTCTTCCTCTTGGGCATGTGCAGGGGACACACCAGACCAGCACCATCACAGAGGAGTTTTCAGAGGCTTGGGGTGAGCCTGTCCCCATGTAAATAAGGGGGGACCCCAGAGAGGAGACAACCCCCTCAAGCTGCATGTTCCCCTGCCAGATGCCAGACCCTGGCCACTCAAAGCCAACTGTGATGCCCAGCAGTGACCACCATCCCCAGCAAGCTCAGGCAGATGTCAGACCTTTCCCAGGAAGCTTTTGGGGAAAATTGGGGTACCTAGCAGGGAGCATCACCCCAACTCATCCCCCCCTCGGCTCCTCTGCGGTTCCAACCCTGCAGAGACCTGACACAATGGAGGCGATGGTGGTGCTGGAGCCGGGACAGCCCATTGTGTGGGGCTGTGGTCGCAGCCTCCTCTGAGCACACGGGATGCTCTTGGCAGCTCCTGAAACCCTTCATCAGGCTGGGCTCACCCGCTGCACGGGCACAGGGGATATTTTTGCCTGCAGATCACTGAGCCTAAAGGGATGCGCTCCACACCCAGGGTGCCGGGCTGGATGCCCTGGGTCGGTGCCACCCGTCCTTGGGCGCAGCCAGGCAGTCTGCGCCCTGCAGCTCTGCACAAAGGCTCCTGGGGCGCACGGGAGCCAGGCGGCTGGGAAAGCGCAGCGAGAGGCTCTGCCGAGCCCGGCACGGCGCACCGGAGCTGTGCCACGGCTCCGAAGGCTGTTTCTGGGGCAGTTGCTTCAGGGGATGCTGGTGGAGCCTGGCTCTAGTGACCTGGATCTGTGCATCTCAGACCCCATGAGCCTGGCAGTGGGGACTGTCTGTGTCCCCTTCCCCACAGGTCTGTCTGCAGATGGGCAGCTCCCAGCCCGGGTAGAAGGCAGGGATGGCAGCATCTCCCCCAGCCAGAGGGAGAGGGGCAGAACTTCTCACACTCCTCGGCCCTTTCCTGCTGGAGCTTCATGACCAGAGGTGCTCCCCAGCCCCTTCCTGAGCCTTGGCAGCATCCCACCGACCTTGCTTCCTCCTTCAGGGAATGTGGCTGCGATTAATTCCTTAAACACCTCCACTGAGGCAGGAGCTGGCCACGCCAAAACACCATTCCCAGGGCCTGGCCCCAGCTGGGCAAGCACCGTGCTGGGCTGTGCCACAGCCTCCAGCCAGGGCAGGAGCCTCCAGCGTGGTGGGATGGGCTGTGGAGTGTTTGGGGAGGGCTCAGCGTGTCAAAGCCCCTGGGCTTTACCTGCTGCAGGTAACTGTGGGTTTCACCAGCTTTCAGGGCATCCTCTGGGCATCACAGCGAATGACTTGGCTGGGTCCTTGCCCACTTTCTCCAGCATCTGTTTCCCCCTCTCTTCATCCCCTTGTTCTTTCATGCTCTCTTCCTTCTCTGTCACCAGATCTTGTCCTTCTCATGCACTCGGGCTTTGCAGCAGATGAATCACCACCGCCCTTGCCAGAGAGCCGGCTTTGAATCCGCTCCTAGCTCTCACCAATGAATGTGGTGGCTGCTGCTGGGCTGGGACCATCCCTAAGAGAGGCAGCATCCCACAACACGGGGCTCCTCCCCTCCAGGTTCCTCTGGTCCCAAAACCCAGCTAAGTATCACATTCCCACCTCACATTTGCTGCACTAAAGAGGAGGATGAGCTGAAAGAAGGCTTCAGCCCCACAGTCAGGTTGCAAGCACAGGCTGGATGCATCCCAGCAGGATGCAGCCATGCTGCTGGCTCTTCCTGCTCTCCAGGACCTTCCCAACTTGCTCAGGCTTTTGGTGGGACACACCACAGTGGATGCTCGGACAGAGCACACCATCCCCAGCATCGCTGCCCTTGGGGGTGCAAGGGGAAAAGCTTCCTGGGCTCAGGGGGTGCAGGCTGCATGGAGCATCCCTGGGGTGGGAGCAGCACCACTGGGCAGGATCCTCCTAAAAACCAGGGCGCCCACACAGCCACGGTCAGCGAGCAGCGGCGCTGGGTGGTTTCTGCCTGGTGCAGCAGCAGCTCTATAACCATAAAACAGTCTGCTGCTGCCTGTCAGTGAGCGTGGCTAAGGCCCTCCCGGGACAGCCTTGGCCTCTTTCTTGGTCCAGGCTTTTGCTGCTCCTTTTTAAGAGAGACACTTTTCCCCCAGCAAAACTGGCAGCCTGTAAAAACGTGTCAGCGTTTCAGTTTTTTCACAATTAATGAGGTGAAACATCCTCGGAAACATTTCGCTGTAATGTTTCTCCAGTAGCTGAGACTTGCCCCCTCTCTTAAATTTTTCATGTATGCCACTTGAGCTGAGAAACTTTCCTTTGGACTCAGCACATTTGGACCCCCCCAGCTTCATTTCCACCCCCCACCCCCCCTCCTCGCAGCTCACGGAGCCTCTGGTGTTGCTGGGGTGTTTGTAAGGCTGGACCTGGGCTGGAGGGGGGGCAGGGGTTTGGATGAGGGGGTCAGAGCTTGCTCTGAGAAGCCAGCAGTCCCCGTTCCCCTGGGATGCTCAGTCCCCTGCACCCATGGGGTGTTCCTGGGATGGGTTTGGACCTCACAGCATCATGCTGAGCAAAGCCAGGACCAGCACCATGTGGGAAGGGGTTTGGTGGCCCCAAGGGGCTTCTGCCCTGGGTGGGAGGGTGAAACCACCCAGAAAATGACTTTACAACAATGTTATTTAGCCCTGTGCTGCTATGTTGGTCCTGTACACCCAGGCTGGGCTGACTGGGGGGTGCAGGAAAGGCACCACAGTTGGGTGACCCAGCACCCATGGGGGGGGGGGGGGGCAGCATCCCAGCTGAGTCTCACCCCCAGGCTTTCCCAGACCGTTGTGGGGGATTAGAGACCTGTAGCAGTGCAGGCAGCTCCCAGCATCCCTCCTGTGACAAAGAGGGACACACTGTGTCCAAGAGGAAGCCCCCTGCTCCCTTTTGGCCCGCAGAGAATCCCTCCTGCCCGCAAAGCCTCAGTGAGGGCAGGTGACACCCCCACCCTGGGGGGGTCCCAGGCTGCCCCTGCCACATCCCAAGACACAACAGACCTAACAGCAGCTGCTGAAAAGGGGGCTCAGCTGCACTCAGCTGCCCACACACCCTCAAATCCCCCCCAACCCTTGGGTTTGGCTGTCTGGGCTGGAGCTTATAGTATAACAAGGAGCCAGAGCTGGGTGGGGGACACCACAGAGGGGCAATTCCCAAACCTGAGAGCTTCTCTCTGGCACGCTGCGAAGGGAAACGCTTCCTCCCCACCGCATGATTTAGAGCAACAAGTTAAACAACTGCACATGAAGCTTTGGTGGACGTCACCACCAGAGCTCTCCCCGCTTCCCCCGAGTACAGCAAGGGATGAAGGGAGTCCACATGTTTACCGAGAGAGAGAGAGAGAGAGAGAGACCCTGGGAGAAACGAAAGACATTGTTTTTCCAAAGGATTTCTTGGCTGTAAAAGGCCTCCACCACCCTGCGGCTTCCCTGATGAAGGCCCAGCGTTAATTTGTTAAATCCACATCAAGTGCCCGGAGAACCCGTTGTTTATTTTTGCTAATTCAGCCTTCCCGAGATCAAATTGGGCTTTTATTTGTTAAGGATAAACCTTAATTAATAAAAGCTATTTATTTGGTTAGAGCCGGCCGCAGCCTGAGGGTCAGATATGCCATGATCATTATTTCAAGTAAAACAAACCCAAAACGTCTCTCAACAGTTCGGGGAAAAAAAAAAGGGTAGAAACTCAGAGGGCTGAATTTATTTGTCTTAGGAAGAATTTACAGCTAATTCCCTCCAGGCTATTTCAACCCTTAAATTATACCCAAGGAGTGAAAAAAAAAAAAGGATGGGAGGGGGGAAAAATGCTGTTCCAAGGCAGAGAAAGGAAGTAAATGGTAGGGTAGATGTGAGCATTTGGCTGGAGGGGGGGGTGGAATTTAAAGTTTTAAAGGTCTTTGGCAAAGTGCTTGCAAAGAAATGGAATGTGTGAAATAATTGAATGGGAGAAAACTGGGGGCTGGGGGGGTCTGGTAAATGAAATACGTTGAGAGGATGGAGCCTGGTATTTTTATTGTGGGAGGGGGTTGAGTTTACTCCCTCTTGGCCCCTCTAAAAAAGGGTGTTGGGGTGGTATTTGCAGCCCAAAGTCAAGTGGCAAAGCTTGAGCCAGAAAAACCCGTCCTAAGACTTGGTGGAACACACAGGGACTTGGTGGCATCACTGGAGGGAAGAGACACGCTGGCACTCGGATGAGGGGACCAGCCCAGCTCGTGGGGATGGTGTTGTGTGCTCTGGGATGAACATTTTTGAAAGAACTCCCCCAAACTGTGTGCTCAGAGGGGAGCTGCCCTGCAGCAGCAGACCGGGCACATTCTGCAATGTAACCCACCACCAAAGTCATCCCAAGGGATGAGCTGCCCTGCCTGGAGCATCCCTGCCTGGGGACATCACGGTCCCCGGGGCTCAGATGTGAGAGTGGTCAGGATTGTAAATGCTGGTCAGGTCTGGATCACAGCTGCACGTACGTTGTTTATCGCTCCCTAACAGAGGGTGTAAGTCAGAGCTGAAGCCTGGCTGGAAATCCAGTGAAAATTACCCCTTCACAGCACTGGGCAGCTGCTGTGGGGTGGATGTTGGGGGCCCCGCCACTGTGGGAACCCCCTTGGCAAGCCCAGCACCCCAGCTGAAACCCTCCAGGTCCTTCCTAGGGAGAAGGAATGGAAGCAGAGAGGGAAAAGGCAAGAGCAGGAAAAGCTCCGGGCTCGGTGGGCGCCCAGCGGAACCAGTGTGGCACTGGGGCCCTCGCCTTCGGAAATGAGAGCCCCCAGCTCTCCGACAGCAGCGCCCCAGGTCAGGCATTGCAGGGAGGAGGCTGGAAGGTTCCCTGGCTGCACCCAGCACCCCAAACCTCACCCCCATCGCGGGTGAGAAGACTCAGGCCTTCTCACCTACGCTGGGGCGATCCAAGGCTGGCGCTGGGGAGCACACCGGGCCTGCGCTGTGCCGCACGAAGGGCCTGTGCCTCCCTCTCCCTGTCTCCCCCCTCTCAAAGCACCCTTCATCATTCAGTGATGTTTACCCCCTCCCCCTGCATTTTTGTTTTCCTTGAGTGGAAATTGTCATTGATGGAAGATAAATACACCAAAGGTGAGGGGGGCTGGGGGGGGGGCTCAGGAGTCCCCTCTGACCTCCGGGTTGGACAAGCAAGCCAATGCTGCCAGCCAGGCCCCAAACGAACCCCCAGATCATAACTGACAAAGGCTTCAGCTTTCTCTGTAGCCCCCTCCAGGCATTGCTGTGGGGCAACACACAGTGTCAAGTCGGCTTTCAACTCGGTGCAATTCCAGACCCTTATTCCTGGAATAAACTGGGGCAGGGAACCGGTTTCCAATCCCCCCACCAAAGGTGTTAAGGAGCCTGAGAAAACCCGATTCCCACAGAAGGGTGGCAGTGAGGTGGCAGGGTGTCTTCAGGGACCCCCCCCCCCTTCCCCATTCCTTCTCCAGTGCTGCAGAGCACTCTGGTTTGGAAAGCTGATTTGGGGTTATTAAAGCATCTCTGAAGGAAGCAATCCAACCTGACTTTGCACGCTGTAAACCTGTCAGAAACACGCCGCCAACGATTAGGGGGGCATTTATCTGGTCCCACAAGCCTGTGATGCCTGAGCTGATGGGGAAAAGATGTTCTGTTATCAAGGCTCATCCTTGAACGGGGCAGAGGACCCAGGCAGGCAGCCTGGGCGTGGAGCTGCCTCTGTGCAGTGTGGAGCTGGGGTGGAAAATGGGGGGTGAGGGGGCAAAATGAACATAGTGGAGAGTTGAGCTGGAAAGGAAAAGTTTCCATGGGGATTGGGGAGTTCTGAGCTAAACCAGGGTGCAGTGTGGTTTAGGGGAGGCATGAGTAGCTGTGGAAGGGGTTTTGGCCACCAGCATCCTCTGAGTAGCTCCCTGGAGCATCCCAAGGGGTTTTGTGGTGCTCCTGTGTGGAGATGGGTTTTGGGGCTTCTCCATGGGGGAGAAAATCTCTCCATTAAAACCAGGAGTAGGAGCTGAACAAAACACCCCAACCCAGGCACAGTCCAGGGGATGCAGATCTCTAACCATTCAGGGACCACCAGCACCCAGACACACTGCCCAGCTCCCCCAGCCATTGAGCTCTTGCCCCCGTGGGTTTGGGGAAACCAAAAAGCAGCCAGAAATGGGGCCAAAGCCCACAGAGCTGGTTTGAGAGTTAACTTCAGAAACCTTTCCTCCTCCTCCTCACTCTCAGCCCAATTAGAGCAGGTAAGGGAACCCGTCACTTATGGAAAGGTCCTACAGCCAGGTTTTATACTGGGGACAAAACCAAAGGGGGTTTATAAGTTTTATTTATAGCTTTACTAGGGTTCTGCTGAAATCATTGCTGGGCTTGGGGCTGGGGGGGTGGGGAGTGGGTACCCTTGGTGATGGCATTTTTTTGAACCAAGCCCCAGTTTCTGATTCCCCCAGAAGTCCTAAGGGGTGGCCATAAACCTGCAAGGAAACATCTCTTGCCCCGTTACCTCCTGCAGCTCCTTCCCAGCCTGATGGTTCCTGTGTTGGTCCCAGGCTCCTGGAAAACTCAGGGACAACCGTGGCTGGACTTCATGTCTTTTCATCCAGCGGCTCGTTAGCTCGCTGAAGGAAAACAGGACCAAAAAAGGAGTTTAACTAAAAGGGGCAACTGGAAAGCAGAGACTGGCAGAACATTTGAAGCTGCAGGAACAAGTGCTGGAGGGAATCTGGGGAATTTTATTTGTGAGCCTTGAAACAGGAACGGCAGCACAGGGCAGCCTGGGGTTTCCTGGCTGAGGAAAGGACCTCAAAGCCCCAGGTATTTCAGGCATGGCACCAGCCATCAAGTCTTTACCCAACCATGTCCCAAATGCAAGAGCACGGGCTGTTTCCAGCCCAAGGGATGGTCAACTAAGGTGCAGACAGACCTAGAGCACCAAGAGAAATGTCAGCAGCAGCTGGTCCTTGCTACAGCAAAGCCCCAGAGGAGCTACTGGCTCTTTCCAGGAGGCCAGTGGAATGGAAATGAATTTAACCCTTCCTCCTCTGCCACAGCCCCTGGCATGGCTTGACTTTGGCACCAGGATGCTGTTGGTGGCATCAGCCAGCAGCATGGTTTCCAGATAAGGATGCAAGGAAGCTCTGTAGCAGCTCTAAGTTTGGGCCCTGCTTTGGGAAGAGTGTGGGACCACCTCCTAGCAGATATTTGGGTTCCTCCAGTCCTCACAGCCCATCTCAAGATGGCACAGCCCTTAAGGGCAGTACAGTTGGGCACAAAGGGGCTTTAGGGACTTGGCAAAGAACTCAGTGGAGTTTTCATGGCTTGAACTAGTCAGAATTAAGGTGCAAGAAGGTTTTTCTGGCCTTTAAGATCTTGGAGTTTCCTCCTGTTGAACAGCTTTGTGGTGTTTTGGGGCAGGAGAATTAATATCCCTTCCAGTAGATTTTGTTACTTGCTCAAGTATCACCTGGAAACACTGTACCTATTTAATAAGTACCAAGATAGCTTATTAGCAAGTCTCTCTTTCTTGAGCATACTCAGGGAGCTGTAACTCCTGCCATCACAGCCTCTGCAGTGATACAGAGCAGAAAACCCCAATATACCCCTGCTATGAATCAGAACGTCATAAAACTATTAACATTTCAAATAATTCCCAAATACTTTCCCACCAGTAGGTACAGATTGGATCCAGATGCTTTATTAACAGAAAGAATAATTAACCAGTACCTCCATGAGGAAGAAGGACGGCGAGAAATGTTCCCCATGGAGCCTTTGCAGGCAGCTGACTGTGTATCTAGGAAAAAAGACTTCATAAACTCCCCTAAACCTGATGATATTAGTGACAAAGAAGAGATTAATCTCAGCCTGGCTGAAAGCCCAAGATCAATACTGAGAAACCAAGCTACACCCTCAGCTTCATGTTTCCATGAGCCAGCAGAGCCAGAAATAAACAGTGTGTGAGGGGCTGAGAGGCAGCAGCATTCGTTCCTCGCTCTGAAGACCAGGGTTGGGGGAGCAGATGCTGGGCTCTGGTCCCTGTGTCACCCTGGGGATGTGCCAGAGCTTTCAGGGGGTGGAGATGGGACCCCAAGACCCACATCTCAGAGATGTTTTGGTGCTGAATTTCCATCTGTGAAAGGTTGGCAACAAGAGCCAAGCCTGAGGCACCCTGTGGATGTGCCCCCATGGCCGGGCAGGGAGGGGGCTGTGAGATGCAGTCCCAGCAGTTTGGGGCAAGTGCTGTCCCAAAATCCACTGGGAATGGCACTCAGGTCCAGGTGGTTTTAGCCACCAGGTCTTTGCAAATGTTGGGTTTAACCCTGAGCTCCAGTGGGCCCTGAAACCGGTTTTGGTTCCTCTAGAGACCACGAGTGGCACAGATGCTGCTCCCTCTGTGGTCCCAGGTGCCTGCAGGGAGGACAGCAGCACAGACCCCCAGGAGGGCTCAAGCCCAGCCAGGTCCTCATGTAGGGTCTCACATGGGTCTGGTTTTACATGGGCTCTTCTGTGCTTTCCCCACAGGTGAGAGCCTGAGCCCGAGCCGTGGGGCGGCCAAGAGGAAGAAGAAGCAGAGGAGGAACCGCACCACCTTCAACAGCAGCCAGCTGCAGGCTCTGGAGAGGGTCTTTGAGAGGACACACTACCCTGACGCCTTTGTGAGGGAGGAGCTGGCGAGAAGGGTCAACCTCAGCGAGGCAAGAGTCCAGGTGAGCACAGGTTTGTGTGGGAGAAAACGACCCCCTCTGTCCCAATCCCAGGCAGGAGCAGGGACTGTCCCCTCTCGTTTCATCCTGCACGTGACTCAGATCAGTAGGACAGAGGCTTGGGACATCCCTGCTCATACCAGGTCCCCCCTCTAACTGCCTTCCCTCCCCACCCAGGTCTGGTTTCAGAACCGGAGGGCTAAATTCCGCCGCAATGAGAGGGCGATGCTCGCCAACAGATCCGCGTCGCTCCTCAAGTCCTATAGCCAAGAAGCAGCCATTGAGCAGCCCATGGCACCACGGCCCACCGCGCTGACCCCAGAGTATCTCTCCTGGACCAGCACCTCCCCGTACAGGTAGGTGCAAGGCACTGGAGGAGCTGGGGAGGAGGTGACCGTGGGACAGGCTGCCTAGGGACCACCCCGCTGCCACGGGAGCGCAGCTCTGTGCCGCTGCTGAGGACGTGGGGAGTTTTACAGGGCCGAAAGGAGCTCATCTGGCTTGGCTTTGGGAACCCGTTTCAACCCCATCTGAGCATCCCCTGCCTGCTGCTGAGCAGGCTTCCCTGCCTCCATGCGTTTCGGAGCCGCAGCGGGGGCCCTGGTCCTCGCAAGGGATTCGCTTGGCCTCGTGCTGACCCTTCCCACATCTCGGCACGGGAGGTGGCATGGGTCCCTTCTGGTTCCCAGCTCTCACGTCCAGCCATCTCATCCAAAAGCTCAAGGCAGGGCCTCCTGGTGCATAGTTTGAGGGGTTCCCACATGCATCCAGCCACATAAAAATGCTGAAGCCTTGACTGCTCTTGTGGGACACGTCTAAGAGAGACCGGCCAATCTGGCCTGGGAAGCTGGCAGGACTGTGCAGGGCAAAGGGACTGCTCCGTGGGCCATGCCTCATTCCTCCCCTGCTCCCTCCCTGCAGCACTGTGCCTTCCTACAGCTCCAGTGGGACCGCGACTCCCACCCAAGGGGTGAACATGGCCAACAGCATCGCCAGCCTGCGCCTCAAAGCCAAAGAGTTCAGCCTCCATCAGAACCAGGTGCCAACCGTGAACTGACCAAGGCAAAAGCCCACCCAGGGTCCAGCATGGAGCTCCTGTGCCGGTCCAGGACGAATCTGCCGCCCGCCCCAACCCACACGCCGCTCAACCCAACGACTCAGCACCTCTCCTTCTCCTCTTCCCTTTTGAAGGTAGAGTCAGTCCCAGGCCGAAGTGGCACATAATTATAGCCACATATGGAGCAAACTTGGTTAGAAACTTGCTTTTCCGCACACCCTTATAATAAAGGCTATATATACACACACATACCCCCCACGCGCTCTTCGAGGACAAACAGACTTGCCAAGGGAACAAGAATTTGCTTCCAAACATGGGAGGATTTTGGACTATTGGATTTGACCAATTTGGGTATCTTGCCCAGAGAGCCAAAGAGTTATTGGGTCTTCTCCTCCCGCAGGGACAGCATGTGGCGGTGGGAGGATCACAAGCCCCCCTTTCCACCGGCGCTCAACCGCCCGTGCCGGAGCTGACCCGCGCGTTCGCCTCTATTGGGCATCTCCCAGTGCTTGGGAGAGACTTTGGGAAGCCATCAGCTCAGCCCCCTGCCCTGGCTGTTCCCAGCCAGCCCCCCCACACCGCGCTGCCTGTGTTTAAGGGCTGCCTATATCCACGACATGAGGTTTTCTCTCTTCCCAGAGGGGTGAGGAAGGCTGGAGCATCTCACTAGACCCGCTGGGAGCCTGTGAGCTCTCCCACAAGCTGGGAGAGGTTGGGGGGTGGGGGTGGGGGGAAAGCATCGCCAGGCTCCAAGCAGGCACCACTACTCCGCCTCGGTGGGCTTGCCAAGCGATTCTGCAGAGCCCCATGTCATTGAACCGTCCCAGGGAAAGAGAAAATTGGAAAAAGCTGTTGGGTTTCAGCTGAGTAGGCGGCTCCCAGCGCTCCGTGCCAACGGCAAAGCAAGGCTTCGCCTTCCGGAGGCACAGCCTCCCCGGCGGCAGCTCCGCAGATGTGCGCGGGGGTCTGGGGCTGGCGACTCCGTGGGGGTTGGCTTTCTTGGTTTTGCAGAAAGGAAATGGTTCCCCCCCCCCTACCCCCCACCTCCTCATCCCACCCCACCGTGCAGTCTTAACGAGCTCGCAAGGTGATACGTGCAGGGGGATGGACACAGGGTGGGCAACCTCGCCCCAGGGGCTTTCGTCATCTCAGTCCTTTGCCTGGGGGATTGAGCTGCAGAGGGAGGTACCCTGCCCCCTCCCCACACTGCAGCAACGAGGTAGGGGGGATAAGCCAGAGGGATGGAGGTTTTACCCTGAGGACAAAGCCCTCTGGAGACCAGACCACTCTTGTCTCGCTGGCTGCGAAGAGCCACTAGCCAAGCACATGGACACCACCAGCTCAGATGGGTGGCCTGGATGGAGGCAGCACCAACCCTGCTTGCCTAGAAGGGCTCAGCCCCACCAGGGCCCACAGCGGTAGATCCCAGGATGAACACAGCAACCTCTAACATGTTTCCTCCAGATCAACATCCTCCAGTGTGCAACACCAAGGTTGGAAGAGTCCCAGCTACAGGGGTGCCCAGCCAAGTCCCCACCGCTCCCAGGAGCATCCTCTCCCTTCCCCGCTGGGGAGCCGCACGTGGTACCTGGGAGCTGCAGCACCAGGACCCTCAGTTCACCCTGGGGGACTCAGCCAGCACCCACAGCTGGCGACCTGATGGGAGAACTAGGAGAGGAGCACATCTTTGGTTGGGGTCAACCAGCCACTCCATCCTCTTCCCAGCTCCACCCAACGCAGCTCCCAGTTGGGAACAACCGGGACCTCCTCAAGCACAGCACACAAGGAGGGAGCACAACCTCATCCAGGGAGTAAAGCCATCCTAAACACCCACTCTGTGCCCCCCCTCACTTATTTACAGGGCTGATATCCCCCCTATTTGCCATGCCAGAAGGGGAGCAGGCAGCTCCCCGGACCACAGTGACGCCACACAGAGACCTGACAAAAGCTGAGACATGCCAGGCTGGGAAGACGGATCCACTGCAAGTCGAACCATCTTCCATGAGAAACACCACTTGGGGCAGGAGGTGGGGGGGGGCAGGAGGGGGTGTCCTATTCCCATGGAAAGCACAGGGCTCTTTTTTGGGTTATACAACACGAAACCACAGGGATATAAATGTCGCTGCCTCTTTGAGAGCATTAATGAAAATAAACCCATTTAATAGTTTGCAGATGCTGTGTCTGTAAACCTAAAAAAAGGCAGGGAATAAATATTTCTCCACTAAATATCTATATGTGTATATATATATTGGAAAACATTCGCTCCTAACCTTAGGGCCCCTCCTTCTCCATGCTCTGAGCAGCTTATCCCAGCCTGTCAGTCGATGCTGAAGCCTCACCAGGATGAGATCCCAATTGCACCACGGAGGGGTGGCAGGATGGAGGGATTATTGTAACCCAAGCTCCCCTCTCACCCTTTCTGTTTGGACATTTCAATTACTTGTAACAAGATCCACAGTGGATTTCTTTCCTCTCCCCCCCCCCCCTTCTTCTCCTGCATGTCTGTGTTTTGGAAATTTTTGTAAGGTTTTTGTAAAAACAACTCTTGTGAAATAAGGGAGGAATAAATATTTTCCTGAGTAGAGACGTGTCCGTGCGTGGGATGGGGCTGTGGCTGTTTTCTCACCAGCTGATGTGGTTTCCTCACCTGCCCTCCACTTGCAGCATGGGAAGGGGACTGACTGCCCTGGGTAAGGGATGGGAGCCAGGATGCAGCCACCTTCACCTGGTGGCATCTTGCAGAGACCCAGATCTACTGGTCCATATGCCCCAGGAGAGGGGCAGGAGTGAGGAGGGAGCATGTTGAGAGGTGTGAGACAGGGTAGAGGGACCCCACTTCCCATGTGGGGCTCTCCTGCAGCTTGGGGAGCCTCAAGGCCCTGCACAGAGATGGCTGAAACGCTCAAGGGGCACAGAAAACAGCCTAACAAAGGCCACCAGCTAATTGCAGAGCCTTGCTGGATCCATCTTATGTCATTCCAGGGTAATGAGTGTGGGCTGTTGAGGGAGGGGTTAGAAAAGGGCTCAGTTTGCTTCTTGCCCTTCAAAGTCCTCCTGGGAGTAGCAGCACTTTTAGGGTCTGTCCCAGGCAGCTCACAAATCCCCAGCTCACATTAACACCAGCCCCAGTTGGTACCCACAACCTCAGGAGCAGCACCCATCACCCCCCCAGCAGCAAGGGAATGGGCTGAGATGGGATGGGTCCAGGAGCAGGCAGCAGAGCCCTTTGCTGCCAGGTTATCGGGTCAAATCCAGCATCATAAGTGGGGGTGGAAGCCTGTGAATACTAATTGATGCTCGACAGACGTCAGGGATGAGCAACTGCTACAGGCATCCTGTTCTCCTGGGACAAGCACTCATCAATGGTCCCAGCAGCAACCACCAGAAAGTGCACAGCCCTGGGAGACAGAAGCAGGCAATGCAGAGGTCTGGACCAGCTCAGATTGAAGGCACTGGAGAAATAAAGTGATGGTCATCTACGCTGTCACTGCAGCCACAGCCAGGCACTCACACAGATGCTGCTCTGAAGCACACAGACCTGGTAAGAGCTGGACAACATGAGCACCAGGAAACTGAACTGGCACCAAATCCAGCTCTTCCAGGCTCCATTCTGTGCCCTGAGGAGGATTATCTGTGCAACAACACGGGCTGCAGGCTGAGGGAGTGAGAAGGTGCAGGACCTGAAGGGCAGCCCAGCCACACCAGGGGCACAGCAGAGACTCACAGCTGAAGGTGTTTTCTAGGAGGTGGGTTCGGTATGGGATGCTCCAAGCAGGAGAGCTCCAGGGAGAGCCCCTGAGCACCCCACAGCAGAGGAACACACACACACACACACACACACACACACAGAGCAGCATGTGCCTCCCTGGGGGTTTCTCCTCCAGGACTACAGAAATTGAACTACAAGGAGAAGGGTCAGGTTCTGCACAGACCACTAGCTAAAGAAACAAGAGGGGACAACCAAGCCATCAGCTCTTAGGTTGCTGGGTGCTTCCCAAGGAGCAAAGCACCCAAAAGCAGGGGGTGGACAGGACACCGTGGTCAGACAAAGGTGATACCAAGTAGTCCAGGGCAGCCAAAGCCACGAAGAGCTCCAGGAGCTCAGAGGCAATGCTGTGCAGCCTGGAGGTGTGCCCAGGGGAAACCACCCAGCACACAGAACAAAAAGCAGGTTGAGGGGGGACCCTCACAGCAACACATCCAAGTGTGCCAGAGGAGAATGAGATAAATCACTTTCTATCCCAGCTGCTGGTGCTGGCACAGCCACTTCAGCACAGCACCCAGGGGAGAGGGGGCAAGCCACGGTGGGACATCACCCCCAGCCCACTGCCTGCCTGAGCTTTTGGGTCTTCCCACCCTGTTTGCAGTTCCAGGAGAGGAAGAGCAGGGAGCAGCCACACAATAGCAGTGCTTGAATCCTTCACCAGGCAGCCTCAGAGCTCCTGGTGTCACCTTGGGGGCACTGGGCAGCTCCACAGACAGACAAGGAGATCTTATCCAAGCCATGGTGCTGTGCTGGGAACCAGCTGCTGGGACTCTGGGAACTCCACACAGGGTGTACAGATCTGATCTGAGGGACAGGAACTCCACCAAACCACCCCAGCAGCCACAGTCCCACACACCAACACCTTACCCACCCCCATTGCACCGCTCCACTACTGCTCTGTAACCACTTCCTTGATCACTCAATAACCAACTTGCAGATCCTGAGGGTCATTTGTCCAACCTCCTGACTGGCCCCAGGCACAGAGAATCCCATGCAGCATCCTCATGTCCTCAGCACGTGGCCAAGGCAGAGCATCCCTTGGGAGGGCATCCAGCCCCTAGGCAAAGGACCCTTGGAAGTAAAGAGTTTCAGATCCCAGGGCAGATTCTTCCAGTGACTCATTACTCTTAACTGCTGGAAATATGTCACTTATTTCCTGCCTGAACCGTCCCAGCTTCAGTCCAGCTCCAGATAGGGCAGTAGGTCTCAAGCCATGGTCTGTCAGCTCCCAGGAGCAGATGGAGTATCACTGAGGGGTCTGCAAACCTGGAGACAGACAAGACAAGCATGGAGAGCTGCAGCTCACCAGGCAGGCTCAGCACTCCACAGGGGAGGCTGCCAATGAAGAGGAGCTCAAGGCTTTGTGTTACCTTCTCTCCTCTTCCAGCATGAGGGGGATTCTTCCTCCTAGGGAGTAGTCTGTCACAGACACCAGAATGGACTGGTGCAGGAGAGCTGCTCTCCCTCCTCAAAGCAGCTTCAGGTGTGGGGCAAGGTCACAAGCCCATTATTTGCAAGTTCTGTTTCCTTCCTCCAAGCAGCTGGTTTCCAGCCAGGGGGCCCCTCCCAAAGCACATGATCTCAGCTGACATGAGAACCCCCCCACACCTCCTGTACCCCCTTTCCTCACTAACCCCACAGCCAGACACCACGCATGGCTTCCTGACCGATGACAAGTAAATATCACAGGGACAAACTTCAGCTGAGAACAATGTGATATCGTCACCGGCATCAGCTGCCAGGGCAGCAAGACAAAACAGAGCTCAGATTTTCCAGCTCCCAGGGATGCCAGCCTGGTTATCCCCATCCAGAGCGAATCCTACAGACATCTAGTGGTTACAGCATCCTCCTCTGCCTCTGCCCTTGCGCTCAGCTCTTCTCCCTCTGGTGGCAACGGGATGGTCCAGGGACCCTCCAAGTCCTTCTGGCACCACCTGCACGCTACAGAAACATATATATAATATGTTATATATATATATATATATCTTTTACATATACACACACTGTGACAGCATCATGCCATCTCCCAGCAGCTGAGTCCCTCCTGTCCAGGGAAACACGATGGTCACCCCAAACTCTGCTTCGTTTGGATGGCACATCTCCTCCCTGCAGCTGGCATTCCCCTCCCTTCTCTCCCCAGGAGGAAGCAGAGGTGCCTTTGGGGAGCTGGTAGCTCTCTGCTGGGGGTGTAACACCGGTGTCTGGGGAGGAGGGGAGCAGCAAAGGGTCCCTTTGAGAAGCAGCAAAGCACAAGGGAGGAATTACCGCACGCTGAGCATCCCTGCCCCGCGCGGGAGCAGCCGTGAGCCAGGGAACGGCACCCAGCACCCACCCAGCCCTCCCCCGCCCCAAACACCTCAACATCCCCCCTCCATGGGCCCTGCCAGCACCCGGGCTGGGCTCCCCGCGGCACCGGGGGGTGCGGGTGTCCCCCCCGCAGCCACACGAGGGTGCTGCAGCCCCGCGCAGCGCGGCCCGCGGTAGCTCGGGGAGGGGGGCCGGGGGTGCGGGGCGAAGCCGCTGCTGACCCCACCGGGCAGCTCCGCTCCGCACACGGGGCCAGGGGCACCCCCCGCACCCCGGGGCTGGCACCCGTGTCGCAAAGAGGGGACATCCCACGGCTCAACTCCGCAGCGGGAGGGAAAAACGCGGTGGACGAAGCGTTCCTTGTGCCAGCTTCACCCTCGGGGAGCGGGGAAACACCCTCATCTGTTCGGGTAGGGGGGCTCTGGCCTCTGGGATGCCCAGAGCTGCCTCTCCTCACCATCCCTACAAGTCCAGTTCCTCGAGAGGAGCGAGGGGGGTTGAGTGGGATGGAGGAAATGGGAGATGAGGGGAGGGCAGAGCAGGCTGAGCGACCTCTGGCACTGGGGGAGATGCCCAAGGGGGGAACTCGGTCCCAGAGCTGGCTGGGAGAAGGCTTGGGGTGCAGGCAGGTAAGGAAGGGGTCAGCCCAAAGCTCAGGATCCTGGGGCTGAGCTGGCCCAAGTGTGTGGGAGGGGAAGCAGCTGGTGCTGGGTCTCCACTTGCTTTCCCCCCACTCCCCAATCTCCTTGGGCTCAGCACAGCAGAGGGACTCACACTCAGGTAGTGAAGCACCAAACTCTGGTCCTGCAGCCCCAGCTGGGTTTGCAGTGTTACAGTCAGGGAATCACCAGGCTGGAAAAGACCTTTGAGATCGAGTCCAACTGTTCCTGTCCTCCACAGTTCCAGGTGTGATACCCACACTGTTGGCACTGACACCACACACCCCAAAACCCCAGCCACTGGTACACGCAGCCACCATCCCCACTCTCCTGGGGCTGCAGGAGACCCTGGGTGGACACATCCTTCCCCTGCTCTCATTCCAGAGCAAGAACCTGGGAGACCTGGGCTCTAGGAAACGATGTGGGAAGAGGCAGGGGATGTTTTAGCTCCTCACTTGCCTTGTACATGGCACCCACCCCGCTGTGCCCAGGGCAGAGCTGGCAGCTCCCACCCCCTCCATCCTGGAGGAGACCTGAAGGGGTTTGGGTCCTGTCCCACCTCCCACAAACCTCCCCAGCATTTCAAAATAAGCACAATGCTTGGGCCTCTCTGAAGTTTGCCTTGTGGGCTCGCTGTTTGTTTTTTTGGAGCCAGGAGAGTTCACATTCCCAAGCTTTTCCCTGCAGCCAGTACAGCAGGGTTTATTTTTTTTTAATAAGAAAAGAAGCAAACAGCTCTGCATGTAACCTCACTTCCCCTGAGCAGGGCATCAGCCCCAGGCACAGAACAGCTTGGAACAGGCTGAAGGAACCAGCAGCTCTGGAGTTTGGGGTTTGCAGCCCCTTTTCTGGGCCAAAATCTCCTTTCTGTCCCAGCTTTACAGCAACACAAACACTTTATGAAGTTACTACATGAGGGAAAACAAAAAAACCCACCAAATGGAGCCATTTTGACCATCTCAACCAGCTAACACAGACACCAGCTGGGTAGCACCTCCCAACCCCCAAGAGTTTAAGAAAAGATGGGGAAAATCAGGGAAATGCATTTGCTTCCCAGCAAAAGGAGGGAAATGCTGAGCTGGAGAAGTACTGGATGGCAGGACAAGGGGGATGGAGTGAAGCTGAAGAAGGGAAGGGTTACATGAGATACTGGGGGGAAGCTCTTTACAGAGAGAGTGGTGAGGGGCTGGAACAGGCTGCCCAGAGAGGGGGTGGGTGCCCCATCCCTGGGGGTGTTCCAGGCCAGGTTGGATGGGGCCCTGGGCAACCTTGTGTAGCTCCAGGCCTGGAGGTTGGTGGCCCTGCCTGTGGCAGGGGGTTGGAGCTCTGTGATCCTTGGGGTCCCTTCCAACCCAGACCAGTCTGGGATTCTATGATAAGTACAAGCAACTCCTTTGCAAGTCATAGGCACAGAGATATAGAGCAACCACATCTTACCTGAACTTCTCCAGCCCTCTGGGACTTAAGCAGCAGCTTGGCTCCACAGGCAAGAAGCACCCAGCTGAGCACAGGCAGGGTGTGAAGAAAGAGCTTGCTGGGACAAAGCACCTCACACCAGTAGCCTGCTTTGGGGGAAACTGGGATGGAGGAGGGTCAGGTGAACACCAAGCTTTGCAACAACCCACTGCCCTGAGCAAGAAAGCTGAGTGGAGCTGCCCTGCACCTCCCCAGCTCTGCTGAATTTAAAGGGTCAGCACAAACAACACACACCTGGAAAAGATCTTCCTCTGCAGGGCAGGTGAGTCCCGAGGAAAGGGACGTTTCTGGGAATCCCAGGGTACTCCAGGCTCTGCAGAGGGGTTCAGCAAAGGATGTTGCAGCTGGGGAGCCATCCTGCTGGGGCTGGACCCAGCTGCTCCCCAGCTGCGTCTGCTGCTCCCGAAAGGAAAGATGGATCAGAGCACAATGGTTTGTTTTTATTGGGAATATTTGCTTCCTGCCACCAGGATGCATGTGCAGCAGCAGAGACGTGTACAGGGGCTTGAGACGTTGTGCACCACGTGGGGCAGAAAAGGCTTGTTAAGAGGGGTACGTATTACCCAGCCATCTGTAAATGAGAAGAGGCCAGGGGCAAACTGCTGAGCCCACAGTCCTGCCCACCTTCTGCAGGCCCTGCATCCCCCTGCAGCCAGCAGCACGCTCTGCTCCTCTCCAAACAGCTTCACTTCAGGCCACTGGGGTCAGGAGTTGGGGGTACAGATGCTGATACCCTGGGCAAGGGCTCAGAGCATCAGGCTGAGCTGGTGCTTCAGCTCGTGCTTTGTGGGTGCAGGTGCTCAGTGAGGTCCCAGGAAGAGCCTGTCTGTGGACAGTGGGGTGAGTGGAACAGCTGCTGTGCTCAGGACTGAAGTGGAAGGGGAATTTATTCAGTGCTCGTTCTGGTTGGCCCTCGCAATGTCAGTCAGTAAAGCTCCACGCTGCCCTCAGAGGAGGTGCTGAACAGCAGAGCCTTCCTCCTGCCCTGCCCTCCAAAAGGTGCTCCACTGTGTGCTGCATCCCCTGGACCAGCTCTTGGTAGCCCAGGAGAGCTGCGTGGCCAAGGAGCTCAGGGGGGTCTGTCATCCTGCGATACCCCAGTCCCAACCTGCCCAAGGCCAGCTCTCAGGAGACACCGCAGAGCAGCGATTATCCTCCTGTAATTCAAAGCTGCTCTGCTTATTTCCAGAGCTTTCTACACACACAGCTAATCCCAGGCTGTGCAGGGCTTGGCAGCGCTGGACAGCAGGAAACAGCTGAAAGAAAACACCCCTGAAGCACTCACATTCCCCAAATAGCAACAGCTATTCTGTGGCTGGAGAAAGGTTACAAGCAAAGGGGGGAGAAACTCTGTCTGCTGCCCTGGGAGCGTTTTTAGGCACCAGCAGCATGTGGACACGGGTACCATCCTCAGGAGAAAGCTCTGTCTGCACACTGCAGCTTCCCCCCCATCCCCCCACCCCACCCCCCGTTGTGTGGGAGCATCTCAGTCTTCCCAGAAGTCCCAGAACTTTGTGTCCAGCTCTCCACGGGGCAAGTGATTCCTGCCAGCTGCTCCAGCCACGTGTCTCTGCATCTTGCCACGGCGAGACTGGGATGGAGAAGCCACGGCTGCTGGTGGGTGGGAGCTGCCAAGCGCCGGCTGCGCAGCATCCGTGCTGGGACAGGCTGGCTGGCTGCTGCCTGCGGCCCGGCGCCCACCGTGGTGGGACATGAGGTGGCGCTGGGAGCACTGAGTGTTGGTGGCTTCACAACGTCACCCTTGAGATTTCTGACTTCTGTCTTATGCTGCCTGGCAGGGACCTGCCCCCCTGTGCTCCTCACGGGAGAGGGAACCCAAGGGACCCCACAGACCCCCATGGCTGAGCAGGAGGAGGGCGGCTGGGTTAAAACCCCCTCTGCTGCCACTCACATTTGCTGGCCAAGCGATTTCGGGGGACCCTCTTGATTCTCCCTTGGTGATCCACAGGGAATTCCTGACCAAGGGGAAAGGGCACATCTTCCCCTGCCCAGCTCCAAACACAGTTGGGCCAGAAAACCTTCCTTCCTTCACTAACCCCCTTCCTTGAGGGGTAGTCTGGTTGCTCTCCCCCTCCCACCCTTATCAGGAGTGAGAGAAACCTGCCTCAACCATCCCCTTCCCGCTCCAGAGGGAGATGTGCCCCTTCTCTCCAGTGACTCCCCCTGCCCAATTTCAACAGCATGGGGTCGCTTACCAAGGCTGCACCCTGGGGTGCCTCCCTGGCACGGTACCATGTACACACACACACACTCACTCACACACACACTCACACACCTCACCCGGTCCAGCCATGGAAACCAGCAGAGCGCAGGGTGAGGGGGTTGGGATGATGGGTCTGGCTGGGTGTTAGCAGTAGGGGATGGTGGCCAGGAGGATCTGCAGGGCCATGGAGAAGCAGGGCAGCTGTGCCACGCTGTAGGCCACGGAGCGCGTGGGTGCCCTCAGCTGCAGGAGGTAGGCGACGGTGTGGACGATGCGCCCCAGGCAGAAGATGAAGAAGTGGATCCTGGCCACTGCAGGGCTGGGATCCAGGAAGGAGTAGATGGCTCCGAGGAAGAGGAAGGGGAAGATGTTCTCCATGTCGTTGCGGTGGGCCCTGAAAAGGGAGAGAAGGTTGCTCCTTCCCACCAGGCTTCGCTGCTGTCTCCCACCCCTTGTAGTTGGAGCGCCCACCCTCGGGAGCTGCTGTCCCCATTCCTCCCTTGGATGGGGCAGGTGCAATCCCCAAAAGAGTTAGGTTCCCCCCGACACACACACAGGCAGCAGGATTTTGAACCCAGTGTCTTTCCCTTGGGATGTTGTGCTCCTGAAGCTCACCCTCTGTGACTGGGATGCCTGTGCTGTGATGGATGACAGGGCCACAGCTTTTAAATAAATACATAAAATAAAGCAAGCTGGATGAAGACCCCACAAAATTCAAAGCTGGTGCAGTGCCAGCACAGCACAGCCCAAGATGTGGCCACACTGCACAGTAACAAGGACATGCATCCACAGGGGGCCAGGGAAGAGTGCCCCAAGCATCCCCTGCATCCCCACGCTGTGCCAGCAGCACCTACTTAACCGCCCCATGGCCAGGCTGGAGGGACCACTTTCAGCACCCCATCATCCTCAGCACAGGCAGGAGAGCAAGGGGCTCCCTCCTGCCCGCTCTTCCACCTTCATGGGGACCAGTCCCTAGTTTAAGAGCCACATCCCCATGCGAGGAGGGGGGATGTACATGGCAAGGAACCTTCTGGAAACCCTATTTCAGTTGCTGCCTGGGTGTGATTTTGGGACAGCATGGAGGAATTAGCCTGGAGAAGAGACTAAAATGAGTCCTGCTATTGTAGCAGCAGTGCCAGGAACACTTGGTGGGGATGAGCCGATCAGAACCTGGACACGGAGGAGACGTATTCCCTGTCAAACCCAGAGTGGGTCAGGGAGCTGCAGGAAGCCCTCTGCTCCTCCTGGCCAGATGGTCCTTGGGCAGAGCCATCTCCTTCCCCGACACAAGGATGGGCTGTCCACCTCCTCACAGCCCCTTCCCTGCCCACCCTAGGGGCCACGCTTGCCTTCCCAAACCATCATCACCTCTGCAGGTACCACCACAACCCCCAGCCCAGCCAGGCCTGTGGTGATGAGCTGGTGTCAGCAGGGCTGGGACACGGCAGCTGCTGGGCACCCACCACCTTGCCCCGTGCTGGAGCCCCCAAGGACTTGGGGGTTCAGCAGAGCTGGAAGGAGGAACAGAAGAATAGGGAGGAGAAAGGAAAGAAAAGGCAAATTGTTGTCCTGGGGCTGAGATGCAGCCAGGACCTCTTGGAGAGGTGAGGGGGGAACCTCCCGCTGCTGCCTGCTCTCCCCTGCAGTGCCCCTGTCCTGCACAGACCCCAGCAGCGTGGCCACGGCTCTGCTCCCATCCTGGTAACACCTGAGAAGAAAACCCAACATCCCTGTTGATCAGGGCAAACACCTTGGGTTCGATTTGTCTTCCCCAAGGCCAAGAGCAGATCAGCAGGGACTGATCCTGAGTGCTGTGGCTGCCCAAGCCAGACCCCAGACTTCCCCAGGCCTTGGCTGCAGCTCTGGTTATTTATTTTTATGGAAGTTTGTCTCTTCTAACTTATCAAAAGAGGATGATGATAATTATTGCTACTATTATTTTCTTTTTCCTAGCAAGGAAACAGCTCATTTGATGTCCCACTCCCTCTGGAAGCCCTGGGATTAGGTGGTTTGAGATGGTTTTTAAAGCAAAGGTTGCAGGAGGCAAGAGGCGAGTGGTGCAGTGCCCCAGTCCTGGAGGAGTGGGCAGCTGAGGGCTCAGTGACAGCAGGCACAGCTCCAGCCTCTTCTTGCCCCTCACCAGCCCAACGCTCACCAAAGCAAACCTGGGGCTGGATACCTGATAGAAGGTTTGTTTGCCCAACCCTGGAGTTGAAAATCACAGCCACTGTGCCCAGCCTCTTCGCAGACCCCCAGCTGGGGCAGCACACGGCTCTGGGGCCAGTCACACAGTTCCCTGTCCGTCTGTGCAGGGATCTGGGGTCCTGTATGAACTGGGCACAAGGAGCCTTTGGCTGTGACTATGGGACAAGCCACAGGGGACGTTGAGCTTCTAGGAATCAGCTTAATTGTGTCGGTCAGACCCCAAACCGGGGTCACTTCCCCAGCTCACCCCAGCGCGCACCACGCTCCCAGCACAGACCACACACAGGGTCCCACATCCAAGCTGCAGGCATTCCACCCATCCAGCTAATTACTGAATTAACGAGCCCTTTCTCTTTCCAGGGAGGGGGTGCAGGGGCAATGCCAGCACCAGCGCGCACTCGCCTGCGGCACCGCTCCACGTCGGGGTCCTCGCGGTAGTACTGCAGCCCCCCGTTGCGCAGCGCATCCTCCGGGTTGGCAAATGCCTGCAAGAGAGAGAGTCCCTGTAATCCCTGTGCTCACAGTGTTCTCAGGATCTTCACAGGTAGATGCTTTACTCCCTGTCTTTGGGAGCTGGAGGGGGGAGGATTTCTTCACCTTCCAGCCCCAGTTTCTCACCAACAAAGACACGTGCATGGTCTGGGGGGGTTTCCTTAGCCTTCAATAAATCCAACTCTGCCCACTGAGCAGGTCTCAACCTGGGGGTTCAGTCTGATCCCAGTTCATTTCTCCCTCCAAAACCCATTTGAAGGAGTCTTTGCCAGCTACCAAATGAGATCACTGCTGGCACTGAGCTTGCAGACACTGCACGTGGCATCCAAAAAGATAACTGGGAGTGACAGATTACTTTACCCTCCTGAGAATGGGTATTCCCTGGCTGTTTTTTTGGCAGAGATACTGTGTGGCTGAAACCAGCCCCTGGGAAATCAGATCCTACATCAATAAACTTACAAATAAAAGTGATTTATATGAGCTTCCCACCTGTGCTGATCCTCAGGGACCTGGTTACACGTGGCAGCACTTTAATCATGTTACAAGCCCAGACTGTCCCAGGGCTGGAGCATCACTCAGAAGTGAGAGGGGATAAGCCAAAACCATCCATTACAATTACACAGCACAGGAGTATCTATCTTGGTGTTTTATCTGAGAGCAGAGATCGCTCCCTCCTGCTCCACCAATGTTCCCAACTCCTCAAACACCATCAAACAGATTGTACAGGCAGCTGAGTTTTGCCAGGAGTTCAACCTGAGCTGCTGGCGATAAAAGGTCTGGGTATCCCATCTCCTGATGCTCCAGGTCCTCCCTGTGCCCAAGAACCATTTCCTCCAGCTAGTATTTTTACTCCCTGTGACTTTGTGCTCTCCTGGAGCATTCACATAGTGATTCAGCCTCCGAAACCTCACAAGCTTTCTGCTGCATCACGAGCAAAAAAGAGCATTGCAGTGATTTGCTCTTAAACCCACCCCTTCCCTCCACCACCCCCTTGGCTCCCTTCTCCTCCAGACATGGGAAATTAACTGTAAACAGTCTCTTTGCAGAAAGCAGCTCACCTGCTTGGCATTTGAGATCTGAAATTGCTATTTAGATTGTGATTAGGAAATGATAAACATTTAGCTACAGATGGTAGAAACAAACAGCAAGAGCCAAAGAGATGTGAGATATTTATCTGCCGCAGCTCTGAAACATGTTTTGCTTTCAACTTAAGGCAAAGAAAACTCAGCTTGCTTCAGGACAGCTTTGTCAGCCTTTACAGGGATAAAAATAGAAAGGAAAACCACAGAAACCCAAGGAAAATGCCAGGAAGAGAGAAAAAGGTAAAGGGAACTGGAGCTTACCTTCTTTCTGAGTCTGACTTGTCCTGTAATGATGGCAACAACGTACATTTTTAAGATCAAGATCGTGCTGTAGAAGGTAAATGACAGAAACACTTCGTTTTCCATCATCTTGGGGGAAGTGCCGCTCAGTCGCCTGCACTGCTCATAGCCAGTGGAGATCCTGCTCGGGCTGGGAGAGGGCTCTGTGGGAGAAGGGGCAGGAACAGCCGTGTTAAAAGACAGCAGAAGTCACCAGGGTTTCTTCAGCAAAAGCCCACAGCCCCCCATAGACTCCTTTGGGCCAGAGAGGATTAAATGATGTGGAGCTGCTGGGAGCAGACCCCACAGTGGTGCAGAGCAGGCTCCCCACAATGTGAGGATGCAATGGCCCAAGCTGGGATGCAGCCTCCTCAGCCCCCTGGGCCACAGCAAAGCTCAGCCTGGCCAAGCTTGACCTCTTGGCTCCCTAAAACAGCCCATTGCAACCCCCCCCTCCTGCCTGCTCCAGAGGGACAGAGCTGCACAGAGCATCCCTTGCCCAGGCAAGCACCGCTCACCCACGGACTCTGCTCTGCCCTGGGAAGGGTTAGGAAGGAGGTAGGCACCTACCACAGCCACATCCAGCCTTGTGCTCCCAATCCGTCGTCGATCCCACATCCCACCCCTTCGTGGCAGCGCTCCCAGTACTCCCCAGTCCCGCCCAGTGCTGGTGACAGAGGCAGCCAGACCCTCCCCTTCACAGCCACCTGCTGTGGCACAGGGCTCTCCCTTGTCCCACCAGCGCCCCATCACCCCGGAACCTGGGCTGCCCCTGCACCCCCCCCTAGCTGGGAGGGGGGTCCAGCCTGGCAGCACCACCAGGCAGGTTGTAGACAGCAAAGCCCCAAACCTGTGAGCAGACTAAGGAGCAGCCTGTCCCAGCTCGTCCGGTGTTAATCCGAGAGGGTGAATCCAGGGCGGTCACGGGTAGTTTTGTCCTGAGTCTAGAAAGTGGGAATTGAGTTTGGAGCTGGCTTTTCCCCAGCCATCAAAGAAAGAAGTGGGCTCTAAGCCTCTGCAGGCAGCTGGGCTGCTCTTCCAGAGCAAACCTTTAACTCCTTCCTCCCTGTCCCCGCGCTGGCGGCAGCAAACCTTGGGAGAGGCGGCAGCGGGGGTTCAACTGGAGCTCTCTGAGTTTATATTAGTGTTGAAGGGCAGGATTTGGGGTTTGGTTCCTTCAGGGAGGAGTTAAAAACCACCTCAAAGCCTTATTTCAGGAAAATGGAAACTCCTGGGACGTGAATGTGGAAAAGGAATGTTACAAGGATGAAAGCAGAGTTCGAGTTATCCGACGAGCTGGAATAAAAGGAGCAGCTCCAGGCTGCAGAAAAGCCTCAAAACCCCACAGAATATGAAGGTTTGTTGTTCACAAACCCATCTATCGAAATGCCAGCTGGCTTTGTTCTTCAGGGCTTTTCAACTGCCATCCAGCAAAACTAATCCTGTCCCCTCCGAGAGGGTCCAACGGGATCCAGGGGAGCAGCACACTCAGCCCAAGACCAGGCTCTGCTCCCGTCACTGTCCCCAGCAATGGGACGCAGGTGGCACCCAGATCCCTGGGGGAGAGCAGGCTACAGAAGCCTTTTTCCTGGGGTGCTGGTGTGAGCTCAAGGCTACGTGAGCAGATCCAGGAGGTCAGCAAGGAAGCGAAGGGAGCAAGTGAAGGAGGAAGACAGTCACCTCTCCATCTGGACAGCATTACCCCACCAGCCCTGACCAGAGGCCAAGCGATGCCGCAGGCCAGCCCCCGGCTCTGCCCCTGCAGAAGGGATGGTCCCACCATTCCTTGTACACAATCAGCACAGAGTCACCCCAGGGAAGCTTTCCTGCCAGGATCACTGCTGGGAAAGAGATTTGCTCCTGCTGTGCTCAGTTCAGATACGAGCTACGTGCTCTGGCCACCCCAGCCAAGGGCCAAGCTCTCCCTATGCCCATGCAGAGCAGACATCCTTCCTTCCAGCCCAGATCCACCTCCCTGCGCTGATCCCAGCCTGAAGCAGCGCAGGGCTCTGAGCCAGAAGGACCTTCCAAGCACACCATTTCCCTCTCAGCAGGGAATTCTGCATGTGTGCCTGGGAATTTCCCTCGCTGTGGCTGTTCTGCCCTGACACCACGAACCCATAGATGCTCCAGCGCTCACTGGGATGCCCCAGCTCAGCCCCGTGAGGTCTGAGCAGGCAGAGAGCCTCTGGAAACCCCGAACGCTGGGTTTGAAGGGAGAGGTGCCGGCAGCTGGTCACCACCACCCTTAGCGTCAGGGCGGCTGCAGAACAAGTCCCAGCACAGCCCAGCGCTGGGAATGCCTCTGTGGGGCTGCTTCTGCAGGGCTGGGAATAGGGACAGCAGGATGCACAGCAGCATGTGGAAGCAAACACTGGGGTGTTCACCCCAGCCCCCAGCCCTGTGCTGCCACCGCACAGCATCCCAGCCCCACTCAGGTCTCCCTGGACCTCAGCAGTGATATATGCCATGACACCAAGCATAAAGACCTGATGGCAAAACCACATCCTAAACATTTCCCTCCCATCTCCCTGCTCCACACTGGATAGACAGTGATCCCACAGCAGGAAGGACCTTGGTGCCCAAGGACTGGGATGATGCAAGAGCTCAGCCCTCCAACAGCCCCTTCCCCACCCCTCCTGGGAGCCTGAGGCTGAGCAGGCAGCCAGACCCTTCACCAACGCACATCACACTCTCCATGGAGTCGCTCCAGTTTTTACCAGCTGATGAAGATCCAGCCCACAGGCCCTTCAGCAACAAGACCTTTTTCCTCTGTGCACTTCTTCCCCTCTTGAAGCAGCTGGCATGCCTTGCCAAGCAGCCAGGATACACACAAGCTTGGTATCACCTGCAGACAAGCCAGGACTTCTCCTGCTCACCAGACAGACTTTCTCCTCTTCAGCATTATTCAAGCACTGGCAGGAAGCCCTGGAGAATTTGCACCGAGCAGCTGGCACAGCTTGAAGCTGAATGGAGTGATCATGAAGCACAGTTTGTTTAGGCACGAGCCCCTGGGGCAGACCCAGACATGGGTGCTGCATGTGCCAGGCAGGCTCCATGGTGTGTGAAATCCATGGCAGCACAGTTGTTTTCCCCATTTGTTTATGCATTACAGACCCTTTCCCTGTTGAGCTGAACCTCAGTGGGGAGGGCCAGTGTCTGTCTGCACCTACGTGGATGGGGAGAGGGGTGGAAGCTGCCTGTCAGGGCAGGTGTAAAGACTCTGGGGTCCCAGCTCCCACTTGAATTCTCAAGTTGAGGGGTCTCATACTGGGCAGGAGACTTCCACAGTCCTACCTTCCCAGCTTTGCTGACCCAAGGCAACCCAGCTCCCTGGAGCATGTTCAGCCATCCCATTAATCCAGGCGGAAGCAGGCTGTTAATATTAACAGTTCCATCCTCCCCCAGAGGTCACATCCTGCTAGGACAGAGCCATTGCTTCCTGGGGACCAGCTCCTAAGGGCAGTGTGTCTTTAAACACACTGTGCCTTAAAGCCTTTAGTGCAAGAGGTCTCAGCCCAGGACAGGACCTACCCAAAACCAACACCGCTGGCAAAAAGCACTGTGTTTTGGGGAGAAATTCTTATTAACAAAAATCAGGGTCAGGCTTTGAAAGATTTAGTCATCAGGTGAAGCCGACCCCAGGAGCTGTGGGGAAATGATGGAAGGGTTTGCTGGAGGGGCAGCTGAACAGCGTGCAGAAGGAATGACAAATTCATGGGAGTTGCTTGAGAAAAGTGCTGAAAAACTGAAGCCTCTCATAACAACCCTGCTCTGGTAAGGCTGTGGAATAGAACTCACCCTCCGTTCCCACATGGGTTTGTTATTTATTTGACCAGCTGAATTACACTCCAGTATTATAAGTAGATGTTTTCTCTGGTGGGGAATTTCCTGGTGGCAGCTACATGAGAGGGTTGGTTGTATAACAAATGGAACGCTGGCACGTATGCCAGGGAGGCAGGGCCTGGGCTCCAACCCGATCTCAAAGGGCAGCGGGTTCTCCGGGCAATTACAGCTCAGATTTCCCCAAATTTTCCCAAACAAGCAATTACATCCCACAGCCCGGGCTAGGCAAAGAGCCCCAGGGGACTGCTCCAGCCTGGAGGAGACAGGTAGGCGGGTGGCACTTCTCCAGCGTGCTCCCACGAGCAGGTGGAGAAGGTGCAGAGCCCAGCTGGGATGATCTCTCTCCTGTGTTGAGCCACATTCCCAGCTTGTTCTGACGCTGCTGCTGCAGGCGCCGGTGCCCTCTTTCCCTGCTATTTCTTCCTGCTTCTCCCAGCACAAAGCCTAGGAGATTGTGGACATGCCCTGCCCCAGTGAGCACTTGCCCTTGGCTGCATCCAGGCCTGGAAATCCGGCCGCCTACAAGAGGTTTGCTCTAGCTCATCGCACGCAGCCACCTTTTCAAGTAAAGGCATGAGGTAAAGGCATGAGCAGTTTAGCTATTTATTAAGGAGAAAGGCACTTCTCCTGCGTGAAAAGTCACCTCATGGTGATGCACCTCATCCCCCAGATGGATGAAATCCTGTTGCTTCACCTGCAGCTCCCCATCCCCCAGCTCCTGGAGCTGCTCTCCACAGCGTGCAGGGGGGCAGGAGAGATGAGAGTCACAGCAGTGGAAGCACCAGCATTAGCATCTCCTGAAACCAACTGCAGCCTTTGGCAAACTCAGGCAGATTTTGCCTGTTTTGCATTTCGAAGTGACTGTCCTGGCTGGAGCTATCTGCGAGGCCTCAGGCGTGAGGAATGTAGAATCAGACTCGCCCAAAACAGTCCTTCACTCTCAGAAGACCAGATGCCTGCAGCAGGAGAAAGCCAGGAGGAGAGGCCCAGGGAAGGGGCAGGGATGCAGTGGCTCCGGGTCTCAGGCGGAGAAGAGGAGCGGAGGAAGCGCTGGCGGACAGGGAGCAGGGCCAAGTGAGACTCAGTGGCACATCCTCCTGCCTTCTCCCACCAGCTCCATCCACCGACCCTTCCGCCTGCCCCCAAGCTGCTGTCCCACTCCCCTGCCCCAAACTGCCATCAATCCCCACTCTGGCTGCAGGGAGTCACGCTGTCCCCTGCCGCCGTGACAGCACGGAGACACTAGAAGAGAGGCCACAGGGCTGGGAACATGTGGGAGGCAGATTATTTTCTCTTATTCCAAGCTTCCACGTGGATTCACGCCTGCGCTTTCTCTGAGAGGAAAGAATTCCTTGGCTATGCTGCTCTGTGCCTCTAGGGATGCAGCTCTGCTGGGAGAAGGACTTCTCCCCCCTGCTTTCCCCCCCTGCCCCAGCTGGTTTGAGAGGTGGCGTTAGGCAGAGCTGCACCTGCCACTGCTGCCATAGGGGCAAAAGTGGGAGACAGGGGTCAGGGCTTGGGGTGTGTAGGAAGCCAGCATCTCCCTCCCTTAACCACACCACAGCAACTCCCAATGTGTTTCTCTTCACAGGAATAAGATCCCATCTTGTAGGCAAAACTACGCTTGTGTTATTGCCCAAAAAGAGGGAGTTTCCCAGCCAGGCTGGGAGAGAAGAGGAACAAATCCTGCTGCCAAAAATGTCAGAGCTGGGAGACGTTTCTAGGCTTCAAGCATCTGAAAAACTACAAAGTACATACAGATTCCCTGGTGGGATGCTCTTGAGCAAGAGCAAAGGTAGAGGATGCTGTGCTGTCCTGCCTCCACATGCTGTGTTATGGAGAAATGGGAATTGGGGCATGTTTTGCAGTGTAAGGAGCACAGGCTCACTAACAGGGCTGGGACAGAAGACAGATGTGGTCCCAGAGTCCAGCCTCAAGGAGACCTGATGCTCCACAGCAGATGAGCAGCTTCAAGGAGAAGACAAAGCAGGACAGCCTTTCTCTTCTCCAGTGCCTGACCAAGGACTGTGACCTCCACAGGTTCTGCTCACCCTCAGAAGCACCATGGGGTGCTTAAGAATGGGGATCTTTTTTGGCAGGTGGGTACCTCTTTGCTCGTGGGCCTTTAACCCTGCCCTGAGACGCAGGAAGAACAGCAGGCTTCAGAGCTTGTCCGTTGTGAAGCCTCATAACTCCTGTCTTCAACAGAAAGTCATCCTCAAGTTGTCACAGAGATGTGGGAACGTGGGCCAGGATGGAATGGAAAGGTCAGTGCTTTGTTGCCTGTCCCTGAGAGAGGCTGAGAGCAGGCAAGACCGACTCTAAGGAGACTCTTCCTTCATGTCTTCACGTAGAGCCTCACCCACCATGGAACTTTCCAATCACAGTGCTTATTTTTAACCCCCCAGGTTCTCTGCACCCCCTCTGCCAACCCTAGACTAAACAGCAGCATTTTCTTATAGGTCATGTTTGCTAAATCTCTTTATCACGCATGTTAATCTCCCAAACGCTCTCACTTCTCAGAGCTGGGCTTCCCCAAGCAGCAGACCAGGGGCTCCTTCACACGAGACCTGACTCAGGCCCAAGTCAGAGCTTCTCAACAGTGTCAGGCTTGTTGGAGTTGAGTGGCTGGTCAGCCTGTACCAATGCTCCAGACACATGTTAGAACTTTCCCTTTCTTTTCCCCACACCGGGTGATGCACAATGCATCTGTTGGGCTTGCTTAGTCATCTCAGTGGTCAGGAGAAAAGCGGTCCAGGCCTCAACTGAGACATTATTAACAAACATCTCCCACGTAGAAAGCTAAAACCACCCTCCCCATAATCAGTCTGGAATGCAGAGAGTAAATTAGCTGCATCACTTATAGCCCCCATTGCTTGGCAGCTTCTTACTGTGGTGCTGCCTCTGCTGTCCTCTTGCTCACAGTGGTGGAAGCATGACCCAGGCTGCAGTCATGGCCTGAGGCAGCAGAGGGGGGGATATGGGAAGGGAATGAAGCTCACAGACCCCTGCCTGGGCATCACAGCAGGGATTATATATCCTGTGCAATGCAACACCTACCGTGCTTGGAAGTTAAAAACAGTTGGTGTGTTATTCCCCAGGCCCTCAAGGAGGAAAGGCAAGGAGATGTAGGACCTCCCAGAGCCAGAATTTGGCCTGACTGATGCAGTAGAGAAGCCTCTCCATGCTACTCCACAGACAGCGATGCTTGGGCTAGCTACCCTCAGATCTCTTCTGCCTGAACAACCCATCAGCAGGACCCCAGGAACCTGCATGGGTCCCACACTTTGAGTACTCTCCCCATTTGCAGGCTACGACCTCACCACCATGAGGTGCACCCCAGAAATCTGCTCCACCCCTGTGTTTACCCAACCCTGGCTGCTCGGGGCAGCCCCCCAGGAGGAGACACGTGCTCATCTCTGTAGCACAGCCCGTGGCTGTTAACAGTGCCACCAGCTCAGCCGAGATGAAGAAGTTCTCCCCCAAAAGCAGGGGAGAAGCCGGATCCAGGTGCAAGGCAGCTTTGGAAAGGATGCAGGAGCAGGGGACTACGGGATGCTATGGCCACATAAGTGGGGTGAGAGCTGTCCCTCAAGGGGAGTTAGGGGACAGAAAGGGGCAGGGAGCTGTGCTGTGCTGTTCCATGCCAGGGGAAGTTTGTGTTGAGTGTTTTCCGGTGGAAGGGAGCTGCTGTTCTACTGGAACCTGATGGGTGGTACCAGCCCAAGGCTCGCTGTGGTTCCAAGGCACCACAAGCCCGTGGGAGCAGCAGGGAACAGACTGAGGCTCCAGGCTCATGCACCCACCCTGGCTGAGCCAGTCTTTGTGAGGCACAGCTCACCCTGAGCTCTGAATCACAGGTTTAATTCCCTTGCTTGCAAGTTCATTGTTGTGCATGACAGTGATGCTGGACAATTACATGCACCAAGTCACTGTCCAAACTGTTAACATTAAATTGCTTCCTGGAACAGTAAGTTCCATAATGAAACATAATTTAAATTAAGATAATTAAAATACATTTTTTTATGGGATCTCCTTCCCCTCTGCTCATGTCACACAGGGATATGTGGGGGTTAGGGAGAACAGCAGCTCAGCTTTGGGCAGCATATTCCCCCTTCAATACAGGCTTGTGAAATCACCTCTTACTCAGCTTTACCATAGTCCCATTTGCTTTCATCTCTCTTCAAAGGACATTCCTCCATGCTTTTCATTATCCCAGTCATCCTTTCTTATTTCCCTCCAACACTGAAGCAAGCAGGTGACCAGCACATGACTGCCAGCTCCTTTCACCCCTCGCACCCCAACCATCCTTCAGCCTCCCTCATTTCTCTTTTAAACACCACAGTCCTCACTCAAGGGGTCCAGGACGCCCCCCCACAGAGTTATGCAGTACTCTGGAGGGGCTACTCCCAAATGGAAGGAATTCCAGCTATGTTCTTCCAGAAGACAGCCCTGGGACACTCAGGGCCTCTGCAGCTACCCAAGAACAGGCTTGCTCCTGTTTCCTTCAGGGCTTTTCTGTATCCTCCAGCACAGTCTCCTCTCTAGCTATTCTGTTACCACAGACTTAAGTGTTATTCTTTGTAGAACACATCCATTCTCCTGTTTTCGACTCATTCCAGCCCACCCCTGCCCACAGGGTTCACAGCTCTCAAATGTACTTTTTAACAATAGCTGGAAACTTAAAGTCCTGCACGTGATCTTGTATTTTAGCAGAGCACATTTTTCTTCCTGTTAGATAACATATCTCCTGGGAAAAGAAGGTAACACTTTCAGATCCCTTCCTGGCCCTTCATCCTTATTTAATACTGCTAATTTAAACAGGAATGGTTCTTCCCAGGTCATCCAGAAGAAGAGCAAGGCATGAATTGAAGTCCTCACAGAGCATTTCAGGTGGAGACTGCAGGAAGGAAAGAATTAAACCCCTCTCAGCTGGTCTGGTGTAAAAACAGGGACATGTTTCTGAACACTGAGACCTAGTGACAACTTTCATTGGTGTGGTTTTGGTGCCTGTCACTTTTTCCTCCTCAGGAATAAAAATAGACATGTCTTCTCCAGTACACAGAGAAATAACCTGCATGTGGCTGGAGAAGCCTGGGAGCTGGAGCAAGGAGACTGGGAAAGCCACCGGGCATGCTGGTTGGGGGGGTCCTCACCTTAAAGGGTGGCAAAACGCAGCTGCTGCTGGGTTGTTTTCTCCTCTGTGTGATTCTCAGAGGTGCTGTGACTGACTCTGGGCCGTGACTTTGGCCTTGAATTGCTCCTTGTTTATAGTTCAGGCTGGCAGGAAACTCTAACTGCTGCTTAAAGAAACCGCCTCAGCAGCACAGCCTCACAAAACTGCAACACACCAGCAAATCAAGTGATGCCCAGCACAACTGCTCACCACCCAGCACCAACACTCAGCTCGTTCCCAAGCTGTGCTAACCACCCCAGTTATACATGCAGCATGATCTCATATGGTATGGACCCTCAATTGGGGTCGGCTGTCCTGGCTGTGTCCCCTTCCCAGCTTCTTGGCCAATAGGAGAAGCTGAAAAGTCCTTGGCTGCTTGGCAACAACTAAAATACCAGCATGTTATCCACATAATTCTCATCCTAAATCCAAGACACGGCGCTGTAGCAGCTGCTAGAGAGAAAATTTAACTCTATCCCAGCAGAAACCAGGACATGCTTCATTTATTTGTCTATTTTTTTCCTCTTTCAGTAATACAAACCACCCACTCCAGGAAGAACCTGGAACCACCATGGCATTTTTCCTGTCAATTGAATGGAGAGCCCTCAGGAGTGGTTGAAAGATTTAATTTGGCATTAAGGTAGTGGGGAATCAAAGTTACACCCACAGTACAGGATGGGTAGGGCCAAGCTCTACCCTGGGTGTAAAAGACAACCACAGGCAGGATGTAGAGAACACAGGAAAATGGGCCTGAGGCTGTCAACTCTGCAAGGTGACATGCAACAGGACCACCTCGGGCCCTACAAAGCTGCTTTTCTCCAGCTGGCTGGAGAAGTTTGCTGTTGTTGAGTGGGAAAAGCTGCCTCTCATCTCAGAGCTTCACTCTGCATTGGAAGTCGTGGTCTGAAGAGGTGCCAGCCTGGGTGATGTTCTCAGCACCAGAGGCAGGAGAGACGTGACCCTGGCACGCACCTCAGAGGTGGGCTGGAAAGTTCCCAGTGGTGAGTCACCTCACAGGAGAGGTGCCTCGGCTGTCCCACACAGACAGCCTGATGTCCAAACACACAGATGGACAGACCTGGGGCAGTTTCTAGGAAGCCTCCTCATCGTGGTCTCCAGAGACATCACTACATCCCTCCTTGCTCGCTAGACCTCACCGCTGGTGCCGAGGGCTGTTGGTGCCAAGGGCTGTTGGTGCGTGTTGCTCACCGGTTACAGGTCCCCTCTGAGGCTCTCCAGCAAAGCAGGAGCCTGAAGCAGCACTGCTGACCTTTAACCTTCACTGGCAAACTGCCTGGTGCTCTTCTCTTGCCTTGAACCAGCCAGTAAGTTCTGAGCCCATCCCATCCCTCCAAGGGCAGCCAGACCTGGCCTGGCCGAACAAACAGGGGAACTGTGGCAGCAGCAAGTAGTTATTTTCTCCTGATGAACCTACTTGTTCCTCAGTGGCAACTGCTGGGCCTGATTAAAGCCAGGCAGAGGTCTTGATCCAAGCCTGAGCTGGAGCCAGAGGAGCAGGGAGAAGAGAGGCGCCAGGCAGAATAGCTGCTTTGCAAGACTAATTTAGTGACCTGTATTTAAAGCTTGTCCACAGGAGTTGGGTGAAAGAGGGGGGGTGTGTGTTTAGTTTTGCAAACCCCAAGCCAAACACAGCCTCTGATTCTATTCCAACCCAAAACCTACTGAGCACTTTTAAATCCTCTTTCACCTAAGGGTCCCAAAGTGTTGGATGGGGGTGTCTGCTTAACAACACCACCACCTTATGTACTTTGGATAAAATACAAGCCTCTCACCACATCAGATCCCATGACTGGAGTGAGGGCACAGTGTTACTCATGCCCTATAATCCTCCTCCTGTAGCAGTCACTGCCCCATCACATGAAGCACAGTGTTATTATGAACTTAGTGTATTTCATTAAGTTCAGGTTTCATCCCTTTCACACAGTTTTTGTCCCTAAATTATGACATGCAGCAGAATTCAAGTTTTAAGATAGACTGTGGGTTAGTTTTCCTCCCATGAGAGCAGACAGGCTCATGCCAGAGCTGCTCCACTGCAGATGCTTCCAAGCCAGAAACTAAAAATGCCAAAGCAGATCACAAAATTGCAAAAGCAGATCCCAGCCCAAGAGCAACAGCCTCCAGTTACAGCTTCTGGGCTCAGATTTAATGCAGGAGGACTGAAAAACCGAAGGCAGGATTGTAGTGAGGGACATCCAACCCTCACAGCATCCCCATCCTACCCAGGAGGAACTGATGGGCAGAGATGCTGTGAGTTACCACGTTGCTGAGAGCTGTGACAGTGCCTGGGCTTGATCTCCAGAGTCCAAATGCAGTCCCCAGATCTACCCACTAAAACCACAGAGGATGTCTGCCCTCAGGATGACTGTTCAGCTTACAAGTCAAAACAGAGACTAACTTCCAGCATGCAAATGCAACCTGATAGCCCATAGCCTGGCCACTGCCTCTTATCACCACGGCTTCATGCATTATTAATCTCACCATTGCACAACACAGGCCCTGTGAAATCAGAACCAAGAGGCAATTAAGCAGGAGCAGAGCCAGCGAGGGGTGAAAAGGTGAGGCTGGTAAAACACCCATCCCAGCACCCTGCTTTGCTTTCCCCCAGTCCCTGCCCTGAGGGTGCTTCTCCCAGCTGCCAGCCCAGGTGGATGTGCACGGTCCATAGCTGGCTGCTGGTTATTTGCACCTGGTTTTGGGTGGCACCAGGGGACCCTGAGCTGCTGTATCCTCTTGCCCTGCAACAGGAGACACCCAAGCCAGCACATAAAACACCCACCCCGAGGTGTCCTTGCAGAACTGGTATGTAAACCCTCAAGAGCAGTTTCCTCCAAGCTCTATACCTTGACTTCTTCACTCCTGGCACCAAAGCTCAAAGCATCTCTGTGCCATGAACATCCATTTTAGCAGTGGACACCTGTTGAGATCACCCAGCTGTGCATCATGAAGCCTCAAAATGACATATCATTGAATCATTCATGATCACATATCCTTGCATGATGACAGTGTATGATTACATACCATTGAATCATTCAGAATGCTGTCTTCCTCAGAGCCTGTCACTGTGGCAGTCCTGTTCAGATGAACAGAAACCTCTTGTTTTTTCCAAAGCCAAAGGGAGGGTTGCATCCCTCCATCCCTTCTCCCTCTGGAGCACACAGCTGTCTGTGGAGGAGCAGGGCCAGTTTGGGCATCAGGAACTAAAAAAATTCCCAAGATCTTCTCCATCCATCATTGCTCCATGGAGTGGGCATCACCAAACGATCAACCAGGTTTCAGCACCAAGTCTCACCACCCAAAGAGTGCCCCCCCAGCTTGTCACCTTGTGCTTTTCTCTATCCAGCACTGCCTTTCAAGGAAGTTCCCACAGGAGGCCAGAAATGTGAGATGGCCCCTTCCCTCACCCCCAGCGATGCTGTAGATCAAGTATGGCTTTAAACAATTCCACTCCCCCACCTTTCTCTCCTGTCCCTGCCAGGTAACACGATCTGTGTGTCTCCTCTTGCTGAAAACCACTTGCTATCAGGTTAAGAATCACATTTGTCTCCCTCCACAGAGGCTGTCAGCATTCAGCATGGCCAAAGGGCAGCAGCAGCACTGATAAACCTTGCTTGTTCCTCAGCTGTTGGCCACTGCTGTGGGTAAGGGCTATACCAGCACAGGCCAGGCAGAGCTCTGGTCTGGACCAGCCAAACGCTGTGAGGTCCTTGGGCTCGTTACTCATTCTGCTTGGACAGCACAGTGAGACTTTGGTCTCTGGCTGCAGTCAGGCCCAGGCAACGGGGCTTTCAGGTTGGGCATCAGGGTGGGAAACCCTTTTCTCTTGTAGGGAAGAGCCTCTGAATTGTATTTTCTAGAAACAGCAACCAGAGGAAAAAATAAACCCCAAACAACCCCACCCTCCTGGTACTTGAGGATTTTACAAGGGCTCAGGCAGGATCACAGGAGTTATTTCCCATGAGTGGATTTATTTCACATGGGTGTATGATGTCCCACTTCACCCAAACCCCAACGTCATCCAACCCTTTCATTGTTGGACCGTCCCTCTTCTCACAGCACAGCAGCACAGGCTGACTCAAGGGACTCTGTGGCTTTGCACCCTAGACAAGGATTCTTTTAAGCCTGCCCAAGGCAAATAATGGCTCAGGCTCTTGAGCAAAGAATTCAAAGAATTGTTAAACCCTGTGCTGTGAGCTACCATGTCCAGAAGAACTTTCATCATCTGCAAACCTCAGTCTTCCTACCTGCAAGGGGAGGGTGACAGTCTTCTGCCTCCCTGGGTGTTGCAGGATTAGACAGTGGTTGCTCCAGATGAATATAACTTCAGTGTGTTTTGTTGTTGCTACTGTCAGATCAGAGAAAGGTCAACAAACATTGCAGTGAGCTGGAGCCTCCCCACAGCGTTAGCGTGGTCCTCAGAGCTGGGCCAGGCTCTGTATTTGGACAGAGCCCACCACAATCCCACCCTTCAAAGAGCCCAATGCACGTCAGAGTGGCAGCCCTTTTCCTGTCTCTGCCTCATCTTTATGTTTAGGATAAGGAGCACTTGGAAGATGATGATGATGAAATTGAAGCAGGGAAAGAAAACAAACCCAAAACCACACATGCAAGGAGGGGGGTTGGAAAAAAGGTCAAAACCCAACCAACTCCCTTTAGAAAAACTCTGAGCATTAGAGAGTGTCTAGCCAAGGTCAGAAGGCAGGGGGAGAAGTGTCGTGACAGACGTGTTTAGGTAGAATTTACACTGAACATAGGGAAAAATGAGTCTCCAGCTGCTTCTCCAATTGGAAATCTTCAGCAAGAACCTCCTGCCAGCCCTGCACCTTGCATAAACCAGCAGTCATATTACCAAACCTTATTCACAAAGCACTTGGACGTGCTTGAGGACCTTATACAGTCTCCAAGAAAAACACAGACTTCTGGGAAAAGCATTGATTCATTGACCCTGCAGTTCCTACCTGGAAACCTCCTGCACTCTGTGAAGTCAAGGCAGGGCTGCAACACCCACTCCTAGCACCCTGCTCCCTGCCTGGAGACATGATGTTTCTTTGCTCTCCAGCCAAGTGCAAGGTATGCTCATCAGTGATATCCCACAGGCTCCAGGCTCTCTGCCCCAGAACTGTGAGCCCAAAGTCCTGAGAAAGCTGACTTTAAACCCAAATCAAGCGCGTGGGTGGGTGACAGAAAACTTCAACATGCTGAAAGCAGAGTAAAGCCAGGCAGAGCTCTCCTCTGGGACTTTCTTCTCTCATCCTTAGCCTTACATACTCCATCTCTGCACCCCTTATCTCTCCCTTTGCAACGCACCCACCTCATCTCACCCACCCACCACAACAGCCTTAGCACTTTTCCAGTGCTAAAGCACACTTTTCCAAACACCCCACACCCTCCACTGCTCCCCAAACCCCCACCTTCCCTCTTCCCATAACCCTTCCATGCCCTTACCCCTCCCTCACCTTCCCACCACACCCCTTCCACTACAGCCACTCCAAACCCACGCTCTCTGAAAGCTTTACTTAGCCCCAAATCTTCAGTACTTTGAACTGATTCACGATGACCAGCTGCTGGCTGACCACCACCATCCCTATATTGGTTGGGGAGGGGGCTGTGTGAATACCTGACAGGTCACCCAGGGCACAGGAGAGGGGTGAGATGGAAGAGCAACATCTTCACTAGCACAACACAACAGGCAATGAGACGTTAGTTACACTGTGGATCGTGTGTTGCAGGGTCTGTGCTCCACTTGGAGCTTCCAGGCAGCTGTTGAAGGAAATTGCCATCAATGTCAGCCTCACCACTGCTATTAGACATCTCATCCATGTCCAGGCCCAGCTTGAACCCATTTAACTTGTAAGGGATAATGAGATAACAGCATGACATGTTGCAGCTGAAGGTTATTTAAGCACGCATCTGGTACCTGTTACAGAGCATACATCCTATTGTTGTATAGGAAATATATGCCACCTCCCTCCCACATGGAAAAGAGAGGATCCATACATGTGTCCCCTGCTACCCCTTCTTCTCATGTAGCTGAGGTAATTCTCCTCATCTGTGCTGTTTCTAGCCTGCCACTTTGCATTTCCTGTCTCAGGAGATGCTGTCCCTTCCAGAACGGTGAGACTGTGTGACAGGACACAAGACCACAAGGAAAAACTGAGGAGGGAGATCTCACTGCCCCCTCCACATAGCAGGCAGAACAGACTCGATGCCAACTGGGTTTGAAAGGGTTGAAAGTAAACTGTGAAGCCTGCTCACCTTTTGCCAGAGAGAACCTGGCACCACGCTTCACCCAGGGAGATTCAGCGGTGACAGTCGGTTCCAGTGCTCGAGGGACCACACTGGGACTAGGAAATACTCAGGGAAATGCCAGTGGAGCCTCTGCTGAAGCCTGTGAGGTGAGCAACATAACCTGCTTGTGCTTTTAATTCAGGTGCACAAAGGAGACAATCTGCAGATCCCAGCTTAACCCTCATTTCTTTACCCACACCCTCTATCTGCCTCTGTAGGGTGGCTTTGGCTGCTCTTGGTCCTCTGCTAAAATTGCCTATGGGGCTCTCACCCTCCCTGAACCTTCCCTAACCCTAAGGGTTGTGTGGGATCCCAAGAAATCACATTTCTCAACACCAGTGCTCACCTCTGCAGATGTGTGCTCCTCTCTCCTGTTTTTCTTAGGCACAACTCGCCTAAAGTTGTTCCTCGTTGTGCACTGCAGACCAAAGCCTGTGTCCGACACCCCATCTAGTGTTCAGCACAGACAAATGCAGAGGGTACCAGTCCATCGAGGAAACGGGAGTTGACTGGAAAATTCCCAGTTTTTTTCCAGTGGTATTTCCCGTCTTTCTAAAAGTAGCTTTTGATTTGCCTCCAAAAGAGCTCTGGCAGAGTCCAGGCAACATGGAAACCTGCACATGCCACCATCAACTCCTTCCTCCAGCCTCCACCCTGTCTCCCAACAGAGAAACTGCCACTGGAAAGCACATCAAGTCCTGCTTTGGGCTCCTCACTGTCCCAAGCCTGGGGCTCTGAGGACACCCCTCTGTATGTAAGGCGTCTGGATGAAGTAACTTGGAATAATGAGTCCAAACTTCCCGGGTTCCCAGCAGTCAGTAGCACAGGGCACTCACTGCAAGAGAGGGTTTGAGTCTTGAGCATGTATTTTGAGTACTAAACAATGCTGCTCAGTGTTTGGGGTTTTCTTCCAATGAGACTTTTTAAAATAAAATGAGAATTACTTAAAAATGCTCTTAATGCTTTTTTTCATTTAAGAAAACAGAAGTTTGCTGAGGAAACAAAAGCTGCTTCGGTGCCTGTCCTTTGCCTTTGCAAATGTGTGTCTTTGGTGGTGAGTAACATCATGAATTTGTCAGGACAAAATACCTGCTCTGAGAGCTTGGGTTTAACAAAGCAGCTTTCTGATGTGTTCCACCCTGCGAGCCACAGAGCTCCAGCCACTGCTGCAGAGACCTTTGGGCTCTTCCACCCTCAGGCCTAAGCCCAAAACAAGCACTGCTATGTTCTTGGTTAATCACCGGACCAATTAACACCTCAGTTAGGATGCAGCCAGGTTCCAGTCCTGCTCCCCTCAGAGCTGGGATTGTTCTGATGAAGCTCACTCTGCCCAAGCAGAGATCCCCTGCTCACACCACTTTCTGTTCTCAAGGAGCAGCGTGATAAGCCTGTTAACTCATTAACACCTCCAGCTTACAGGACTCTTGGCTTCCACCCTCTGGAGCAGCCTCCGGCCCCACACTCCAGGAAGTTATTCTGCAGTTTCTGTTTTGCTTTCCTTTCCTTTCCTGCTGAGCCAGGCTGGCTTTCAGTTCCCATCACGGGGCTTCTGGATGCTGCTGTATTCTTTACTCTTGTACCCACAATGGTGCCAGCTCTGGACCCTCCCAGCACTTCAGTCTTCATGGGTGGTGCTGCTGTGGCTCAGCAGCTCCTCTCCCCTCACTCCTGGCTCAAATGTGGAGTGCTGCGATGTGAAGGACAGGCAGGACATGTTGCTTCACACCCCTGTGACAAGCAGGCTGGCAGTCCTCAGTGACCAGGGCTGTCCCGTGCCTGCTCGGTGAGCTGGTTTCAGCAGCGACAGAGGGAATTGTCTCTCTAGCAGCTGCTGCAGTGCTGTGTTTTGGATTTAGGATGAGAATAATGTTGATAACATGCTAATATTTTGGTTGTTGCCAAGCAAAAGGCTTCTCAACTTCTCCTGCTGGCCTGCCAAGGAGAAGGCGAGGGGCACCCAAAGCACTGGGAGGGGACACGGCCAGGACAGCCCACCCCAACCAGCCACAGGGATACTCCATGCCAGATGATGTCATTCATGCTCATGTAATTGGGAGGTTGGCCCTGAGGCAGGCTGGCTCAGGAGCTGAGGAGCAGTAAATGGGCAGGATGCAGAAAGCCCCCTCCAGTCCCCACACCGTGTCCCCAGGCCGTTTCTCCAGGTGCTACAGGCAGCTCCTCTCTGGTTTGCTCGGTCCAGTGCAACCACCCGTGGCTGTCGGTGGGGAAGGAGGGCGAGGAGGCTCCTGCTGTGGCACGGGCCAGCGAGCGCCATTTGTGTGGCTGGTGTGGAGAGATGGGGAGAGGCCATGGGGCTGCATTGCTCTGAGGGGTGACAGCAGGGACTGGGCTTGCTCACCCCCGAGGCGACAGAGGTAGTAAAGATACCCTGAGGTAACTAATTGCGTCACGCAGCGCCCCTGTCGTTAACGCCCCAGCGCTACGTCACGGCAGGGCAGCCACAGGCTGCCCGTGCCCTTCACAAAGATGGCGGCGGCTACAGGCAGGGGCAGGGACTGGAGGCGGGGTTTTCCCGCCCGCGGCCGGCGGAAGCGGGCTGGGGCGCGCAGTCGCCATGCCGCGGGCGGCAGCGCTGCTCTGGCTGCTGCTGCCGGGGCTGGCGGCGCTGGAGCCGCTCAGCGTGGGCTTGGCCATCGGCGTCGCCTCGGCCCTCACCGGCTACCTGTCCCACCCCAGGTTCTACTGCAGCTACGTGGAGTGCTGCCCCACCGCCGGGCACCGCCTCAACGCCACCGGTACGGCGGGGGAGGGAGGGAAGGAGGGACGGGGGGAAGGAGGTGCCGCCGGGCTCCTTAACCCTACCCCGGAGCTCGGCCGGTTACCGGTCACCGCCCGGGGTAGCCCCCGGTGCGCCTGGCAGGGGCCGTGCGGAGCTGGCCCGCTGACTGGCACCCGTCAGCGGCCACACGATGCTGATGAGCTCTCCCTCTCCCCTCACTCCCACCCCGCAGCGCTGAAGGTGCAGCTGGACACCAAGCTCTTCGGGCAGCACCTGGCCAGGGATGTTGTGCTGAAGGCGGTGATGGGCTTCAGCAACAACCCCAGCCCCAAGAAGCCGCTGACGCTCTCGCTGCACGGCTGGGCCGGCACTGGCAAGAACTTCCTCAGCCAGCTCCTGGCAGAGCACGTCCACCCCGCTGGCCTGCGCAGCAAGTTCGTCCATCTCTTCCTGGCCACCTTGCACTTCCCCCACCAAGACCAAGTCACGGTCTACAAGGTGAGGAGGGACACAAGGTAATCCTGTTACCCCGAGTCCCTAAACACCCCCAGTGTGTGTGGGGGGGGTTGGCTCTTCGTGCTGCATGTGTCCTAGAATCCTAAGAGTCAGAGAATGGTCTGGGTTGGGAGGGACCCCAAGGATCACAGAGCTCCAACCCCCTGCCACAGGCAGGGACACCAACCTCCAGGCCTGGAGCTACACAAGGTTGCCCAGGGCCCCAGCCAACCTGGCCTGGAACATCCCCAGGGATGGGGCACCCACCCCCTCTCTGGGCAGCCTGTTCCAGCCCCTCACCACTCTCTCTGGGAAGAACTTCCCCCTAATATCTAATCTAAACCTTCCCTCCTTTAGTTTTAATCCTCTGGGTGTCATATACCTGACACTCAGAGGTGCTCAGCTGGGTATTTCCAAAGTTGGAGCTCTGGGGGGATGGAGGAGGAAGTGCATTCAGAAAGTGAAAAGCACCACAATGCCAAGAAATCCAAAGTGGGAGTAATCTCTTGGTGCTGTCCTCTCTCTGATGACATCTGCTGATTCCTGGAGTGTTTTGCTGTTGACTCCTCTGGCACTTGCTGTTTGGAATGAACCCCATCATTAAAGCTGTGCTCACAGGTTGCCTGGGATGGAGGGAACTTTCTCCACAGCAGCATCTGCAGTGCCACGTTTTGCATTTGTGGCTAAATCAGCGCTGGTAACACACCAGTGTTGTGGCTGTGAGGGAACAGTGCTCACACAGCCTCAAAACTTGCTTTCCCTTCCTTCCCAGCTGGGGTGGGTGAGACAAACCTGGGACAGCTGACTCCAGTCTGCTGCAGGGATCTTCTGTTGAGCTGCTCAGCAGTAAAACCTGGTAAAGAAGAAGAAAATAGTTAGGGGTGTTGGCTTCTGAGGTGGTTGCTGCTCTAACACTGGCTGGGCATGGGTCTGCAGGTGTTTGTGGGTTTTTTTCCTTCTTCCCATCACCTATAAAAATGTCTTTATCTTGGCCTGTGAGGTTTTTTGCTTTTATTCTTTGTCCTCTCTCACCTTTCCTGCTGGGGTGCTTGGCTGCTGGCCATGCACTATGTGATGAGAAAGTATAGCTCATGTGAGAGATTTATCAAGTGATTTCATCCCTCAAACACTGGAGATTTTTGATCTTCATGTTTGGATGTACCTGAAACTGGTAATTCTGGTTTTGGTATGAAAAAAGAAAACATTGATTTATTGTTTTTTAAGCAAACAAAAAAGAAGCTTTATCTTCTTCATCATTTCCCATCTCAGCCTGGTTTTTGTGACATCTCCATACACTAAGCAGAAAGACTAGGGAAAGTCTTTCGTTTGTGAGCAGGGAAAGAATTTACATTTAAATTCAGTGTTGCATGTTAAAGGGATCAGTCAGAGAGTTTATGGTCCTCTCTTCAGAAGGTGTAACCACTGAGTGTGGGATGCTGACATTTGAAAGGGTGTCACATACCAGCATCTTGCAGTATCTTCCCCAGGAGACCTATTTTTTTGCTTCCTCTTGCTCCAGGAACAGCTACAGAACTGGATTCGGGGCAATGTCAGTGCCTGTCCCCACTCTGTCTTCATTTTTGATGAGATGGACAAAATGCACCCTGGCCTCATGGATGCCATCAAGCCTTTCTTAGACTATTACGAGCAGATTGATGGGGTGTCCTACAGAAAAGCCATCTTCATCTTCCTCAGGTTTGTAGCAGTGATTTCAGTCCTTTTGAGGTACTGAGGTAAATATGTGTTTATGATGATGAGGATATTCCTATGGGACCTCATCCAAGGAACAAAGAAAACTGCTCTGGAGTAGAGACCCTCCCTAAAGACAGAGGGGAGCACTACAGGCTGGCCTGTGGCTGTAGTTGAGCAGCTCTGACATCATGCAGCAGACCACTGCAGTGTGCTGAGCTCACAAGCCTGGCTCAAAGCACAGCTCATAAAAGAGTTTGCTTTCTGGGGGAGTTCTCTGGTATGGGTGCACCCTGTACTGCTGTCGTGGTTTTACCCTGGCTGAGAGCCGAGATCCACACAGCTGCCTGAACTTTAAAGGAAAAGAGGAGGGGGAGAAGTGTGGGAGGGTGAGGGAAGGGAAGGGAAAAGGAAAGGGAAAATAACAAGCTAAAACCAAGAAGCAAAAAGCCTGTGGGTTGGGATAAGGATAGTTTACTAGAATAGCAGAAAGATAAAATATAACAATGCTGACAGGACTTTAGAGCAGAAAATCTATGAAAGTGTTGATACACAATGCAATGTCTCACTGAACCCACAGCTCAGGCTGTGCCACCCAGAGCCGTTCCAGAACCTGACTGTCCCCCAAAAACCGTGTGTCCTGGAGCCGCCCCCTCGTCCTCTCATCAGCCCCCTTTGTACTGAGCAGGACGTCATTGGCATGGAAGAGTCTCCTTGGCCAGTTTGGGTCACCTGTCCTGGCTTTGTCCCCTCCTTTCTCATTAACAGAGAAATACAAAGCGCTGAGAAAGTCCTTGACTGCTTGACCACAACTAAAAACATCAGGGTGTTATCAGCACTGCTTCCATTTTAACACCCAAACACAGCATTCCAGCTGCTGCTACAAAAGAAGTTAACTCCATCCTGACCAAAACCAGGACACCTGCGTCTGCACAGCAGCCAGTTTGATGCTGTGTTTTGGATTGGCAACTGAAAGAGTGCTGATGATGCTCCCATGTTTTGGCTGTAGTTTGCAAAGACTCACGGCCTTTTCTTTCTCCTGTGCTGATCCCAGCAAGCAGGCTGAGGTGTGCAAGAGGATGGGAGGGGACACAATTGGGACAGCTGACCCAAACTGGCTGGAGGCATATTCAATACCATGTCATGTCTGGGGGTAGAGAACTGGGGTAGAGAATGAAAAGGGGGAGGTGGTCATCTTCCAAGGTGATGGCTCTTTGGAGGCTGCCTGGGCATTAGCCTTCCTTGGGTTTTTTTCCTCCTCTTTACATCACATATTAAACTTAGTCTTGACCCACAAGTCTTCTTCTTTTTGTTCTTCCCCTTGAGGCAGTAGGGAGTAAGCAAGTGGCTGTGTAGGTGCCTGGCTGATGGCCAGAGCCAACCCACCACACACCGATGGCTATTTAAAGAACTGAAGGCTTTCCCTAAATTTTGGCTTATGAGTTTCTGTTTTGGTGATTCATTTGACATCAAGAACATTAGTGATATGTGTAACTGGCTAAAAAAAGAAATTCTGGTTCAGCTGTGTCTGTATTCACCACTGTTTCTTCTTTTACAAACAGCAATGCAGGTGGTGACTTAATTAATAAAGCAGCACTTGACTTCTGGACAAGTGGAAGGCACCGGGAAGAGATTCAGCTGAAAGACCTGGAGCCCACGCTATCTATAGGGATCTTCAATAACAAGAATAGTAAGTAATTTATGGGAAATTCCTTTGAATTCCTAAGACAGAGTTCATCTTGACCCTGCCCTGATTTTTTTTTTTCCCCTCCTTACCCCAACTCCTCCAGGTGGGCTGTGGCACAGCAGCCTCATCGAGAGGAACCTCATCGACTACTTCGTCCCCTTCCTGCCCCTGGAGCACAGGCACGTGAAGATGTGTGTCAGGGCTGAAATGAGAGCCCGCGGCTACGACGTCAACGAGAAGGTGGTTCAAGCAGTGGCTGATGAGATGACATTCTTCCCCAAAGAGCAGAAAATCTACTCTGATAAAGGCTGCAAGACTGTACAGGCCAAGCTGGATATTCATGAAGACCTTACCATAAGAGATATGAAAGCCAAGGGTTGATTCCCCTCCAGGTCTCCAAAGCACGTTCAGAACTTTTGGGAATCTGTGTATTTGCACTTAAGCTTTTTTACTGTTGCAGGGAGTTTGGTGAAAATGCTGGAGTGACCTGTGTGGCTTTTTATTTTTTATTTTATTTTTAACTTAACATACCAGTGTTCTTCTCTGAGCTGGATGGTGCCTACATTTTTCTTTCAACCTGTAGAGAATCTGAGTGTGACACACATATAGCACTGGATACTGCCTCTGCTGCTTTACTCTTTCAAGTGCTGGCATTACTGGGTATTTAATTCCTCTTTCCACAAAAACTAGACTAGAACAAAGGAGAACAGAGGAATTCTTCAGGCAGTCATATGCCTTTCCTTGTATGTGGCCTCACTGGTGGGTGAGTGAAATGATGTGCAGGACTATGGTGGTGTCTTGCAGGGGTGAATACCTTGATGTGCTGCAGGAAGAAGATGGTACAGTGGCTTCCTGTTGTTCACAGCTGTTTGATGCTGTTGTGGCTTCTACAGATGAGTCTCACGTATTCAGGCACCAAAGGGCATGGTTATACTTTGAGCTGTGGCATCATAGCACATCTGCCATGAAAATATGGGAAGGCAGGGTAAGCTCAGGGAAATCTGTTGCTGAATAGTAGAGAAAAGGTGTAGGGGTGTGGGAGGAGTAACTGTTTGCCCCTGTGTTGCTTTGGAGCAAAAAAAATTGTAAAAGAAACTTACATTGATTGTGTGGCAACTCCAGGGTGTTTGTCTTCCTAAGCAGAGGGATCTAAGAGATCTGTTAAAATACACTAGGTGAGACTTCCTAATCAGAAAAATATCTCATGAGGATTTGACTGTTAGAGCTTGGCAGGTTAATCTGCATCTGGGCTCTTGGACCTTAAGTCTGGGACATCTTCAGTAGTCCCTCCCAGCTGCAATGAGTAGCCTAGGACTGGGTACTGCTGCTTTCACCCTGCTTGGAAGACGCTTTGATGGTAGAATTTATTTTTAATGATGTATTTTTATACTGAAGTGTAAGAAAGAGCAATACAAAGCTCTTCTTAGAGACCCACAGAGAAGAGAGTATGGGAAATGGGAGCAAATCAACAATCCCATACCTCATTAAGTATGTTTTATAGTAGCTTTTTTAAAGAATGTCTATGTTGGAGGGTGAGTGATGGGTTGGGAAACTGGGAAAGACGATTCAACCTTCACCCAGTTGGTAAAGCTGGGGCTTACAGTGCTGTTGCAAGCTTTAACTCTTTCATCATCCATCACTTGCGGCTTAACTAGTGCAGTGCAAGACAGAAGTGCCTATCACTTGGTTAGTGTAGTGTGGTTTTTAAATGGGTACAGGGAATTGCAGCATTTACCCTCCCAACTTGTACTTAAACTTTCATGTTCAAATACAAATGATGTAAAATTTAAAAGTGGTCTCAACACTATCAAGTTAATTCAAATTACAACAGGGAGTTTAGCATGGATGTTAAGCTCCAAACAAAAAGTGTCAATTGCCTTTTACAACCCCACCTGGAATTTGCCAAACGTTGGCAAACTCTTCATGCTGATGCAATCTCCAGAGCCAAACGCCAGCTAGCTGTTAACCTTGGGACATTGGACTGTCACTTCTCATGTATAATGTCTTGCCTGTTAACTTACTCCTAGGTGTAAATGCTGCATCCAGTTTCAGTTACTCTGAATGCAAAATACTTCTGCAATTTCAAAACACTAAATAGTACTATTGTACTGCAGTTGGAATAAACCTGAAGTCACTTTTCTCTCTTGATTGAGTAATTTTCAGCAATGGGATTTTCAGCAGTAGGAGAGTGCTGGGTTATGCAGTTTCCAGCTGGCTGCACTGCAGCTTTCTCTAGAGCCTCCTTTATTCTTAGAAACAGAAAATCAGATTAAATAGCCTGTTGATATTAAAATATGTTGAGTCACCCAACAGCACAGCAAGGCATTCAGAAGTTAAACACAGCTCAGGAGAAACACACTTGTGAAAAAGCCTTAAAAGTCTCTGTCTGCTCTACTTCATAGTTACTAACACATCTCCTACCATACTGCCAGGACCTGCAGGTAGCCTCAGGTAGCTTGTGTACTATTGTTCCTCTCTGTGCTGTGTCTGGAGAGCTGTCATTCAAGGTGGCTCTTCACAGTGAGCCAGCAAAGGCTTTCATTGTATCTCTGTGGGCAGGAGCATCTGCTGCCTCTAGCACTGAAAAAAAGCCAGTGAGTAAATAAGCACTGAATTCAATCAAGGTACAGCTGCTGGTGCCAACTCACCCCTCACTGAACAGTCAAGTTGTTTATGCTGTTGGGAACAATCTGCTGTAACAATACACAAGGAAGCTCCTTAAGGAGGGTCTAGGGAAGCCTAAGCTGTCTCCTTCAGCAGGACTTTGCACTGTGTGTGGCTCTGCACACACAATTGCTCTTGCTATTTAACCCAAGGCCCCAGGCAGATGCATCTCCAGGGCCAGGCTGCCTCTCTCTAACATTGTTGTGTTTTACAGCATGAGATTTTGGAACATTTCCTGCTGGAGACTCTTGAATGAAAGTAAACATTGCTTGTTTTGGACTTTGGTAAGAAAGCAACATTCAGTCTGGGCACCTGCTCAGCTCCTCTCACCTGGCTCGTGGACTTGTTTCTCTAGGGATCAGACCTTTCCCCCTGTTCTGATGTTGTCTGGTCCAGTTTCAAGTGGCCTATTAAAAAATGGCCAAAGGGACCCAGTCACAGCAAGAAAGACAAAGCAAAGACCTCCACTTTGAAACCATACAGTCTGAAGGAGAGGAATCATGACAGGATCAAAGCTGGGAGCGAGTTCAGACACCCAGGTTCCTGTTACCCAGATGCAGGAGATGCTCCCAGCCAGCTCTGCTGTTTTAAGGAGGGAAGAGAGATTAAACAGAGGCACTCTCTGCCCTCCAAACATCATTTCCACGCCCTCTAGAGGAAGCTTCCATCTATCTCAAGCCATTTAGGGCTACAATATAATTAAATACTTGGTACCAACATATGCCAAATGCTTGTGCCTATGCTGTGATGGCACTTGAAACAGAACTAGAGTGTGGTTAATGCTGGAACTGCCACAGTGCTGCTTGGTTGAACTGTGTCTTTTCATGAGTAGGTAAAGTTTATTGTATTCACAAGGCGCTTTTTTTTCCCATTAGCCAATCATTTGCTGTTTTCACAGGAGGTCAAAGAAACAGATTAAATACCCAAGTTCAAAGCACTCTTTTGCTGACAAATATGAGGACTGATAATTTGCATATTACACAACCTCAGAGCAGAACTGAAGTTTTACTGACCCTTTAGTTTCCTCTTGCAGAGGAAACCTCCAGGATGCTGCTGCTGAAAACACAGGTGGCTTCAGTCAGAGCCCAGAGGGTGTTCAGTCTGTGCAACCACAGTGGGAGGAGACAAAAAGCAGGGGTTTGGGAAGTTCATCTTTATACTTGCCAGCACACATACATCTAGAAAGCCTGCCTCTACAGAAGCCACACCAGTGTCATTAGCACCGATGGTGTGGAAGGGCAGTTTCCACTCCAGGCTTTGTTTCCCTTTCACCAGTTAGCAGTCCCATCTCCTCTCCACATCTATTTGCCTCTTCCTCCACAAGTAGTAAGTTTGTGCAGTATTAACATCAAATCACTATGCAAAGAACACCAGAAGGGAGCTAAGAGATACATTTCTGATGAGAAGAGTTTATTTTCAATAGAAACTGGAGTGAAAAAAAGCCTCTGCAGTGCTCCTTCAGAAACAAACCTGACACTCTTTGCAGTGACTTCAGCTGACATGTTTCACCTTTTATTTCAAATGCTTTTGGCTCTGTCTCCATCCCTCCCTTCTGAGAACAGGATAAAAAGAAAATCTCCCAGCTGGCCCCTGAATTCCACATGTAGGTGAAGACAAAAAAAACTCTTTTCCATTTCCTTGGTGTAAAATGTAACCTGTGTTTCCCACTAATTTACATTTTTTCCATGAAGCTGACTCTGTCAGAAACCAGGCTTTCCTCCTTCCCCAGAAGGGGACTCCCAGGAGAGCACACAGTGGGCATCTTTAGAGATCAAAAATAACCCAAAACAGGAACCAACACTGAAGTGGTAGTCAAGGATTTTAACCCTTTTCCTGTGATATTACATCTGCCCTTTGAACACCATTCGCATCAAAGACTCTCATGTTCTTGGTTTGACACACAGGAGGCCAATTCATACCATTGTTTTGAGACCAACAACAGTACCACACAATTATTTCTTTTTTTAATTACAGAGTCCCCTCCTTACCTTTAATTGAACCAAGCTTTTAAAGGAAAAAAGAGATACATATCCTACTTTTAATGCAGCTAGAGGAATATTCCCACATAAACCAACTGAAGGCTTTCAGAGACACAGGAATGTTGATTAAAATTCTCAATATTCTCTAGAGATTATCCACATCAAACCAAAATCCAATTAAAATTAGGTCATAGTCCCACTCCTACACATGCCAACAGTCTGCCAAACAGTCCTGATGCTCAACACATGATCTGAGAGGAATCTTCAGCACTGTCAGACACAGACCCCCACATTCCCCACGCAGTTCGTTCTTACCTTGGCAACACAAGGCTGAAGTACTTGAGAGCTGTGCCTAGGGACACAATAAAAATGCAGAGGCCACTGCCACTTATTTACACACCAGGTAAAAAAAAAACATGTTCCTTTCCTTTAAAAGTGCTTAAAAATGAAATGTCCCGGGTTCTCCACTTGGTAATTAAGTTAAATCTGCTTCTTTGCAGGCTGTAGCAACAAAGCATTAGAAGTCATAGTAGTAATCCAGCTTTGCATCCACAGTTTTACATCCTTTATCTGAATAAATTCTCTCCTCTCTGGGGAAGTAGGTCATTTCATCAGCTATTCTGGTTAAAATGTCTTCATCCACAGCGTAGCCACGTGATTGGATCTCAACCCTGGCACACATCTTCACGTGTCTGTATTCCAGAGGCAGAAAGGGAACAAAGTAGTCAATGAGGTTTCGATCGATCAGGGTGCTGTGCCAAAATCCACCTACAAAGGGAAAGAGAAGGGGGTTAACTACAAAGGGAAAGACAAGGGGGGTTTATCTCCCCTAGTTAAACACTACCATGGGTTGAATGGAAATGGGAGGCGTACCATAGCATGCTAGTAAGAATTCACCTGTGGGTTTGGGGCTTTTAAAACCATCCAGGGTTTTGATGGACAATTAGATCCACATACAAGCCCCTTCTCAGGATACTTTGTGCACAGTTTTGGGCAGACACATAGATGTGGTCCACTGGAGTGCAACGAATGAATCCTGACTGAATGCACTTACACCTTGCTCCCCAAGTGCCAGTCTCATACCTTCCCCTCTCTCACCTAAAGAACAGATTTTCTGTCTCCTATCAGCTCTCCCAAACCAGCTTGTCTTGCTCAGTTTTTTCAGAGATTGCTTCTAACCTTTCAGAAAAACACACTAAGTTTGCTTCCACTGCTACTGTCAGACCATAATTATGTTAAAAACCCCCTTTTCCTGTGCAAGGAAACCTAGGAAGCACTGGACTGCCCACAGCACAGCCAGCATGTCTGAAACAGGCTGCACAGGGAGAGGGTTGAGTCACGAGCCCCAGATGTATTTAAAAGATGGGTAGATGAGGTGCTGAGGGATATGGGTTAGTAGAGGACAGGTACAGTTGGACTCAATGATCTCAAAGGTCTTTTCCAACCTGGTGATTCTGTGAAACAGCTCCTAAGTAACTGTCTGAAGGCTTTTACCAGACTGAGCAAGACAGGCTGAGTGGATCTGGGGCCAAGGAAGTGGCTTTTTTATTGGTTAAAGATTTTTCAGCTGCTGCCAGGATTTCTCTTTGCCTTTAGCCCATTACTATGTCAATAAATGCTCAGTGTAGACTTCCCCCAACATACACAATTCAATGGACAGCAAACATGTTGATAGTCAAGGTGCACACAGAGCTCCTTAATCTGCATCTAAAGAGGCATTTTATACACTCTAAAACTGCATTTTGACTCCTTGCTAGCCAAAAACTGAAGGCTACATCAAGTGGAAACCATAGCCATGAAAACAGCTAAACAGAACAGAACAGAATCACAAGGTTGGAAGAGACCTTTGAAGATCACCAAGTCCAACCATTCCCATCCTATGCTAAACCATATCCCCAAGTACCTCATCAACCCTTTTTTTGAACACATCCAGGGATGATGACTCAACCACCTCCCTGGGCAGCCTGTTCCAGGCCCTGACAACTCTTTCAGTAAAAAATATTTTTAAATTTAAACAAAGCCCATCCCTTTTGTGGAACTTTTACCTCCTCAAAAAGCAATCCCAGCTTTACTCACTGTTTTTGTTATTGAAGACAGACACAGACAGTGCATTCTGTATATCTGTGAGCTGTATGTCTTCCCTTGTCCTCCCATTCCTCCAGAAATCCAGTGCCAGCTCTGTTATCTTTTCAGCTCCTGCATTGCTACATAAAGAGAAAGCAAAATTGTGGCTGCAAGTAGTTTTAAAAGGCATCAATGTTCAGAACAGCAAACCCCAGAAGCCACTTCTTACCTGAGGAATATGAAGATGGCTTGTCTGTAAGACACCCCATCCAGAAACTCATAGTAGTCCAGGAATGGCTTGATGGAGTCAATGAGTCCTGCATGCATCTTATCCATTTCATCAAATATGAAGAGTGATCTGGGACAGATGCTCACATTTCCCCGAATCCACGACTGCAACTGGTCCTGAGGTGCAGAAAAATATGAGCTGCTGAAAGCATTTTATGTTGAAAAGACAGAAAAGAGCACTTCTGCTTATTGACCTTTGTCCTGAGCTGTTTCAATTGTGTCACTGTAACATCTTTGGCTTCTTGACTAAAACACTGCTAAAAGCAGTAAATAAATCTTTGCACAAATCTCTTGCTGGTTCTGAAAAAAATAGGAGGGATGGGATGAGCAGGAAAACTCTTTGTGAGGGAGATAGTCCTGTAAACACAGCAAAAATGAAAGTGAGCAGCAGGACAAAGGATGGGCACCACCAAGGAACTGCAACACAAAGCAAAGCCCTGACAGGTAAGATGATTACTGTCAGCAGCACTTTGGTCTAAGCATCCTTAAGTGTCAAAATTATAAGCAATATTAAATTTGCTACTTGAACAGCACCAGTGAGACGGTGCTGCAGTCACTGGCAGAAGCAGAATTCAGTTCTCAGCCCTGTGGTTTAATGGTTCTGAAGTTAAACGATTACAAGTCCTTCTCAGGATGATGGTTTATTGTATTTAAAGATCCACTTCAAGGTTGCATTTTTCCTTTCACTTAAGTGTTACATTTAAGATCAATAATGATGTAAGCAGGAGAGGAAAAAAAAGGGTTGAATAAGTAGTAACAGTTCTGATCACATACAATGATTCATCCTTTTTTGATATTTGTTTGCTCAGTCCCTGAACTGCAGAGGCAGCAAGGGAAACTGGCATCAGATGTACTGTGAAAAAGCAAAAGTTCCTCCTGCTGCCTTTGGGAGCAAGTTTCCCAAGTGTAATCACCGTGAGACAAAAGCAGAAAAGGATCCATTTTATTTTAAAAACAGTTCAGCTGCAAGAAGAGGGAAGTAAGCTGTAGAAGAGAGAACAGTTATTTCCTCCATTTAGAAGTTGGACCATCCCACTCCCACTTTTAACACGTACAAACTGAATATAAACATACAGTAATACACAAGACAGCTGTACTCACTGAAATGCTGCCGTTAACAAAATTAATTAGAACAAAAATACTCCAGAAAATATGCATCCAAGCTACTGCCCCACGTGTCATCCACCTGACACCAAACTGCTAGAACAATTCTAAATACATTTTATCTTTCAGACAATGGGTATTTTGTGATTTTATGTTACAGCTGGGAAACAGGTGCATAGAAAAGCTAAATAACCTGCTCAGTGTGCAAATACACCCATGCTTCAGAGAGAAAGCTTCAGCTTGTCATGGTACCTGCCACACCTGGAGGTCACCAGGTGGTTCCCCAGAGTCATGGACTGTTGTTTCGTGCTGTGCCTGCCTGCCAGTGTATCACCTAACCATGGAAACCTGCTGAATCACACTAATCTTTAGAGCAGGTGACATCCTTCAGTGTAAACCAAACATTAACCATATCGTTCTTCCCTGAAGAGAAGCTCAGAAACCACGCAAAACCTCTTTATATTCAAGGGAAAACCTGGCTACAGGGATGTTAAGATCTACCCAGTTCTATAAAGACTCCAAAACCAGCACAGACTACGTTTTACTGCATAGAAGAACCTGCAGGCTTCTAGTACCACTCGTGCCATGACATTTCTAAATCAACAGAGCAGTCGCTGCAGCAGAGCTGTGCCCCAGCACCACGGGACGCTCTTACCTTGTAGAGACTGATGCTGTCAGCGTGAGGGAAGTGTAAAGTGGCCACGAACTGATGGACGTATTTACTCTGCAGACCCCTCTTATAAATGCTTTCGGCCACTATCTTACTGACAAAGTTTTTCCCCGTCCCAGTCCACCCGTGCAAGGAGAGGGCGAGCGGCTTCTTGGCGTTGCTGTTGTTCAGGAAGCCCCTCACCGCCTTGACAACCACCTTGTTCACCAGGTGCTGCCCGAACAGCTTCCTCTCCAGATTCTCCTGCAGAGCTGGATGGAGAGAACACACCGTCAACAACGCGGAGGGAGACGGCCACCGGGTCCCGCCCGCCTTCCAGGAGGGTCCAGCAGCCACCCTGAGGCGCTGGCTGCCGGGCTGGGGGCAAAGGGCCGGCCGCGCTGGAGCTGCGCCCTGCGGGAAGGCCCTGCCCGGCGCCGGGTGCCTCTGCCCTCCCCCAGCGCCGTCCCGCCAGCCCCGCAACGCGCCTCCCCCTCATCCCCGACCCCCCCCCGCAGCCCCTCAGCCCGCACCGGCGGCGGCGCGCCGGTCGTGCCTCTGGAGGCAGCACTCCCTGAAGTAGCAGTACAGCCGCGGGTAGGAGATTAAGCCGGTGAGGGCCGAGGCGGCGGCGCCCGCGATCGCCAGCCCCAGGCTGATGGGCTCCACGGCGCTCGCGGGCCTGAGGAGGGGCGGCAGCAGCGCCAGCCCCAGGGCCGCCCGCAGCGCGCCCCACCACAGCTTCATGGCCCGCCCGGCCCCGCGGCTTGGCCGCCGCTTCCGCTCCGTCAGGCCGTTTCCGCCGCCGCCATCTTGGCTGCGGGCAGAGGCGGGGCTGGCGCTGAAGTGGGCTGGCGCTGAGGGCGGCCGCCATATTGGGCGGGAAGCTGAGGGCTGGGAGTAGCTAAACGGCGACCTCGCGCGGCGCGCTTATGCAACATCCACCCCACAGCTGCACTGCTCACACAAACCCCTACGTTCACCTGGCCCAGACTCTTTTCTCCTCCTCTGAAGGGGGAAGAATAAATAGTAAAAAGAATAAAGGAAAACCTGTGCCTGGCCCCCAGCGGCCCCTGGACTTTCCACTCCTCAGTGACAGGACTTGACAGACACAGCCAGGGGAGACCCTGGCCAACCATCGGTGCACATTCCAGAAGGAAAAACACATTCACAATCACTTAAAAACCACTTTTATTACTTTAAAGTTCCAAGTCTTGGCTTCAAGTACCCACATGTCACAGCTCCTGGGGTGACGCAGCTGATGGCAGCTGCACGGCCTCTGGTTTCTCCACCACAGACCCTGTCCCAGGAGCTGAAGGTTAGATTGCACTCCAATTCAACGGTTACAACTTGAAAACAGGCCCTTCGTAGGTGAAGTAAAACGTAGCAAACTGCTACAGAAATAACTCTACTGGGAGAGAAAATAAAAAATATATAAAGCACAACTTACATTACATCTCCCGTGCTGGGCATCTGTTGCTCTTTCTTGTGCTCAGGGCAGATCCAGTGAGGCAATGCCAATGCCACAGTTCCTCACAGGTCACTTCAGAGCCAGGCTGACTAACAGCAGCACTCGGCAAGGCTGCAGGATCTCAGCTTTACCCACTCTGCACAGGAAAGGCCCTTGTGAACAAAAAGTCTCTTACAAAGTTACATTCAAGCAAGCCAGCTTTAAACCTTCCCTTTTTCTTTTTTTAACAAGGCAAACAGCACTGGTGCTTTTAAAGTATTTTTTACAAAACACATATTATTTTAAGAGGGTAAAAGAATCTGCAAAGGCAAGTTTGTTTCCTCACTAAAAAAAATGCCAACCATGAAAGCTCATGTTCTTATAAAAGAGGTTTTATAAATGAAAATAAATAATATACAAGATTTTACTGACCAAAGAGTTCTCAATGACCTGCAAACTGATTCACAAGATCACAAGAAAAGCTTTGTAGGTAACACCAGCGCGTCAAGGTAATGACTCTCCCCAAATCCATTTAAGATCAAATCTTTTATTAGTGGAAAATAAGAACAAATGCAAAGACTTCTGTCCATGTTCATCAGTATCGCCTATTCATCTTCTTGAATTTCTCATAGTGATAATCATCTGTTGCTTTTTCATTGAGTGGACGTTTGCGATTTGGAGGAGACCCTTCAAAAGAAAGAGAACAAAGTATTATTTCCTGTCCTTTCATCTCTCTGAGTTTCTCAGTGATAATAATCTGTGGCTTTTTCACTGGCTGGACGTTTGTGATTTGGAGGAGATCGTTCAAAAGAAAGAGAACAAAGTATTATTTCCTGTCTTGTCACTGGAGACATTTCCTTAACTCCACCACTTTACCTTACACAGCCCCTTGCTGTGTGAAAGGCTATTGCTTAAGCTGTCAATGCTCCCCAACCTTGCACCCTTCGCTATTCCAGCTTTCATCAAGCCCTTGTCAGACGGCTTTCCCAACATGTTGCAGTTGTGACCTGTAGTAGTCCACCCTTGGGCATCTCTAAAGACATTCTCCATTCAGAGGGCTTCACGTGTGACCTAGCAGGGGTTCATCACGTCCAACAGCCTCTCTTGGACACAGATTGTGCCATTTCTCCACATAAGAGCTGGAGAATTTCTCTGGGCAAGACCCCTGAAGGATTTTGATGCCTCGGAGGACTACATTTTGTAGGGGCTTTCACGAAACAGCTCACACGATTACAGCCATATTCTACTAAAATCCCAAACAAACACACTCTTAAAATACACAAATTAATTGTCTCATGCTACACCTACATCAACCTATTCAGCATTATTACATTTCACTGAATCAATGTCAATGTCTCTCCTCCAGACTTTACAGACAAGGAACTTACGCTCAGGCTCTGGCCTCTCTGTATCCCCCACTCTCAGTGGACGGGGCTTTGGCTCTTCCTTGTTCCTTCGCACTGGTGCATTTAGCTCCTCATGGTAAACTGAAGAAGGAAAACATCAGGTAAGGAACATTATCTGGAGCAGCGTTATTCCAATGCACAGATTCCTGTGGGATTTGTTACAACTGATCTTTAGCAGGAACAGCAGAACCTCAGAAACAGCATTCTCCCCATCGCTTTCTGTGGATGATCAATACACACAAGATGGGATACAGCAATTTCACCAGTATTATTTCATCAGAAGTGGCCCAAAGTCTCATTTCCTTCAGAACACACCAATCTGATGCCAGATCACCCCTGTAAGCACAGTCATACACAGCAGAAGGCTGCCTTTCCTCCAGATGGCTGCAGCGTGAGAGACTCTCCCGGAAATTAACTCCCCTCTCCTGTCTAGTAAGGTCTATGTTTGCTTGACCACCTGCCTGCTTTGGCAGCCTACAAAATGAATGCTCTCAATTATAAACCATCATTTAGAATCACAGACAAGGCAGACATTTCCAGCACACGCTCAAGACACAACTGAAAGCAAAAAAAAATGGTGAAATTTATGAGGCAGTGTCAGCTGGGAGTTCAAGAGCAGAAAGTCAAGCTGCAAGTAATACGTCCTTCCCTTGCTGACGGGTAGAAAAAACCCAGACCAAGCCAGATCACTGAATCACAGAATCACAGGGGTTGGAAGGGACCTCAAGAAAGCATCGGGTCCAACCCCCCTGCCAAAGCAGCTCCCCAGCTCATATTGCACAGGTTGGCATCCAGATGGGTCCTGAATCTCTCCAGAGATGGAGACTCCACACCCCCTAGGCAGCCTGTCCCAGGGCTCCCTCACCCTCACTGGGGAAAAATTCTTCCCCAGTGGAACTTCCTGTGCTGCAACTTGCAGCCATTGCCCCTTGTCCTGTCCCCACAGACACTGAAAAGGGGCTGCCCATTTCCCTCTGCATCCCACGCTTAAGATATTTATAAACGTTAATAAGGTCCCCCCTTAGTCTTCTTTTCTCCAGGCTGAACAGCCCCAGCTCACTCAGCCTTTCCTCACAGGGGAGATGCTCCAGATCATCTTTGTAGCCCTTCTCTGGACTCTCTCCAGGAGATCCCTGTCTTTTTTATATCAGGGAGCCCAGAATTGGACACAACACTCCAGGTGGGGCCTGACCAGGCCAGAAATGTGGCCTGGACTAGCATCCCAGCAAAACAAATCATATAACTGCTTGTGCTGATACATGAACTAATTCTTCCTGCATCAGATTCTTTCCAGACCGCTTTTCTTCAGCTGACAGGGTCACACCTCACCCAGGGGAGTTGTGCAAGACTTACATCTGTTGTGCTGGACGTAGTTAACAGCCATGTTTGTGGGAACAAATGATGTTTCGCTGTCTTTCTTCTTGTTCTGCTGCTCTGCCAGCAGCTTGGCCTTGGCCTCTTCAGTTGAGATGATGTTTTTTATTTTTGCACTGGAAGAAAAACAAATGCTCATTCGTATTTAGAAAGGGTAGTAGGCATGGAAGTGCTAAGTGGAGGGATTTTGGGGATAGTAATAGTGCTGCTATGTTATTTGAGGTGCTTTTTGAGAGAGGAGGCATTGATCCAGAAACAGACACTCTGGTTCAAAGGGAAAAGGGAAGCTCACATCTCTAGTGCATTCCCTTTCCGTGCAGGGCATGAACTGATCCTCCAGAAAGCTGCTAGAGTCAAATCACAAAAATTAAGAGCCTTTTCCAGAAGTCATGCAGTGGAGCTGCACTAGGTATCATACTAATCCAGGACAAGGCTCAATCCCATCACAGAGCCAAGCCAGGGCCATGTAATCCAGCCATTCTGCTGCTCTGCCCTCAAGAGTTGCTCACCCTGGCAACCAGGGCCACAACCAACCTATCTGTGAACAACATACTCGATTCCCAGGTCCACTTCAGGAATACCGCTCAGCATCTGGTTGGACAGCATCTCCTCAGTCTTCTTGGCAGAGGAGACACGGATGTTCTCTGGCAGCTCATACAGAGAGTCCTCAGCATTCTTCAGCTTCACCTTCTGCTCCTCATTCTCCACAATTCCCTTTCTCTTCTTCAGCTCAGTCTCAATGTACTTCATCCTAAACAGCGACACGTGAGGGGCACAAGGCATTTAATTCCATTTTCTGTACTCTGCATTGCTGTCCCAATAGCTAGGAGAGAGGAATGAATAACCTCTCCAGAACAACCCAGCTAACACCAACTGCAAGAAACAACTGCCCAAGAAATGATCAGATCCTCCAAGCTCTCACAACCAGCAGAGAAGGCTCCCACTGGTATTTAATGCTGAGCTAGATGCCTGGCATCTCCCATGTTCGCTCATGAAAAAAGCCTTCAGGCAGCCAGAAGGTGAAAGGGCAAGCAAAACGCTTCAGTGGGAACTGGGAAGATGTTCTGGGACTACTCAGGAAAAAAAGGACACCCAGCCCCAAATTCAACATCACAGCCACGAGGCAGCACAACTTACATGTCAGCATCTTCATCCCGCCTGTTGGTTTCGGCTGAGAAGGAAGTTCCCAAGTTTAGATCTTCCTCTTCATTAATCCTAAACAGAAAGCGTGGTGTTTAGGTTTGGGTTTGGATTTTTTGAAGTAATTTGCCAGGTGAGAGGAGCAGTAGCTAGCCAGACTGTGTTATATTAAACTCTTGAAACAACTCGACATCTGGTTATTTCATTACTAGCTGGCATTCAGTACTAGTCTAGGGAGAGACCTAGTCCAGCTCAGACACACCCACCTGTCCTTGCCTCTTTCTTTCAGCTTCTTCATGTCCACCATTCCCCCAGTTTTCATCTGGAACGGGTCATCCTGTAAAATAAGAACTCATGAGAACCCCTCAGGCTTCCCTCTAGTTTAACACTAGTCATTGAAACCTGGATACAACCACAGGGAACACTCAAGTACTGAGCTGTGACATCAGTCCTACCCTGGGCCAGACTCTCACAGTGATGGGCTGGACCACACTGATGTTTTCCCATCGTTACATCTCAGCACCGAGGTGATGAAAGCACCTAGCACTTACCACAAGTGTGGCTTCTTCTTGCAACTTCTCTCCCACAAGCAGAGCTACAGCACTAGTCAAGCAGAGGAAGAAAATAACATTCAGTGGAAGGAGACACATTACCAGCAACACTGCATTTCTTTCTCCTTCTCTAAATCAAGCAGATGGGTCCCACACGCCGTATTTAAGACTAAAATGCCAATCTTATCCACATGGATAGAGCAACTGTGACTGTTTTGGGGAGATGAGGAGTTAAGGCAGATTTTAGCACCTTACAGCGATCACCAAAAACAAGGAACAAAGTTCACTGCTGGTGCATGTCTGAACTAGAGAGAGAAATCAGGCTGGAGGTGGTGTGAAAGTGTCCTATTTAAATCACGTGTGCGGCATGAAAGTGACTCGGTGAGAAAACATTTCATGTTAAACCCCCATCTTAATCCTTGTCTTCACGGCTGGGACACAGAACAGACTTTGCTGGCTGTAAGCTGACACCAAACTCCCTCTTTTCCACCCTCAGGCTTTAACTCCTCTATGGAGAGCACGGTTTGGGTGCTACTCAACACGTAACTCTTTCTACTAAAGGAGACAAGTGATGAGAGAGGAATTTATGTTGCATGACACCCTCGGACAAACACAGCTTCACACCCTTGGTGCTACAGCCCTTACCTCACCCCATTGGGTCGCCTTCTGAGGCTCTGAACTTCTTTGGCTTCCTCAAGTTTTAGCCTGAAGAAAAAAACCCCAACAGACGACTTAGTTCCTCGTGCTTTGGCTTTGAGTAATTAATTTGATTATCTGCAGGGAACACAGCATCTTCTGGACTGTGCCCTGTGCGGGTCAGCACCCACTTCTCTGGGTAGACCCCAAAACAAACCGGCCCCTCTGTGAGAGCCGCTTTCCAAGAGACAGAAGAGCAATAAATGTTTGGAACCGCCTGCCGCGGCGGTGAGAGGGCCGGAGCCGAGAGGGGCTGTGCCGGTCCGCTGCCCCCAAGCCTCTGTGGGCAGGGGGCTGGCTCCGGAACCGAGCACATCCCGGAGGCGGGGAGCCGGCGGGCCAGAAGCCTCGCAGAACAGCCCTGGCCGGAGCTGCCGGCGGGGTCAGACACCCCGGCGGGGTCAGACACCCCACGGGGCCCGTCCCGCTGCCCCCCCCCCACCCACCCCCGTACCCGGGTGGTGACCCCCCCATGGCGGCGGGTCGGGGCTCCGCTCGGGGCGTTGCGTGCGGCTGCGGCCGGGCCCGGCGGCGTGACGTCACTGCGCGGGGTGTGACGGTGGGACGTGACGCGGCCGAGCCGTAACCGAGTGACGCAACGCTGTAACACCACAGCGGAACGCAACGCCATGACACCGCTGAACTCGTGGAGACCCGGGGGCCCCTTCCCGGCCGCCGCAGGGCCGCTACGCGCCCCTACGCCCCACGACTAGTGGGCCCAGCCGGACTCTCCGCGGCTCCCGACCCACCTGACCTCCTCGGCGACCTGCTCATCCTCCTCCGAGTCCCCGGAGTCCTCCCTCCGCCGGCGGAAGGACTTCTTGGCCGGCATAGCGCCGGCTGACAGCCGCCGCTCTGCTCTCCCCCCCCCCAACCCCGCTCACCACTAACACCGAGCCGGGCGCGTCGCGCGGCGATGACGCCACAACTCCGCGACGAAGCCGGGCAGGATCGCCCCTCCGCCAGTACTGCGGCCGGGCGGGAGCCACGGGGCCCGGCTAAGCGGCGTCTCCTCCGTGGGGAGGCGAAAGAGAGACCCCCCCACACCCCCCTCCGTGCCCTCCCGAGCGTTCCCTGCCGCTAATCCCATCCCTGCGGCCCCCTAATGCGCCCCGGGGCTTCTTTCCGGAGCTGCTTTCCCCCGGCAGCCCCGCGGCGGGGCAGCACGGGCGCGCCGAGCCGAGCCGCTGTTGTTAAGCGCTGGAGCTCCGCAGCGGCGGCGGGGCCGGGCGCGCCCTACGCCCGGCAGGGATGCCGAGGGGAAAGGCGCCTTCGCAAGCGCTTGTCACACGGTCGTGTTTTCAAACCTGCACCCGCCGGGCCGGCGCTAAACCCCGGCGCGGGTGAAACAAGGCCGGGGCTCCCGGCTGAGGAGAACCGGGCATCGCCCCTCCGGGAGCGCATCCCGGAGCTCTGCCCGCTCCGGTGACGCTGGCTCCGGCCGGGGTTTGTGCTTGTGGAGCGCTCGGGAGCGGCCCCTCCGTGGGCAGCGCCACCACCGCCTCCTCCTCTCCTCTCCCCTCCCTCGCTCCCCGCCCCGCCGCGGCCCGGCCCCCGCTCCTCCCCCGGCCTGCGCGGCGCCCGCCGCTCCGCCGCCTCCCCGCGCTGCTCGGGGCGCCGCGGCCCTTCCCCGCGCCGGGCCGCAGGGCGCGGCCTAACCCGCTGGCCCGGCCTGAGGCGGCGGCGCCCCGAGCATCCCGCAGGTGAGAGAGGGGCTGGGGGCGGCGGCGGGGCCGGGGGGCGGTTGGGCCTCGGCCCGGGGCCTGTCACGGCCGCCGTGTTGTGGGGAGGGCGGCCGCGCCGGGAATGATGCAGCAGCAGCCGTGGGGCTCCTGCCCGCTCGCCCCGTGAAGTCCTGAGGTACCCGGGGAGCGGGGGCAGCCCTGCAGCCCCCAGGGCGAGGGCGGCCTTTGCGCCCCCGCGACCCTCGGAGGAGGCGGACCCAGCAGAGCGGCCAGTGCCTCATCCTGTCTGAACCCTATGGCGTCCGGGGCTGTTTATATTCAACTTCACTCATGCTTAGCAGCTGTGTGGCTGTCAGGAGAGCGCTTGTGTTTCCGGGGCCTGCGCTGCTTGAGGGGAGATGTAGCAGGGCAAAGGGGTGGGGGGGGTTTACCCAAAGTGCTTCTTTCTTAAAAGGTAAAAAAAAAATCTCTAGGCGTGCTGTTGTGTTGTGACATCCAGTAATAAATCTGTATTAAACCCTCATCTCCTTTACCTGCTCCACATAAAGTGCCTGGCTTTGCAATACATGATGCAGTGTGAGCGCCGAGCTCAGAGCCAGGAGCACCTGGTTTCTGGTTCCTCCTTGCCAGCAGTTCAGTAAATATTTCTTCAGTACCTGAAGTGTCGCTAAGAACAAGAGATTCTCCTTTATCTTGGGAGCTTATGCAAGATGAGCGAGCAGACCTGGTAGTTGTTTTGCGGATGGAGGGTGCTAAGATTCCTTTTATCCCTGTAAACAGTTACTCCACAGGCTCAATCTATCTGAAATTCCTGACAGCTGGCTCCAGCTTTGGTACAAAACCACACAGCTCTTTCCAAGCAAAATAAACCCCGAGAAATGTGTTGCTGTAGAAGGCAGAGACACGGGGTTTGGCAGCAAATGAAGCAACTGAAAAAGTAGGTTGCAGTTCCCGTGGAATTGTTCTGACATGTTCTTGTACTGTTCTTCCACAGCTGTGCTTGGGAAAGACAGGCTGAAGGACTTGTTTTAAGGTAACTTTTGTTCCCATCATACAGGATACATTTTGACAAGCGCTGTTAAGTTTTCTGGCAGTGTTTTTATTAAATGCCTAGTTTCCTCAGCAGTATGTGAGAGCTGTGTGTGCCAGCTAAAGCTTTTAGGGCAGAGTCATGGGCAAAGTAAGGATTGAATGCTTCCTTCTGAACAGGCACGACTTGAACCCTTTCTAATGCGTTCAGTCAGGGCTGAGAGGTGAAAATAAGGTTTTCCCTGCTTCCAGAAGGGAAGCCCTAGGTGGGAAGATCAGCACCCCTGTGCTGGGGAGTTTAAAGGCATGGGTTTAATTTTGAATAGAGGGGTGGTCTCATGGAATGTGTTAAAACCATTCACATCCATGAGATTGTACTTGGTGTGCTCTGAGGCTGGTTCCCAGTTAGCTCAGGCTGGTGCAGATGAAGGGGTCTTGGAGTTAATTTGAAAGCAATGTTTTGTTCATTAGGTTTTCTGGGAAAGGGATAAGAAATCCAGGAAGGTGAACTAGCAAACATGGCATGGATAGTTGGGTTTTGGGTTTTTTTAATTGGATCAGCTGCTACATTTGGGAAAAGGGGTCGGTTTTGCTGAAGGGACTCAGAGCCTGAAAGTGTCCCAGTTTTATGCGTTAGCCAGGGACACTGCAGTCTTGTCAGTTGCCTTTAAACTCAACATACACTACATGATAGTCTTCCTGCTTCTCTGTGAAGCAGCACCAAATTGCTCAGTTGTTTGTTAAACATCTCTTCACAGGTTCCTGAGATCCTGGTTACAAGCACTGCTGTGTTTTCTGGCACACAGACAGGATTCTTTCCCCCTCCGGTTTTGCTTTGCTCCTCCAGTTTATTCAGTTCCAGAGAGATGGAAAAACATTGCTAGAAAATTATCCTTGGGGGTTGTCTTCTGCCAAGGCAAGGTGCTAGGCAAGCTTTCAGCTCCCAGGATGTTGCTGATATGGCTTATTTGTTTATCTTTTCCTTAATTATTATTCTACTTTCTCCCCGCTGTCAGTGATTCAGACCAGATAACACTGGGAATTCTTTCAAATGTCCTCAAAATGGGAAAACAACAGAGTAGCAACCACACTGCTGGAGTTGTTTGACCTTAAGTTCATCAGAATTTTCCACTTCTGTTTTGTAATGATGTGGGCTTCTCATATCTGTTTCATTTCCAGCCAATAGTAATATTTTGGCTCCTGATCCGTGTTGTTAATATCCCTCATCTTTTTTTTTCCCCCCCTTTTTAGCAGCCACAAATGAGGTTACCTAAACTATGCTTGAGGAACACAAGCTCTTTTAATCTCCTTTTTCGTAGCTGTGTGTTACTGAGACGTGTCTGAGGTCTTTTACATACCCATGGACCACCATGAAAGTGTTCATTGTGCTCCTGAGCATGCAGCTATGAAATCCTCTGTGCTGGAGGAGCTGGGTGGAACAGCGTTACATGTTGTACAGTCCTTGAGAGTTGTGTGGCTCAGCATTGTTAAAATCTGCCTATAAAATCAGAAATTCCTCAGAGTCTGAAGACTGGTTATCTCTGTTACAGATCATTTTAGTCTCATTCCCTCTTACCCAGCTTCGTTTACAACACTAATTGCATTTCTAATGTTTGATAAAGTAGTATAACTGTCAGATTCAGATCAGCCCAGCATGGGTAGCATGAAGCCCCTATCCACCATGGGCTAAATACTTGTGTCTTGGGCTGCAGCATCCTTTCACTTTTAATCTCTCTCATGCAAACAAGCTAATTAGATGTGTATCTCTTCATGCTGCCTGTGTGTTTGGCAGGAGGAAGTCAGCTCAGATCCCCATGTTTTCCCACCCTACCTGCTGAGCTCGTGCAGAACACCCAGTGTCTAGGATGAAAGTGTAACCTATCAGTCTAGTCAGGAGTATTCATGGTATACAAAACCAGTGAAATTAGGTATGTAAAGCATGTTTGAGTTAATGGGAGTTTCTATTTATTGCTGTAGGACTCTGCAGTGCTCAGGGACGCTGCCTGATCCAGTCTGGGAGGTTAAGGTTGAGAAGGTGGTCACTGTTTAGGCAACAGTAAATCCATCCCCATCCCTGAAAACCACTCAGGAGCTGTGGTGCTGAAGCTGGACTGTGTACTGAGCACCCTCCTGCAATTTCTGGATGCACATTCCTCACTGTACAAATTATTGGCTTCATTTGTGTGTTGTACTGTCTTATCCTAGGAAGATATCCCCCCTCCCAGTGAGCACTGGTGAAAATGGGAGAAACAAGAGACATCTGCCCTCACCTGGATTCCATAGGAGAGGTGACCAGGGATGATCTGCTGCTCAAGTCCAAGGTACAGGGTGTTCTGGTGGTCAGTCTCCCTTTTAGCTATTGTTTGTTTCTTGAAGAAAATGCTGCCTATCTCTGGAGGAGAGGCAGAAACTCTTCTTCCAGTGCTGCTGTACCCTGCACAGGCCCTATAAAGCAAACCTTGACTCATCTGATCTGTTTCTCACTGTTGCTTGATCCTGTTCAGATGTGTTACTTAGCTAAATGCTGCAAAGCTTATATTTAATTGCCAGTGTGATACTAAGAAATGAAACACTGTAAGCTGCAGGTTGGTGAGACCTGTCTTACAGAGGTGTTTCCCACTCCTGAAGGACTAGGGTGCTTAAAAACCAACCAAGCAAACAAACCTTCTTTTATTATGAATATGCAGGGAACTTGCCAGTCTTGTGGAGCTGTGGGACCAAATCTCTGGGCTTGTCTTCAGGTAAAGCTGGCTTGCTGTTTGTGTGCATGATGGGACTTTATATAATTTTTTTTAAAAAAGTATTGCACTGGGGAGGAAAAAAAGGGGGGGTGTGGTTCACAGTGGAACTATCCACTGATTTTTGATGGATTCCAAGGAAAAGACTCCCTGGGTTAAAGACTGACACTGCCAGAACATGCCAAGCTGTGACTGGTCACTCCTCATAGGTGATTGCCTTCTGGTAGTCCCAGTGAATAAAATGCCCAGCCTTGACTGTTGGCTGGGTCCTGCCTCTGCTGGCATCTGGGAAGGGAAGCTGCAAGTGTGAGACCTCAGAAGACGTTGCTCAGGGCAGACAGGCAGAAAGGAGTGAGCAGGGGCTTGCAGAGGGGCAGGGGCAGTTTATTGTTATACTGGAATGCCTAGATGTTTTGAGACTACTCAGATGAGCTGCCTGGTTCTGGGTTTCTCTAGTCAAGTGATCCCAATTTCTTTGGCATCTTACTCTGGGCCCTGAATAAAGAGCAGGTTAGAAAACTGATGAGATAATTCTCAAGTTGTGTCTGCTGCTGGCACTGGAGCTGCAGACTGTTTTGTCTACAAACAGTCTACTTTGATGTGCCCATGGTACTTCTGCTGTTTCCTCTCACTAGATTGGTTGTCCTTACGTTGGTTGTGGGGAGTCCTTCGCTGACCACAGCACGCTGCATGCACAGGTGAGCTTTTCCCTTGCACTTTCCTCATCCTCCTCTCCCCTCAGCCGGTAGTCTGGTGCTTCAGCTTGAGCCAGCTAAATCACAACTCCTTGTTTCACCCTTTAATTTGCAGGCCAAAAAGCACAACCTGACAGTGAACCTGACCACGTTCCGTGTGTGGTGTTACGCCTGTGAGAAGGAGGTGTTCCTGGACCAGCGGCTGGCGGCGCACACACCGGCACCGCCAGTGAAGTTCGCTGAACCGGTGGGTCTGTGTCACAGTGTGGGGGGTTAAACACTTGGCAGGGTCTTTGCTTACCTGTTCCAAAACCAGCTGAGTGGTTTCTGCTATTGTCCTGGCTTTTGTTGTGTCAGAGCTCTTTCCAGGAGAGTGGCTACCTGTAGTCAGAGGATCAGTAGCCTTGCCTTCTAGGATCTCCCAGCAGGAAGACTTCCAGATGACTTGAATATCCATCTTGACTTTACTTTTTAACCATTCCTAGACTCTTCCATGGGGTGTCTGTTTCTGGGGGGAACCAAACCAGCTGTCACATCTTCATTTTCAGTGCATGGCCCATGGAAATTCTATCTGCCAGACCAGAAGTGCATTTACTTGTGACACAGCTGTCTGTTCCTGATCTCTCTCCTACCATGTATACTGGAAGCAGTAATGGTACTGTTTTCACTCCCTCCTTGCCTTAGTGAGAAAAGGAGACAGTGCAACTGTTTTTTCTCTCCCTGGTGTGTTTTTCTTAAAGCCTGGCTCAATTTCTGTGCAAGATATTATCTCTCACAGCTCACCTCTTAAAGCAGGCCTCTCACTGATGCTTCTTTCTCTGTCTCTAATCTAGGATTCTCCATTGCCTGCTCACCCTTTGAAAGCTGTTCCCATTGCAGTGGCTGATGAAGGCGAATCTGAATCAGAGGATGATGATTTGAAGCCAAGAGGTAACTGCATCGAGTTGATGAAAGGGCTGTGAGAGTACCTCTGCAATCTGTAGGACCTGCACTGAGAGGTTCCTAGGAGCAGAGTGTGGAAACTGCCTGGAAAGGGCTGAATTCCCTCTCCTTTGGGGAGGAATGTAGAAAGCACTTTCTGGAAAGTGTTTCATGCCTCTCTTGTTTGTGCTCTAGGCCTTACTGGAATGAAAAATCTTGGGAACTCCTGCTACATGAATGCAGCACTTCAGGCTCTCTCTAACTGGTAGGCAGTAGGGCCTTTAGTAGAGTCTTTACTAGACTTCACTCAGTGTCAAATCTGGTGCTTCTGATCCAAGCCCTTTGTGAGTCTTACAGAGAGAAACTGGCCAAACTAGATGTCAAATAATTGTGTTTGCTCAGGGCAGCAGAAGTTTTACGGTAGGAAACTGAGCAAACAGCCAGCTTGTGGCTACATACAAGACTCATGTTTAGATGAGTGCTTGGAAGTAAGACTTCATCCCTTCTTCTGCGACAGAAATGTGTTTAGTGCATGGGCAGGCATGTCACATCTTTTTATTGACCCCAGAGATGTCTTTCTGACAACCCATACCCTAAAATATATTGTAGCCATCCTGCTGAGTACTAATTCCAGGTTCTCTACACTGGGAACAGGTTGAGATCAGCTTTCTTCATTTGCTTCAAATTAGGACTCCAGTCTGCATCTGGAATCACTTCTTAAAATCAGTATCTTAAGCAGGCTTTTGGAAAGACACTTTGATAAACCCTTAAATAGAAGCAGGGGCAAAATTTCTATGCCCTGAATTTGGCTCTTTTTTTCCCTTGTAGCCCCCCCCTCACACAGTTTTTTCTGGAATGTGGTGGACTGGTCCGTACTGATAAGAAACCAGCACTGTGCAAGAGTTACCAGAAGCTGGTGTCTGAGGTTTGGCATAAGAAACGGTGAGTGGTCCCTCATCTGATCTGGACAGGCTTTGTACTTCTGTCAGTTCTGAAGTCTGGTGTCAGCAAAGAGGAAATTTGGTTTTCTGGGATAAGCACAATCTCCCAAGGCAGACAGTTCAAACCCTACGTAGATGGATATGTGAGGATTCCCCTGTTATCTAGGAAACCCCATATTCTCCTCCTGGTAATAAAGTGGGCATATTGATGTCAGCAATCACAAGAATACATTCTTGATGTGACAACTTCAAAAAGGAAGATTTTTCTTTATATATATTTATCTCTCCTCCCTGTTGGCAGTAAAGAAAAAATGATGGAATGAGGAGAACTCTTGGTCATTGCTGAGTGTTTTGCATGAGCTGACCAGCACTTCATTGCACTGCTCTTGATTAGGAGCAGGATGGGTGATTTGGTTGGAAAGAGTGATAGATTTTTACCAAAGAGAAGGGAAAATGCAGGTGATGTTTTGAGAGATGTTCACTGTTGGTTTGAATTCTAGACCAGCCAAAAGGATGGTGTGAAACAATGCAGCTCTGCTTAAACCTGAAGATTTCTGCTCTGAGAGATCAACTGAAGTAATCAAACTAGGGATCTAAATGGCATTGCCTGTTAGTTTTATGGTAGCTGTTAAGGAGAGATAAGTGAGATGCAGAGCAAAAGTGAACTGTGCCTTTCTGGAGGAGAAGGGTGCAGCTTGAACTGCCAGTTTAATACTGGTTTTCATTTACCTCATTGACTGGGTGGCCAGCCCACCCAGCTTTCAGCCAGCCATGGTGTGGCAAAATCAAATTAATTACAAAACCCTGCTGGAGAAAGAGTCCAAGTGTGGACAGAGCTTCAAGTTAACGTGTGCTCTAGGGAAGATTGTCTCTGGGAGGCTGGACTGAAGTGACAGCAAAATGTTTTCTGTCTCCTAATTTCTGTATCATTCAGAGAAATATATGCCCAGGCTCTGCAGGCTCTGCAGGTGCTTAGTTATCTTTTGTCCTCTCAACTAGTTACCACACCCTGTTCTATGGCTTCTTAGACAAACTGGCTCCAGGCCTGATAAGCAAACTAACTTCTTTTTCTTTTTCCCATATCTAAACAGCCCCAGTTACGTTGTTCCAAGCAGCCTGTCCCATGGAATTAAGCTCGTCAACCCCATGTTCCGAGGTTATGCACAGCAGGTGGGGCCTCAACCAAAACATGCTGTTATTCCAGAGATGCTGGGACTTTTCTTCCTGGGGCTGTGGTGCTTGTGCTTGGGAGGAAGAGCTGGAGCTCGGGGTCATGCCCATTTTGTGTCAGCCTTAGGGGTCTCATATAGCATTCAGGTGGGATTGAGGAGACCGGGGTTCTCTTCCAGGCTCTGTCTCTGGCTTGCTGGTACCAAATCAATGCATTTTCCTGCATCAGCTTTCTCATCTCTGAAATGATGATGGTCACCTCCCTTATAAAGGGCTTGGAGATCCCTGCTCTGTGAGAGGTTAGGTCTTCTCTATTCCCATCAGAGCTGGGAAACCTGCATAAATCTGTGCTAAAAAGTTAAAGATACCGATGTTCTCTTTCTGAACAGCAAAATAAATCATACTTAAAGATAGGCTCCCTTTTTTCTTTGAAGTTTTTATCAGCCTATCTCTTGTGTTTATTCTTCAGAGTCAAATGTAAACATCAAACTACGTTTGAGTAGAAAATTTGCAAAAGAAGTGACAGTCCCTCTGAGCTGTGATGCTGGCAGGAGGCTGAAACAAGAGGAGTAAAAATAACGATTAATGAAAGAACTTCTATATTTATCTTTGAAGTACCTTGGATTGGAAAACTCTCAGCTGTAAAGAGATGAAGTTGAAAGGAAGACAGAGCAGGCTAAAAGCCAAGTTTCCATAAAATAACAGAAACATCATAATTAACTTTCTGGAGATGTCACAATGCCGAGTCGCTTTGCAGCGGGTTCTTTGAAGCCAACGTGTCAGCTCCTCTGCCATGTAGTAGAAATGTAGGAGCTTGCACCTTGACTGCAAGAGTCTTTGGTTTCTGGTTCCATTCCCCATTTATTAAAGATTTTAATCTGCCCTGTTTAAGAGGGATTGCTACGAGCAGATGTACGTGCTCATGAAATCTGTTCTGCGGATAAGAGTCTATTCCCTGTGGCCTGCTGGCTTCATTCAGTTCCTCCTTGTCTCTTGCCTCTTATCAGTTGTAAAGCCCTGATAAATAAGCTCCTGGCTTGCACGCTGCAGCAGCTGCTTTCTGGCTTTTCAGTGTCTTTCAGCTGAAAATGCTCAGATAAAATTGTGCCTTTTATCATTTAGGAGTTAAAAGCCTTTACCTGGCAGGCAGGTTTCTTGGTACATCCTGCAGAACTCACTTGGTTCAGCAGGTCTCCTTGTGTTGGAGAAGTGGCTGACCTTTGTGGGCAGCATGGGAGAGGCTGTGAATAGTGCCATCTCTTCTTTTGCCCCCTCTTGTTTGCCCCATTTCTGGATGGATGCTAACATGGAATTCCTCCTGGCTTTCAGGACACTCAGGAGTTCCTGCGGTGCCTGATGGACCAGCTTCACGAAGAGCTGAAGGAACCCATTGTTGCAGAGACAAGGGATTTGGATACCAGTGACCAAGACGACAAGCGAGAGGGAGACAGAAGCCCTTCAGAGGATGAGTTCCTCTCCTGTGACTCCAGCAGTGACAGGGGTGAAGGGGATGGTCAAGGCCGGACCACAGGCAGCATGGGCAGCAGCTCCCTGGCAGAGACAGAGTTGCTGATCCAGGATGAAGCAGGGAGAGGCATCTCTGAGAAAGAGAGGATGAAGGACAGGAAGTTCTCCTGTGGCCATCGGCGCAGCAACTCGGAGCAGGTGGATGAGGATGCAGATGTTGACACTACTATGATGCCAGTTGATGGCAGAGCCTCACCTGAGGTGCTGCCAGCTCCCTGTCCTGCCAGCCCGTGTAGGACACCAGGTACACACCTCTTCCACGTGTATCAGTTGTGAGAAGACATGTTCTCATCCTACACAGGGACAGGGCTGTAGCACAGGGGCAAAGAACACATAATTTGACTGTTCCTTCTAGGGGTTTCAAGAGGTTTTGCATCCAAGATTTTCCTCAGAGTCCCTGGCAGTAATTCTGCCTTTGTGTACAGTTGATTCTAGAAGAAAATCTAGTATGTGGGCCAGAGAGGTGCCTGGCTGAGCTGAAGTGCTGTGGAGCTGAGCAAGGACTATGTCCTGAAGGCAGTGAGTGCTCAAAAACCCACAGACACTGTATTGATGCCTTGTCCTAATGTAAGAAAAAGGGTTTGTCTGTGAAAGTTGCTTTATCTGCTAGGCTGGCCTGGGGAAAGGCTAGGGAAACACTAGGAAACACTGGGGAAAAGGTGTAGGGACAGGTAATTGCCAGTTTTGGACTGTGGGCTTTGTGGAGGAGAGGGGAGAGGCACAGTTTGTGCACTTCTGTGCCTGGAAAAGCGCAGCAGCAGGGTGTAGGTGGGGAGTCACCTCAGACTGAACATATCCGCTCTTTCAACACTTCTTTAAATAAGAGCCTCACTCTGCCAACTGGCACTGAACCCAGCAGTGCTGTTTGTGTGATTAGGGATATGGGAGCAAGCTGTAAAACCTAATTAGTCATAAGTGTGAAAAAATGGCAGGTTGGGGTTTTTTTTTCCCTCTGTAGCTATTAGCTGTCTAGTGTAGCTCTGCACTCCTGACGCGTGCAGTGAGGAAGCTGCCTCTGCCAGCCTGGGCAAGCAGGACAGTTAGCAGGCACAGAGCTGTGTGTTTTGGGGAAGGTTCTGTGCTGCAAAGCAGAGCTGGGCTGGCAGTGACAGCGTTGCCTTTAGTACCTGGGGTTTTCAGCAGTGCTCTTCTCCCTGCCCGTTCCCCCACGCAGAGCCCGACAACGATGCCTACGTGCGCTGCTCCTCGCGCCCCTGCAGCCCAGTCCATCACGACGTGCACTCCAAGCTCTCCAGCAGCCCTCCTCGCTCCAGCCCTGCCAGGCTTGGACCTTCCTATGTGCTCAAGAAAGGTAGGGCAAAGAGGGACACAAAGTGGGGAGTGGGTGGAAGGAGGAGGGGTTCGTTTACAGAGGAGGGAAGGAATCCATCCTCCTCCTTGATAAGCGGGTTTAAGAAGTGCTGATTCCCTCAGTGCTTTCTGAAACTACTAGGCAAAGACTAGAGGAAACCTGCAGGTAAAGTCATGCTCTGGGCAGAACAGATGTTCTGGTCTGCTCTTATATTGGAGCCTGAAACAATTTTCATGCCTGTGTCTGTGTGCTCTGGTGGGTGTTAATGAAATGGCTACAAAATCCCAGACACAAGCTCTGTCCCTTTAGGGGAGGGGGAGATGTGTAAACATTTGTCTGCCAGACCTGAATTTCATAACACATGGGCCAGAGGACTGAAAGATGATGTTACCAAGAGACAGCTTCCTGCCTTGTAGACATCACAGGCTCACAGAATAGACTTACCACTGCAGATGGTGCTGGAAGCATCGTTAGGCTTCAGAGTGGGGCCTGGCTTCTGTTGTTACCAGACTGGTCTCATCATCCCCAGCAAACTGCAAAATGAAGCCCCTCAGCATTGCATAGCCTGCAAACACAACAGGCACGTGCTTACACCTCCCTCCCCACAGCTGCCCAACAATGGAGTTCTTTCCTCCAGTGTGTCCCAGCTCCTTGGCTGAGGTCAGCACAACTGCAGATGTTCTGGCTGGATGAAAAGCACTCTGTCTCCATGCACGTGTGTTGTGTGGGGAAGAGGGGTTGTTATTAAAACTGTTTTGGGTCAGTCCCTGCTGTGGAGAGTCCTCTCCACTGTAAGACACTGAGAAACACATGGTAAATGTCAGAGGGAGATAAAAAAGGACAAAGGGGACAGGCAGGTGAGGGAGGGAGAGGAAAAAAAGTGTAAAGCTTAGAGCAAAATGTTGCAAGACCTCAAAAAAGTGGTGACTCCCTGTGGCAGGGCCAGACTTCAAACCATGTCATAAGAGGATGGAGATGGGAATTCCAGTAAGATAATTTCTGCCTGCTGAGAGCTGGCACATTGTGTTGGTTCAGCTGGCTACCCTCTCCCTTTCCTGCACCGTGTTCTTCATGTCAGCTCACAACAGGCTCCTCTATCTCGCTGTGACATACAGGTGATGCCTGCACATGCAGGATGGGGCTTGCCCTGTGTCCTTGTGTGGCAGTGTGACTCTGCTGAGACAGGAGATGGGAGAGGAGCTGCTACATGATGGGGCTTCCTTGTTTGTCCTTTCAGCCCAGGTGCAGGCCTCTGGGAAAAAGAAGAAAGAACTTCGTTACCGCAGTGTGATTTCGGACATCTTCGATGGCTCCATCCTCAGCCTGGTGCAGTGCCTCACCTGTGACAGAGTGAGTAGTCCCAGAGCAGAATCTTCCAGCCTGCAGCTCTCCTGAGCTGGCCTAGTGATATCATGTTCACATTAGGAAACTGAGTGCAGTGCTACAGAAGCCGTGACAAAAGCCATCCTGTAATTAGTCACAGCAATTAGTAATTACTGCCAGCTCAGGTGTCTAGCCTAGACAAAATCCAAGCAATGATAAAAGGTGATGGGGGTCAGGTCCCAGCTCTGATACACACACAGGAGACCCAGACCTCTTCCTCTTGGATATTTCCAGGTTTCTACAACAGTGGAGACATTCCAGGACCTGTCACTCCCAATCCCAGGGAAGGAGGACCTGGCCAAGCTGCACTCTGCCATCTACCAAAACGTGCCAGCTAAGACAGGGGCATGTGGGGACAACTATGCTTCACAGGGCTGGATTGCTTTCATCATGGAGTACATCAGGAGGTGGGTTCCCTGGGCAGGGCCTCTTTCTTCTGGGGTTTGCCCTGCAAGGCAGCTCTCCCCACCACTGGTGTTGACAGTGGAACATCAACTGTAACTGTTCCTTGGATGACAGCATGTGGAACCTCACAGGTTGCATGTGAACCAGTTGCTATTGTTCCTCTAGTACCCTCATACACCTTGAGTTCTCCTGTGCAGCTCCTCATCACTTGCCTCTGCCTTTAGCTCAGGTTTGCCACCCAGAGTAAATTATCTAGTAAATTACATAGTAGTTTTCCAAATCATGTCCAGTTTGAGCAATCACAGTAGGGACATCAGCTGAGAGAAACCATTCTTTCTGTGCTCCTCTGGGGAGCGTGATGAGCTCAGACCTCCAGCTAGATGGAAACCCATCATCCATTTGGGGTTTTGTAAGTCAAACTGTTCAGCTGTTTCACACTTAACTGTCTCTTGATCCCCTCTCTTCTGCAGATTTGTGGTGTCCTGTATCCCTAGCTGGTTTTGGGGTCCTGTGGTGACGCTGGAGGATTGTCTTGCTGCCTTTTTTGCAGCAGATGAGTTGAAGGGTGAGTTCTCTTCAGTGGGGTCTGGCAGCACAAGCCAAGGAGAACAGCAGAGAGAAGAAACTCCCATGCATTTTGGAGGTGGAATAAAGCTGGTGACAATTCTGCCTCAGTATTTCACTCAGACACTGGCAGGACCACGAGTTGGTAGACCAGTATCTCTGAGCAGAACTGAGTTAGTGTCTCCACCTGCTCAGGGGTGGGAAATCTGAGTGGGAGTGTCGCCAGCAAGGAGCAGCTGTAGCTGCTGGCTGGGAGTGCTGTGGCTCCTTAACCTCTTAGTTTCTTTGCTTTCTCTGGTGACTCATAGAATCCCAGACTGGTCTGGGTTGGGAGGGACCCCAAGGATCACAGAGCTCCAACCCCCTGCCACAGGCAGGGCCACCAGCCTCCAGGCCTGGAGCTACACAAGGTTGCCCAGGGCCCCATCCAGACTCAAACAATTTGCTGTACTCACCTGTGTTGATCTCTGTTTAAATCTCACTCTGGCTTCCCCAAGAGGTTGCTTAACTTTGTTTCTCAGCCCTGGATGGAAGCATAGTCACACCAGCTTGGTGTGCTCTGAGTAACAGCTCTCTTCTCTTTGCAGGGGACAACATGTACAGCTGTGAACGGTGTAAAAAGTAAGTTTGGGTTACCTGTATTGTGCTGTGTTTCTGGGGCTTTATTTGTCCTTGCTGAGCCCTCTGCCAGGATGCTTCTTGTGCTGAGTGGCATGTGAAGTCTGCCTTGCCATGTGCCAGAGCTCTGCTTGAGAGGTTGCTGATTGCAGGTAGGAAACGTGCTGTCTTTGGGGGGGAAGAAAGGAAGAGGGATGTGAACAGGGATGAGGATTAGAAAGAAGAGGCATGACAAACTGCTCATGCCATCCTTTGGGAAGGATGCTGGGAAGAGCCTGAATTTGTTGCTGCTGGAGTGGAGGATTTGTCTTGGATTTGAAAGCAAACAAGATCCAGCTTTGCTTTCTGGCATCCCTTTGCTGTAGAGGTTTCTCACAGCTCGTTTCTTTCCCTCCCTCAGGCTGAGGAATGGAGTCAAGTACTGCAAGGTCCTCCGGCTACCAGAGGTGAGGAAAAGCACTTCATTTCCTACTCTTCTTTTAGCAGCTGCTGAGGAGGAAAAGGAGGCTCAAGGTAGGACAGAAATAGCAGTTTAATTTGATGGCAAAGTCCTCTTTCTAGACCAGAAGAGGCTCCCTTGTTCTAAGCTGGTGAGCCAGCAGGATTCATGACTTAGAGGCAAAGCAGCCTTCCAAAGATCAGACACCCAGAGATGTGTTGTTCTACCAGAACACCCTTGGCAAAACCTCACCCTGGTGTTCCCTGTCCTTGGTCTGGCCTAGATTCTCTGCATCCACTTGAAACGGTTCCGGCACGAGGTGATGTATTCCTTCAAGATCAACAGCCACGTCTCCTTCCCCTTGGAAGGGCTGGATCTGCGACCTTTCCTGGCCAAGGAGTGTGTCTCCCAGATCACCACCTACGATCTGCTGTCAGTCATCTGCCACCACGGCACAGCAGGCAGTAAGTCCTTCTGTGGGAGTACAGGCAGAGGTGACCAGGAATGACACGAGTAGAAGCAAGGCACAGGTGTGTTGCAGGACCAGCCAGCACCTCTTCTGGGTGCAGTGCAAGGCCTGTCCCCTCCATCCCCTGTCCCCTCCATCCCCAGTTTTGCTCAGCCTCTGCCCTTTGAAAAGAGGGGAAAAACCCCAAAGCAGCTTCTGCTAGACCCCTGCAGCTATGTCAGCCTCACCTCTGGGTGGGCTCAGCCCCTTCCAGGCTCCTCAGCTGCATGGGGAAGCCCCTTCCAAGGAAGGTGAATCAGGGCAACAGTGCCGGGCTCCCCAAATCCTGCACAGCTTACCTGAACAGGAGTCACACCTTTTTGGGGGCTCACTCTCCATCTCCACCAGAATCTAAACCAGTTTGTGCTGCTGACATCACCCCTGGACCAACTTCTGTCCACAGGCTGAGCCCCAGGGGTGTTGTGTCTGCTCTCTTACAGGTGGGCATTACATAGCCTACTGCCAGAACGTGATCAACGGCCAGTGGTACGAGTTTGATGACCAGTACGTCACTGAGGTCCACGAGACCGTGGTCCAGAACGCAGAAGCCTATGTCCTGTTCTACAGGTGAGCTCTGCCCTGGATGTAGTGATCCCATCCTGGTTGCACACCACCTAGAAAAACCTTTGGAAAACTTTCTGTTGGGAAATCCTCTCTTCCTTTCCCTGCTTAAGGAAAAGCAGTGAAGAAGCGGTGCGGGAGCGTCAGAAGGTCGTGTCCCTGGCCAGCATGAAGGAGCACAGCCTGCTCCAGTTCTACATCTCTCGAGAGTGGCTCAACAAATTCAACACCTTTGCTGAGCCTGGTCCCATCACCAACCACACCTTTCTGTGCTCTCATGGAGGTAAGGCCAGATCTGGGAACAGCCACTCTCAGCTGTACCCTCAGGCTTCAGGGGAAGAGCTCCAGCTGTAGTCCTGCCACAGCCTGGCTGCAGCAGGATCTGCTTCTTTGGCAGAAACTCCAGCCTGTTCAGGGAGACGTGAGACAATCACCCTATTGTCCTGCTGATCAGAGGCCTGGAGCCATGTGTAGTGTTGGGAAGCAACAGATCTTGGTCCTCTGTTTGGTTTTTAAAAACAAGCCAGTAGTAGGCAGATAAGGCAGCGTTTATCTGCGATACCCTATGGGCAAGGCTGGCAGTCAGTGTTTGTTTGGAGGGGAGCACGTGCTGAGGAAGAGAGCTGGTGCCACGTTTTGCTGTTCTGCTGCTTCATCTGTCCTGCCAGGGAGCAGAGTGTTTATAGATCTCCACTGGTTAGAAATAGAGGCTGTGAATTGAGAAACCTCCACGATTAACGAGCTCCTGACTGTCTTTCTTTAGCTGATTCTGGAATCAAGGAGTTTTCAGCAAGGAAGATCTGCCTTTTTCATGTGTGTATTTACCCAGCAATAAGGTGATCCCTGGTTAACTCCCCTTTTGCCTTTCCTCCACAGGGATCCCTCCCAACAAATACCACTACATCGATGACCTGGTTGTGATTCTGCCTCAGAATGTGTGGGAATATCTCTACAACAGGTGAATGCAGCCACCTCATTCTTCCTCCCAGTGAGTTTTGGGGTTTGTTATGCATCTTGGGTAGTGACCAAGACACAGTCCCTTCCCAGGGCACCTTAAAGGCCTGCAGCCACCAACCTCCAGGCCTGGAACTACACAAGGTTGCCCAGGGCCCCATCCAACCTGGCCTTGAACACCTCCAGGGATGGGGCACCCACCCCCTCTCTGGGCAGCCTGTTCCAGCCCCTCACCACTCTCTCTGGAAAGAACTTCCCCGTAATATCTCATCTCACCCTTCCCTCCTTCAGCTTCACTCCATCCCCCTTGTCCTGCCATTATCTGCCCTTTAACAAGCTGATTCCCCTCCTGTTCCTCTGCTCCCTTCAGGGACTGGAAGGGTGCAATGAGGTCCCCCCACAGCCTTCTCTTCTCCAGGCTCTCCTTAGGGGACCTGCTCCAGCCCTCTGATCATCTTCATGGCTCCTCTGAACCCTCTCCAACAGTCCCACATCTTTCCTGTATGGGGGTATCCTCCTCATCTAAACCAAAATGAGCTGTATCAGGGTGCTGTCCCAGAGCCTTGCTGTGCTCAGTAAAGGCCCCTCTCTCCATTCAGCCCACTGCCAGTCTCCAGAATAGCCTAGGGCTCCATCTCTCTAGGAATCAGGCTTGGGAAGCACTTTGATTCCCCTGTGGTTCTTCATTCCACTCCCTCTCTCCCCGTGCTCAGGTTTGGGGGAGGCCCTGCTGTGAACCACCTGTACGTCTGCTCCATCTGCCAGGTGGAGATCGAAGCACTTGCCAAGCGCAGGAGAATCGAGATCGACACCTTCATCAAGGTTTGTGTGGGAAGCTTCTGGAAGCAGCAGCCTCCTGCCCCTGTCTTCCAGAACATGATCTGTAGCCTGGCCAAAGATTGATCTGGGGGTTCCTCAGGAAGGCAGTAGTGAAGTTGGAACCCATCCTAGTCTCTTGCCCGCTCTGTTGAGGAGCGGGTTGTGAGGGAGTTGGTGGTATTACAAGTGGTTCTCCTGAAGACTGGCACAGCTGCCTTAGTTAGCACAGGGGTCTCCTCCAGAGCTCCGAAGCGACTAACTCCTTTCTCTCCACCTCTGTCCTCTGCTCCCCCAGCTGAACAAGGCTTTCCAGGCAGAGGAGTCTCCAAGTGTCATCTACTGCATCAGCATGCAGTGGTTCCGTGAGTGGGAAGCCTTTGTCAAGGGGAAGGATAACGGTAAGAAGCCAGAGACCTCTGGGCTGTGTTGGGGGTGGGAGGTGGGATGGAATCTTACCTTCACGGGTCCCTGGTGAGCTTTGCACCTGGCTGCTCTGACTCGAGACTGAACGGGGCTCAGACATCAGTGAGGCTGCCTGCAGGGCCCCAAGGGCAGGGCAGAAATAAGAGGGGGAACCAGCTGAGGGAATGAGCTGGCTGCAGAGGCAAGGTGGGCAGCAGTGTGGCTTCTGACATGTTCCTTCTCCTCTTCCAGAGCCTCCCGGACCCATCGACAACAGCAAGATCGCGCTCACTAAGGCAGGTGGCCACGTGCAAGTGAAGCAGGGTAAGGCTTGTGCTCGCTGTCTGGTAGTGCAGAGGTGGAGGAGGTTCTGCTGGGCCCAGCTGCCTGTAGTTGGGTGGTTGCAGAGCAGGATGGTGTTGCAGAGGTCAGTTCTCTCTGCATCCCTGCGCTGCCGGCCCTGGCTCTCCGGCCAAGCCCATCAAACTGCAGCCGTACCGTGGTGTTTCCTCCTCCTCTGTAACCTTTCTGGCCAAGTTCTCTGCTTTTCCTCCTTTGGGCTTCTACCACCTGACATTGTCCCTCCTAGGACAGCTCAGAGGAGCGTTTTCAGTGTCTCCTGGGCGGGGCAGCCCTGGGAGCTGCTGGGAATCGCTGTGTCCAGCTGCATGTTTGTGAGCCCTTGGGCTGTTGGAGCTCCTTCCCCGCTGGGCACAGGGACAGGAGGATGCTGCTGTCATGGGTTGTGCTGCTCAGTTCCTCCCTGGGAAAGGAGGTGACTGCAGCAGGACCCCACAGTGGCCAGTGACACTGTCACAGAGCTGGGGTGGCTTCCAGCAGCAGGTTGCTCTGCGGAGGGCAGGTGGAGGGGGCATGGTGGCTGCAGTGAGGCAGAGCAGAGCTCGGTGGGTCTGCACTGTGCAGCTGCAGGAACCGCTCCTGCCTCGCTCTTCCTGGGGCCAGGCCTGGGCTGGGAGGTGGGTGGAGAGGACATCGTGGTGCTGTGGGACACCACCCCGTCCCATCTGATCCCTGCTCCTATCCCTCTCAGGTGCTGACTACGGGCAGATTTCTGAGGAGACCTGGATTTACCTCAGCACCCTGTACGGAGGGGGCCCGGAGATCGCCATCCGGCAGAACATCGCCCAGGTCCAAGACCTGGAGAACCTGCACGGGGAGCAGAAGATCGAGGCGGAGACACGGGCTGTGTGATCTGAGCAGCACGGGGCAGGGAAGGTACGGCCCAGATACAGCCTTTAGGGATGGAAGGTGGGGAATCCCAAGGAGCCAACCCTCTTCCCTTGTCTGGCACTTGAAGGCGTGTGCAGCTCCTGCCACCGCTGTTTCCTCCGCCCTCTGAACACGGGGTGGTGCTGGCAGGAGCAGGAGACCAGCAGCTTCTCCACAATTCACCTCTGGCTCAAGCTGTGGCTCAAGGCTGCAGCCAAACATCACCAGGATGGTGTTTTGACCCTCGCCCTTTTGTTTGCTTACTGGAAGCTCCCAGCTTGCCCCAGAACTAAGTCTCTGCTCCTTTGCAGGTTTTGCTTTTGGCACTTTTGAACTCAAATGTTTAAGGATAACGAAGAAACGTTACTGGGCTCCAGCCTGCGACTAGAGAAACCTGTTCTTTGTGGGTGACTAAACCCCCAGGGTCTCGTGGGAGTTCTGTGCTGGTGGTGCACAGCTGGCACAACCTCCTAAGTTTGCTTTTTATCTAATTCTTGCTAATTCAGTTTCAATCAACTAAGAAGTTTAGGAACAGGCTGTTTCTTCCTCCCCAGCCCCTAAAGCCACATGTTGAGAGTCCTATGGAATCATTTTTCTCCTTGTATCTGATGCCCTGTGTCTGACACCTTTCCAGACAACAGAGCTGGAAGATGAGTCCCCCCCCACCTTGCTCCCTCTGCACGAGCTCCTGGCAGTTGTGGAGCTCTGAGCTGCAGCCTTCGGGGCCATTAGCTCAGGGGGCTGAGGGACATGAGGGGCTTCACCTCAGAGCTGTTACTGGGTGAGCTTGGTGGGGTGTGGGCTGTCCCCAGGGCTGCCGGGAGCAGGGGAGGGCTGGTGAGCAGCCGGGTCGCTGGCACAGAGCTGAGCCAGCCCCTGGGCCAGGGCAGTGGGTCTGTGCTGGGACAGGGGCCTGCCCGAGCCAGGCCCAGGCTCTCCAAGCAGATTTTTAGGACTGAGCCGTTTGCAAACGCACCCCCACTGCTGACACCACTCCAGCTTCTCAAATACTGTCAGTGTACATGGTGGCTCATTTAATGAACAGTTCCCCAACCTCCTGCCACTAACGAGCCAGGGAGCATTAGAGCAGGGGGGAAGGAGAGGTACGAAGACAAAAACTGGCCAAACGCTGCTTTTCTCAGCAGGGCTGATCCCACATGGGCTTTGCCTGTCCCCTAAGCCAGAAGGACAATAGGGAAGGTGGGTAGGGGAAGCAGAGTGAGGGCACAGTACCCGCTCGTGGGCCGAGGACCCAAACTGTGCATGAACAGTTCCAGAGCATCAGGCCTGGCTGCAGTGGTACCGGGCTGGGCCCAGGCTGCAACTTCTGAGGGCCACAGCAAGAGGAAGGGAAGGGGAGGCAGAGGCTGCTCTTAGAGTGAGAGGGAAAGCAGGAGGAGGAGAGCAGAACTCCAGAAGACAATTGTGGCCTTCAGATGATTTTTTTTTTTTAGACCAAATCTTTGCTGCAGACAGTTCAGCATGTTAATTTTAGGATCCTGTTAATTGGATGCTTGTACATACCCAGCCAGGCCCCAGGGGAGGGCAGCAGATGAGCCACTGTTGGGATTTCTCCTTGTTTTGCGCCGTCATCGTTCCCACTGCAGCCGCCTTGGAATCTGCTGCAGAGCCTGTGGGGCTGCATGTCTGTGTTGTCTGTGCTGTTCCGAGGATGCTGTACAGATCCTAATAACACTCCTGTGCTTCAGTGTTCTACTTTGTGCTGAAAATGTGTTACAATAAATCCATGTGCATTCAAACAGCTTGCACGCCAGGTGCCTGCCGCGCACGGGCAGGAGCTCAGAGAGCTCCCAGGGTGTCAGTGGGGGGGGAAAACATTAAAAAAAAGGAAAAAGTACAAAAAAAAAGCCAACCCAAACCCCAAATCATCCAAACTTGGGGCTGCTGTGAGGCCCAGCAGTCACACCCCAGCACACAGAGCCACAGGCACTCATTTGGGGAGGGTGGCTGCTCCTGCCAGTCTCTGCTTATGGAGCCTTCGTGGTGTGTTCACCCCGTTCCAGCCCCGCTTGGCTCAGGGAGCCACACGTGCCCTTCACGGCCAGTGCTGCTACCACAGTAACTGGCAAGGGAGGTAGTTGGAGTTTTCCTGGAGCTGTTCCAGGTTTCCAGAAGGATCCTGCAAGGTTTTCTGTCAGTCCAGGTTGTGGCTGCTGATGTCATTACCAGTAGGGCACTGGTACTGTTGGTACCTGGGCCCCTGGAACCACCACGCTCCCGCCAGCCAGTTTGACCCGTGGGAGCTAACGAAGCTGCCAGAACTAATGAGCCCCGGGAACAGAACGTTCCCTGCCAGGGCAGTGACACCCTGCGAGCTACAGCCCCAAACCTCTGAACAAGCAGAGCTGGAGTTGGGTAACTAAGAACGTGCAGTTTGTTCTTTAACAGCCTGAAATCAAGCGGCAAAACCTGCATCTCACAAACAACCCCGTCCCCTCAGCAACGGCAGAGCAGCTCCAACCATGCTGGGAGAGCAGCGCTCCCGAGGGAGGGATTGTTCAGTGCCTGGAGGAACAGCTCCAGCGCTGCTCTGGCAAAACCCTGACTGGGCTTTGTGCTCCCCTCAGTCCCTTCAGCGCTCCCAGCTTGGTGCCGCAGCTCGGAGCTGTTGGCAGCCTGGCCACAGCCCTGTGCTCTGGCTCCTGCTGGGGCAGCTCCAGGAGCTCTGAGCACGTGCAGCAGCCGCAGCTTTGGGACCTGGCACAAGCTGAAGTCTGTGGCTGAACCTCCATCGGGTCTTTTGCAAATCACTTTGCATCCCCCTCATCATCCTGCTGATTCCAAGGAAGGGGAGAGTACGTAACAATGGAACCAACTCTACCTTTACATGACCTGCTCCCCCCCAGCCCTCTGCACAGCAGCAGCCCCTGCCCTGGTGACAGGGTGTGCAAAGCTCGTTTTAATTTCCCCCCCAGTTACTGCTCATGTTGGCAGCCTCTTCAGCCTTCCCTTGCTCATGGTTGTGCCGTGGCTATCTATAGTCAGCAGTGCTAATCCTGGGAGAGATAAAGCGCCAGCCAGCCAGCCACCCCCTCCCATTCATTATTTCCCCAAAACGCCAGGCCTGGCAGACTGTTCCATAGCCCTGGTTTGTCTTGAGCTGACAGGGATGTTAATTGGTGCTGGCAAAGAACAACTGAAAGTGTTAAACAATCCTGATCTGACCTTGGGAAAACCCCACCTCTCCGAGGCTGTTCTGGGTACGGTCAGTGGGAGCAGCATAGCTCAAACCCTCACGGCTCCAGCCTGTTCCCCCTCCTTGGGGAACGGAGCTGTAGAGACCCTCACCTGACAGAAACACATCCACTTTGCAGCTGTTGGGTGAAGGGAAACAGCGCTGGGTTTCACACATGGGCACAACTGTGTCACTCCCAAAGCCAGCGACAGGTTTACTCTTAAAAGTATGAAGAACAGAGCAGTCACCATTGGTGTCATAGGGTTCCATCTGCTAACAGAGGAAGCATTCCCCCAGCTTCCAGCCCTTGTGGAATCCTACTGAGGGGGGAATGAAGAGCCACCACCACATTCCCCGAGTGACAACTCCAACCACAACAGCGCGTTTTTCCTTCTCCTCAAATGAGCAAACAGTATCAGACCTACCTGAGACCCTCTGTCCTCTGTTCAGCGCCAGCTGGAAAGGTGGGAGGTGGATAAAATGGTGCCCCAGAGGGACCTGAGGGGAGCAGCTGCCTGGCATGGTCACTCAGGTGAACTCAGAGCCGTGTTCGAGCTTCCAGTACCTGGAGAGGAATCAAACCCAACCCAAAGCCCAGGAACCACGAGTACAAACGTCTCATCGTTTGTCATGGCACTATCAGGCCATTCTGTTCTCTCCAGCAAACCAGAGAGCTGGAGGCGAAGCCCAAACCCCTCCAGGAGCAGCCTGAGGAGGGAGCAGCTCAGGGGAGCTCCAGGCTGCAGCACTTGCAGCTGGCTCAAAGTCCCAGCTGAACCCCAGTTCTCAACTGGAAATGCTGGTGTGAAGGCAGCGAGCTCATGAGAGCAACGGATGGACCCACAGGACAATGGAGAAGCCCTGGTAGAGGGGCAAACAAAGGCTCTTTCATTGGAAAAGGGAGCACCAAAACCATCCCTCCTCTTCTCTGGATGATCAAGAGGGTCCAGGGAAACTGTGTTTCTGGAATTACATGTTTATTTAAATAGGTGGATGACTTTCATTGTTACAAGGTCAATATTCGCTTTCAAATGGAAGCACTTTATTTGGTTGAATTCTGTCTCCAGAAATGAATGGGCAACACCAGAACCTTTTACATTGGCAATGAAATCACAACACTGAGGATGCCACCAGAGTCTAGAGATCAGTGCTCAAACACACATACACACACATATACAAATAAAAAAGTGCTCGACATCATCATGTTAAAATAGAATTTGGCTTTTTTTAAGGTCTTTTGACACTTCAGGCAGGAAAACAGAAACCAAAGAACCACGTGGATCCAACTAAATGAACTCCTGAAAAATACTCAGCATTAAACACGACTTTGGGTATCAGTAAATATGTTTCTTCTCTATTTACAGGTGGTAAGAAAGGGCATTAGAGACTTTTTGCTGGGGATTAGGACATTGGTAGGACCTACAGTCCAACGCTTCTGGGTGAGATTAGGAGCTTCAGGCAGAGTTTTTATAAACCTGTCACACGTTTGGGCTTGTGAGTTTTGCAAGAGGTGAATTCTACAGGAATTCCTCAGTCATTACACCCTGACTGAAGGCAGCAGGACAGGGATGGGTATGTTACTACACACGACTGTGGCTGTTGTTTCCCCTTGCAGTGTGGTTTAAGGTCCAGGCTTTTGGGAACAAGTTGCCAGGTTTATAAAAACTCCATGGGTGGGCTTTAATTAATTAAATCAGCTGAAGTTAATGCTCCATTCCAAAGCGCCAGTTAGCAACACAGCCATTGCAATCGCTCCAATGCTCCACAGAGGCTGACAATAATATACTGTCCACCTGGGTTAAATATACAAAAAGCAAATTTCATCTCTTTATTTTTACATAGATGGCACAAGGATAGGTGAGAATTAATTCCTCTCAGCTGCTGAATCAACAGGATAGAAATACTGCAGCTGAAAATATGGTGAAGGTATTTTGCAGACCTGTTGAACTGCAGGACCCCTCAGACCCCCCAAGGGATGGGTGGGTGCAGTGGAACCTTCCCACCGAGCTCTGCACAGAGCCACGGGTGCCAACCGTGGGGGGGAGGTGCCACTCTCAGGGGCTTGCAGATCTCAGGGGTTCAGTGACCACAGCAGCAGCAATTAGGATGGGAATTTGATTGATTATGACCCTTCTGATGCTGCCAATGCTGCAGCTAAATGGCCTTGGTATTGGGGTCACCTGGTCTTGGTGCAGGCTCCTGAGCTGCTTCATTCAGTTAAAAACCAAGCCCTTTGTGCTGGTTGATGCTCGTGGGTGTTAAGCACCATGAATACAACATAGGTACAACAGAAGTACAACATGTAGGGCTGAGGGACTTCGTGCTGTTGAAAATAAAGGTGGTATTGTGAATGGAGAGGAGGGGAAGGAGTGAGGGACACAACGTGTAACTCAACACATAAAATCACCTCATCCTGAGCTGGGGTGACCAAGGCACCTCCTCAGCGTGAGGAGCACATGGTTCCTGGGCACATCCCTGTGTGCTGACCCTGTGCAACCCAGAAAGTGTTTGTCTGCAAAGGACACCAGAGGGGTGTCACTGCGGGGTCACTGCCTGGGTGGCTCCTGGACCAGTCCTCTCAAACTCCTCCAAACACCAAACACACTCAGGTTGGCAAAGAACAAGTAGATTCCCCCAAACGATGGGTTGATCCATGAGTAGGTCTGGCCCTCAGAAGCTATTAACAAACAACTGACTCTCACAGGGCTCAAACACATACAAGGTGACTCTGAAATCCCAACAACGGTGACAATTCAGGGGAAACAACAGTTGGAAACACAAGTTTGGAATGAGGATGAGCCTTTCTGCAGGGGCTGAGTCCAGAGCACACGGAGGCAGCGCTGTGTGCCCTCCCCTGCGCCACGCAGAGCATCACTTATCCTGCTACTTCTGCTTCAAACAAACCCGTGTGAGAACAGGATGGTCACAATTCCTGTCTGGCTCCTGCATCCAGCTCTGCTCCATGACAAGGTGGGAGAAGGAAAGAGGGCAGGTTCCTTTCTTTTTTTGTTCTCCTTTTATTATTTTTTTTTTTCTTTCTAAAAAAACCTCTGTTATTCAAACATGAACTGATGAGAACGCACAGAAGGGCATGCAGAGAGAGAAGGCAGGTCTGAGACGCTGAAAACCAAACCAAAAGGAAACTGCAAAGAGATTTAAACGACCATGGGCCACAAAATAAGGTGGCCCTGGGGAAGGTGGGTGCAGGCAAGGCAACAGGGCGAGCATGCAGACCGACACGAGAGCAAAAGGGGCTCTGTGACAAGCAAAATGGGGCTTCAAACCAAAATGCCAGTGACTGTGTGTGTCTGTGTGTGTGTGTGAGAGAGAGAGAGGAGGGGGGATAAAGAGGTGGGGTGGGGGATAAAGAGGAAGGGGCAAAGAGAACAAGCAGGAAAACCAGCGTACATACGTGAGCTTGAAGGCTTTCAGGAAACAGCAAGGTCAGGGGGGTTTAATACTTGGAGGGAGCATCAGCCTAGATTTAAAAAACATAAAGGCTGACAAGTATCAGTGACCTTTGGGGAAGCAGAACACCGAGTAACACAAGTGGATCAGACTGAACAGCACAGATTCAGAGCCCAGTCCAGCTGCTGTGACACTGCTCTGGGGGAGGGGGTTTTCCACCAGCACACACCCCCCTGCCCAGCTCGTCAGTGGGACTGCTGGCAGGCCCAGCACTAAAGGCACCGTGTGAAACGCTGATGGACCAGTGCAAAGGTTCAGATGGGCTGAGGGGAGGACAGAAGACAGACCAGTGCAGCTCGGGACTCGCCGGTTCCCCCCAGCAGCGAAGGGCAGCCGGCAGCTCTGCGACCCGTGTGTGAGGAGGAGGTGGTGGTGGGGGAATTGGGTGTGGGGGAAACACGTTGGTGATGGTTTACAGAGGAGCTGTGCCAAGCTGGCAGAAGAGTGGGGAAGGCTGGGACGTTAGTCTGAGCAAGTGGCATGCCATGGGAAGGAGGAGCAAGCGGCTGAGTGAGACTGGGGTGTAATTTAGGTCTGAATTTTTCAAGTGGGAACTCCAAAGTCTGGCTTCCCATGGGAGGGTTTTAACTGCCTGCAGGGTAAACAGACCATTCTGTTTCTCCTTCTGTGACAAGCTCGCCCCGAGGTTCTTGCACCAGCACAAACACCTTTAGGAATCTAAAACATAAGAAAGACAAAAAGAAAGAGACTGGATTAGAAAGAGGATGGGGAACCCGGGATGCTGTGAGAGCAGCGCTGCCCGCAGGAGGTTAAAGGAAATGCAGCATCCAAGCTGGGTTACAAGGGGGTGGGGAAAGCTCTGCAGCAAACAGCCTGGTACCCTCACAGTCCATCCCTTCAGCCTGAGGAGGAGCATCTCTGGACACTGCTCTCCTCCCAGGACGTACAAGTCAGGAGCAGGGTCCTGCCAGCACCTTCTCAGTGCAACAGAGAAATGAAACGTGTTTTTCACTTTCAGCCTGCAAAGTACCACATCTATTCAAGCACCAGCTCCAGACACCACAGCTGATCCTGAAGAGCAACAACAGGAGGCTAACACCCAACAGACTGTGCAGCTCAATCCAGATCAGCTCCCCTTTCCACACAGGCTGCAGAGACCTTTCACTCCCAAGGGACACATGAACACAGACAGCAAGTGAGAGCAGACACTTGGCCTCGACACCCAGCCTTTGAAGTCCAACTTAAATCAATTATCATTAAAAAATAAACCAAAACAAACAAAAAAACCCCTCAGAGGGATGAGAAAATAAAATATTTATTAGAAGAAGACACCATGGTACATCAAGCTATGAAGAGATTCCTGACAGATGATGATTCTTTAAAAACCAATAGAAACAGAACAGCCACACTGGCTGCATTTAACAGACCTCAACACCACCCAAAGGTTCTACACAAGGCTGACCAGATGCTGAGTAACCAAACCCACTCACCAACAAAAGGACTGAGGAGTTACCAAAACAGCAGCTAGGTTAAGCAGAACAATAGACTATAAAACCATCTATATTTAGACAAATATAAAAGGATAAAAACATTTCAAGTAACTTTAGTTTTTTAAGTTATGTTATGTACATATTTTTTTATATACTGGGAAAACTAAGGGCAGGTATTTGACAAAAGGATTTTTAAAAGCCACAGTCCAGTTTATAATTACCATTTCCTATATAATTTGGCAAGCATTAAATAATCAGGTCAATCCTAGATTAAAAAGTGCATCAGCATGGTTAACTTTTACCTATTTCATTCTCTAAGTCAAGGCTCCGCGTCACGGGTACGGCAGAGAGCAGAGCTGCAACGCCCAGCTGAGCCTCCAGCTGCCTGGAGGCATTTGTCTGTGTAACCAGAGGACCCAGAGTGGTGAAAGGAGCCAAAATGCTCCTCTGCCTGTGGATCCAAAATGTCTTTACAAGGAAGTTTAAGGTCACAAGAGAACCTCAATGCCTTGCCTGTCACCCAACCAGCCAGTCTTTCTGCTGGAAGCCAACGTGGTGGGTTTGTTGGGGGGTTTCTGTAAAGCCAATTATTTCATGCAAGTTCCTTTGCATACCCCACTATGGTCACAATGTCCCTCAGCCAAAGGCTTTGTCCCCAAATGGGTTCTGAGGTGCTGATAACCCAGCACTGGCACTCTCAAGCAAAACCACCCAATTAGTTCCCGTTTTCAATGCACCAGGCAGGTGCAGGAGCCCTGCAAGAACCTACCCCCACACCTCCTTCCCCATCCCTGAGCGGTTTGAGGTTGGTGTAAGCCCCAAAACACAGAGCTGACATCCAACAGCCCCAGTCCTCAGCCTGCATGGGGTTTGAGGGCGTCACAGCAGCGTCCCGCGTGCGCCACGGGATGAGCCGCGCTGGCTCCTGGTTCTATCAGCATGGACAGTGCTGTTCACAACCCAACTCATACAGCTGGGCCAGGGCTGTCCTGGGGAGCAATGCACGTTTAAATGTCAAGAGGTGAACTTAGACACACATCAGCTGAGTGAATGGTACCTAACAGAGTCTCTCACTGCTGGAGACAGGACATGCCATTCATCTCCAACAGCTCTCACACCCCCCGTAGCAGCAACCCAGCAGCCTACAAGGTGAACAGACCTATGCAAACCTACTCAAGAGATTTTCTGAAGTGATTTGTACACATCTGGAAAGAAATAAAAAGGCAAAACAAGACAGATGTTACTATTCTCTTTGGGATAAGGTTTGCTAACAGCCTCTGAGCAGAGGTATCATCGTGAGCTTTACCAACAGCCCTCATATGCTGGTGTTTGCAGGGCCTGTCTGGGCTCCTGTGATGACAATGATCAGGAGGGTGACTGCAGCACATGACTTACCTGTCCTATTCATCTCAGGTTTGGCAGCAGAGCCCTGACACCACTAGGTTCAGCTGACTAGGAGAGCTCACCAGCTGCCAAGCAGCTTTCCATAGGAGCATTTAAGCAGCGGTGCTGCCTCCAGCCATGGCACTGGCAGAACACAGCCAGGCAGGTAGGGCCAAGCCAGAAACGATGCTGCTGGCTTAGGAGAGTCACAAATGTGCTCAGAGCTGGGGTGATTGCTCCCACCTTTCATGCAAGGAACATCTGGGGGTACCAGCTGCTCAAGCTTCTTTCCAAAAACAGAGCAAAGAACTACTGGTGTAAATGCTTTAGTATTTCAGTGTTGTTTTGAGGAATGTTGTAGGTTCTGGCTCAAGGATGGAATAAAGTCACTTCTATATTAAAAGCCAAGTGAGAAACGTGCAGTTGGCAACACCAAAGTTTGTCTTTTAGTCCGAGCAGCACTTCCTCCAGGTCTTTATGCAGCCACTGCAACACTGTGTGGAGAGTTCTCATTTCACTTTTCTTTTTAATAAGAGAACTGAGAAATAAAGAGGTAAATACTGGCTGCAACCACTCCAGCCTTCACTCCCAGCTCAGACAGTCTTTTTAACCATTAACACACCAGCACAGTGTTCTGGCTGCCATGGTGCTTCTGCTTTGTTCTGAATATGAAATAAAGGAGAAGGTACAACCTATGCTCCTCTTCCAAGGGTTCATATATGCTGAGGGAGGGGCCAAGCATTCCACATCTCCACTGACCCTGTCTTTGCCAGCACAAAGGTACAGCTAAGGTATCCTGGTAGAGTAAAACCAGAGCCCAGACTCAACCTGCAGCAAACAAGGCACTGTGCTGTTTACTACCAAATCCAGGACAGCAAGCTGATCAAGTCAGAGTGTGTTGACAGTCCTACACCTCTCTTCCTACTGTCCATAAACCCCTCTGAGAATGGTTCAGCTTTCCTTTATATCAGAGCAGCTTGTTTCACACTGGGAACTCTAAAGTCCAGGAAACACAACAATGATCTGTAGGATTGTGTGACTGAAAACACACAATGTCCTTAACAGTGGATTTCAAACACATCCTGATCTGAAACAGGACTGAAATCTTTTCATTTCTCTGTGCATGACATTTCTAAGTGCTCATGGTGCCAACGCACATCCTCCACGGGTTTCCCCTGTGGCACTGCTTGCTTACACCTCCCTGTGTGGGGTTAAGAGCAACAGCCAAACACCAGACTGAGCTCTGCATGTCTCCACTGTTCTTGTGTGAGCACAAGATTAAACCTGAGCACGAGATTAAACCATGAGCAATGGCTGTCTGAAACAGCAAGTACATCTTCTGAAAGGTATCAAGGTGGGAAAGAGTAGAGGATCTTTCATAATGTGTTAGTGATGTATCACAGAGCACAGAGGGCTGTGTTAGATGAATTTTGGCAAGATTTCTCTTCCCTCTGCCCCACACACTAACTAAATGATAAGCAGGTTTCAATCCAAAAGGTCCACAGAACACCACAGGCTCTGGACAGCTACCACACAGAGACAGGAGACAGCAGCCTAAATATTTCCTATGTAACATCCCACTGGATCAGTCTGGGACAAACAGGGGACTTGTAAGCACGTCTGAGCTCGCTCCTGGACATCTATGGAGAGCCCAGAGTATTCCAAATGGCTTGGTGTTTCCTGTGCTAGGTCAGGTGTGCAATGGCAGGGAGAGCTGGAGGAGCAGTGTCTAGGAAAGGCTGCATCACCCCTCCAGTTTTACTGTCAACCACAGATCCATCTCTGATCAATAAAAGCACGTTTTGCAGCACAGCAAGCCACATTAGTCCACGTATGAAATAATGCACCTTATGGCATTGTACAGACTTTTAAGAGGCTCTATCTGCAACACAGAGCAGTCCCAGGGTTGGACATCTCTGCAAAAGCAAAGTAGCAGTAATAATAATACTAGTATTAAATATAAGTCATAGCACCTTTGGCATTTTTGTCCAAATAGACTTCAACATAGGACGTGGGGACGTAGCCCTCCTCATCTTCATTCCTTCGGATTCGCGTCCACCCATCGCCTTTGTCTTCTTCTATAACGTAGAGCATTTCTCCTTCTGCTACAGAAATTGTTCCTTCATTCTGACCTGAAAGACACAGTAACACAGGGTTTAGGTTGGTGTGCCCAGCTGGAACCCCAGATGCAGCGAAGGGTGCTCAGGGCATGCTGATGTCATGCTGAGGCGACCTTCCCTGCATCACTAGCAGCAAGAACAGGAGCACGTGATTTTGGAGACAAAGGGTGTACACAAAGAACCAGATGAATGTGATCCTGACATCAGAGTTTTGGTCCTTTTTCCTCAGAGTCCCTGAATAACAGGAGACAAATCGCTATCCTAGTGTCTCTCTACAACACAAGAATCATGCCAGAGCCTCGCTTGCACTTTCTTTGTCTGCTGAAGCATCACAGGGGTTAAATGAAGGTTTCCAATCTCTCCTTGGCATACAAGCTAAACAAAACAGTGAGTAAAATGAGTGTAAAGTTTAAGTGATACCTTCAAATGTATAGAGGGCTTTACATGTTCCTATGGTGGGTAGTGGTTCTTCATCATCAAATTCATCGTCAAACTCTGTTGCAGGTACTTTCATCTCAGTCTCCTGACTTTGCTCTTCTGTGTAACTGCCATCTGGGCTGCTCAAGAGAGGAAAATACACAGCAACTATAGCAACCAGCCTCGGGAGCAAAGACAACGACTTGGTTACCAGACTTTATGTCGAGGTGAGTGGGAGCAGCACAGCCATTCCAAAGCACGCTCAGTCCTGGCTGTTCCCTCTAGCAGTTTGTCACAACACAAAGGGTGAGACCAGTTGTTTTCCCCATCAAAAGATGACACACTGACCTCACTCATCTCCACAGCAGTGGGGGTGGGGCCTAGGACACACTGTATTCAGAAAAGCGCCTCAAAGTTGGGATCTCCTATAGGCTCAAACCAGGCCCTGGGAGTTACCAGTGACTGAAGTTCCCAAACGCTGCAGAGTTATGATTTTCCCAATTAATAAGCTAAGGAAATGGGGTCCAGCTGTCAGCCTGAGCAGGGCAGCTCTGTACAGATACTGTACCTCTCCCGGTCCTGCGCACAGCTGTTCACTGCCGATGTGTTCTGGGCCTCGTACAGGCCGCTCTGCCGCCGGGCCTGCTCAGTCCGCACGGGTAGCCGGCCCTCCACCTCAGCCAGCCAGCCCTGCAAGGGGAGAGCAGTCTAGACTGTAAGCTTAGTTCAGTTTTCCTTTGGGTTGCAGTTGTCAGGGGGAACAGATTCTGTATTTTAAGTGCATTATTAAAACTATTGGCCTTGCCAAACACCACCCCCCTGCCACCCCACCCTTATTGAAAGCGCGATTCTCTTTGGATATCAAGTGCTGAAAACACTGTGCCCCAAGAGGAGCAGTTAACAGGAGCTGTTGGGAGACACTGCTGCTCTGGTCACAGTGTGAGAGAGCTTACACTCATCTCAATTGCACATCAATGTCCGTGGCTGCTGAATGCAAAAGACTAAAACTGGGGACAATGGAAGACCCAGTGATTTTCAAGCGGGTAAGAAAGCAATAGACAGTAAAGCCAACAGCTCTAAGAAATGTCTAAAAATAGATAAAGCTCATTAATTATGTACATAATGTAACTTGTGAGCAAAGTCTTTACTCAGCCCTGTAATCCTACTCATGTAATTATATCTTCATATGCTCCAAACACTCATGTTCCTGAGATTTTGTATCTCTAAGAAGCTTCCTGTTACAGCAGACAATTCCTTAAAACATATCTTATCTGAAAGTTTCTGTCTTGCTGTTAGACTATAAATAGCACATTTATGTTCCTTTGATTTTCCAGTCATCTGTAACATGATACTTCAAATTATTTAATTAATCAAATAAGCATCTGAACCCGCCTGGACCGTCTGGAGCACTATTTTCTCTTACCCACCACTCAGGACAATTTGATTTCATGGCAAATGAAACAGCAGGATTGCTGGCTGTCACAAGAGATGATGCATGGTACACAACCAGGCCCAAAGATCTCAATTAACGTCAAGCACTCAGTAGCACGTAGCCATACATGGTAAGAAAATGCATGAGCACAGCTAGAAAAGCTGTGAAGCAGCTGCTTAGACCTGAGCAGGTCCTGAGCTATGTTTTATTGCAGGGTCTCTTCCCATACCTCAAATTTCTGAACTTCTAATCGTAACTTCTCAATGTTCTGTCCGAGTTCTGCTAGTCTGTGGTCCACACTCGCCGCGTCTCCCATCTGGGGGTTCTTGATATACACATCTTTCATTTTTGTTAAGGCATCTCTGAGGGACAGAAGGGAAAACAAAGCATGTAAGAGTTTGTGCAGCTGGGGGCAAATGCCTTTCTCTCAAGTAAATCAGGGGAAGGGGTAACAACCTGCTGCTGCTTTACTCTGTGTTTCATGCCTGATTGGTGACAAAGGTAACTGAGCACATCCAGAGAGGGTCTTTTCCCCTGTACAGAACCAGCCATTAAAAAGTTGCAGTAAAATCACTTGGCAGAAGAGAATTTACGCTGTCAGAGACAGCAAGTGATGCCTTCACCTACAATGGGCCAACAGAGCCACTGCACCCAAGCCAAACTCGCCAAGGCCCAACTTCCAAAGAGCAACAGGCAGCTTAGGGCTCTTCACGTGCACGAGGCTGGCAGGAGGAGCCTCTCTGGTGGATAGTGAGGTGTTGGAATGAGCACATAACACATTTAGACCAAGTGATTCAAGCTCCACATGCTCACCCCTTGAAGAATATTAGCAGAAAAATGACTGAACTCTGGGACATGGCATTTTGCAAGGCAAAAGAGAAGTTTGATGCTGATTTTTAGCCTGGCACACTCTGTTATGTAGTTCTAGGATTTGTAACTGCTAACCCTGGGGGAAGAAAAACAGTAATAATAATAAAATACAATCTTGCAACCAGTGCAAGAGATGAAAGCTTCAACTTTCTAGATGAATATCACCCCATTTTTTGGGGCACAGACAAACAATTGCATCATTTTTCACCACAGGCTGAAGCTCAGTTGAGAAACTGGGACAAAGAGCTGGACACGTCTGTATTAATAATAAAAATGGAGTGCTAATGAGTAATTCTCACCCTGCCTGTTGCAGTTAGAAATTATTTGGGTTGCAAAAGACAAAGACACTTATTTCATGCTGCTTAAAATGAAGTTAAATCCAGATGGTTTGTGTTTGTCACAGAGGAGCGACAGACGGACCTCAGGCTGCATAAAGCGACCCTGCATCCTGTGAAGCATTTTGACTCTTTCTGGGGGCTGTGTTTCGTATCAACCCAGATGCCAAATGCCTTGGGCTTCAGAGATGTTAATTTTAAGGCCTGTTATGATAAACATGGTAGTGTAAGGTCAAGATTAACCTAGCACATGCTTTCATGAGCTCCCTTAGGAAGGGCTGTGGAACGTGCTCTCCAGCAGCAGCATGCTGCCTTTGAACAGAGCTGAGGCTGAAAGAAAAACCTTATCTGCATGATGAGGAACATTTTGGAGCTCAGAGAAGGGCAGACACATGAGCCTGTTTCCTGTATTACTGGCACAGCTATTCAGCTTTTCTCTGGGCATTATTTGATGGGGGGGGAGAAAGGTTAATGTGAGTCCCACGACTCAAGTTAACACTCTTTATATTTTAGAGTTTCCCACCAGACTCTTGGCAATGGCAATCCTGTGCCTGCCTTTGTTTTGTGTGTAGAGAAAATGGGGAAAAGTGTGGGTGGCAAGGAAGCAGGACTGCTCTGTGGTTGAAACCCTAAGGGACAATATTGCAAACATGTGAGTCATAATTATTACTAGTGTTTAACTCTTATTTAACTGGTGGTGCTACTTCTTCAGTCTTTATGGAAAATCACTTTGTTTTGCTCTGATTTCAACTCTGATTTTAATGTTGGGTGACCTCAGAATCAATACAGAGCAGAAAGGAAAATCACAGAGACAAATTTAAGTTACTACAGAGGGAATGTGTTTTAAAAAAGGGTAGATGAGGTACTTAGGGATATGATTTAGCATATAATTGGACTTGATGATCTTAAAGGTCTTTTCCAACCTTGTAATTCTGTGAAAAAAATACCAAATCAATGAGAAAGCACACAAACATGTGCAGCTTTCCTTTCTTGTACCTGATATAGAACATAAAAAAGAAACTTTGGGATACCAGACAAAATAAACAGGTTCCTCAAAGCAAGGAGCAGAATAAGTAGGCACAGCAGTACATTTTGGGATAGACTAGTATTGGAGAGGCTAAGTCCTGAAACCAGTCAGGGAAGAAAAGTTCTCTCCTGCAGACACAACATGATGAATCTTTAATGCAACTGCAAAATGTGAACAAACACAAAGAAACAAGCAAAGGCTGCCAGGATCAATAAAAATGTGTAGCTAAGATAGCTGCATTGAATTAGTTAGCCTTATTAAATAACTGATTTCAGAATCTGAGTTGTAGAGAGCCTTGCATCTCTCAGGTGTTTTTAGCCCTAAGTAGACTCTGGTGGTTCTTAGAACTGCACATTAAGCAAACCCCCAACCTTGTTGTTATTTGCTCCCTCTGTACTCTGTGAGACTCCCTGTTTCATTCTCCATGGGAGAGGTTTGACATACCTTTGATCCATCTCCTTCTGAATGTCTTTGTTTAGTTCATCGACTTTCTGCTGAAGTTTCTTTCTTCTTTGCTCAGGTGGGAGATTGCTGAAGTCTTCTGGCCCTGCTCCCTGCACAGAGTGGAATGAAGGGGGAGGGGGGGAAATAATTTAAAAAATTAAAATCAGAGTCTGAAAGAATCCCTCAGGACTGTATTTTGAGAAGGGCTCACAAAAAATCTGTGCAAAACCACAATGGTCTGAAGCATTGTTATCATCACTCCCTGAATGGACAGGAAGCTGGATGCCTCTGAGGGAATCCCAGGACCACATCCTGCTCCTGTACCAAGTGGCTAATGGGAAATCACCGACTAAAGAATGCCAGAGGTAAATGGCAAAGCTGAGAAACCTTTTTTATCCATAGTTATCGTCAGTTTTTATTTAACAGAGTTCCATTCTCACAGAAAGAGGATCTTTCCTGCCTTTCTCCACTCTGCTGCAAACAGCATCCCCCTAAAAGACACCCCTGTGTCACACTCATGCTTCTTACGTACATCACTAACTGCTGCCTTGCTCTGCATAGTCCAGCACAGCTAATGTGTGTCAGGGCTCTCCTGAGCACACTGAGGTAGCACAAGAGATTCCTCTGGGATTCTGCAATTTAAAAACATGCTGCTTATTTTCCCAGGATGCACATACTATGTCAAAGTCTGTCTATTTTTCCCCCTCTCACTTGCACTGGCACAGAAATCAGGGGTTACATCAAAGCCATAGAACCAATCGATCTGAAATCCTAACTGAAGGAAAAACACATGCAGACCCCAGTGCTCACCTTTGTGTCATTCTGCTTGAAAACCCCTTTTCTGCCTTCAAACTGCTTTGCCTCTTCTTGATTCCCTCAATGTGACACAGCAGACAGAGGACACATAAAATACATCCACACTACTTCCTTCAAAGTACCACCTAGTTTTGTCTTGCAAGAAGGCAAGGGGGATAGTTTGGGTGGGCTACACTCAATTACTTACACAGAAATTAGGTTCTTGTACATCATAATACCAAACTTGTACAGGTTTTGCTTGTTTTGGCTTCTGCTTTTTCCATGTACTGTTTCTAAGGGGGGTGGACTACCAGCCTATGGGGGAGAGAAGGGTAAAAACACAAAGCCAAGTAACCCAAATCAGTGGCCCATCAGCTTAGTGAGAGCTTGTGAGCAGAGCTGGGACATGAGTCTTACTGAAGTGCCCAACATCTCTGAGGAGTGTGAATTAGCAGGTACATTGCCACAAAAGCTGCCCCTTAGACCCTTCCAGCCCTGCACTCAATGTGCTCCCAGACAGCAGCTCTTTCTTCTGCCTTTGCAGAACCAGCTGCTTACAAGAAAGTGTGTGGGTGCAGAGGGGTGGGGGACAACTCCAGGCAGGTCACAGCTTCTCCTCTGGCCTCACAGCCAGACTAGCAGAACAGGGAAACCCAACAGAACTGCTGCCATGGTGCTTTTTAGCAAGAGACAGCACAGGCACTTGGTTAAGCCTTGATCACCTGTGTAATTAGAGACTTAAAATTCCATTTCACAAGCTAATAAGAAAGTAAATTTAAGACAAATCATTAAAAAAACTCCACACCTAAATAAGTTATACTAAATCACTTCAGCTACCTGGAGCCCTAGCAGTGCTTACTGCCATCAGCTGTACATAGCACAGGAGAGATCATTTTCATTCACTCTTTCATGATGCTGTTTTGCTTGATAGTAACTCTCACACTACATTAGACATGAGAAAGAATATCTGCACAGTATATCGAATCAAATTCAGTATACTGCAGGGATATTCTATACACTAAAGCCATGCTTATGTCTTTATAAAGGCAAAGCATCTGGGTGTGGCTTTGTAAATGAACAAGAGGTTACAAGAAAGACTATATAATGTTCTTCTCAAATCTTAAGCAGAAGGGACAGAGATGATTGAAAATCTCCCCAGTTACATATTAAGAGGATGCAACAGTCAAAAAACTTTGGAAAAACATCTTTTTGATTCATAAACTTCATTCAAAAGCTCCTGGTTGGACTAAATTCAGTCTCTTTGTTCACAATGCTTCAGACCAAAGCATCAGGGTGGCACAGAAGTGCATGCCCGAGACTAGGAGGTGATGTCACGCCGACTTCATTCCATGCTCAGTAATTCCCCCTCATAACAGAAGTACAGTTTGGTTCCCCTTCCAGAAGAAAAAGTCAAGGAGCAGTTTTTGCACATGCTGGGCACATTTCATGCTCTCAAGCAAAGCCCCACCTGGGCTCTCTCTCAAGCAGTGAGCGCTGCCTACATTGAGTTGTTTCAACTGTGACATGGGAGGGAAAATCTGTGCTATTTTTGAGGTGTTATAGAAGCAGCAGAGCCAGTGCTGACTAGATTTCCTTGCGTAAAGATACTGGGGTTTGGGAGGCCAACTGTCCCAAGATGAAGGGCTGTGAAAAGAGGCTGTGTTAGGAGCAGTGTCTGGGCTGAAGCTACGTACAGGGAGAGCACGAGGTCTGCCAGCCCAAATTTGGGCTCTTGTGCAGCTGGGATCCAAGAGGAAGTTGCCAACAAGCAGAGGAACGCAGAGGTCTCGTCCCCCTCCACACAACTTACTGGTTTGTGTGGTTCTTGGGGACAGGCCAGGTCAGCCAGGTATTTCTGGGGGACTTATTCCTACATACAGCTCAGCTCCACAACACACTAGCACTGTGACTAGGGAAACAACAGATGGAAATCCCCGGTATCAAAGCACTGTGCTACCAGCCAAAAGAAGAAGGTTTGCACTGCAAGTGAGCTAGAGATTTCTACCACTCCTCAGGCCCACCACAGGCCCTCAGTGAGGAGCAGTACTGCTGGTGGAGCCCAAGCAGGCTGCTGTGTCGGCAGAGCAGCAGCAGGACCTTTCACAGCCCAGGCATTTTCTCCAAATAGGAACTGAACAGGTCCCCAAGGGTGGAATCCAAGAGCAATGTGTGTGTAGGGGAGAGAGAGGACCTAAAGGTGAGGAATAGGAAGGCTTTTCAGGCTAAGGCAGTTAAGGTGCTGCTGCAGACCCTCTCTGTGAACTACAGTTTGCAGCTCCTGCGTGAAGTGGGTCAGCAAACCAGTTGCATTCTCCTCATGACTGGACTCTCAAGGGGCAAAGGAATGTAGACAGGCTGTCGGGAACATATCAAGGTGCAGAGTATCTCAAGCAATACAGTACCTTGTGTATGAGGTTCAGCACATACTTTGCTTTCCCAAATACATTCACCCTTTCCAACTCAGTAAGGTGTTATCTTACCGTAGCTCAAGAAACCTTCCCAGCTGCATCCAAGATGGAATTTAGGATTCACATAGTGTGTCTCTCTCTCCATTTGCAAGTTCAAATCAGACTGAGTTAACCTTGTTGGTTAAGGTTTACAGAACTTACATTAATTAATGTAATTATTAGTTTATTCTGAAGGACTACTTAGGGCTGTAAAATGTAGGCGATAACGATGCAGATTTCCAGTAATACCTGGACATGGAAAGCAAACTTGGCTACACCAAAGACATGCATTTCTCTCTGGAAAAGGTCCAGCAAGCACAAAGACCTTTATATTTTTTTCTTTAAATGTTTGAATGTGTACTTCTGTAGCAGAATTGATATTGCTTTTCTACATTTTCATAGCCCTAGATTATAAAAGTGAGAACTAAACTAGAGAGTTAATTTTTAGCAGCTTATTAGAAAGACTGAATTCTGATCACCTCTATTAGACTCCAGACCTGTGTATTCAGAGTTATCTGATAAACATCAAAAAAAGCAAACACAAAAGGAGAAACAAAATTTCACAGTTAATTTCAGCGTCATGTCATGTGTGGCACAGTGCACATTAAAACACACAGAGAAAATTGTGATTAAAACACAGGACAGGCATGCTGTAAATGTGCTTACCAGCTTGAGAGAAAGCTTCATGTAAAAATTGGAGAGATACGGGGCAGGGGGGGGAGAAAGAGAAAAAAACAACAGTGCATCAGTAGGAGAGGAACTTTTTCAGGCTGCTGTTACAATAAAATGACACACAATCCCCTGGCTGTTGGAAGGCAAAATGGGTAACACTACGAGATCTGTGCCAAAGTTCACAAGATGGACCAGCCTTATCAGCTGCCGCTGCCTCAGCAGACACAGAGCTGGAGAAGTGGTGTCCCTCCACACACGGGCTCTGGCACCGCAGGCTGAGCGCTGCCTCGCATCACCTTACACACAGCACCAGTTTTCTCATTACAGGAACACCTCTGCAGTGGAAAAAACCCTCAGAACTCACAAGCATATGCAACCTTTGATCAAAACCGTGCTCAAACGCAGTCATGAGATCCCCTCCTGTCATTATTCCCTTTATGGAAGGGCTCAAGGGAAGGGGGTGACACCTGGCCAAGCCCTGGTGAAGAGGTAAGGTACAGCACTTGGCCTCCAGCACCAGAAAGCACAATGGTTTCTCCAGTGATTTCCTAGCTCTCCAGCCTATGTCAAAAGAACTTTATTCCTGAAATATCCCTGGGGATGGCATACAGTGCTGTCCAGGCAGACATGTAAAGTCATTTCATGTTCTTGAACAATTTAAAAGCAATTCTCAGCCTCAAACGTCCTTTGGCCATGCTGAGTCAGACAAGCTCAGGACCAAGAAGAAAGGGGAAAAAATTAAAAATCTCTCCCCTTTACACCAAATTAATTCCATGGCAGCCCAGCACGACATTATTCAAGCTCCTTAAATGATAAACATTATCGGATTGTCCAAAGGTTACCATCATTTCCTGGTACAGAGCCAAAACACCTTTTAGCTGCTCTTGGAAGCAAAACCAAGCGTATGCTGAAAGAGCCTCAGCAGCAGCACTGTTTGCCTCTGCCCTGCACACAGAGCTCTCAGCAGCACCAGGGAGCTGTAGGATCTGCCAGGCAAACAAGTGTGCTTGAGCAGCTGACCACCAAAATTACCAAAGCCTCTTCCCAAGATTTGGGTTCTCCAAAAGACAGGAACTCAGAGTGCTCCAGCACCTTTTTCCCCCCCCTCTATCAAGGGGCACGCTTGCTGCTGTTCTTGACACAAAGCCAGATTTTGAAGGGGGAAAATCAAGGCTACACCCAGCCTCCTCCAGCAATCTGCACTCTGCCCATCCAACCAGCTCTCTGGGGACACAGCTGGGAAATGCTCAAACTACACAACCAACTTGTAAGCACATAACTGCACATCCTCAGCGCTGAAAGGTGACAGCTGGAAAACGCCCCTCACTCCAGGCAGCCATCTGTACCATGAGACTTCACAACCTCTTTCCATTCAAGAGCTCTCCATTATTTCACCACTAACAGCTCCTGAACACAGTGGTCTCAAACAGACTCTTCAGTTTCAGCAAGAGCACAGTTCTTCAGCACTGGGTTTAAGAGGAATAAAGGTGGCTCCACAGCTGCACTGGTTTTGACAGCACGATTTAAGAAATACCCATTTCTCAAAAATCACAATAACCATTAATTACCAGAACTGGTAGAGCAAGACATGCCAGCCCTTCAAGGAAAACATATAGCCTTGCAATAAACACCGGGATACCCCTTTTGAACTGAGCCTCTCAGCGAAAAAACTTCCCTCTGAAGTTCACTCTGTTTGGAAATAAACACCTGAGAATCGATAATCACAGCACTATGAAGAAATTCCCTCTCTCAGCTCCAAGGCCATTAAAAAGGAAAACAAACCCCATCTATTTGAGAGAAGAATCATCCAGGAAGGAGAAAGGAGGAGCTGAAATTCACTGCTGAAGGAATTCAGCGCGGGCAGCTTTTGTTTGCATCATTGCTTTCCCACTCCTGTGAACTTTAGCATAGACATGATCAGCACAAACCCAGATCCTGGTACATATATATACAGACAAGACTCATGGTGCAGAATAAATATTTACCTATGAAGCACTCTATTAAAGGCACAGATGTATGCTACATGCGCTAGTTTCTAAACACTACTCACTCTAAAGGCACTACGCTACTGCAGAGAAACATCTGCATCAAGACTATTCTTTTGCTGTAAATTCAGCAAATTGGGAAAGGATTATAGACACTGTAACACCCAATTCTTATGCTGTTAAGTGTGACAAAAAAAAATAGAGCTCTTATTAATTGTCAAATAGTACATCAGGGATTGTTATAACCAGTATAAATAGCAAAGCAGATTATAGACTGGAAACAATGAAATGCTGAAATAAGTAATATTCACTGTTTTCCATTTCTGAATTATATTGGTGATTTTACATGACAGCGATTCAATTTCTGCAAACAAATACAAGCAGACTGAAAATAACACTGCATTAAATGCTAAATAACTACTGTTGCCCATTCTGTTGGGTTTTCACAGCTAGAAACTTGCTCACAGCTCCTGGGAGAACAGGGGCATTTTTCCCTGAAGTGATTCAATAAATCACATTTCTTTAAAATGAGCAAATCCGTTTCAAGCTGTCAGTTTAAAACAAGCCTAGCTTAGTCTTGCAGGGGAAAAAATGAAGAGCCTACGAGCCACAAGCTTCAATAACACATGAGAGAAGCATGAAAGCCAGCAAGTCCATGTGTTATTGGACAGTCACGGACACTAACCTCACTTACAGAAAACAGAGTTGAAATAAAGGACTGGACTTCCATACAACCAAGTGGTAATTTTCATTCTTAATGGTCCTGTAACAATCTCCCCGTACTCTGCTTTATCCAGGTATCAGATTTAGGGGTCAGGTATCTCGATTCCATGAACTATCATCATTGCAGAGAGTTCAGGGAAGCTTCAGAAAGCTCCACGACCAAGGCACAGAACGTGTCACTGCACTGCTGTAAGTCAGGGGTCGGCTCGTGATGCTCCAGACTTCATTCAGAAAATAATTTAGAATAAAGGCGTGGAACCTCTTTGTTGTGCTTACTCTGAATTTCACAGGACCAGCTACTTTAATTGTGCCAATTTCAGCATTTCCAGGACTAGCAGACATCTCTTTCCTGCACGTAACACAAAGCTGCAACTTGCCTCCCATCAAATTCTCCTTTTGTCTTTCCAAAGCGCGTTTCCACAGCACACACTAACGGCGTTGTAAGTGGGGTTAGCGACTGTGTAGCAACGGTATGGGCTGATCACACCATACACGGACTTACAACATATTCCCTAGCCTCAATGGCACACGTGGGTGTCCCTAAAGTCCTCTTCATGAGTTCTTTGTGAATATACAAAGACTGTGTCTGCTGGTGAGTCAGCAAGAGAAAACACACATCCGTTACACTGGAGACGAGCACGGCACCTCTGTGTTTGCTGCTTCTACAGCAAAAGACAGCTTGGCATTTAACTAGCCTTTAAGTGCGAAGTGGAAGCGTCCTAGAAACTAGGTGAATATTAAGAGTTTAGCATTCTCACAAGAATATCAGAAAACCACCACATTTGTTCATGCTAGCATAAAGGCACAAGGTCAGAAAACATCTCCGTACTAGAATAAACCATGGTTTTAATGACCCCACCCACCAAAAAACTCCTGCTTTCAGCAGATTTAGACACTTATGTTAGAATAACAAGTACTCCCAGGGGCTTGGAACAGGACAGGTACGAGAGGGGTGGTTGGGTTGGTTTGCCATTTCTGCATGCTCACAGAACAACAAAGTACCCATCACCCCAGCAGATCAACAGCTCAGCACGGAGGAAGGAGACTGCACGGTACGTCACAGAGGCGAGACAGGGGTGGAAAGGGGAGACATCAACCAGTGCAAAGGGAATTACAACAAATACATCATGTTATAATGAAGTCAACAACTTCCACTAAGAAGGAAACCACAAAAGTCCCTTTCATGAGCCTTATGGAACCACCTGGAGCTGGGGTAATGACAACAGTATCTGCACCCCAGCTCCCAGACCCATCCTCTCTGCTCCATCACAGCCCAGTCTCCAAGGAAAGAGAGGAAAGGCAGGTCTGCATACTGGTGTAAGTTCTACCCCTGGATTGTGTTAGTTCAGAAGTATTGCTCTTTAAATAAAGGTGCTGATGTTACTGCCACTGGAGCAATAAAATAAAAGAACACAAAATTAATAAGAACTAGGAGGATACTGAGTCTTCTTTGTCCTCAAAATGGAATTAGAAAAAGCAGAGCAAGCATAAATGAAATTATGACTTATGTAAGTGGTTCCTCATTTTTTGTACTCTTCTGGCTTTAACTTCCCTAAAGAGACAGAGTTGATTTTAAGTGTTCCACTCCTTTTTAGACTGCCTTTCAAAAGAGTTATTACAAACAGCACTCAAAAACTGTGTACGAGACTTTTCCCCCACTCCTCTTCTAGTTCTGATCCCTGACAAGTGCTCTACCAGTTTTACAGTATTTTATAATGGACATTGTTTTGATGTTGGGAGTAGAAGAAAGCAGCTTTGAGGAAAATAGAAAAATGTGATTAGGAAACCATGGACACTTTCATGTATTTTTTTTTAACAGATTAGGATTTCACTGGTACCAGTATCGGCACCTCTACATTAACCTTGCATCTGCTGTGAATGGCTCAGGCATCTGCTTCCTCCCATGAAAACAAGATGCACTGGATATTTTTTTGTTTGGAAGTGAAATTAAAGCTGGACTGGGCACAGGACATATCCTTACTAATTATATGTAATTAATTTTAACAGTCACCAGGGATTTTTCCACTTGATAGTTTCATTATTTCTCTTCTTAAATACAACAAAAGATGCTAAGCCGAAGTTTTATAAGGTAATTACTAAAACATACTGCCTCTCCAGGCATGCTCTGGTATCAGAGAGGTCGTGGAGGAACTGTATAGGAACCTGTTCACTCACATATCAAGGATGAATTGCAAAGTGTAGTTCTGCTAGTGGTATCTACCCTCTTAAGGTCTTCATATATACTAGACTTGTTCACATTAAGATGCCCTTTTCACACATGTCTTCCTTAAGCCAGTGCAGAAAAGGAGCATGATCTGGTTTCCTCTGAATTAAGCAAATTGTTCCCCTGGCTTTCATAGGAGTTCCCAGCTCTGTTAAGCCAGCAAGGACCTCCTTGGCAATGTGGTTGAAAAGTCTAAAATACTACTTAAAATGTCTTTATAGCAAGGTGTCTGGCTGGGGTGGAGTTTTGACTCTGAACAAAACCAGCAGCGTGGAGACGATGAAATGACTCAGTGTCCAAAGCCAACCACCCATCACATTGCAGTGTCCCGCTGGCTCCCTGCATGACCTTCCCAAGAAGTGGCTTCCCTGATGTATTTCTGTACAGATCAAGTGTTCTTCTGTGCAGAAGACAGTTTCCCCTCTAAGTCCTCCTAATTTCTTTGGTAACATTGCAATCTAGTGTTTGTAATGCTACTGCTCATGTTCCTGAGCAAAATCCAGATGCTTTTGGGTTTGGCAGGGGGATGGAGAGGAATTGAGAAAGGGAAGTCTTGTAGCAGTATGGTAAAAGCAGAATTAACAATGTTATTGGGCTGTACAGAATATAAAAGCAGGTCATTTCAACTATATGAGGTGAGACAGATGCCAACCACGCAGTTTTCAGCTGGTATATTAACAGGATTTGGGGGTGGTTCTTGATTTCTTTTTTGGCTGGTTAGAATAATTTTATTTTGGAAGGTTATATGGCCTTTTCATGATCTTTTAGTCTGACCATTTGTATCACAAATCACCAAGGAGCTATGAAACGTGAACTTGACACGTTTTCACATCAGCTGGAACAAGGTGTCAGGGCTTTGCAGCCTCTCTTACACAATACGAGCCAAGTGTCCGAATTCAGCCCTCTGGATGAAGAGATGATGATACGAACACTGGCCTCCAACTCTGGGGGATGAGTCAGGCAGGAAAAGTTTTTACTAACAAACATCCTGGTAGCTAACAGGGGAAGGAAATGAAATAGAAAGAGAACACAGTGAAAGGCTTAAATGAAGATTTAGCAATAGCCTTTCCTTCAACATTTTTAATGAATGTGTCAGCAGAAATCTGAGGGATTTCAGATGGCTATAGGAAATCATTCTCATCATCTCACTGCTCACACAAATTGCTTGAAACCAATAGAGTATGGGGGATTTGTATGCAAGACCTGCTTGGTCTTCTCAGGTAATTAACACACCAAACAAGGGGCTTTCTTCAGGAGAAATTCAAAGCAATTAATCAGAATTGCTTACACAGCTAAATACTAAATAACAACCTGTATATTTGAAATACAAACTTGTGCCTGTGGAACTACAAACCTGTATGTTAAAGTTAGAACTATTCAGCACCGTTTTCAGTGTTTTGTTCCATGAATAGGGCACTAGATCATAACACAAAACCTTCACCGTACTCCCTCTCACCGCTAACCTGCAATGAAGCAGACTGCCAGGCACCCAACTACCATGATGGGTGCCACCAGGACACCCACCCCTGCAGCACCCCCACCCTCCAGCTCTGCTGCTGCAGAAGCAGAATTGAAAAAACTGTTTCTTCCCCCAAAAGCCACAAGGGAAAGATGCTCTGAGCCAAAGCGCAACTGCGGGAAGGAGGTACAGAACCTGCCTTTGGACAGCTTAGAAACTTCCCAGTTCCCCAACGAAAAGCACCAGAAGTGTGATATTTTGGGGTTGTCCTGAATGTCCCATTAAATGCCAATTCCCTGGTAAATGACTGAAAACCACTCTGTACAAACCATCCTTCTTTTAAAAGCACCGACTGCAACCATGTGAGACAAGACACCGTTTACAGCGCTGTTCTCAATTCTCCATGACCCACCACTAAATTACCCACTGAAGTCATCACTGCTCTCATCGAACTCCAGCCCTCAGCCCTAAATGTCAGTGCAGTCCCCAGAGCAGAATTTGGGCTTTTTGAAGCAGTCCCTTCCCTGCTGTTACAGCCTGGTCCAGAAAATGTTTTGAAGTACTGAACGCTTTGTCTCCTTTCTGCAATGTTTACGTGAGGAAATAATTCTGAGGCCCTTAACCCAGGAGCCATGCTATGCCAGCAACTCCTCAGCACAACTGGGCCACGTGCAAGCTTCTGGGAAGATAACAGTGTTATTTTAGTTTGAAAAATGGAAAATTTTATCTCAGGAACCTGTCATTTTACTTACTGCTCATGAACACAAACACTTCAACATGAGTTTCCCAATATGGCCACAGCCGATGTCAAGGGCAGGGACAGAGCAGCTGACCCTGGAAAACTCAGGCCATGCTTCCTACTTTCTGCACAACAAAGGGGACAGGGAAACTGTGCTGCTAAGAGGGGTGGAGTGGCACAAAACAGTGATCTGGTTTGCTCTAGGTCCAGGCGAGACCCCCAAGGTCTGGCACGGAGACTCTCTGCACTGAACACACTGCGGACAAGCAAGGCCGGGCCCAAACCCAAACCCTAATCCCTCAAAACATCTCATCCACGTCTTTGAGCCTGCATGTGAGACTGATAAAGCTTTCATAAACCAAATATCACTTTAAACCATGTGCATCATACTACTGGGAAGTTCCAGTCAGTTCAGAAACCAACAGAATTTGTGGACTTAATGGGAAATGCCCAGAAAAAGACAGGCTGGCCTGCAGCTCAGCAGGGTAGTGTATGCCAGGAAGGCTGCAAGGACAAGTCAAACATGGGATTTGAATTTCTTTCCTAGCTCTGCATAATGTTTATCAAACTCTTAATTTAATGCCTTTCTTCCACAGTGTGCAAGAACAGCAGTTGCTAGCAGCCATTACAAACAGTGCTTCAACCTGGTATGTTTGTGACGATGTATCATCAACATTTAATGCGTCAAGAATAAAAACTGTGGAAAAACCATTTAGAACTAATTAGAAAAAAGTTAGGAGAGCATGGCAGGATTTTAAGTTCTTCTGTGGACACTCAAAAAGCTGTTGAAGCTCAAGGATGTCCAAACACAGACATGATAAACTTGCTGGGAAGCCTGATTTCTCAGGCTGTCTATAGGAATCAATCAAACCTCCTTATCCTACCAAAACTTCATGCCACAGGATGTGGTTAAGGTCCTTGGGAAGTGTCAGCCACAAATATTTATAGCCAGCTGTAACAAATACATGTATGTAGCTGCAGGGAGCATGAAATTCAGTTGCCACCAACTTGGAGCCCTGGTTTCAAGCACACACCTACCGTAAACAACTCAATTACCACCTAGAATGTGTTCAGCTTGCACAGGTCACCTGGTTTATCATCTCAAGGCTCAGACGTACTAAACCAGCTATCAGTGGAGCACCTGAAGCACAAGCTGAGGCCGAGCCTCTGGAAGTGAAGTGGCACAGAGGTGTACTTGGCCATAAAACAGAGAGGTCAACTCCCTGCTGCCACAGCAAGAGGTGCCAGATCTTTTCAGTGAAATGCCTGAATTTGCACCGAGGTCAGAATAATCCTTTTAGAATCCCTCCTAATTTACTCTCCTCCTTCTGACAGAGATACTGAGCTGAATCCACCCTGCAGAAAGGAAAGCTTTTCACATTGATAGGTAACATGCACGTAGCATTAAGATCAGAGTAGACCTCTGAGTAGTGCTCCTCCAAACCTCCTCTGCCATAGACATACGTGTGGCTACTGAATTAATGGCTTTGACTTGGCATATTACTTAATGTTTGGCTCTCCCTTCCCTATTCTGGATCCCGCCTCCCCCTAAAATCAAATGGGTCATTTCCATCAGCAGCTGTACTTTTTGTGGTTTCATTGTGGGGTTTTTGACTACAAATGGCTTTATAGGTTGGGATTCCTTGGATTTGTCTGCATGTTATGATAAAACACAACGGATTCATTCACAAAACAAAGCAAGTTTTTACACAACAGAACGTGCAATAAAAGCGCCAAGAAAGAAAGAAAAGAGAAAGAGAGAGATAGAGAGAGAAAGGTATCCAGAGGAGAACTTACCCCGCGCTTTAGGCTCCTGAAGCAGTGGATTTTGGGTTTGGAGGTCATGAACTCGTTGAAGCGATGGGAGAGGGGTTCCTTTTGCTGCTTGGGAGACTGGGGGCCGTTGGGAACAGCAGAGGGTGAGGCAGAGGCAGGGGGAGGAGGAGGGGGCTGATGGGGGGATGTTAAAAGGGACATAAGCTACGTATAAGAGATGGAGAAGTGACAGAATAAAAACCAAAATAAAAAGATAAAACACAAAACGAAAATAAGCATCAAAACCAATATTTGAAATCCAGAGGAAAAAACAATTAAATAATTAAATATTAAAGGCCATGGTTCAAGAGAAGGGAGGGGGAAGCAGTATTTAAAGTTGTGTTAAATGAAGGATGTGATAAATGGAAGTTTTAGTAAGTGATGCAACAGAAGAGTAACACAAAGTATTCTGACGGGAGGCTCATGCAGACTCTTCCATGCAGCACTATCCCCATAAATCGCCCTGTTCTGCTCTGTGGACAGCTCAGAATAATGCATATGGATAGAGCTTTCAAATACCTGAATTTAAATGGATCAGATAAGGAAGGTACCTTAGTGCCCAGTAGCGTTTCTATTATCTGGAAAACAACAAACCACATTCCTTCCTGCTTTCGAATCAGACCTCAGCAAGGTGCAGCACACTTCACTTTTACAGATTATTCTATTAATTTGCTCAGGAGTTAGTCCAGTTTTGTTGGGTTTTGTTTCTGGCTACACTGATGTAAGCACCAGATAGTCGTGTCCTCTCATATACCAGCACAACAGCAGTGATCCATTTTGAACAGGTAGATTTTTTGACTCTGCAATTAGAAGTGGTTTGGGATGGGTCAGCACAAGGGTGAGATCAACGAAGCTACTCTGGGCTTCCATCAGTGTTACTGCAAACCGATTTAGTCCAGTCACCCTGACACATTCTGGTAACCCCAGATAAATGCTGCCATGCATTAATGGTGTAAATTATGACAGTGAAATGACAAAGGTTTAATGGATACATAAGTTAATACTGTCTTTTTTAAAAGTCAACTGCTCAGTTAGTTATGCTCCGTTAGTTGTGATTAAGAAGAATGAATCCCGGCAATTCCTTGTTCCCAGCCACCCAAACTGCTGAACCCAGTGCCCAGACTGCAAAGATAACGCAAAATGAAAAGCCAAGGAGAGTTTTAGAAGTGTCAGAACAGTAATGCCACCTTCAAGCTTCCCCAGAGGAACGATGTTAGTTGGCACACACAGCACTAGGTAAGTGGTACACAAATTCCTTCGGAGTTAGGAACAGAGAAATGGACCATGGCACAGACGTGACAATTAAAGTTAAATTAATATAAAAACTGCAACATAATTAAAGAAATTATACAAGAAAAAAATATAAAGATATAAAGAAACTCAAGTAACCAAAGACTACAACAAAACACGATATCAAGACATCAGTTATTAACTCTCTGAATCCAAAATTCTCTTTTAAAATTACTAGACGAGACAGAGGTTATTGAATACACACACACTACCACCAAGCTCCAGTCTTCAAGTCAGTACCTTATTTTTCTTGATGAATGGCCATAACTTGCCCTTGGATTTGCCACCGAACTTGGGCTCAGATTTCCCATCCCCTCTGGAGTTGGAAAGGCTGGATTCAGAGACAGTCCTCTTCATGGGCTGGGTGAAATCCTCAAAGTCGACATCTCCTGGAGGCTCGAACCCGGATTTAAAGGCTTCTATTACCAGCTGAGAATCCTGAAACAGGACAGACCCAGTACAACAATAAACACACTGGATGAGGGCTGTCACCAAACTGAAAGATGGTACAAGGACAAGCAAGGTCACCTGTGTGGGAACCAGCCTTTACCAGGGAGCGATACCCTGCCAAGCCCCAGGATCAATACAAGTCTCTCTACATTCTGCTCCAAGATCAGGACACTTTTCTTGGACCTATTTTCACTACCATGACATGCTTTGAAAAACCCTCAAACATCAAAAAACAACCCCAAACCCCACATGTAGGCATAGTGTTTTATTCCACCAAGACAAGGCATTTATGACATAAATTTAATACTCCCAGATACTAAAGGGATAAACAGTTAAGACTACCCCCACCGAGTCCAACCAATGTTGCTGGACCAGCTGTTACTCAAAATGCCAAGAGATAAGCAGCAGAGGACTGTGGTCTGCTTAGGAAAATTATAAATTTAAAGCACAGGTCAGTGTAATTAACTGAAGATGAGTAAACTTGAGTCTCTCCGCTCCAGCCTTTCACTGAGCTGCACAACCTGAGCCTGACCCCACTCCAGCAATGTTTTCATTCCCTTGGTTTCCTTTCCAAGGCAAAAATCAAAACTCTGATACAAAGAGCTTTTAAAGGCTTTTTCATGCCCACTGGTGAATGTGACTAAGAGCTCCTCAGCAATTATATTTCAGTGACTGAACAGACAGCTTAAGCCACTCACAGCAAAGATTTAAGGTATGGAATTGCTGGGCACACAGCTGGAAGCAAACTAGGGGAAAATCCCAACAAATCCTCCTATATAAAGGAGCTCCTGAGCCATCAACACTGCTGCAAAATGACAAGTTGGTGTTTGCAAACTCAGTGGTCAACAGCAGGAGTTTATCTGATGAGCTTTTATCTAACAACTGAACAGCCCAAGGTCACACAGGCAGGGGCTGGAGGTCCACATTCCCTTCTGGTGCTGCTAGATGCCAGCCAGCCCCACACTGGCTGTACCCTGTGTACAAGGGAGGGGGGCTTTTTTAATAATAATAATATTAGAGGAGAAAGAAAAAAAAATCTAAGCAAGAAGAGTATATAGCATTTTTCCTAGTCAGGTGTACAAACACAATTAATTATACATCAATTCAGACTTCAGTTTGCCAAATGCATTGAAATCTAATGGACTCAGGAAAAACAATAATATAATTTAACACACTTCTCTACGTCCTGGCAAGTGAGATTTTGGTGTTACATGGTTCAAACAGCTTGCTTCTAAGATCATTAGAGAAGCTGTGCCACAGCACACAGGTATCTTATTAGTCTCTAAGTAAGAGCATCACCATCTTGTTCAGATAAAGAGATGAATGTGTTGCTTTGAAGGCATTTTGCAGATTCTGCTTATGTCCATAGGTAAAACACTGTTCATGAGAAGTCTAGTGGAATATAAACACATCCAGAGGCCAGGCTCTATGGAGCAAGACACTGTTATAGGAAAGGTTTTGCAAAAGTCTTCATAGGATTGTGAAGAAAACAAACGTTTAAGATCCTCAATCTGTCACTGGGAAATTCTTACACACTGTTTAGGGGGGTGGAACACTTCCCATCATCTCATCCTCATTTTGATATTAAAACTTACAGAGATTTTAATATTTGAAGGGATTTTTAGTATAAGCCATGAAAGCAAGATGAAGAAGGCAGACAGACGTTGACTATAAATATACCCAAGGTTACCTTAAATACTCTGTTGGTATTTTACCCTACACATGGAGCTTTTAATTTTCTCCCATTTTCATTTTCTCTCATTTTACAGTGTTCCTTCCATTTAGCAAAAACATCCTTCCACTACAATGGAGCTAAAAATAACCAGCATGCTCCATATATCACAGAGATAATGTCATAACAGGAACTCCAGTGTCCGTAACAAATTAATTTTATCTACTACTAGAGCCTTCTGAAGCAAGTCCTGCAGAGGTTCAGCCTGTAGCTTACCCTTGCACCATGACCTCTGTGCTGTCCAAGTTGTTTGAGGGAGGACATGAAAAATAAGTGCATTTACAATTGCATTAGAAACACAAGGCTAACCAGTATTCCCAGACAAACCCAGTTTCCATTGCTACTGGTGGGAGTTCTGTATGCTTCAGGGAAGGTGTGGAGCAATCTTATTTACACAGTTGAAGATTCAGCAACTAATCCTGAAAGACAGGTCATTTTGCAAGTGGGCATGAGGCAGAACTTTGTAATATTTAAGCTGCAGAGAATACAGAAAGGATGAAGTTTGTCCCATAGGTCATCCTGGTTTGTAATGCTGTCCAACAAAATAGGGGCCCTGGAAAGGGGAGATCTTCTGGAACCCTGCTAGCACATACAGTTTGGTGCACAAGGTAAATGACTATACATGGTGCTTTCTTTAAGTGTCTTGCTTTCTTTATGAACAATGTATCTTCTATATTAGTTGTGGTTGTTCCATTTAAAGCCCCAGTTTCTGAACCAAAGCCACTGTGCAAAGAGCAGAGCTTCCATTTACCCTTTCCCCTTCTTCAGTGACTGGGAGAGCTGGCTAGAAAAAGTGAAAACAAAACCAAAGATACCAGGAGCTGAATAAAAACTTCCAACACCTCATTGCCTTGGTCAGTGCCATGGTGTCTGACCATAGGCAGCTCAAGTCTGGTGATGTTGTACTTCTCTTTATGGTTACCAGATCCTGGAGATCTCCTCCCAGCTGGGAAACACGTGTCTCTGCAGGCCTCACACAAAGTTTCACACAAAGCTTTTCCTGCTCAGCAGGCTCTTGGTTTTGCTCACCATTGTACTAGCTATATTATCACCAGCTGTTCTTGCATTCAGCTTCCCTGGAATCTGACCTCAAAGATGACTCCAGCACAGATCTAGCTGAATTTCCCATCCAAAGTTTCTTCAGGCTTGAAAAAGTTGAGTTAAGGAGATTCCCTTGTAATTCAAATTGAAGGTTGAGGAGAAACTCTCTCCACAGTGGCCTAAGAGAGCCCTAACTTGTTTCTTTGAATACTAAGGGGTAAGATGGGAAAGGTCTGTTGCAACACTCTGCATTAGTGGCAGAAGCAGTAAGTTACCTGGAAATGGAGAAAATCAGCTTTTGAACTGCTGCAGTGTGCACCTGTGGCTATCCTCACAAAGCAGCAGGGACTGCATGCTACAGAAGGGCAGGAACAAGCACGTCACTTCTGTCAGAATCAGGATCATACCTGTGCACGTGAGCCAATCTAACTTATCTGTGCATGAGACAGACTAACTTGAATATAAAAGTCATGGTGGTTCAAACACCTGGCTTAAGCCCTGTGTGTGTTTTGCAAAGACCTCACTTGAAGATTCAGGCAGGACGTAGGCTTAGATATGCATCTCCCCGACATGATTTCCTCACACAGCACCAAAAACTCTACCTCAAGCAGGGTATGTTGTTCTAACAGGAGAATCTCTGTCCCAAATCCCCCTTCTCCCACCCTGAGAGAGTAATTTTCAGATTCCTTGGTTTCCTTTGCTGCTCTCCATGAGAGGAATCGCTGAGCAGAATGTAATAGATTCATTTCAAATCTTCAGCCTCAGGCTTATGCTGCCAGTTAACAGCAAGCTCCAGGCTCTGGGCACTGAATAGCTCAGAAAATATTCCAGTGAAAAAGATGTATGGGAAACTCAAACAGCCAGCAAGACACATGCTGTTTGTATTTGAAGCACTAACATGATCCATGAGAAAGGCTGAAAGAGCAAGCAGAGACTCCATTTACAAAGGGAGCAGATCATTCTGAAAACAAAATAGAAAACACATTTCCCCTTGTGCTGACTGTACATCAGGAAACTCAACCAAACTATCAGCCTTTTTATCAGGAAGGCTTCATTTGTACTCCTGCTCCTCAGAAATCAAGACCTGTGAGAGCTGGTTTACAGATTGCTAGCAAACCTCAAATCTGCAAAGAAAGCTTTTATAACAACACAGAAATTTTCTTGAGTTGTTTACAGTAATTTACGTGGCCAAAATTTTAAATACTATTATTATGAGACTAACTAGAAGGAAGAGTTTTCTGCAGCATTCAGTTTTCTATTAGACACAGAACCCATCTGAACAAGAACCGGTGATTACTAATTAGGTATCTGGAATGATGCCCACCATCTTCCTTGTTCTACACAGGAGTCTCTTTTTCAATTACAGTATTTCAAAAAGTAATTATCTTAAAAGAAATGGAAAAAAAAGTGTGGCAGCAGAGGCATTTCTGGGTGTTAAGGAGATTTAGGAAATAATCTGAGGACATTCTGCCTCAGACAAAGTAGCTTGGGACAAGCAGCTATTCTTTGCTTTAGTTCTAGGACTTTACAGCTCTCGTGCTGCAGCCTGGACTTACATCTCCATATATGAAGTGATCAATACCAAACATGACAATCAACAATCCAAGCAAAGCACCACTTACATTCTTGTGATCAATTGACTCTGCAGCCTTAGTTATTTCATCCAGACACTTGCCAATGATAGGGATCACCTGACGGTCCACCTCTGCAAAGGTTTTCATGGATTCACCTATCCTCACGATTCTTCTTTCCTCCATCTCTTGAATTTTCTAGAACATGACACTTCAATCAGATCACGTAGCAAGATTAACTTCACAGTTTCAACCTATTTCCCCCCCACTGTACCTGCTTTAAGGTTTATGGTTTAAGTATGGTTTTAAGAGCAAAGTAGGACAGTTGTTCTCATGAAGGCACCAAGGAATATTGTTCTCTCAAACATCAAAACACCATCCTAAAAGTCATTTCTTACTATTATTGGGATTTTTTTCAATTAACTTTTTCTGTTAAAAAATGGTGATGTGTCTAAACCCCAGCTTCAGGCTCCTAAGGCTTTTAAGAGAATTTCTGCAACAATAAATTTTTCCATTTTCTGTGCATGTTCCGAAAGCTCTCTCATTCTGCTGCAGAATCTAAGCAAAGATCTTGATGCATCCCCTTCTTTTCCCCTAGAAGGCAATTTTTGGGGTACAGGCAGTCCTTTACATCATGTATTGTTCACACTGGGGGTTCTCAACACACGCTCCCTGTCGCTCAATGGATTCAGTGCCACGATCTCCAAGGTTTATTCCACAGGCTTCTTGTTTCCAACAGAGGGAAACTGGATGTGACATAACGCTATTATGGCAGATTATAACAGGATACAGAAGGGCATGAACAGGAATGGCCTGTTCCACATTAGACTGCAGGAATCTTCTGGAGCATTGTCAACTTAATCCCCATTGCCTTGACTGATCCACAAGCAATATAAATTATTTACCAAACAACTTACTTCAACATCCAAAAGAAAGCACCACAGCTTAGTGGTGCACTGGCAGTGAAAGAGATTCATTTGCAGGACTTTAAGCATGTTTATCTACAGCCAAAGCACTTACCAGATTTAGCATTAAATACAAGGATATTGCAAAAAGACTTTGTATCTGATGCCAGGGATAGTTTATCTCAAGACATTGGTTTGAAATACTATGGAGCAAAAGAGGCAGTGTCTATTTAGCTACAGAAGTTCCAGCTATGGATAAGAAAACTTCTATTGGCTATGGAAATATCAGTTATTTCTCATCAGATGATAAGCATGTGACATTTTCTCCCTTAAAGAGGTTGGATTTTCCACTCATGACACTTATGACCCATTACAATGGAACAGTCATTTCGAACTTCTGTTCTACTACATTAATCTCTCTTTGTTCAGTCAAGCACAAACTCAGATCTTCAGGCAATATAAACCTAAGAGTTCTCTTGTTCTTTCTCCACAGTCCTTCTCTAAGTACCCTAAGACATAATCAGCAGGCTGGCTTAAACCCTCTGACATTCCAGAATTACTGTGGTTTAAATTTAAACACCTGTGAAGCCTGATTTGAAGACAGGTTATAAAGGACCATGAGACTACAGCTGTAATGATACCCAGCTGACTCCTGCCCCAACAAGGCAAATGCTGCTTGCACTCCCCAGCTGCATGGACACCAGAGTTTAACAGAGCAAAACTGTGAGTGATTCCAAAAACTATCACAATTTGTCATGACAATTCAGCATCACCTCCCTCATGTTGTTGATGACTCCATATCTAGCCTAAGGGACAATTTATCCTACCAAGCTTTCCATCTGGGGGTTGGCAGAGAGCATGGAAAAATTGCTAACTGACAAAAATCAGCAAAAATTGAAGATTGGGTCATAGAATTGAGCTGATGTGCAATACACCCCCTTGTTCTTATCAGGTGAGCTGCTCTAGAGGAAGCCACAGTGGCCCTTACCTGGAAGATGTTTGGTATGTGTGTGTAGTAATGCTCATGCTGCTCGCTGTTGAACTTCTGTAGAGTGGAAGAATATTCAGCTTTGCTGTCTTCTGCCATCTGATGTCGCAGCTGGGCTTGCTGCCTTGCCTAGGGATATGCCAAAAGAAATTTATGATTTATATTACATGGAAAGAAACTGCATCATGTTACTCCTCATCTTACTATCCTCACCAGCAGGCAGCAGAGGGGCATTAGCATATGGGTGTCTCAGCACTTCAGCTTACTCCTGGTTTGTGAAACAGTTTATCTCCACCAAGCATAAGCCTGCAGCGTGCACACTGCTGCTGCTCTCGTGCTACAACACACTATTTCCATGAGCTGCTCTGCATTCCATGAACACCCCTGTTCATGCTGTGTGTAAAACAGCATAACATGTTCAATCCCTGGTTTTCCAGGGGGCAGGCATGTCTGCTGTACACCTCTGGACACTGCTTCTTGCTCCACCTTATGCTCTGTTGGATGGCACCTGCTTTTCCCAACTTACCTGTTGGTATCTTCTGGGGGAAGGGACACAAAAAACAAACCACCTTTTTTTTGGGTCTCATTTCACACGCTTTAGCCAACATAATCATGTCAAAACTTCTCAACTCCAGCTTGCACTGTGCTCCCTGTGAAATCCTTTCTCTACACCTCCTTGAATAGCACTGGCACGAAGTTCACAAGGAAAGAGGAGCCCAAGTAGCAGCTGAGACATGACTCCCTCCTATTTTTACCCACCCAGACGATTTGCTTTGCTGCCCAGAGTAGCAGAGAACTGGGCAATTAAGGTCACTTTTTCTATATTTTCAGATTCCTCCCCTTACAATTCTGCTTTCCCAAATCCTTCTGTTATCTGTTTCGTGTCTGACACCATCTCCTTACCATCCATCCCATCTATTTTAGTTGCCTTTTTGCTCCTTGCTGTTGGCCTTCACACCATAACTCTTTCTCCTTCCTTCCCACCCAGCTCTCCCTGCGCCCATACGCCTTTGCTCCCTGTCCCACATCTGCTTGTTGAAGCTCCCACCACACCTTCACCCAGCCAGAGCCCTGCTGCTCTCCCTGTTCCCTACAAAGCCCAGAGCCTACCCCACAGCCATGGGCCAAATCCTTGCTCCAGTGAGAGTTTTGCCATTGACTGGAGCCGGCCCAGGACTTGGCTTTGTAAATCTAAACTAGCCTGGGTTTGGGTTCATTTTTTAGGTGCTCGTGAAGCCTCCTCACCCACTGCTGCCAATCCAGCCCTGGAACAGTTCTGTGAGTGTCCAGACAGTATTATGTTCTGATTGCACCCTCAATCTCAAAATAACCCCTTGGAGAAAGGCGATAGGACAACTGTGTTACATTTAAAGCATTTTGGGGTGTTTTGGGGAAAAACAGCACAATAAGTTTTGGCATATTCTAAAGCAGGCTCCCATTACAAAAGGTTCAGAATGGGGTTATTCTTTGAACTGTTCCAAGCAGACAATAGTTTCCTGCAAATAAATCCATGAAATACCAAATCACGGAACATTTTCGTAATCAGAACTGGAAGGCAACAAATTCTGCCAGAAGGTTTCAAATCTCCACTTGCAAAGAAACAGGTTTCCCTCTCGTTTGTCCAGCTCACACATCTCACCTAATAATTTATTTCACCTCAATTCAGCCATTCCTTTCGCAATCCCAGTCGCTGGTAGGAATTTCCTAGATCCCTTTCACATTCTTTCTACAAAAATAAGTCAAGCCCAATGAGAAGAATGCTGGGCACTGAGAGCAGAATGGGAGATGAAGCAGTAGCATCAAGTGGAAAAGACTGTAACTATAACCAAATTAATAAATCTAATTAAAAAATAACCCAGACAGAGCTTCAACTTTGGTTATAACTTCAGAAAACATACCTGCTGCAGTGGAACTCCAAGCAGCCATATCAATCATATGTGCTATATAGCTTAATTAAACTGTATCCTCCACATGCTCCTATACAGCTACATTAAATAGGAGTGGGAAACAATATCCCCTTGTACTACAAACACAAATTTACCAGCAAAACAAAGTCAGCCATGGAAAGGCAGACAGCTGGAAGAGTAATGTGTGCTGGTCTCCCAAGCCCTTCCTCAAGTCCCAGCTGCTACAGATCAATATCCATTTGTGAGGCCCATCTACCTAAGAGCAACCCATTGTTTGGGATGACTTCTATGACAGCCCCAGTCCCACTCATACAGCTGTCTTTTTTTTTTCCCCTTTAATAGTGCAACTCAGGAATTTGTCCCTTGACTCTATTGTTGAGGCAGAAAAACAAGAAAGCCATTATTACACGTTTCCAGGCAGATCCAGCAGACATTAAGCCACCCAAGTTCATTTTCATGAGCAAGCCCAGGGGTCAGATATGAGCAGAGTAACTCTGAGCTAAATGTATATAGGATTAAGACACTTGGTTTCCAAAACTATCTTAACTGGCCCCAAATCAGAGGCGGCAGATGAGTAAGTAAAGTTGGGTACATGCCAAAAAACAAGAATTTTGGTATGAGAGCCCCAGTGATGTTTTGTTTCTCCTGGCCACTTCATGCATTTGGCAAGCTTCAAACAGTTTAAATATTTTTCCAATGAGATATTTGGATCCTAAAATAAAAATATGACAAAAAAAGTCTAGGGTTTTTTTATTACTTCATTTGAGTATGTCACTTACTCTAAGATCATCACTTCTAGTATGAAGAGAATTATATTTTATAGCTGGGTTCCTGCACTACTCTGCTGCAGCACAAGGTGATAAAGAGAGTGTTGATGATGTGAAGTTTCACATTCAGAGTAATGGATGCAGCAGCCTGGAGCTGCACAGACACAGGAGCTATTTCAGGAGTCATTTGTAGTTAAGCTTTACAGAAAGTCAATGTTTTGCCTTCTTTACTGGTCACTTGTGCATGCAAACAGCTGCAGAGAAAGTGTTTTCTTGAGCTTCTTAAGAGTTAATATGAAAATATTTGCAGGAGGAAAGAGTCTGGAAGAGTTGGTCTCTGGAAAACCAGCCTGTGACTTCAGATCTAAAAGGATAATAGTGTGATGCAGCTTTTAGACAACGTACTCTCTCCTTTAACAGGGCAGAGATGACTGAGCAGGAGCTCACCTTTCCAGCATCACACATGAAACCATGATCCAGATCTTGCACAGACTGCCAGATTTCTCAGTTGCAAGAGATGTCAAGGCCAGGTGCTCACAATGCAACAAAAAATCCCCTTCCCTCTTGAAAGGAGGAAAGAATGAGGTCACCTCCATCAGGAAAAAGCAGAAAGGGGTCTCTACATTTGAGGGGTTTATGGGGAGAAGAAAGGCAGTTTGCTTTCACATGCTTGTTTTGCAAGAGATACACAGATTCTGCACACTCCCCTCCCAACACAGGTCTGTATCATTTTTTTATCCCCAAATAATCATGCACAGCATATATACATCCTGCCTCCTCTCCAGAGGCTGGGTCTGTTAAGGCACTTCTTCTCTCAACTCACCCAGCAGCAACAAACCCAAAAGGTCACATATGCCAGTGCAGGTCTCATCAAGAACAGCACTCCCAAGGATGAACAGCCCCATACCTGCAGCACCACCAACCTCACAACAAGCTCTGATAGACTGAGCTATAAACTCACACTACCAGCAGGTAAGGCTTATTGCATATGACCTCTTCTCCCTCAAAATCTCTACAGTACTGCCATTAAACACAACCAAATCCAGTATTTTTTCCTTCCTTGAGACAGTCTTGCTCGTTGATGGTGGGGAAGGCAGGGCAGCAGCTAAGTGCAGGGTAGCAGTAACTTCCCAAAGTGTTGACTTTTAACTATCGGTAAAACTGTGGCTGTCTTCACTGCTTTTAATATTAAAAAAAAGCCTGAAAAATCAACCACAAACCTTACCTTATGTGAAAAACAACACTAAACTCATCAGCCACACGAACAGTTTCTCTCTCTTCTACAAGGTAGCAGGAAAAAACAACAAACATTATTTGCTTCAGATGATTTTAACCACATTTCCTGCCGATTTTCTACCCAGCCACTGAGCTCTACCTAACCCCAGGCTTTCTGTCCAACAGCAGCAACAGTTAATTCCATATAACCATCTGGACTGCACCAGAAGTCTGGTGACAGCAGGTTTGGGATACCAGGGCAAGGCATTGATGGTCTAAGAGTCTTTTCTGACTGAAGTACTTATGGAAGCATTTATTTCCCCTTTAAAATAAGATGTTGGAAGATAGCTAACCCTGCAACCCTTTTACTCTGAAGTAAACCATGTTTGGGAGATATATTTAGTCTGGACCTACTTATCACCTGCTTGAAACATCCTGCAGTTTGATGCAATTTGAGTAATCACTGTGTTATCAGAATTGCCAACAGGGAAAGTTCACCATAGTCCTTGCAAATGTGTAGTACTTGTAACGCTTGATATACAGCTCTGAAATCAATCCCAGTACTTTATGCCTTTGAATACCAGCCAGTAAAGGGAAATTCAAAGGAGACAGGTGATAAGGACATCTTTGTGATGGGCACTGTCAGTCCTGAAGGCGTGGGAGAGCATCAGCAAGCTGTCAGGCATTACACCCTACCTCTTAGAGAATTGAAAAAATAAATCCTTGCATAGTCCCACTTCATACACCTTTTCCCCATTAAATCCAGTTCGATACAGAAGGCAACTGGTGATTAAGGGTAGGAGAAATTTTCAAAAACTAAGTACTTGGTCATTTCAGTCTCCAATACAGAAAAGAATGAAGGATATTTTGCTGAGAACAATTTTCTAAGACACATTCCAGAAACAGCAAGAGGGTCAATAGACACACTGTCTTCTGGGTTTACACAGACAAAAAAATGCAGCTCCTCAAGGCTGTTATGGTGGGAGTGATATGAATAACCGAAAAGGGCAGGAAAAAGCTTTGGCTGCTATTCAGCTGATCCACACTAAGTGGAACAGTTCAACTTCTCAGCATTTGCTCTTGTCCAGAATGGCAGAGTTTCCAATCAAAACTTTAGTGTAGTTTTCTTTCTTCTTTCTTTCCCTCCCCGTTCTCCCCCCCACCCTCCCCTCTTTTTTAAGCCCAGACAGCATGTGAGATTCATTGCTGCCAGCCCACTGCCTGCCAAAATAGATCCTTCTTTGGCAAATCCAAGATCAAACTAAAATGCAAACAACAACAAAATCAAAAGAAAAAAAAAATCAAGAAGAAAATCAGCCTTACCCCTCCCCTCAACCACCCAACCCCTGCAAAACAACTTAACGATAAGGGCAGACTCAGAAACACTTCACCAATGTCAGGAATGCTTTCAATCCCTGACAGATTTTTCAGCTGCAGGCTCCATCCTCCCTCTGCAGACAACCTCACACAGCCGCCCTCTGTTAGGAGCGGGCACCAGCACGACCAGCAGCGGGGCGCCTCTCGGTAGCAGCAACACTGGCAGCGTTTGCAGAATCATTAATAACAGTGGGAACTTTGCCACGGACTTCAAAACAGGGCCAGGATTTCAAGGCTTTGATTTACATAGACTCCAAATCAAGCTCCATTGTTTACTATTTTACAATAGCCAGTCTGGTGTCTCTGAAAAAGGTTTTGAAATTTGCTTTCTTGAATGCAGGAAGATGCAACAGGGAGATCAAACTAACAAACAGGGGAACAGGGGGAACACAAAGAGAGAACCCCTTACTTTCAACATTAGAACAGGTGGGGAAAAGATCTGAGAATCTCTGGATTCCTGAAATCCCTTGGCTGGGTAGAATATACAAACGAGCAAACCACTGACAGGGGATGGAAAAAATCTTCATCGCCAGGAATTGTTATCTAGAGCAGTTGCACTGCACATAATTTGGCCAGACTATACAAGAGCTCACTAAGAAATGATACACCATAGCAACAAAACCCCACGAAAGCTTTAACAAGAAAGAAGGACAGAAGGAATGGAGCTGGGATAGTCGCACAGCCAGCACACCGCACGAAGCTCTGGCATGTTGAATTGCTCTAGCCAAGCTGCACTGCTGAAATGAACATCATACAGCAAACAAGGACTCACCTAACTGTGTCAGTGCTGTACACTCAGGTGAGCACGACTCAAGGCACAGTTACTCACTGATTAATGGAGTCTCAGAGAGGCTACTTGAAATTTTACTCAAGCAAATGAGCCCAAGACTTCGGATACCTGGCTTTAGCCTTCCAGTCTGCCACACTCACTTCCACATGTTTAGGCACTGTATTTCCCAGTTATAAAACAAGTGTATGGTTTTTCCTTTTCTACTGCATCCATGAATTGCCTCAATTGGTCCTCAAAAGCATTCAGAGCAGTCTAAGTGTTGCCTAAGAAAAGCACCATTATGTAAGATTTAAGAACAGCAGCAAGCACTGCTGACAAGCCCCTGAGGAAGGAACTCTGCCTTAAGTCCAAAAGTTTCCCTCCCCTTCTCATGTCACAAATATTAAATATCCAAACTCTCTGGGTGACCGAAGCACAAACTCCCTGTCACATCAGAGAAGTGCAGCTCCATAAGGATACCTAACCATAGGTTATTACAAAAGAATGAGGTGTTCATGGAGGGGAAGGTTCCATGGGCTTCAGGGAAGAGGTAACAAGGCCAAAGAGAAAAGTATTTGGAGCAATGGCCAACAATGTTTAAATTATTTCTGGAGATCTTTTTAGTTGTACTAACATAAGCAATCATATTCTGTGGTGTGTAAATCTAAGTATTGAATATAAATAATGGAAATTATTTCAGGACTCTGATAGATTGCTTAGCTCATACTTTGAATACTGGCCATGGTTCTAGGCATCTCTATCCCAGAAGGAATTTACACACACAGTCAGTGTTGAATAGGTAGGGCTGCAGAAAGTTACCCATATGAATTTGCTAAACTTAAACCAACTTTATGGGTACAATACAAGGAATATAAGGAGGAACCTTTCCACTGTGAGGGTGATGGAGCCCTGGGACAGGCTGCCCAGAGAGGCTGGATGAATGTTTCCTTCTCTGGAAACATTCAAACCCGTCTGGATGTGCTCCTCTGTGATTTAGTCTGGGTGATCCTGCTCTGGCGGGGGGGGGGGGGGTGGACTAGATGAGCTTTCGAGGTCCCTTCCAACTCCTAATATTCTGTGATTCTGTAATACATTCACTTAAACTGAACAACTTACAGGTAATAAGCTAAATTCTGAGGTCTGCTTTATTTTCCCATATTTCTTAAATGGGTGAAGATACCTGTTCTAAGGCTCTGACAGAATGACAATAAACCAGCCATCCAACTGTACAGCACAACCCGATTGCTTTACCTTAGCCAAGAGCACTGGTTATGTCACACTTGTGATTCAAACTGCAGTTAATCCTTAATTCAGAGGAGCTTCTGTTCAGTGATCTCTTAGCACCAATACACAGTGTGCACAAGGGATACATACAGATGTACATTATGTTTTCCAGACTGCAGTCATTAACTCTTTATTGACTGGAAATCAAACCTCCTAAATTAGTCATGATTCCAAAAGGGAAACAGCTGCTACATGCAACGTCACAGCCAGCAGGTTGTAAACAAGCCTTTACTCTTCCAGAAATGCAAATGATGGTCCTGAGGGACTCCCTGTGTTCACACACTAAATCATCCATTAGGAAGGAAGCTGTTCAGGAAGGAGACTGGGGTCTGCACAACCCAGAAAAATAACATTAGTCTGACTCTAAGGGCCCTAAACCACGTTACCAGGAAAAGACTCCACCTGAATTGATGGAAGATCTGACTCCTGACACAAGCAAGACACAGAAGGGTTTAGCCAGCTCCATCAGCGGAGCAAAAAAACCCCAAGCAGCTCCTTAAAGAAAGTAAAACCACGCAGAAAACATGGCGGAATCTTATGCGATATCTCTCACACAGAGGCCCAGGCCCTCTCACAGCACCTCCAGGACTGAGCCTGGCACCCCTTTCTCTGGCATTTCACCCTGACACTGTGCTGCCCTTGCATAAAGGCACAGTGGGGCGCAGGAAAAGCAAAGCCTCTGCACTGCCCACTGCAACACGCATCTGCCATCTTAACGGCAAAGACGCAGAGTGCATCCGCCTTCTGACATCACCTCTGCATGGCACTGTCTTCCAAAAGGCCCAATTCATTATGCCAGTGGGTGCCTCAAGGCGGGCAGGAAGAGGGGATACAACCAGCCCCACAGTCACTGGGTAGATGACTCGACATCTCCTGAGAAATGATGCCCATTAAGTAGTTAGGGCCTGCAGAAGGCAGACACCCACCTTCCCAGGTTGTGCTGCAGGGTTTACTGCTGACAGTCTTAATTGTCTAAAAGCTCAGTGACGCACGATGCGCCAGCACAGCGCGGCGCCGGAGATGTTCCTCTAGGTTTGTCTGTGGGGTTTCAGCGACACACGCTGCATCCAGCTCCGCTGTGACTTGACTGCTGTGCCAGAGCCTGCTGGAAACAGCACAGGCAGGATAGTGCTGAAACACAGATTGGACATTTCTCCAGGCCCCAAATAAAGATAATTTAGTACTCCCTTCATTCAAGGATGGGTAAAATCTTAACAGAGATTTGCGTCCTGCAGCGCAGCGGCCTACGGCCTGGAAAAGCAGTTTACCACTTGACAGCGTAACTGCACTCACACAGGCAGGAAGATCACCTTACTCCCCAAGAACCTTTCCAAGCAACAGTATTTCTACACCTATGTTCAATAAGACTTTGCCAGTGATTCAGCTCATGACTACCGGAGGCAATGTAAACAGACTCTTCTTCAATGGATAAAGAGGGAGATACAGGCTCTTCAAATCACATTGAAATGGATGGTTAGTACCCAGGGGATGGTGCATAAGAAAAGAGAAAATGAAACTTCAAACGTGAAACATCAGCATTTCTCTGTAGTTTTATTTGCAGACTAGAAAAATTAATGTAATGGTGGTATCACATTATAAGTTTTTATGCCTTTATGCAAATTTTAAACTATTCTGGGACTCCAGCAGACATAACCTGATCTGAAAGCCACAGAACACTGGGGAAAGTTCCTAGAGACTTGCAACAAACTTGATATTATTTCTATTTCCTCTCAGTTTCTCCACTTCAAAAACCAAATAAAAATCAAACAAACAAAGGTCAGTAGTGTAAAACTTGTAATTAGCTCAGAATCAGCACAGAAATAAAACACATTAACTTTTTAATTTCTTTTGCTTTTAGATATGACACAGGATTGGGCAGAAAAGAGAGGAAGGAATGGAATGATAAACCTGTAATAACAACGGTGGATAAGTTTGGAGCAATTCTAATTTCAAAGTGACAGCTGACCAGCAAGAAGCTCAAGCAGCTGTAAGCACGTAAGAAAGCAAGTTTAGTGGGAAAGCCCCACTGCCCCAGAAAGATCTCTGAATGTCAAGGGATCTTAATGCAAAGCTCATCTGTTCCGGGTGTGGGTTGCACTAAAGATGAGTCAGTCAAAACCCACAGCAAAACAAGATGCCCACCCCATGTTTGTAACAGTTTCAGAATTCTTGATTTATGAGAATTCAAGTCAAATTTGCACTTTATGTCTTTCTAAACCTACTATCACTAAACTGCTTTCTAAACCCACAAAACATTTACATTAATCTCAAAACTGCTTGAGGTGGAACCCTCCTAACGTAAGAGGAACAAAGATCTGAGCAAGGCAATGAGCCCAGGACAGCAGTCCTGGGAACTCACACACAGTTCAGTTTTTACAGCTCAAAGCTGAAGTTGTTTTCTGGCAAAATTATTACATAGGACAGCAACATACGACCATGCTGCTCTTCAGCAAAGGCACCGATCCTGCCTGACACCAAACACCTCAAAACACCATCTTCCACCTCAAACCTTGCAAATCAAGAGGCAAATCATTCACCCCCTTCCCGTGGCTGGCCTCAGTCGCTTCCTCTTTGAAAGCAGATTCTGAAAAGCTTACTTTGAAGAGAAGCCTTTAGAAAAGGCAGTACTTTTTTTTTGGGTTGGGTTTTTTTTTTTTTAATTGCCAGAAGTCTGCAGAGGCACCACTGGGTACCACGTTATTCCATAAAGATGTCAGCTTTTAGTGATTGCAGCTCTAAAGAGAAGGAACAAACAATAGAGTGTTTCCTTATATGTACACCAGCTCTGTGCTGGCGACAGAGCCCATTTCCCCAAATGGTCAAAAAATTGAAGCAGCTCCACTGTGGTTTTTGAAAGAGATCTGCTTTAAAGCACACATCCCATCATGATCCCAACGAAGCTGAAGACTACAGTGATACCTGCAAGGCTTCCCAGCATTAGCATCAGCACATTGCACCATTTACTCAGTCGCTGAGGCGGTTTCCACTGGACAGCTTTCAGCAGCACGCTGAGTGTCCCAGCCTGACTTTGCTAAACTGAACTGACAAAACCTTTGTGACAAACTGTACTTTCTGTTGACACTTAAATATCTCCCTGCTAATGCTGGCTGATGGTAATTCACAGCTCAGTGCAAACACAGGGAGGGAGCTCAGGGGCCCAAGCCTGCTCCCTCAATTCCCACATCAAGACTGTGACCACTGCAGAGTCCGATCACAGCCTTTTTCACCATGTTCCTGACACCACAAATAGAGAGATGGGAGGTAACAAAGCTTAGCATCCCCTCTCTGAGATTAGCTACCAGACTGGCCAGCTGCAAAGATGCTTGATCCATACTGGCAACAGAACATACATGCCCTCTGCATACTGAACCTGAGCTGTGGGTAGATCCAAGGTACCCATACTGCACCCAGCCCTGCCTCTAAGCACACACCTGGGGCCCTTTGCAGATCAGCCCTGGAGAAATAAGGAGGAAATAACTCTTCATTTACTTCTCTGTCACCATTCTGGTTACTTAATCCTAGCAAACTGTAATACATGACGAGTTATCTCTTTGGCAAGGCCACATGAAGTGCTGGTGGCTGGCAGCTCTGTCACAGAATTCCCTGAGGAGGTTGTCAAAGGCTGCAGCAACTGAAAGACTGAGACCCATGAGCACTTCAGAGCCTCATACATTAGAGAATTGCAGCCTTCCAGTCTTTTCAACTGCATGTGTCATTGGGATCACTGCAGAATTTTAATTCCATTACCCTGTAATGCAGGATGCAAAAAATAGCCCTGGAGTCTGCTCATATTTGCAGGTACAAGCTGAAGGAGCCAAGGTGTCACTCTCAAGAAATGAGGGCAACCAATGCCAGTGCTTGAAGAGCACCTTGTTCCGCCAAAGTGAATAGCACTGGCTCCACACACAGCCAAACTGTCTGCTCTCTTGGCCTGACAGATTCCTGGGAGCAGCCAAGCCACACAGGGCAAGAGAAACCAGCACCGCTGCAGGAGAGTCGGGAGGTTAAAGTCATCCTATTGCCTCATCCGAAGCTGAGCAGGGCCTGCATCTCCCGGGAGCGAGTCAGCCAGAGCTGCCCCAAGAGCAGCGCGTGGTTGAACAATATCCTATTTTGCCTTGGGACTTATGTAAGAGCAGCCCCAGTCACACGGGCCGAGGGAAGCAAAGAAAGGGCATTATTCAGAGCCATGGATGGGCCCGATGTAACACATGCGCTCAGAAAACACTGTTCTCTCTGTTCGGTAATATTATTTCACATTCCACTCGTTTTGATAACCTTTTCCTTCTCCATCTACCCTGCTGACTGACTGGAAAGTCGACTAATGCCTTCTCCTGAGATTAGCCAACACACAGAACTGCAACAGGCTTGGGGTTTTTTTAAATTTTCTTTCAACATACCACCAGAGCATCATTTTGCAATGAATAATTTACAAATAAATACAATAAAAAGGCAGGGAAATGGAGAAGGAAAGGCCCTCTGCTTCACTTCACAGGGAAAGAGCACCAGAGCAGGGATTGCTTCCCAGAATGTACTTAATACTATCAGATTGATACGGGGTCAATATGCAGCCTTTCACTCTGACCACAAAAGGCCAGCCTTCAGAAGGGATGTAGAAGGAAGGAGTTTCAGTCCTCTATTGCAGTCATGGCTCTGTATCCATTTGACAAAGCCTCAGCTTTGAAAAAAATCTAGGGCAAGTCCTAATTTTATATAGGAAAAAATGTATCCTAAACCCACTTTATACAGATAAAGCAGATGATCCTCCTCGGTCTGAAAACCCCACATGCAGTGTTGCATCTTTAACACCCTTAAAATGCCCTGCCAAATCCTGAATGCAACAAAGGATCAAATCTGCATTGTGATCATGTAAATCACAAGAACACAGAGGTATTTTTAATATGCAATAGCATTTTGGGGAATTTTTCTGAGCTTTATTGTTTTATTTACTGTCCTTGTTTCTAATAGCATCCTTGATGCTCAGCATACTAGAAACATCTTAAGATCCCACAGATGTAAAGAAAGCCTTCTATCTGATAGTTTTCCAGGATTGAATTAACTGAGAATAGAATGAAGCTGACTTCTTGGGGAACAAAGGCTACATTTTACAAGGGCTATCTTGGACTGGAAAAGATCCCTTACCTATAATTCAGTTGCCTTTCCCATCCTGCAACAAAAGGTTTGGTGTATTTTAAGCTGCTTTTTCTTTTTCCTGACTTGCTTTTTTTGTCACAAAGAAACCACCTTTTCAAAAGTGCTGGTTATTTTCTATTTTTTGTATGGACCAAACTCAGGGAAGGCTAAAGCACCCTTCCACATCATACCATGGTGTTTCTAGCCTATGTTACTGCATCTTCTGAGCAAATGTACAACCAAAAAGAGAAGCAATTTCAACATGTTTTCCCCCTCTCCACCACACAGAGATCTCCCCATGTTTAATTAACCTATGGACTACTTAAGTGAGGCATTAAGGCTCAAAGGGTTTATCCTACCAGCAGGATCGAGGAGCTAAACCGCTCGCCATCCGTGTTTACAAAGAGTCTCTTCACCCTCTGGCTTACCTTTTCAACATCTGCTTTTGTGACATTGATGTCAGCATCCATCTTCTCAAAATACTGTTGTGCTCGATCAGCTTCTTTGCAGTCACGTTCAAACCGCCTTTTACTCTGAAAATGAAAACCAGAAGCCTTTGTCATGGCAAAGAAACAGGGCATCAAAACCCAGCCAATAAATAAATCAATACATGAATACATGGCCCTAAACTGATCAGCTGCAACAAGCATCAGGTTTCAGAACTCACTTGTTTACATTGGAATACATTTCCATATTAAAGAACTTCAAACCCTGAAGTTAGCAGAAACACATATTCCCTTTTGTTCTTCAGGCTGCTTTGATTATATACCAACACCGCCAGATTTCCATATATTTCCCTGTTAGCTTCTCTTCTGGTAGACCAAATGACTCTCAACACCTCCCCGCGTGTTTATGACACTTAACAAGATTCACACATTTGCAAGAAGAACTTTTGGTTACTGAGATGTCGCCTTTCTCTCTCATCTCCTCTACTTACAGTCTTGCTTTTCATTCATCACAACAATTCCAATGCATTTACTCTTGAGAAACAGCATCTTACTCAAGAGACTGTCCCACTCAATTTATTCACGGGGTGTGAAGCTCCACAGCTTACAGAGGAACATCTGAACAGGACCCTTAGGGACTCTGCATTTCCAGCAATGCTTAACACACTTTTCAAGTCCTATCAAATGAAATGCTACTAAAGAGAGACACAGATACCACAGAAAACCAAAGGTACTATTTTACAAAAAGATTTTTTAATGCCTAGCAGTGTATTTAACACAGTGAACAGCATTTATTCATACATCCTTCTTTTTCCAAACAAGATATTTGGACCCTTCTCCATGAAAACAGTATAAAAAGGACTTAAAATATCTGAGGAAGTTTCCACTTACTGCTTCAAGTTGTTTCCAGCAAGTTTCAATATGTTGTTGTGCCTTTCTGCCATCGTGGAAGTGCTGTTTAGAAAAAGAAGAGAGAAAAAGAAAACATTTTGAACAACAAAAGAACAAACAGCCAATTATGCTCAAGGAGTCCAAAAAAAAAAAACCACCCAGAAATTATTCTGACAGCTGTGTTCTGCAACACTGGTAAACTGAGCAGGTGTATGATGACTATCTAATGTCTCAGCAGGCTGCAGATGTATATTTGCATCAATTATAGTGGTTAGTTTGACTAAGGCTAATTAATCCCTTTAGCAATTCTACCTTGTATTGTTCACTGGATCTCATAATTATTGGTTTCCCATCCCACGAAATCTGAAGCACTTTTATCTGAAGAGTATTTCTTTGGTTACTGACTGAACAGTAGTGATAAATTAAAATGTCTCTCGACATGGAGCCTACCAAGATGCCTTTGATTGGCACTTCCTAACAACTGATGTTTGCACTGATTTTCATTCAGACTCAATGTAAAACCCTCTTCTCCCTAGTTACTGGCTGCGTGAGCGAGGCCAGCTGTTCGTTTCTGGAGAGGTATCCAAGTCTTTGGGTCCCTCCAGATCCCTCCTCTGCCACACACTGGGCTCTGCATGCCCACAGTGAGGTGCTACAGAAGTTGTATATACAAGATGTCCTGACATGCCTGTTTTAATCCATACACAATGCTCTTCATCAGATCATTTACTGTGCTTTAGTTATTACTCCCCCCATCTTCCAGTGGCCTCAGTTTCCCTCAGGATAAACAATTCATTCAAGATCATCGCATCACTCAACAAGGTTACTCTCAAACCACCTTGCAAAGTAGTACAGCAAAACTACACATAGGAAGAGACACACCTTTCTTCTGTATCATTTACACACAATCCTGGTGTTTCACTCAAATACAGATAGAGTTTCACACAATAAGCCTGAAGAAACAAAGCTGTGACATCTCCAGACAACCCCACTGCAGCTCACCACAACTCCAGCACTCGCAGCCCCACGTGTAAGCAGACATCAGATGTATCTTAAGGAACATGATACCAACAGTCTGTCAGGGCAGAAAAGCTCCAAATTCAGAAGAGCCGCCTGCCACAAGCTGCTAAAGTTAGAAAAACGTGCCTGCAAGCACTTCCTAATTGGCACCTCCACTGTTTCCTGCAATCTTCCACTACAGGAACTGGTATTTTCCCTGTCAGAGAGGCAGGTTGCTGAGCACACCTCCTAAGTGACATTTCCTAAGCTACTTCTCTGGCTCCACCAGACCTGCCCAATAAAACGCCCCAAAACTGCAGTTCTGTTTCACCCCGTGTCCAATAAAGAGGTATCACCTTAAAAATCACCACCTTCACCCTGCCTGTGAGCAGAGACCATCACCACACCGTGCTGAGAGCTCTGGATACTATGGCCTGCAGTCCCCAACACCAGCTGCTAAGGAGTGATGCTCACCTGGGGTTGAAGATAGGGGCAACTCTGTAGTTTTCAAGTTCAGAATAGTGTTTACCTCTGCACAAGAAGTCTCAAAGCAGAGAAAAGAGGGACAGCATCAGTGATGTCATTAGTTCCAGGCATGTGCCATGCTCAGCTCAGCTCTACTCCTGCCCACCAAGGAGGGAGAGATGCGCCATGGGAAGGAGCACAACCCACAGTTCCTTGTGCAGTTGAGACCACAGCCCACCCTGCTAGGCTTCTCCAAAGCCTCTGTCTCCACATTAAGACATGAAAAAACCCAGACAGCACTGTAAACTGCTGGGACGGGGGGAACAGGCTCCAAATAGACTTTGGTTCCTTTTGTAGGTCCCCATTTCCTTTCAACTCTGCATGTGACAGATCCAGCATCTTCCTTGCCGGGGGGGACTTTGAAACAATCCTCATTTCAGGCTCATTTTTTTAATTAAGAGTTTAGGAAAACAGTCCCAAGGAACAACTGTAATTTAACACTACATTTTTCAAGGTTTTGCTGAAGAGCATGTAATTCCTGAGAATCTCCTAGCAGTGAAGCAGCAAGTAAAAGTACTTGGCTGTCTTCACACAGCATTTCCTGCCTCCTCCTTTGCTCCCCTAGTCACCAGTTCTGGCTTTGCTGGAGCACAGGAAGGGATCAGATTTGGGAAGAGCTGGCCTGTGTGAAACCCAGCACTGCCAATTGTGTATCAGGGCTGAAGGATGAGCAATGGAATCAAAAGCTTATCAGACAGCAGGACTACCCCAAGCTTGTATTTTTAAACCACTTTGTAGTTAATCTAGAATGTAATTTTAGTTTTGCACAACCCATCCCTGTTATTTTCAAAGTTGTCAACTCTGTAAAATGAGCTCTACAAGCTGCTGGGAGTAGAGATGAGAGAAGCAGTAGGCCCAGCTGCATCATGTTCCCATTTTTTGCCTTGTTTCCCCTGAGGAACTCTTCACAGCAGAGCAGCTCTGAGGTGGAAAACAGGCATAACTGAGCATTATTAAATAATGAAACCAAGGAACCAACATCAAGTGACAGCCTGATAAATACAAGTGCTTTGCATTTTGTGGATTTCCATGCAATCTTGTTGTTTGTTTTTTTTTTAATTTCACCATTTTCTAAATATATTTGTATCCCCCAGTTCTTGTATGGTGCCACATAAATCCTTGTTATATCCTTTTATATATAGCAGCAAAACTACAGGTGACAATGGATGCAATATGCATCAAGAGCACTTCTGCTTTTGCAAATCTTCTGCCCTCAAAGGATAATTTCTGCCTTCCAAAGATTAACTTTTACGTAAAGCAACTAAGTGGGAACTTCTATCCACATATGTTCAGTGCCCCCATTTCATAGTTAAGACAACGGAGACAGCACGGTTAAGTGATCTGCTCGAAGTCATACAGGAAGCCTCCAGTTTCCTCAAGCTCTGAACTATCTTCAACTTCCTCAAACTCATTTCCTTTACTTCAAAAATCTTCTTAAACAGCAAATGTCTTCTAGCTTCCCACCCCTCCAAAAAACCACCCAAATTTGCCAAAATAGCTTGAATATCAACTCTTCCTTGATGAGGCTTCCAGATACACGTTCCAAGTCTTTTTAAGCAAATTAAGTAATTGGTTATTCTACACCTGATGACTCAGCAAATGGCAACACCACAAATGATTTAGCAAATCACATGGAAAACTAGGATTCCCAATACTAATTCCAATACACACACATTCCAGCAGCACACAGCAACGAATTTAGGCTGGTTGATACAATACAGAATATTACTCCCCCCACCCCCCTCCAAACTAATACACCCTCAGCAGGCTTTCTATTTCAAAGCCCTCAGATTGTGAGCAAGATACCAAATTAATGAATCACCCCCCAAGCGTGCCAGGGAGATGTTTGCAGCAGTGGTGTGTGCTGTTCACATGCCATGGTTTCCTCCAGGCTGCCAGCCACAGCACTCGAAGCACAAGCTGAACAATCCGTAGCTGGCTGTGTTTTCACTGCCCATCTCCATCCACTCTGTACTCACAGGATACAACCCGGTGTTTAGGTGAGCTCACAGGAGTTGGTAAGGCTTGAGAGATTTTCAGCACAGTGTTAAGTTACTTGTATAAAGACTGTGGATTAGATCAACCTTTTAAAAAAGCAGTCATTGTATTCTTAAATCTTTTAACTGAAGAAATAGCTCCAGCCAAGGAAGAGGAGCTTTAGGAAGGGTGGGAATCCATGTAGACACACTCTACGTGTGAGTGTTTGCCTTTATAAACCCAGTCATCTCAATTGGTGTGCTCTCCTCATCACCAGGCTGACTGTGTGTAACAGCTGGGGAGAAATCCTGGCTGCTGTGCAATCCAACACAAAACTCTCTTTGACTTTTGTTCGGCTCCGATTTCACCCGCGTTGATCAAAACCCCAGGAGCAGCAAGCAAGCTCCCTACATCCCTGTAGTGTTGGCCTGTTCCTGCCAGCACTATCACAATGAGTAGCAATGGGATAGTTTTGCAAAGCTTTCTTGGTATGCAAAGGGGTTTACATAGCCACACAGCTTCCAGAGCAGACAGCAAGAGCTTGTTAGAAGATGCCTCCTCTTTCTGACCTTTTGAGGAGAAAATCAAGATGCAGTTAAAGGCATCTCAAGAAGGACAATACAACCCAGTAGTTTTGCTGAGGGATTCCCAGGCAGTTTTACATGAAGGAATTGCCTGAAACACATAGGCTACTGGTGTAAACAGAGCTGCCTCTGCCACATCAAAACCCCACCATGCCAAACGGCCGTAAGACAACTGTATTCTTCTTACGGAAGTAAATAGCAATCGATTCCATGGTTACACTTATGATTTGCACATCTACAGTCTGTTTATATTAGAAACAGAAAAATAATCTCTCAGTTAAATTACAGGCATAGCATGCAGTCCATCTGACAACATCCTATTTAAGAATTTTTGGAAGAGAGATCTATGACAAGGCTGCTTCGTTCTCTGTTCTCCAACTAGGTAACACATCACGCTGAAAACACAGCGGCCTTGGGCTTCTGTACCTGTTGCTCTCAGCTCACCTGGCTAGTCAATAGAGACACAGCCCCCAGCAGCACAGCACTTCCTTCTCCAATTCAGACTACCTCCTATTTTTCTTACAAGCGGTTCTTAAAATACTGCCCAGTGAATAAAGCATAGCTGGGCAGGAATTAGAGAACAATATTTTTTCCCCTCAATCTTTCTCAGCTCAGTTTGCAAAAAGCCTTGTCAAATGTGGGGCTTTTTCCTGCCGAGACAGGAAACAGTCTCCTCAGAAGAAATCTTTGTTTCCAAGAATAGCAGCATGCTCTTGAAGCCTTATCGCCCTCGTTTGCAGGAAGAGGAGCATAAGACAGTCCCGTGAACGCTGACATGAAACACATGACTGACTCTGCACACGTTCATCAGTGCTGCTTCTGAATATTGTGGTTTAATGCCACTCTCCTTAGCAACCTCCCATCTGAATGTTGTTCTTAACATGTACCTGTTGGCTAGGTCAAACCTCAGACAGATCACAGGAGTGTCTGATAACTCACTCCACATTCCTGCAGTTTAGCAGGACAACTCCATGGGAGCAGAGCTACAGGGATCCGTGAGCACGCTCTGCCATGCTGGCCAGCTCTTTGAGAGGTCCTGCTGAACCATCTGGCTTCAAGGCTGCAGACCAGAAGGCCCTGGATTCAGTGAGCACAAACACAGGTATGACAGGTTGTTTGGAGATCACGTACCGCAGTCATGAATCTATCCTTGGGGACTAATAGTGTCCTTGAAAGCCAAGCTGCGCTGGAGTGCTCTGTGAGGGCCAACCTCCAGGCTCTTCAAAGGGAGATCCAACACCACTACTAAAAACTAAGGCATGAAGGAAATACATTGGTGGTTTTAAATCCTTTGACAAGGATAAAGCAGCACGCTAGTCTAGCTTCCACCTTTTCCAGTGCCCAGTCCTGTCACACAGCTTCTCTTCCACTGACCCACATCCAAGAGATGCCATCTCAAAAGTACATCTCCTCCCTCCATAGAAATGGGATCTGACAGTCCCACACAACACTTACAGCAACAAGAAACCTAGAAGATGCCCAAGCTAATGCCTCAACAAGCAAAGACATACTTCTTTCTTTCAATAGCTGCAGCCCTGTAGCTGGTTCCAAGTTCCTTCCTGCACGTGCACACCCACACTTGGGTATTAAGACCTGTGTCGGATATATAAAAGACTCAACACAAACTAAAATGCCAGGGAAACATGCCCACATGTGTCATACGCCTCAGGCTGTGGATAAGCAGCGCGGGCACCCAGGTAAGGGATGCCCTACTAGCATGGATTTACAGCCACTCTTTCATTTTAGGCTGATCTCTGGGGCTGTCTGGGTAGAGGACAAAGGGAAAAGTACACACGTGGCCGATGCTCAGCCCCTGTCACCCGCAGGCGGTTCACAGGCATGCACTGAGCAGGAAGCGGTACTGCTGACAGGAGACCTCTCTCATCTTGTCCTCCTGCCAGGCTGTTGCTCTGCAGTACAATAGTCAGGCAGAAAATGTAACTGCGTTTGTTTGTAACCGTATTTCGTTTCTCAATCAGAATCCTTCATGCTTTAAACAGAAGCCAATTTATTTATTTCAGCTATTAGATCAGTGTACCCTTTACACTGGGAAGACCGTGAGATGAAGTCCCGTCACCTCAACTTTAACCCTTCTAAATCCAAAGTTCACACCACACCTTTCAGCTGGATGTGACAGTATTATTAGTAGTCGCAGTTTCCAACATAAAAAAAGCTTTTAGACATTTTTGTAATAAACATTTGCTTTTTCCATATCAGAGCAGTCCTTCACAGCACTATTACATGACACATACAAATAATTAACACAGCTTTATTAAATTTGTGCCATAGTTTGAGGAAAAACAATTAAGTGGGAATATCCAGAATTTCTGATGATCCTTCCCAAACCATTTTCTGCATTCCTCCATATATGTTACAGCTACTACTTAACACTCTACTGGTACAATCTCACTTAATGAAGTCCAGCTGAAATAGCTTGTGAGAGAGAGGGGGGATGAATATGTAGAGTTCAATCATTGTGCAGTGTGTTTATCAAGCACAACAGAAGCTCCCATAAATGTCCACAGATTTTCCCTTCTGTTGATAAATGGCTCCTGCAAAGCTTCTACCTGGCAAGGTAACTTATTAATGTTTAAATTTTATGCCCTTAGATTAAAACTAAATACTTTAAACTCCTTTCACAGGGTAGTGAGCTTGGATCTTGTCTGAAGTTGGTCTCTCCTTTCCTACCACCCGCTTTGCCGTTGGTTTGTCATTTCTGGAAGGCAGCAATGTCTCTTTGTACCTCTCCAGCACAGAGCACAGCTGTGCTCCAAATACACAGAGACCTTGAGGCACATCCAAAATGCAACACAGGAAGAAAACCCATTGTGCACATGACAGGGTTGTGCTCTGCCACCCGGCCTCACGCTCACACGGTGCGTGAGGCCGTGAGAAATCCTGCTGGAAACCACAGGGCTATTTGCAGAACAGGGCACTATTCAGAATGACCAAACGTGGCAGAATTCCTCCAATTATTTACTTTTCATCAACACCTGAGAGTCTACAAGCAACAGAAAGCTCTCTGACATGTACACCCCCCTGGATGAATACACACGGGGAGGGTGCGCACGCTGCACCATGAAGAACCAGGCCATTTTTGCCCTCCCAGTACCCATAAGGATGCATTCATTCCCCCTTCCCCTTCTATCCTGACACAAAATGGAACGTCTTGATATCACATAAATTCTCTGCCAACCACAGAATCCCAGTGCTGCACCAGTTCAGCCTGCAGCAAAGTTCTTGGCTCGTGCTCGACTTTCATGCTGGATCATACGGAGCCAGCCTACCCCCAAGGGGAGTTGGAGGTAGAGGTGAGAGCAGCAGCAGTAATAAGAGGCACAGTTCATGACTCCCAAATACATTTTTAGCAAAGCTGACATGAGCAACAGCTACACAGAGCAGCTGCTGCCAGAGGAGACCTGAGTCAGACCTAGTTTGTGACCACAGATCTAAATCAGAATCGCCCCAGGAATTAATTCTTGAATTTCCAGCCAAACTACAGTATTGAGGTTTTTTTTCCCTCAGCCATAGCTGAGAGAATACCTAAACCAAGTTATCTCCTGGGAAGCTTTATGAAAGAAAAGAAATTCTCAGTGCTGTGTGGCACTGGCTGTGTTTGGTCTGAAGCCCTCTTAGGTGAGCAAAAGAACCCCAGTGTCTAGATGATTAATTTTATTTTTTAAATTAAATAAAGCATGCTGAATAACCTGGCAGGAACAGTAATGTGGAGAACAGATTCCCTCACCTGAGCCATCAAAATGCTGGTGATATTCCTGTTACACAGAGAGCAATTGGTCTGCTTACGAGCTACTATCAGCCAGCAAAGTTGCAATGCTGAACAGCTCTTGAGTTGTTTTGCTAGTGAAGTCCAAATGCCCCTCTTGACACTGAGATCACCTTATTTTCTTTTATCACAGACAAGCAAGATTAAGACCCAAATCTGTAACACTGCAGGACCCGCAGCTCAAACTGGACACCTTCCACAGCTGTCCCAGAGGAAGGTTTTGGTGAAGCCAGGATGGCACAAAGAACGAGGGCAGAAGCCAGTTCTTTTCCTGAGCTACTCCGTGAGGCAGCCCCCAACTCATCTGGGTGGCTTGGTGATAGAGGTCTTGGTACAGTGAAGGGGAATTTGGTCACATGCATCTGACCTTAAGAACCTCAGAAGGAAGGCGGATGGAGTGTGACCTTCACAGGCAGCCTACAACTGAAATTTAAGCTTCGATTTGGCTGGCAAGGTCCTGGCTGAAGATGGGAATTACTCACACGAGAGCATGGACACACTAAGATCAAGATATTACAAGAAGAAGTTCAAGTGAGGAAGTGTACTATTAAGAGTTTCACTTCATTAGATAGCTGGGAAGAACTGAAACAGCACAAGGATTTCTCCCTCTTGCCTAACTGCAGCGAGAGCAAAACAACTCAGCCAGTTACAGCGATATCACCAAGGGCTGTCCGATGGAAGGGGAGTGATGTTCAAATTTCAAAGAGTCTTTACTTGTTTCCTTACCACTTTCTAATGATCAAAAGCCATGATGTAACAAATCATGTGATCACTAAAAACATAAAGGTAACCCAGAACTCCACAGAGCCCCAAACCAGGACACTGGGAAGAAGAGGGATCTGTCTTTTGAACAAACCACTGAGAATTTGCAAACCATCCCACTTGTCCAACACCCAGACTGTCTTGCCTGGCTTTGATTAGCTGCTTCTTCCCCCATCCCTGAAAGCATTTAAGGCCAGGTTAGATGGGGCTTTGGGGAACCTGGTCTAGTGAAGGTGTACCTGCCCATGGCTGGGGATTGGAACTAGGTGATCTTTGAGGTCCCTGCCAACCCAAAGCACTCTGTGATCCTACGATTCCCTTATTTTCACCCTTAACAAGTACCTTTGTATGGAAAAACACAACATAGGCAGCCACCAGGCATGCCTTTCACAGCAGTCAAAGAAATCCATAAAACAAATACATAAAAATTGCATGACAAAGTAACTTTACCCAGCACAAAACCAATGCAAGGCTGTATGTGCTCTCAGGGTCTGCGCTGCTTACAGGCTACAGGCTTGTACGTGTCAAGGAAAAATAAGTAGTGTGATCCCAATCAGCTGCTGGGGTAATTCCTTTGCAATCAATAGCACTAAATGAGCATGAAAGCAGAGTGATGCAGGCATGCATCAGACCCTACATACTTAAAGATCCCCAACCACATCCTGCGTGACTATCAAAGGCACAGTTCCTACTTGCATATCAGAAGGGGCTTCTTGTGAAAAGAAGCTTCTAGAAACAGAAGCTCTTGGCTGATAGGTTTGTCTGACCACTTTCTGTTCTACCCAAGCTCATCTTTCACACATTTATCCTTAACACACCCCTGAGCATCATTTCCATCTTCCAGGTGGGAAATTAGAATGAAAATAACAAGGGTGCTCATGTGTCTCAGTCACACTGAAATCACTGGGAATTTGTACCTTGTTCCAGGTATTTGGACACCTGAATGACTTAACCCAAGCGATACACGACTGCAGACAGCAATGGGGATCTCAATTCCTGTGTGTGGCTCTAGCCTCAGAAGTGATTATCTTTTCTTACCCACTTGTAGCAACTTGGTAGACTTGGCAGTGTTGGGTGAATGGTTGGACTCAATCTTATGGGTCTTTTCCAACTTAAATGATTTTATGGTTCTATGAACTTATAACAGCTGATGATGTATCAAGCAGTGAGCATGAGAGCTCTGACAGCAATATTGCTGGAAATACCAAACCATCCATCAATTCAGATCATAAAAGGATTTGCCAAAGCATCAGCCCTCTGTGATATTTACACAGCAACCACCTTCCCCTCCTGCAGATCCCAGCATGATTGATGCATCTGTGTTTCACAGTGGGAAGTGAGAGGAGCTGTGTATGAAACATGCCTGAAGGCAGAAGCCGTTTCCTTTTCAACACCATTTGCTCATAAATGAGAAGTCTACAGGATTCAGGCAAGGATTCATAATTCATATAGTTCATATTCACATTACCAGAACAAAACAACCATCCATGACTGACATCTGCTTTCTGTTAAAATCTAAGAATTATCAGCAACAGGTAAAACACCCTCAGTTGGGGTTTTTTTGCTATTGTCACTCGACCAACATTAAAGTAATTTTCCTGTCAGCCACACATTACTTATCAGCCATACTCACTACAAACCTCTACAAACACAAGAAAAAAGCAGTATTTACAGCTCTCATCCTTTACAAGACAGTAAGTCCTCTTTCATTGTACTTAAATGTCTTAATAGATATGCCAGTCACACCCATATAATCGAAGAATTAGGTAAAAAACATCCCAAGTGATAGAAAAACATCATCCCAGAATGCTTTTTTTTTGGATTTACTTATTGTACAGAGTAATGGGCATAAGAGTGGCTGAGAAAACATTCTCATCACAGCTATATGTGAAACATCCTTCCACTTTGCTGCCAAAATATTATGTCCCTGGAAGATTACACATCATTCTGCAAATTAAAGGTATGCCTGTTGACTCATCTTCCTAATACTGTATGTTGGAAGAGAAGGCAATTTCCAGGACTCTGATCCTACACAGAACTTCAACACATGCTTAATGTTCAGTGGGAATGTTTTGCTGGTCTGAGCAAGAGTACTTTTGCACTTTCTGTAATGGACCACCAGTTTGGAAATGAAACATAGCACCCTGGTGCTCCTCTTACCTTGTTGTACTTTGCTTAGTGATTTTATACCTGTGTGATGAGTATCTGTAACATTAATGCTTAGAATTCCTATTTTATGCCCAGTCATCCCAGGGATAAAAGGATTCAAGGTAAAGAATGAAATAAACCACATCTCAACTGTGTGTCTGTCAAGAGTTGATGATATGCAAATTAATCAGCCTCAAACATCTACTGTACATGTCACATAGGGTTCCTAAGCTACTACCTGAAACAGAGTACTACATAAAGCTCCTAATTCTGTCAATCTGGAAGGACAATAGGTTGAAAACCAGATTCCTCATCAACACAAAACAAGACAGATGCCACATTTCTTGTTTGAATAATTTTCTGAAGTTCTGATGACCAGATCTGGCTGAGAAACAGGAAAACGTGACCCCCACATCCTAATAATTCTCAGTCAGTCTCAATAATACATTTTCTCTGTTTATCTCCGACTTTACCCAGTGCTGCTGGACTCTCCCCGACACAAGCTTTTGGCTAACACAGCCTTCAGCACAGATGGGTCTCTGACCTTATTTAGCAGGGATTCTCCTGAAGGCATTGCTGTCTGATTTTATAACATCTGATTCAGATGGTTCAGTGACTCGGCCAGGGCACGTAACCCACTTTATTAATGCCTGGTTCATTAGCAAAGTTCACGTTCATTAACTACAAATAACTTTTGCTTAACATTGAACTCCCCTACCATCAATTATCTGTCTTCAATAGACATTAATTGTGAATAACAAGAAGGATCAGTTACCGATTTCCTCTCCTGTTTCAGCTCCTGCACGTAGCGCGATAGCTCTCCAGTGATAAGAGAGGTCATGTTCTCTGAAATGACCTCGTGCTGGCCAGCATAGTCATTCATTTCATTTAAAGTGGCTAGGAAGGCTCTGGTTGATGTGTACCTGCAGAGGACAAAACCACATTTTGCTTTTAGCCCTTTTTTTCCTCCCAAGAAAGACACACCACAAAGGGAGGTTGTATCCTTCTAAACCATCTCCTGTTGCTACATGAGCCTGAACACAGATTAGCACAGGTTCACGTGAAGGAATTTCACAATAGGAAGCCAGTCCCACCCACTGACAGTTGTCTGATAAATTAATCTCCATTTAGACAGTTTGACATTGGCTCTTAAAATATATCACAGTTGTAGAGTGATGGGGTTTTTATCAGCACAGCTCCAGGACTTCACCATTCTAATCTCTATTTAAACATGTCTTGTTATGCTCTTTAGAACCCTACAATTCAGTGCACAGTCAGAGTTCTCCTCTCTACCTGGCAAAACCCTGTCTGCACAGCCAAGTGCAGAAGAATTTTCATAGTGTAATCTGGATTTAAACCAGCTATAGTTTATGAAGTTTTCACAAAGGGAGTTTACTAACCCAGGGTTCATCATCAACCCCTATTTTTGTAGTACCTTCCATCCCAAGCTTTATTTTTGGTTGAAAATCTCCTATGCAACATTCCACGTATTATTAAAAGGAAGAAACAAACATCTGTGCACACAGCTTCAAAACAGCAGATTATGTCACTAGCATGTTGAGCACAGAGCCAACAGAGCTCCATTTGGGTAGCCCAGCTGGCTGTGCTGGTCAGCTGGAAAACAGCAGCTTACCCATACTAGAAAAACAATGAATCTAAAAATGCACCCATATAACATCACTTAAAGGTGAAAAAGCAAAGCAAAGAGGGAAGGATTTAGAGGAAATAGAGGGGACTGGTACAAGTGAGGAAGAAAAAGGCATAAAAGAAAAAAAAGGTGGAAAAAGAGATGAAAATATATTCCAATAGAAGCAGTCACATTCACAGTCAAGCTGTGATGAATCCCAGTTCCAAAAGGCAGAGGATCAAAGACACAGAACTACAGACTGACCAGAAGTTTGAAAACAGATCCTTTTTGGACAGGCTGTCTCAAAACACTGTCCGAGGCACCCAAAGGTCGCATGACAAATCCTCAGACATTGTTTAGAGACATGAGGAAACGATAGTGATGTGAGCACTGTATTTGAAAGGGCAAAGCATACACGGGGTTTTCTGTGCCACATCACATGAATCATTTAACTCCAACTTCCTTTTCCAGCAATAAAAGATGTGTCAAAAAAGGTTGTAGTAAACTCAAAATATCCATTTATGGTCTAACTACCCAAGGGCAGATTTATTCCTAACCCCAGGTACGAAGCAGAAGAGCTGCTGTGCTGGTAACAGAAGTTTCCTTGTGTAAATATTAATATCTTGGGAAACAAATAACTAATTCCCAAACAATATTAACAAAAAATATATTTAAAAGAAAATGAAAAGGCTGCCATCTCTGTCAATATGAGCCAACAGAGTTGCTGTGTACAGCAGCTTGGGGGTCTGACCCAAAAATCTAAATTAATACAACGACACTGTTGGATTTGTATCCAAATTCATTTGAAATGTTACAAATGTCAGGGCAAGGGTTTGAGTCTGCTGCCAGGCTCTCCAGAGGCAGTGCAGTCTGCTGCTACACAAAGCTGCAGGGTCAGACTCTACAAAGCCTTCACTCGAAGCTGATGCTTTAACAAAACACTGGCATCAAGCAGCTCTAAGGGACCGGCTCTCCCTCTGGCTGTCAGTTGGAAAGCTCCTCCTCTAGAACATTCTTTTTCAATATTATCTTTCATCTCACCAAGGGCAGGAACGTTCTTAGTGACATGTAGTCTATCATCACCTGTATCACTGTCTGCAATGTCACCCAGTGAGGGAGTGGTGCTTGACACTGCAGTCATTATCCACGAGCCCTGCATGAGTCCCCTGACACCAAGGAGATGGTCTGAATAGCTGAGCCAACAGCTGAGGCCCTGCAACATCCTTCAGGAGCAGCAAGTCATGTGCCAATACATCCCAGGATGCTGGGAGTACAAACTACATCCTTCACCTTACTTACTCTTCAAGAGCCACTGGTTTCTCTGTGGCATTGTAACATTATCCCTGTAGTGAGTTACTAATCTGTGTTGTCAGTCCATTTGGGTAATTTTAATACTCACAAGGGCTGCTCAAGTTTCATGCTAAAATTAACAACTGCTTCTGGTCCTGCTCGAAGTAGTTAGGAGTTTGGTCATTCACTTTGAATAGCCTTAAAGTTCTTAAGGTAAAGCAAACACAAAAACCCCACACCCCAGGTATCCTGAACCCACAACATTGAGAACTGAGCCCAAATCCATCTCTGAAAATCCACTCCTTGCTATCTACCATATCAACCTGTTTCTGCATCAATGATTTCTATATTTTTCTCTTGACTTCAAAATCTTTGGCTTACAAGCCAAATCCTGGCTGGTAACCCATCTCTCCCCCTTCCTCCATCAACACATGTTCAGCAAGCAGCAGATCATAACCATACCTGTATTCTTCCTCTTCTTTGGAGTTCTTTTTGGGTTGGTATTTCTTTGAAAGATTCCTGAAATGAAACATAGTTATTTCTTAGTTATTTATATTAACTTTAACTGGATAAACCTTTGCATGCACACACACTCTGTGGGGCTTCAGAGATTTTATGTGCAGTGACTAGAAGTACGACTGCAACTTGGCTTTGAGCAGCACAGAAAGCACAGTGCTTCAGGCTCTACAGCTGCAATAAAACATCACATTCTGAACCTGAGAAGTAAATAAATTACACTCATGAAGTCCATACACCTGAGTTATGGTTCTGCTGATGCACAAGTCTCCTTCACCTGGTCTGAAGGAGAAAGCCTTCTACAGTCAGAACACAGAATCCTTAGACACACAGGAGTGCTTTACAAACTCCACCCGGTAGAAGGTGCTACTCCATACCCAAAGGTCTCCTGGCTCATTAAAGTGGGATTTGCTGCAGCAGAGGACACTCCAGCCAGACAAGTCTGCCCACCTTTAGCAGGATGCTTCCAAGGAAGAGAAGAATCTTTATAAAGCTGTGGGAAGCTGCACTGAGCTGACAAAGTGGGGATTGTTTCACAATTATCAGCTGATGCTGGGAGAAATGTGAAATCTGATTATCCCAATTAGTGCAGATGCTTGAATATCTCATTACCCCACACCCAAGTAATGATTTAATTTTAAAAGACTGATATGCTCCAGCGATCTTATCTTGAATAAGAAATCTGAGTAGCTGTTAGCACATCTGACAGCACACAGCCTGAAAGTGCTGGCTGCCAGCAGCACAGCCAGAGAGCTGGTGCTGCCCACCCAACACACAACCCACCTTGCTGATACTTAACATTAGGATGCCTATTGCACTGCAGCAACATGCCATGTGTCTTCTAACCAATGCAAATCAGAGAGCTGGCAGATCTTACTTAGAAATCTGATGTCCTTTCCAGTGCTGCAGTACTGGGATGTCCTCTACTCTAAACTCAGTCCTGACTATGTGCTTTCCTGCAGCCTGTTACCCTATCATGAAATTAAACCCATTTGTTTTAGCTGTACAAAATGTTTTCATCTTTGAAGGACTCCCAGAACACTTCCAGTTGAAAAGAAGCTGCTTTTTCAGAGGTGTAACCCCCACCCCATTGCAAGCTCCTTTTACTGAGAGCTGAGAGACAGTAGGGCCTCTTGTCTCACATTACTTATTCCTTTTCTTCTCCTTAAGGAATTAAAGAGCATCTGCCCAAACAGACTAGTAGCCAGAACCCTGGTAGATGTGCACAGACAAACATGTGTTTCTCTAAATTTAAATATCCCTACTTGGAAGGGATCCAAATGAGCATCTCTTCTCCAGTCACTGCCTTCTCTGAAAAGTAGATTCTCTGAAACAATGAACTTTTCTCTAGTCCTGCATACAGCCAGTTCAAACAAAGAACCCCAGCACAGCAAGAATTCTGCCAACTGCTGTCCCTGCTTCCAGCAAGCCTGACACCCTTCGTGTGCCACAGGAATCCCTCCACCACTCACCTGCTTACAGAGGAAAGGAAAAGCCACAGCATGCACAGAAACTACATTAACAAGGCATTTTCACACAGAGTTAAAACACACATGTTCCTGCACTGTCATGCTGCCCAGTTAATTCCATTATACAGAGCTACTGTCTTCCTGTAAACCTGTAAAGGTGCAGACTCCATGCTTTCCCAGAAAGATAAAAGAGAACCCTGAAAGCATGTAACAAGAATTAGAAAATAGTGAAGTGTTTAAGCTAGAGGCTGCATAGTTTATAAACCACATAAAATGCAGTCTATAGATTTGTGTTCTTTGAATTCTCCCCCTCCCTTCTTTAATCCAAACCATGGGTAGGGTTTTAAAACCAGGATACACCCAAAACCCAGAAGTGATACTGAATCCAGAAGTGATACTGAACCCAGCAAGAGTCACCATCTCTGCCACAGGGAGCAGCCCAGCATGCAGTGCCACGACCAGAACACTGGCACTTCCTGGGTTCAAGCTGGAAGCAGTGACACCTTCAGAGCTCACAGGGACTGCAGAGGGAACTAACACATACCAAAGATCAGCAGTGAAACAGCAATTCTGGCAAGGTCCTGTGCACCTGTCTCCCATTCACATTTCTAGTTGCCTTTCACACTGCTCTTCCCACTGACACCTTGCTTCTCTCCTCTCCTGCTTCCATTTTTTGACACCTTGCCTTCTCTCAAATTTATCATCCATCAGCAGTTCCCAATTCTCAGATTATCCTGGTATCTTAAGCACGTCTTTTCCACAATACAGCTTCCTCAGAGCTCCCTATCCATCAGTACATTCAGTAAGGCTTTTGACACACTTGATACTCAAACCACGTGTGCTGTAAGGAGTGATGAGGGAAGGAGGACAATGACACACCACTTCAGCACTCAGAGCACAGCATCCAGCATGTCACCATCCAACAGAGCATGAAACAAAGCCCAGGAACAAGTGAACACTCTACCAGTCTCTGCAGCCCTTCCTTCCCAGCCTAGTTTAATGACTCAACAGCTATAAAGGAAACTATTGTGTCAAATCTGAACTGAGCTCTCAACCCAGGACTGATGGTAAGTGGTACAGGCAGGACTTCAGCAGCACAGGCACTGTGTGTAAGGTATGTGACACTGGGGAGTTTCTTCCTGTGCTGTACATCCTATGCATTCTGCAAGTACATAGATCCAACTTAACACTTAAGTATTCCACATAAACCTGCAGAATTATAAAGGGGAAGGAAAGAAGCATTTTTAAATAGAAGACAATTAAACTTCAACAGATGACATGGGTAAGATGTAGTCAGACAAGAAGAATATTTAGGTTAGGGAGCCCAGAGACCAAGCAGAAAACACAAGCTTCACAAAATGAAGTTGAGCAGCTTTACTTACACTATAAATAAAACTCAGAGTTAAATCAACAGGAGTATCTTGTGTTAACTCATCCCTTTTCATGTTATGACATGCAGTGATATGCTGCAGCCTGTTTACACCAAATGGATGTGATACCAGGAAGGTTTGCACTGGCTGGAGGAGACTTCTTAGAAGCAGATGCATGGGTTGGTTTTTGGGTTTTTTTATCATTCTCTCCCCCCCACTTCTTAATATCCTGCACTGGTTTATCTTGACATTTGATAAGTCTACATTTTTTCTTTTATACCTCAAAGCTCTTAGATGACTCCAAAGAGCACTGTGTGTTTAAGAGCTCCTGATGGGGGGGGAAGTATCTGTACTCAAACCATACCCGTGGGTAGGAGAGACAAACACAGAGAGAAGAAACAAACGGACCAAGTTTATTTCTTATTCTGTCCTACACTTCCAAAACTCAGGAGTTCAGAGTTCCTAGGTAGTTTTACCTGTGACACACTCCCCTACTTCCTTAAGCATGTCTTAATGTGTTTACTTTCATAACTACACTATCCACACCTGAAATTTGTCATCCTAAGAAATTCAGTTTGTCTGCATCAGACAGAGCTGCTCCCACAGATACTCTGCCGGGGTTTCCCAGTCCAGTCATACTCTCTTTCTTCCAGCTCATTTTGCTTCTAATTCAATCTCTTCTCATCTCCATAAGATACGAGCAATTTGTTCCTATACAAGTCATTGTCTATTTCCTGCTTGTCTATAGCAGAAGCCCTGGGGAATCCTTGTGGCATTCCCCTGAGAAAGCACAGAACCATAAAGGCAGGAGTTTATCAGCTACCAGCTCATGGTAAATAACAGGCCAATAGGCATCTGAAATCCACTCTAACACAAGCATCAAACATTCTGGGTGATTTGGTTTTTAATAGATACTGTGCTTTAGATATACCCAGATCAATTAGAACCTCAGATCTCTAACTGAGAGGACAGAAGGAGTTCTAATGTGTGTTATAGTCATGCAAAAAAAGGTGTGGATTTACTGGAGGGGTTAGGAAGGATTAGTCCTGCACTCCCCTCCCAAGTCAACTCCTCCACCTCCAGCTTCTCACCCCGGACACTAGTGGCTGGCAGCAATATTGCATCACAGCCTCTCTGCAGCAACAGGACTGTGTGTGTGGTATTCCCTTCTCACCCCTGTTCACCTCATTTTTAACATCCTCCAAGGAGAAGCGGTCCAAGAGCTACTCACTGTGGGAGGGTTCTGACCAACCCCTCCTGTCCACTGGATCTCACCTCAAGGAATATGTTTTTGGGTTTGTTCACATACACACAGCTCTACCTACAACATGATGGTCAAACCAGACGTGTAGAACATACATAGCAGGGATTCCCAGCAATTCAACTACTCAAAAGAAACCTGTAGGATCTCTGTTCAGGAGACACACTGCAAGAACAGTGGCAAGGTTACAAGGCTGTGTGAGTTCAAATCTCAGGCTGCAACCTGGCTAACTACTCAGACAAAGCTTCCAAGGGCTCAGAGTGACTTTCTGACCTGCAATTTCTCCACACTGGTCTTTAAAAAGCACCCAAGCCCTACACTTTGCCTAGGAACAAGTGCTCATTATTCTGTGGAATTCTTAACCCCCTCAGCATTTACACGCAGCAGTCGTAATTTCATGGAAAACATTACAAAGCTATCCTCAAAGCCTGAGCCATTAACATGCACAAACAGTGAGTAAGCCCTACTACACGACTCAGTCACCTAAACAACCTTGCTTTTTGCAAAGCATATGATTTTTAGCAGAGATAATAAAACAGTAGCTTAAATTAACTTCAGCTTTCCATTCTCTCAATTAAAGCTATTCTCTAAAAGCCATTATTATAAACCAAACAAATTAGCACAAGTGAAAGAGTAAACTTACACACGATGACAGGCTTTGAACAGATGCAACTCCAAGTCCAGAACTCTACTTATCAACTTACCTAAGCTGCTTTGCATAGCTGAGTTCAATCTCTGTTCTTTCTTTAACAAACTTGATGTATTTTTCCAGCACATCAATGCCCCACTGCGTGTGTTTTTCTAAGTTGTCAAACTGGTCCTGCAATAATAATAATAATAAAAAAACAAACTTAAGTCTCACTCAACACAGAGATAACTAAAAATAAAGTTCCAAAGTACACATCACCATAAAGAAAATGTTATTAGTATTTTCCATCACCCCAGTAAGACATTTTCATAAGGATACCGGTTTCTAATCGACGGAAATAAGCCTGTAACATGATTCAGGAACATTCCTGATTCCTGAATCAGTTTCATTTCAGAAATCCTGGCAATTCTACTGAATATAATCTTCTGTCCTCACACAAAGGATAAGGAATAGTTCTTGCCATTATTTTATTTTACTCTTCAGAGTTAAGCTAAGTCCCATGAATGAATGAGGTCTACTCCTAATTATTCTGATTTTCACCCCCCCATCAATTTATCCTCAAGCTTTGTCAGTGTTATGAATTTAAAGCATCATTTAGAACAGCCAACAATCTTTTTTTTTTTTACCAAAAAGAATTTACTTCCCCTGTAGCCTGTTTTGTTCTAAGCAGAAGAAATGCTCCCAAATGATGCCACAAAAAATGACATTAGCTATGTGAACAGTGAGTTTTCGTGTCTCTCTCCATTCAGATACAGATGCTACTTTGTTCTTCAAACATTGTTGCCCTCAAAAAAAAGAAACCAACCCAGTCACACGTGTTTTCAATAAAATCTTTTTCAACCAAGAACATTCCACAAGTCAGCTTGGGATTTACAAATGCCAAGAGAAATTAAGCAACTCTAAAGCCAAATTAATTACCCGAGCCAGCTTATTACTATCTGCAGATTTAACCTAAAATTACCTCCTTTTTAAAAAATCTGGTTACTTTAATAACTTTCAAATTCCATGCAGCGTTTTAGAAGGGAGTTTCTACTCAACTTGAGGGATATTTTTTAAACTGCACACCTGCAGTACACGGGTTAGATTTAAATGTATTTAAAAATACATGTACAGAGCCATAGATTTGGGTCAGGTGCTTCACTGCTGCAGTTAAAGCTTCTAACAGGGGCAATGCTGCTTTTCTACCTGCCAAAGGCTTGGGTCTTGTGATTTTCAGCTTGTAGAGCTATCAACAAGTGTCATCAAAGGCATGCAAGCCCACTTCCTTAGCTGCACAATTTAAAAACCAGAGAACTACTCCAGAGCCTGGTTTGTGCCTACACTGCTCTTGAGCAAATACCACTTTCTGCATCGTAGCATGTGCAGCTCTGGCAGTGGCAGATGGGTATCAGGAGAGATTCCTCCAGCACCCAACTCAACTGATGTGTACATGGGTGCTGCTACTTGCTAACAAAACTGTTTGACTGCATTTGGAAGTGGAGAAAGAAAACTGTGTTAGAGGAGGAAGCAAAACCCTAACAAGAAGCAAGTTAAGAGAGCTGGCAACATGCATTGAATAGGACACGTTGGGTTTATACGATCAAAGGGCTGGAGCAGCTCTCCTGTGAAGCCAGGCTGAGAGAGTTGAGCTTGTTCAGCCTGGAGAAGGCTCCTGGGGCACCTTACAGCACCTTCCAGCCCCTGAAAGGTGCCTATAGGAGAGGTGAGGAAGAACTGTTCATGAGGGCACAAACAGTTAGACAAGGGGTAATAGTTTTAAACTAGAAAAGGGGAGATTTAGGTTGGATATTAGGGAAAAAAAAGCCTTCAATATGAGGGTGGTGGATCCCTGGCACAGGTTGCGCAGGGAGGTGGTGGAAGCCCCATCCTTGGGGACGTTCAAGGTCAGGCTTGATGGGGCTCTGAGCGATGTGCTCTAGTGAAGATGTCCCTGCTCACTGCAGGGGTTGGGACTAGATGGCCTCTGAAGGTCCCTTCCAGCCTTACACATGCTATGGTTCTATGTATATCTGCGTATTTGCTGTGGTTTAGCATAACGTACCACTTGAAACACGTTCAGCCAAAACAGACTAGACTTCAGCTGAAATTATGTCAGTATTAGTCAATTAAAGAGCCACTGGGGAGAGGACAGCAGAAGGGCAATAGTATAAAGTTACAAAAATAGTAAAGAACTACTAAGCCTTATGTTCCAGGAACTAAGAAAAAGCGGTTACAGGCAACTGAAAAGAAAAGAATTCAAACTACACAGAACAAAAGCCTGACTTCCAGCAATAGAAACGACCCTCAAACCAGTGTAGCATCATTCCCTCCAGAAGAGGATGTGTGTGTTCTGCAGAAAGGGAAGAGGTGTACTAAGCCTGTACGTGTTTGCATATAGACAAATCCTTATTTCACACAATTTCACAGCTGGGGAGAATTCAAAGATGACATGAGTAACATCATGGGCCTCTCCTCCTCCTCCCAGAGGGCTCTGGTCAGGAACAGGATGTGCTGCTGGAGTAGGACACCAGCACAATGAGACACCTCCTGCTCTGCCTCAAATACACAGGCTCTACATCTCCAATTATGCCAGCATCAAAAAGCAATGCAAACACAACCTTTCTCAGGCTCCAGATAGAGGTCTTACAGCTAAGCTATCCCACACACTGACCCCTCCTCAATTTAAGATGAACACATGCATAGAAAGTAAAAAACCCCACGAGGCAGCACATCCCTCACGTTCACATGTGTTCACACACACTCTCAATTTTGAGAAGGGAAATATCAGGGAGGGAAATCCACTCCCTAATTCCTGTGAGCAAATTAAGCCACCATTAACCATATCAGTAGCAAGAAACTAACTTAGCATCCCACTGTTACCCCATCCAAAGAAGAAAGGTCACGGCTTCCTGTAGGGAAGAATGTTTTTTAAGAGGATCCTGCCCTTCAAGAGAATTCAGGCTGTTAAATGCACAAAGATAGAGCAAAAGTTCACCCAGAGGAGGTAATATTGGTATTGGCTTGTCCAAACCTCTTCCACCACCATCACCACCACCCTGTCTTAATTCTCAGAGCATCATTTAAATCAGAGCATGGATAAAAACCTGAAAACGGCTCCAGGTGGCTGGCTCAGTCTGGTCTGTTATGCCATAGATCAATCTGCTGGACTGTTTCAGCGGCCTCACTATGTCCAGTCTGGCAAAAGAAAACTGCATGATGTGAGTGCAAAGGCAGACGAGCCGCGCTGCAGCTGTCACAGCAACTGAAGATGCTGCCCTTCTATTTATACAGTCAGCAGCGACACTTGGCCCACACTGAGCAGCAACCAGAACAACCTCAAACAGATAAAACTACAAGCACTGACCTGTGCTGTCAGGAACTGAGATAAGGTGGAAATTAGCTTTCTGCAGCCTGCTAAAGAGTTTCTGTCTCTTTCTGGACATGGAACAATATTGGCCCAAACACCATTCCACTAAGCAGCCAACGCCCCACAACAGCGTGTTACTCTGGGGTCACATATTCCATTATCCCTTCTCTTCTTTGTGTTCCTCAAGGATGAAAACACATCAGTGAAATTGGCAACACCACCAGTTGCTGAGCATGAGACTCCAAAGGAAAGGCAGTGCAGCCAGAGACACCCAACGCAGATAGTCCTCCTCACTTCATGGATCTGTGCAGCAAGCTGCAGGTAATGAAGGTAATGAATTGCAGGGATGACACTGTACATAGAATACTTGGACTGTAAAGCATAACATGTATGGAGTCCCAAAGTCCAGGCTTGATACAAGCAATCAAACCCAGAATTTCTAAAAAGTTATTTTTTGAGTAGCTATCATGTCTTCAAACAATCAATATTGAAAAGATTTTCTTTTTAATTGGGTCAGTGTTTCTAAAGTTCATTACAAAAAGGCATTATCACATGGAATCTGAAGAGTCAATTATTCTGAAGCAGATTTGGTCTACTTTTAGTATTAATGAGTCAGTTTTTTCACCCTTCTCCATAACCAACTGCCTCCCACAACAGGTTTCCACAAAGCAGACTGCTAGCAAAGTTCTTCAAAAGCTTCCTAAACCCCAGTACTCTGTTTCACATCAGTTTTCACTGAACTCCACAATCACTGTCTAGCTTAAGAAAAGCTCTTCATAGTAATTCATCCCAGCAAAAGTGCATGCACAAAGGGGGCAATGTCATCAATAAATTAGCTACTACTTGGGTTAACATAAGCACTTGTAGGACCTGGCTTCTCACACTCAAACAGGCTTCTCAAACTCAATCAAGCACAGAGATCAATAAGGGCATTAATGTCCCACTGAAGCCAGGAAGAAGCTGGTGGCTGGGGAAGCATCTACCTTACAGAAAGGAGCAAGAGTGCAGCTTGTAAGGATTCACATATCTCAGCTCTAAGGGAACTTGGCTCTACAACCAGGAGCAGCCTAATGAGCACACAGAGTGTTCCATCCCAGCCAGTGATGGGTACAGGTTTAGCAGGTGAAGTGTGCACTACAGCTCTGCAGGTTTGGTCATTGACTGGAAGTCAGCTCAGGTCTCTCTGTGAACTGTTGACTCACCTTTCAGTTTCAATTCTACTCTTGCAGCCACCTGAGGGATAATATTAGAAAACAATAAATCCCACAAGACACTAGCATTCTTCAAGAAAGCAAGAAAACAAGACAAGCAGCATGATGCAGCTTTCATTGAGAAGGCTCCTACCAGACCCCAGTGAGGGGGAACAGAGAGGTCACTTTGTACCTGTTTTCTCTGAAAAAGAAACACCAAAACATTTTCTAGAATCGTTCCCTATGTTACTCAGAGACTGGTTTACATCTAAGAACACTCTTGAGCAAAATACCACACTGAGAGTCGTGTATCACAGCAGGCTCCCACCACTGCCTTCACGTTGTCTATGTCCTCTGGCCATCTAACCTGCCCACATCCCATTCTCTCATTTTTTGATGCTGAGATATCAACATCTTACTAAAAAGAACAGACTTCTGATTGACAATCAAAGCAGGTACACAGTTTAACTACTTGTACAACTGCAGCTTACTCCTCTTCATCAGATTCCACCGGCGTCCTGGCGACAGCAGCTCGTGCCAGTACAAACACTCCATCCCTTCCCCAAGAGATGGAGGAGTCTGAACACAGGAGCTGACCCACCTGACTCTACATGGGTGGGAAAGCAGAACTCTGCTCCAAGCAGCTCAAAACAAACAGCATCTTCCTTTTTGCTCAGAGCATAACACGTCCTTGAGCACGCACACACAGAAACTACAGCTCGAAAGAGGAAAGAACAACTTCAGTCATTAACTTGAATGGGAATTGGACACCCAAGTACCCAGAATGCTTTGAAATTTTTCTCCCTAAGGCAAAGTGTGTTTCTAACTTCATTTCTGTTTCCATTAAGACTGTCCCAGTATTTTTACCACTGCCCAAATAACCACACATCCATGCATTCTTTCTCAAAGCTGGCTGCATGCTTCTTACTCTGACAATGCTTAAAATGGAAATAGTGCTGCCTAGTTGCTTTTCCTCATATTAACAGCTACTCCAAGATGTCAGATCCCCTCACTCCTCAACTATTCTCCTGAAGTCACATTCCCCAGCTATGCAACGAAGTATTTTGGGAAGAAGAAAGTTATCATCAAAAAAAAAAAGGACAAGAAACAGGAAGAAAGCTTTTCTAAGCCACATAACATGGAGTACAACCAATTATTGAGCAATAAAGAAAGTGTTATTCGTGTGGGCTTTGAAGATCAGCTCAGTAAGATCCTTCCCCTTTCAAGAGTGCTTCTATCTATTGCAAAATAGTTTGACACAAGGTTCCTCCAGACACAGTGATGGATGGGACCTTAATTTGCCACTCAGAGGTTTCAGCATTGGTATCTACTGAAATAAAGGGGGTGTCCTCACACTTCTGAGTGACAGTCTCGGTGTCCCTGCAGTCAGACACCGCTCGTGCTGGTCGCTGTGGTCCCATCCGGCCAAGGCTGGTGACAATGGGTCTGACTCCACCACCCAGGATTTCTAGTCAGGATGGGTCTGAACTCCTGGGGTTTCTATTCCGTTTCAAGTGTGAACAAACCAGTAGATTCTGGGAGACTTCACCAATTCATTCTGCAATTTTAATCACCGTGTCAAACCTGCCCAGGTGAGGCTTAGGTGGCAGAGTTCAGCACAGCAGTAACCAGCCTGAATTCTCACTCTGCTTTCACAGGTAGTGTGGTGCAGGAGTGCAGAGAACCCCAACACAGAAACAAGCTGTGAAGAAAGAATATGCTGAGAATACAGGTGCTAACAACAGAAAAATAAAGCCTTTATATTTAGCATTTTCCTCCCCGAATTTTCATCTGGTGACATAATCAAAACCCTGTGATTCTTACACATTAAGAATATCTGAAGCCTTCCTACTGCCTCATTCCCTGGGGAGTTCGATTCAGCTTCCTCCCCAAATGACTTGTTTACTCACAGTCCTAAAAACATAAGCAGGAACAGGGGAATTAAACACTACATTTCATCTCTGGCTCATACATTCTCCTACATTGCACCCCCTGTCTCCCCCCCCCTTTTTTTAAACACTCTCACCCATTTCCATAGGCAAAGAGGAATTAAATGTGAAGATCAAGAATACATTAGAGTGTTCAAATTCTAAATTACTTTTTCAGACTCCATGGTTTAACAACTTCAAATTATGAAAATAATTAACAAGATGAGACCTTCATAGGCTCGGTACAGCTTGCAGAATACAACAGAATTCAGTTCTCTTCTCCTTGGAGACCTACATTAAAGCTATATGCAAATGTTAACAGTCTTCAGGCAAATTAATAATGAATAAAAACGCATGAAGTCCAGGCTACCACGGCAAGAGCCTTCCAAACACCAGAGATGAGCAGAAAATACACAATCACTACTGCTGAGAGATGGCTTCCCACACAAAATTTGTCAGCTACAGCCAGGGAAACCCTCAGTTAATGACAACTAAAACATCCCTGCTTATGTTTGTCAAGTACAAAACAGAGGACAGGACAGACAGGGAGGACTGACAGCAGCACAGAAGATGTACCGATGGGACAGGAAGACCATCTCTTTTTGGTTTATATTCAAATGATGCTGTGGTTTTTCTGGTTGCTTTATGAGTCTGCCCTTCATTACACCTGTAGATCTGGTTCTCACTATTTGTGATCACAGGCATTTTTCATGCAGATCTCCTGTTCATCAATGGGTTTTATTTAATTTTACTTTTAAGTATTAAATAAATTCTTCCTGACCTTTCACGTTAAACAGGGATATTTCTGCTTGAGCTGAATAAAAGATACCCCAGAAAAATCCACCCTACTTTCCCATCTCCACTTGCTCTTCATTTTCAGTCCTTAAATTCCTTTTCCATAAATCCCAAGTGGTTAACTATTCTTTATGATTCACCTCAGAACTTAATCTAATTAGGAGAAAAGAGAAACAAAACCAAGGTTCTCCGCTGCATCATTAGGCAACTAAGTGCATGTCTAACTTGGGTGGAGGGGAAGGGAGGGAATGCAGAAATCAAGAGTGGAAGCAGATTTTTTTATGTTGAAATATCTTTTATGCTGCTAGAAAAACTCATCTCTAATGGCTCCACTCTTTCCAATAAATATCATGAATTAAGCAGTTTACTGGTCTATATTTCAGCTTTGAAATGCTTTCTCTTCAGCATTTTGCTTAAGCTGTAAATGAAAAAAAAGTTCTCATGCTTATGCCAATTTTAATTTGGATTTTAAATAATGTTGCCCAGGTATAATAGCAGGGCCCTCTGCACAGCAAAGGGTAGCAACAGGGAGTAACCCTCCTAATTGCTCCTGAGACCAGCCACACTCATCCCCTCCCAAAAAACCACCTTCCACAAACTCAAGGGTGACCCCTCCTGCTAATTAAGCAGAAGTGCTGTCTCCCAGGCAGGTTTCGGCCAGCCCCTAACACCTCAAGTTCAGGGAGACCTGGCTGAAGTCAAGCAAGAAGCGCTTTGGGACAGAGCCACCTGAGCACATGGTGCAGAGGCTTGGAGAGCAAACTGAGAGGTACAGCCATGCTGAGCCAAGGACAGCTTGGGAGCACAACCAGGGTTCACAGGAGCAAATGACTGCAACATCTAACAAAAACACCTGGCTACAGTAAAGCTGCACAGGTACATCCCCACTACTGAAAACGCTGAGCATGTCTTGATGCTAAGTGTAACTTACAACCTTGTTGTAGAGATGAGGATGCACACCACCAGACTACAACACACAATACTTGTGTGGCTTACAGGGAGCACGACACCAAACAGCAGTAAGCCAGCTCACAGGATCACAGGGGTTGGAAGGGACCTCCAGAGATCACTGGGTCCAACCCCCCTGCCAAAGCAGGGTCCCTAGGACAGGTCACACAGGTTGGCATCCAGACAGGTCTGGAATATCTCCAGGGAAGGAGACTCCACACCCCCCTGGGCATCCTGTCCCAGGGCTCTGTCACCCTTTCTCATAAGCTTTGAAAGCAGGGGAGGGAAAGAGGGAGGGCAACTCCTGCAGCAGAGGCACAGAGCACTACGTCAGCAATGAGACACCTCCACCTGTGTGACAGGTCATGGGGAGCACAGCCCAAGCACCTGTGCCCATGACCCAGCTATTATGGAAGCCCTGCAAAACCTGACACGTCACTCACAGGGAAATGCTTCCTGGTGTGAGTACAAGCAGTGTCATCAGCTGCCAAGACACTCACACGCTCTCTCTGCTAACTGAAACTGCTCCTTCCTGCAGCAGCCAGAAGCCAGTCACTGCTGGTGCCCGGCCACGGGTGCAAGGACAGTGGAGCTCCAGGAGGAACAAGTGCTCCTGGTCGTGGTTCCAGGGGCTGCTCTTAACACTGCAGCAGCCTTCCTCATCAGAACCCACACCCCTCTACCATCCTAGGGTGCAAGAAAGCCTTCTCCCCAGCTCAGCCTGCCGTATCCTACAAAGGATGTGGTAAAGCAGAACTTGTGGTCCCTCTATAGCAACGGTGCAAGGAACAGTGCTAACACAGCACCCAGGAAGGAAGGTGAGAGAGGATGTGACATACAAGAGGATGTGGTTGCCTGTATGGCAGCAGCTTATAGAGATGCTGTGAGAGGTAAGAAAACAGAGGAATGATTCACAGGAGTGGGAAGGCAGGAGGATGCAAACAGCTCAGATAGAGCAGGGCAAAGTTGATGAGCTACAGGTGATTAACAGCAACTGAATCAAAGGATACTGGATAGTTACAGGGACAGTAAGACAGTCCTTTTGCAGGCAAAACACTGAAAGGGAAGCCTGGATTTCTTGGGACAGGGGAGATTTTGAAGTGAAATTGTGTAGGTTACATGTCTTGGACAGCACGTGGGGAAGAACACAAGTCAGGTCAGAACATGATACAGGTGCTGTTTCATTTGTATTCAAAGAATTACCTGAAAAGGCCATAGAGAGGCATCAGAGATGTGACACAAGTCATCTATTTTTATCCGTGGGAGACACTTCTTAGAAGTTGAGATACATTGCTTGAAAGAAAAAACGTGCATCCCAGAGCTGTCAAAGTTTCATGCTCTTGAAAAATGAATGTTATTGTTTTCTTCACATAAGGATAAGGTAAGGCCCAAAAACCATTGTCCTCAGTGTCCAAGGATATGTTTCATAGAAGGTCATGCTGCAGCAGCAATTCGTTTCCTTCAAATAAGTTTATACATTTTGAGGTTTGAGGCACTGCATGACTTCACCACAACGAGAACCATCTGTCATAAGCAGACCATTCAGAAATGAACACTTCTTTTCAAGCATACAATTCTGCTTACAAAATACATGAAAGAAACCCCAGAATGGGACAGAGTTTTGTTTCAAAACACATTATAATGTGCAAATTACAACCCAGGATATAAGAAAGCTCTTAAAGAGTGAGATAATAAGAGAGAAACCTCAACTAATGCCAGATGTAAGGTCAGAAATACCAACTATTTTTATTGAAGGACTGAATGCATTTCAAGCCTTTCCTGCACATATTCAGTTATTTAAACTGAAGACAAACATGCACATTCTACTGCTTCTGGAGTGTTGTGTCCAGTTCTGGGCTCCCTGGGATAAAAAAGACAGGGATCTCCTGGAAAAAGTCCAGAGGAGGCTACGAAGATGATCTGGAGCATCTCCCCTGTGAGGAAAGGCTGAGTGAGCTGGGGCTGTTCAGCCTGGAGAAGAGAAGACTAAGAGGGCACCGTATTGATGTTTATAAATATCTTAAGTATGGGATGCAGGGGGAAATGGGCAGCCCCTTTTCAGTGTCTGTGGAGACAGGACAAGGGGTAATGGCCCATGATCTCTCGAGATCCCTTCCAACCCCTGTGATTCTGGCAATACTAGTGAGATTTGATCAATCTAACTGGACTTATTCCTACGAGGTATGGGCATAAGCAGCAGAATCCAGACGTTAGCAAAGCAAAAGCTAAGCAAAGGCTTGTAACTACTAAAACCTACTGGGGCCCAGGGAGATGCTGCATCTCTGCTATCAGCATTAACAATCGCCACAAAAGTCTTTTTAAACTCAGACAGAACAAAGCAATGCTAACCTCTTCCTTCTGTTCATCCTGGGGGAACAGGAACAGGACAAGGATTTGGTGTTTTGCTGACATTACCCAGAGCTGCAGGCTGAAAGCTGCAACGACCCACAGGGATTCACTGTTCTGTGCATTATAAACAAGAGCATTGAAAATGAGCAGATTCTGGTGTGTATGGCTGGGCTGCTGGGACGGCATAAATCATGAGCAGCAGCAGAGCTCCAGCTCCAACTGCCTCCCCCAGGAGTTACAGCGCGGTAACGAAGCTAAATATATGCTGCTGTTGTTGTTCTTTGAGTAAGATCTTTCAGTTGACAGTGTTGCAACTTCTCAGTGTTCCATCCCACTTCCCTGATTTAATACACACCCATTCTTCTGTTCTGAAATAATACCAAATGCAATTTTAGACCTAATTCCCAGTAAATCTTTCGGTGCCTGGCTACATCTTTGGATTAACTGTTGACTGATTTTCATCCTCCTCTTCTTTTTTTTTTCCATTCTGTGAAGCTCTCCCTTAATAATACCAGCTGTTAAAACAAAGATCAACCAGATCTCTTGCCCACACAGTTTCCCCTTTGGGCAGCTCTGTACTAATTATTAAAAATGAACCATGCAGTGTTCCTGCTTATTGCACTCATAACTACAAAGGAAAAACAAACACGCACACCGATCCATTTAAAAGACAACACATACACACACAAAAAAAAAGGCAATCCTGTTTTCTTATCCAAAACCAAACTGAATTACAATAGGACAATCCTATTCTTCAACCTACTTCAAACTGTAGCAGTCTGTGGGAATAGATTTTGGGGAAATCAGCTCTTTGCCCAACCTCTTCATAAACCAGTGCTAGACTGGATTCACCATGCAGTACATCCAAGGCATTATGCATCCTCAAAGTGCCCAAATTCGTCAATAATATCAAGCCTTTCCAAATGGAATGCTGCTCTAAGTTTAGGAACTCCTGAATTGCAATCCCATTCTGTTGAATTCTTTGGAGGAGAAACATATGAATGGGTTTTTGGTTGGTTCTGGGGAAATGTGATTATTTTTATATAACTGCCTTAAGGGGAAAAAATAAATCAGTTACATTGTTAAACTCTGTAAAATAATGCTCCTTGATCCCCCTCTATATAAATGTAACCCATATGGGCTATAAAACCAATCCAGAAACCCCCAACCTCACCAGGTACGTCTGGTATTCTCAATAGCCAAACCTCTGATCGCCTGATCTCCATCAAATACACCACCTGCCAGGTATAGACTTGAACATGTGTGTGAGTGTTTTCTACACAGATGCTCATGCAAAGACATTTATTTATTAAATAGACAAGAACAGCCTTTACTCTGACTCATCTTCACCTCTTCCTCTAGCAGCGAAGGACTGGGAACTGACTACCCAACGCCACTACAGGCACCCTGGGTTTATGGGATATTTATGCAGACACTTAGAAAAAATACTGGAAAAGTCACTGAAATTCTGCTTAGAGCTACAGAAGTTAGAAATTAGGCTGCCTCCTAGAATCACTGGAGTAATGGCAATAGCTAGGGTCAAAAAGAAAAGCAGCTCATCCACTCCCCCCACGCCCCCAAATAGTGTCCAAAGCCCTTCCTCTTAAAGTTCAAATGGAAAGGGAAAAATCAGTAAGCTGACCTGTCCTCTTTTCAAATTAAATAGAACTAACAGCAGAAAGACTAGACTACTCCTTTACAGATGGGGTTCAAAAAGCATTTAATATCTTAAATACCATGAGATGACAAATAAAGTCCTAGATTTTTCAAGAAACACTTCACACTCAGGAGCAAATAAGATTACTGCTACACCTGAAGTATTTCTATCTGCTGCCACATTCCACTTCCAACCCAGCAATCAGATGTGGTGCCTCTGCTCTGATCCAATCAATAGTTAAGTTTCTGAACCAGGAGACTTCTTGGAGAAATACAGTGGGTTCTAGAAATCTAGTGCAATAAGTAGAGTGACACTGTCATTCTGAGCATGTAGCATGTTCAATGTCTGCAAACCTAGATATAAATAAAACTCAAATTTTAAACACAAAGCTCAAAATTCATTAACAAACTCTGTTCAAAGCACATTCCATAACTCACCCTTATCCACTCGTACACTCCATGCTGGAGTGAGGCAACACTGGTTAAAAAAAATAACCTGGAACTAGGCCAGAAATAGAAAATAAACAAAGAGCTGAAGAAAAGCTTGTATCTGTGTCATATAAGACACTATTCCTCAAATCCATCTATTGGGGTTTGTAACACAGGGCCTTTTTGTTACTACAGTAAGACCCAACTCTTCCTAAAGCTGTGAAAATGGCAACGAAGATGTTCAGTGAACAACTTGTCTAATATTTTCCTGTTACCTTTCTCATATCAGCTCTTCTTCTGATAAAGGTGTCAGAAAAGGGACTAACACTCTGCAGTGCTTTGCAGAGGCAGGCAGTTTGTCTCTTTGCATCACCACTGCTTCAGACTGGTCCCACTTGCATCAAACACTCAAACTTTAGGCTGAATCCTGCCTTGCAGCCTCCTCTCTGCGAAAAATGAGGTCACCAGGATGGCCAGAGATTTAAGCTGTGATAAAGAGTCTAAAATGCAGTCAAACCAAAACTAAGGCAGCAACTGCACGTACCTCTGACGCATCCTGCTCGGGACCAGAAACACCCACCTGTGCATCAAACCATATATTGTGATCAAGAAACAAGTATTCTCTGATAACCTGAAGTTTCTTTCCCCTTGGAGGAAGAGAACACGTATCCTCACATGACAGGTTCTGTTTCATCTCTCTAAAGTTTATCCTGAGGTAACAACTCCCCTTAATTATAGTGTGAAGCTGTGTTAAATCAAAGTTTAAATCTGAGGGAAAGTAATCGCATTTCCCTTAACCAAATCACTGCTGGGTAAAGCCTCTCAAACTCCACGGGGTTCTCCCCTCTTCCCAACAGAAGCTCCTCTCAGTTCTCAGTAATAAGATCACAGCAGAAATAAAGGAATGCATCGAAGTAGGTGGAATAAAGAGGGAGGGATATTGTGCAAAATGCTGACCCACCAAAAGGCACACAAAGCATTTGTTCAGCAGTGACAGCGAATAAATTAATCCAAGACAAATTACCAAACAAAACATCAATTAAATTACACGCTGGAATACAAGAGAAAGGTCTCCCACGCACATTTCAGGTTTGCAGAGTCAACAGAGCAGCATGCACACAGCCAAGCACAGCGCTCACTGGCTTGTGATGGAGCCCTCAGTTACTCACTGAAGGACCTGGGAAATTCTCCACAGGACAGGAGACAATTCCATGCAGTGTGATGGAGTTAAGTTTACCTCTCTTCACTAAACATTCCTACAAGAATAGAGATCATGCCTCCCTGAGTTTCCCACCCTATAAACACGCCATTCATAAAACACTCCAGCTCTGTATGTTTCAACAGACCTATCTCTATCCCTGGTACATTTTAAAGTGCCTGACCACTTGGCCAGAGAGCTTCTCAAGCAAGTTGCAGCAGCAGCAAAGGATCCATCAGGTCTAAGGGCATCCCTGACATCATCATCCCCCTCGTGCAAACTATACACCTCAGAGATCTGAAACAGGGGCCAGCTCACAGAAATCAGAGACAAGTGGGGAACCACAGAGCAGCAAGTGAGTCACAGTGGTTTGCTGACTGTCCCACAAACCTGCTGCAGTAATGCCATGCAGAGCCCCAATGGACAACGCTGAAGTTCAGTGTGCTAACCCTCCTGTGCTATCCAAGACAGCCTGAACTTACAGTTTCTAGAAAGTAGGGCACCTACTGACTGTACAAACCTTCTAGTCTGGCTTCTACAAAGGCTCCAGACTCCAAAAGCAAAATATCAGAGCACTTTAGGGAAACAAATCAGCAATTATATTTTGACCAGTATAATTTAGAAACCTAAACATCAGGAATCAATAATGTTTCACCACCATGAACAAGAAAAGCAACATCCTTTGGTTCCTCATGGAAGGACTGCTTCCCTCAGCAAGGATATTCTGCTTAGAAGCTGGATAGACCAGTCTCGCTGAGCAAAAGGGGTAATTCAGTTTGTTTGCTATAAAAATCTCATGTCCCTGGGTTTTAAAAAAACCCCAAACCTCCACAACAAAACACCAAAACCAAACCATGTGAGTATTTTAACACACGATACAGTGAGAACAATAACACCATGGTATAGACTACAAGCCTTCACAATGGTTGAATGAGCATGCATCTTTACAACCCTAACAGGAATTACATCAGGAAACAGTCATTAATCTAGTTTTTAGACATATTCATGAAGAAAAGCACTAAGCAATTTAAAACAGTGATTATCAGAGCTCAGATCAAAAGCCACACATGTATTACATGAGTCTGACCACTTCCCTCTGCCCATCCCATCTTCTAGTGCTACCTATTTGCCTAAATCCAGTATCAGTGAAACAAGGGACAGCGCAAACTGTTTGGTTTTGTGGTTTTGATTGCATTCCAAAACATGCAGCTGTGAGAGCATTCTACTCAGTTCCCAGTTCTGAACAGCAGTACCAGTTCATAAACCCCAGGCCAAAGTTCTGCTGCAGCAGGTAACATCATCTTCCTCACCTATCCAGGCAGCTTCCACTAAAACTCTTGGATCCAGTCTCCAAATAAAAGCAGAAGTAAAGTAGAAGTTTGAAACTTGTCGTAGGTTTAAAAACCCCATTCATATCCTTTTTTTCTACAAGCACTGCCAAACAGAACACTGTTCTGGGTGGAGGGAGTGGGTTGGTTTGCTACACAAAGAGGAAAGGAAAAACAGTTTAGAGTCATATCAGTTCTACTCTGGTGTATAAACACCAACCTACAAACTTCACATGGAATGGAAAGTATCCGTGGAAAAAAAGTCAGGTTGACTACATCCAGTCTCATTAAAACCACATTATGCCACTTTACCTAACTGTAAAGGCAACTATTTTTTCAACATAAATCCTAGACTGTCCCCTGAGTTTAAACACATGGCAAAGCATGCAAGAAATATACCCATTGGCATGGAGGTAAAACACTAATAGGAGCCCCATGTAATAATGAGCTATTCAGGAAAACCTGGAGCACAATGAAAGTCCCAAGACAATGCTGCCAGGAAGAGATTCTTACTGACTTTGCAAAGCCCAGGACACACAATACTTTTCAAATACAGATCTCAAAATTCTTTATAAAGCTGTTAAGGCTCCAGCAAGCAGACAAGAATTTTAAACTTTCTTTAAGGAGTTTAGAGCCAACAAAGCTCTCCTGGTATTTTAGTGGCACTGAAGGCTCTTGTAACACTGAAGGCATTTAGGAGTGCTAGCAAATTAACATGCTGCACCAACTCATTTGGTGAACAATCTCATTCAGATCTTAAGCCGCTTGTCCTGTGTTCTGAATGTGTTAGCAGGCTGGAAAAATCTGAGGCACCAAAGATCTTTTCTGAAAGGGTGCTACAGTTTTGGGGTTTTTTTTCAAGCTTAAAGCTGCTTGCTGTACTTTGCTCTGATCCCTGGGACAGCAATAAAAAGCATTCTGTCTTGAAGACAAACAAAAACAAGACCATCACACCACATAAATCGTGATGTTATTAAAGGACTAACACAAACTATGGTTCAACATCATTAAAATCTTCACAATGGAAGTAATAGAGAGCTGCTGGACAAGTTTCCAGTTGGTATTATAGCACAGTATATTTCACAGGAGTATTCTTAACTAATTGCTTTATTAAGACTATACCATAGAAAAGCTGGGCACAGAGCACACGTGGTAGAATTTTGTAACTAAAGCTACACAGCTGAGCAATCCTGATTTCTACTCTTCTCAGAGGATCAAGCAGAAGGCTACAACAACAAAAAAATAAACAGAGGGAATGTTTACATTCTAATATGCTACTAGTGTTTTCCTATCACAGCAATAACAAACCACCAAGTACCAAAAGAGGATGGCAAGCACAACACTGCTCTTCTCTGTGGGAGGAAATGTAACAAATGTTCACTTTGTTTCCAGAAAGTAAGAGATTTCCTCAACTCTACAGGTCTATTTGGAATAAACATTGCCCACAAATGACACACCAATCTGTTAGGAATTCACTTCTCCATAAGCCTGCCATTCAAAATAAACAGCTGATAAGACAGCAATAACAATGAACACAGCTAGCTCATGCACAGAAATGCTGCACATAGCTCAAGAGCAGGCTGGCATCTCACAAGAGAGCCCTAAATTTGGGTCAGCTCGTAGCTGTGCTGTTCAGCAGCAGAAGAGGAGCCAATGTGATGTGCAGAATGTCGGTCACTTGAGCTCCTTGTTTCCTAAAGGAGGGGAAATCACAGCCTTCTTTCAGTATTTTTTGGACTCAGGGATCTCAAAGGTCTTTTCCAACCTGGTGACTCTGGTTCTGTATTACTTCTGCACGCTGGCTCCAGCTGGAAGAGCTTCCCCAATGAAAGGGGAAAACCAGCTCATCCCAATTCAGGGAACTGAAGCTCTTCCCAGTAACATCCAAGCGTGTACTCACCTACAAGGAGATGAAGCTGTTTCCTACAACCCATTATTTTTGAGCAGGGCCATGTAGGCCATCTCAAAATTACATCTTTAAGGAGTAAGTAATTAACTCCTCAAATGAAAAGAAAACAGAGACAGACACATTCCACCCTCTCCTTATCAGGGATGTGTGAGTACCACCCCCACACAGCTTCAGAAGTCCAGACCGGGAGGGTTTGAAGCAGATGCCATTAAATATTGATGTTGTTGGGTTTTGCATGACTGTTTATTTGAAGGTAATTAATTAGTACATTGGAAAAATAATTCTTTGAAACACGACTGTCAGGCATACAGATATTTTATAGCATTCTGTGAACACAGCAAGTCTAGTGTACAGTATCTATGCTGAGTATCTCAGTGTGCTGTATTGATTTTCAATCTAAGAAGATGCAATTTTCATTCTCCACCTAATTTTCAAGTGTAACAACTACACACAGGAGGGCTTGGGTTGGTAGGGCTCTCAGACCCTGCCATGGACAACGACAACCCCCACCAGCCAAGGGTGCCCAAAGCCCCATTGAACCCTGCCAGGGATCCAGGGGCAGCCCCAGCTTCTCTGGGCACCCTGTGCCAGGGCCTCCCCACCTCAGAGTGAAGAATTTCTTTGATGTCTCATCTAATCCTACCCTCTGTGACCCCAAAACCATTACCCCATTACCACATTCAGCAGTTTACAATTTCACAACACACAAAATCCCTCATAAAAAAACATGGGTGCAAGAGAAATTACTCTTCTTCTCCCCAAACTGGCAGATTCATAAAATAAATAAAAAACACAAACTAAGTGGGACTTGTGGAGCAGCAGACCACTTTAAGCAGTGCACTTAGTAAAAGAGCAGTTGTTTAAGTGCTACAAGGATTGACATCCTGTAAATGACATTGAGGGAACACTCCTCCATACTATTGCTAGATGCACTTCTAACTCATTTATTACTTTAATGAGGTGGTATTAGAGCATTTAGCTTCAAAGCAGAAGATATTGAAAGCAAAGTTCTCATTTTTTTGGTGCAAGAGCTGTTGGCTTTGGATATTACAGTTCAGAGCAAATGTAGCATGGGAAAACTCCCCACCTCAAAACATTAAAAAAAAAGTCTTGCCATTGTATTAAAATACAAAGTTCCTACCAGCAAGCCACCTTCAAGTGCTCTGGAGTCTGAAAGTTACTTGCTGCCCATCTGTAAGGCACCTTAAACATGACACTTCCTGAGCTGGCACTCGAGCCTGCAAGAGGTTATCACACTGTGCTTTAGTTGTCATTTTTGGAAACACAGGTTGCAAACTCTAAAGTACACAGTGATATGAGTTAGTCTTATAAGCAACACAAGAGGAAAAAGAGTGTCTTTGAGAATAAATAATCTCCTCGTGGGTAAGACTCAGGAGGAGACAGTGGAAAATAATTGGATATAAACAACAAAAATTGTCCTGCTGGAGAACATCAGGAAAGAGAAAATTTACTTTACCAGAACTCAAGACTCAAGTGTAATGCATCTGTGTACTGGAGAAAAATGTCCTAGGCTGGATGTTGGAGACATGAATGCTTAATTAAAAAAAAAGAAGGAAGAAAAACAAACCAGCCACATGTGCCTGAAATGAGACCAAAGGTTCTGAACGCTGTCCTGTCCTGCAGAGACAGTGATGCAAACAGTGACAGATGTTCAGAGAGCAGAGTCAGCATTACTAAATTAAGCATGATGATCTGAATTTCTTATTAACCTAAAAAAAAAAAGAGCTGTACACCCATAATGCAGCCACACACAACGGGTGCACAAACAATAAGCAAGGGGCTTCAGCCCTGTATGCACCATCTGAAACTGCACATACAGAGAAGGGCTGGAGAATAAAGTTTAGCCTTTTTATAAACGTGATTTAGTTGAACAATGGTACAAAATACAAACAATTTCTAAAATAACAGGTACAATAATAAACAGCCTCAGCAACATTCCACAGTGCTGCCAGTGCTTTGCCATAGGATGTTTACCATACTGGCTTCATATTAGAAGTGACAGTGGTGGCAGAGTAAACCCATCTCGTGAGTTTATCCTCTCTCTGAAATTAAAAGTCTGTAGCTTAGGCAAGAATAATAAATTTTACTAGAGATAAAGATCCTGAAGGTGTACAGGCTTGTCATGTTTGTGCTTGTCACCTTTATAAGAAGGTGCATAAGGGCATCTATCATACCCAAACTGAGCAGGTTGCTATTGTAAGCATCCAGCAGTGTATCACCAGAAGCAGCTCTAAGCAGTCACCCTGATTAAACTGCTCATAGGGCTGAAACAGGAGCTTGGATGTTTGTAAAAACTCAGCAAGAGGCAAAGCCCACAGGTTGAAGGGTGACTGCTGCTGCAGCAGCTCCCTGCGACCGGTGGAGCAACATGACTGCCCATCCCCAGACCTTATGGTAGACCTACAGACTCTAATCTCAACACAAAGCTTCTCCTTCTGACAAAGGCTACCAGGCCCTTTGAATCATCCTCTGCTATTAAAAACAATGAGGTGCCAGCCAGCAGCCTTCCTCCTCTTCCCCTTTCAATCTTCCTCATATCTATGCTTTGCTTCCTTCACCCATTACACTGTTGCAGCTTTGGCTGTTGGATTAAAGAGCACCCAGATGAAATGGCTTTGTCTGAAGAACAAGCAGGAACCACCTGTCCAACCTTTGACTTGCATGGATCAGAGCTGCTGATCTTCCATACAGCAACTGGAGTGTCTGGGCACAGTTCCCTCAGTGTCCCATGACTCCCCAGCTATTTTATAAGACAGGGATGGACCATTTGCTTGATGAACAGTTGAATCATCTAAAAAATACAAAAGAGGATATTGACTTGAAGCTATTAGATGGTTTATCTGCCAAGGAAGCTAACAAAGCTTGGCCTCTGAACTGCACTGATACAGAGGAGGGGAAGAGAGGAAAACAAATGCATCCTTACCTATGTACACAGAGAGGGAAGGAATTCTCTAAGTTTGATAAGAACATCCCCTCACATAGCAAGTACGAGGTCATTCAGTGCTCTTCAGTTGTCATAATGACAATAGCTTCCACTTAAAATAGTCTTTGGAGGCTACAACTCTGGGCCAAAGGTTGGCCAGAACTGCTCCTGCTCTCAGCCAAGAAAGGGAAAGAGCTTATTTTTCACAAACCTTCAAGTTCAAACCCATTTTCCCAAAGAATGGGGTTTTGGCTGCTAACGAACTAGTAGGACTGAAGAAGTTACGCTGCAATACTCTGGCAGAGCATCTCTGAAGCCAGAGGTCTTCAACATGAGAGCATCTGCCACACTAAGCATATCCAACCAGGTTACTGACCTAGCATAGTTAATTCTTACTTATGAACACTTAATACACAGTCTAAAGCTCAGGCACACTATTTCCTCACTGAAGCTAATGAAAGCATTCCCAGAGAATCTGAACACAACCAGGATATTTTTATCCTGGATCCATTCATGCACAATTGCAGCCTCTCTTCCTGCACACAAGGAAATAGAGTCTTAAAATTCTGCAAAATTAATACAATATGCATAGGAACCCACATCTCAGTAGCAACCATTGTATAGAAGTGATGTATTCCCTGGCTTCAGGATGCTTAATTCGACTGATTAAATATTTGTGACTATTTATTTTTGGAGCAGCTACAGAACACAAAGGAGATAAAACGAGTTATAAATGCAACACCATCAACAGAGCTATATAGTTCAACCTTTTTCTCTCCCCCCCAGCATTAAGCACTGTACCACACAAAGAAAATGTATTACAGTCCCCCTTTCAAGGGTGATTTGAGCCTGTGGCTGTTTTCTTTTAGTTTTGGGTTCATCTTCTGATGATTTTCAAAATTCTCTTTATCCAAGAAAGCCTCTTGAAGTGCATTAGGGCTTATACATTAGTCCCAGACTGTTTAATTTAGCCCTAATACCTTGAGGAAGCTTCAGGATGGATTGTTGCTATTCTGATTAAGGAATCAAATCTCACCCCCTGCTGAGGGAGGTTAGATGAATGCCTGGCCCCCAGAGGGAAATCAATATTGCTCCACTGACCAGCAGCTTCCAAGCACCGTATGTGCCAGTGTATCAAGAAGGGGAAAAAAAGTAAAGCACTTAATTCTTACATTCTAATTACAAAACAAGTTCTAGATTTCCACTGTTTTGACACTTTTTACCTGTTCAATTCTTCAAGAAGTGGGGATTTGAGCTTTTTTTAACTACTCAGTCGATATTCCAGACTTGTTTGTTTGTTTCCAGGTATTATAAAACAAGCAACCTACAAGAAATAACTACACCACCCCAACAGCAGACTCAACACTCAAGTGAATATAAATCGCTGTAATCACATGCAGGAAAACCATACCTATCATACAAAAGAAAAAGATCTTACAACCTTTATGTGAATGAGATGTGCTATTTTGTCATGCTGTTCCTAACCATCAAGTACTGCAACTCAACTGCCAATAACCCAGTGAAATATTTATATCTGTATTGTTCAGCTTAAAGGCTTTTCTTAGCTGCAACAGTTCCACACACTGCCACAAACTTAAATGCTGGCTTTATTAAAGCAAGATTTCTATTCAAGAACAAGTATTTTTTGAAGAGCATCAAGGACTATGCAGATCTCATCTCCAAAGATGCCTAAATTAGGTGCATGTGTTTCACAACAGCACTTTTCCTGCAAAAATTGTCTTCTTCCAAAAATTACAGCTTTCCTATTTCAAGAGACTTCCATGTCAATCACGCTGAACCTGTGGAAAATGAGCTTGCAACAATTTTATCCATAATAGAAGTATAAGGATGATGCAGAGAAAAATCAGAGCAAAAGCTGCAACACAAAAAGAGAAAGAACAGCCCACAGATATCCAGAGGAAGAGGTACAGAGGTGCCCACAGTTCACACCATGCTTTGCCAGGAATGGATGTGTGCTTCCACCCTACCAGGGTTATTTCCTGGGCTATTTCATCACAGTTTTGAAGACTGCATACAGCCACACAGCCAGAGAAACATTATTTTGTCTTTAAATAGAGTTGGAACCTGGCTATCCCCCCACCATTCCAAAAATAAGGCTGTAAATCCCCAGGGAGCTGATTTAAATAGGACCAGAGTCACAGATGTCATGTGATAGGCAGTCTCATTACCTACAGGATGTGTGTTTGCCTAGCTGACAATTTTGGTTTTCAGGTGAACTATGCTGCAATAAGCTGAAGTGCTGAATGCCTCGATCACTGTGGGCACGCTGGTTGTCCTTCAGGAGGATGCAGCCTTTCTGGTCACCTGATGCAAACAAACTGCTAACCAACAGATAGGGTACTGAAATGTTGGCTTCAAAGTTGTTCTGCACACCAAAAACTGAAGCAAAGCTTTGCTAGGCAGTTCTTCATCTTTTACGCGTTAAGTTACACACATGCCAAAGAGCATCCTCTGAGAAACAGATGTTTCACAACCCCAAAGAGCTGCAAGGAAATAAAGGCTCTCCATCAGCACATCCACCCTTTCACCATTGATTTCTGGGCTTTTCTAGTGACAACACACAAGCAAAACTCTCTCAGACTGTTAAACGTGGGAGAAAGCAGCAATATAGATAAATATTTATGTAGTGCTCTGTCATAGCTCTCCTGGTTCATCCACCACCTTAGTTAGCATTCTTAACCAATGCCACTCCTGTCAGACCCAAGTTTGACGTATCAACAGCCCTCAGAGGGCAGGAAATATTTCCCTTCCCCATTTAACTTTTGTTTGAGAAAACACACTTGCATTCACTCACTGCTGCATCCCATCATTTTTTCCTTTTGTAAATACAAGATAAATGTGTTACAGCATTTATCTCCTCCTAAGAGACAGCATGATGCAGAGCAAAACCATTTATCTAACTGCACTTTAAACCTATTTGCTAAACAATTCCTCAAAGTTTTCTGCACAGAACAAGCTGGTTTGGGGATGTGGTCAAATATTCTTCTACAGCAAGTAAAGATGCAAAACTGCAACCACAGAAATCAGCATAGACACATTCAAACCTGTAAGTCAACTCTACTTCAATATCACTGGGGGAAAGACACATAAAAATAGCAAGTATGCAAAGAGGACTGCTCTTCTGTTGTGCTTTTTATCTCATCATCATCCTTTGCTCCAAGCTCCTTCCTTCCCCTTGTGCACTCACCACACTTTCCCCTGATCCCATCAAACTCTTGACTTGCTGCTCCTAATGCTCTAATCTCATGGCACATCCCGTCTGACAGAGTCACAATCCCACCTGTCCTACCCAGAGCCCAGCCCTGCTCTCCCCACAGGCTCTTCTTTATCCAAGCTGTTTCCTTGTCACTGGTTCCTTGCCTTTTGCCTGTTTAAACTCCTCTTCTCCTCAGCTCTGCTATTTCTTTTGCCCGGTCAGTCCGGTTCTCTCATCCTCCCTGTTCACTGTCACAACTGCCAATTCAAGTTGCCTCTCCTCAAACTACCCTATTTCCAAACACAGCAACAGTTCCTAGACCCACAGCTCCAAGTTCCTGTAGCTAAATGCTGCTCTGAGCTCTGCTCCTCCTTCCCCATAACATTTGGTCTCTTGAACCCTCTCTCCCCTCTGACCACAGCATCTCTTCCCACGTTCTTCACCCTTGGGTGAAGAGACAAACCAGTTTGCTGCCATCAAGGAGGGACAGTGGTCAGACAGACCTTCAGCACGACTCAGTGCAGCCATGCCTTTCGTGTCCCCCTTCCCTCCTAGCTGTAGTCCATTTTCTTCCAACTCAGTGAAACGCTCTACTCTTCCTTATTACAGGCTAGACCCTCACTTCTGAGAGCAGAAGCTGCTGCTGGACTCCACCCTGGCCTGGAGCAGCCACGACATGCAGAGTCTGGCTGTGCTCTTGCAAGGACCAGACTGAGACGTGCTCAAATTATCCTGTGGGTGATCCACAACTTCTCGCCCCACAAAAACCCCTCCAAGGCCAAAACCTTCTCAGCACAGACTGGAAGCTCTGAAGACTTTGGCACCAATATCTTCACTGAGCACTTGCAAAGTGGTATTTTTCCAAAGATAAGTTTGCCTAATTTGGGCAGTTTTTCTCCAGAACAGCAGAAGGAATATCCCTGCTCAAGAGCTATTGAACACCAGGCTTCAAAACCTTGTTGCAACCAACAGGAGTACTACAGCTTTCCAGAACCTAAGTGGCATTGTGTTTAGTATGTGGAAGACACTGGTCCTGGCAACAACTGAAGAGTACTGACTAATCTGAAATACAGCATCTCTGCAAAACAACCCTTCTCTTGGCACACAGGTAGTACTCCTTCATCTGCAGATCTACTCAGCTCAATTAAAGTAAATTTCAACTATTAAATGGGTAATTTAGGAGATAAACTGTACCTGCTGTTCCAAGAGCAGGTCTAAACACTACAAACTACCCTTCCCCTTCAGATAGGTAACTGCCACTGAGCACTGATACCATCCTCACTCAAATCAAAGGTCTGAATTCAAGGATTTTCTTTAAAACCCTTTTAGGTACCAAGCAGAAACACTTGAAAAATACTGAACAAGCAACAGCCAAGTGACAAGTATTTAACATAAGAAGAACAATAATCCACTGTGGCGTCTCCTCAGGATTAAGGACTATCTAGATGGCTTGGTAGCTCATTGGGGACCATCCTTCTCAACCAGGCATGAATTCTTGAGAGACTCTGATTCAAGTTTTATTGCTTCACTGGATTTCTGGAGGTGTCTGGGGGGATGGCTGCTCTTGTTATTTTGGTCGTTTTTCCAATTAGGAGCACTCTTCCCTAAATAAATTAAGGGCAACATAGCAACATAACTGCTTCTTTATGTGCTGTACAACATGCATGTCTGCTTCAGTGGCCACCAATGAACACCGGTAATCAACATCTCCTTCTCCCACTCTAACTGCACTGCTGTACACTGTATCTAGAAGCCCCATCTATAGTTTGTCCATTTTTAGATGCAAAAAGAAGCACTTCATTTAATAATACAAAAAAATCCATTCTTCATAAACTGAGCCAAAAGAAATTATTGAACAGGTTAACAAGATTATCCAGATTACACAGAGACATAGCAATTGCATAAAACTTCCAAATGGATCCAAAAATCACCCCACCACATGTGCTCAAGAAGACTAAACCCATCATATCCTGTACATAGATACATACAACATACACATTAATTTTCCCATTTTGTATTTTAGGAGACAGAGACGTTGATCAAAAAGGACAAAGACTGTGATATGCCAACAGACAACTGGTTTTCCTCCCACCAATTTAACCAGCTTATTGTTTAAAAGTGAAACAAAAGCAGAGTTTCTAGGGGTAAAAGGAGGAAGTTTCATCTGAAAAGCTTATGATTATATTGAAGGGGGGAAGTTATTTTAAAATATTTATATGAACACTAAGGAAACTCCCCAGAGCACACTGGATTTCGACAGCTGGACTGGATTCAATGTATAACTAATCTCAGAAACATTATTTCAAACAGGATGAAAGTAAATTTCCAAAAACTCATTAGCAGGTTACCTTTCCAGCCATCAACAAAGGCTATAATGTCATGCACCTTACTAAGTTTCAGGGCAGCAGTGGCTCCCCTGCTCTTCATGTGGAGCCCGGCTTTTGAAATTCTGCTTTAAAAGAATGTTTCACAACATGAGTAACACTAATGAGCTGCAAAGAGTCCAGAAAAACATTGTCTCGCGTTTGACTGCCTTCCCATATGGTTCAGGAAAGCAGGGCATCTTGAGCAGCCACAATACACATGGCAAGAGTCTGTGCCTGAAGGGGGAAAATAAAGATACTCTGCAGTCTGGACTGGGATGAAAGACTAAATCCCCCATTCCTGAATGAATAGGTAGGAAACACAAGAATAGGTCGCTGACAGTATTATAGAAATCCTCTTTCTAAAGCAAAGCAGAATTGTAAATGAAATTACTCAGACATTCATACATTGAAGTCTCAGCAACTCCTTCAGGTAGCAGGAGGGAGACTTTCTGCTCCCAGTGCCTGGAAGTACCAAGAGCTCTGGGCAGGGACCTCACAGGTATCCCTGTTTTCCTACCCACCCCCTCCCACACAACAATTCTTAAAAATCAACTACTTTAAGGCAAAATTAGTGCTGTTGTAGCCCTTTAACACACACACATCCTTAGAGGCTGCAGCAGCCCGAGCTACCATCCTGCACTGGGCAAAGGTGTGTGCTGCTGAATGAAGATACTGTGCAGTGATTCAACTTCTATAAACCATTTCTCACTCACTCATCTGCATGTAGAGGCTGACCACTTAAAACAGCGAGTGATCCACTCTCAAATAAAGAGGAGATATTAGTGCCAGGCAATTCTGCTGCCTCAGAACTGTCCAAATAACTATGCAGAATACTAAGCTAATGAAAAGTGTATTTCGCTTTGAAGTGCCAGTTTCCAGCTTTATATATATACAACTTTTCATATGGATACAACCAGGAGCCTTAGAATATCCAAGCCATAATTATAAACATAACACATATATTCCTGACCTCATCTTATTTTTTTCAGCCTCTCTCTGTATTTGCTTGGGGTGCTTTACTCTGGGAGTAAATTTAAGATCTATTTTTGTAGGTGAAATCCCTTAAATAGAAACAGAGATCCTACTAAACACAAAGAGAAAGGGGTCAGGGATACACAGCTCTGGCTCTAGGAGTTGTGGGCAGGATGGCAAGTAAATTGCAACAATTCACAGCCAATTTACAATAAAACACACTTTTCACAAGCAAGGAAGACTATATGCTGTCACTACAGAAAACTATTATTCTCAACTGCAAACAACTCATCCACCCACCATTGAAGGTCCATTACCTTATATAATGGAAACTCTCAACTGATAACCAGCGTTAATTTGTGATTTAGCATGCAAGACTGAACACTCTTAACCTGTGTCCTTGTCCCATCAGAAACCAGCTCCTTTTCCTCTCAGTCTTGGAGTAACAGTTAACACCCAACACCAAAGAACTGGTGGGTGGGGGGCGGTGAGAATGGGATGGGTGGAATCCCCCAGGCAGATTTCTGCTGTTTGCAAACCAACTGTAGGGATGGACACAACAAAACTAGATGTTGGCTGAAGAATCAATACATCAAACCCAGATCCAGCACTGCAGATCCTCTTATAGGGAAGAAGCTGACAAGAACAGAGCCTTCATCTGAGATCACATTTGACTACTGTGCTGCCCAGTGTGTAATGCCAAGGTCAAAATCACCTACCAGAGGGTTTCCAAACGTGAGTGACTGCTCTATGCAACACCCATACATCACAAGTACTATTGGAAAACAATACTGCATTCAGGCAAAGCTAAGACATGTAAGATTGCAGCTGTTTAAACACAAATTCTGCTGATGAAATAGACACACAGTATAGAAAGAGGAAACGATTTATCAGTTAGCAGATAGAAAGTGGGGCCTTCACTTTCGACTCAGAGTTGCACCCGTGCTTCATCATCTGACAATTAGGATTGTTAATTAAGAGAACACAGTCTATAAGAACCCCACTTGTTTTCATACAGTCAATTAAGAAATCACTGAAAATAATAATTTTCCGAACTATAAAAATAAGAGACAACTCACATTTAGAAGTGGAATGAACTTTATAATGAAAAAATAACCACAGTTACACTGTGTTTTATCACCCTAAGGCACACTGGAGCACACTACAAACAAAAGACACAGCCCCCAAAGCATCAGCCACGTGAGGAGTTGGCCAACAGAGCCCCTTGCATAAGGACACAAGTCCTCTGCAAACAGAGAATATTCATCTTCACCTTCTCACAGGCTGAAAGGACAGTGACATTAGCTGTTACTACTTTCTTGCCCAGCCTTCTTTTAATTTGCCTTGAATGTGGAAAAAAACCCAGCAACAAACCCACAGCATCTGCACCTCTGATACACCCCTAACAGCATGAAATCTCACATTTACTCACTCTACAGCCTGCACTTGCCATGCAGCCTGACAGTGTTCTGCAGAGACTGGGTATTTCCAGAACCACTTAACCACAAATTTACATGTAGCTCCCCCAAACTATTGTATATACTGTACCAAAACTCACAATCAGGAAAGTTCATTCCCTTCCATAGACCAACCAAGCAGCCACAGCTTTTTCCACTGAAAAAGACAAGTGCTGAGGTAAGTTTTAGCTCAGTTTGCTCTGTAATTCCTACCACTTGCTTCGTGGAGTTCATAACCAGGGTGCTGTTGGGAAGCGTAGCACACACCAGCATCTTACTGGCTAAAGCACCTTTCAGAATAGCTGCGTGCTCAGCATGTGCTCTGTGTTCTTCCCCGTGACTCAAGAGAGGAGGAAGAGAGTGAAAGAGATCCCCATGTGCTTTTACAGCCTATTGTCCCCAAAGATAATCACTTGAAGGTACAAGCTGTGTCTGTAAACGGGTACACATATTCTTACCACTTACATTAGCTGAGTGTTTAGCAAACATTGCCAATTTCACGAATCAGCCATGAAATAACCACCTATTATACCCCCCTGCTTGGTAGCCCTTAATTCTACCCTTGAACTGTGGCTAAAACCAAAATGGTTTGGTCCCATGAGTGTACTTTGTCTTTCACCCATCGCTTCTCCCTGCAGCTCCTGAATGTTTCCAGTGCAATGGGCAGAAAGACTGGTGCAGGGTTTAGGTAGACTGAGAGCGCAGGGAGCAGCCACAACCACCCTCTACCACGTGTTTACACTCAGGAAACTCACAGATGGTTTCACCAGACCTTTAGGTTTTGCTCTGTAACGCCGGGTTGCTTAGAGGCCTCAGAAAATCTCATTACCCCGAGCATTTAGCCTCATACACGATATAAATGCTGCATTAGTACCTCTTCTGCTGGTTATGTGTCCATTTATTCTCCCAGGGCCAGTCCTAAGATGCAGATGGGAAGTCTGGATTCGGGTGAAACATCAATAGGAACTCTGCAACAGGATTTGCAAGCCAGAGGCACAGGATACACTCACATCACAGCACAAGGCTACAAGTCTTGGGAATAACTCTACACGTTGCTGAAGGGATTCTATTCCTTCTGAACTATGAGGCTTTCTGCAATCAGCTATTTTTTTCCTCCCCAGGAATGAACGAAAACTCTACAGAACTCCATGCACATTAACATTCTACAAGCTCTAAAGAGCAAGCTCGAGTTTACTTCTCCTTTGCTACACTGAAAAGGGTGAATCACGAATACACATCCGGCCTGGGGGATCAGCACATCAGAGATGCAGGGTGCAACTCAAGCCTGATCAGCCAACGGTAATCTTTCTAGCAAATTTCCAATCTATAAAGCACAGTTGGAAACGCTTGTTCTGCCCCAGCTTTCAGTCCATCAAATCATACAACAGCCTCATCATAAACCAAGCATTTTTTGCTTACAGCTCCTGTCCCTACACACCCATTCTCTGACTAGTTAAAACAAATACTAAGTTCTAAGGTAACTAGAAATCTAATTGTGTCTTCAAAATAACCCCCCAAAATCTAAACACTGCGTCCAATAAAAAGGAGGTTAGCATCTATTAAATACAGGTTGTTTGTGTGGTTTCCTTTACCAGCAGAAGGAAAACATGGAGCAAGATCTGTGTTTTGGCCTGAATATACTGGAAAACGATGTGTTTTCAAAACTCTGCCCAATTTAAAGAAGCTCCTGCCAATTCTGCATCTAGAATCACTTAATCTGTTGGTCCAACCCTCTTCCTCAGTAACCTGCTGCAGTTCTCCCAGTACTACACTGGAAACGTGAAAAATAATACTTGGATGCTCCTGAAGACAATCATTCCACCAACAAAATTTCCAGGAGGAAAACACCCCAAATGTTACATCAGTGGTTTATAACTGTTGCAGAGAAGAAATACGTAAGTGCACACACCTGCAAGGCTTACATAAGCAAGAAACAACTAGTTCTAAGCACTACTCGCTACTATTTGGGTGGAAACATGTCAGTACCGTCTGGATACTTCGCTAAGTCCACCTTAAGGATTCGGAATGGAAACCCCTGTGTCAGAATCGTTACAGTGTCTCTAACTCAGCTCAAACTATCGGATCTCTCCCCAAGGCGCAGAAAGAAAACGCAACCGCAGGTTTTCCCAGGAACATTCCCATGCAGCAGATCTGTTTATACACTGATGAATCAATATAGCATCACGGTGGTATTCCATCGGTATGCATCCCCTTTCTTTCTCTGCAATATGCAAATACACCCCAATCACCCCTCGGGAAGCGTGTGCTCCCGAATTCACTGTCCAGCTCTACCTAGACCTTGCTGTACGGCGACTGCCATGTCACAGCCAAATGGGATGCTTACCTAACTGTCTGCCAGTAACGCGCCCAGAAGAGGCAGCGATCAGCACGTTGAAACATCCCTGGTTCTACGCAGAGGCAGTTCAGAAGCCCACGGGCGCTTCCACCCCAGCTCGCCCTGGTTATTAACCACAACCGTGAGCGCAGGAGCGCAGTCCTGCGGTGCTCTGCGATGCGATGACCCCCTGCCGCTCGCTCTTGCCTTTTCCCCATTCACAACACCGTTTCCGTTTTCCTCTCCACACACACACACAGAGATTTGCCCGGAGATCCTCAGTATCCCACAGTCCATTCCCAGCAGCTCGCAGCCTCCCGTCCGCTACCGCCAGCCCTCGAGAGCAGGTTTTGCTCCAGCACCGCGCTGCCAAACATGGCTGCACCATGTCCTCTTTGTGATTGAATATGTATATCCCTCTCGCCTTTCCAGGCTCCTCTTCTCTGCCTGCCCTTCCTCCCTCAGAACACCATTTCCAACCCCTATCGCCCGCTTTTCACTCCTTTCCACGCTCCGATATTCCCCAGTAATGCCAACCGAAGGCGTTTTATACTTCCCCACTCTCCAGGCTGACTTCAAAAAGCACTCGGGGAGCCTTTAATACCCCGAAACCCTCCTCCCCACCGGTAAAACAGGCTTATTCACACACAAACAGAAAACTCTCCTAACAATAAACCCCTCCGGAGCCTCGAAACAAGCGCAGAAAGACAGCCCGTAACGGCGGGGAAAGGGGATTTTATCATCCGGCTTCTCTTCCCTGCAGCTCCCTCTCCTGAAATTGGACCCCCTTGTATATAAAGCCACCTCGGAGCCTCTCCCCCTTGCCTCTTGCAGGAGCCACACACAAAACCCACCCCAGCCCGTGCCTGGAAGCCTCCCCTCCGCTCTACAACCGCGGCCGCTTTCCGTGCTGTTGAGCCCTTTTTTTTCTCAGTTATTAACGCTGTTTTACGAGGAAAAATAAATAAAAACAACTCGGCGCTTGGCTTTCCCCGCGGGGGCTGCAAGGAAAAGTTTCTGGCAGGGAGAGGTTGCCCCCGCAAGGAGCAGCCCCCGGCCTCAGCTCCCCCGCGCTGCCCCGGCCCCCCGCACCGCGCCGGCCCCTCCGCACGGACCGTTATGACACGGGGCGGGCGCGGCGGTCTGCGGTAACTGCCGCAACGGCGGCCCCGCTCCGCTCTGCTCTGCTCCCCCCCTCTCCTCCTCCTCCGCCCTGCTCGCCCGTCTCTCACTCACCCACAGCTCCGTGCCCCAGCTCATGGCTCCGCCGCGCCGCCGAGGGCCGGCGCTGAGGGGGCGGGCGGGGGACGCTGAGGGTCTCTCTCTCTGTCCTCTGGCTGGGCTTCCTTCCCCTTCGCGCCCCGCTCACGGAGGGCCGAGTCCCGGCGTGGCGCGACCGGAGGTGCGGAGAGAAGCGGGACGGGGCCAAGCGCTGCTCACCGCCGCTCCCGCCTCATCGCGCCGCAAAATGGCCCGAGCGGCGCCGCGCGGGGAGGCGGTGGCGGAGCGGGGCGGGCGGGCGCTTGACAGCTCCGGTGCACTGCGCAGGCGCAGCCCGCGGCGGGTGCGGGGAGGGAGGGCGGGGGGGTGAGGGCGGGCGAGGCCGGCACCGCGCAGGCCCCGGTCCCAGCGACACGATCGCGCCGCCGTCCGGTGCCGGTCTCAACCCCCGCACGGGAAGGCAGCTCGCAGCCCGCTCTGTAAGCGCGGGGCGGAGCCAGCAGCCGGGCGGGTGAGGCGGGTGCTCCCCGCGCCGCGGGCAGCCCCGGCGGCGATCCCCGCCCGCCTCAGGTGTCGCCTCCCCCGTTCTCACCGCCCTCTGCCCCAGCGAGGGGCGGCTTTTCCTTCTTCTCAAACAGATGCTGCTGGTTTGACTATTTAGGTCGAGGGCGAGCCCCTGAGAGAAGAAAGAACCCCCCACCCTTAAAACTCACTGACTTCTTCAGGCCCAGCTACCCAAACACACGTATTCTCACACACACCCCCAAAATAACCCAAATCTGGGGGTATTAGAGACCACCATCTGTCACCAAGATGCTCAAGCAGGAAAATAAGCGAGTTGTCTGCCTGTGTGGAAGCACGGGTCACTGCAGCAGTGCCTCAGGCCCTGAGGAGAACAGCCCAGTCCCTTGCCAGAGAACTCATCCCCCTCTGTGTGTCACAGCAGCCCCTGAGCTGGGTCACTACTCTGGTTTTACATCTCTGTTTCCCAGCGATGGGAAATGCAGAATGAGCCTTAGACTGATGTATTTATCGCATCTGCTCATGAAAGATTTACATGGGAGGGGAAACAGGGAAGAACACTTATTCACCTGAGGGAAAAGGTATCTGCTTGGAGCAGCTGAGCATCCTTTTGATGTCAGAAGATAAAACTTGACCAGCTGCTACAACAAGCGTTATCTCCTTCAGATGAATGCACTGGTGCTTGGCTGTTAACCCAGGTGAGAAAGCACAAGCAAAGAGTAACTTACTAAGCAATTCCAACACAGAGCAACAATGAAGAGAAATAGTATGTTAATGACTGAATTCCGTGTATTTATATCCTGGTTTGATGGATTTTAATGTAAGAGTAGAATGCTGCTCCTCACACAGCTGTCTGGTGGGAGGCAGAGAACAGGCAAGGCTTTTGTTCATCGTTAAAAGTTATTACTCTTATGGGCTGACTTCACAGCAACTCTGAGACACCCTGTTTAACTCATTTTACAGAGTACTTCTTCCTGCTACTGCCAACATATTTAAATACTTGAGCTTGCCATGATGCCTAAAGCTCAACCACAATCTTCCAAGGGCTTTTACTTCCACAGACTCTTGTGGAAGGGACACCTAAGCCCACTGTCCAGACAACAGGGTTGAATCAGGACTTCTTGAGAGGTTAATCCTTAAATACCTGAGTAAAAAAAACATACAGAGACCAAACAGAAAGCAGCAGTAGAATCTTCTGAGGTAAATTTGCTGTGGAATTTCCTTTTGCACAAAGAGCTGGGAGTGGAACAAGGCAAACCTGTTACACCAGCACGGGCAGGGAAACCTGTCCACACTGCAAGACAGAAATGCTTAACCAGTTCCAGAAAGATAAAGGCCAGAAATGCAAGTTTGGTATTACAATGGCATCTAACAACCAACCATGCCTCCACCTAAGAGAAGTTACTACAATTTGTGTGGACAGAGACTCAAGATAAACACTAAATAAAACAAATTCTGAGGGTTTCTGAAAGGGGACTTTCCCCCTTCTTTATTATGTAGCCTGAAACTCTCCAAGACCAGGACTGCCACTTAGCTCATTACTTGCAGTTGCACAGCACCCAAAACAGCAGGGCCTGGAGCTTGGTTAGTACCTAATTACTACCATAATTAATAATGATGGGAGTATTAAGAACCAGTTATATTGAAGTAAATGCTGGATAGTTCAAAAGAATAATTCAAAGTGACACTTAGAAATTATATTATCCAGCACTTCTTTATTTGCACAGTCCAAAGCTGAATAACAGACACTGGTGGGAGTTTTCCCTCAGCCACACTGAAAACAAGACCTTGCAGATCTGTTATCTAGATACGGGCCTATTCCTGTAAAACGTCTGTTTACCTCTCTTGTTCTTACAATTCAGACCACTCCCAGAAGCAGATTCTAAACCCACCTAGAAGTAACTCCCTTTTTAGAAGGGAAGGACTTTGTTTAGGAAGCCCCCATTCCATTCAAAAGCAGCCAGATTAGCTGCAAAACGATTCAGAAAACAATCAAAGAAGATAAAATAAATCCTTCAACTACAATTCAATCTCAGCCCCTTCCCTCTAGGTTTGTTTACTCACGTAAAACAAGTAAAACCACAACTTTTGAAACACATACAGGCACTTCTAGCTTCCAGGATACGAGAGGACCCACCTTTTCCCCTGGAGTTATCACCCCTGCAGCTGCTTCCCTTTCAGCTTTATAATTTTACTCAGATAATGCACATCCAAGGCAAGAAATGTAGATGCTGCTCGTAACCTCTCATACACTGGGACCGAACCAGCACCAGGAAAGGAAGAGGCCACACCTTTCCCTAAGGCCATCACAGCTGTTTCCTCTCTGCTCTTACAACACAGATCATTCTAACGCACAGTGGGGGCCCTCGGTTCTCTTTAAATGCCTATCAAGGCCCAGAGGGGCCTAATTAAGGCCTGATTAAGACCTGATAATCCTTAATGGCCCTGACCAGCCTCACCTGCAGCCTCCACCCACACCCTCTGCCCCTGGACTCCTGCCCTACTTAAGCTGTGGCCTGAGGGCTTAGTCTCTGTTTGAGCAACGTGGTGGTGTGCTGGTCTCTGGTTCAGCCACAGCTCTGCCAGGGTATAGACACTGCTGATGCAGAACCTGGCTTGTACCTGGTCTGATCTTGGACTTGCTTCATCTCTACAGGCCTGTCCGGGTGCTAAGCTGTATCTGACCTTGGTTCCTATCACCTGAGCTGTAGATTGACTTCTCATTGCTATAAACTCACCTGATGACCTGGACTCCCAGCTGCCATCCCTGCTCTACCCCCCTGCTTGGGGACTGGACTATGACCGGTGAGGCCCCTGTCTTGCTGCTTGTGTTAACGTGTTTGTTTTCTAACCCTGCATCCCTTAGTGAACAGCCAGTCCTTACTGCTCTGTGACATGCCTGTGCTGTGGCTCACTGTGTGCAGTAATGGTCTGCATCACTCTGTACCTGTATGCTGTCCTCCTGCCAAGATTTTCCTGAGACTATTGATCCCTTCCATCCAATAGTTGTCCATGATAGGCTTAAAAAAAACCCTTCTTCTAATTAAATGCTTGAAATTACAGTGGAGTAAAAGAAAAAGATATCTAGGCTAAATTTATTTAACCACAGCTCAGAGTAACTGTGCTTGTTAGGAACAGCACGTTTATAGCAAGGAAAATCCTGTTTGGAAGCTACAGCAAAGGACATGACTCTAAGGATGAGACGTACTGTTAGAGCATATTCATTACAGACAGCAGCCAGTTTGCATATTGATAGGCATATAAGTTAAAGTATAGATAAGTTTAAGGTAAGTCTATACTTAAATTTACATCCCTTATCTTAAAAATCTTAGAAAAATGCATAGCCAAAGAAAGTAAGCATGTTATAAATTCAAACTTTGAGATCATTCAGTCTGGGTAAGTCAGGAACTTGCTATTGGTGAACAAAACATGAACAAAAGAAAGATGTTCAGACAGTCCCCTGCATAGAAATCTCTTGATTGCTAATAGGAAACATCTTCAGACTACCAGAGGATCTTCACATTAACCAACCCCCACAATTATAGGGGAAAACCTCATGCTATTTGGCCACTGAAGCAGTCAAAGCATGCCTGACACTTGATAGTGGAGGCAAGGCATGAAAGCCTGTGCTGGGGTTGCAACCAGCTGTTCCTCAGGAGCCAGAAGTGTTTGGGTTTCCCAGGTGGCCCGCACACTGGAATTAGTCACAATTAAAATACTAAAATATTAGTTCCAAGAAACAATCTAGACCCGAGTTATCTTTCCGGAATAAATGACCTGGTGTAAATAATTACGTAGGCTGCTGGCAATGTGCTGGGTGCCGCTGGGTGCAGCTCGAGGCCTGGTGCTGACAGGACATCTAGTGGCACACACGAGCTACTGCCCAGAGCAAGAATCCTGCTCGAAAAATACAGATTTTTTTTTTTTTTTTTAATGCTTTCAAATATTTCTGGTACCAATCCAGTTTCTTTAGCTGATGGTGAAATTTCTGTGTTTACTACATAATCCTGCTAACACAAAGGTCAAGACTATTGATTTTTTTCTCTGCTTTTTCCCCTCTCACTTGCATTTTACTACTTGCCTGGTCTGATGCAGTAGTTTATCTGGCTCTGGGTGAAGAAACTTGCACAGCTGTTACTCTGTGTGCTGGAAGGAAGAATCAGAATGATTGAGTCCCAAGAGCTGACAGCACAGGATTCCCCACTGAACGAACTGCATTTAATTACATCAACATCTTCCCACTGCAGTCTTTCAATTTTAGCAATGTGCTAACCCAAAAGCCATTTTAATTGTCACTATTCTTGTTCACTTTGCTTCTTGTGTTGCTCTCAGTTTGAGCAACAAAGAAGTCACTGAAGCCAGACCCAATCTGCTGGCCATTTCATTTTTAAGTGGGACTACAGCTACCAGTTCAATTGTTGCAAAACTATTCCAGTAAGGAAGCAGAAAGCCCTTTGTTTTGTGTCATAGTTTAACCCCAGCCAGCAACTAAGCACCACACAGCTGCTTGCTTACTCCCCTCATGGTAGGATGTGAGGGAAGAATCAGAAGAGTAAAAGAGAAAGCTCATGGGTTGAGATAAAGACAGTTTAATAGTTAATGCAGAACAAAGAATTATTTGCCATGCAAAGGCAGGTGATCAGCCATGTCCAGGAATGCAGGGCTCCATCCCATGTAACTGTTAATTGGGAAGGCAAACACCACCATTCTGAATATCCCCCTGTTCCAGCTTGTAAGCTGAGCATGACCTCACATGGTATGGAACATCGATTATCCCTTTGGTCAGTGTAAGTGGGAATGAAAACATCCCTCTGCTATCAACACTTTTTCAGTACAAATCCAGGACACGGCCTCCTATTAGGTCCCATGAAGAAAATTAACTCCATTCCAGCCAAACCCACCCCATTTTGTTACATATTTCCTTGTGATATTAGAAACTATTTCTTTCAAGGGAAAGGCCTTTTTTTTTTGGTCAGTTGTTTGGACTACCTGATGCTCAGACATCTGCTCTAACCACAGTTTCCAGGAAGAAGCTGAAACTTGCTGGCTGATCCACGGCTGAGCTGGGAGCAGCAGTCCCAGAACTGGTGATTGCTGGAAGCTGATGAGCAGCTGAGCTGGGAGCAGGGATCCCAAATTACTGGGAGATGATCCACGGCTGAGCTGGGAGCAGGGATCCCAAACCTCACCCTGAACATGAGGAGGGCAAGGGCCTTCACCCCCAGGGTCAGAGCAGCTCCCTTACCCCGGACCAGGGCCCTGCTGAGCACCTCCACAGGGGAAGGCTCGGGAGGCCCCTTCGGGCCGCGTCCTCCTGTGGGAGCAGAGAGGGGCCCCCAGCAAGGCGGGAGCTGCCTCAGGGCCGCGGCCCTCACTGAAGGGGCCGCGCCGACCCGCGAGGGCACCGCGGGAGGCAGCCTGTACGCGGGGGGACACTCAAAAGGCCCCGAGAGGGAGAGGAAGGGGCTGCGGGGGCCGGTGGCAGGGACAAGGCCCGAGGCCGAAGGGCTGCAGCGGGGGCGCCGGGCGGGGACAGGCCGGAGGGACGGGCCAGCCCCGCCCAGCCCCGCCCCGCGGTCACGTGCCCGCCGCCCCTTGGCCCCGGAAGTGGCGCGGGAAGAGGATGCGGATGTTGGAGTCAAGATGGCGGCCCGCGGCGCTGCGGTTGCGCTGTGGCGGGCCGCGGCCGTGCTGGGGCTGGTGCTGTTCCTGGAGGGCCCGGTCGGCGCCCGCGTCCATCACCTCACCCTCAAAGTAAGGTCTGGCGCAGCCCCCGTCCCTGCCGGCTCGCTATCCGGGCTGTGCGGGGGTCTCTGCGGCTCGGCTGCGCGGAGTGGTGAGGTGGCCTGGGCCTGCCCGCGGGCCGGGGCTTTCCGTTCCTCCCCGCGCCTCCGGCTGCGTCGCGCCGCCTCCTCCCGGCCCTTCTCGCTGCTCTCCGGCTTCTCTCCTCGTGCCTCGGTCGGAGCGGGCCCCGCTGTGTTCTGCCCTTCCCGTTATTTCCCCTCCCGTCCCGCAGCCGGGTTGCCTGTCGGTTTCTCAGCTGCGAGGGAAACGCGTGAAGGGGCCTCAGAACCGCCGCGGTTTCAACCTTCAAACGCCTCGTATCCAGTGAAAAATGAGGTGGAAAGCCGCGTGTGATGAGAGTGGGGTAGATGTGGGGCGGGCAGTGGTCTCTCAAGAGGGTTGGGGGGTTGTTTGTGCTGTGCTCTGCTGTAGTCTGACTGTGCTGGTCACTGAGGGCTGAAAGGCGGCGAGGCTGTCTTACTGGCCTTCTGGCTGTAGTTTCTTAACGCTGGTTAAGCAATCCATAGAGATAGAAGACGATGTTGACAGCTCTCTCTTGTGGCTTAACAGACTTTTGGTTGCGCTTTCAAAGAGAATAGTGTGCCTACGTTTGAGGAACACGAGCTGCTTGGGATGGTTGGTGGGGAGTGGTGCAGATCACTGTGGAGTTCTGCTGCTCCCCAGTGTGTCTGTTGTGTTTTAAGTGAAAAGCTGCATGGTTGGTATGTGATAGGGCCAATTTTTGTTCTTGTCAACATGGAAATGTTGGGAAGAAGTTAATGGAGTGAAGTTAATGACTGGGGCAAGCATTATTCTCTTCTTGCAGCAGTTTAGGGAGAGCACCAAGACTTTGCAGGACCTTCCTTCCAGCCTTGGGGATACTATGAATGCCGGGGGCGTTTGTGGCTTACAGAGGAATTTCTGGGCGATGTAGTTGTCTGGTGTATGCTAACATCAGTGTTTTCCTGCTTCAGGAAAAATAAATTTCTCTGTGAAGCAGTAAGCTAGGAGGTTTATGCTGGTTCCATTACTGTTTTGAAGAATTTATGACTGACAGTTGAGTGTTGGGAGAATTTTCCCTGGCGTGATACTTGCCTGTTACACAAACAACTTTCAAGCTGGTTTTAAGCGACTGTTCTCAACAGCAAATACTGCAGCTTCTAGTTCCTGTTAGGGTGTTAACCATCTGGGTTGATCACTAACCTGTGGTTGCTGATTTTTACACTCAAAGCAGGGTATGGTGTTGTTTCTGTAGGTGCCTTGTGCAGGCTGCAGCACTGACCTACCAAGGGCTGCAGGAAGAAGCGCAGAAATGCCTTTGTGCACCTGCTGTATAAACATGAACTTTAGTGTTGGAGCACTGGCTTCTCCCTTTCTTTTCACCACTTCACAGCGTTTGTGTAAACATTGTGCTCCAACAACAGTACCCTTCCACAATGAAACCTCCTGGTGTTCCCTGCTTGTGAGTCTGCATTGACGCTGTGCCAAGCGAAAGGCTGCAGCTTTGTGTGTTTGAGATTAGGTTTCCTCAAACAAGCTGTTGTTGCTTCAGTTAGAATAGCCTCTTTCCTGTATCTTTGTAATTAGTATGCTGAGGTGAAGGGTTTTGTTGTCAGGAAAGCAAGCCTCAGTCTGAGTGGTTTCCTGTTCGGAAAATAACATTTTCTCTTCATAAAACCACACTAAATAATTTTTCTGAGTGAGAAAAATGCTTTGTTTGAGTCTTGCTTTTGGATTAACCTCATCAAAGGAGACTCTCTTCATTTAGTAGCAATTATCAACCTCATTAGTTGAGTGAGATGTTAAAAAAAAAACCCAAATCCTACAAACATTGAAATTACAGAAGACTGATAGGAACAATTGTCAGAGGTTTCTGGAAGTGGCTGGAATGTGGATTATTTCTTGTTGTCCTACCGGTTGAGTGCTGTAATATCAAAGCTCTGTGTGCAGTAGAAGCTCTCTTGGGGAATGAGGAAGTTGGTCCAAGCGAGGCCTTTGCCAGGCACGTGGTAAAGTTTCTAATGCTGGTGAGTAGCCAACACCTGCCAGTTTCAAAGGGAACCATCCACCTTAGTGCTGTGTAGCAGAAGTGCTCTTAGCTTCTGATGGAAATGAATTATCTTTCCAATTAACTGACTGACAGTTTTATGATGCTGATGAGACTGAAGTTGCATGTTAAATTATTTGGAAGATGTTATTTTTATGTGGTGGTTTGTAGATACTTGTGGCATTTTTAATGTTGGTAGGGCTCAGGCTTCAATTGCTCAGCTTGAATTTACTTTTCAAAGCAATTCATTGTATCTTACACAGATCATAAGTCTTGCCATTAGTCTCACACAAATAACATTCATTTCATGTAAGAGTAAGCAAAGTGATGAAACTTACACTGTAACAATAGCATGATCCCAGTTAGACTTTTGGGTAAACAGTTAAATAGTATTTCTGTGATCATTCTGGGCTACAGGATCTCAGATACCACCTGTCTGTTATCTTATCCAAATATTGCAGGATCAATTTTTATGCTGAAGGAGTGAAAGTAGTAGGGAAGATTTTTTATGGCAATAAGCTGAGAACTCACTGTATTGGTTTGACCTGTTAGTGTTGAATCACACATTTTAATCCCCTTCTCAAAGGGGCAGGCTTACTGTTAAAATGCATCCTGTGTAAATTAATGTGTATACTAACAACTCAGATGTTCATATATTCACTTGTATGTGCTCATACCTTTGTTAAACTTAGAGTTGAATATTTCTGAAGTTGGCAGTGAGTGATTATAAATAAAAGCTGGATTTTTCCAGCCTGTTAAGCCTCCAATGAGAGGTGAGACAATTATTAGTAAGCCAGTATCTTTAAGCTGTGGATATGCGGAGCAGTAGATGCTGTTGCTTGGTGGCAACTGGTGACAGCGTGTGTGGGATCATGTGAAGCTGAAGGATTTGTGAACTAAATCTGTAAACTCTAAGCACTCAAAGCTGAGATAAAACCAGGGAGGAAAGTGTGTGTGCTGTATATTAATTATATTTTGTTAATTGAGAACATGCTGGCAGAGTAAATAACCTTAGATTGAACTGAATAGCTTTTGCAAGTACTCTGAATTAAGCATCTGTCTCTGGTTGTACTTACAAGGTACAAAACACCTTGTGGTGGGGTGACACTGTGCTGTACTTCCCCTTATTCCCCTCTACCTAATAACCCAGACAAATGTTTGCCTATCCAGTTGTGGTTAAATACATATGGAGTACTGTGTACAGAGCTAATGTTAATCTTCAGTTCCAAGTGGGAAATTTATATTGAAAACAGAATTAACAGAACCAGATGGGCTGTTGTTTCAAGCACCTTAAGCGACCTAGAACCTGCAGAAAGCACAGCTTTAACACTCTGTTGAACAAAGCATCTGCTGTGAGCCATGTGTCACCAACTTTTTTTCCTCCCTCTTCTGAGCATTAGGGGAACCATCTGGTTCTTTGCCAGGTTAACTTGATTCTCTTAGGGCCACCTTGTTACAGCTGGATTACAGGTTGGCTGTGTCAGGGCTGGTGTCCTGCTATTGCAGTGAGTGATATTTATGAGTCAGGAATGTTTTATGCAGAGATGTCAAAATTAATACTGGGGGTAAGGGAAGAGAGAATTTACTTCTAGAATTCTTAGCTCTGTCTTCCAGTGCCTTGTCCAGATCAGTTTGTCTGCCTTTAGCAGCTGATTTCTCTGCTTAGAGTGTTCTGTATTATATTTTTCTAGAAGAAACAGTTTTCTTCAATGACTTAAAAATCACAGTGACTTTAAATCACATTATAGACCTGCTTTTTAATTTTTGTTGCTCTGATTCTCCTTTTCTTCTGCTTAGCAACCTAGTAGGATTGGCCCAGCTGCGTACTTATTTATTGATTTATGAATAACAGGGATATGACCTTTCCTCAGCTGATGTGGCAATGTTGTAGTGTTTACTAATCTTCATGTGATGTCCTTCATGACCTACTTTTTTTTAGAAAAAAAAACCAAAAACAAAACAGTAAGTAACTCCAAACACAATTTCACTGTGTTTGAGCCCTTTGCAGCTGATGAAGGCATGGGAAGGGATCAACTTCTACAGCTCCCTTGCCAGACTGAGATGACATAGATTATCCTGCAACTAGGACTGGGGGCAGAGCAGGGGGTTGAATTTTCATTTCATGTTAGAAACTAACTCAAGTGATTCTGTTTGAACCCACATAGTAATTTCTTGGTATTTATCCCACTTACAAGGCCTTGCTAAAAATAATTTGGGGGAATGGAACTACATAAGAAATCTTCTCACCTACACCATACCGTTAATTCTCTGGTGTGTTTGGCATTTTGATTGTCCAAACATTGTCCCTGCTTAACATAGAAGATCTTGATGGGATGATAATACACTGTGATACCTGTTGAACACTTGGCCAAAACTCAGCTTTTGGTTAAGTAAGATCCCTGTAGTCAACCAATTCCTCTTCAGTCTGTTGCAATGACAGTAGTTGTCTCAGTTTCTCTGTGGTCTCTTTGGTAGCAATATTTTGTTTAATCAGCAGTGGCAGATAGTTAATTTCCACCAGACTTTTTACTTGCATATTCCTCAGTAGTTTAGCCAGGTATGTAGTGAAGGTGTATTTATTTAAAGGTCTTGCTGTTGAAGTTATTGGAATAGTTGGTTGGTTGCAGTGAAGTAACTGGCTATATCTGAAGGTATGCTAAAGAAATTTGGTCTTGGTGTGATCACATAGGTATTTTGCATGAACACTGAAGTAAGTGTTACTTTATTACTGTGATTCCTCTTTGACTGCTGCTGTAGGCGATTTGTAAACTGGATGTCCTTTCTTACAGGATGATGTGAGACAGAAAGTGCATCTGAATACCTTCGGCTTCTTCAAGGATGGTTTCATGAAAGTCAACGTCAGCAACCTTTCACTGAAGCCACCTGTGACCCCTGGGGACAAGAATAGCTTGTCAGTAAGTTCCTTTGAGTCCAATGTCAGTATTAAGCTTCCTGTGAAAATGCCTTTACACTGGCTGCCCTAACTTGTTTGAGGTGTCAGATCCTGACTGGTGGTGCTGTTGGCTTCGCTTCCCTCACCACGAGCTCTTTATGAGGATATGTGTACTGTGAGATTTAGCCTTGAGTGCTATCCCTTCTGCTTGAAGGGATAAACTTTAACTTGCCAGATCCTCTCCTGAGCTCGCTGGACACATCTGTAACCTGTGGTGAAGATAGGCTTCCTAAGCAGTCCTCTGATGAGAGATGTTCAGTCCTCTGATGTGAGATCTTCACCTTGTTGTCATGTTGCTATGCAATGCACCTTGTAGTCATATTACATTCTGTTTCAATTACTAAGAGTACTAAGTAGTGAATGTTTTCCTTAGCAAAAACATCTGGAAAAATATTGAACCCTTCACTTTTTTCCCAGAAGGTACTCTATGTTAGTTTAGGTTTGAACCATTATATATTTTATATGTATATTATTCTTGGTGGATATGGATGAAGCAGCAAGTTTATTAGATTTTAATATTATAGGTAACGAGGAAAATAGCTGGTTTCTGCCTTAAACATGGGTTAATTTCTTTAGAGAGCAGTGTCTTTAACTCAGTGGTGGTTTGGCTTCTGACACCAGAGGAACCTGAACTGTTTTAGTTTGACATTCTTCTCAACTGTTTCATAGGTGGGGTTCAGCTTAGATCGAACAAGGAATGATGGGTTCTCCACTTACCTGGTAAGCATAAGAGATGTGACCTTACTTTTCTAAACTGGGGATACCTCATAGTCTGCCTTACTCCAGAAGTGATTGGAAGAAAAAAAAATAAAAATGAGGAGGATTTAGGATATTTCAGGTTTATAACTTGCTGGACTAAGTCTGGTAACCTCTTATGGGGAGGGGAGGGGGGGTGAATGCGTCCTTTTTCTTATAAATAGGAGGGCACTTTAAAGATGCTTTGCATATATTGTCAGGATGAAGAAATGGATTACTGTATCCTGAAAAAGAAACCAGAGCAAGATGTCTCTGTTGTGATCTTACTTCTGGACTTGAAAACTGAAGTGTGAGTAAATAGTGTACACGACATTGTAAAGTTATTTCTCTAATTGAAGCCAGCATAATGCTTTGTGAAACTTTAAGGGCTTGGAGAGCTTCTGTGCATGTGGTTTATTTTTTAATGGGTTACATAAGAGCTGAGGGAAGGAAGGAATTCTGTTGTGTCAAATGGTTGGTGAATTCTTGCTGTATGTTGAAGTGATAAGGGGCATGGGGCAAAAGAATCATACTGTGATGGTGCTGAAGGCATGAGCTTGAAGTCTTGAGTCACTTTTGCAGCTCATGCATTTACTGTTGCTTCATTGTTTGTCTCAAATGATCTATTTTATGGAAGTATTTTTGAGGCTGCATTGCTTTGTTTTGCAAGAGCAACTGTAGCTGTTTGTGTGGAAACATAATTGCTAAGACTGCCATTAGCAAAGTGGAATAACCTTACTTTTCTTCAGCCACTCTTGTATCTGATGTGAACATGGATTTTCTAGCACCACAGTGATCAGTTCAATGACAGGCTGCTGTAAGTAGTGATCTGGTGCTTGTCTGTTCTCTGTGGTTAAAAGAAAGCAAGTCAGGACAAGTTGATTGTACTTTATTGGGTGTATGTAGGCTATGACAGATTGCCTCTGTGAATGTTTGCTTTCATTTATATAAAACCACTCTCTCTTTGTTTGTTTAGTGTCAAAGTACGGTTCTCTGCAGAAGCTGCTTCTTTGTTACCTAAGATTTCATTCACGTCTGAGGAGAATGTTACTGCCTTAAGTACCAAGCCAGTAAAATCTTCTGAACAGAGCAGTAATTCTGGTAAAAGTACTGCAGAGACCAACCAACAAGGTAAGGCTACTAACCTATATGTACTCTCACTATTAGTTCCTCGTTGATGTGTATCCAGCAGTGTGTTGTGGTCACGTCTGGGGTCTCCTTGGGCTAGAACTTAACACACACTCTTGTGTAAATCTGTGCATTGAGCTGCCTTTTGGGCTAGAGTCTCTCCTGCCCAGTGATTTGTGTTAACTGGTTCTGTTGATCTGGCAGAGACCCAGTGTGACTTTTGGAGACCTACAGTACCTGTGAGGTGGGGTTGAGGTACTTTTCTGGTGAAAAGAAGGCTAAGGGGAAATTTGGTAGCCACCAACAGCTAGTTGAAGGAAGGTTAGAAGGATAAGATGCAAAGCAACTTTTAGTAGTGGCACAATGGTGTTTCCCCTTATTAGAATCATAGAATTAAATTAAATCTTGGGTACCTCAGATTGCAAGTTAGGAGAGAAATAAGGTTTTTCTAGGTAGGTGTTCCAGCATTATAGCACATGATTTGTGGAAGATGTAGAACCTGTATCCTTTGAGGCTTTAAACACTTGACTAAACAAAAACCAGGGCCAGTGTGATACGGTATTAATGCTAGGCATGCTTTGAGTCAGAAGTTGGATTAAATACCTCCCCAGGTCCTTTCCAACCAAGTTTTTTTTTCTATCTGAGTTGAAATCTGTTCTGTTACCTGGAAGCTATGGGGATGGAGAGGTAACTATACCAGTCACCCTTATTGGAGGCACAAATCCTTGTCTGGCTTCCAGACCAGCAGACGAAACAATTTTATAATCTCAGTGCTGATGGGATTAGCTCTAAACAGTTCATGTTATCCCCTCTTGGAAGAGTTTAGTTTCCAGATCAGACTGCTGAGCAGTCTGAGTCTCTCTTGGCTTGTCATGCTCACCAGCTTTGATATCAATGAAGATTTTGCACGGCTTTCCTAACAAGTCAAAAGCTAAAGCTGGATGGTACTGAAGATAATTGATCTGACAGCTCTAGTTTTTGTTTTTCTTGCTTTGAGAAGTGTAGCATGCACATTGACAGTGCATTGAGGGGCAGGAGCCAAAAGCGAAGCTCAAGTCTTGAACTTTTGCTGCCTGGTAGAATGGGATGACCTTAAGTTTGAAAAGCTCCTTACAGGAGTGGAGTGAAACTGCACTTGGCACACTCCTCTGTTGAAGTCTCCTGTCAATTTAAGTTTCAGATATCGACTTGGCAGGTCAGTTATGTTATGGGGTTTATTTGTCTTTTTACTGGAGCCTCACTGCAGACCTGAGAATGTTTTCCTTCCCCAGGGCTAATTAGGATTTCCATGTCTTAGCCAGGCTGTGTATTAATGTCCAAATTAAGATTAGTGAGTGAGATTAACAGTACTTAGTCATAACACGAAAAGTCATGACTGTAGACTGCCTCCTGCATCACTGTAATTGGGGGGCGGGGGGTGTTGGAAAGATTTCTTGGAGAGGCTTTTGTAAAAGGTGTAATAGTGGAGAAGCCTGGCCTAGCATTTGAGGATGCATTCAGAATGAATGCTAGCTATAGGAAGAGTTCTAGGAGAGTAAGGAGGGGCTGGGAAAGAACCTCTCTTAGCCATCATGTGGGAAACTGCCACAAAGACAAGTATAGGAAGGTTTGAGTAAGGTTTTGGCAGTGTGTAAAAGATGACAGTCTATGAGGAAAGGTGCATGCAAACATGCTAAATGTACCATTAATGCTTTTGTCTCTAGATAAGAAGTCCAAGCGAAGTACAACCACCTCTGAGGTAAGAAACTATCTGCTGTTTTGCTTCAGAAAGAACCTGGGGGAATAAGCATATGTAAGAATAGCCAGGAATTGGAGAGTGTTTTGCTCTTGGTTTCCACTGTAAATACGTGGAATGCAGTGTTGATTGTCTGGATGATGTAGCCAAATGTGGTAGCTACCTGCTTAAAAAAAATAAATCTAAAAGTCTCTTTTCCTTTTCACAGAGCATAGTAGAACAAGAACACCCTGTTCACAATGACAGAGGAACCTTTTCATTCCAGGTAGGATGCCTGGTGGTGTCTAGTCTTACTCCCTTCGCTGTGTTACTTTGCAAACAGTAACAGTATGTTGCTCTCTGTTGTAATTCCTGTTTCTTTGGTATAAATGCCTCTCTGATAACTCAGTAAAATTTTGAGTGGATTCTTGTTAAGAGTAAGTACTGAAAATCTTTCTCCATAAGGCGTGGGAGCTGTTCTAAACTCTTTGTGATGAGGTAGCTCTAAATCAGTGAGCCTCAGCATGTTAAAGCTTACTGTGACGCAACTGGTGCATACAGATTTCTATCAGCAAACAGCTTTGGCCTGACTGATGACTCACTTAAGGGGAAGATATTCTACATGAAACCTGATTATTGCCTTGTTTCAGCACGCTGGTTCTCTCGTGCCTGGTTACTATAAACCAAACACACTTCAAGTTCAGTGTGACACGCGTCTCACTTCCATAGTTATTGCAACATGTGTGGTTGGGGGAGGAACAGAACAGCTGCTTGTGCTTTAGGGCAAGTATGATCAAAATTTTACAGTTCACCATGTTTAATATATGACAGTTCCTGTTAACTTTCTCTGTGGTGAGCACAGTTAAACACTGATACCTAAAGGTCTTGAATTACCTGAGTGCATAACTATAGATCAGTGTGATGACTTGGCATCTGGAATTCTGCTGAAGCTTGTAATTATATTGGTGTCCTCAGAACAGTATGCCTGCTGAAAGGAACCAACTGACCCTCAATGACTGATGTTTTTCATGCCTCAGTAGAGATGGCTTTTTAACCAGGGCAACCCTGTAGTGAATGAGAAGAATGCTGACTGTCCTATTCCTTATTTCCAGTTCTCTTTCAATATCAGCTCTGATAACCAAGAAGGTCTCTACAGCCTGTATTTCCATAAATGTGTGCTCAGCGATGGGGTGACTAATGATCAGCAGCTCTTTAGTCTTGATGTGAGTATAATTAACTCATTTGCTTAACTCAAATACATAGCTTTCAATTCTAGCTTGTATACCAAGCACACGCTCTATGTGAGTGCATAGATGGGGCAGGACATGATTCAGAGTTGTGCATTTTTTAATCTCTGTAGTGGCATTTCTGAAAGAAGCAACTACAATAAGAATTAAAATACTAGTTGTGGAGAAATGTCTGGAAATCTGAAGACTGTGTGGGCTGGGTTCAGTCTACACAGTTGTGACTAGATGCTGTAATGAGATGGGAGCTAAAACAGCTGTTCATGTTTTGCTGTGCTCAGGAATCACCTTTTTCTTTATGCAATTGCAGTTATTAAGGCTGTGGCTGCAATTTGAATTGTTGGTATGTGTGAGTTCAGGGTATTCACTTTTTCTGGCCTAACTAAAGATGCATTTTTACAGTGCTAGATGCAAGTCTGAAGGCATTTAGTATAATATATTGTCTCTATCTTACATCCAGGGGTTCAGTCCCAGGTTCTTCTGAGCTGGAGTACATTTATGATAGCTCAGGCTTCCCATTCTTTCTCTTCCCTGTGCTCACTCTTGCATCTGTGCTGGTGTGTAGTGAGCTGTTCTGTCATGAATCCTCTCATTGCACCTGCTCATGCAGCTCGGAAGGCAAATGGTATCCTGGGCTCCATCAGGAGATATGTTTGATATGTCTTAGCATTTAGAACCATGCCATTCAGGGGCATAAGTAGAATGTTAAATAAAGCTTCAGTTTTCTCAGTTACAGGGAAATAAGCTTGCAGCAAAGTAAGCTGAGTACTACTTTTCTTTTGACAAGTGAAAAAATCTACTGTAGTAAACCTAAGAGTTGAGTTTCAATTTTGTGTGACTTTCTCCACACTTAAACTTACAAAGTTTCTTGAGGATGATGAGTTGCTTTAACTTTTTGAGTCTCATAACAGTCACAGCTTCAGAAAAGCTAATTTTAATTGAGCAGATTGGGTTTTGAACTGTAGTTAACTCTGGTTTTTAATATAATATGTTTTCAACTGTGCACATAACACACCTTTAAATATTCAGATAGAAATTACGGAAAAGAATCCTGAAAGCTACCTCTCAGCTGGTGAGATCCCACTGCCAAAGCTTTACATTTCCATGGCTCTGTTCTTCTTTCTCTCTGGGACTGTATGGATCCATGTACTCCGTAAACGCAGGTGAGTATCAGTGAGAAGTGTTGGCCTTACCTTACTTGATTTTTATTTTTTTTCTTCCTTGTATAATGCCCAATTTGCAGTCAGATTTAATCACCATTCCAAGTCTGGCATATGCTTAACACATCCAGTTCATAGCTGAAAACAGCAACTTCCATCAGTATCATTATTGCAGACCATTATTCTAAAGTTAGCAAGTTTTACATTAAGAAATTCTTCATGTGATATGCACGTTTTAATATATTGTGGCAGCAAATCAACAGGAAGTTCCTGTAGCTGATGACAAAAGGAGAATGCTGTTTGAAAATAACTTAACAATTTTTTTCCTGTGGAGACAGGCACCTTAGGGCAGTGGACAGCCGTTAACACTTTGATTGTAGTCAAAAGTGGTAGAAATTTCTAAGTGAAAGCCATGCTGCTTAGAAGTTGAAGTATAGCATCAGAGGTCAGGAATACCTATGATTCCATTTTTGCTTTACTCTCTGACTTAATCTGACCACTAAGTGAACTTCAGACTATCTAGTAGTATGGAATTCAGTGGTATGGTATAGTGATTAGGGGCTAGAGGGTGAAGCAATGAATGTTTGAATTGTTTAGCAAATTTTCTAATGGATATGATTGATATAAGCAGGATGTTCCTATGAATTAGAATTTTTAATTAACCCAAATATTAAAAGTCAGAGTTGCAGAACATGTAGCTGAAATGTTGTTCAGGATGTTGCAGGAACTTGGACTCCAGCATTAAGGGGAATCCTTTTACACTAATAGTCAGCTGGGACTATTGTTTAACGTTTACAGGCTTTAAAGAAATACCCTTGGGAACTGAAACTCTTATTGCTGCCTTTTAATTGATGGTCTTCCTCCTTTTTTTTTTTCCCCTTCCCAGAAATGATGTCTTTAAGATTCACTGGCTAATGGCAGCACTCCCTTTCACAAAATCTCTGTCCTTAGTCTTCCATGCGGTATGTATAATGTCTGTGCCCAAAGCTGTTCAGCTGGGAAGTAGAAACGTGGAATCTGGGGCCTGCTGTTTGAGAGATCTGCTTTGGGGGAAGCATGGGAAGTGTCTTTCATATGGGAGCATTGGCACTGAACTGCATCTGTGTGGTGGAAGTGATTCAGTTTTCATCAGCAAAGTCTGACTTTAAATAGAGTTGAGATCGTGGCCTGAGGTGGTGAAGCAGTAAGTGTATGTGAGGGTTGAATGTGTTCCTCGAATTCTGATGATTTGGCCATCTGAGGCTGGCCCAAAAGCTTGAGCAATAAGTGTTATTAAATGAAAACCTTGATGAATGCAGGTAAAATTCAAGGGTGCAGCTTTTGATGAAGTATCATGGTATCCTGTAACAGACCTAATGCTATAAGCTTTAACACTTTCAAAACATAAAGTCTCTGCTGAATTGTTTTGACTTAATTTCCACTGGAGAGATCTCAGAAACAAAGGTATTGGCAAGCACTTAGTCCTTCAACATTTGTGCTAGCCATGATCTTCACATTTATGATGGGATAACTGCTGCAGACACTTGTGGATTCTAATGAATTAAATCTGGATTCCAGTGATAGAAGGGCTCTAGTCACATAATGCAACTGAACTTGAATGAACAAATAGATGACAAAAGCAGTTGTTTAACTGTAGTGAAGTGTGGGAGCTCTGTGGGGAGGATGTAGATTGTATGTCATGTAGCCACTAGCACTTTGGAAATACAGCAAATGGAAATGATCTCATTGATGCTAAACAAAACTAGAACATGCTGGGAGGAGGGAGGTATCCTCAGAGATAGAGCTGAGTTTGTACATGCTGGTTGGAAAATGAAACTTGAAATAGCTGTCAAGGAGACCTGTTTTATAGACACGGGTGAGGTGCTGATGAGCAGCTTGTAAGTACTCTATTTTCTGCTTCCAGATCGACTATTACTACATTTCTTCTCAGGGATATCCTATTGAAGGCTGGGCTGTTGTTTATTACATCACTCACCTGTAAGTATGTCAGAAGATTGATGCGATAGATTCACACAATGAAACTGAATTCCCTGTGAGGCTGCCTGCCTCCCTTCCTCCCTCCTGAGCAAACTGGAAAATTGCTGATTCTTTGCTACTGTGGTCTGAATGACAAGACAACAATCAGCCCTGTGTGAAGGGGAAAGCTCTACTTAGAGGGCAGCTGCAGAGAATTGGTACTTAGCTGAGTGGAAGAGCAAAAAGAGAAAGAAATGCCTTGCTTTCCTTTGTTCATACTAATATTCAAGTATCTAATTTGCTCTTGGTGTGAATGGTAAGAGGGTACAGCTGCCAGTGTTTTCCCGCTGCTCATGCTGGTGAATGGATGACTCCCCCAGGAAAAGACTGCATATATTGACAATTGTGAATGAAGTGTAATATTGCTGTGTGTCACACAGTTGTAAGCAAGTGCATCTGCTTCACTGTTGTAGGATAAGCACTTGCCAAAATTATAAATAGCAAGTCATTTGTTTGGATTTCTGGCTTTACTGACTGTAGAAGAGAACCTGGGCAGAAGAGGCAGTTTGATAAGACAGTTTCTCACTGCAGTATCTGTTTCCCTTTTAGACTGAAGGGTGCTCTTCTGTTCATCACTATTGCCCTTATTGGCACAGGCTGGGCTTTCATCAAACACATCCTGTCAGATAAAGACAAAAAAATCTTCATGATTGTCATCCCTCTCCAGGTAAGGACTGAGCTGTGTCAGTACTTACTGTCTTCTGACAGAGCTGCTTGTGGAAACTGTAAAAGGCTGTGAAGCCTCCACAAAATACCCTGGTGTTACAGCTCTTGTAAGCCTATTGGTTGCATCTTTAGTTGAGCTGAAATTTCCTGGCCCAAAGGTTACTCTTGTAGTTTTCCCCACTCTGCTCCCTACATGGAACATGAGATAATGATGATCAAATAGTGTCAGCAGGTGAGTGGCTGGTTATAAGGTAGGTATATGTTCATGCTGGGGCAAAACTTGGGCTGCAAAACAGCACTGAAATACTAAGCAGAGAAATTAAATGAGAGTTGTAACTTCCAGAATGTTTGCTGAATGGACTTAAAAAAAAAAGGGAAAACTAAGACTTGTAGGTCCAATATGTCTGAGGGAAACTTTCCCAGTGTGTTTCAAGTGTCTGTATCTCTGCTGATACAGTAGGTTCAGCATAGTATATAACAAACAAGGCTGGATTTGGAGTATCAGCAGAAATAAGTTCCACTCAGTTCTATTACTGTAGATCCTGTGAAGATACTGCTGAATGTGTGACTTTCTTGACATCAGTAATTCTTCCTCAGCTCTGTGTTACTGAGTGGGCTCTTTCTGTAACTGTGGGACAGCCTGTGCTGAATTGGCAGCTCATGTCCAGTATTTCCTTGGAAAGCTGCTGAAACCACTAAGTGTGTTCTGTCCTGTAGGTGCTGGCAAACGTGGCATACATTATCATAGACTCAACAGAAGAGGGGACGACTGAATATGGACTCTGGAAAGAAATCCTCTTCCTGGTAGACTTGCTGTGTTGTGGAGCCATCCTATTTCCAGTGGTATGGTGAGTCGCTGTGTGGTTTCTGAGCCCCCATGGCTTGAGCTGTTTCTGAACTACTGCTACGTAGAGCTAGAGGCACTGCCAAAGTAACAAAACTCAGTCCTTTGGAGTCAAGCATTCTGATAACTTTTTTTTTAAACTCTGTCAATCTTAACACTTGAATCTTGTGTTGTGGAAGATACTTGTTTGGGAATAAAGTGGGCATGAGGTAAGGTGGGTGGGGGATTTAAGTGTGGCCAGCACAGGGCAGACTATAGGTGCTTTTGAAACTGGGAATTTTGCAGAAGGGTTGACTCTCTCTCTTACATTGAGAAATGGGATATTGCTTTACTGGCAAAGGTTGGAAACTAGGCTGGTAAATGCTAAAACAGTAGCACTGCTTAAGATCAGTGCTGCCTTAAAGCAGAGTAGCTGCATTTTTACTTGCCTGTTTAGGAGACATAATCCCACAGGGAGCATTTCCCTGCCCTTTCTTCCACTCTACTTGGCAGGAAATAATGTTGGTTATATAAAACTCGATCAAAACACAGATAATTCAGATAAACACTATTGTTGCTTCTTGCCAGTTAGAACATTTATCTCTTAAATTCATTTTAGTCTTAATTGGATAAACAGCTGGATTTGAAGGAGGATATGAAGGAGCTTCTGGCTCCTTGGTTAGTAAATACAGAATATTCTCCAGTATCTCTTTCTGAAATGCAGAGTGAATATAAATATCTGTCTAGTAAACATGTCATCACTTGAGTGTGTAACTCCTGAGTGTTTCAGAGAATTGTTTCCTGGTGTGTGTAAAAAGACACACATGCATGGCTTAGTAGATGGGAGTAAGCCTCAGGTTGACTTGTGAGAGGGTTTCAGCTGCCTTTACCTTCCCAATTGGCCTCCATGGAAGTGCAAAACCCTATGTAGTCCTGGTGGCCTTCAGCCAAGGCTGGGAAATGTCTTCCAAGAAATGCACTACCCACTTGTCTCTTCTCCCACTCCAGTCAAAATGCTGCTGTTCTTCTGAGGCTGAACAATTGGGTATGGTAAATAAAACTGCAGGAATATTTACTCCATTGTTAGAGGGGCTCTGTTTTCCTATGATAAAGGTGACTTCTACAGTTGCAGCTGTTACAACCTAGTGCTGGAATTGATATGTCCTACGTAGTGATATGCTGGTACAAAACTTGCTTTCCATAAAAGACCTGTATCTGAAGAACAAATACACTTGGATAAGCTGTCCTGTAACTGTTTATAGTGTGCATCCAGTGTTCCTGCATTGTCATGGTACCAACATAAACTGGCAGTGAAGCCCAGGACTTAAATCCTGCCCCTTTTTCATCTGGATAGTGTCACTGCAGCTGGTGAAATGACTCATGTGAGCAAGGTGACTAAGACTTGGCCCTTGAATTTACATCCCTGCAGGGTAGCTTCGGTTACATAAGTTGCCTATGTAGACCTGTAAGCTGTAATCAAGTATTTAAATGAAAAGAGCTTAAAAGAGCAGTAAGATGCCAAATGCTTGGCAGTACTCTGAATAGTAGCTCAGCTTAATTGTACAAGTGGAAAGCATTATGCTGGAAAATGCCCTAGTTTCTCACTGCTCTCACAAAGCTCTGTAGGCTGAAGTAGCCTTGGCAGTTGGCTTTCTTACTCACAAGGAGATATGGATACTTGAACTAACTGCCTGAGCTGGGGTGAAATATATGCAGTGCCAAGCATGCTGAGCACAGTTAATTATGAGTATATCCCAACCATAAAGAGCTAAGAAAATCTGTCAGTGTTCTAGCGGGCTGCAGTGGAAGAGGAGTGCAAAAATTATACCTAATCTATTTTACTTATATTTTTCAGGTCAATAAGGCATTTACAAGAGGCTTCAGCAACAGATGGGAAAGGCAAGTATTTTTTTTCTGTTTTCTAAGAGAAACATAAGAGAATGCTAGAGTTTCAAACACATGATGCTGCCTTCAAGTACGTAAACTGAAACTGCAGATCTACGCTGTGTTATTGTCGCGCTGCTGCTTCTCCTCAGTGGGCTTATAGAAATGACTTTTGGAAAACAACCTTTTCCATGTATTGCTTTGGCTATCAGAACTCATGTGGAACTCATTCTCTGGAACTTGCAGAGCTCTTGGTGCTCAAGCTAGACAGGATGTCTAGAGCAAATCATCTTGACAGATTTGCCTTCTTTCCTCAGACTAGAGTGTTCAGAAGCAGAAGTAGGAATGAATTTCAGAGTTGCTGGCTATTAGTCAAGAGAGACCTCCTTATTTCACTTTCAGCAGAAATCTGTTCCTGCCAGAATAGAGGGAAACAAACCTCATTATGAAACAAACCATTAATTGGCATTCAGTGTAAGGCAGTTCCTGACTTGCCCATGTTTGTACAGCAGCTTAAAGGACTGCTTGTGTAAAGCAGAGGTTGTGTTTATTGTAGCAGTGAAAAATGAGATGATAGATGGAAAGCCAACCTAAATATGGTTTCTGTAGCCTGTGCCCTTCCTGCCTCATCTGCTCAGTTCTGAATTAGTTCCTCAGTTGGCTGCAGATGCAAGCCACAGAGCATAGCCTGGCTTCCTTGGAAGCAGGCAGCCATTTCAATATTCTGGCATTTGATGGCTTACTCTTCTTGAAAGCTTTATTTCTAGACAGTCCTTTGTTGGCAACATGTTTTCAACCAGGGTTCATCCCTTAACTCTTGCCTCTCCTTTTTGGAGATAGCCTCCTAGGTCTGGATACTTCTTCCAGCTGTTCCCTGGCTGCATTTCAGTGCAGATTGCCTCTGTGCTCTGGTAGGGGAAGTGTTAGCCTGGGTGCTGAACTCAGCTCTGTGCAGGCCACTGATTAGGTCTCTTCTTGCTGCTTGTTAAAATACTGTCTCAGCTTATTATTTTTTTTGAGACTCAAAGGTGGTAAAAACAATCATACGCTACCTCAAAATTAAGGGGGGGATATTGATCTCTAACAGAAACTAGTGTATGTGAGGTTAGGATTGATAATGGGACACAAATGTTTTTAGCAGCTTTCTTATCAGTTTGTTAATGTGGGTTCAGTGACATTCACTGATTAACTTGTTTTACCTTGTCCACTGACTGTATGTTCTGGAGTATTTGTGCTCTTATGGCTATAAAATCTGCTTAAACCTAGACACTCCTTGGAGTGGTCCCTTTCTCTGAACTGAGGGCTCGATCGTTGTGCCGTCGGTGATCACCCCGTGCCTACCTTGCACTTGACGGTTCTTATCACAAGGTGGTGCTATGGAGTTTGCTTAACTTGGAAACCTTATGGTAAGGTGGCCGGTATTAAGGATGCTTAGCATAAAGCCTGGACCTGTCTGCTGATCATCTGAATGGGTGGAATCCGGATCTGAGTGAACCCAAGCAATTCTGAAGGATGGGTTGTAGTGTAGAATGGAGGTAAAAGAAATCTGTGATCTGAGAAGAAGTGGTTGTGTGTTTCTAGCTCATCAGTGCTAGGCAGGATAACCCCAAGGACTGGTTTTAGTCTGTTTATCATGAATCTTGCTTGGGGATGACCTGCTGTTACCAGGCTTTACCTGCTGATGTTACCATTGGGCTGTACAGATCCTGTGAGCTGTGTGTTGAGAGGGGCTTAGCAGCTGTGCTGGGCTATGCTAATAATAAAAAACAGCTAAGGGAAAAAAATGTGAGGGAAAGCACTGCACAGGCTGGCAGCAGAGTATGGCCAGGACAGCCACAGTGCTGGGACTTGCTTGTGAAATAAACTGCAGTTGGAATATTTGGAGGCTGTTGATAGGAACCCATGGGGAGCAAGTGGATGGCAATGTGGTGCCAGAAGCAGAATGGTTAGCTGAAGTCATGCTGCTAGTGGGCCTGAGAAAACCAGAAGTGCTTTGGTTGTGCTGTAATAAGGTAAAATCACTTGTTAGGCTTATTAATGAATAGTCTTGACTAGAACTATGTGCTCTTAACTCTGTAGGCTTCCCTTGGGGTCCTGCCCTGTAGAGATGCTGCATACTGCCTTAGTTTCTCATGAAAAAATAGAACCAGTGCTAACTCTGATCACCAGCACTTCCTTTTGTCCACAGATAGTTTTCTCCTTAAGTGGGGAAAACTAGTGGATCTTTGTGTATGCAGCTAACAGCTTGCACTGCCTGTCCTGTGCACGGAGCTGCCTGCATCTTGTGCAGACAGGTCTGGTTAGACAGCCTGCTGCTTGCTAGGATTTATTGTCTGGTACTGCCTTAAAGGCTGCTGTCCCTGTTCTCTCACACAGACTTCATTAACTTACAGGGTGTCTTGGGGAATTGTATGCTATAAATTCAATAGCTGTTTTTCCCGGTGCTGAGTCTTCTGATGACCTTCTCACTGGCAAGAAAGACCTAAAGTAAATTATTTTTGCTTCCTTGTGTCTATTAGAACTAACAACTCTAGGACTTCATGGCTCAGTATTTTGGTGGCTGGCTGTCTTGTCCTCTTCTGGCTACTTTACAACCTGTTTATTAGATAGCACTCCCTTGGGTCAAGTGCAGCCATGACTGCAGTGTGACTAGACTAGAAATGAAGCTGAAGGCTGCTTGGATTGCTGGTCTTCTAGTCCTACAGCTGTGCTTACCAGAGGCCTTTGTGTTAGCAGTGAACAGTTATTAAAAAGGCTTGCTTTAAGTAGCAGTGATTTGGAGTCACCAGCTAATGCTCAGTTAAACTTGATGGGTTTTAGAAGATTTTTCTAAAGTGGGAAAGCTAGGGGAATGGATCTAAAGCCATAATTATCCAAGGAGACCTTATATGCACAGGATTGTGTCTCACTCATGAAGAGTAGGCATGGCACAGTGGTACAGCTGAGTTTGAACTGCCTGATTGTTTGCTTTTATCTCTTGAAGGTGATCTTTAAAGCAAAGTGTCTGACCTACACAGGGTTCGTATGCACAGCAGTGGGTGTAAACATCCCATTTGTAGAAGCTTTTTACTCCCCCTCTTTAAAATCCCCTCTTAGGACTTAAGCAGGTACCTAGCTGCAGCTCTTTGGTTTGTCTCTATCATCTTTCAGGTGGGAGCAGTGATCTCTGTCCACTTCTAGAACTGCTTTATAAATGTCCTGCAGACTTAAGGAAATCAGCAGCCTTGCAAACAGAGCTGGAATTGTCTGGGCTGGAAAGCTGCTCAACTGCTCTTAACTTTCAGGGGTGTTGTGGTTTGATCTGGAGAGCAGCTAAAACAGTCACTTCCTCCTTTACTCATTCCTGCCTTCTCAGTGGGATGGGGGAGAGAATATAAAAGGACAAAACTTGGGGGTTGAAGTAAAGAAAAGGACAGAAAAGGAAGATGATGATGATGATAAAAAAGTATACAGACAAGTGACACACAGCACAGTTGCTCACCACCTGGAGCTGATGTTCAGATAGTTCCCAAGCTGCCATGCTTCCTGATCACCACCTCCAATTATGTTGTCATGCCCTGTATACATGGCATGGAGTATCCCTGTGCTGGCTGGGGTCATCTGTTCTGGCCATGTCCCCTCTCAGTGCTTTGGGTGCCCCTTGCCTTCTCCTTGGCAGGCCAGTAGGAGAAGTTGAGAAGCCTTTGCTTGGCAACAACCAAAATATTAGCATGTTATCAACATTATTCTCATCCTAAATCCAAAACACAGCACTGCAGCAGCTGCTAGGAAGAGAACTAACTCTATCCCTGCCAAAACCAGGACAAGGCATGATGAGAAGTAGAAGAGAAGGAATATGTTGCAGTAATGTAATACATGTGCTTTTTATTTAAACTTGAAGTTCTTGGTCACTGGACCTCTCAGACCTCATAACTCACTCGTGTCATGTGTCATCTGTTGTTTGAGGGAGGGATGGAGGGCTGGAAGCACCACTGCAGTTTTTGTTCTGTTTGTAGCTCTGTGTATGTGGTGAGGGATGTGGAACTTGGTGCAGTCTGATCACGAACAGTTTGCTGTTTCCCCGAAGCACTGCAGCATGTCACAGTTGGCAGCAGAATTAGGGGAAATACAGCGCAGCGTGGAGCTCTCAGGCACCATTCCCTGTGTGCTGTGCAGTGGGAAAATGGTGATTAATGCCTCTGTGCTTGCCCCCATAGCAGGAAAAAACCACTTGCCATGTATAACATTTTTCTGCTTGTGTGCCATGAAAACACTGTGACCAGAGAGCCTGGTCCTGCACGGTGCTCAGCTGAGCTCAGCAGATGCTGGGGGCAATGGCTCTGTGGAGACCTGCACTAAAACACCTCTGCAGCTCCTCCAGTAAGGAGGAGGGGCTAACATGCTCTAGGCAGTACACAGGCATCTTGGCCCTTGAGATAAAGCTCAGTGATTTCAGTGTCAAGACCTCAATGGAGAATTGGGAAATGCAAATTGGGAAATGAAACAGGTCTGTGATGTTCTGGTGTAACACTTCCAGGCACCCTGGTGACTATCTGGGCTTGATGTAGCAATCGTGATGGAAATACATTGCTTGTTCTGTCTGTTAGCCATGTGGCACAAAAGCCTTTCACCAGGCTCAGAAGAAAGGCCAGTGCATTCCCAAATCTTCAAGATGACTAGAGTGTGCCCCCTTCTCATGTGATGCAGCTGCTCTGGCTGTGTGCTTGGCCCCTCTTGCTGGTACAGGAATGCTTTTAAGCAGGGTGCTGCTGTGAAGGTTATAGAGCCTCACTTCTCAGAGTTGCTTTTTGAGGTCTGGATCTACACATGTGCCCTGATTCCTGGGGCAGGCAGGGAACAGAAGCCCTTCCTTTACTATTTGGTGGTGACAGCTTGCATCTCATGCACCAGAGGTAGTGCTGCACACAGAGCATTACAGAAATACCCTCTGCTGTACATCACTGTGTTCACTCAAGGTGCATTGTGGTTTGCCCTTGCATACAGAATGGTCTGGACTTGAGCTTGCCTGTGCCCTCAGCTGCAGTCCTCTTTATTGCATACATACTCTGAAAAAGCTGGATTTATTAATCAAAAAGCTGTTATCTGATGGTGGGCAAGGCTGTAGTAGATGGTCTGACTTTGCTTTTTCATACCTTAAAGGCTGACTGGGCATGTGAAACTAGCACAGAGGGCAATCTGAAAAACACTGATTACCAAACTACTGTGGGGTGCTGTGTTTTGATCAGTGCAGATCAGGCTATTGCAAACAGGCTGCTGAAGTAAATGGTGATAGAGAAGGGAAACTGAGGGAAGTAAGGTATAGATGTCATTATAAACCTTTCTTGGCAGATGACTTTTATCTTTTTAATTATGCTATGAAAGAGGTAGAACACAAATATAAATTAATCTGTAAAACCTTTGGTAGAAAGTCTCTGCTATTCCCCCCTGTAGTTAAATACTGTTCCTTGAAAAATGGCTATCATGCTTGAAATGTAAATGTACCCAACCTTTGCTGCATGCTGAGATTGCTGTGTTATCACAGCTTTACAGGTTGGGGCTGCAAGTGATTCAAGTTGTAAGTGACAGCTGCTGGCCTTGCCTCTCTCCTTCCAGTGTCTGCACTGCCAGGCTGAGGTGGATCAAAGTCTTAAAGTGTCCAGCATAGCAAGACTCAAGTGTTAACTGCTTGGAGCGCATTCAGCCTGTGAAAAAGCAATTCACAGGCTGCTGATGCCAAGCAATGATGATTTTAGACTTTCTCCAGAACAGTATGTGCTGTAATTTTGAGCTGTTAAAAAAAAAAATAGGCAGAATTGTGTAGTTGTGCATTAATACTGACTTCTGTATCTGACAGTGGAGAGAAGTATTCCTGAAGTTGAGGTGGCCAGAGGAGGGGATGTAATTGTGATAAAGAAGCAAGCCAGCTTCCAGGGGTGGCTCTTCAATCTCTTTATTTGGTGGTGGTTGTCTTTTTATCTCCCTTTCCCCCTTTTCCATGCTCAGCCATATCTGGATGTACAAACCTGTGACTCTAGTATTGATTGTCATGATGAGTAGGTGAGTCCTTGAGCTGTGGCCTGTTGGCTGGGAGAGGTGGTGGTGTGACACTTGAGTTGGCAGGCAGGTCTTGAGCTTCACTACCCTTTCCTCCCATGCACTGCATGAGTCCAACAGAAATGAGTCTCCAGCTCAGTTGTTGACTGTAAAGTGCTGGTGGACCTGCAGTTTGAATCACAGCTGTTGAGTTGGTGTTCCTTTAACTACAAAGCCTGGTAATTCTCATGGCCTGTCACTGCACCAGTTGGTGGCAGCTCTTGAAGATGAATTTGTTGAGTTCAAAATAGATCCTTCTGTGTACCAACCGGTACGTGGTAAATCACAAGATCTTCATGGTCACACTTAATGTAACTCTCCTTTAAATAGGACAATGTTTCTTCTCTGCCTCACGATTTAATGAGCTTGTCCTGCATATTTACATGCTTTAATCTTTCTCCAAGTGTATTATGAAAAGCTTTTAATGTTAGGTTATCTGGTAGCACAGTAGACCCGTAAGAATCGATATGGTTTTGCTATTTATGTGTGGGAGATTAGCTTTTATGAGAGATAGAAATGAGGGAGAAGTAGCTAAACCTTGGGGCTGGCTTAGCTACCAAGGATTTCATTAGAGTCTTACTCCAGCAGTTCCAAGCCTTGCCATCTGTTGCCTAGTGAAATGCTCTGTGCTTCACTGCTGCTGCTTTACAGCTGCAAGTTTAGAGCCTGGGCATTGCTTGCTGAGTCCAGAACTGTATATTGCAAAGCAGATGCTATTCTGTGTTCTGTGTTGCTGTTCAATGTTCTGTGTTACACTGCAGTGCAGAAGGGAGGATCCTCCTGAAGCTCAGAGCTAGCATTCCTCTGGCATACTGTGCTGCTGTGAGGTTGCCCCACCAGCAGAGTCTTGCCCAAAGCCACCCCAGCCTGCCTGGTGTTTGGATGACTGCTGCACAGAAACCAACTTGGAGTTCCTTCACAAATCAGGCTTGCTTCTTTCCTCTTGAGCTCTGGCTCTGCTTTCTCTTCCTGATGTGCCCTGTGCTCTGTCAAAAGTTAAACATACCGTTTGGAAATGCGTGGAAGGTGCTAGCCAGCACTAAATCAAAACTCCTCTTAGCTTGGTTTTATCTTACCTGTCAGTCGGTTTATGTCTTGTGTTAGGTGCTGTTGGTAGAGCATGTCTGCTGGAGGAGGGTTTCTGTCAGTCTCGAGGTGCCCGTAAGCTTTCAGTGGTTCTCCGGAATACTAGAAGTAAGTTGGAAAGTGACTCTGTAGATGACACCAAGTTGTCTGTCTTCACTGCAGCTTGTGTAGTGGGAGCCTATGGCAGTTTATTTCCAGTGGTATGTTTGACATGGCCTTTCCATCAGAAAAGCTTCATTGGTTTTGTCACAGCAAGTGAAGGGTTTCTAGTCTGTGTTAAGCCTTTCTCTTCCTGATGTGTAATACCATGTTTTGCACTGTTGTGAACCTGGAAGAACTTAGGTGCAAATATCTGTAGCCTTTTATAAATCTGCTTTTTGCAGTGGGTGATATCTGTGAGGGAATGCTGGTGAACTTAAGCACCACGTGTTCCACTTCTACATCTGATTTAAAAAGGAAAAAAAAGGCTTGGGGGGAATACCAGTAAAAATGTGGCAGTATTTTCTAACTGGTAACTTGTGTTCATTGGCTCTAAATTGCATCTCTGTAGGCTGTCAGCATATCTTGGACTCTATGCCTCTCCTGCTGTCACAAAAGCACCAGGGGTCTGTATTTGTAATCCTGCTGCACCTCTAAAGTCTGACTCTCAAACCAGAGTTGACAGCTGTTCCATCTGTTGTTGACCTCAGCTCGTTCACATGAGTATCTGCTGTGTTCCTCGAGCTGATGCAATCTGTCCAGTAAACACAGGTTAGCCTTGGGCCTCAGCTTACACGGTTTGTGACTGAAACACATGCATTTGCTATGAGAACTATTGAATGTGACTACCTGTTTCACTTGTAAGCTACAGCTGAGCCACAGGTGATAGAGGATGCTGTGTAGATGTTAAAATATACCTGCTGGGGTTCAAGAACACACAGTAGTTCCCAGAGCTGGAGTTACCTCAGAGTTGCTCAGGTCAACTGAAGGCTCAGAGCAGGTGAGGAATAACCTAAACAGACAGGAACTTCCTAAGCAGCAATGTAAGTGATGTGGCCTGTAAGCAGGGGCGAGGTGACAGGACATAGTTGCCTATACACAAGGTAAGCATTGCATAGTGCATGCCTGTAGGGTTAAGTGTAAAAGGCATCTCAGAGTAGACTTTTCAAGAGAATTCACCCCAACCTAGGAGTTGTCCGGTGTACAGACGAGTCAGACTGGCACTACCTGGAGCATCCAAGATGTGGTGGGACAAATACTTCTAGTCTGGTATTGCCTGAGCCTAGCTTTGGTCACCTGCCTACTCTATAGGCAAGCATCGAATTAAACTGTCTCACTTAATGCTTTTCTGATGGACTTCTGTGTTCTCTTGACAGCTGCCATTAACCTAGCAAAGCTGAAGCTTTTCAGACATTACTATGTCATGGTAAGTAAAACACATGTATGAACCTGTACAGAGCACTTAGAAGCTTTTGGAAGCTGCTATAGCTGGTGGATGTGGTGATGTTCCTGGTTCTGTGGAAGTGCTGTACTCTGGCATCATCCTCAAAGCAACTGCCTTTTCCTAGTGGTTGCATCCTGTCTATCTTTAAATTGGTTCCAGCTATTTGTAACGCTTCCTAATTTCCTCTGGAGACAGCTTGAGCTGCCAGTTGAGTTGATGAGCTTGAATAACGTACTGTAAACTTGCTAAAAATTAAACTTGGGACCAAATGGTGCCTGGAGATGCACGTATGCAGCTTCTGATTAAGTCAGTGGGAGCCATGAGCATACCTCCCAAGAGAGCATAGCTTTCTTAATGACTTCCAACGGCCTCATTTGAGACTCTTAAGTGATGAGAGAAATAAATTACAGTTGTGGTTCTTCAAGTTCTACAAAATGCTAATACTTAAGGTATTTTCCTGCTGTGACTTGAATATGTCAGCAGTAGCTTGAGTCCTTTGGACGTTAACAAGCAGTAGAGCCCTCAGCCTGTATCTTCCATGCTTATCAAGGAGCATAATAAGGCAAATCTGACATGAGTTGGCTGGGAGCTGCTTGAGCTATATCTCTGGAAAAAGAGGGTCCATAGGGATGGTGCTATTGTTCTTATCATGATTTCTCCTTTTCCTTCCCAGATTGTGTGTTACATTTACTTCACACGGATCATTGCCATTCTCATAAAGATTGCTGTTCCGTTCCAGTGGAAATGGCTGTACCAGGTATTTGCCAGAAAAGAAAAATAGATCAGTTCCTTGATTATGTTTTTCTTTATTCTTTAGAAATAACTGCACCAAAAAAAACCCCAACCCATGAATTGTTCCTCATGTTGTAGTAGAACATCTCAAAGCACAGTGCTGTGCCCTGTCTCCTACTGATTTTTTATCACTGATGTGCCTAAGGAGGCAAGAATATATTTTTAGTTCTGTGTTTGTCCAGCAAGGCTGCTGGATTATACATGAGATGTCTGGAAGTAATTGCATTATTGATTTTTCGTCTTTCAATTTAAGAATGTCTGAAGGAAATTAATCAAGAACATACAAAGGAGGAGAGAAAAAAAAGCCAGGTTTGCCCTGTGTAATTGAGGCCCCAGGGAGCCAGTGGAATAGGCTTTCACTGTTCTATCTACAGTCTTTATTTGCCTAGTGATTTTTAAATACTTGGTTTCTTAACATATAATCCAAGTAACTGTGCAGGGAGTCTTTGGAATACATTAACTGTTGAAAACCAGACAACGTAGGGATGATTATTCCCCCCTCCTCGTTTAAAAGCCAAGTCTTGCTCTAGTTACTTAAAAGCACTGGAGTGATGGCTAGAACTGTAACGGTGTTTAAAGTGACAGGGAAAGCTGAAAGAACAAAGGACTTGACAGACTTTAGCCTGGGATTAGTATATTGCTTTGTTATTTCTGCTGTGGCATGTGCTGCTTGGCCATTAAATCTGGAACCTTGTGAATGAGGAGAAATGTTTTATGACTGTGAACTTCTGAACATGTTTGACCATGACAGGACTCAACTTCAATCTTAAAATTTCACTTGCAGCTGCTGGATGAGATGGCCACACTTGTGTTCTTTGTCCTCACTGGGTACAAGTTCCGTCCAGCATCAGACAACCCTTATCTACAGCTGTCTCAAAACGACGAGGATGACTTGGAGGTGGAAGCTGTGTAAGAACCCCTCCTCTCTCCCTTTTTTTTGGTGCTTCTTCACTTGATTTGAGAAAACTAATTATTTTAAAACCAGTTTACTTTAATCTCTCTAAATCCTGCTTTGAAAAAACTGAAGGTCTACCCACACATTTAAAGATGAGGTGTCCATGTGGTGTGTGTTAAACTAACAAAGAGATTTGTGATATATATATGTATATAAAACAGCCTCTGAGCTGGCTATTGCAGTAGTGTGGAAAAAGCTGGTAAAGCTTTTCATAGGGCAAAATGATGTGCAGAAAAAAGCCAAGTAAAACAGCTTCTGTGTTTAATCTGTGGTGCTGAACACCAGTGAGTCTTAGACATTGTCATTAATACTTCATAGTTAAACCTAAACAAATAACAAAAGCTCATTACCAATCTACACAATATAAATGAACATGGTGTAAGGTCACTTCTGCCTCGAAGCTCAGCTGGTAGCTTTGCAGAAGTTTATCTTCAGTAGCCCTGGGCTGAGGAAGTGTGTTTTTACTTATACTCTTCACTCTTCTATTGCTCTCTTCCCAACCATGAAGCACCACAAATGCAGTAGCACCTCAGTCTGGAGAAATTATCAAGTGGGGCTCAGCTCTAAGTCCCTGTTTTCTTTGCAGTGGTTTTCTGGAGACTTAGAGCAGTTTCTATTATAAATTAAGAAATGCCACTCATTTTCTAAGAAATTCAGCATGCTGAAAGTGTTGAATACAGCTATAATTGCTAAAGACTCTGTAGCCTTAATAGAAGCCAAGCTAACCTAATCTCTTTATGCATAATTGCAATTCGTGTACAGGCTCAGAAGCCTGTTCCTAAGAGTTTTTACTTAAAATCTGGCAAATCTTCTTTACCTGATCTTGAGTGAAACAACTCAACACTCCTCATTTTAATTTCAGGAGCAAAAATGTTAGAATGTGTTTGCCCTTGTAGACATTTAGGAAGAAATGGAGCTTGTTGGGAAATTGCTACAGGGAGCTTTGAGGTAGAATCCAGCCTGAAATGTTCTTCATAGAGTTTAATTTCTCAAATGTCTCTAGGAACAAAGATCTTTCCACATGCTTAGTTATTTTTGCTTTGGATCCATAAAATCTGTCGTTGCAAGCAGAATCCAACTAGTGGGTAGTAACCCTAAAAACACTCTCACTTAAAAGTGTCTAAATGGTTTATGTAAGAAGCTCATTTCTGTTTGGGAGCTGGTACATCACCATCCACCTTTGGAAGGCACCATCTGAAATGGAAGATGTGGTGGGATTAGTGACTGCAAAAAAAGAGCTTTATTCCTACAAGATTGCCCCTTAAGAGTAAATTCCAGCTTTGCATGACACACTCAATGAATTTTTACTTGAGTGGGGGTTTTTTTTAGGACTAATACAGCACCTTTCACATGTAGTAGGTTCAGTAAGTTGGAGAAGCTGCAAAACTTAAGTGAACCTGCCAGGAGAAAGTTTAATGACCTGATTTACATCTTGCCATAGTGAAATAGATGTTACTGGAAACAGGAGGATCAGAATTCCCTCTGAGAATTCCTAGTAAGGCATTTTGCTCTTTGCCTTGGGAATTTCTATTGTTGCTCTGTGTGGGTTTGTTCCCCTTAGTCTTGCTTGAGTTTTTCTCATCTGATTCACCAGAAGTTTTTGTCCTTGGCAGGATATAATCTGTAGGAGATTCTTGTTCTTCCTTCACCAGCTGAAGTAAAGTTTGCACACTTCTGAAAATCATGGTATATAGATATATATATATATATTCATTCTGTGACAAGTGAAGCCCTGCAGTGAAAGTGGATCAGATTCCTTGTTCACTTAGTTTTGCTGGTCCTATTTTTGATTTTTTTAATAAATACTAAATGTTGTTTCTGTGGGGGGAAATACCAAGGCAAGTGACTAAGTCCCTGACAGCATCCTGACTAACCATTGTATGAGTGTGTTTTGTCTTTCATGTGATAAATACACTCTTGCCTTCAGAGGCTGTGGCAGAAGTTAAAAGTCTTCAAACTTCATGGTGATATTCTGTATCTTCTTGCCAGGTTTTATGGTTGTTTTTCTCTCCCTGAGGGTTTCTGTTGAAGTCAGGCTCTTTAAAATGCTTGCTACAGAAGCATTCAGTTTCTTTAGACTCAACACTTTGAGCCAAGGGAGGGGGAGAGCTGTGAGGTCACCAAGCCTGTTTTCCAGGCTTGCTTGTCTTCCAGCAAAAAATGGGATGTTTTAAGTGCAGCTTACTGGCTTCTGCCTGTTTAATTGCAGTGCAAAGTAGACAGAGCTCGGTCTGACAGTAAATGTAAATATTGTTAAGGACAGTGTGGAAATCTGCAAAGTTTCAAGAAAAAGCCAAAGGCTTGGTGCCTGCAACAGAAGCACCATAAGGCACAAGTCCCCCTCTAAATTACTTTAACTCAAAAATAAACCAAATTGAGAACAGCAAAGGTAACTTCTACTAAGTCTTTTTGACTAATGTGCCTCTATCTTGGGAGAGATCACCCACAAATATTACAGAACTCTTTCTTTGGTTATAGCAGGCTCCACAGAATCCCTCCTGGTTGAGAGGAGAGTGGCTAAACCTGGACTAAGGACCAGTCTGTTCTTTCACAAGTAGAGTCAATAGCCATTCATCACCAGCAAAGCAGCTTTCTGTGTATTCTGTGCTGGGCAGCCTCTTGAGCCCGTTACGTGGGCTTGTCACTGACAGTTTGTTGAAGGACCCTGCTTGAGAAGGTGCAGCCACACTTGGCAGACAGAGTTGTCAGGTTTCCAGTCCTAATGCCCTATCTAGGGCACGGACACTAAAGTATGAGCAGTATGGTAAGTGGTGTGGGGTGAAGAAGGGGGAAAGGAAGCAGTTTGGGAGTTCTGCAGTCTTGCAGGAAGCTATTTCATGAGCTCAGGAAGTTGCCTTTGAATGTTGGGTACCAAGTGTTCCTCTACAGATCTTGGTCAGGAGTGGTGTTGTACGTGCATGTGGGGCCAAGGTATTTCCAGTGGAGGAGGGACTACAGGAAAAGCCATTAATGGTTTTGTTCTCAATTCAGTAAATCCATCTTGCTGAGTGCATGGAGACTGACTTTGTTTATCCTTAACACCCAAAACAGCCTCAACATAGTGAGCTGTTGTGGTAACACTGACCTACCTTGGGATCTGGACTTTCTCAGTGTATTGTGAGGCAACCTATTGTGTGCTGAGTCTTGAAGACCTGGCTGTTTTTCTCTGCTTTCTCTTAGGTTATGCTTCATGGCAGGCTGATTCATGATGCTCTCCCCTAGAAGTGATTTCTTCACCTAACACATCTTTTCCCTGCAGAGATCAGCTCTTTTGCTCAATGGCTGATCCAGCTTCACTGCAGTTTGCAATAGCTTATAAATGCTGCCAGTATTGCAGTGGTTTCTTGTTGGAACTTTAAACCAAAAACAGGAGACATGACAGCTGAGACCCACCCCTCTGGAGGGCTGAAAATGCTTCTGAATGTTTAGCCATCTCTTGATACCTTGGATACGATGTGGGGGAGGAAGAAGTGGATGAAATTTCTGCAGCATGTTCCACTGCAGTGGAGTGCTGAGGGAACTCCTGTTGTGACAGGTATCCCTCTGATGGCCACAAACTTTCTGAAAAGAAATGTCATGAGATGGATTTGTTGCATTTTAGCTACTGCTAGCTTGTGGGTTAGAAATGCAGCCTGGCAAACTGCAGGTGAAGAATACTTACTTGCAGTATTGTAGGTCAGAGCTGAAGTCTTGAGACTGTTCAGAGGACTAAAGTGAGAAGGGTATCTTAGTATCTTAGTACTGAAACCCCATATTTTACTTTTCCTCCGTGAAAGGGAATTGTTCCCTCTTGGCTATAACCTCTGATTACTTCTGACATCATGTTGATGTCTAATGGGTTTGTAACTGTATTGAAGGGCAGTGCTGAAGTCTAGACTGTGTGCCAGGTGGGATCTTACTAGTTGAGAGTCAAGTGTTAGGACTATTTTGGTGTAGTATGTCTTCTGCTGCCTTGCTGTGTCAGTGGCTGCCTTCTGGTTTGTAGGCTGCTGTAATCTTCAGCCCATCCCTGAAGAATTGATGTAGCCCCTTATTTAGTCATTCCAGAGCTTATTACTTCTGAGGAGTAAACTCTGTGGCTGTCTTGCTGCATGTCCCATATTTTTCAGACCATTACTTTGATTTGCCAGAATCTTTCTGCATTCTAGTCCCATTCTCAAATATGTGGCTCTTAGTCTTCTGCAGATTTAATCATTAAGTTCTCTATTCCATTACCCAGGCAATTACTGAAAATATTGAGTAGAAGTGAACCCAGGACAGACCTCACTGGAACCATGCTCAATGTTCTTTTATTTTTGACAGGAAACCATTAAGTACACCTCAATACATGCTTTTCCAATTAGTTATGCATCTACTTTGGTTTTGTCCAGCTCACATTTCCCCAGATTTTTTTCCTGTGTGACTGAGAGAACCTTTGTCAACAGGGAGAACTTAGGAGATCTACATGTTCCTGTGCTGATAAACTTGATGTGATTTCTTCCAGGCAAGCATTTACTAATTCCACATTTCTCCTGGAAGCAACCTGCTTACTTTACTTCCAGTAATCTTTTTTTCTTTAATTCCAATAGGGAATAAAGTTACTATTTAATCTGTAGTGATCTTCCCCTTTCCCAGTTCCCTTAAAGACAAGTTCATCTAGGCCTGTTCTCAAGTGTCTGAGCTGCTGGCAGTGGCAGCGCTGCCGCTGTTAGAGAGTTGCTGGGCACACTGGTGTGAGTGCATTAGATACAATACAGATTTAAGCACATTACCAGAAGAGTATATCTGAAGATTACTACTTCTCTAGGGTGTTCCTGTGAATATGTAGTTAGGTAGTCTGATCAAATAAAGTATTCTGACATGGTAAACAGCAGGTGAAAGCACAGAAAGCCCAACAGCAGCATCTTTGAACAGGACTGTTTTATGTATGCTTCCAGGCATCCCTTGTGAGTGCTTTGAGCTATTGGCACTCTTACTTTCAGCATCCAAAATAACCTTTGTAGCACATCTGGGGGGGGGGGAAATACCTGTGTGGAATGAGAATAGAATTGTGCTGAAGAGTAACACAAATGTCTTGTGCATGGGAACAGCCTGGTTTGCGTAGTGCCAGAGGGAGCTGCTGGGCTGAAGAGGCTGTTGGATAATTGAGGTGGATCTGAGAGGAGTGGGGCTCTTCTGGCTACATAAACAGTTCAGTCTGCCTCGTGTTTGAATGGTATTATGAGGTCAGATTGCCATGACAAATCCAGGCTGGGATGACATAGAAAGGATGTGGTTTATTCTGGTTTAGCTGTTCACTGAGTATTTTTGCTATTAACAGGAGTTGGTGTGCATTGAGCTGAGTTTCATTTGGAGTACTGTCCACTGTATGCATTTGTGTATTATTTCATACCTACTAAAAGCTTTGCAAATGCAGAAGAAAGTCTTCAAGGCACAGACGGGTGCTTAGCTGTAGAGCAAAATGCCTTTTAAGCAAGCTGCTCAAACTTCAGCAAATAAACCCCTCATTTAACTGTTAAACCACCCCTGCTGTCACCTTTCAAGTGTGAGCAAGTATTATTTGCTGTTTAATGACAGACAGGAAGGTCCTTGAGACTCAAGGACTGTGGTCTTGCTCCCAGCATCCATCAGTGTTGTGTCCAAGGTGATACCTTGTCTGCAGCTGGGTAGCAGTAGGAGAGACACCATCAAGACTGCTAGGTCTTGAAGAGACACTCCAGGAGTGTTACTTGGTATGTGCAGGAAACCAAGTGTGTGGGGGTTATCGGTGTAAAGGATGTTACAGTTGTAGTTCTGTTCTCTGATGTTCTCCCTTCTCTTCCAGGGTGACGACTTCTGGAGTAATGGAGGGCATGAAGAAGGTCAAGAAAGTGGTGAACGGTTCAGCAGAGCTGCGGGGCGAGTGGGAAAGCACGGCCTGATGGACTGGACTAAGGCAGCACTTTCAGAGAAACTTTTTTAATTTATTAATATTACTCTCAGTGGAAAGGGAGCAACTAGCACTTCCCTACACTGAAGCTGCAGAGTGGGGTGTGTCTAGGGGGGAGCAAAGCAGTGCAGAAATATAACTATTCCTTTGGTCATAAGAAAATGGGATCTCCTGGTACCTGCAAGGACCGTGAAGCTTTCCTAGGGATTTTGGGTAGCTTATTCTTTTTTTTTTTTTTTCCCCCTTACTGGATTGGTTAGGTTTTCTGAATTGTTTGCAGTTGCCTTCTCCAGAATGTGTAATACTAATGTGAAGAGAGACCTTTAGTGTGTATGTAAAGTATATATTTTATATAAGCGCGTATATGTACACACTTGCTATGTAACGTGTATGCTGGGAGTTACAGTGTGGCAGAAGGTGGGGAAAGAAGATAAAAGATGTAAGTATTCTTTTTCTTTTCTGTTTTTTATAAACCATCCTTTTGGCTTGGACAAAAACATTGCCAAACGAATAGGAACAACTGCAGTTATTTGAGATACTAAATGGGGTATTGGATCAGATTAATTCTGCCACTGCTCACATCAGTGGGAAACTTGGTAAGGGTCTTCTTGCCTTATCCAGGTGGGTATCCAGTGTGTCAGGCTTTAAAACGTGTTGCAGTGAGTGATTTCTCTCCATTAAAAGCTCTAGGCCATAGTGCACTAACTGTTAACATCATTTCTCCACTGTTCATGTAGTTGCTCTTGATTCACACCCACCTGACAAGAAGTACACGAGAAGTGTAAGGCTGATGCTTGCTTCTTAGGGGCCTGCCGTGCTACCTTAAACATCTCATTTGAAGCTGTACCCAGAGCACTTTGATCTGCTTTATAGGATATTTTAAAAGACACTCCTTTCTGGCACAAAATAAACAGTGCTGGAATCTCCAGTGGAAGTGTGTCTAGCAGCTGTACTGCAGCAAAAACCTCTGGCTCACTGTTATCCTGAGTTGCCTGGCCTCACTGGGTGGCTACTTGTACCTCTGTGGCTATGTGTAGGATTAATGATACTGCTGTTTGAGGTGGGCTGGACTGGTCAGAATGGTTAACTGCAGCTTCCAGTCCAAAACAGTTTGTGTCAGAAAAGATTATGAACAGAATGCTCTATGCAGGGGAATGTAGAAGTCTTAGCTACTAGCTGCAAGCTTGTAGTGGAATCTTTAGAGACCTGTTACAAATGACACGTCCGTTTTATCTGTTGTACTCTACTATCTTTAGTAAGGTAAGCTGGTGCCCGTAGCTGTAGTAGTAAGGCATAGCAAATAATTGTTAATTTGGGGGAGGATGGAAGTGGTTTGCTGATGTAATGAGGATAAGATTTAAGAAAAATAAATCAAGTATAACTCGCTGACCCGCTGAAGCCTTAATATTCCTGTAGAGACGGTGACATATGGTGCTGTCGAGCAAAGTGCTTCTGTCAGGGTGACAGGGAGACACCATCACAGAGCCTTGGGTGTGCCAGCATCTCTTCCAAACTCCCTTAGGGATTGCTCTTTTGACTGAAGGGGCTACGTCTCTGGGGCATAACTGATTAGAGGACCATTTTATCATGGAATCATAGAATGCTTTGGGTTGGAAGGGACCTCAGAGATCACCTAGTTCTACCCCCTGCCTTTAGAAGGGCGATCTTCTCTGGAACCTTGAACCACTTCATCATTGTTGAAGAGGGGTTGTAGAGCTCTTAAATGAGCAGAGTCTGTACCAAGGTGTGCTCTGTGAATAGCAGCATTGTTGTCTTTGGCTGCTGCTGCTTTTCCCAGGTATTGGTTTGATGGAAATGGTGGCAATGGATCTGCCTGCTTTGATACCTGGAACTGGTTTCTCTTCAGATAAAGCACAAGAGTATCCCACTTCTCTGGGCACAGAGTCCTCTTCTGTGTTTTCCTCCACAGCTGTAACTGCACAGTATGGCAGCAGTGATGGTTTTACTTTTGCTGTTACTATTTTACAAAGATACGGTTTTAGTGAAAGCAGAGAGGTCGAAGGAATTAGGCTGTTAGGTGACTTGGGAGACTTCTGTGTCTTCTGAATGAGGAAATTAGTAGCTGAGGTATGAGAAATAGGACTATAAACAAACCTAGGCAGTCTCTACTGAAATAAAATACCTGAAAAAACTCATCTTCTCTTTGAGCTGTTACCCTGTCCCAGTGGAAATGTCACTGTCTGCATCCAGAAGGCTAGAACAGGCTGGAAACTTTACTCAGAGTAGTGCACTGGAGACTGGAAGTCTGGCACTGAAGTACATAAAGGTTAAGGGTTTGCTATCAGGAACAGAAGTGCAATGCCAGTGTTAATCTTAAAACCTCTTCATACAATTTGCAAATGAAGTTCTGATGGGTGTGGTGTTTCACCCAAAAGCCATGGGGCTGTGCTGGGATCCCAGGGTGGGCTGAGCTGGTTCTAAACAGCCTTGTGTTCCATACCTCAGCAGAGCCACCAATCTGGTGAGTGCTTTTACCTTAGTCTCAGGTTTCTTCTTTATATGCCCTTTTTTGCTAAAGCTGTGCATGGTGTAGGTGTATCTGCCAAGTTCCTGGCCTGCTAGCCAAAGGCAAAAAAAAAAAAAAAGGGTGACTTCTTTTTGTCTTGACACAGGAGGCCAAGTATTTTTAGAAGAGCTGTTTCACAGTTCAGACCTGAGCTTCAGCACTTGGCTCTACAGTCAACTTCAGCCAGCACTTGATGCAGGATGCTAACCAGCAGTAACCAGTCAGAACTAAGAATCAGTACAGAAAATGAACGTGGAATGTTTGAGTCCAAAACCCGTGGTGGAAGGTTCTTACTGCAGCTGTTTCCAAAGTGAATTTCCACGTTTTTCTGGTGGAATTCCTTGGCTGTGATTCTCATGCAGCACAATGTGTGCTGCACCCCAGAGCATCAGAGGGAGGGCTACTCCCCCTTCCTCCCCAGGCGAGCCCACAGCTGCATGACTGGCAAGTGCATGGCTGTTGCTAGTAAAGAGCAGCAGCCTGGAGCTCAGTGGGCAGGACAGTGGCAGTGCTTGCCTTTCAGGTGCCTGTCTGGTAGGAAGCTCTGTCTTTCACAGGGAGGGAAAATAGAAAAGCTGCAGTGGCTTGCAGAGTGTTTTGGGATGCAGCCTCACTCTCCTGACTCTGCCTTTTACTGGAGTGAGCAGTTAAACCCATCACCCTGCGAATACGTTGTGGTGTGATGATGGGAGTCCTGGGCAGTTCAGAACAAACAGTTTTGAGTGCATTCACACACGTTGCTGCACTGGAGTTACTGCAGAGAGGAAGTGAGATTGGTTCAGTCTTCAGTTGCAATGTGGGTTATGCCCCAATAAATCCCTGTTGACAACATGCAAACGCCACTGATGCACTCCTGTCCTGCTGCAACCACTCAGCAAGCTGTCTTCCAAGGAAACCTCCTTGCAGTGCGACTGCCAGACTCTTGCATTCTTCAGGCTTGAAAATGTTTTCCTTGATGGTTCATCAAGAGATGAGCTGAAAGAAAGCAAGACATAATGGGGTCATCTGGAACACTGCTGCCGCTCGCTCCCAACGTCGCGGTTCGAGTTGAAGAAGCCACATGCTGTCCTATTAAGATGCTCTTTCATGTTGTCATCTAACTCAGCCTGTCATGATCAGTGCGGTGCATTGTTCAGTGTTTCTCTCCAGCTGAGTGCCCTGTTCCTGGATTTCCATGCTGGCATTACCCTGGGAGCATGTTGTAAAGATTTGCTGCATTGCAGTATTTTGTCTTGGAGCTAGTAATGTGGAAGACTTTTTTTTTTAAACCTAAGTGGACTCTCTCTAGCACAAGAGTACATCTGCCATGTATCCCTAAGCCCAGTAACACCCCCCTGGCCATGAAAAGGCATGTCCTAATCACTCCAGCGTGCACAGTTGGCAAAAGTCTGATGGAAGATTTTACTGTTAGGTCTTTCTTACCTTACAGCATGTTCTTCCTAGAGAAATGCAGTCTGGCCAGGGGCAAATTCACAAGGAAGGGTTGTGGGGTTTTTTGTAGTCTGCTTGAAAACTGCCCAGCTGCAATGCTGTTTGGGTGGTAGCACAGGTACTGAAGGCAAGGAATTCCTTCCTCCTGCTTGGTGTCCTTCAGTTTGACCTATTGTGACAGCTTGCATGCTACTGTTACTTTAAAGCAAATGTGTTTTCTTGATTCTCTGTTATGATCTCTGCTTCAATCACAAAATATTTCCCCATTTTTCACCTTTGTAAAAAAAGAGCCTGGAGCTGTGGTCTGCAGGGGGTGGAAGGTATGGTGATACCCAAAACATAACAGGACTTACACTGTCTAAAGCCTGTGACCTCATGTGTAACTTCAGAAACCCAAATGCTTAATGAAATCTGAGGTGGTGCTGCCCACAGCACTTGACCGGTGTTTCTTTGTGTTCCCTGGGGTTGATTTGCTGGAAAACGTTGTTCTAAATTGGATTAATCTGGTTTTTCTCATAGCTGCTGGGTACGATGCTGTTTGGGGCTTATTAATCACTTTTACTTAGCTATACTGGCAAGCTGTGTATTTTCCTCCTTGTAGTTTCTCACTTGGATATAGCAGTGATCCTAAAAGAACCACACAGGATATGTACTTGCAAGTGGCTGGAAAAGGATTTAAGAAAAATCCTGAGGTACTTGTATGGAAAATGATGGCACTGGGAGAAAGTGGTTGAGAAAAGTGTCTCCTTGTCGGTTGTCTGGCTCAAGAACCCATTTATGTTTTGACTGCAGCAATCCTGTAGAAAGGACAACTCTTAATAAATATTTCCCTGTGGGATTTCACTCAGTGTTCTGCTCTCTGTGTAATAAAGTAGAGCCCAACCTCTGCTTTATTGGAAACACTTTGTCTTGTAGCAAGGGTGCTGAAGCACCGGGCTGCTCCCTGGTCTGTCAAAACAGAGTATGGGTCTAAGTAGCTTCCCTTTCCCTTTAGTAACTATTAATAATTAATTCTAGATCCTCTTGTGTCATTAAGCAGCTTTAGGGCACCTTGTACAATGCAGCTCTGAATTTATTTAGTAAATGACCTCCAAAAGAGCTGAAAGACTTTCCTGTACAGCAAGGTCCAGTTCCAGGGTGGTTGGTGACATGTGAAGATCCTGCTCCTCAGTTCATGTTCCGATGGGTAAAGGCAATTTTTCAGTATTTTTTTAAACTTTATTAAAAGACCACCAGCCACTACTTGAAGAGAAGCCAGGCAGCTACACCTCAGCCTGGGCTGTGTAACTTGGTTTCCCTGCTGCGATTCACCCAGGGGGTGATTTGGGACATAGAGATTTATATCTTCCTGAGATGTTGGGCTGTAACTATGGGTTTTGAGTGCTGCAAAATAGGCTTGGCAGGGAGGAAGAGGACAAAATATTTGTGAAATGCTCTTCCTAATAATTCCCTGTCCCTCAAAACATACATCCTTCATCATAAAATGTAGCCTGTAGTTCTCATCCTACAGCAGAGGGTTAATGCCAGAAATAGCCTGTGTTCTGTACCCTGCAACTCCCAAACAGCCCGTTCTGCCTTGCCTGAAGCCTTTGGGTGGGTGGTGTTTTACCAGAGAACTAAACTATAAAAAGCCCATGGGGTCCTGGGCTTGTGAATACCCTGCTCCAGACTAAACCCAACTTCATGTGCTGAAGGTATGGGGTAGCTGTTGTGCTGGGGCACCCTGTAACTGTGTCATGTGGGTGGTTCCTGGGTGTTAGGGTTTCTCCAACCTGAACATCCTCTCTTTTTTTCTGGCTATTATGTAGCTGGCCTTAAAACATCTCTTAAAGTGAGAGCAGCTGAATTCATCCCTGCTGTAAGGGATGCAGTGGAGGCAACTGCATGGGACCAGACTGTGATGAATAGGGGAGGGGGGTGTAGGGCAGGTCTAAATTGGGGGAAGGTTCACTTCAGCTTGAGACTGAGTGCGTGTTATGTGGGGGAAAAAAAAAAACCCCAAACCTTGATTTCTGGCCATCTTCTCCAGGGAGAGACAAAAAGCCCCTAATTACAACCAAGCTCTTAGTATTTCAGGTCTGCTGCAAGCAGACATTGTCTAGTAGACTTAAATAGGGGCGAGAATAAATGAAGCCAGAGCCCTAACAAAGCTTTCCTCAACGTACTGTGCTTGGATGCACGTTTGTAGGTGTTTTCCTGGCCAGGGAAGGTAAATTGTCTGACCTGGGGTATGATTTTCTCCTTCTGTCTGAAATTCTGAGCTGTCTTGATCATTTGCTGCTCCTTGTCGCAATCCAAGGTGCCTGCTGTCAATGTTCTTGCTCTAGCAAGATCCTCTTCATGACTGCAAAGAGCAGCCTTCCCTTTAAACCTTGCTTTTTGCCTTCTGACTGACAGGCTCTAATGAGCAGGAGCGTGTGGTAGTGCCCTGTATAGCAAATGGTCAATAAAAACAAATTGCTTTGTGCAGGAGAGGTAATAACACAGCTTGTACTGGCACAGCCGATGCCGGGGTCCTCAGGTAGGCGACGAGGGCTTTTCATGTGGCTTGAGTAATAACAAATGCATGTCAACCCTTTTCTTCTTTCCCTTCTCATCCAGGGAAGAGAATGTAACTTGGGGTGATGCTGCTTTTCTTGTGGCTCTGCTTCCTTGCTCGATGTTTTTAGAGGGGTGGCTGAGCCCTGGTGTGGGAGATGGTTTTTGTGTCGCTGGAAGAGATAAGCAGGCGTGCAAGGTAGGGCTGCTGAAGTGGTGGTGGGTGGCATAGGTGAGAACCAAAATGGAGGGAATGGCTTAAAACTCCTTTTTCCTGCTCCCTCTTGGGATGATTGTGCTGAGTTTGGCAGGAGACTTCCAGCATCCTCAGTGAGAGGGCGTTAATGATGTGGGGCTCGTACAGCAAAGGTGAACATGGTAATGAGATGGGGGGTTGGGCCCTGAGGATACTGTTCTGGGGTGCTGATCTTCATCTTCAGTCCTGAGTCATTTTTGTAGGGTGGCACAATATCCCCTTGGCAGCCCATTGCCCAAAGAACCCCTGTGCACCCACCTCTTCTGCTCGGGATGCCTCGTTCCACAGGACCTGTGTCACAGCAGAAGGAATCCCACACCCAGCACAGCTGGGATCTACACCTGGGAGACACCAAACCTGTTCATTTTGGGATGGATCTCGTACCAGGGGACAGCAGTCAAATTGGAGGGGCTACAAAGAACAGCTGCAGCAGCTGAGAGAATCAGGCAATGACAGAAGATTACAGGAATTAAAGCTGTAAGCTTAAGTGATGATTAAAGACAGCCGTGAAGGTGCAGCGTGCTACAGAGTGGCTGCATGGGGGGGGAAAGCACAGAAGTAAGCAGGGAATAAATCAGTATGGCTCAGGGCCTGAGCTGCAGAGAGGTGAGCTGAGCTGGAACAAAAGCAGAGGAAAAGAAGATGTAGGAGAAACCATTTGCTAACGAGATGAGTTTGGCTGCAAACAATCTCCCTGGAGAAACTGAGGCAGTTCTGTGGTGTTTTAGATAATCAACACCCTGAATATGCTGCAGGGAGCGACCCGACTGGGGGTCTCCATACTGGAGAGCTGGATTAAATGCCCAGCTCAGCCTTTTTCCAGTTGCTTATCTCTGAGTGCAGTAATTCCCAGTTTGGGGCTGCTTTTTGTTTTGCTAGGAAACCTTGTAGATGCCTTGAGTGAGCTCAGCTGCTCCATGGGAGGAAGGTGGAAGCGCAAGGTTGAAACGAAGCTGGGGGGTGTGTGTGTGTGTGTGCCCTGAGCTGTGCTCCCTGTAAGTTGGGGTTTTAGCTGCTGTTGCAAAAACTGAGTGGAAAGATCTGCTGGGGTTTGGCAAGGACACGGTGCCCATGCACTGCTGTGAATCGGAGCAGCCTTGGGGGAGGCAGTGAAACTCAACTGAAATTCTAAGAAAGATGGTGTTTGAGGGGGGGGGGGGAGGTTGTGTGTTTGCATAGTTTTTTGGGTTTGTGGATTGTAATTAGTGATTGCAGGGCAGGGTTTGGGTGGACAGACATCACTGCTGACAGCACAGTCTCAGCATAAGGTTTGCCCAAGGGGGTTGTGTTTCATCTGAGAACCACACCAGGTGAGCAGCGACCAGCCCCAGCCCCTTGGTCAGCGCCATGGCCATGGTGGGATGCTATGTGCTGCAGCCAGACTCCACACATTGAGAAGCTGATGATCTTCTGTGACTTGTGAGGAATCTTTGAAAGAGACTGACTACCATCTGGCTCATGGCATGACCACCACCACCACAACTACTCCCCTGCACCCGCCACCAGCGCTCACAGCTCAGCATTCAGTGGACAAAGGCACTGAGCTACCTTCAGAGCAGAGATTTGGGCAGGAAAGTGGACCTGGCAGCCTCATAACCTTCAAAATAAAGGGAAGGTCTTCAAAAGGTATGTATGTTTAAAATAAAAAAGGACTATGAAGATGATGAAGGGCCTGGAGCATCTCCCCTATGAGGGAAGGCTGAGTGAGCCTGGAGAAAAGCCTGAGAGGGGATCTGATCAGTGTTTATCAATATCTGAAGGGTGGGACACAGGGGGAAATGGGCAGCCTCTTCTCAGTGTCTGTGGGGACAGGACAAGGGGCGATGCCCTCAAGTTAGAGCACAGGAAGTTCCACACCAACATGTGGAAGAACTTTTCCCCAGTGAGGGTGAGGGAGCCCTGGGACAGGCTGCCCAGGGGGTGTGGAGTCTCCTTCTCTGGAGAGATTCCAGCCCTGTCTGGATGCCAACCTGTGTGACCTGTCCTAGGGGGACCCTGCTTTGGTAGGGGGTTGGACTCAATCTCTGGAGGTCCTTTCCAACCCCTACAGCTCTGTGAGTCTCTGAAAAAACCCATCAGGTTGGTTCTGTTCCAAACCTGGCTCTTGTGGTTTTAGGGACACACCTCTCAAAGAGGGGCTGGGTGCTTGTTTCCAGGTCCAAACATCTGCAGGGGCTGGGCAGCAGGCTTGGTGAACAGGGCTCAAATGCAGTCAGTACCTTGCCTGGTGCATCCAGCCCCTCCTTCATCCCTCACAGGGATGCTGCAAGACATCTTTGCTGCTAAAAGCTGCTGCTCCCTCTGCGACTGTCACCTCACACAGACACAACCGCGCAGCGCTCGCTCGGCTGTCGGCATTAGGAGCCTTTTCTTTCTGTCCCTGAGCAAAACACGCTGCTTCCAGCACCCAGCCTTGTCTGAAGGCTCACAGTGCCTGGCCTGAGCTCTGTGGTTCTTGAGCTGTGGGATGAGCGTGGCAGGAGCAGAAAAAAAGAAGGTGGTTTCCCAGTTGCCAGCTGTGATTTGGAAGATGGCAACACCTCCTCCTGCTTGGCTTTGTCTCTGACTGCACGGGCAGGGAGAACAGCTGAGGACTTCACCACAGCCACCTCTTCCAGCTTTCCCCATTAGCATAATAATTAACAGCCCCAGGGGCTGTAAAGAGAATACAGTCTTCAGAAAAAGAAGAAAATAATACTAGGGTTTAACAGAGAAATTAATAGTCTAGCAAATATTAACACTCAGCATCTTGAAAGACAGCTGTGACATGCAGCCTTGGCACAGTCCTGCTGGTCTCCAGACCTTCCTTGGTGTCTGGCTGTGATTTGCAGGTTCCAGTTCTACTTCCTTGGGAAGGAGCCTGAAGGACCCTTTTCCTGCTGCCATCTGCCCCCAAAACTAGGGACATTTGGTTTCTGTTGTGTTTTCTCTGGGCACTGACACAATAAAAGGCTCTCTGAAATGTGTTTGTAACGGTGAGAGCCGGTGGAGTTGCTGGAGTTCAAGTCTCAGAGTGTTTTGGGTTATACATCTTGATTCTGAGGGCTTTCTTATTCAGTCCTGTATGTCTCAGCTATCCAAACAGTCACAAGAGTGATGGCCAGGGCTTGGTGCTTGCTGTGATCCAAGGCAAAACCAGGGCTGAGGCAAGAGCGGCACCACTCGCATCTTTTGAAAGACCTTCAGGCACCTACCAGTTGCTGACCTCAAGGTTGTGAAGTGGAGCTGCCCACAGGTTTGAAATCACATTGCTGTGTAAAACTTGGGATCTGAGCTGAGGGAGATGCCTGGGAAGCCAGGACAGGCCCGAGGATGACCAGCTGGGCCACCCCTGCCCCTGCTCTGATGGTGGCTGTTGCATCAGGACGTTGAATTCACTCTCCTGGCATTGATTTTATTTTTTTCTCAAAACTCCTCCAAACACAACTATTTTGGTGGCTCTCTGTGCCAACAGTGACCAGGGCTCGTGTGGTGGAGCAGGCAGCACTCATGCCAGTAATTCCTTTGGCTCTTTTTCTGACTGAGTCAGATCACTTAAGCATTAACCTTAAAATAGCCACTATTTTTGTAGCTAATATAATTAATCTTGTGTGTGTGTGTGTGTGTGAATGTTCCTGGCTCATCCTGAGCTTTGAGGCTTCACCACCCCCCTGCTGCTTGCCTCTCCCTTTGGCACAAGAAAGCTCTTAGCATAACTTGGGGCTTTTTTACCATGAAAAAGCACAATGTACGAGCTGGGTGGGTTCTGCTGGGCACGTTCACTGCTGGGTGAAGGCCCTTTGCTGCTGCCCTCTCCAGCACCAGAGTCCTCGCTCACGTGGTGGGTGTTTCCAGACCACCTTCTCCATCTGCTTCTGTGTGGCTGGATGTGGAAGGGGGGTAGCGCTGGCCACAAAGGCAGCAGTACCAGATGGGTGTGTGGGTTTAGGGATGCACTAAGAAAAAGGGGGTTGGTGAAGCATTGAGGTAGGAACAGGCTGTATGTGGGGCATCATCTAGCCCTGGGAACGGGAGGTGAGAAGCAGGGGCTGGGCTCAGCTCAGGACAAGCTCTCTCCTCTTCCTGGGGCAGCTGCTGCACTGATGCACATCCCAGAGTGTAATTGTGGAGTGCTGGATCCTGCCCCATCCCTGAATTCCAGCCCCACTCATGCCTCCAGCTGTGCCCAAGGCAGGAATTCGGAGGGTGCTGTGCTCTGCCTGCGTTATACCACTGCGTTTTATCAGCTCTGAGCACACTGGCAAGGGGGGGAACAGGGGGTGGGGGGAAGAAAAGACCTTTTGCAATGAAGCACAAAGAGTGTGCTGGAGCTGGGGGGGACTGAACCTCACTGCTCACACACAGTGCTACTCCTGGGAGGTGACTGTAATCCCAGCAATTAAATCCACGAGGAAAACCCCCAGGATGGTGCCTGCAGGTGCTCATTAGATGCAACGTGGCGAGCCCATGTGGAGCACAGGGCAACGTGGCTGAGCCCTCCAGATTCTCTGTGTCCTGGGGAGCAAGAGCTCGGTGGCTTTATGAAACACTTCAGAGTAAATATGGAAGAAGGGAAGGGAAAGAAAGAGAAGAGAAGGGAAGGGAAGGAAAGGACTTTCCACAGACACGGCTTCGGCTCCGCAGCCCACGCAGCTCCCAGCTTCTGCAGTCACCATGCTGAGTGTCCTCAGATCCCATCCCAACCTCCGGTTGCTGGCGTGGCAGGAGAGGCAGCGGCTTCCCTGTGCAGTGAGACCTTGCTCCAACTGCAGCTATCCCCCTGGGAATGAGCATTTCCATGGCAGCACGTTGCAACGTGGGGATCAGGCGGCGGACGCGGCGCACGCCGTCGCTTAACGAAAAAGCCAACCCGGGCCGGGGTTCAGCAGGATGCAAAGCTCGTGCTGCAGTCACTGGCAGCAGGGAGATGCCAGGGCTGCCAGGGAAGAGAGACAGGGGGTGGGATTTGCTGCTCTTGAGGGCTGGCCTTGCCTTGGGTTTTCCTCTCTGGATGAACAACCCAGCTGCTTCCCTGGCTCACTGACCACCTTCAGCTGGAGTGGAGGGGGCTGATTCGTGCCCTGCTTGCTGTTGGGATTTCCATCCTGCCAGCCCCAGGAGGTTTTCCAGGCTGGGGCTGTGCTCCTCTGGCTGTAGAAAAGTCACTGCCTGCCAGAAAATGCCATGGGTGGTGTTGTTTAAGCAATAATGGGGTTAGAGCTAACAATTAGGAAGAGAAAGTGACTGGCTTGCACAGTTTCCGATTACTTTTCTCCTCTTGCCTGTGTGATCTGAGCTCTCTCTTCAGCATTCGCCGTGGTGGAGGCAGGGTAGAGTTTTAAATAGACTTAAATCCCTTTTAACATCAGTTTTTGCATCAGCAGGGCTTGTACCAAAATGCCTGTGCTGCACGGGGAAGGTTTGGGATGTGAGCCTGGCTTCTCACCCCAGCTGGGTGCGGGGTGGGACGTGTTCTGCACCCAGCAGGACACCCCCCTGCACCGCAGTTACAGCCCTGTGACCACAGGCAGAGGGGGTCAGTGCAAAATTTGGTATTTGGCTGATGGGCAGCAAAGGAAGGGGCTGTACAGGCCATTTTCCTGCAGGTTTGGGGTCCAAACTGGAATCCAGCGGGGCCTGTGTGTGAGCTGCAGGCAAGCTTTTGTCCCTAAGAGCTGTACAAATACTGGGAGGGATGCAGGAGGGATGACAGGAGCCTTGCTGGGTTCTCCCAGCCCTGTGCTGCAAATCCCATTGCTCAGCGCCTTCTTCATCCCCTGGGTGTGCCGCTGCTGGGTGCTGGAGCTGGGATGCAGTGAGGGTGTTTTTATACTCCTCTGCCTTAACGAGCTCATTTGCCCAAGGCTGGGGAATAGAGTGCTCTGTGTTTTAGAAACATCAACCTTGGGCTGGTATCCCTGGAGAAGCCAGCATCAGGCAACCCTTCCCCAGCATGGAGACCAGCATCGTATCAGCATCGTGCTCCTCGTCCCCTTTGCAGATGCCCCGTGGGCTTCGTGCTCTGCTCTGTGCAGCTGTGCAGACAGGTTTCCCTGTATCCCAGCACCTATTTTTCTTCCCCTCCTTGGCTGCTGCCACAGAAGCCCAGGCATGCCCGGGCAGCTCCAGCCAGGCCTTTGGTGTGATGCAGGCAGGAGGAAAACTGTATTTATCGTGCTCATCGGTACAGCTAACGAGTGTGTGCACACACACACAGATCCTTTGTGGGGGCATAAAGCCCTGCGTGGTTTGGAGGGGGAAAAGAGCTGAGTGCTGCTCCTTTTAGCACTGGTTTGGTTTCCTGGTTGTGCTGTGAAGCCGCTGGTGTATCCGTGGGGTTTTTGGTCTCTACCTGCTTGGTCTCTCCGTTGCAGAATGAACAAAGGCTCCCACGAGCCCCGAGGAGCCTTGTGGTGAGGGGCACAGACCTGCCTGCGGCTGGGGGCAGCCAGGAGCTGGAAGATGCTTCTACAACCGAAGGTGCTGGTGTCCCACCAAGGTCACCCCCAAGCCCCCGGCTCAGCATCGCCTGTTACCCCGGTGATCTCCCCGCTCTCCCCATCGCCCTGCAGCCCATCAGCCCTCCAGGCAGGACCACGACCTCCAGCGAGGGGCTGGGGGGCGGGGAGGGGGGTAAGGAAGGCTTGTCCGGACCCCAGCCGAACATCGCCCACCCCTTTCCGCCTCCCGGGCTTTCCCCGCCGATCCCCGCGGAGCGGCTCCTCCCGGGGGTGCCGCAGGCGGCATCCCGGTGGCGGAGGCCGCTTTGAGATCCCCCTTTTCCCCTCGGGGTCCCCGCGCTTTGGGGCGGCGGGGCTGTGCCGGAGCTTCCCCCCCCCCCAACCCTCTTCCTCCTCACCCCCCAGACCCCTCCCCACCCCCCCAATCCCGCAGCGCGGGGCGGGGCGCGCCGCCCGCCCGTCCGTCCGTCCGTCCGTCCGCGCCCCCGCAGCGCGGCCGCGGCCGCTCCGCGCCTGGCGGCGGAGGAGGGCGGGGAGGGTGTGTGTAACCAGGGACACGCACACACACACACACACACAGAGACACGCAGGGCGGCCCTGCAGCGCCGCGCCGCTCGCCTTTGCGGCCAAACCCCGGCAACAAAGACACCCCCCCCCTCCCTCCATCACCCACCCACCTCCCGGCTCTGCTGCGCGGCGCTGCCCGGCCCCTCCGCGGGATGTAGCCCGGCCGGGAGCTGCCACCGAGGCACCGCGGGCCCCCCCCCACCCCCCTCCTCCCCGTCCCCAACCCCCCCCCCCCCTTCCCCCGTCCCTCCATGCCCCCGCAGTGAGGCCGGGAGGCGGCGGGCGAGCCGGCGCTGCGTGCTCTGCCGGGGCTGACGGCGCTGCCGGCCACCATGGGGAAATCCAACAGCAAGTTGAAGCCTGAAGTTGTGGAGGAGCTGACCAGGAAAACGTACTGTGAGTGAGCGGGCCTGCTGCGGGGGGGGGCAGCGCTGGGGCTGGGGGTGGGGGGGTGGGAAAGGGGGCTGCGCCGTGGGGATGCTGCCGGAGCGGCCCCGGAGGTCGGTGGAGGGAGGTGGATGGGACCGTTTTGGGGGTTGCTTGGAGTGTCCAGGGCCACCCCGGAGACGCGGTGCCGGGCCCCGGCCTCCTCCTCCTCCTCCTCCTTCCTCCTCCCCCGGCTCGTCCCTGCGTGGGGAGCGGGGAGCTGCGATTCCTGCCGGCATCGGCGCGGCCGGGGCCGTTCCGCGGGGGAGGGCGCAGCTCCGCCGGGCTTTGTTGGGAGAATTCGGCGTTTAGCCTGGGAGGATTGGGGAAAAAATGAACCCACCCAAACCCGCACAGCCAAGGAGAAGGGCCGGGAGCCAGGGGAACGCGCTGTTTTCTTAGGAAAACGTCTCGCCGTGGCCTGTGTCTGAGCCCTCGGTAACTGCGGGGCAAGGGCCGCATCCTGCCCACCCGGAGCAACGCACCGTCCTTTCCCCTGCTCCCAGCATCCTCTCTCCAGGGGCTGCCTGGCCCTGGGGTATCGCTGCCGGGCGGGTACCCAAGGGTGGCCGTGCTCCCCTTGCTGCTCCCTCCGGAGCCAGGCGGGTTCTCCCTAAACCAGGGACCCCGGTGCTGTCTGGGTGGTTTCCAAAGTTTGGGTGGGTGAGTCGGAGGGGTTTTCTTTGTTGTGGTGCTCTGAAGTGAGGAGCCTGGCACTGGAGAGTTGGGGGGTGGGGGGTGTTTCTCTGGGTGTCAGTTTAAGAACCTGGTTTTCCCAGCGAGCGGCTTCCCCATCCAAACCTCTGCTGTAACCTCAGTATACCCGGTGCCTGAGCCATCCATAGGTTTTAGCTAAATCAGTTCGGGGTCTTTTTTTTTTCCCTCTGAGAAGGATGCACAAAGGAAACAAAAGGCTTTGGTGGTTCAAGTTTGCCTCTCCTCTCGCGGGTTGGAGATATCTCCCCCCTTTGCTTCGCCGGAGAGCTGCTAACGGGTAGCAGACCTGTCACTGCTGCAGTCCCACGGCAGCGCTTACCCAAAAAGGCAATAGATTAGGATGCAGCAAGTTCTCCCATATGGAGAAGAGGCGATACTGGTGCATTGCACAACCCTACACGCCGGGTTGCTCTCTCTCTCTCTCTTGCCGTGCCACAGCCGGGGAGGAGGACAGGTTGCAGCCGGCATGTCCGCATAGCCCCAGCCACGAGTGATGGTAGGACAGGCTGGGGTACCCCCGGCTGAGCTTCCCTGAAGTGCTTCAGGGAGATGAAATAGTGGGAACGTGGTGGTGCTGGCTGGGCACGGACCCTGCCTGGGGCTGGGTCCTGGGTTTTGGTGCCCTCACTGCAGCTGTGACCCACGGTGGGTGCGGCTGTGCCGGGCCAGGTATGGTTATTGCTGTGCTGCAGTCCTGCTTGGTTTGCGGGTGCCGTGATGATCCCATCTCCAACGGAGAGGGATCTGGGAAGAGCCAGCCCAGCACAACCAGCCCCGGCGCAGCCTCGTCTGCTGGGTGCTGGGTTTTCCACACCAGGAAGGGGCCATCAGCAGCAGGGTGATGGAGGGGTGTGTGGGCAGCGGTGCCCAGTGTCTTACTGGCAGCCGATGCCCAACACGGCGCAGGTAAAACCATTGTCTGTGGGCACAGGGATGGATGTCTCTCTCTTCTGCTGGGTGAGACCATCAGAGGGTCACTGCCTCTTGAATCGCTTTATTCCCAACTTCCCACTCCTCTCTTGGGTGCCCTTCCCTCTCCACCGCATCCCTTCCAAAAAGGACTGCCATCCTCTGATGGCTCCCACAATGAGTTCCCAGCCTGCCTGGGGTTTTCCCTGCCTGCTCCAGGCCTCTCATTGCCTCTTCCCCAAAGTGCAGCAGCCCCCGGGCAGCCGTGCCGCGGGGCAGCACGTGGCCCGAGCCGGGTGCAGCATCCCAATGTACCCTGCAGCACACAGCTGGTGGTGCGATGCCTGTCAGGGAGAGGTGTCATTCATACCGGACTCTGTTGATCTCTGCTCGTTCCACCCCTCATCTCTGGGCTTAATTACTTTTGCTGAGTGTTTCTGCCCCTTTCCTGCAGCTCTCAAGGCGAGTGTGTGTTCCCTTGCCAGGCAAAGCGCTTCCCAGGGCCCTCCTAGGTGCATCTGAAAGCCTCTGGTTTATCTTCAAGCCCTGGGAGATTGGGAAGATAATCATTCCCTTCTGCATTTTGGGGAGCCCAGGCAGGAGAGGCGCAGGTAGGAGTTGGAGGGTTGTGCTGAGCACAGCGGGAGGGATGGATCCAGACCCCTGTGCTGGGGATAGTGGAGCAGGGGATAGTGGTGCCCACAGATCCATGGTGTACTCAGCAGTTTCAGGGGTGTGCTGGAGGAGGTTTCACCCCACGATGCTGTGGTATTCCAGAGTCTTTCTGGTGGACTGGCCATGACCATCCTTTGAAGAGCATCCTTGATGCGTGGCTGCCCTTCCTGTGTGCCACATTATCGAGCCCTGCCTTGTGTGTGGTGCTGCTGCTGTTACAGCACATCTGGGCAGATGTCTGGGGGATCCTGAAACCTGGCAGCTTGTGAGGGAACCCCTGTTTGTCCAGGGAAGGTTATTGGGGCAGTGTGAGCTGTGGCTGGAGGGTTTCTCCCGCAGTGGGATTTCCTTCCATCGCATCCTCTTCTGTTCATGCCATTTCCAAACACAACAAGGGAAATACCAGGAAGCCCCTTCTTGGCTCTGCAGGATCAGAGTGATGGGGGAACTTGCCTCTCCCAGCCCTGCATGGCTTTTCTGTAGATTTATCCCATCTGGGGGGCTGGAGGGGACCTGCAGCCCGTGTCCTGTCCCTTGGTGCCTTCTCACATCCCGCAGCTGCCCTCCCCTGTCCCCAGCTCCTCTTTCTGGCATTCTTCTGGCCATGCTTTGGTAACACCAACTGTTGGGCAGGTGGGTGGTGGGAGCCACCGGGAGAGGAGCGTGGGACAGTTGATGGGTGCTCACGGGCATGGCAGTCGTGCTGGGGATGCTGCAGGGTTGCCTTTGGGGCCTCCATGATGTGCAAGAACTTTACCAGAGCATTTTCAGGTTGTCCTGGGTCCTGCTGGTAACCAGAGACACAAGACAGGAGCCTGGGAACCTCATCCCTTGGCTCCCCTCCCCACTCTGCTCCTGATGGGCCAGATGTTAATGGCACTTAGGACAGCCAAAAGTGCACAAGGACACCCGAGGGCTTCTTTGAAGTGCCACCTGCCCAAGTCCTGCTGATTTGGACCCATCACCTTGTACCTTCAGCATCTCCAGGGCACCCAAGTGCCTGGGATTCCCTGGCAGTGTCAGTGTCACCCAGCTGTGGGGAGAGGATTTAACCTTCCCTGGGGGCCAGGCTGGTGCCTTACGGGAGTGTGCGGGAGCAGCCAACGCTGAGTGATAATAATAATGAATAATAAATTATGTAATTCTTTCTACTTCCATAGAGCCTTTCATCCCAAAGCTCTCCAAGTGCTTTATAATCATTAATTTATTAATCTTTACTGATGCCTCATCGAGGTAGCTCAGAGATGCAGCTTCGACCTCTGTGTGTTTTGTCCCAGGAGACTTGAAGGAACCTCTGTGCTCCCCAGATCGTGCCTGCCAGCCCTTCTTCAGAGGGGATTCAAGCCTGGACTTAACTCAGGCCAGGTGCTGGTGGCTGCGGTGGGATTTGGGATTGGTCTTAAGAGCCTTGTGGGGCCACGGTCAAAGGCTTCTCTGCTAAGCTGGAGGATTTCAGCAGTCCCAGGGGTCTCGCTGCTCCCTGCCCTGCAGCCTGTGTGAGGCTGTCTGCAGCACACGTGTGTGGTTGTGGGTGGGGAATGTGTGTTGGGGGTGGAAAGAGCTCGTGGAGTCCCGGCAGGAGAAGCAGGGAGAGGGGTGCGGTGCTGAGCATCCCCGTGTTCAGCAGCATTCCCAGGCCAGCCAGGCTGCAGTACCCACAGTTCTTGAAATCATGAAACAGGCTTCAAAATTCGGGTTTGTTTCTGAAGAGTGGGGTGTTTTTAGTCATTTTGAGGTGGATCAGCTTTCGGGGTTCACTTTTCCAAGCTATTTCCCAGGTCTGGAACTGCTGATGGCTGATTTGTTTCCCAAGACCAGCTGCCACAGCCGTGCGACCAGCACCGAGGTGCAGCAGCATTGCTGCCAGGGCCCGGGGTGCAGGCTTGGGGTGGTGGTCCCAGTACTCTGGAGGTCACAGCGATGCTCCAGGAGAGGTGTAGGATCCATGCCAAAACACCACCTGTGGCACTGGGCTGCGGAGTGGGTGCTGGCAGGAGGAAGATGCTCTTTTCCCAGGAGCCGCGTCCCACCCACTGTGATCTATTCTGTGGATTCTAAACTCACTCTGGCATCATCATTTTCTGCTCTTTTACAATAAGCCACAGAATTGGCTCTGTTGCTTGCCAGTAATGCACCGAATTAATGGGCATTAGTTTAAGAGCAAGCTACAAACATATCGATTTGTAGTTACGGGGTACGCGGCGGCGGCTGGAATTCTGCGGGAGAGGAAAGGCCCTTCCCCGATGGCAGCAGCTTTCAGCTGGGAAAAGGGGCTGTTGGTTCCTCCCTGGGTGCTCGGGGTTGCTTTCCCCCCCCCCCCCTCCTCCCTCCTTGGTGTGTGTGTGGGGGGGGAATGATCCTGCTGGGACAGAGGGGCCGGTGGAGCGGAGGTGGCTCCTCGCTGTGGGGTTTATTTTTAGTCTCTGAAATGTTTGGCCCCCGGCGCTGGGTTTCTCTGCCAGGTCTGTTGGTGTTGAAATCCCTCCTGTTGCTTCCTGTGGCACAGAGCTGTCTGGCCACCCGAGCTGTCCAGCCACCCCTTATCCCTCTGTGGCTAATGATGGGGGAAATGCCTAAAGCATCTGAAATGCTGCCTGTGCCTGGCAGCTGCCTGTGCCCACCGCTGCAGCACTGGCCCGGTGCCCCTTGGCTCTGCTCAGCCCTACGAGCTGCCCGCACAGCCGTGGGCAGGGAGCTGGTGGGCAGTATCCCACCCTGGGATGGGTGCTGTGGGACCCGCTCCTGGGAGATGGGCAGCAGGATGCTGAGGTGGGTGCCTGCCCAGTGCGTTGAGCAGGGCTGATGCTGGCCCAGGAGGAGCTCCGAGCACTCTTGGCACATGATATGGGCTGCAGGAGCCCAGAAGGGATGTTTTTTGGAGGGTGGGAGCACCTGAGAGCACCCTGGGAGTGTGCTGGGGAGGGGGGAGCAGAGTGGGTCTGCCTTCCCCTGCCAGACAGGGTGCTGAGGGCAGGATGTGTCAGAGGGATGCTCAGGGTTGGCTGCTCTTTGGGGCTGGTTTTCACTGCAGCCACGTGTAACCCAGAGCTGCAAAGGCAGCAGCAGCTGTGTAGGTTCACTGCCAGCTTGGTAGGGACCTGGGGGCTGCGGTGGTCTGGAGGTGTCCTCAGCCTCTTCCCCGGGGAGATCCCATCCTGCTCCCAGCAATTCTCAGGTCTGAGTATCCTGCAGACCTGGTGCTCTGGGGGTAAATGGATGCCAAGCAAGTTTTGGGGTCTCAGAAGCAAGTTTCGGGGTGTCCTTAGGAGGTGATTACAATGCTGGGAATGGGAAGATGTGACCAGGAGCCCCTTGGGCTCCCTCTGGAGCGGAGGGAGCAGCCGTCCCCACCAGCCACCCTCGTGCTGCTGCTCCAGCATCAGAAGAATCGCATTTCATTTATCCCCTGACATGTTAATGGAGCTGCTTAAGCACCCTCCCGACCTTTGCTGCTGCCGTGGTAATTAAGGTTGTGAAACAAGAAGCTCCCAAGGCATCAAAGGAGGCGGCTGCTCCAGGGAGGAGCCCGCGGCCGCGCTCGCTCTGTTATCGGGGTGACATTTGTGGGGTCGCTTTGTTCCTCCCTCCCTTCTGCAGCCTCCTGGGTCTGTCAGGGAGCGGGAAACGGAGCTGGGGTCTGTGTCCCCCAGTGCTGCCTGCTGAGGGGTGCTCAGCACAGGTTTCACCCTGCACCATTCTCCTGACCTTCCCTTGCCAATAGACTACCATGGCCGAGCCACAGAGACTTCCTCCTCCATCCCAGGTCCTGAGGGGTGTTTCCTCCTCTCCTTGGAGTGGGAACCCCTCCCTGGGCTGGGAATGGCACCTTGGAGCACCCAACCTTGCCGAAATCCCTGTAGCCAAGGGGAGGATTGAGCAGGGGGAACAGGACACAGCTCCCCCCCTGCATAGCCAGGACAGTTGAGGCTGCTCCCGGCAGCGCTGGGGATGCTCTGCTCAGCCATGGGGCATCGCTGCATCAGCTCACAGGGCAGCTGGGATGAAATCCAGCCCGGGACTGGCTTCAGCCACTGACTCCCACTGTTGGGCGTGTTTCTGTCTGGTTCACTAACTCCCAGCCCAAGGCACCGTCCTTTGCCCCCCCTCTGCTGCCGAGAGCGAGTGCTGCTGCTTTTCCCTGAACCCAATTTCCAAAGCCTCACGTTGGGCCCTTCAATATTTAATAAAGTCTAAAAAGGATTTTAACTGCATATTGGCTTTCCTGTTGGTACTGGCCCTGGGGGAGATGAGCACAGAGCTGCTCCTGGGCCTGTTTATCCAGCCAGTGAGTGAGACAGAGCACTGCTGGCAAGAGGAGCATGGGATGCGCGTGCAGGTCTCTCTGTGCACCCCCCTGTATCTCAGCACTAACAGATGACACCAGTAACAGTGTCAGGCTGGTGCTCCCAATGTCTCTGAGGCTCCCAGACCTGCCCATGTCTGTATCTGTCGGGGAAAGAAGCCAGCTGGGGCAAGGGTGGTGGGCGAGATGGGATGGGGACATCCCGGTCCCACAGGTAGGCAGCTGGGCTGGGTTGGTGCTGGTGTGGTGAGAGGCTGCTCCGACATCCTGCCCCAATGACCCTCTACAACATCCCTTTGTGATGGGGTGCTGCAGGGATGGGTACCTGCTTGGTGATGGGTACCCGCTCAGCGATGGGCACCTACAGCCCCGGTGCATGGGTGATGGGAGTGGGGACGGGGCTGAGGTGGGGGTACGTGAGGTTGGGGTGAGCTGCTGTGGGTCATCTCCAGGAGCAAAGGGAGGTGTCACCAGCCATGGTTCTTTCTGTGGGCGGTGGCCCTGGTGCTGCAGATGGGTTTTGCTGGGATCATGTTTGACGCTGCTTCCCAATGCGAGCGTGCGCCGGCACGGGGGCTGACGGAGGGCGGGAGGGCAGCGGCCTTGGTGACCTTGAACCAGGACATGGGGTGTGTGGCTGAACCCCAACATCGGTGAGGTGGAGTCGCCAGGGCCAAGCAACCCTGATTCCTCTGTCGCTGCCGTGCAGCATGTCTTAAAAGCTGACATCATCGAGCGGGGACCCAGGAGAGCCCCGAGGTTCCCCAGGATGGGTGGTGGGCAGCCCTGGGGGAGGTCTGAGCCCATGGTAGCTTGGGTGGGGAGGGGTTCACCCCTTCTTCCGTGCTGCGGGCTCGATGGTGTGTGTGGCTGGGGCGGGCCTCATGCCCACGCTCCAGCTGTCCCCGGGGACCCGCCTGATGCTGGTGATGACCATTGGGGTTACAGCGAGGAGCTGGTGCTGGGGTTGGGTCTGTCTGGCCCAGTTGGGTCCCTGTTTGCAGGGAGCAGGCTCTGCACCATGGAGCCCTGTGGTTGCTCGGTGGGGACTGAGGGCTAACGCTGCAGTGGGGAGAGGGTCGCTCAAGCTGTGATGCTGACCCCGAAATCCATCTCCCAGGGGTGGAAGGAGTGAAATCCCATCGAGCACATGCAGATGCTGCTGAGCCCCGTTGCCCACTCAGCAGGGTGGGATGGGGGAGCTGGTGATCGGTGACTATTTTGGTGGGAAGCAGTTTGCGAGGGGTTTCTGTTCCCACAGCACGTACAGACGTGTTTGGCAGGGGCAGGGGGGGGAGCGTGTGGGGCATGGATTGCAGGGTGTGCAGGGCTCGCCCCGGAGCACCGTGGTATTTCACGCATGAGGGGCCCATGGGCTCATGCATGGGCACCCCGGGGCCTTTCCGCATCAGCACCCGATTGGCGCACACACGAGGGCGCAATTAATTAGGCACACGGGCACCCAGCTGATTGCTGCATTGGTGCCACAGCTCATCCCCACTGGGCTGCACATGAGCACCCTGAAGTTGATGCGTGGGTGCCCAGTTAATCAGGGCGTGTGCCCCCCCCGTGCATGAGTGTCCAGTTAACTTGTGTGTGAGCACCCGGTGTGTTCACACCCCGGATGCACGAGGGTGTTGCCTCCCAATGTACACACGAGCACCCAGTCGGTTCGTGGGGGGTGCCCAGTGCATCCGCATGTGAGCGCTCAGCTAGTCCCTGCACCAGCACCCAGTGAGTTCAGGAGTGCCCAAAACACTCATGCATGAGCACCCAGCTGGTTCCTGCATGGGCACCCCTTCTGTTCACCCCTGTGCACCCCAGTAGCATGTGCACTAGCACCCGGTTAGTTCCCCTAGAAGCACCCAAATGATGTAGGCACAAGTGCCTGGTTACTCCACACGTGAGCACCCGATTTATCCTGGTGTGAGTGCCCATCTGGCTCGGTGCCCATCACACCCCACTGCCTGACACCTGAGCACCCCACTTTGCTCGCATAGGGCACACGCTCAGGTGCCCAGTTCTCACTCCTCTGGGTGCTGTGCTGAGCATCCACGGTGGGTTGAGGCAGCCCCAAACCTGGAGGGGAGCCCCAGTGAGGGGCAATGTGTCCGGTCCTGTGGAGATGAGGGGTGGCCCAGCAGGGACAGGAAGGGGATTGTCCCTCTGTACTCTGTCCCTTGTGAGGCCCCAGTTGCAGCACTGTGTCCAAAGCTGGGGCCCCAGTACAAGAAAGATGTGGGACTGTTGGAGAGGGTTCAGAGGAGCCACGAAGATGCTCAGAGGGCTGGAGCAGCTCCCCTAAGGAGAGAGGCTGAGGGAACTGGGCTGGTTCAGCCTGGAGAAGAGAAGGCTGGGGGGGGACCTCACTGCAGTCTTTCAGTCCCTGAAGGGAGCAGAGGAACAGGAGGGGAATCAGCTTGTTCAAAGGGTAGATAATGGCAGGACAAGGGGGGATGGATTGAAGCTGGAGGAGGGAAGGGTTAGATGAGATATTAGGGGGAAGCTCTTTCCAGAGAGAGTGGTGAGGGGCTGGAACAGGCTGCCCAGAGAGGTGGTGGATGCCCCATCCCTGGGGGTGTTCAAGGCCAGGTTGGATGGGGCCCTGGGCAACCTTGTGTAGCTCCAGGTCTGGAGGTTGGTGGCCCTGCCTGTTGGAACTCTGTGATCCTTGGGGCACACTGTCATTCTATGACTGGGATGCACAGGGGTGTGTGCAGGGACCCCAGGAAGGAGCTTCAGCGAGTCCCCGGGGGAATAAACTCTGCAGGACTGACAGTGCTGCACCTCGGTGGGTGATGCAAGACCAGTGCCTGTGGGTTGGTTGGACACCTGGCAGGGCAGGAATGCTGGGCAGTGGCAGGAACCACTTTGTGCTTGGAAATAATTAACCCTGGTTTCGCTGATACGGTGACAGTGCCCATGGCCCTGCAGGATCAAGGTGCTGTCATGGTGGCTGGAGCGAGGAGGGGTGTGCAGGGCTCAGGGGAGGCTCCCCACAGCCCGCTGTGGGAGGACAGTGCTTGCTGAGCCTTTGGGAGCCCAGGCCCATGCGAGGCCAGCCCTGTGCCGGAGCCTCCTCCCACTCAGGATCCAGCCCTGCGCCAGTGGCTAAACCCCTGTCCTTCTGCAGACAGGAGGGGACAGCTATGGGATGGGACAGCAGCGCTGGAAAAGCCCTATGGGGCTGGAGCATCATCACCTCCTGCATCCCACCATGGGCAGGGGTCCCCAGGGCATTCCGAATCCCCCACTCTCTACTACCCCTCTGTCCACACCGCAGCTGCCCCCCAACGAGCTGCCCCCCGAGCGGGACGATGGATGGGGGCAGTCCTGATTCCCTTCCTCCTCCTCTCCTTGCAGCCTGGCAAACACAAATTAACAGGCTTGAGCACTGATTAACCAGAGCTGCTTCTCGCTGCAGCGGCAGCTGGGTGGTGGGAAGAGAGGGGGCACGCCAAGGGCGGGTGGTGACGGAGCTGTCAGTCCTCGCCCGTGCCGTTGGGGATTGATGGAAAGGGTGGGGGCAGAGGGTTGGGGGTTTTCAGGTGCCTGTAGCTGGGAGGAGGGGGGGCTGGGGGCTGCTTGCAGTCTCCGCTCTGCATGAGATGCGTGGCCAAAACCGAGATGGGAGCAGGAATGGAGTGATGGGCACTGCAGAGGGGCAGCGAGGGCCCGTGGCTGTGCCGTGGCCGTGCCGTAGCCACGCGCAGCAGCTCCTGTGCTGCTCTGTGGGTGACTGGCCGTGCTGCCAGCACCTACTGCCTGCTCCTGCCCACGGCACGAGCCCCGGGCTCAGCGTGTCCCTGCGCTTTGCTGAGAGCAGCAGAAACAAAGATGCCGTTGGCACGAGCTGCCGTGCGGTGTCGTGCGCACGGGGAGGGTGTCTGCGGCATGTAGCCGGGGCTCCCGGCCCAGGGATGCCTCTTCCAGCCTTGCGGTTGGTAACAAATGCTAATCCCCTGCCTTTCTTCACCGCCTTTCATCCCCCAGCATCCCGGGGCAGGCTGCATCCAGCAGCAAGATGCTACACGCCCCTATTTATAGCCATCCCTGCCCGTGGCTGTTCCCTGGGGACCACGCCAGGGCTGCTGTGGGCCATCCCCTTGTCCTTGAGCGTGCAGGGTCACAGCTGGCTGGGGTTTCTGTCGCTGAGGATTGATCCGCATCAGCTCAGCATCGCGCCCTGATCGATGCCGGGGGAGGGAGTTGCGGCGGCTGCTGACACACAGGTGCTTTCTGTGGGCTCGGCTGGGCTCTGCGTGCTGGGGAGATGCAGGGGAGGGGTTGGGGAGAGCAAAGGGGACAGCCCTGCCCCTGCCTGCATCCCCCAGCCCCAGGATGGATGGCCAGGAGAGTGGTTGTGTTCCCAAGGCTTTCCCAGCCCTGGGTCCCTGTGGTGGGGACAGGCATTGGTGTCACCACACGGTATCCATACCCGGTGGGGTTGGATCAGGTGGGAAGCAGCAGCCATGAAGTTGTCCTCAGTGTTGGATCTGGGGGCAGGCACATGCTGAGCCCCAGCTTGCCCAGCTGCAGCGATGCTGGGCTCGGGGCTGTGGTGTTTTCCCACACTGGGAACACTCTGCCCTGGGGAGCAGGGAAGGTTTGGTGGGAGCAGAGGGATGGATGCACCCGGAGATGAGGTGCTCTTCCCTTTCCAAGGGAGGTGGGGCTGTGTTCCCAACCCAGGGCAAACCCTGCAGCCTCCCCTCACACCCGGGACAGGAGGAAGGACAGCAGAGGAGGGATGGGGCTTCACATAGCCCCATTCCAGGGATGTGCATTAACAAATCCCACCACGAGAACCCTGTGCTGGTTTTCGGGTTGGCACCTGAACAGGCCCCGCCGTCGGGAAAGCCTCTCCTGGGAGCATCCACATCCCTGCCGCGGGCACGTGGGGGAGCCAGCTCCATCCCTCCCTCCCCTCCCGCCCCAGCCCGAGCGTGTCATTACCAGCATTTCTCCTGGACTAAAAAAAGCACAGATTTCTTAATTGTTTCCTGCCGGAGTTGAAAGGCAGCTCCTGGGCCTGAAATAGCTCGTTGGGGGAAACACAGCCAGAGAGAGGGAGCAGGAGGAGATGTGCCCAGGGGGGCTGAGCCCCCAGCCCTGAGGGCTGCCTGAATCCTGCAGCTCACCCTCCTCCTCCTCCTCCTCCCACCCACCTTCATCGGCACCTGTGGGTGATGGGGGGCTGCAGAGCTGGTACCAGGGGCATCCCCTGAGTATGCTGGGGTGGGGGAGTGATGCTTATAGGGAATGTGCACAGGGAAGCCTGTTTCAGCATCTCTCTCTTGGGAGGTGCTTTGGGGGATGGGGAATCCTTCAGGACTGACATGACTGTTGTTTTTGCCCGCCCCAGATCTGCTGCTGGAGACAACATGTCCCTCCTGGCTCCCTTCTGCCAGGAGACCTTTGTCCCTCCTCCTGTCTGCTCTCTTCCTTCCAGACAGCCTTGCCAAAACAACCCTCCAAATCCCTCCTGCGGCGCGGCCAAAGCCCCTGGTGTCCTTCAGCCCAGGTCCCGAGCAACCCTGTACCTGCCTCCCTGCTCCTATCTGGCTGCCACCGACTCTGCCATCCTGCAGAGAGGGCACTGCTGCCCTCCCAGCACGGCTGGTCCCAGCACAGCCCTTTGCCAGCTCCCAGGGGAGGTAGGGGGAGCATCCCTGGCCTTTTCCCCATGCCGAGCCCTTCCCCAGGGATCACAGGCTCTGTCCCTAGAGTAGTCCCTGAGCTGGGATGCAGGGACCTCCTGTATGTGTGGGAACAGCCTCAGATGCAGCACTTCCTGCACACAGGGATGCAGGAGCCAGCAGCTGGCTGGCTAGGAGGTGAGGGCCAGCATGCACCCCCCGCAGCCGCCCCACCGCTGCCTGCCAGCCCTCTCCTTCTGCGGCCTGCACCTTCTGCCAGGCACCTTATAAATCCTTCTGATGGAAAATTGCTTTCTTTTATTTGCCATCCGAGGTAATTGGCATCTGTTGATGTGTCTTAGGTCTCTATTTTTATCAGCCGTTTGCACATTGACACATCTCCACTCCGCCTCGTTATCCCCGTGCGGCTCAGACCTGGTGCTGGTTTATTATTATTTGGATGCACGATGCAAAGGAAATGAGTAATGAGGCCGTTCCCCTCACACCCACCTCCTGGCACCAGGCTCCCCACTGCTGTGCTGGCCAGGCACCTCTCCTGCAGCGGGATGGGCACCAGCCACCCCCCCTTCCCTATCCCGTTGGGCTCCCTAGCATCCCGCATCCCATCGGAGCCTTTCCTCTGCTCAGGACATCTGTGACCTCAGCAGCTGTCCCCAAACTGGGGACACTCAGCATCACCAGTGCTCGCCCTTTTCTAGCTTGTCACATTTTAGGGGGGTCTCTGGAGCCTGGTAAAGCTTCCCAGGGTTCTGGGGTGGGTTTGATGAGGATTCTTTGTGTGGTTCAGAGGCAGCTGGTACCTGGGGAGATGCCAGCCCCGGGGCTGTGCCTGCGTCCAGCATGTCGGTGTCAGGGCCAGGCAGGTACCTTCCCTGTACCAGCTCCAGACAGATGTTCTGGCAGATGTTTCCAGGGGTGTTTTCGCTCTTGGGGAGGGGGAAACAGCAGAGCAAGGACAAATCCTCCCCAGGCATGAACCAGCCCGGCCAGAACCTCTTAAACTGATGGTAAAATGCCTTGGTGGGCTCCCCAGTTCTGGAGTGGGAGGTGCCCCATGGTTGTGCCTTGAAGGCAGCTTCTGGTGCGTGGGTGCAGCAGGCAGCGTGGAGCAAGCAAGCCCTGGGGCATCCCCTCCAGGGCTGTGCAGAACACCAGCGTCACCAGCAAAGCACTAAATTCCTTTCTCTTTTCTCTTTTTTCCTCTCTTTTCCCCTGTTTTCTCTTGCAGTTACAGAGAAGGAGGTGCAGCAGTGGTGAGTGTCCGGTGCAGCGGTGGGATGCTCAGGTGTGGGGCATGGGGGAGGGAGCTGGAGGCACTCAGTGACCCCACTGGCCATGCAAAGCCAGGGGTGCAGGATGCTACACCTGTTTTTGGGGTGCAGGTGTTACCTCATAGAAGGGGGGGACCAGAAAATGGGGTGTTCCTGCACGGTGCACAGTCTTGGTGCTCTCCATCCTCTGCCACCCGTGCGGGACATCACACGCTCCCTCTCGCCTCTTCCCTCCCCATACAGGCAGCTGAGGGGTGCAGGGATTTGGGGACCATCCAGCTGGTGTCCCTGGCTGCAGGAGGCCGATGCTGTCCCAGCAGCACTCCCTCACACCATCCCCTCCACCCTGCTCAGCACAACGCCCTAGAAAAGCCCTGGCTCCCCTTTCATCTCCCTATCCCACCAGTCAGGGTGTGCGTTCCTTATCTCTCTGTCTCTCATCCTTCCCCCCCCCCTCCACCAGCACCACCTCCCCCCCACCCCGAATGAGTCATAGCTGCAGCAGCGTGAGAACGATGTCACCAGCACTTCGGTTTGCCACCTCGCCACCCCCTTCCCCTCCTCCCCCAGCCCTCGGCCCCGCTGCAGCGGGTGCCTGACAGATTTGGGCGACACGTTGCGTAACGCTCACGCACCCCGGGCCCCGCGGGGTCCCTGCGCCCCAGGAGCCATCACGCCCCTTCCCCTGTGCCAGCCGGGACCAACTCGTTGGGGTGTTTGATGAGTTTTGGGGGATGCCCTTGGCTGGGCCACCCCGAGGATGCAGTGACCCCGCTGTGCCCCCCCTAACACTCACTGTCCCCCCAGCAGCTTCCCCTGGGGGCTGTGCAGAGGATGCTGTTGCAGGGCCTTGGCTTCCCTGGGTGTGAAGGAGATGCCCCAGCTGATGGGGCTGGGTTTTGGGTGCTTGGGCTCACTGTGCCATTGGGCTTTGGCAGGGCCTGGCACATGCTGGGCAGTGGTTGTATGGTGCCTGTGGCAGTGTGACCGACCACCGGTCCCTCCTCCGTGGTGGTGCAGTGGCTCAGGGGGAGCTTCCCCAGAGCTTCCCTGGAGACTCCCCAGAACTTCACTGGAGCTTCCCCAGAGCTTCCCCAAAGCTTTCCTGGAGCTTCCCTGGAGCTTTTCCAGAGCTTTACTGGCCTCTGTGCCAGAGAGCCAGTGGGATATAGTGGGACCACAGCAGTGATGTAGGGGAAGGGAATCCCTGGCTCTGGGGTGGGCTTTTCCCTTCACAGCTAGTGAGCTGGGTGCATCTGAGGATCCCAGCAAGGGGACCATCCTGTCTCCAGCCCCTGTGCCAGGGCAGAGCCCCATCCTGGCTGCCCAGGGCTCGGGGGGCTGCAGTCAAGGGGGTCCCACCTGGAGCCCACCCAGAGCCCACCCTCTGCCTTTCCCCACAGGTACAAGGGCTTTATCAAGGACTGTCCCAGCGGGCAGCTCGATGCTGCCGGCTTTCAGAAGATCTATAAGCAGTTCTTCCCCTTTGGTGACCCAACCAAATTTGCCACCTTTGTGTTCAATGTCTTCGATGAGAACAAAGTAAGTCTGTGAGCCGGGGGGGGGGGGGCATCATCCGGGGTTGGGGGTCAGGGCTGGACCCATGGTGATGGTGGGATGGGTTCCGTGATGCAGCTGCATCCACTGGGATGCTCACCAGCAGGCTGGGCACGGTGGCCAGGTGGAGATAACCAGATAACCATGCATCCCTCCTCCCTCCCCATCGCCCCTTGGGATGCACCTTCCAAGAGCACCGGGCGCCGGGGACACGTGGGCAGGGAGGGCTTTGCAGGGTGTTTGGGGGGGGGGGCAGCGTCACCCTCACTCCCTCGTTCCCTCCCCCAGGACGGGAGGATCGAGTTTTCGGAGTTCATCCAGGCGCTGTCGGTCACCTCCCGGGGCACGCTGGACGAGAAGCTGAGGTGTAAGTGCTCCCTGGCATGGTGAGGGGTCTGGGGGTGGCACGGGGGCAGCAATGGGGGGGTGGTGTGTGTGTGTGGGGGGGTGTCTGGTGGGGGGTGCTCTGGTCCCAAGCACCTTGGCCTTGCTCTGGCTTGCAGGGGCGTTTAAGCTGTACGACTTGGACAACGACGGGTACATCACGAGGAACGAGATGCTGGACATTGTGGACGCGATTTACCAGATGGTGGTAAGCAGTGGGGGGAGACATAGGGGGGTCAGCAGCCCCTGGGGGTCCTCACGGGGCTGGAGCCCAGCTCTGTGGGCAGGGGAGCTGCAGGGAGGATGCTGAAATGACCTTGAATTTCTTCCCTGGGATATTTTGGTGAGGGGTTGTGGCCATCCCGTCTGGGGATCTGGCCACTGAGGATGCCTGTGGCCCCAGTGCCAACGTGCTGACCCTGTCCTGGGCTGAGGGGAGCAGGGACAGGACACGTGTCCTTCCCTGGGACAGCATCCAGGCAGGGCACCAATCAGAACATGACTGGGTCCCATCCTGCACCGCAGGGAAACACGGTGGAGCTTCCTGAGGAGGAGAACACACCAGAGAAGAGGGTGGATCGGATTTTTGCCATGATGGACAAGGTGAGGATGCTCAAGTGGCTTTTTCCTTGGGGCCAGGGAATTTAGGAGACAGTTATGGGCCCCCTCACCACATCTTAGCTCTTGCAGGTGCCCCCCATGAATACAAGGTCTCAGCTGGCGCTGGGCTCGCTGCAGACCCCCACATCCCTGCGGGGACCCCAAGGTGGCATTGCTCCCTGCGTGGCACCCTTCCCCAGCTCTGCGTGGCTTGGTGGGGAACCTGAGGCTGCAGCAGTGGGGGGATGGAGGAGGCTGTGCAGGACAGCATGGGGGGTGCTGGGGCTGGGGGTGCTCAGCGTCTGGGGGAAGCGGTGCTGCAGCTGGAGTGTCTTGCAGAACGCGGACGGGAAGCTGACGCTGCAGGAGTTCCAGGAGGGCTCCAAGGCCGACCCCTCCATCGTGCAGGCGCTCTCCCTCTACGACGGGCTCGTATAGTCCCGGGGCCGAGCGGCGGTGAGTGGGGTGTGGGGGGGTTGTCTGGGTGGGGGGGCATCCATCTCCCACCAGCCTGATGCCATTCCCACCTTCCCTGGGGGCAAGTGGCTGATTCCCCTCTGCCAAAGCATCAACGCATGAGCATCCCGCTGAAATCCAGCTTGGAGGGGGGATGTTGCCCCCATACCATTGGGTTTCTGCCAGTGCTCCCCCATCCCACAGAGCCCCCCAGGAGTGCAGTTCATGAGGGTGCTGTCTGAGCCACCCAGCTGGCAGGGCTTGGGCTCTCACTGTGGGTGAGGAAGGGAGGCAGCCTGTGTGCTGGGGGCACAGGGGTGCTCCAGAGAGAGGTGATATTAAACACCTTTAGTTACAACTTCATAACGTTACGCCCCAGAGCTGGCATGGTGGGGTGGTCCACAGCATCCCAGGGAAATTGGGCTGAGCATCATGCCCATGGGACCATGCAGAGATGTCTCCTGGGACTGCCTTGGTCATTGCAGTTCAGGCAGTGTCCAAAAATCGGTGATACCAAACGAGCTGGAGTTTTGAGCTTGTAAAAATCTTCATGGTGTTTCCAGCTTTGCCCTTCCAGCTGTGCTGGTGTGACCCGAGGTGGCCGCAGAGCTTTCTGCCCATCTTTCTCAGCTGCTTTCCCCTCTCCTGCAGATGCCTGGGGGAAGATGCTCTCCGTGCCATCCGACCACCACCGCGCGAAAGCTTGCCTGTCCCTCTCGGCCTTCCTTTCTGTTCCGCCAGCAGAGGATGCCCTCGAAGCGCGAGCTCACCCCCCTCTCTGCACTCCGAACCAGCCGCTGCCATCTGCCAACTTCTGCTTTGTCCAAAAACCAAGAATCCAACCCCACCACAGACCCCGGTCTGAGCGGCAGCCAACGCCCGAGACTTCACGGCCGGGGAAGCGGGTTGAGCATCGCCGAAGGCAGAGCTCCCCCCCCCCCACCCCCTCAACAACCCCCCCAACCCTGCCTCCTCTCCCCCCACTTTGCTCCCTCCTTCTCCTACCTTTTCGGATGGGACCGTGGATGCGCCGGTGCCGGCGTGATGCTCTCCCAGGAACCGGCTGGCTGGAGATGGAGCCCAAAGGTACCGGAGGGCACCCCGGGGGTGCTGCCTGCGCGGGGCGGCCGGGGAGCCAAGGCAGCGGCAGCGATTGGGAACACAGTCCTGGCATCACCTGCTGCCAGCCCAGCCCGGCTCACTAGGGATATATATATATTATATTTTATTATTTTAATTTCTTTTTTTGGTGAGACAGTATTGTGCTTTTTTTTTTTGGGGGGGGGGTGTTAATTATTTTTATTTTCCCCTTCTTTCCCCCCCCCCCCCCTTGGTGGAAGAAAGCGAGGGGCTTTGTGGATACCTTTATTTATTGGTTGGAAATGTTGCTGCCGTGTTTAGTCTCCTCTCTGTGTGTGTCCCTGTGTCCGTTGTGTCCGTGTCTGACCATCCTAAGGCGATGATGTGTGAGGTTTACATGCTCGTACACTATTGCGGGGCACCGGGAGCCTGCAATAACAATGAAGCCAAAAATCTGCCTTCCCTCCCTCCTCTTCTTCTCCCACTCCCCTGGATCCCGAGCTCCGTGGGCTGGCTGCTGTTCTAAGGGGCTGCTGTAGCTTCGTTTCCTCTTCCCGTTGACCCATTTTCTGGTCACCTTTCCCTTTGTGAGCTCAGCCCAGGCTCCCAGCAGCCCGAGCCCACTCCATCCTTCAACCAAGCAGGCAAGGAAGCTGCTGGGCATCAGAACATCCTCGTTTCCTTTGGGTTTTTTGCCCTTTTTCCTTCTTTTTCTCGCTGCATGAAGAAGTATTAATGGAGCTGAGAGTTGGGTTTTGCTTTCAAGCCATTTCTTTTGCTGTTCTATTTTCTCCAAGCAATGGGAAGGTCTGGCTGCACCCCAGGAAGGTGGCTCCAGATCAGCCGGAGGGGCTGGGGAGCAGAGGGGATGCCCGTGGGGATGACTGTCCATCCCCTCTCTGCCCCATCCTGGTGGGATGATGGTGCAGCTCCTGCCAAGGGAAGTGTGGGGCTGGGGGATGTTCAGGTTGGAATGTTTCCTTATCCCCTTGCTCCGTGTTTAGGATGCAGGAGGTGTTGCTGTAAGTCAGCCGCTTGCTCCCACTCTGCCTCATGCAGGGGGCAGAGGGATGGGGAAACGCATCTGGAGTCACCCAAGCATGGGGCTTGCAATGCCCCCCACCCCAGCCACAAGCTGGGGGGCCTGTGTGACCCCTCCATCACCCACCAGTACCCTGGGATGTGCCCAGGCAGGGCTTACCCCTCAGCAGGACACACACCATGGGACACCGGTTGGCATCTCCACTGGAGGACAAGCGTTGTGTGGATGCTGCTGCAGCTGTTTCCAGCCACCTTGTGCCCTGCCCTAGGGAAGGAGAGGTTTGCACCTCCTCAGGGCCAGAGTGCAGGATGCCCATGGGACCCCAAATAATGCCAGATGGGTTGCAGACCCCTCTTGCTCTGGCGCTGTTTGTTCCTGGCCCAGCAACACCGATGCTGCTCTCCCTCCAGCCCGGGACATCACCCCATCTGCCAGGCTGATGTGGCATCATCCCCTTCCCACCCTGCTCTTCACAGGGATGCCTGCAGCCTCCAGAGCCCTGGGTCATGGGGACCGTCCTCAGGGCGGTGGGAGGTGACACCTGGACACAGAGGGTGTTCTCATAGGTGTCCCACAGTGTCAGAGGTGAGGCGATGCCACAGCAGGCTCTGAACCCTCCCAGTATGGCCAGGACAGACACTGGCCAAGCGATGCTGGTGTGTGGCTGTGCAGCACCAGGGCTGTGTGCTGGGGGCACTTCCTGACTCCCACAAAAACCCACCCTTCCCCATCCCCAAGGAGACCGACCTCACGTCCACGTGCAATATTCCTGCCCCCGAGGGTGCCCGTGTGTCATCGGTGTGACACCCAGGGTGGTGTCACCTCATGCTCTCCCTTTGGAAACCCCTTTCCCTTCCTGCTTTGTGGCCAAAATGCAGTTTTCTTGGGCAGATTGTTGCAGTCCCTCCAACGTTCTCGAACACTTCTCTGCCAGACCTGTCCCTTCCCAGTGCCAATCGATGTTCCCAGTGAATGTGATGCTGCTCTAATGGCCTCTGCTGATAAACGATGGACTCGGCAACGTTTGGACATGATTCCCAGGCACAGGCAAACCCCCTTTGCTCGGACACTTTCCCCTGAAAGGCTTGGAATTTTTGGAGGACCTGCCATGCTTCAAGCTCCAGCAGAGCTCGTTGATGTCTCACAAGGGCTGGTGGGTGTGTGGCCCCCCCAGCACAGGTTTGGGGACCAGCATCAGACCCCAGAAATACCAGGATTCGCTGTGCACCCGGTGCTGCTGGTGCTGCCAGCAACCTCCTGCTGCTGTGGGGCTCAGGGAAGGAGCCCAGTGTCTCATCCCCCCCTTGTCCCATGTTAAAAATTTGCACATTAGGGAAAAAAAGAGAGGAAAAAGGGGGAAAAAAAAGGGATTTTTGCTTGCACTGAAAAGCTCTGTGCTGGCTGATGAGGGTCCTGATTGTCTGGTGGTGATGGTGAGTTTTCCTGGGCAGAGATCCTTCCTGCACAGTCCGGGCTGGCTCTTGTCTTGGGTCCCAGCTTGGGCTCTGTCCTGCCCCCCTCTTGGCATGCTGAGTGTCCCCAAGCAAACAATTTTGGCTCCAGTATCCCCCCTGCCCTGGCCCGTGTCTGTGGATTTGAGATCTTGGATGCTTCTGGGCTCCCCGAACGCCCTCGACTCCTCCTGAACATCACCAGGATCTGCAGCTTCTCAGTCCTGCTGAAAATAAGGCTTGGAGCATCTCCTGCTTGGAAACGTTGGCCTTAACCTCCTCGTGCCTCAGTTTCCCCATCAGTGAAGTGGCTTAGGTGAGCCATCCCCCCCTGCAGAGAGAGATGCGATGCCTGTGCCCAGAGTCTGGATACAGCTCCATGGTTGTGACTGGGTTTGGTGGGACGTGTGTGTGGAGAGCTGGGAGCAGGGCAGGAACTGCTGGGTCGGGGTTTACATCAGCCAGTGGTTAATTCCAGTCTTTTTACACCCAGTCATCATTAAAAGTGAACGGCTAACGAGGCCTGATTGATTTCTGTCCACACCCTCTCCCCAGCCCCTGTCTCAGACCCCCGAAGCACAGCCAGGCAGAGGTGAGGGTCCAGCCCTGGACATTGCGGTGTGTTCCCCCCCAGCCCCCCCAGCTCCCCCCCCTTGTCCCTGTCGGTGTTGCCCCATTAAAATGCCGTGTCTGTATTTTCTTTTCATTTCCCATCTGTGCACTGGCTGTCGCTGCTTTGCAACCCTCTGGCCGGGAGCTCTGGGGCTGGGCTGGGCTGTTTCCCCCCCTCCCACAAGAGCAAGGAGGTGGGGAAGAGGCTCTGGGGGCAGATTCCACCACACCACCCCCCCCCAACCTTGGATCGTGGCACAAACCAGGACCCAGGAGAGAAAAGCAAAGATGGGTTTTTCCCTCTGGAGCAGCCCCTTAATTGCTGCAGTTTGTGATGAGACGTGGCAGCCACCCAGGAGCGTTCCCCAACGTCTCTGGGGTGGGGGATGTTGGGGGACCCCAGACTCTTACTTGCACTGGGTACCAACTGCATCACACCCAATCAGGTGGAAGTGGGTGCCTGTCACTGCCTCCCGTGCTGTCAGGACACCGCAGCCCAGTTCCTTGGGGGAGGCTGAGGCTGTGGGACCCCCATCCCAGAGCTGCTGCTCCCCCTGAGCGGGCAGGGGTGCCACCAGCTGCCATGGGGCTGCACTAACAGGGTGGGGTGGGGCAGAAGGGTCTCAAGGTCTAGGCCCAAGCCCTGCGTGGAGCAGGCTTGGCTGTGGTGCTGCCCCAGGCATGGCATGGGGGGCAGCTGAAATCACAGGCAGAGCTGTCCCCTTCCTGTGTGGTGTGGGTTGGGGGGGGGGTAAAGATGCATTTTGAGGTGATACCCAGTGCTCCTTCATAGGCTGTTGGAGGGGAGGGGTCAGTGGGGCAGGAGTGTGGGCTGGGAGCAGAGGAGGGAAGCGATGCCCTGGTCTCAGTGCACAGCTTGGGGGGGGGGTTTGTCTCCTTGCAGAGCAGTTTTGGGCTCTCAGTGAGACATGCCAGCCCCAAGACTGCCCCAGCAGCCCTGCAGGAAAACCATCCTTCCCCTCCGCTCCTGTGGCCACCAGCCCCGGGGGGTGCCACGTCCTGTGGGACCCCCCTGGGACCCCTACCCAGGGTGGGGGCAGCTGAGCCCTGGGGCTGAGGAACAGCAGCTCCAGCCCAAAGAGCCGTGTGTGTAACGACGCAGTGTGCCCGTGCCCCGGCCTGCATGCCCTGCTGCCTTGAGACCAGCTCAAGAGCCAAACAACCAGTTTCAAATCCAACCCAAGGGAAACGGAACCCGGGAACGTTGTGACAGTGGAAATAAAAGCTTCATGACAGTAAAGGAGCACCCGTGGTCTGTGATGTGCTGCGGGGGGAAGGCAGGCTTGGGGAAGGGGCATGGATCGGGCTCGCTGCCTCCTGCAGCCCCTCCGAGCTGTCCTGTGCTCTGGGGGTGCTGGGAGCTGGGCTGAGGGGGTGTCACCATGCAGTGCTGAGTGCCCCAAGCACGGGGCTGCACCAGCACCAGCAGCGTTGTGGCTGCGAAGGGGGATGAGTTGACGCTGTGATGAGTTGTCAGGTCTCAGCTCCAGCATGGGGACGCATCAGGGACCACTCACCCTCATAGCAGAACTTCCACCTCCCTATCCCCAGGCACAGCTTTTCCTCTGCCACATCCCATCGCCCCAGCTCCTGTGTCCTGACTCCTACTTCCCTTTTGCAGGCAGACACCTGCAGCTGTGCCATGTCTGCCTGCACCATCCCTGGGCTCCCCTGAGCCTCCCCCCCTCCATCGATGCAGCAGGCTGGGAGCCATCAGCTTGCTTTTGGCACACAGTGGCTGCAGAGGAAGCTGGATATTAATATCCCAGAATTGTGCCTTGCAGCCTGTAACAGAGGTGGCCCTGGGCAGCCCCATCACGGCTGGCTGGGTGAGCAGGGGAGGGGCAAGGGGGGCTGGGAGCCTGGATTAGGCTTTTCACGTGCTGTGGGATGGTGTTTGCCATTCTGCCTTGCCAAGTCTCCTGGAAGCGAGCGCTGTGAGGCCTCCCTGCCAGCCCATCTTCGTTTGTTTGCTCTCCTAATAAGGCTGACTAATTATTTTTGGGAGGCCAGGGCAGATGCCCTCACAGGCTGAACAAGGAGGCTGTGTTTGCACAAGGGGGGGTTGTTCAGAGGTGCCTTGTGCCAGCGCACAGCGGGAGCACCCCAGGATTTATCCCCCATGCTGGGGAGCAAGAGTGGGGGGGCACAGGCTCCAAGCTGTGGCTGTGCCTTGCTTTAAACCCCAGTGAGGAAGGAAGGGGTTAAAGCCCAGCTGCTGTGGGTGCTCCTGGGATTGGGAGCACTGGTGGTTGTGGGGAGGGGTTGATTTGGTGATGGGGAGAAGCTGTTGGGAGTTTTTTGGTGCTAGCAGCAGCGGGGAGAGGTGCTTTCTGCTGGGGTGTGGGATGGAGTTGGGGTGTAGGGTTGGGGGTGTTCTGTGGTAGGTTTGGTGGTACCGTGGAGTGGGTATCCCCCCATCCTTCCCCCTGAGCTTGCAGTGAGTGTGGGGCTGGGGGGTGCAAAGCCTGGGAAGGGGGGGATAAGGGGCTGCAGGTGAGTGGCTGTGTGCAAGCCTACAGCCCTGGCTGTGGGGTGGGATAGGATTGGGGGGCACACAGGCCCCTGTCACATCTCAGTGCTGTTTGGCTGCCCCCTCTGCCGGGGCAGAGGGTCTGTGCCCACCCTGGGGCTCTGCTGAGCTCAGGCTTGAAGGGACGTGTTGGGCAGAGGGATGTGTGAAAGCATCCCAGTGTCCCACCAGTGGGGATGGGGGGGTCCCTAATCCCCCTGGTCCCCGTGCCTGGAGGAGTGGGGCTGATGCCAGTCAGGTGCTGGGGAAGGGGGTGCTGAGCCCGGGGCAGGGCTCAGCCCTCGGTGCGCAGCTTCACCTGGAGCTGCCCCTTCTCCGCGGCCGCTCCCCGGGTCCCCGCGAGGGAGGATGGAGGGGGTGGCGAGGGGAGAGTTGAGCAAGAGCGGAGCATCCCCCGGCGCGGCCGTGAGCTCAGCGCTCGGCTGCGAGGGGAGCCAGGAAAAGCTCCGGGACACCCCGGCCAAGGGCTGCCTCCCCTCCTGGCTCCGGCTTCATCCGCTCTTTGCTCTCTCAGTCCCGGGGCGGTTGTGTGGGGGAGGCCCCCCCAACAACCCCCCCAGAGCCCCTTCCCCCTCCCCCAGCCCCATTGCAGACCCCTATTCCCATTGCAAACCCCTCCTTTGCCTAGCAGAGGGGGGGTTGCTCCCTCGGGGTCCCTTTCACAGCTGGGTCCCCCCACAGCCCCCCCGGCTTTGGCAGGGTTTCCCCGCAGGCGCTCAGCGTGGAGCCCCCGTGTCCTCCCCTAACCCCCGGCTCCCCCCGGCAGAGCAAGGGGGCTCGCTGAGCCGGGGAAGGGCGGGGGGAGTCAGGGCCTGACAGGCCTGTGGGCTGCGGGACCGGCTTCCCAGCCCCCGCATCCCCAGCCCGCCTTGCTCCAGCTCCCACCCACCGCCCCGCTGGCTCCAAAAGTCCCGTTTTCCTTCCCTCCCTCCCCGATCCGCAGCTGCGGGCGGCTGAGCATCCCCCGGCTGGGGTCCCTGCTCCGTCCCCACCCCGTGTCACCCCTCCCTGGAGAGGGGACAGTGCCCGGGGGGTGGGTGGGTCTGGGAGAAGGAGCAGAGTGAGGACAAGAAGGGGGGTCCCCATCACCTGAGGGTCCCCTCCACGATGCCGCCCCACGGAGGGGTGTTGTTTGTGGGTCTCTGGCTGCTGCTGCCCCCCAGTCTCGCTGAGCACCCCCCTGGCGCAGGGGGGGTCACCCTGGCCTTTGTCTTCGACGTCACTGGCTCCATGTATGATGACCTGGTGCAGGTGCTGGACGGGGCCTCGCGCATCCTGGAGCGGACGCTCAGCAGGAGCGTGAAGCCCATCAGCAACTACGCGCTGATCCCCTTCCACGACCCAGGTAGGGCTGGGGCAGGGGGAGGGGGCTGCAGGGAGCTGGGGGGCGGCTTTGGCGGGGTTTGGGGCTGAAACTTCCCAAGTGCTGTCCCTTCTCCCTGCTCTTAAAGGCCAGGGGATGGCGGCGATGGGGATGGTCGGTGCTGGGCAGGGATTCCCATCCCCGAGCCATCCCATGGGCACTGGGCAACCTGCTCCTCACCAGATTAATCCCAGTGATGCTGGTACCTGCTCGTGGGTGGCTCTTCTGCCTCTTACCCACCTCCCTGGTCTAATTGGGGGGGCATTTCTGTGCAAGTCCACAACGTGCTTCCAGGTCTCCCCGATAACAGCACCACTCACAAAGAGGTTTTGGAAACTTCCTGCAATACTGGACTAATTTCTTTCTGCCCCTGTCTTTGCCTTGGGGTTTTTGTGCACCCCCATAAACAGCAGCTTTTCTCCCAAAGATCCCAGATCCCGGACAAGGAGTCTCCCTGAGTTGGAATGACAATGACTGGAGCTGGGCAGGGAAGGAGGCAGAGATGGTGGTTAGGTTTCTGCATCACTTTGCTGAGAGCCTCCTCCCCCAGCAGACAAGGGGTGCTGGGTTTGCAGCTCACCCTGGCTGGGGCCAGCTGGTGTGCTGGGGGGGGCAGCTTGTCTGGGGCAGGCTGTGCCCCTGTGCCCAAATCCATGTGTGCTCTGTGCCAAGCCAGGGTAGATGCTCAACCCTGTGTCTCCTGGGTCCCATAAGGGTGTTTGAGCTGGGGTGGGGGCTTGGGAGCACCGGCAGCGTGGCACTAAAGGAGGGTGCTGGCATTTGGTGGGGGCTGAGGTGGTGGTGCTGCTGTGCTTGCAGAGGTGGGACCTGCTACCCTCACTGCAGACCCCCGGCTCTTCCAGCAGCGCCTGCGGGAGCTCCGTGTGCAGGTAAGGCATCCATGGCTGGCTTGGGCTGAGCCCCTTGGCACATCCTGGGAAGCTCTGCCCTGCATCCCTGCACAGCAGTGGGTCCTGGGACCAATCCCTGCTCCCCTCTGAGGCTGCTGACCCCCCCCAGGGGGCATGCTGGGGGGCTTGGGGCTGCGCTGGGCTTGCTGGGGGCTGACCACACCAAGGTGGGAGAGTGCTCCAGGCTTCTGCAACAGGGATAACTCTCAGTTCCCAGCTCTTGTCCCAGAGTGGGAATGCTCTCCCTGTGAGAGTTTGCACACACCCTCAATGGAACCAAAAAGATCTTTTTCTAGAAGTGCTGCTGGAAAATCGAGTAGTTGTTTTTTCTCTCTTTTTATTTTTTTAAACAGTTTCAGCTGTATTCTGCCAGCTGAAACCCTCTCCAGGAGTTTAATCATGCTTCATCCATCCCTGCTCCTGCCCTGCCTTCCCCTGCATTGCTGAATCCCCATGGGTTTCCCTACAGATGCAGCTGTGTTTTGGTGGGAGGTGTAAAGTGGCAGCTGCAGATCGTTTCACAGCCCTTTGGGGTGCAAAGCTGGGTGAAAGTGGGGGGCTGGTCCTCACCGTGCCCCTGTGCTTGCCTGGGCTGGGCTGGGCACGAATGTGTCTGCTTAAAGGTGTTGGTGGGAAGCCAAATGGGTCACTTAATTATCCTTAGTGGTGAAACAAGAGCGGATCCTTGTGATCCTGCATGTCCCTGTGGTGCCATCGTGCTGGGCTGGATCTGGTGTAACTCCTCCCCTGGGGGGGGATTGCTGCTGGGAGCCCACCAGGGAAGGGCTGAGCACTGACTGGCTCGGTGCATGTGTCGCATCCCCCGTGGTGGTGCCGCAGGGCGGAGGGGACTGCCCGGAGATGAGCGTGGGAGCCATAAGGTTGGCTGTGGAGGTCTCACACCCCGGCTCCTTCGTCTACGTCTTCTCGGATGCTCGGGCCAAGGACTATGAGGAGCAGGAGGAGCTGCTGCAGCTGCTGCAGCACAAGCAGACCCAGGTGAGTGATGCTGCTCTGCGAGACCTGGCTTGGGTGGGCACTGCAGCGATGGGGGACACCAGGGTTCCTGTTACTGGAGCAAATTTGGGATGCTGGGTACGTCCCCTCCCTGGGATGGGGGGGGTTCCTCGTGGCTGTGCACGATGCTACAGGGTCTGTTGCTGTGGCAGGTGGTGTTCGTGCTGACAGGGGACTGTGGGGACAGGAGCCACCCCGGGTACCGTGTCTATGAGCGCATTGCGGCCACCAGCTCGGGGCAGATCTTCCACCTGGACAAGCAGCAGGTGACAGAGGTGAGCAGGGGGACCCGCAGGAGCAAGGATGGGGTGCCTGAGGTACATGGGGACCAGCCCGGCTCTGCTGCCCTTAGGTTCTCCTGAGGTCCATCCTGGTGCCCGGGGCATCTCCACACTCCCTGCTCTGGGCACCCCACTTTAGCCTGAAACTGAAGTGAGGGCTTGAGAAAGCTGGTTGCTCCTGAGCTTGCTGCTGGGCTGCTTGTGTGATCTTGAGATGAGACAGCTCACCTGTCCCCATGGAGAGCAGTTGTCTGCTTCAGGCTGAGGCTGGGGATGCTCTTGATGCTCTCAGCACCCCAAGAATCAGGTGGGTGGCCTGGCCATGGGGATGGACATGAGCCTCTCTGCCTGTCCCTGAAGCTCTCGATCAGCTTGAAATCCTGGTGACACGGGGAAGATCAAAGTGCTTTTCTGCTCATTATCAGGCAGCATCTCTGAGCAGACCTCAGGACAGCCCCTGCCAGCCTCAGGCAGTTGTGTCTTCTAATGGCTTCAGTTCCCACCAGCAAGCTGGGTGTAATCATGTACCTTCCCTGAGCTTGGTGATAACAGTTAGACTGAGTCACTCAATCCCTGCCTGCTCATAGCAAGGAGGCCTCAGCTGGGGCCATCACCTCCTGCCTGCTGCCCCACGCCACCCTCTTGCTGGTACCTGGCTGGGGCTGTCCCCTTGCCTGGGCACTGTTGTGAAGCTGTGCCTGAGATCTTGACCTGGTCCAGCACAGCCCTGCTCCAGAAATGGCCATGCCTGAGGTGATGGGGGATCAGGGCTGATCCTCCCCACTGTGCCCCCAGGTGCTGAAGTGGGTGGAAGAAGCCATCCAGGCCTCCAAAGTCCATTTACTGTCCACGGACCATGAAGATGGTGGGGAGCACACGTGGCCTGTCCCGTTTGACCCTAGCTTGAAGGAGGTCACCATCTCCTTGAGCGGCCCTGCCCCAGGGATCGAGGTCCGGGATCCGGCAGGTAGGAGCCTGAGGGAGGGGAGCGAGTGGGGGTGATGTTTTGCCTCCCAGAGAGCTCTTGAGGGTGCCCACAGATCAGGACAAATGGGAAGCTGCAGGCATAGGAATTGCCAAAACTTGCACTGGAAACAGAACTCTGATGAGCTGCAAAGCCCTTGTGAAGCACCAAGTGCATCTGCTCTACCCCATCCTCTGGTTTTAGGAGGGTGTTCTCTGATGCTCAGGCTGCCAGAGCAGTGTGATGGGCTCTGCACTGTGGTGAGCCACAAGGGAGGGAGCTCCAGACTGGCTGCAGGGACCAAGTGATGGATCTGGGCTGCCCATCCCAGGGGTTCGCTTGCTGTTGTAGGAAAAGCCCTTGAGAAAGGCCGAGGTCTGAAGGAACTGCTCAGCATCCCCAACTCAGCCATGGTGGTGGCTGTGGAGCCCCACGAGCCAGGGACGTGGTCGGTCACGGTAGGCTGGTGGCACAGCCCACACACTGTCCCCTACACATCCCCTTTGCCAGGCATGGGCTTTCCTCCCACCCACCTCCAGCCGGGCAGAGGACGTGTGAGCGGGCTGGATGGGGCCACTTGCTGCCTCTTCTCTTCCCTGTCCCTTCCCCTGCCCTTGGCACATCCTCTACTTCCAGACCCAGAGCAGTGGCCGCCACTCACTGAGGGTCACGGGCATCAGCAACATCAATTTTCAAGCCAGCTTCTCCACCCAGCCAGACTCTGGTGTCAGCCAGCGTGGGGACCGGCCAGTGCAGGGTGAGGCTGGTGCTGCCCTTGCAGCCGTGGGTGCTGTGTCTGGGCTTCTTTCAGCTGGGAATGTGGCTGGGATGCTTTTTCCCTTCCCTCCCTCCAGGTCTGCCCATCTCCGTGGTGGTGAACTGCACTGGTCTGGAGCCACCTGGGCACTTGCAGGAGATCGAGCTCTTCAACTCCTCCGGCCATGCCCTCCTCTCGCTGCCTGCACGGCCCCTCTCCAACGTCTCAGAGCATCTCTGGGTGAGCTCACCACTCCGTGTCCCTCTGGGTGACTTTCTGCTGAAGGTGAAGGGCAGAGATGCCCAGGGCCACCCCCTGCACCGCCTCTCCGGAGTCACCTACACCAGCATCGTCCCTGGTGAGTGGTCCCCGTGCTCCTTAAGGGTGCTGAGAAGAGACCAGAGGCTCCTTCCAGCACCACCTCTGCACGGGTTTGTGCTTAGGCACTCTTCTACCCTGCTTCCCAGCACAGCTGTTGGTGAGCTCCCGAGGAATGTTCTATGTGTGTGAGTCCCCAACTGTTTCCAGGTCTGCCCAAAATGAACATCTCCAGCAAGATCCAGGCTTACAACCGCGAGCCGCAGCTCATCTCCTGCTCCGCGCAGAGCGAGGTCCCTTTCCGCCTGCAGCTCAGCCGGGGTAGGATGAGGCTGAGGGAAGAGCAGGTCTTCAGGTGAGACTCCAGTTTGGCCCAGCGGGCTCCATCATGAAGCTGTGTGGGCAGCAGCAGTGCCCTGAACTGGGGATGTTGGCATGTGGGATGCTGCGGGAATGGGTGGCGCATCCGTTTGCCTGGCATGGATGGAGAGCCCTATGGATTTGGGGCAGGGGGTGGCACTGCAAACCTGTTTCCAGTGCCCTGGTGTGGGGCTGACCCCTCCACTCTCCCTTCTTGTAGGGGCTGGGGGAATGTCAGCTGGTTGATCCCTGCGGTGTCCAAGGATGACGAAGGGTTTTACGAGTGCACAGCCACGAGCCAGGTCGGGGTGACGCGGGCTCGCGCCTACGTCTCTGTCTCAGGTGGGCACTGCTCATGCCGAGCCTCAGTGCCTGTGGATCTCCAGGTCTGGGGCTGAGCACAGGCTTCTTTTCAACTCTCTGTACCACATTTGCAGAGCCCCCGCCACGTCTCATAGCCCCCAGCAACATCACAGCTTCACCGGGCCAAGACGTGGTCATGTCCTGCCCGGTTGTGAGCCACGTGCCCTACAACCTGACGTGGAGCTGGGATGGGAAGGCGGTGTGGCCAGGGGATGGCCGGACCAGGCTGCTGCAGAACCTCTCTCTGGAGATCACCCACGTGCAGCCGGGGGATGAGGGTCTCTATGAGTGTGTGGCACACAGCGCCCACGGCACTGCCGCTGCCTCCCTCTGGCTCTTCATCCAGGGTAGGCTCAGCCCTGCACAGCACCCTGTCCTGGGTGATGCTCTACCCAGAGGGAGGGAGGGTGGTGGGTGATGCTCGGGGGCTGAGCCCTTCTCCAACCCTGCGCAGAGGTGCCGTGGGTGAAGGTGGACACCAGCCCCCAGCCTTTCAGCAGGGGCCAGGAGCTGAGGCTCAACTGCACGGCCAGGGGCTACCCCCAGCCCCGCATCACCTGGAGGCGCTGGGGCTGGGTGCTGGAGCAGGACGAGAGGTAACCCGTGGGCAGCTGGGTGCCTTCATCCCCCCTGTCCCATGGGGGATGGCGGTCCCCTTGCAGGGATGAGAGGGGAGGGGGGAGAGGGGCTTAGGAGAGGGGCTCAGAGTCACCTATAGCTCCAGAGAGAAGGAAACATTGCAGTATCCCCAGCCCTGCACCTGAGATGGTTGGCATGCTGTGAGCTTTGGCTTCATGTACTTATTTTTAAGCCTTATCCAGGTCACCCTTCCCACTGAGAGGGACTGGAAGTGCTTTGCACACCTGGTGTGCGTTCCAGTCTCAAAATATCCCTCATGCTTCCCATTAATTTCTTTTGCTTTTGGCTTCTACCCCCCGCCTGTGTCAGGCTGTGGGGGCTGGAGTGGACTTTGGGGAAGGGTTTTTTTTTATTTTGGAGATAAAAAAAACAGTTCTTAATACTTTTCCCCAGTTCAAAGCAAGACCCTTCCCTGCAGCAGCTGGTTGTAAGTGCTAACCCACAGCTGCCAAAGTCCCAGCACTTTCCACGTGCTTTAATGTGATGGCTTTGAGCCCACTTCCACACATTTTGCCCTGGCTCCATTTCTACTGGACTCTTTTTCTCCCTCTGTCCCTGTTTGCTGCAGGGTTTTCACGGATGCTCAGGGCACCCTGCACATCAGGGATGCTGGCCCAGAGGATGCAGGGAATTACAGCTGCTATGCCAGCAGCGTGCTGGGCTGGGATGAGCAGATCGTGGTGCTGGAGTTCACTGGTACGTGCTCCCCACCAGCTGGCTGCATCCCAGCAAGGGCTCGGAGCTGCTGCAGGAGGGGTTATTCTCCCTCCCTGCCAGCCCTTGGCTGCCTGCTGGTACCTTGCAACATGCGAGCTGTGGGATGGGTTGTCTGTGATGGAGGGTGTCAGGGGTGGGGGCAGCTCCCAGGGCTCTGGGGTCCCCTTGGGGTGGGTGGCACCACATGCCATGCTCCAAGGAGTCACCACATCCACGTCTCTCCCCACGGTGCAGAGCCTCCTGCCATCCTGGCAGTGACGCCCAGCCTGAAGGCACTGGTGGGAGAAGATGTGACCCTGGAGTGCTGGGTTTCAGGGGTGCCCCCACCCCACATTGTGTGGTACAAAGGTGAGGCTGAAGAGGACCCTGAGGAGCAAACCATGCACTGGGGGTCCCCAGGACCCGACAGTGGGAGGGGTGCCCGGAGACACTCGGGGTGCTGATGAGGGGGGTCTCGGGGCAGGTGAGCAAGCAGTGGCAGTGTTCCCAGCTGGCACCCAGCGTGCTGTCCTGCGGCTGCAGGCAGTGCAGGAGGAGGATGCTGGGCAGTACATCTGTGAGGCTCTTGGCGAGGATGATGTCGCCTTGGATGGCACCGTGCTGGACGTGGGGTGTAAGTCTCTGTCTCTCCTTTGAGGTCCCCTACTCTCCCTCCTGGCTCAGCCTTCCCAAGGCTCCTCTTGCATCCACCTCTGGGTTTCCCAAAGTGGGAGGTGTTGGCACTCAGGGAAAGCAGGCTGAAGCCTGGTGGGATCTGCAAGGGTCGGGAGGAGGGGAAGAGGCTCAGGAGGTGGCAGGAGACTGGTGTGCTGATGCTATTGAGCGGGATGCAATGCCTTGAGGCAAGACTGGGAGTACGAAGTGCAATTAGTGGGATTAGGTGTGGGCTGGCTTCAGTGTGTCCAAAAATCCGGGTACCCCAGCTCAGGGCTTCCCACCGGAGGCAGGAGGGATGGAAGAGCCTGGGGAGGAGGAGAGGAAGTTCTGAGCTGGGGGCACCAACACTTGAAGCAGTTTGAGGTGGAAAAGCACAAAAGGTTTTTCTGAGCCAGGGGGCTGCTGAGCTGAACTGAAAAGGGGCAAAGCTTTGGGAAAGCATCAGAAGCTTCAAGTTGATGTACCTTCTCAGGGGTACCTGATTTATGGGTTTCTCAGCCCTGTCTTCTTGGGCTCAGCTGTGCAGTGCCTGCAGAAGGACCTGCCTAAGCCCCTTCCCCATTGCTCCCTCCTCCAGCTGCCCCTCACTTTGCCGAGCCCTTGGGGGACGTTGCAGTTGAGGTTGGGGAGAGTGTCAGCCTGCTGTGCCACGCCGCCGGCTCTCCCCCGCCACGGGTCGCCTGGTCCCGGCAGGATGGGAAGCCTGTGGTGGGTTGGCAGGGGGCTCATGATGTCCCCAGCCAGCTGGAAGCTGCTGAGCTCCTCATCGACAGTAAGTGCTGAGCATGCAAAGGTGTTGGGAAGAGTGTGCATGGGCATCCCACCTGGGCACATACACACAGAGCATTACCCTCTGGTGCTTCCCACCACTGCTGCTGGTGTCTCAGCAGTGGGATTTGTCCCCATGCCCCCTGCTTTGCAGTGATGGAGCAGTGATGTTGTGGGTTGATTTTGCCCACAAGCCTCCATCACTGCCATGTCTCTCCCCTGTCAGCAGCAGGGCAGGGAAGGGTGTTGTCACCTCATCCTGGAGCTTGCTTGGGGGTCTCCAGCCCCACCATGCTCCGGCATTGCCAAGTTCAGTCCTCTCCCCACTGTGCTCCAGGTGTCTCCCAGGATGACCAAGCTGTCTATGTCTGTGAAGCCCAGAATGAGTTTGGGAAAATCCGAGCGGAGCTCAAGCTCTCAGTCACTGGACAAGGTTGGTCTTCATGTGCTCTTGTCGGTGTATCCATCCCTGCTGAGCCAGGGGCAGACCTGCATGATGGCAGATGCTGAGCCAGCTGCCAGGAAAACCCCTCAGCAACCCCCTCCCAGCACGGGGTCTGGATAACACCCTGCCTTCTCTTTGCTTAATGCACTGACATGGGCTTGAACCCAGAATGTAGACAAATATCCCCAAATTCCTGGGGGAGCTGAATGCCAGAGCCAGCCCGGGCTGGGTCAAAGCCTGGACCTCAGAAGAAAGACAATCCTGATTGCTTGTCCTGAGTGTTTCTGGCCAATTTATCTCTAATCAATATGATTTTCCCTTTCCCCTCTCTCGAGCAGCCCCAGAAATCGCCCTCACACCCCCTGTGGTACGTGTGCTCCCTGGCCAGCCCGTGTCACTGCCCTGTGTGATCCTGACTGGGAAGCCACTCCCAGCCCGTCGCTGGCTGAAGGATGGGCAGCCGGTGAGGGCTCTGTGCTTGCTGGGGGGGGTGGGCAGCTGCAGCGAGGGCTTTGCTGCAGGATGGGTACCCCCACCTCCTGGGGCCAAAGTGCCTCGTGAACTATGCCAGGGGAGGACTTGAGTTGGTGGGATAACACGGGTTCTTCACTGCATCGGGGTGTTCCTACTGCTCAAGGGGTAGATGTGCCCGAAGACATGATGATGCAGTGATGTCTGACCCCCACATCTGTCCTGCTTTCTGCTCTCTCTGCACCCAGGTAGCCCCGAACGGCCGCTACAGCATCCAGGCTGATGGGAGCCTGCACGTGGAGCTGGTGTCACAGGGGGACGTGGGGAGGTACACCTGTGAGGTGACCAATGCCTTTGGCTTGCACAGGCAGGACACAGCCCTGGTTGTCCACGGTGAGTGGCAGGGTGCTGGCCATCCTAGCAAATGGGGGGCTTCTTGACCTGCAAAGCACCCCTCTCTGGTGCCCACGCAGGCTGAGGTGCTGCTTTCCCTTCCCAGTGCCTCCCAGCATTGAGCTCGGCCCTGTCCTTGTCACTGCCATCGAGGGAGGGGCCGTTGCTCTGCGGTGCAATGCCACGGGTGTGCCCCCTCCCACTGTTACCTGGACCAAGGTAGGTGACAAGGATGGGAAGGCTGCTGTCCCGCTGCCAGCCAGGCTGAGGGTCACCCTTGGGTGCAGGGTAATGTGTTTGGAGGGGACAGAGCCACCGGTGTGGCTGTGGCTGCCCCCCAAGTGCCCTGGAAAGCCAGGGCTGGGAGGTAACCTGCTCTGATGGGTCCAGAGCCCTCCTCTCATCCTCGGGGTGCTCAGCTCATGGAGGAATCTCTGCTGCCTTTCTCTGTCCCTTCTCTTCCCTCTGCAGGACACAGAGCCCATCTTGCCAAGCCCACGCTACCACCTGGACCCTGACGGGACCCTCCTGATCCCTTCAGCTTCCCCTGAGGACGCTGGGACCTATTTCTGCACAGCTACCAACACAGCTGGCTTCTCCAGCCAGGAGATGCAGCTCTCCATCAGCAGTGAGTGCTGGGACTGGCCCTGGCACCGGCTCCCAGTAAAGCTGAAGGGTGGCTGGCTGGGAGAGCATGACCTGGGGGCTCTACTAGCTTCCTCAAGCCACCTAGCCAGGTGCCAGTCGGGCTTGAGGGATGGGGAAGGGCAGCACTGAGGGTTGCAGGGTACCTGAAGTGCTCCTGCACCAGCCCCACTCCCTCTCCACCCAGCGAAGCCCCGGATCAGCGTGAATGGATCAGAGGCAACAGACCCTGTGCCTGTCCTGGCCGTGCTCGGGCAGGAGACCACCCTGCCCTGTGAGGTGCAGGGCTATCCCCCTCCCTTGGTGGTGTGGACACAGGAGTCCCAGCCGCTGCCTCTCTCCACTGCAAGGTAAGGAGACTTGTAGGGGTCAGGAGCTGTGATGTCATGGCTGAGATGACGTCACGTCCCAGAGAGTGCTGGGAGCAGAGCATGGCCAGCTCCAGCTGCAGGGGCCATGCTCTGTGGGGAACCCCATCCCTCTCGGTCCCCCAGGTGGGTGGGTCATGCTGCTGCCTTGTGCTGAGCTTGTTCAGGAGCCGAGCAAAGGTGGTTTGCACCCCTGGATGGCTCTGCCACCCTCCTTGAGCAGGAGGTGGTCCTGGAGATCTTGGCTGTCCCGCGGTGATGGCGAGCTTTCTGTTCTTAGCTTCTGCCTGTGGTAGGTGATGGAGGCTGTGACTGTTCCTCCTGCCCAGCTTTTCTGTTCCCTTTTCCCCAGGTACAGCATCCTCCCTTCTGGGTCCCTCCACCTGGCTGAGCCCCAGGTGATGGACACAGGTCTTTACACCTGCACTGCCATGAACGCCGCGGGCAACGCCTCGGTCAGATACAGCCTGCACGTCCAAGGTGCACATGGCTGGCTAAAATGCTGCTCCCTCTTCCCTGTGTCAGGGCCCAGGGGTGGTCCCAGCCTGAAAACCCCTTTCCCCCCTCCCCAGCTCCCCCCCAGCTGCTGATCGGCGATGGGGAAAGCCACCTGACAGCCGTCGCCAATGACTCCCTGAGGATTCGCTGTCGTGCCGTGGGCATGCCCACACCCCCTATCCAGTGAGTACTGTGGGGTGGTGGGTCCTACCACAGCCCCCTGAGCATCCTTAGGGAGCTGTGTAGTTCTCTGGGGGTGCTCTGCGGCCCAGGGTGCAACAGTGCAGCAGAGATCAGGGTGGTGATGGACACCACAGCTTGGGGTGTCCCTTAAGATGGGAGGTGTTAGTCCTGCTCCTTGACCCTGGGATCCTGGTTTTCCTATCGGTCTGGGCACTGCCAGTCCTTTCCCAAGTGACAAGGGGATGGTGGTTGCTGCCAGCACCCTGCTATTCACCCCTTTGGTGGGCAGAAATGGGGGCTGGGTGGTGGTAGGACAGTCCCAGAGCTTGTTGCCCACCCTTCTTCTCCCAGGTGGCTGAAGGACGGGCACCCGCTGGGTGAGCAGGATGGTGCAGTGGTGTCTGAGGACGGTGGGACCCTGCTGATTGTCCGTGTGGGGCTCAGCCATGAAGGGCTCTATGTCTGCCAGGGCAGCAGCTGGGCAGGGCTGGCCCGGGCAGAGGTGCAGGTTTCGGTGCAAGGTGAGTGCAGCATCTGGGGCGAGACCTGATACCCATCCCACGGGTTGGGGAGGCTGTGGCTGGGTGTTCCTGGCCCTGCTTTTGGGGAGGTGTAGGGTCACTAGCTTGATATGTTGGCATCTTGGGCTTTGTTGATCTCAGCATGAGGTTGAGGGCTGATGGCTACCAATGCTCTGGTGAACCCATCGTGATGGGAGCTCCCAGGGGGGTGGTGGTCTTCCCCCTGCCCCTTTGGCCAGAGCACCCCTCAGTCAGCACCAAGGGATGTGATGGTGAAGGTGCTGGGTGGGAAACCAGGCAGGGAGCAGGGATCTCTGCCCTGGGAAGAATCAATATCTCATCCCAGGGCACAACAAATGTTCTGCTAGATGACCTGTAGAGCAGCAGTAGCACTGCATGATGAATGTGGTCCCTTCCCAGAGAGGACAGTGAGCTGTGGCTCCAGCTGCTGCTCTCCCAGGACCCGGTGCATGCCAAGACCCCCCAGTGTGCCCAGCTATGCCCCTTGGCACCGTGTTGTGAGGCTGGAGCTGGTTTGGGCTATGTAGAGTCAACAATTGGGCATGCTGTGTTGCAGTGCCTCCGAACATCGAACCCAGTGTGGTGGACCTGGTCGTTCTGGAGAACAGCACAGTGTCCCTGGAGTGCCTGGCCTCGGGGCTGCCTGCTCCTGGTGAGTCTGTCCTCTCCTGTGGCTCTTGCTCCAGCGGCCCTGGGGCTTTCCTGGGGTCCCCTCTGGGGCTTTCCTGGGGTCCCCTCAGTGAGAGGAGCGGCAGCATCGCTCCTCACAGCTCATCTCCCTGCTTCCCTCCAGTCATCACCTGGTACAAGGGCCATGAGCAGCTCTCAGCCAGGCTGGGCCAGACCCTGTCCAGGGATGGGAAGCTGCTGGAGATCCAGCGTGCCCAGCTCTCCGATGCCGGCAGCTACCGCTGTGTGGCCTCCAACGTAGCTGGTGTCACCGAGCTCTGGTACAGCCTGCAAGTGACAGGTGAGTTTGTGGTGACCAGGGGAAGGACTGCGACTGCCTGAGAGCTGAGTGCTCCCCCCAGGACCTCTTGTCCTTGCGTGGGACCAACTGGGCCACCCCAGCCCTCGTGGCACATCCCTGGATGATGGCTGTACCAGACAGACCCCCTGTCCTCTGCCCTGTCTGTAACTCCAGCTGTGCAATCCCCAAGTCCATCCCAAACAATGTCCCAGCAAACCCCAGCCCCATGGATGGGTATAGCCTGCTCTGCTCCAGGGTGTCTCCTATCCACCCTGTCCTGTGCTCTGCTGCTCCTGGTGACATTTCTCTGCCTCTCCCTACCCCCCCAGTGCCTCCACAGATCACAGCTGGCCCCAGCCCTGTCACTGTGGTGATGAATGAGCCGGTGACACTGGAGTGTGATGCTGTGGGGACTCCAGTTCCAGTGCTGCTGTGGCTGAAGGATGGCAATCCAGTGCCCAGCACAGTGGAGGGTGGCCCACAGGTGGGTGAGATGGGAATGAGGGGCTCACTGGGGACACCCCTTCAGGGAAAGGGACACTGGGGACATTCCTCCAGGAAGATGCTCCTTTTCCTTCTGGCTTTGAGGACAAAACCCCCTTTGCTGGAGCTGCACAGATGCAGCACTACCCAGACCTGCTCCTGCCTCTGGTCCATGGAAACATGGACCTGTCAGCCCTGTGCTGGGCTGTCCTGCCCTGAGGGGTATGGTGGGCAGAGGGTCCCCAGGATGTGATGGCAGAGTCACACCCAGCCATCCTTGCTCCTGCATGCCAGCTCACAACCAGCTGCCTGTGAGTTCCTCTGGCTCCATCCTCATCTGGGCTCCTTCTGCTTCTTGGGGTGGGCACAGATCCTCTCCGGCGGGCGCATCCTCTCCCTCCCCTCCCCTCACCTCCGGGACTCAGGGACATACACGTGTGTAGCCAGCAGCACCGTGGGGGAGGACAGACATGAGGCCACCCTCAAGGTGTGGTGTAAGTACCCCAGGGCACCCTGGCCCCTTCCCACCAGCGTGGCTGTGGGGCTGGAGGTGATGCTTGGCACTAGGAAGGATGCTCCCCCCTCCCTTTACAAGCACACGGGGCTGTGGGGGGCCAGCCCTGGGAAGGGATGCCAAAGGGGGGTGGTTAGGGGAAGGTGTTGCCCTGTTGATCTGTTTTGCAGTACCCACCACTGCCCTGGGTGAGGAGGAGAATGTCTCAGTCATCATCAACCAGACAGTGACCCTGGGGTGCCCACCCCCCGGGGTGCCCCCTCAGGGGTCCCACTGGATGAAGGATGGGAACTTGCTCACCCCAAAGCCAGGCGTGTGGGTGTCTGCAGAGGGAACTCTCCTCCAGGTGATGTTTTGGAGCGCTGCAGAGGGTGGGAGGGGGAAATGGGGCTCTGAAGACCCCCATCTCACCCTCCCTCTGCACCCACTGAGAGAGAGAGTGGGTGCAGAGGGAGGGGGAGGTGGGGGTCCCTCCCAGCTTGCCCGTACCTCAGCACCATTCCCACCTCTCACATTGAACCCATCCCTGTGGCTTCTGCTGGCACAAAACCCCCCAGTGGAGTGGCCACATGGGTCCAGCTCTGCTCCAGAGCATCTCAGTGTCTCTGCTTCTCCGGGCAGATCGGGAGAGCCGCGGTGCGGGATGCGGGCAGGTACACGTGCCGGGTGCCTGGTCGCCCAGAGAAGCACTACAACCTTGATGTGTGGGGTAAGGGCCACCCTGACCTCTTCTACATGCTGTATTGTGTGCTATATACTGTTAATTTATGTGTATAGGATCACAGACTGGGTTGGAAGGGCCTCCAAGGATCACAGAGCTCCAACCCCCCAGCCACAGGCAGGGCCACCAACCTCCAGGTTCCCAGGCTGCTGCCAGGACAGGGTCTGGATGCTTCTACTCAATTCAAGCATCCTTGCAGCCTCCTGGTCCATTCAGCACGTCTGCAGGCTGGGGGCTGAGCCAGCCCCTGGCTTTTCACAGGGATGCTCTAGGCCAGTTGGTGGAAGTCCTGCAGGCAGGTGGCCAGGGAGTGGAGAAAATCCAGTTCTCCTGATCCAGACTTGTTCCTGTGGTCCCTTCCCAGGGAAACATTTGCACGTCTGGCGTCCTGGCTCGGGTGCACTGTTTGGGTTCTGCTGTTTTTGTTTTCCTGGGGTTTCTGGGTGTTGGGTTTTTTCTCTTACAAGCTGATAGCCCTCATGGGAAGGAGTTACTCTTTTCCAGCCAGCTGTATTTATGAGCAACTGAGAACGGCATCTGATAATGGAAAGAGTTAGGTAACCTTCCCAGTGAGCAGTGCTACCTAATAAGGCTGTGTCTGGCCAACCTGGGCTTGGCCTGCCTGTGTGGCTGGCACAGGATGCTCGGTTGTCCCCTGCTACACGCCACGTGTGATTTACAAGCATCACTCACTTCATAGCCAGAGAGCTGAGACTGTTGTTTCCACATGGAGCTGGGGCAGGGGATTCTTGCTGTTCCTTTTGTGTGAAGCCTTGTGGAGCTGTGGGTGGTGTGTGGATGGAGCTCCAGTCGGGATCTGCCCCTCTCCTCTCACCTGGTGCCACCAGCGAGCTGCTCCTCTCCTCTCATCCCCTGCAGTGCCGCCGTCCTTCTCCTCAGCAGAGCCCGTGGCTGTGGCTGTGCTGGAGGGGCAGCCCATCAGGCTGACCTGCCAGTGCCATGGAATCCCATTCCCCACCCTGAGCTGGCAGAAGGATGGTAGGAGCCTGACCCTCAGCCTCAGCCCTCCCCACAAATGTTGACCCACCAGACAAGTTGGTCTCCTTGGAGGGAGGAGTGCTTTATGCTGAGCAGCATCCAGCTTCTGGGTGGGAGCTGGTCCTGCTGGGAACCTGAGAGAGGCTGTTGTCTCCTTCCCTGGCAGGTGAGCTGCTCTCTGCCCATCCTGGGAGCCCAAAGCTGGTGTCCACGGGAGGGAGCATGCTGTACATTGAGAAGGTACAGCTGGTGGACATGGGGACATACACCTGTGAGTGCAGGAATGCTGCTGGCAGCAGCAGCAAGGAGCATCGCCTGGAGCAGCATGGTGAGCCAGAGGGGCCCAGGGACACAGAGGGACCTGTGTGGGTGGCTGTGAGTGCCATGATCTGTCTTGATGCAAGGTCCAGCTGGACCAAAAAGCTCACAAAGCTTTCCTGCTGCCTTGGGCGCTTCAGCAAGGATGCTGCTTGCTGGGTGAGCTTCACCCATCCGGATTTCCTGCTGGCTCCAAGCTGGTTGCAGCTAATTTTCCCTCTGCCAGCTGCTCCCGCTCGGATTTGCTTTGCTCTCCAGCTGCTGCCACCTAGGCTGATGCACGGCCAAGGGGGTGGTTACAGCATGGCCTCTCCACCCTGTGTCCCTCTACCCGCAGCGCTGCCGAGGCTCCAGGGCAGCCCCAAAGCCCTGAGGAAGGTTTCTGTCATCAAGGCTGGAGAGACAGTTTTGGAGTGCGAGGCTGTGGGGACACCACCTGCAGTGACGTGGGTGAAGGATGGACACCCCCTGGCCTCTGGGCAGGGGCTCCTGCTGACGGAGCAGGGGAGGCGGCTGCGCATCCCCAAGGCAGAGGTGGCCCACGCAGGACACTACACTTGCCTGGTGGCAACTGCAGCGGGGCAGGAGCGGAGGGAGTTTGATGTTGCAGTGCACGGTAGGGGTGTGGGATGGGGGTGGTCTTGGGGGGATAGGGATGCAGGCAGGCTTGGGAGGGTGGTGATGTCACGCAGCATGTGGAGGTCTTGCACAACCCAGCACGCAGATGGGCTTGGGTCAGAAGGGGGATGCTCGGGTGTAGCTGTAGAACTGGCTCTGTCACAGCAGACCATCTCCCACTGCGTAGTCATCGACTTTCCAAGAGCTTGAGGCAACCTCATGTGTCAAGGTACCGAGCACCTCAGCTGGAAAAGGCCTGAGGTGGCTGAGGGTGTGTGGCAAGGTTGGTGTCACACCTGTAAGCATGGGCTTGGGGGTGTGGGGGTGGGTGGCACATGCTCCAAGTCACCTGCCTCGTAACACCTTTGAAGCTGACAACTTCAGATGATGATGCTCATGCTCCTTCTGGGCTTGTGTCCCCAAATGGTACAAGTAGGAGAGTGAGAGTGAGCCGGGTTTACTCAGTTTGCTCTCCTGCTGTCCTGGTGCCTGCTTTACCAACACATCCTTTTCTGCATCCCCAGTTCCTCCAGAGTTCATTCAAGGATCAGGGTCAGCAGCCAACATCAGCGTGTCTCTGCATGGAGCCCTGACACTGACCTGTGAAGCCACTGGCATCCCTCTGCCCACAGCCACCTGGTACAGGGGTGGCTCTCCTGTCACCCCCAGTGAGAACACACACATACTTTCAGGTCAGGGACGAATCACAGGTGCTGTGAGACATGGGAGCTTGGGGAACATGCTTTGCCCCAGTGCTGATGGGTGTAAAAGCAGCAGAGCTCCAGACCTGCTGGTGCCTGGATCAGGGCGATGAGACCTCTCTTCTCTGTGCTTCCAGGGGGCTGGATGCTGAGGATCACACATGTACAAGCCCAGGATGGCGGCAAATATTCCTGCCTGGCCAGCAACGCAGCTGGGGAGGCCAGGAGGCATTTCTACGTGGACATCCTAGGTAAGGAAGGGTCCTCCATCTGCTGCAAGATAGCTCATAGGACTTCAGAACTTCACCCTTGCAGGGACAGTCACGAGTTAAGACTGAGCATGGTGGGAGCTGCAGTGCTGGAGTCCTTCATGGCTTAGCATGCGAGCTGGGATGCTCGGTGAAGCTGGCCAGCTGCTGAGGTCCCTGGTGCCTTGTGTTCCCAGTTCCTCCCCACATCGAGAATGCAGATGAAGAAGAGACCATCGAAGTACCTGAGGGTCAACCTGTCACTTGGTCCTGCCTGGCAGCAGGTGAGCACCACGTGGGGGGCAGAGGTGGGAAGAGCAGGTGGGAGATGGGGCTCAGGGACCTGGGTCTCCTCCTGGGGCATGGAGCAAACAGATGGCTCCGGTCAGTGACATGAAAATAACTGAAACCCTCTGAAGATCCTTTTTGGGATAGTTCCTGGCTTTCCAGTTGCGCTGTCTGGGAAGTGCTGGGGAGGAGGTGCCCACGCAGGGAGCTTGTTCCACGACGTAAGCTTCAGTCTCTCCCAAAAGGAGCTAAAACTCCTCTAATCTGGTTTCCCCTTTAGCGATGGGAATAATTAATCACCTCCTACTCAGGACAGTTTTCTTCTTGCTGGCTCATCCAGCAGCCTCTAAAAACCTGATCCAGATCATGCTAACTTTGGATTTGGGCTGATGTCCTTCCTTCCTTCCCAGCACAGCCCCAGCGCATCGGCCCCAGTCAGGCTTTGCATGTGTATGGAAAAAATTCTGCCCAAAGGCCAAAAAAACCCCTGTTTCCCACCCAAAACAGGCAACCCCCAGCCAAAGATCACCTGGCTGAAAGATGGCCACCCTCTGCCCATCGGAGACAACTTCTCCATCTCCCCTGATGGCTCCACACTCCACATCCCCCGAGCCTCCCTGTCCGATGCTGGGCGTTACTCCTGTGTGGCTTTCAGCTCCATGGGGAACCAAACCAAGCACTACCTGCTAGAGGTTTCAGGTAGGAGATGCCATGGGATGGAGGCTGTCTTGGGGTGTGAGTGGGGAGCGTGGAGTCAGAAGGGGTTTTAACTGCCTGCTCCAGGTAGGTGGTGAGGATTCCTCAGTCCTACAGCCAGCAGCATGGCAATGATGTCCTGGACCTGCCAAAAAAGCCCTTGTGAGACCTCCTGAAAAGAACATAAAGGGCTTGTCTAGTGGAGGACCTGTCTCTTGTGGTGGCTGGTGGGAAGCAGGGGTGTCTCTCCTGTGTCCTGGGTGTTTTTGGAGGGCAGCAACACGCAGCTGGGCTGGTGCTGTACCTGCTGCGTGGGTCACGTTGAGCTCCCTGAGCTGACCGTGCCCTGTGGTGGGGGAATGAAGCTTTGGGAAGCCTGAGTGGGAGCTAACACTGACCTGCCCTGCAAACACTTCTCTGTAGAAAGCCCTACCTTTGCTGGACATCCCCACGATGCTGCTGCAGAAGAAGTCACAGTGATCATCAACAACCCCATCTCCCTGGTCTGCGAGGCTCTGGCCCACCCGTCTCCCAACATCACCTGGCTCAAGGATGAGGTTCCCCTCAAAGCATCGAGAAACATCTACCTGCTCCCTGGTACTGTGCTAGTGCCCACTGGCTCTGTATGGCTGTGGTGGCTCCTTGCTCTGTGCCCCAGGGAGTTGGGACCCTTTCTGGGACTGGCTGTGGTTCGGGGCAGTGGGGTCATCCTGCAGGACCCTCAGGGTTCAGGCTATCAGGTCAATGCTGCTTTTCAATGTGCTGCATCACCTGATGAGAGCTGGAGCCTCCTTGGCAGCATCAGTGAGGCAGCACTGGGTTTTATATGCCTGGAAACTGGCCTCTCTAGAGCATAAGAGAACCTCAAGTCAGGCTTGCAGCTGATCAGCGGGTCCCTTAAGGTGCCTTCTCGTACTGCATGGGGGTAAGTAGCTGTGGCTGTGGATGGTGACCCTCTCAGGAGACCCCCTTTGCCCAGGTGGCCACGGGCTGCAGATCCTGAATGCCCAGGAGGAGGATGCAGGCACGTACAGCTGTATTGTGGACAGTGAAGCTGGGGAGGCTGTGAAGAACTATGCTGTGAAGGTCCTGGGTGCGGGAACTCTCAGTCTCCTTCCTAAATCCTGCAGTGACCCCACTGTGGGGCTCTTCTCTCATGCCAGATGTGTCATCTCTCCCCTCTAGTTCCTCCTTGGATTGCCAGAGATGACCCTTTGGGGGGATTTGCCTTGAAAGAGGTGAAAACCAAGGTCAACAGCACAGTGACATTGGAGTGTGAGACCTGGGCTGTGCCCCAGCCAACCATCCAGTGGTACAAGGACAAGCAGGTGAGGTCCTAACCACAAGTGGGGAGAAGCTGCTGGTTTTGGGAACCCTCCCAGGTGGATGAAGCGGGGAAGGTACCCTGTCCTGCTCCTGGGTGTGTAATCCTCCTCCTGGCCTTCTCTTTCTTCCCTGCTTTGGGTCTGGGGTCCCCATGCAGCTACTGGAAAGCGCTGGCCACCTCCAGATCCTCAGTGAGGGGCAGGTCCTTCAGATCAAACCAGCCAGTGTCTCTGATTCGGGGCACTACACCTGTGTGGCCACCAACACTGTGGGTGAAGATGACAGGAACTTCATTGTCCACGTGCAAGGTGAGCCCTGGGTGGTGCCTGGAGGAGTGGGTGTCTCAGCACAGGGAGGGGTGGGATCAGCAAGAAGAGGGTTGGTACCTGATGGAAAACAAGCATCTCCTCAGCCCTGGTCAGGCAGCTGCTCTGGTTGCTGCTGGGGGTGTGAGTCCTCCTTCCCTCACAGCTGACTGCAGCCTGTCCCCACAGTGCCACCCCTCTTCCAGCAGCAACCAAGCCCCAACGAAGCCCTTGAGATCTTCTACCGAGAGGAGGACCAGGATGGGGAGGTGACAGAGCACCGGCAAGCTGTCCTCAACCAGCCCACCGCCCTCTACTGTGACACCAACGCAATTCCACCCCCGCGGCTCACGTGGTACAAGGATGGGGAGCCTATCTCCCCTGGTCCAGGGGTGCTGATGCTGCTAGGTAATGGGCATGGGGTTCGGGAGGGGGTTCCTGCAGCAGCTCTGTGGGTTGAGAGCATCCATAACACGGTGGGGGGGGTTGGATCCTGTCCCTTTGCTCCTGCACTGCACCCCTAGGACCTGCAGGATGGTGTCACCAGGGCTGCGTTGGGATTCAGGGACAGTGGGGTGGGAGGGGCAGGTGGAAGGACCCTCCAACCCCCTCTCTGAACCCTCCCCATCCCCTGCCCTGCCCTGCAGGGGGGCAGGTGCTGCAGCTGCCCGCGGTGCAGGAGGAGGACGCAGGCAGGTACACGTGTGAGGCCGCCAACGCCGCGGGACGAGACCGGCTGCACTATGAGCTGGAGGTGCTGAGTGAGTACAGGGCTGGCATGGGGACCTGATTACAGACACGTGGCAGCCCCCTAACTCCCTGCTTTCCAGCTGCCCCAGTCATCCCTGGTGGCACGGAGGGCCTGGCTGAGGAGGTGATGGCCACTGTCAACAGCACCGTGCACCTCAAGTGCGAAGCCACCGGGCACCCGGTGCCCACGGTGTCCTGGCTCTGGAATGATGTCCCTGTTGCTGCCAGCCCACGGCACCAGCTGCTGGAGGGTGGCATGGTCCTGCAGGTCTGTGTGCCCTTGGGCAGGGAGATGGAAGAAACTGGGGTGCTCTTCCCTTCCCAAGGAGGAGGCTGCTCTGGTCTTGCCGGGTGCTGAGGTCCCCTTGGGAGCCCCAGCAGCTTCTCGGCAGCTCCCCAGCTCGGAGCAGCCCTCAGTGGGGCTCTGCTCCCCCTTTGCAGGTGGCCTCTGTGGGGGCAGGTGACATTGGCAGCTACACGTGCGTGGCTGAGAACCCAGCTGGATCAGTGGAGAAGCACTTTGCCCTCATTGTGCAGGGTAAGGCATCCCCAGCAAGCCTTCCCCGGGTCGCTGAGTTAACCTCCTCCTCCTCATCATCATCCCCTGCCAGCTGGAGTCCTCCACGGCTCCTGAACCATGTGGCTGCCTCTGTCCCCCTGTGCTTGTCACACTCTCCCTGTGTGAGGAGGTGGAGGTGCCAGCTCGCTTCACACAGGAGGGAAGCTCAGTGCACGTTTCCTTCTGGGGAGCCCCCTGGGAGAGCTTGGCCTCTGTAGTGATGGGTCCCTTCTGGTGCTCTCTTTTGGGGTGTGCTGGAGCAGAGGCACCCCGGATCTTGGGTGCAAACCCTGAGAGCGTTGATGGCATCGTCAACGGCAGCGTCTCGCTGGTGTGTGATGTCCGATCCCACCCTGCTGCAGAGATCACCTGGTACAAGGATGGCCACGTCCTGGGGCTTGGTGAGGAGGTGACCATCACTCCAGGTATGCTGGGGTGGGCAGGGATGGCTGCTGGCTCTCCATGGTGGGCTCCAAGTCCCTTACCCCACCCTTCTGGGTGCCACGCACGGGACTGGAGCTCAGGCTTTCAGGGGTATCCCACTGCCGAGTGACCCCTTCTGGGAAGGACCAAGCTCACATCCCTCAAACTCTGTGCTCCCCAGGAGCTCAGCACCCTTCTCTGCTGCACGTAGTGAGGCCTCAGAGAGGGACTTTGATAGCCAGATGCCTCCTGCATGGGGCGTAGCTGGCTGCTGAGGGATGGGTTGGCTTGTTGGCACAGTGGCCTGGCCCCGGTCCTGGCTCCAGCCCCCCTGGACTCCCTGCTCTCTGCTTCTTCCAGGCTCACGGGTGCTGCAGCTCCCTCACCTCCAGCTTTCCAGCTCGGGCACGTACACGTGTGTGGCACTGAATGTGGCCGGCCAGGATGAGAAGAGCTTCATCCTCACTGTCCAGGGTAAGTGCTGAGGGCTCGGCTGGCACCTCTGGTCCATGTGGTGTTGCTCAGGCACCCCATCCCTGTTCTTCCTCCTCAGAGCCTCTGGATATCCAGAACCTGCAGCAGGAGATGCTGGATGCAGATGTGGGGAGCTCCCTTGTCCTGACCTGCCCAATCAATGGTGTCCCTGCACCCATTGTCACCTGGCTGAAGGATGGGAGCCTGCTGGGTATGTGCACAGGGGCTGCTGTGCCAGGCTGCTGCCCTGAGCACCACGGTGGTTGTGCCTGGAGTGGTCCTGCCTCAGTTTCCTCACTGCAGGAGAACTGCAGGGCTTCAGAGGGGAGGAGGCAGAGCATGAAGGGGTGGGCATTTTTCCCTGCCTCTTAAAAAGAGGCCTGAAGCAATGGGATGTGGGCACAGGATGTGATGGAGAGAGGGGGGGGTGGAACTCTCTGGGTACAAGCCCTTGGGCTACCTGCTGGGACAGGGGGTTACCCCCAGACCAGTGGATCTCTTCTGCGATGCTCCAGCAGCGTCTGCTCTGCACATCCCCAGCCTCTGCTTCAACCAAGTCCCCAGATCTGGGTGCAGGGGGTGGGGGAACAAGAGGGGGGGTGACAACATGCCTGGGGAGGCTCCAGTGAAGGAGCATCTCTGCAGCCCCCTTCACTTCTTCCCCTGGCAGAGAGCAGCCCAGAGCAGGGCCTGGTGTCCAAGGGGGGGCAGCTCCAGCTCAGCCCCCTCCAGCCCTTCCACCAGGGCCGCTACACTTGTCTGGCACAGGGCCCAGGTGCCAAGACACACAAGGACTTCGTGGTGCTGGTGCGAGGTAGGGCTTCCCCAGGGTGGTGGGCGTCCCTGTGGGCTCTCCCTTAGAGGGGAGCCTTCCTCCCTTTCCTCTTCCTCAACCTCCTCCTGTTTTCCACACAGTGGCACCCCGGATTACCAGTGCAGGGCTCGCCAGTGAGTACACTGTGCTGGAGGGCAAAGGGGTGAGGCTGGAGTGCCGGGCAGAGGGGCAGCCCACCCCTGATATCTCCTGGCTGAAGGATGGGCAGCCCCTGGGTGCGTGGCCCCCTTCACATGGCCGGTGAGTCTGGGGCAGGGGGGACCATCCCACTCGTGCCTCAGTTTCCCCATGTGTAGAAGAACAGTACAAGGCAGGCTGAGCTCTGCTACTTGGGCTGGGACGTGCTTGTGCCAGCTGTTTGCTGAGGAGCATCGTCCTGGGCTAAGCCCTGGTGTCCTCCCAGGATGTCCCAGGATGGCAGCTCCCTGCTCCTCGAGGGGCTCCAAGCCGCTGACTCCGGGGTGTACACCTGCCTGGCCCGAAACAGCGCAGGGGAGGACGTGCGGCTGCACAGGCTGAGCGTGCTGGGTGAGCAGGGGGCTGGGACCCACGGGGCAGCACCAGGGCTGCCCACCCCTAACAGCCCCCAACAGCCCCTCTGTCCCCTTGCCCAGTGCCCCCCACCATCGAGAGAGGTGCTGATGACTCGGAGGTGGTCCATGGTGTCCTGTCCATGACGGTGACGCTGCAGTGCTTGGCACAGGGGTCCCCTCCCCTGCACCTGAGCTGGCTGAGGGACGGGCTGCCCCTGCGCCTGTCCCCTCGTGTCACCCTCCTCTCTGCTGGGCGCATTCTCCGGTAAGAAGTGACTCTGGAGTGATGATGCTCAGCTGCAGGCTTTGGGGCTGGTGCCCAACAGGTCTGCGTGGCCACAGCTGCCCCCCAGAGATGGCTATGGGTCAGTGTGGAGACCTTGGGGGTGGGCAGGGGAGGGGGCCTGGAGCTGATGCCTCCTCCCCATCCCCATGTCCTGCTCTGTGGGGTAGGATCTCCCAGGCACAGGTCTCCGATGCCGGGCTCTACACGTGCATCGTCTCCAGCCGGGCAGGGGTGGCGGATCGCAGCTTTGTCCTGCAGATACAGGGTATGGGGCAGTGGGGGGGAGCAGGGTGGGGGACACCCCAGCATCAATTTTGCTGGCAGAGCCTGCTGTGCTTTGCAGCTCTGTTGCTAAGCAGGGTCTGACCAGCTCTCGGCTGCTGGGGTGGGCTGAGGGAGGCTGGAGCAAGGCAGGACCATCCTGACAGCAGCCCCTGAGCACCCTGGGGCGAGGCTGAGCCCCCTCTGGGTGATGGCAGAATGGGGGGGGGAGGGGGGTGTAGATCCTGTCCTTAATGCCTGGGGACCTGGTGTTGCACCCATGGCCCTGCTAAGGGACCTGCTCTCTCCCTAGTGCCCCCCATCCTGGAGAGCTCGGAGAGCAGAGAGGAGCGGATGGTGGCTGAGGGCTCCAGTGTCACCTTCACCTGCGGAGCTGCTGGGTCCCCAGCACCAGCAGTGACCTGGCTGAAGGATGGCAAGCCCCTGGCACAGCACAGCAACCAGGTGCCTGGGGGCCCCCAGCTGAGCCTGGCAACCGTGGGGCCAGCCGACACGGGGGTCTACTCCTGCCTGGTGGCCAACGAGGTGGGGGAAGCCAGCAAAGCCTTCCACCTCCTGGTGATGGGTGTGTGTCTGCTCCTGGGGACTGGGGAGGGACGGGCAGCCGATTTTTCTGGGAGCAGGAGGGGATGAGCTCTCCCACTCGCCATGCCCCTTGCAGAGCCACCACGCATCGAGGCTGCATCCCAGCCCGTGGAGATGTCCATCGCCGCAGGCACCCCGCTGGAGCTGGTGTGTGTAGTGACCGGTATCCCCGTGCCCAGTGTCACCTGGGAGAAGGATGGGCAGCTGCTGGCAGGGCCCTGGCTCACGTCAGGGAACGAGAGCACCCTCTACATAGAAAGCACAAAGGTAGGGGCTCTTCTTCCTTCATCCCACTGGCATTTCTTTCCATGCCTCAATTTTTGCCTGCCCCTGGTTTTGTGTAGGTGGCTGATGCTGGCTGGTACACCTGCCTGGCCACCAGCCCTGCTGGGGAGGACAGTAGGAGCTTCCACGTCAGCATCCAAGGTAGCGTGGGTGCTGCAAGGGTGGTCAGGGCTCTGGAGGGATTGGGGAGAGCTGTGGGGGCTGTAAGCCTGCAAAGGAGAGACTGGAGGACAGCATGATGGTCCTGGAGAGTGGGGGGCTACGCGTGACTCATGGGGACAGGCGTGGGACTGCCCAACCTGCATGGCACCCCCTGACCCACCTGGCACACAACCCACAGCACCTCTCAGCCTGGCAGATGTTGGAAAGACCCCCAGCATCACCGCTGTGGCAGGGGGGCAGCTCATCCTGGAATGCCCCAGGGACGCTGCGCATCCCCCCCACATCGAGTGGCATCGGGAGGGCTCCCCACTGCAGGTACGTGTGGTGGGACCTGGGGCTGGGCAGGGGCTGGGATGCACCTTCCCCAGCCCTGTCAGGCTCAGGGTGGGGGTGATGTGGGGTGAGCTGCTGACGGGGGTTCCCTGGGGTGTTAGGAGGATGCCCGCAGGCAGGTGCTGGCCGAGGGGCGCTTCCTGCGGATCCAGGCTGTGGGGGCAGCGGACGGTGGGGAGTACAGCTGCAGGGCCACTGGCGTGCTGGGAGGCACCAGCCTGCGTGTCTGGGTGGAGGTTCTTGGTGAGCAATGATGCCCTGCTATGGGGCTTTGCTGGTAGTAAATGCCCTGTTGGTTCAGGGGTGCCCTGAGGTTGGGGTAATGGGATATTGCCCAGCCCTGGAAGGTGCCCGGCCCTGGGTGGTGCTGGGCTGGGCTGGCCTCCTCCATCCCCTGAGCCCTGTCTCTGGCTTTCTGTGGTGCCTGCTGGGTGCTGCTGCAGTGGCCCCAGAGATCCAGCCCGGCCCTGAAGAGGTGAGGGTGCTGCTGAATGGCTCAGCAGTGCTGCCGTGCCAGGCAGAGGGGTGGCCCATGCCCCAGGTGACGTGGAGGAAGGACGGCCGTCTCCTGCCTCTCCGTGGGAACAATAGGTATGAAGCTCTCTGGGTTGATGGCACCAAGAGCTGGTGCTCCCATCCTGCCACCCTCCACATCAGTAGGTGTTGCATTGTGCCTGGAGCAGAGAAATCACAGTCCTCTGGGTAAGGGCTGTGCTCTCTGCACACCAGCTGGGCAGACACATGCCACATGTGGCTGTAATGGCACTGGTCACCTCCTCAGCCACATGTCCCCACACACTACAGACCCCACCCAGGGCTCACTTGCTCTCCCTCCCCAGGCTGCGGCTCCTGCCAGGCGGCTCCCTGCAAATAGACCCCGTTCAGGTCCAGGATTCGGGCTACTACCTCTGCATGGCATCCAGCTCTGCCGGCTCCGACCAGCGAGGTCTGGACTTCCATGTCCTGGGTGAGTGGAAGAACTGGCTGGATCCCTCCTGGGCTCGGTGCCTTGCGACCCACCATGGTTGGGCTGCTGGCACTGGTACAACGATGCGCTGCTGTCTTCTGTAGTCCCTCCGCTCATCACACCTGGGCCCTCCAACCTCACCTTGCTGTCTCAGCAGCCAGCCACGCTGGACTGCGATGCTTGGGGATCCCCTGAGCCCCACATCAGGTGGGAGAAGGATGGCCACCCCCTGAACATGCACTTCCTGGCTGGCACTTACAGGTACCCGCAGCACCAGCCCACTCGCCCACCAAAGGGTCCTGCCGTGGGGTGGGGTTTGCCCCCTCTCACTGCTCCCCGTGGGACAGGGGCTGGCCCTGATGTGTGCTCTGCCTGCTGCAGCTTGCAGGACTCAGGGTCGCTGCTCATTGCCAGCCCCAGGCCCCGGGATGAGGGGCGGTTCGAGTGCATCGCCACCAATGCTGCCGGAGACGCACGCAGGGTCTTCTTTGTATCCATCCATGGTGAGCTCCTGGGTGCTCTGGGTCTTGCCAAGAGCAGCTTTCCCAGGGTCTGTCACCATCTCTGGTGTGATGGGGTGTGCTCCAGTTCCCTGCAGGCTTGGGTCCCCTCTCGAGGACTGTGCATAGGGATGGGCAAGGGAGGAAATAGAAACACCTCTGTGCGCAGGGATGGGATCCCCTTTAGTGTTTGCCATGTGGTCCTGCTCACCCCCCTCCCTCCCCTCTCCAGTGCCCCCCAGCATTGCTGATGACCTTACGGATGTGGTTGTCACCCGGTTGTCCCCTGCCATCCTCACCTGCTACACCTCAGGCGTGCCCCCACCCACGGTGCTGTGGAGCAAGGAGGGGGCTCAGCTGGGCAGCCGAGGAGGGGGCTACCGCATCCTGCCCACAGGTACTGGCACAAGGCAGCGCAGCCCAAGGTGGGGGTGGGAAAGGGTCCCTGCCAGGCCCCCTGCTGCCTGTGCTCTGCTGGTTCTTTTTCCAGGAGCCCTGGAGATCAGGCAGGTGCTGCCTGCACATGCTGGCCGCTACACCTGCACAGCGAGGAGCGCTGCTGGCACGGCCCAGAAGCACCTCCGGCTTGCAGTACATGGTATGTGTGGCTCCTGGGGGTCCCTGTGCCTTGGCCCATCATGGGGGACCCCTGGTTGGCAGTGCTTCCCCACTGCTTGCAGAACCCCCTGCTTTGAAGCCTATGCCTGGCATGGTGATGGTGACGGTCAACACCAGCGCGGTGCTGTCCTGCGAGGCCACTGGTGTCCCCCAGCCAGAGCTCACCTGGCAGAAGGATGGTGTCAGCATCACCAGAGGTGAGGGGGATCACACAGGGCCCCCAGTCCCTGGCTAGGGTGAAGATGCTGGGTGTCACTGTGTGTGCATCCTTCAGGATGCAGCCCAGGGTGGGTGCAGCAGCCCCTGGAGCCATTCCTTAGGGACACCCCAGAAAGAAGCCCTTCTGGGCTTCAGGAAGCAGTCCCTGAGCTCCAGCCAGCCACGGCTCGGCTGCGTTGCCCTGTCCTGCCCTTCACTCCCCCCCATCTCCACAGTGTCTGGGCTGAAGGTGTTACCCAATGGGCAGCTGCATCTGCTCCAGGCCTCCCCGGGGGATGCGGGCACCTACCTGTGCGTGGCTCACAACCCCTGGGGCACTGCTACTGGGAGGACCAGGCTGATTGTGCAAGGTAAGGCAGCACCAGGACCCCAGGGCTCGCCCCTTCCTCTGCTCCGCTCCTGCCCCAGCACCTCGCAGGGAAACATGGCTGCAAGGTGTAAATCCTGCCCTCCTGCTGCCCCATCCAGTGCCCCCCACCATAGCACCAGGCCCAGAGGAGCTGGCTGTCCTGGAGGGGCTGGAGGTGCTGCTGCCCTGTGCTGCCCACAGCATCCCTGAGCCTCGCGTGTCCTGGAGCCGGGAGGGAGTCCCAGTGCGCAGTGGAGGGGGGAAGGCCACTGTCCTGCCGTCTGGGGACCTGCTGCTCCGTGATGCCCAGGTGAGGATTGTTCCTTCCTGTGGCTGTCATGTCAGAGAGCTGGAAAACATGTGTCCCTTGGGGCAGAGAGAAAAGCCCGAGCTGTTCTATGCCTTGTTGTGTTCCTGGGCTGGGGCTGGCAGGATGGGGTGTCACTTTGCCAAGTTGCATCCTGCCTGCTGGATATATTTGGCAGAGGGAGATCCCTGTTCAGGCCGTTGTACCAGGCTGGCAGGACAGGAAAAATGTGGTTGTGGCCAAACCTTGGCTTTTTGGGTGTGCAACAGCCAGCAGAGATGCAGCCCAGCGAGTGAAGCTGGATCCCAGCCCCTGTCCTTCCCACTTTCCAGGAAGGAGATGCTGGGAGCTATTCCTGCACGGCGGTGAACTCAGCTGGGAGGGCTGTCCGGCGGCTCTCCCTTTCTGTCCACACCCTCCCCACCTTCACCCACCTGCCCAGAGATGTCACCCTGAGCCAGGGCGAGCGGCTGGAGCTGGTGTGTGCTGCTGCGGGCAGCCCCCAGCCCCGCATCTCCTGGATGGCCGATGGGCACCTGGTCACTGGTGTGTGGGCAGAGGATGCTGAGCTGGGGGAGGGTGGGTGTGATTCTGGTGCCATCCCAGTCCTTGTTCCCCCTTTGGGGTATCCCCTGGGGTGCCAGCAAGTCTGGCTGTGCAGGGTTATAACCAGGTGGTCCCAATTCATGCCTTTTTGGGGGTGTCTGTACCCCACAGATGGCGTGTCGGGGCAGGGCAGACAGAGCACTCTGCTGCGGGAGGCAGCCACCCGCGCTGACAGCGGGACTTACATCTGCCAGGCTGAGAACAGGGCTGGTGCCATCACAGCCACTGCCTTTGTCTCTGTCCGAGGTAGGTGCCAGTGGGGAAACCAGGGTTCCTGGCCAGACCCCTTCTCCTGTCACCCCTCTTCCTTCCCCAGAGGCACCCACCATACGGGGAGACACCAGCACCTACCAGGTGGAGCCCTCTGGGGGTGATGCCCTCCTCGACTGCGATGCCCAGGGCCACCCCGCACCCCTCATCAGCTGGAGCAAGGATGGGGTGCCAGTGGTAGCTGGTGGGCACCTGCACCAGCTGCAGAATGGCTCCCTGGCCATCCACACCCTGGGGGTGAGCAGGGTCTGGGGAGGGAGTGCTGCTGTGTTTTGGGGAGCTTTCATGGCAATGCTCATCGCTGTGCTAATGCCATTGGTACCACCAGAGCGCTGACGCAGGGCGCTACCGCTGTGTGGCAGAGAACGACGCGGGCACGGCGGCGAAGCTTGTCACCCTGGCCCTGCAGAGTGAGTGCTGTCCCCCTTTGCACCCTCTTTTTGAGGGACCACAAATCCTCCAGCCCCCAGACCAGTCTCTGAGCCCTGGAGAATGGCCCCAGCATCACTGGGATGCCGCAGCACTGCCCGCATCCCTCTCCCTGCCCAGGTGCCCCCGTGGTGGCGGTGACACCACGAGCAGCCGCGGTCCGTGCTGGGCAGGCGGTGCTGCTGCACTGCACCGTGTCAGGGGAGCCCACCCCCTCTGTGGAGTGGCACCGGGATGGGGAGCCGCTGCCTGAGGGTCCCCGTGCCCGTGTCCTGCCCAACGCCACGCTGCTCCTGCCTGCTGTCAGCCGCCACGACGCCGGCAGTTACTCCTGCCTGGCTCGCAACACCCTGGGGTCTGCTGTTGCCGGTGCCTCCGTGTCCGTCCAAGGTGGGTGTCTGCCCTTGGTTTTGGGGTTACTGGCTGGCTCAGGGGCCTGGGGCTGCCCCCAGTGCCATTACACCCTGGGGTAAGACCTCCTCTGGAGGGATACAGCTTTTCCTTTCTTGCTTTAAACCCCTGGATTGCCATCTCCTGTCATCAGCAAGCCTGAGCCCAGCCAGACCCGAGCAGCTGCTGCACACCAGCCAGTGTCCCTGCTTGCCTCTTCCCAGCCTTTCCGGAATTTGCTGCCCATGATTAAATTCCCGTTTCCCAGGGGCTCTGCTAAACACTCAGGCACATCCTCTGCTGCCACCCCTCAGGGAGCAGAGGACAGGGCTGGTCAGCAGCGTGGAGGAAGCTCTGGGGTGCCCTCTTTGAGGCTGTTGGCATGCTGCTGCCAGCCATGCCAGAGGAGAGTGACTCAACGCTTGGGTCTGGGGCCAGGGGTTGATACAGAGCAGGGATTGGGGGGGGGTTTAGTGTAAGAGGCATGGAGCTGTGCTCACAGCATCGACCCGTGGCTAGCACCGTGCTGCCCAGCCCCATGGGGGCTCGGGAGACTGCTTGCAGACAGGTAGGGATGCTGCTCGCCCTCCTCTGGCTGCCTTTGAGTCCAGAAAATGAGGTTTTCTTGGCAAATTATTGAGAAGGGAGATAGGAATCAATCTGCTTTCCTATGGGACAGCATCCCCAGTACTGTTGCACCCCCTCCCCATTCCTTTTGCCTCAGGGGAGCCGCGCCGGGTCCAGGGCAGCCTGTTCGGCATCATCAACGCCCACAAGCTCAGCGCTGCTGCCCTCGATGCCAGCGTGCTGGATGACCCACACTCCAGCACCACCATGGTCCAGAGCAGCATCCGCAGCATCCCTCCTGCCATTGGTAGGTGGTCACCCCCGCCCTCACCCCAGGGATGAGTTTGAAATGTGTCAGGTGAAAATCTTGGGGGGAAAAGATTATCATTGTACTCCCCTGCCTGCCCCTCTCCCCCATCCCCCCCCCCCCGCCCCGGGGTGGGGGGAGCAGGGTGGTTGGGGAGGGCTAGGTGCCTCCTTAGGTGGGTGCTGGCTCCCTGGTGACACCCTTTCTCCCACACCCCCAGGGCCTCTGATGCGGGTTCTGGTTGCCATCATCACCCCTGTTTACTGGTCCTTGGCTCATGCCAAGGGGGGGGCCTGGAGTGGGTTCCTGCTCACCCAGGGCACCTTCCGGCATGAGTCGCAGCTGGAGTTTGCCACAGGTGAGGGACACCAGGAGCTCCAGGTGTGCTGGGGGCTACAGAGCCTCATCCTGCCCCACTCAGCCTCCATCTCCCCCCTGTACCACCCCTGGGTGCTCAGCCCCTCGCTGGACCAAGCTCCTCAGCTGGAGATGGGGCTGTGTCTGGGGGTGCTGGGTGCTGGTCCTCACTTCTCCCCGTCCCCACCATGGCAGGGGAGCTGGTGCGGGTCACCCACGTCGCCCAGGGTGTGGATGCAGCTGGTGCTCTGCAGCTGGACAGCATGATCAGGGGCTCAGTGCCAGAGAGCATCGGCGAGGCCGTGCTGTTGCTGCAGGTGCCAGTGCTGCCCATCCTCCCGCGGGCTGCGATGCCCATGCTGGGACCCCAGAGGGGGTCCACTACCTGACCCCCCCACCCCATTCCTCCCCCCAGGACTTCAGCGAGCACTATGTGCGGACAGGCCTGGGGCAGCTCTCGGGGGGCTCGGCACAGAGCTTCCTGAGGGATGGGCACATCATCCATGCCCACTGCAACCACACCATTGTGTATGACCCCCCCACGGATCCACAGCCCCCCCGGGTGCGGCGTGTGAGGGCCAGAGCTGTCAAAGCCTTCTATGACCCAGCCTCAGAGGAGCTCCGCTTCCAGCTCCACGCCTCACTTGATGCAGGTAACGAGGGGTTTCCCTGGGATGAGGACACTGGGGACCCTTGTTAGTCTGTGGGGGTGCAAAGGTCATGTTCCTGCAGTGATGTGTCCCTTCTCCTCTCTCTGCTCGGTTCCCAGGTGCCGACAGGGACCGGTGCCCACCGGGGTTCATCCCAGACCCTCAGCAGCTGTACTGCATCGGTACGGACCCTCCCTCATGGGGGGCATGAGGATGGCGAGGGGCACCTGCTGCATGGTGCCAACTCCCCAACCCTGTCCCACCCTCTCTGCCCTCCAGACATCGATGAATGTGCCGAGGGGTCCCACGCCTGCCGCTACAACCAGCTCTGCCAGAATGCCCCAGGAACCTATCGCTGCACCTGCCCTCCCGGCTACCGCTCGCTGGGTGCTGGCTGGCCGTGCTTGGGTATGAGCTGCTGTCCCAGGGGGACATGTCCCTGGAAATGGGGTGTCAGGCCACAGTCCCTCCCCAGCCTCGGTTTCCCCATCCAGCTGCAACTCCCCAGCTCTTTTCTCCACCAGACATAAACGAGTGCCTGCAGTTCCCTCCACCATGTGCCTTCCAGTGCCGCAACCTGCGGGGCTCCTACGAGTGCCTGTGCCCCCCTGGCAGGACCCTGCTGCCAGGTGGAGACTGTGGTGCAGCAGGAGCGGATGGAGGGGGCACGACAAGCAGCATCCCCTTGGACACCCCCCCACTCTGGCTGCGGCCAGGTAGCCGCCCCTGGGGAAAGTCCTTCTACACCCAGGTGTCCCTCCGGCGTGTGGCAAAGGCGGCAGGGCTGGGGGCTCAGAGCCCCCCCTGCCCCAGGGGCTTTGTCAAGAGGAATGGCACCTGCACAGGTGAGAGCACGCAGGGAAGTGCTGGTGAGGGGCTCTGGGGGAGTTCAGGTGCCATTTTGTGCCCCAAAATTGGCTCCTGTGTCTGCTGCTGCCCTGTCTCCTGTTCTGTTCTCATCCCTTTTCGGGGGGTCGGGCTCTCCTCGGGTTTGGCTGTGCTGGGAGGGGGAGGTGAGAGGCAGCATGCTCCAGGGCAGTGGGCTGCAGAGGGGACTGATATTTCTCCCTTGGCCCCCGCAGACCTTGACGAATGCCAGATGCCCAACCAGTGCCAGCACCAGTGCAGGAACAGCCTGGGCAGCTACCGCTGTGTCTGTCCCCCCGGCTACCGGCTGCTGCCCAATGGGAAGACGTGCCATGGTCAGTGTGGGGATGCTGGGGTGGGGGGCTGCCCTGGTAGGATGCTGATGTCCCTTGGGGTGTGAACTCAGTCCTCATGGTGCCCTGGATGTCACCCCTTTAGGGCTGTCAGTCTCTCAACACTGCTTCCCAGGCAGTGTTGCTCCCAGGCTCAGCACCCTGGGTGCTCTTATCTTGCTGCCCCAGTGTCCAACACCCTGAACAGGGGGCTAGGAAGGTGTGGGGTGGGAGCTGGGGTTTGAATCCCCATCTGGGTCAGGGCCACATGGGTGTCCTGGCACCTTCAGACCCCCCTGTGCTCTGCCTGCAGATGTGGATGAGTGTGCAGAGGGCACCATCCAGTGTGGCTCGAGCCAGATGTGCTTCAACACCCGCGGAGGTGCCCAGTGCATGGATGCACCATGTCCAGCTGGGTACCAGAGAGGGTCCAGGCCTGGGTGAGTCACGTTGCCCATCCCTCATCCCCTGTGGCATTGTGGATCCAGGCATCCTGGCCACTCCTGACCCCCCCCCCCGCCCCATCCTGTGTCCCCCACTCTCGTGCAGGCTGTGTGTGGGTCGGTGCACCCCAGACTGCGGCTCAGCCGGCCCCCCCACACTGCAGTACCAGCTGCTCACCCTGCCCCTCCGCATCGCCGCTGGCCGGGACGTGGTGCACCTCACCCCTGGTGCCACCCTCCACCCCCGGCCCCTCTTCACGCTGCTGGAGCGGGACCCTGGCAGCCCCTTCACCCTCCGCACTGAGCGGGGCCGGGGCATCATCTCCACCCTGCGCCCGCTGCGGGACCCCGGCACCCACCGACTCAAGGTGCAGGCGCTGGCCCCGGGTGGGCAGCGGGCACCCAGCATCTTCCTCCTCCTCATCTCTGTCTCTCCCTACCCCTACTGACACCGTCGAGGGACAGGAGGGGATGCAGGGTTGCTTCTCCTGTCCCTCACTAATACATCGGTGCAGGCACGTGGCTCGGGGGGAGCTGAGCTTGCACCTTTCCTCCCCCCACCCCCAGACACCCTCTGCCTTTCCCCTGCCCCCCCAGCAGCCCTGAGGCCGGTCCCTGACTCAGCAGGACCCCAGGAGGGTGACAAAACGTCCCATGAGCCCCTTGCAATCAGGTCTTGCTGCAATTCATGCCTGTGGCCCCAGAGCAAACACAGCTCAGGGTGGCCTTGTCTGTGCTCAGTTCTCAGTCTGGGAGGGAGTCAAGGGGATGAGTTGGGTGACAGCACCCAAAGAGGGTCCTGCTGGGGTGCAGGATGGGGTGCCCCAGTGTGGGAAGGGCACAGAGCACCCTGGCATTAATGTGTATTAAATGGAATTAGCCTTGTGTCTTAAAAGGAAAAGGAGCTACTTGGTTTCTGTGCACACAGTTTATTTATGGTTTTGTCCCAAATAAAGGTGGTTTGTGCCTAAGTCCCAGCTGAAGAAAGCTGCTTGCTTCAGCCTGCGGGTGGGGGCTGCCCCAGCAGCAGCCCTGGGCACCTCCCTGCATGGCCTTGGACCATAGAATGGAGATTACCACATCCAGACAACGCTGGAGGGCCAATGTCCAGCCTCTGAGGGTCTAATCCTGCCCCCAGCACCGCATCCCTCAGTCAGCAGATGCAGGATGTGGGATGCTGGAGGGAAGTGGGGTGCTGGCCCTGAGGACCTGAGTCCACAGCTCCTGCGTTTGAGCTGCTGGTTGCTGTGTACTGAGGGGTACTGAGCTGCCCCCAAAAGGTTCTGCCCTTTGGGTTAGGGGGTTCCCATCCCCCAAGGCCAGGTTTGCTACTGGTCTGGGGTGCCCATGGCACATGAGAGGGGAGAAGGTGGTTTTGCCCCCTCCTCCCTACACAGGTTCCTGCTTCTCCCACTGGGCTTCCAAATAAATTCAACCTTGCCTGGCCCCACCAGCCCAGGGGAGAAAGCTGGGTGGTGCCAGGGCAGCTGGGCACCCTTCTGTCCCTACGTTTTCCCCCTTCTCTGGGGTTCCTGGGAGGGGCACCCCTGGGTGCTCTGTGGAGGTGATGAGGAGCTCAGGAGTGGGGGCAAGCTGCACCCCCCCAACCTCCCCCATCATTCTGCCTCTGTGCCCTGCGGGCAGGAAGAGGGCAGGGCCTCGCCGGGACGGTGCCCACGGAGGGGACAGTCCCACGGAAGGGGACAGTCCTGCGGCGGCTCCGCCTGCCCACACCCGGCTATAAGGGAGGAGGAGGAGGAGGATGCTCCAGGCACCGGACCGCAGCGCCGAGGGCAGCCGGGCCCCAGGGAGCGGGTGAGTGCGGGCATGGCAGGGAGTGGGGGTCGGCAAGGGGAGAAGGGGCACTTTGCCTTGGGGGACCTGTCCCCTTGCCCATGGCTGTCCCCTGTTCCCCTCCCCGTGGGTGCTGGAGAAGGACTTGCTGGTCCCTACAGCAGCCAGGCAGCAATGTTCCAGCCCCCTCCCAGTGCTGGGAGGTGCAGGCTGCAGCCAAGCCCCTTCTAGCTCAGTTTGGGGAGGGGCTGTCCCAAGTGAGTCCCACCTTTCCTTGGCTACCCACAGGGAGGGGAGCTGGGACCTTGGCTGGCACCACCTCACGCCCTCCCCGCTCTGCTCTGGTCATGCTGGGGGGCAGGATGGGACCCCTGAGAGATGGAAGAGTGATGCTGATGCAAACCCCAGCACCAGTGAGCACACCCCCTCATCCCTCCGCTGCAGGAGCCCCTGGGGAGCCTGCCCACGCTCCCTGTCCCATCCTGGTCAGCAGGCTGGAGCAGAGTCCCCCCAGCCCAGCTGCCCAAGGCAGTTCCTCTCCTTACCAAAGTTTCACTCTTTTTAATTCCCTTCCCTTTTTATTTTTCTTTCCTGTTTGGGTTTTAAAAGCAAAAGCAGAGTGTTCCTGGGGGGCAGGGCTGCCCCAGTCGCCCTGGTAAAGAAACTCAAACCAACTCTGCTCCAACACACACGGAAGTTGCTGCAGAATAATAATCAGGGCTGGAAAAGTCCCACCACGTTCCGCTTGGCTGAGCTTTGTTTGCTCTGATTTATTACTGCCTAACGCCAAAACTTCAGGGCTCTCCCTTCCTGGGCAGGCACACTTGGCATCAGCTCTGTTTCCAGAGCTGGAAATGTCAGCAGCTCAGCACCGGTCAGGGGGATGCTGGATGTGTCCCAGGGCAAGATGCCCCAGGTGCCTCGGGTGTTGTGTAGGCAGCGGGACATGTCTGAGCAGCCAGCAGTTGGAGGAATTTCTCTTAACCCAGTGCCAGGCCACTCGTGAAGCGAGTGTGCCCGGTCTCAGCAGGGCTTAGTCAGCCTGGCAGTCACGATGTTGGTGCTGGCAGCTGCAGCAGGGATGAGTTTTGGGGGTAAAGGACAGAGTTTTTCTGGTAAGGAGCAGTAGGTGCAGCGTCATGCTTGGGCTGGGCCCTTTCGGGAACCACCGCTGCCTTCCTGTAAGTGCCCTGGTGAGAAAGGGGACGGCAGAGGCTCCCTGGGCTGGGGCCCAGCCCCACACACCCATGGGGCATGAGGGCAGGGGAATGCTGGTTGCGCAAGCCTGCTGCTGTGGGGGATGCTGAGGCAGCCAGGCCACGGTTACAGGGGGCTGTGGGACCCCTCAGCAAGAGTCTGGCAGCAGTGGGGAGAGGTCCTGCCCCTGGGCCTGCTGGAAGCCATCCCCTGTGGGACGCTGGCCCCTCACCGTCCTGGCAGGACCAGGGTGCCAGGGCACGCCCCGTGCTGCTGTGTGAGGCGCTGGGTGGGCCAGGCTGGAGGGGCCAGGCACGGTGCCCAACCCGCCTGCAGAAGCAGGAGCAGGATTGTGCTGAGTCGGCAGCAGTGTGAAAGCTGCTCAGGGACAGGATCTGGCCGGCTCTGCTGTGAGCCTTCCCAGGCCAAGGTTCAGCTGGCATCACCTTCTAAGGATTCACAGGGGACTGCAGGGACAGGCTTGAGCCCCCTCCTGCAGCGGGATCCCCCCATCCCTCCCCTTGAGCTCAGGGCTGCTGCCTCCTTCACCATCTCCTGCTGCTGGGTGAAGCTCTGGATCCCCTCAGGCGAGGGGCACCCAATCACCATTGAGGTGCTTCACGCTGGCAGGAAACACAGGGCAGCATAATTAGGACAGTTAACCAATAAACACTAATTAGGCCTGTCTGTGGGTGCCTCACCCAGCACTACCAGTAGGCATTTCAGGCTGAACTGGTGGGTGGTGGAACCCACCTGCCGCCGCGGCTCCTCCACGCTGGGCCTGGCACGGGGCCGCGACGTGCCGGGTCGTGCCCGAGCGAGGCCTTGGGCTGCATCTCCAGGGTGGCTGGGTGCCTGTGCCTGAGTCCCGTCCCTCTGGCATTACAGGGTGCCTGTGGAGCAGGGGCAAGGCTGTGCCAGGGTTTCCAGAGCGAGCTGCGTGGAGTAAAGGTGAGAGGCGAGCGGTGCTGCTGGGTCCCTTTGGTCCCCTCTGTCACCCAGGTGCTGCGCAGGCAGGGTGCCCTCCCTGGCCAGGACCTGCAGCCTGGCTGAGGTGCTGCAGCTTCTCCTCCTGCCCCCAGTCCTCCTCCCTTCTCCCTGAAGTACTGGGAGGCTCTTGGAGGCTGATCCCTCCTGGTGCCCTGGCCAGTCCCCAGCTGCTTGCTGCCCCAGCCTGGCGCTCCTGGCAGAGGAGGGGGCTCAGCCAGACCCTGGTCCCACAGGAGCACCATGAGGTGGGTGCTCCCCATGGCAGCAGCTCTCACTGCCCATGAACAGGACCCTGTCTTTTAATCAGTTTGTCCTGGCACTGGCAGCTCCACCACATGTTCCTCTGCCTACTTAAGCTGCCGGCCCCATGGGTTTAGTCTGCCCTGGGCTTTCCTTCTTGCTTCCTGGGTGTTCATCCCTGGATAACATTTGTTTTGCCCAGAATGTCCCATCCTCAGGAAAGCTCTTGGCTCTGGCTGCCCTCAGCACCTGGCTGGACCATGCTGGCCCTGTGGGGAGGGTGTCACAGCTGTTGGCTGCAGCATCCCTGTGCCCAGCAAGAACAGGCTGACGCTAGGGACAGGGGTTGGGGCTGCTGTGACCCCCTTTCCTTTTGCTTTGCCAGAGCCATGTCTCAGCCCAAGGGCACAGTGGTCCTCGCCTACAGCGGGGGCCTTGACACCTCCTGCATCCTGGTGTGGCTGAAGGAGCAGGGCTACAATGTCATCGCCTACCTGGTGAGCCCCACAGAACCCCACCCCAGGGGCTGGGGGTAGAGGGAGCGCTGGGCTATGGGTCTGGGGACCTGGGAGGAGCAGGGTGGAAGGGGTGGCCATGGTGGTGACTCTGATCTTGCTGGTTAATTATTGCCCAGCCCGGGTGCTGCTCTGCTGAGCTGCCAGCCCTGAGCAGCACAGCCTGTCCCTGATGGCAAGTGACCCTCAGCTAACGAGGGCAGTGCATCAGGGCAGAGCCAAGGGAGGGAAGGCTGAGGTCACAACTGAAACCCCGCTTTTGGCAGCAGCTTTTGGCAGAGGGATGTATGGCCTGAGGTATGCCATCCTGGGGGGAAAGCCCCTGCCCATCCTGGGTGGCCTCGAGCGCAGCCAGCACAAGCTCTGCGGTGCCTCTGTTGATGCCCTGTGCCAGGCTGGGCTTGTGCTGGGTTTTGTGGTTTCTTTTCAAACTCAGTCTTGTATTTCCACCCTCTCCCCCCGCCCACACTCCCCCCTTTCAGGCCAACATCGGGCAGAAGGAAGACTTTGAGGCAGCACGGAAGAAAGCTCTGGCACTGGGAGCCAAGAAGGTAACAGCATCTCTCCCTCAAGAGGATCTGAGCTGCCCCTGCTGCGGGGCTGAGCAAGGGGGTCCCACACCCCCCATGGCTGGGGCCACCATGGAGAGTGGGGACAGCACCAGCGAGGAATCCTTTTGATGGAGTTTTTGCACCAAAGCAGCATCTAGAAAAGGGGAGAGAAAGCCACCCTGTAGCCAGGGCACCCAAAGCCCCAGAGGAATGGGATCACCCCCCCACACCCCCACCCCAGCCATCCCAGGACTCCCTCTGCCCTGGCAGGTTTACATTGAAGACGTCAGCAAGGAGTTCGTGGAGGAGTTCATCTGGCCAGCGGTGCAGGCCAACGCTCTCTACGAGGACCGGTACCTGCTGGGCACGGCGCTGGCCCGGCCCTGCATCGCCCGCAAGCTGGTGGAGATTGCCCAGCGGGAGGGAGCCCAGTATGTCGCCCACGGGGCCACTGGCAAGGTGAGGAAGGACTGGTGCACCGGAATGGGGCTGCCACAGGGTGCCTGGGCTGCCAGGAGGGATGCTTCGGGTGTTTGTGGGTGCCTGCAGGGCTGTGCGAAGCCCAGCGGTGTTTTGACACTTCCTTCTTGCTTTCCGGGACTTGTGTGCCCGATTTCGGTTCCCAGTTGCTGGCGGGAAGGCACCCAGCACCCCGCCTTCGGCAGCTGCAGCTCTGGGCAGGGGCTGCCCGGGCCAGCACCCAGCTGAGCTGAGCCAGCACCGCCCGGGGCATTTCGGGGCACCCGGGAGGGCGCGGCGGTCCCGGTCCCCGTCCCTGGTTTTCCCGGTCCCCATTCCTGGCTGCCTCTGTCCCGGTCCCCATCCCCTGCCGTCCCCGTTGCCGCCGGCCGCAGGAAGGACCCTTTGCCGCTAGAGGCAGCCAGAGACCGTGGAAATGATGCTCGGGGCCAGCCCCTGCCCGGAGGGGGGAGGAATCCTCCACGGGCACCGTGGTGGGGACGTGGGACCTGCGAGTCGTGAGCGTGGACCACCCCCCGGCACCTCCAGCCCCTGCCCATGCGCTGCCCTGCCCGGAGCGGGGACACCTGGAGCAGGATGATAGTGTCACCAAAGGTCTATGCAGGGCCTTTGGGTGCTGTGTGTGCACCCAGCACCTGCCAGATGCCCCCTCTGCCTCATCCCATGAGTTCCATGCCCAGCTTGGCCCAGGGGCCAGGGCAATGTGCCCACCTGGAAGGGTCTTGGTGCAAGGGGCTAGGTCTGGGGGTCCCCAGCTGTGGCAGGGGGATGCTGGACACAGCTGGGCTAGCCAAGGGGCCTCCCAGCACTGGGAAGATGGGGCAGAGGGGTGGCTGAGGGCGTGCTTTGTGGCTGCAGCTCTCTTGCTCCTGCTGCAGTGGGTTCCCCACACCCTTCCTTGTCCATCGCACTGTCCCCAGCAGCAGCAGCCCCATCCCGGGAGTACCCCAGAACAACGCACCCCCAGCGAGACAACATTCACTCCACTCCCGGGTACCACCCGCCCCATCCATCCCCGCTCGCAGGGGCACTCCCCAGGCTCTGCCCACTCCCCAGGCTCTGCCCACTCCCCAAGCCATTAAGCCAGAGGCTGGGGCAGGGCCGGGCCGCGGGTAACTCGACCCGGCCGCACACCCCGTCCCCGGCTGCGGCGTCTTAAATGCGGCCATCTGCGGTGTCCCCGCTGCTGGAGCAGATGGACTTGTTTTGGGCCTGTAAGGGAAATGAGTGCTTTGGTGGATGTACTCGCCTGCGTGTAATAGTCCTCAGGGACTCCCCAGCCTGGCTGTAAATGCATCCTCCAGGCCAGGGCCACGAGGAGGAGAAGGAGAGGGGAGGGGGGGGGTCCTTACGCCCCTTGGTGCTGGTGGAAAATAGGCTTTAGTGAGCACTATTCTCTGGGAAGTGCTAATAATTCCCAGGCTTGTTCCTCGCCCCTTCCTGACTACCTGGCCTCATTAGCCGGAACTCATCAGCTTGGGCCAATTAAGATAAAGGCAGGTTCAGGGCTGTTTAATTAGGAGCTATTACATCCTCCTGGACACTGTGGTCTTCCTCCTGCCTTGCCCTCTCTCCATGTCCTCTGGGAAATAACCCTGGGTGTTTCTCAGTACAGCTCTGGGGTGACCCCAGGGTGAGACAGGTGAATGAGCTGCATCAGGGTTTTGGGCACCTGGTACCCAGTTCTACCAGGAGAACCATGAAAGGTGGGTTTGGGTTCGAACCTGTTGTGGAAAAGGGACTAGGAGTGACCCCGTGGGATGAAGCCCAGGTCCTGGCATCCGTTCTGGCTCCTGCCACTCTCCATGCTGGGGAACAGAAGAGATAAGTGAGTCCTCATCCTCAGGTCTTGCTTTTCCTGTGACATTGCTGGGAAAATAGACATGGCCCTTGCCTCTTGCAGGGATTTGCAAGCACCCCGCTCAGACAAGGGTCTCCCAAGCCACGGGCTGGGAAGCTCTTCCCATGAATCGACTCATCCCATGTGCTGGCCAGAGCTGAGCCCCTGAGATGTCTCCTCTGGCTCCTGGCTGGGGGATGCTGGTCCCATCCCAGTGCAGGGAGAGCAGCCCGGAGCAAGGGGACAGCAGGTCCTTGCCTGCCCCAGTGCAGGATGAGCCCTCAGCATCTCCCATTTGTGTTTCAGGGCAACGACCAGGTTCGTTTTGAGCTCTCCTGCTACGCACTGTGTCCTAGTATCAAGGTAAGGCACCCAAAACTGTCCCCTGGGGCCCCACGGCTGGGTTCTGGCCCCCTCCCCAGCTGATGGGGAGTTTTGGTGTTACAGTGATGCAAGGGGCTGTGTGCCTCACTTTAACAAGCTGCCAGCTGCAAGAAGAGACGTTTTGGCATTTGAGGGGGCTGTAATGATCCTTAATTGACCTGGTTTTACCCCAAACACCATGAGGCCATGGAGGAAACAGTACCCAGGCAGCTGCTGGATAATCGATGCTGCCTGTTTCCGTCTTGCAGCCAGTGCCTTGTTAGGTCAAGGGTTTGGGTTACTCCACCCTTGTGCAGGGAGATTGAATTTTGGTTGGGGAACTGGCACCTCTGGGTCCTGGCACCTCTGGGTCCTGGCTCCCTGGGGCTGCCCAGAGCCCTCCTCCATGGGGACCCTGGGGTGGTGCCAAGGGGCAAAAAGGGGTTGGGAGCTACAAGGGCACGGGAGGCTTCTCATGTCACATTCCTGCCCTCCTGCCAGGTCATCGCACCGTGGAGGCTGCCTGAATTTTACCAGCGCTTCCCTGGGCGCCGTGAGCTGATGGACTATGCCAAGGTAAGAGCTGGCACAGGTCATCTGTGGGATGCTCAGGCATCCATAGGATGCTCGGTGCGGGTGCAGGTTGCTCACCATGGCTTGGTGGGTGACAGCAGCAAGCCCTCCACATCATCCCTGCAGCACCATGCTGAAGCCTTCTGGTCAGGGTTGGGTTTTTTTTTCCTCTTTTTTCCTTCCCCATTCCTTTTTAAAAGCCCCACAATTACCTGGCTATTAATTACAACCTCCTTTCCACGGAAGCAGGTCCCAGCTCCCTGACTCGCATAACAGACAAAGCAAATCCCTTCTCTTTTCTTGTCCTTTCCTTTTTGAAGTACAAGTTGCAATAAAACATATTAGAAGTTTTGCATCAGGTTTTTACGTGCCCACCAGGGTACCTTTCTTTTTTAGCGACTTCATGGTAAATGCTTGACAACTCGGCTCAATCAATCACGAGGGAAAAGGCAGCTCTGTGCATAAACCAGAAAATTGCTTCAGTTTTTAAATAGCTGCCAGAGAAGCTGGCTGGGTAATCTCTGGGAGAGGCGAGGTGCAGAGCCGGAGGGATGCGGCGTGGGGCGAGGAGCCCTCCGAGCCCATTAGGGCCAAGGCCGAGAGCGACGTGTTGAGGACTGTGTTTGCCATCTGCTGTTGTATTATGAAGGGGCAAGTTTATGAGAGCTTTCCATATGTTGCCAAACAAATTGTCAAAGAGGGGAGTTATTAAGGCTGCCACGGTTTTATTAGGTGGAGAACGGAACATGTGTTTTGGGGCTGGGGGGGTTTTGTTTTGGGGCTGGGGGGGTGTTGTTTTGGGGCTGGGGGGGGTTGTTTTGGGGTTGGGGGGTTTTGGTTTGGGGTTTTGTTTTGTTTTGGATCTGGGGGGGGTTGTTTTGGGGCTAGGGGGGTTGGGAAGGGAAATGAAACAGGTTGGGGCCCCATTTGAAGAGGAAAGGTTGGGGGTTGAGGGTTCGTGGTACTTCTTGGTCTCTGATTATGTTCAGCATGAAAAATAAAAAGGGGGGTGTCCCTTTTTCATGCTTGGGGAGGGAGATGTGTGGCCAGCTCTGTTCAGCACCTGGATGCACTCGTCTGGGTGCTCAGGGGGTTGTAATGCAGTGATGTTTGGGGCTGCAGTGATGTTTGGGGCTGCAGTGATGTTTGGGGCTGCAGTGATGCTCGGGGCTGAGCTGGTGCTGGGGAAAGCAGGGATTTGAGCTGCTGTGGAGTAGCTCTTGCCAGAGATTCACTGCCCAGCTGTGCTGCACACCTGGAAGTGAGATCTCTCCCTGGTTGCAGTGGGCTTGGCCCTGGCTGAGGTTGCCTGGGCTGGGTGGTTGTTGGTACGTGGGTCAGGACTTGGAGGAGCCCCTCTGAAGGGATGGTGTGGGGTGAGGGTGGGGAGCGTGCGCTTCCCCCACTGGCTCATGGGTTTTCCATGGACCTGCCTGGGAAAGTAAATGCTCTGGAGCTCGTGGCTCATGGTCCCATGGGTGTTTGTGTCTGAAAGATGCATTTATACATCCTGGGTGAGGTGGGTGTGATCGATGGCACGGGGAGAGCCTGCCAGGGGCACAGCCTTCCTCAGCCTCGCGCCACTGAGGGCTGCCTTGCAGGGCAAAGAGCCCTCAGCATTAATTGCTTGGCTTTAACTAAGGCAAAATGCCCTCTACCAACACCTCCAAGGGTGCTGGGACAAGGACAATGAGACAGGTGCTGATGGGAGCACGGGCTGACCCAAGGCAGAGGTGAGATCTGTCCCCCAGCCCATGGTCTCCAGTAGCATTGTTGAGGGGTAGGAGGCACCTGTAGCTCTACCCATCCCTCTGATGGGTCAGGGAGAGGCATCTTCTCACTCTCACCTGGAGAAGCCTGGAGATCCCACTCTTCCACCCAGCAGGCAGCATTTTATCCTCTCAGCAAGCCCAAGGTTGAGTCTTGAAGCGTGTGTGAAGCATGGTCGTGCCCCTCTCTGCTCTCCCCAGGACAAGATCCATGGGCAGGAGACCAGTCCTGCAGAAGGGCCTGGGTTGAGGAAGTGAAGGCTGCCCAGCACCCACCTCCAAGCCTGGGATGGGGGTTCCAGGAGGTCCCACACTGGGAGTACAGTGTGGAACCAGCAAACCAGGACCCGTGAGCTTGGGGCAGTGTCCCCTGGGAGCAGGGCTGAGTTAGTCCCTCTGCAGCATTAGGAGGTATCTCAGGACCTTGCTGCCATTTCAGATAAAGGGTTGATGACCACAATTTAACAGCCACAAGCATTTCCTCCCCCTCTTCCCAGCAGACAAGGACCCTCTGCTCAACCCCTGCTCCGGGCTGAGCCCTTGGCTGATGTCCCTGCTGTGGTGACACTGAAACACCCAAGCTGTCTGGCGATGTATGAGCTCTGCACAACCACCGAGGCACAGTAGGAACCCAGGGATGCTACTGCTGCCTCCATCCCTGGCTCACCATGGCCATCCCGTAGCCGGAACATCCCGGCTCGGCGTGCCGGCAGGGTGGGCGCCATCCAGGCTGGCTCCGGTTGTTAGCTCACCACCACCATCGCCTCTCCCGCTAATTCCCCCCGCGTATTCACCTTGTCTTCACAGGCAATTTCCCCCATTGAAATGTCAGCGGATAATTGAGCGCGCCGGTGACCTTGTTAGGGAGCTGGGCTCGGCGCGGAGTGCTGCGCTGGGGAGGCAGCCGGCGCGGGGCTGTGCGTCCCCAGGCACGGGGCTCTTGGGGTGCCTGGGCTCAGGGGAACCCCTGCCACCCACCTGCTGTGTGTCTGTGTCACCATGTGTTGTATGAGGCTGTGGAGGTGTGTTTTGCTGTCCCCTCGCAGCAGAGCATCAGTCCTGTTTAGGCTGGGGAGCGTCCTGTGGTTTTGGGGACTGTTGTGCCCCATGTCACATCCCCTTGAGGAGCTCAACTGGGGGGGATGTGCCATCCCAGACCTAGAAGAAGCATTGCTGCTGGTGTCTCCATGGCTTGGTTTCATGGGGGGCTCTGTCTTGGCTCATGGCAGGGCTGGAGCAGCTCTTCTCCCAGCTGCACCATGTCCCTGATGTGCCCATCAAGGTGGCCTTCTCAGTGGGAGCTGATGGCACCCAGGGTCAGGGGCACAGATGCCTGCCTTGTTCTGTGCTGTCTTGGTGGTGGCCATGGGTTGTGTCTTTGCACTTTTGGGACTGATCCTGGTGGGTGCTGGTGGGGGCTGGCTCCCCACATGCTGGCTCAGCCCTGCTCCCTTTCTCTTGGCAGAAACACAGCATCCCGGTGCCTGTGACACCCCAGACGCCCTGGAGCATGGATGAAAACCTCATGCACATCAGGTGAGAGGCTGGGGGACAGGGAGCTCCCACACCATGGTGGGTCACATGGATCCGGGCTGACAACTCAGAGCCTGGAGTCCCGATCCCCCCCATCCTGCATGGTCAGGGCACCCCCTCCCACCTCCCAAGTGCTAGGCTGCCCCACCACGTGCTGGTCAAGGGTGACCCCAAAACCCCCTTTCTGGCCAGTTGTCCACATCCCACACGGCATCACCCATCCCCTGGGCTCTCCCAAGCCTGGTCCTCCTTGCAAGGCTGCTGCTGAAAGCTCCCAGAGAGGCGTAACGCTGATCAATCCCCATCCTTGTGGGGCAGGGGGTGATGGGAGCAGGGAGGTCGCGCTGGTGGGTTTTTGGGGTTGCAGGTTCTGCAGTGACATCTCTCTCCTTCCCTGCCTGACACAGCTACGAAGCCGGGATCCTGGAGAACCCCAAGGTAATCGATCACGGCTGCCCGGCCGGCGTGGCAGCCACAGGGCTGAGGGCGGCTCGTGTGTTTGCAGCCTAATTGGAAATTTCATGGTGGGGCCTGGGTGGGGGTGGGGGGGCCCTGCTGCCCACCCCAGCCCCCCGCCTCTCCCGGCATGTTAATTGCCACCAGCCTGAATAGGGGAAGGGACCGTTTTGGGGTGACACCAGGCGGGACGATTTCACGGGGCAGCGATAAAGGAGCAATTAGACAAATGAGGTGCTGGTGGGTGACAGGGGTCTGGGCTGGCCCCTGAAGCTCAGGTCCCATGCCTGTGCCTGCAGATCACCCATCCTTCCTCACTTTCCCATCCCTCCTCACCTCCCAATCCCCACTCTCTGGGGTGGGGGAGAGCGGGGTACACCCTTTGCGTGGGGTGCTGCTTGGAGACCCCAAGGGCACCCACGGGACAACCAGCTCCCACACAGCTCTGGCTGCTGATGAGGTGGGTGCTGCTGCAGTGGGTGCTGTGGGTGGGAGGAGCTCATCGCTCTGCCGTGGGTCTGGCCCTGGCTGCCTCCAAATAGCGCTCGTGGTCTGGCTGCGTGCTGGCCCCTGCCTGCACCGTTCATGCTCCAGCGGGTGGCGAGGCTCGGGTGGCTACTTAAACTATCCATCAGCGCTAATTAGACAGTCCGGGGAGAGGAGGGGGAGGCAGGAGAGGGAGAGGAGCCGGCTGGAGCACGGCAGCCTGTGGCCAGCTCGCTCTGGCTGGGCTGGCGCGTGCCTCCGGCGGGGCGTGAGGAAGAGGAAGGTGGGCGAGGAGGGTCCTGCTCCCCTTTCGGTGCCCTCCGGAGGGGTGTCTGCAGGTTGGGCTTTGCCAAGCCAGGCCTTAGGAGGGTCTTCTATTCTGGGAGAGCAGTTGGCATGGGGATGGGTTTTCATGCCTCTAGCTGGAGCTAGCAAGGGACTGACCTGTGCCCTTCTCATTGCACCCATCCTGACCCACCCTCTGCATCCAGCACCCATTCCCTCGGGGAAGAGGCTCTGCCGAGCCTGCTTCCTTCCCACAGCCCGCTCGGGAAGTGGGGTCAGCTTAGCAGAGAGCAGAGCTGCCACCCCATCCCCGAGCATCCTCCACCTCAGGCACCCCTTCCTCTGCCAGCAGCGGGAGGTGGCTTCCCGCAGTGCCACGTCACCACTGTCCCCTTCCCCAGCCCGGAAAGCTGTGCCAGGCACTGGTGCGAGCATGGCAGGATCCAGGGTGCCAGCCTCAGCGGGCTCCCCTCCCCAAACCCCTGGGACCTGCCAAACGCAGGGATTTGAAAGCAGATGGTTGAGCTATTTTCTGCCTCTGTGAGGCCCGATTGAAGGGCAATGAGGCAGCTAATGCGGAGAAAGATAGAAATTTACTTGCTTTAACTTCATATGGCACTCTGAAAGAGTTCATTCAGTCCCGGGCACAACAATATCAGCCGGATGAATAAACCATTTGCGGCATCGATAGCTCTGCATCATGGTTTACTTCATGGACCATTTGCTTCCAATTTCTTCTCTTCTTGCCCCGTTTTTCTTGCTTCTTTCTTCCCCCCTCCCTCTCTCCCTTTCCACACACTCTTCCTTTTTTTTTTTTTTTCCCCCCCTTTTTCCTCACCCCCCCCTCTCTTTTTTCTTCCCCCCCCACCCCACCCCTCCTCTCTCCCCTTTAAAGATGACATTGCAGGACTAGCCCCCCTGCGGGGAGGGATAAATAGGAGGCATTGATACACTGCAACAAACTATTTGTCATTTGAACTGTGCTTTTAGGAGGGAGAATAAAAAGAGGACAGCCTCGCACCCGTAATGATGGAATGCAAGCCAAATGTCACTTTTTATTTCTATTTAGTTATTTTATTTAATAGGGGTTTTCATACTTGGCTCGGAAAATTGGAAACTACCTGACTTTGACTTCCAATGTTTAGTAAAGAGTTTTTAATACTTTCCTGGATTATTTTTTTTTCCCCCTTCTCCCACCTCCCCCATCTTTTTTTTTTTTTTCCCTTTTGAACTCCAAAGTTTTTTTTTTGTTTTGTTTTCATCATCTCGTGTGGGTTCGTCTAGTTAATAAGTGTGATGGGGGCTAGGAAAGGCCAGACGATGTAAAATTGAAATCCCCAGCCCGTGTAATCTGCGTGCGGGGGGCACGGGGGAGGCACGCGTGCGAGCGCCTCTTGTTTAAAAACCAGGGAAAAGGGGCAAAAACCAGGTAAAATGGGAACCTGAGGGTGGGTTTGCCGGTACGTGTGTCGGGGTAGTTATGTCTGGATTCCCGGGATTCAGCTTTGGCTGCCGCTGGGATGTGTGTTGTGGGGTTTGGGGTGAGGGAAGGGCTGTCCCCCTGCTATGGGGAGGATGGCAGGGATGCTTGCAGCCTGGGAGCTGTGCTTGGGTGCTGGTGGTGACTGTGCTTCACTAGTTATTGGTCAGAAAAAGGTAAAAAAAAACAGGGGAAGTTTTCACTAAAAGGCTTGTTTCCCATCTTGAAAAATTTCAGATGAAAACTTTTGCATAGAAATTAATTTTCCCTTAAAAAACCCTTAATTTGTTGGGTTTTTAAGCCATCCCTCTTGCTTTTTTCCCCTCTCCTTTCTTTTTAAACTTGCTTCCTCCCTCGTCTTACCTTCCTCGATGGAGCAGGGGAGGGAGGAAAAGTGAGCAGGAGAGAAGTTGTGCTTTGAACAGGAGCGGAGAAGCAGCGGGAGGTACAGGCAGGGCCCTGGGTGCAGGCAGGGTGCCGCTGCTCAGGGATTCCCAGAGCTCCAGCTCTCAGCAGCTGGGTTTGGGTGGAGATACCAGTTTATCACCCCTTCAAACACTTGCAGGAGCAGATCTGTTTGGAGAAACACCACTGGAGCTGTCTGCAGGGAGGGTTTTAGGCTGCTCCTCAGCTGGAGGCTCCTTTGCAATGTTCCCTCTGGTGCCAGCCAAGCACAGCTTCAGCCCAGCTCTGCGGTTCTCCCTCCTTTCCACCTCTCCGTGCCTCAGTTTCCCCTCCCACCTACTTCCCAGAGCTGCAGATGCCCGGCCCATCCCTTCAGAGACAGGACTTTGCAAACACCCATCCCAAAGCGCTTTGGGTGCCAGTGCACACGTGTGAGTGCCGAGGGGGCACTGCAAAATCACGAAGCATTTGCTCTCTGGGACGAAAAGGGGTTTCTTTATTATATATTTCACCCCCCTCCCAGCTCTCCTGGCACACCCTGCGATTGCAGCAACCCATTGTCAGCCCCCAGCGGCCCGGCTCTGATAGAGACAAGATGCCTCTTTCCTATAAATCTAGGATTATTTTTTTTTAAAAAATAAATATATATATATATACATAAAGGTTGATGTGCTCTGAAATGGGTTTTTGCTTCGTTCCTCTATTTTCCCCCGTGTGTATTAACCCCGGGGACACCGTGAAAGAGCCGGTGCGCCTGGAGCACCTGCTGAGGTCAGGCCTCCTCCTCCTCATTAGGGGTTTTTTTTTCGGTCAGCGCCAAATAAGCCCAGGGCCTCGGTGCTGGGACGTGTGGGTGCCCGCCCTGCCGCTGGCTGCCACCGTCGTGGTCGTCGTTCCCCCCTCCCCACCTCTCCTCTTTTCCCTGCCTGACTTGCTTCTCCGCAGCCATCCCGCCTCCAGCTGTGGGGGCGGCGGAGGAAAAGATGAGATCAAGTTGAGGGGAAAAATTGGCTGATTCCTCCAACCCCTTTGTTCCCCGGGCCCCGGTAAGCGGCGGCGGTGCTGTGTGGTGCTGTGTGGTGCCGTGCTGGCCCCGTGCCGTGGGGTTTTGGGGGTGATTTGTGGTGGGGTTGGGGATGCCGGTGCTGATGCCACTGACTTTTCCCACCCTACCCCCCTCTTCTTTTCCCCTTCCCCTGGCAGAATCAGGCCCCCCCTGGGCTCTACACGAAGACCCGCGATCCGGCCACCTCTCCCGACACCCCGGATGTGCTGGAGATCGAGTTTGAGAGGGGTAAGCGCCTCCCTGCAGACACCCCCCCCCCCACCATCCCCTGAAGCTGAACCCCACTCTCTGGCCAGGGGGCTGCCAGGAGCATTCCCAGGGTGGGGACAGGCATGGTGGGCCTGGGATGGTGTCAGGGCTTGGGATGGTGCTTGCAGCAATGTAGGGCTCTTTAAGGTGTGCAGGGGGTCTGGGTGTGTCTTGGGGCCTGTGCTGGGACCCCTCTGAGAGTGGAGAGGGGTCTGAGCCCCTGTCCCAGCCAGGGTGACACACAGGTGGCCCCAGGGATGCATCACAGCTTGGGATGCTCCAGTTGGATTTGGCCAGTGGTTGTATCAGCATTGCAAGAAGGGGATGGGGACGTCCAGTTCCATCCCTGAGGCCCAGCCCTACAGCTGTCACCCATGAAGGGGACATGGGACAGCATCTCCCACCTCTGCCAACCATGGGCATCCCCATGCCACCATCCATCCTGGCAACAGCAGCAGCAGCGAGCCCAACCCAGGCTGGAAAGACCTCACTTAGAGGGGACACCCCCTCCCTGCTGCCCTCCTTCCCAGCCCACCACCACCAGCATCCCTGCTCCATTATCCTCATCCCCCTGCAAGGAGCAGCTCCCCCCCCACCCCAGCCCCCAGCAAGCCCCATTCAGCCCCTAGTTAATTTATTTGAAGTTTTAATCTAATTATTAACTATTTTAAAGGCTAAGCAGCTTTCACCAACAACAGCCCTGACAACGTCGGCTCTCTGCCGAGCGGACCCCGGCCAATACCCCGGCCAAGGATGCGAATAGAAAGAGCTGGGGCGAGGGGAGGGCGCAGAAAAGGGGGGGCCAGGGGGGGGAACCCGCACTGAGAAGCAGCTTAAGGTTCATTATTGCCGCGAGTTACATTTAATAGCAATTTACAACTGAGTTTATAAACCCCTGGAAAATAGAGGGGTTTATGGGGAAGGGGGATATAGTGAGGAGGGGAGGGGGTTGGGGGGGGAGAACCTGACAGCCCCCATCACTAGACAGGGCTCTCGCGGGTGCCTCCGTAATAAAGACTAGAAAGGGAGGCATTGAGGCTGATTGGCAACTGATAGTGCGTTAAATGGTAATGAGGAGGGCAGATGGAGGGGGGATTAGCCTCCAACTCCGCACCGCTTTTCTTTGTGGGCCCCGCAGCCCCCTTGTCAGCTTCCTAATACATTTATTGCTCATTTCACACCGCTAAAGAAAAATGCCTCTTTCTATTCAGCATCCTCCCCACCCCACCCCGCCCGTCCTGCTCCTGCCCAGCGCCCTTAAAACCCAAAATAATAAATTTAAGGGGAAAAAAAAAAGGGGTGTTGAGAGGGGGGGTGATAATGAATTCGTAGCACCCCACCATGGGGTACGTGTGCGTGCCTGTGCGAGCAGCCGTGCCCCAGTGTGGGGGTCCCTCTCAGGTGCCCCCCGTGCTGGTGGTGGGGTGGTGGTAAAGGGAGGGGGGGGGTGTGGAGGGGGAGATGGGACACGTTTGTCAGCCCCCCTCCGCGGCAGGGGCTGGTGGGACAGAAGGTGCTGCGACGTAAGACAATTGCAGAGCGTGAAATTCAATTAGTTAAGGGCCTGGTTGCAATTTCACAGGCCCTAAAAAAGAGAGAGAGGGAGAGGAGAGGAGGGGAAAGGGGAGGAGGGGGGGGGGGGCGGGGGGGAAACGGGACACGTTTTTATGGCCTTATTTATTTATTTATTTCACTTCTCTCCCGAGGTGGGTCCCCCTCCCCTCGCCTCCCCCTGCACCAGCTTGGATATGCCTTTTTAAGAAGTTATTTAGAGTTCATATCTGTCACATCTATTTAACGCCCGAGGGGTGATGTTCCAGTGGGGGGGGGGGGATCCTGACACTGCCTGATCCTGCCCGTCCTCCCTCCCCATCTCTGCAGGTGTCCCCGTGAAGGTCACCAACGCCGGGGATGGAGCCGCTCACTGCTCACCCCTGGAGCTCTTCATGTACCTGAACGATGTCGCGTGAGTGCCGTGCTGTCCCCTGCCCTCAAGATGCCAGTGGGGATGAGGGCACCGTCCCCAGGGAAGGGTGGAAGCAGGATGCTGGCAGCTGGCATGTCTGGATGAGCCCAGGGATGGTGGTGGTCAGCAGCAGGAGGGTGGGATGGTCCCGGTTGGGTCCCACTTGTGCCATTCATGGAAGCAAGGGGCACTGGGCACCAAATCCAGGAGCACGAGGGTATATAGGGGTACCTCTGTCCTGGGGACAGGCTGAGAGCATTGGGGTGGTTCAGTCTGGAGAAGAGAAGGCTCCAGGGAGATCTTCAAGCACCTTCCAGTCCCTGGAGGGGCTCCAGGAAAGCTGGAGAGGGACTGGGGGGCACAGCCTCACCCTGCCTGCCTAAAGGGGCTCAGTGGCTCTTTTGGGTGGAGAGTTGGCTTTTGGGGGGCTCAGAGATGTGCTGGCCAGCTGTCAGGAGCACAGCTTCAGCATGGCCTTGTCCACTTGCCCAGTTTATTTCCTGGTGGCCCAAGTTGCCATGGCTGCCTGCTGCCCTGCCAGCCCCACCATCAGGGCTTAAGAAGCTGGTGGCATGGAGAAGACAAGGGAAAAGGAGAGAAACTCCCTCTCCTCATCACCTGCCTTACCTGGGCTCACTACCAGCAGTCACCAGTGCTGCTTGGGGGGTGCCCATGCTGTCATTTGGGGTTTGTCCCCATTGTGTGTCCCCCCCATCCTTCCAACCACTCTCTGCAACCTCCCTTCTCCTCTGCAGGGGCAAGCACGGTGTCGGGCGCATCGACATCGTGGAGAACCGCTTCGTCGGGATGAAGTCCAGAGGTAAGGAGCCACCCACCAGCACCATCCCTGCTCCCAAAACAGGAGGGAAAACACCCTGCTGGGACGTGGTGGGTGCTCAGCATCACTGGGGTGCTCTGGCTCAGGTCCCACCAGCACCCCTTGACTGTCAGATTTCCTGATGACAAGGACTTCTCACTGGTCTCTAATGAAGGCAGGTGCCTGCTCCCTGCCTGTGCTGCTATTTGCACCAGCCCTGGGGGTCCCAAAGTGTCCCTGGAGAGCCCAGGTCTCGGGTGAGACCTGTCTCCATTGGGAAACACACCAAGCTGTGGCCTTGTGTGGGAGGATGCTCATAGGAGGTCCTAGAGGGTCTATAACATGGCTATGAAGCACAGGATGCCTAGCCAAAGTCCCTGAGGCTTTTTCACAGCATAACCCTTGATTGGTCTTTGCATTCTTGAAGCTGCAACTCATCATTATTGATCATTCATTGATGACATTATTGATTATCCATTGGGATCAGTTTCTTTGGGAATCCCTGGAGGAGGCAGCGAGCTGCCCCTGCCCAATGCAGGACTAACAGGGTGGCTCATCATCGTTTCCCCCACTTCTCTTTTGTTTTAATCTCGTTAATCCCTAATTAGACACTCCCTTTCTTTAACCTTGCCCTCTGCACAGGGCCTCAGCAGATAATTTTCAGAAACCTCAGCCCGCGGTCGGTCTCCCTCCCTCCCCACCGCAGGGCACCAGCCCCTGTGCAAGAGCATCAGCCACAAAAAGGCGAGAAGCAAAACCCCAAAATCACTTGCTCTTGAGTTTGAACAATCAAATTAAAACCCAAAAGAAGGAAGGAAGAAGGAAGGAAGGTAAGAAAAAAACCCAACCCCAACCCCAAACCGCACGCATCAGCCCGCGCATTTGCATGCAGGATGCTGAGTAATTTGTCAAAATCTGGTTTATTTTTTTTTTTTAAGAGGCGCTGACACGCTCTAGTGACCCTTCCAGCATTTAATAATTCCTCTAAAGCCCATTTAACTGTCACGTCTGTCTCCTGTGTGACATTGCCAAGCGATCGCTGCCGTGTTTGCGCGCCGGCAGACGCGGGAGGACCAGGCTTTCCGGGGGGATGGCAGGGGTGCAGGCTCCTTGGGGATGAGACCTTGGAGATGGGGTTTCCCCCCCCCTGTTTTGGGTAGGATCCTGCCCTTGGGTTTGCTCTTTGGGGTGAGGAGAAACTGCTCTGAAATCCGCTCCTGGGAGATGCTCTGATGGAGAGTTAGGATGGGAGGAGGCTGGAGCAGGAGGGGGCTGCTGGTACCTGCCTCCCCCGTATCCCCCCCCGGGGGTTTTGGGGTGCAGGGTGGCCCCACCATCACACTGCCAGGACTGTTTGGGACCCCAGACAGAGTTAGGGACACCAGGGCAGGAGGTGGGACCAGGGCTCACTGCGGGGAGGAGATGTTCCCTTAAACCCCAGCTGCATGCAGCAGCCCCCCAACTCAGGGCTCTGCAGGTTCCTCAGGCAGCACAGGGGACCCCTTCACCCCTGGGAACCCCACTTGGCAGGGAAACTGAGGCACGGGGAGTCAGCAGCACAGTGGGAGCCCTCCACAGCCACAGAGGTGGCACTGAAGGCTCCAGCCAGGTGCCTCCTCTCCCTCACGCCCCAGACCCGGGGAGTTGGGGAAGAGGAAAATTCATTTGCATTGATTTTTACTAAGCTCCTAATTGAACTTCGTTAAGGCCTAATGGGCGAGGGGCGAGCTGAGCGTGCTCGCACCAGCCTTTTAAGCCCTATTAACTCAATTTTGCAGTATTTGTTTTAGTGGGAGGAGGGTGGGTAATTATGGGGTGCCGGGGAGCGGCGCTGCAGCCGGCCGGGGGGGGCCGTGGCTCAGCCGGGGGCTCTTGGCTGTGAGCAGGAGCGTGGCCCTGCCTCTCCCGCCTTTTCACATCCTCATTATCAAATTATCTTTTTAACTCCGAAGGGGGGCTAATTAAGTGAAGTAAATTAAATCAGTGGGGAGGAAGCAGGAAGGAGGGGACGGCCATTGCCAAAAGAGCCCGGCGCTGCCTTGGGCTGGGGTTTTTCCTCCCCTTGGCTCTCTCCTTCCTTTTCCCTTTTCCTTCCCTCAGTGCACGGAGCAGATAGAGGAGTGGAAATCCCCCTTCCTTGTGATGAACCCCTTGTTTCTCAGCCCTGGCCCTGTGGTGGAAATTTGGGGGGTGGGGGGTGTGTGAGGGAACATCTTCCCATGGGCATCATCACCCTCCCCTTCCCCTTGGGAAGCTGCCGCATCCCGTCCCATCCCGTGGATGCCGTCGGGAGTGACAGCCCGTACTCAGCGCAGCAAAATTGCTCAGATGGAGGTGAACTGACAGCAGAGGTTACAAATTAGAAAATTTTAAGCAGCGGCAGCTGTCTCCTTGGCTTCCCCCCCCCTTACCCCCCCATGATCCCCCCCCTCCTCGGTCCCCCCCTTCCCCAGCGGTAATTACGGGGTGATTGAAGCTTCGCCAGTCTGCGGTGCTGACACCTCTGTCTTTTTCCTGTAAACACGGGGAGATGAAAATAGACACTTGGAGACGCTGCGAGTGTCACTTTGAAGGTGTCTCTTGTCTCCTCGGTGGCAAGGCTGGGAGCGTGGCTGTCAGCTCCCCTCCCCTCCGCCCTGGCTGTCACGTTCCCGTTCCCGGTCTTCTAGGTCAAACGGGACGGGCAGGGGTGCAGGCAGATGGGCTGAAGGTGGGGGTGTCAAGATGCAAACCCAGACCTTCAGTCAGCCCCAATTGGCTTTAACACCTCCTAAGGAGGGAGGAGAGGGAGTATTAATTGTGATCGCTTTGCGGTTGGGGTCTTGGGGGGAACATGCTGCAGCCCTCTGTGCCCCTGCCCTGCCCTTGGGGGTGGTTGGGTTTTGGTGTTAACTCTGCTGTCTCCTCCAGAAGCCCTGTGGGGATGGGTGCTGGGTGAGCAGCCTGTGACCTGCCCTCATGGGGATGGCCTGAGCGAAGGGGATGGTCATGCTTAGAGACAGAGACATCCCCTACCTGTAGGATGCTGAGGTCACAGCCCGTGCCTGGGATGAGGTTTGGTGGAGGTGACTTGGGCTGCTGTGGTAGAGAGGGTCCCTGCTGTGTCCATGGGACCTGTGGCCACCCTGGGACAGGACCCTGCTTGAGTCTGTGGCACTGAGCAGGCAAAGCCTGGCGCAGGTTTGACCCCCCACGACAGCCAGTGGGCTCCTGTCACTCCATCTCTGGGCTGGAGCTGGGTGGGGATGTGTCCCCTTCAGCAGGGACAGCTTCCTCTGGGCTTCCTTGTGTGTGAGCACACCCCAATGTGCGTGTGCTGCCTGCCCTTTGCCATCCCCATGGCTGTGCCATAGCACAGGTGCCTGGCGTTGGGAAGGACAGTCCCCAGGGGTGGGCAGGGGACAGGGAGCAGAGCACGGTGCAGCCACCCTCATGTTTAAACACCAAGTAAACACATTATGTGACAAATAAGGCCCGGGCAGTGGAACAAAGGGAGCAGCTCACCCGTGGCGTCAGCCCCCATCACCAAAATAATTGAGCATCCCTCCATCCCCAGGTCTAGTGCAATGGGGGGGGCAAGATGGGAAGGTACCAGAGTGGGGAGGACGGGGGGGGGGGGGCCCCTGCCAACCCTAAATGAGGTTGCCCTCCCAGCCCCCAGGTAGCCTCATTGCATCGCAGCAGAGGCGCGGGGCTGAGGGGGAGAGGAGGGTATTTCAGGCCCTGCGCTCCCCGCGCCTGTGCCCCGCCGTCGTGCCTTTAATTACAGGTTTTCAGCCGCAGACCGTTGGGCACGGATCGGTGGGGGGATCGGTTCCCAAACCCTGTCATTTAGCCTCGTCAGAGTGCCTCTTCAAAGAGGGGAATCTAGAAATTTTCTCCGCAAGGTGCGGAGTGGACTGTCTCGGCCCCAGCATGAATATAATGACAGATGCATTTTACAGCAAGCTGGGACTGAATGCGCTCGACCACAGCTCCTTCTGTCAGCCAAGTCATTATTTTTTGTCATTTGCTGACAGTTTTGGTCTCATTCGTTTCTCTCTCTTTTTCTCCTTTTCCCCCTGCCTGGAAAAATGGCTAGGTATCTATGAGACCCCAGCGGGGACGATCCTATACCATGCGCATTTAGATATTGAGGCCTTCACCATGGACCGGGAAGTAAGGAAAATCAAGCAAGGGCTGGCTCTGAAATTCGCTGAGCTGGTGTACAACGGTACGTATGGCCCTTCGGCCCTGCCACTGCAGCATCTTCCCAGCCTTCCTCTCCTTCTTCCCTTCCTCGGTGTGGGGAAGCTGCGGGTGCTCAGGGTTGGAAAGCTCAGGTGTTGGTTTGGAGGCTACTCGTGGGGGGAGAGATGGGGTGGATGGTGATGGAGCTCGACCTTGTGCTCTGCCTGCTTTCGTGTTGAAGGAGCTCTGTGCCAGCCCTTGGGAGGGGATGCCACCTTCTGCCATGGTTTGCTGGTGGGGGATGCTCCCAGCATCTCCCCCAGCCCAGTGCCACCACATCACCCCTTCCAACGCACTTGGATGTCTCACAGGCAGTGATTCACTGTCTCTTTGTTCCCCCCACCTTGCCTTTCCCCAGCTCTCCCTTCCATGCCATCACCCTGTGGGGTCTGGAGCAGACTGTGATACAGGCACCTGAGCACCCAAACTCCCGGTGTGACCGTCCCTGTCAGGGGGTTGGAAGCCAGCGGTGCTTTTGGTGGGGCAAGCACAGGGGTACCTGGCCCAGGGGGGCTCTCGAGGGGCTGTGACCCTGGCCGCCGGGGTCCTGGGGTGCTGTGGCTGGGGACAAGGAGGTCCTGGCCGTGCTATGCGGTGTGCAGCCCACACAGGGGCACTGCGGGTTGTGGCTCTGCCGGAGGGGCTCCCAGCATCTCCCAGCACAGCCGGGCCTGGGAGAGCACAGCGCTGCTGGGGTGGGCTGGGAGCCCGGGGAAGGCTGGTGGGGGACACAAGGGGATGCTGGTTTGCACCTGGAATCAGGGACAGGTATCAAGTCCTTTGCCCAAGAGCATCCTTCCCACCATGCACCCAGCACCTCCTGCTCGGGTCTGTTCAGCTGCCTACATGGGCTGAGTTTGAGGGGTCTCAGCCTGGGGGCTGAGGAATGGCACCCTCCCTGGAGGGGACATCAGCACAGCCCCCAGGTCTGCTCCACGGATCCACCCCAACTCGGTCACTGGTGCTAAGTTGAAGGAAGCAGGATTAGCCTGAAATGTGGCAGCAGATCTGGGGGGCTGCTGCTCAGCCCCAAGCGCAGCAGCGTGTCCCTGTGCCCGGCTTCTCCTCTGTCCCCTGTCCCCAGAGACCCCACAGTGGGGACATTTCCTGCCCCTTGGCCAAACAGCACTTTTACCTTTCCCATGTGCTGTTTCTCAGCCTCCCAGTTCCTCCTCCCATCCCTTTTCAGGCGTTTTCCTCTATGATGATTCCTGGGAAATATTCCCCTGGTAATAACCTGTCTCCAGGAGCTGGGGCTTCGGGCAGCCGCAGATCCAGCTGCAGATCCAGCAGGACTGGGCCAGGCTGCCCTCTCCCTTCCAGTTTCTGATACCTGTGCTCATCCTCAGCACTTTTCCCACTAAGGACATTATTTCCTGCATCTTCCTCAGCACCTGGCATTTAATATCCAGGCCCCTTGACTGCCTGAACCGTATTCTGGGGCTCTGGCAGGGCGAGTCTTGGTTACCTTCCCCTTGAATCACAGCCCCTGCCTTAATCCCCTCCTGATGCTCATGCCTCTGGCTGTATTTGTTAGACTTTGTCCTGGGATGCCTTTATTTTAATCTTTTTTCTTTCTTCTCTTGAAGTTTAAGCATAACCCTGGGTGTTTATTTCTAACCACTGGCTCCTTGCAAAGCCACCGGGTTAAAGAGACACTCAGGGAATTGGGATTTCTGTTTTTCCCTCTGCCAGGGAAAAAGGCTGCTGTGCCCCTGGCTCCAGATGCTCCTGGGAATTGTCAGCATGATCCCCCAGATTTCTCCAGCAGCCCAGCCCGAATCCAAGGACCAAACCCTAACAGGGTGCCAACAGCACCCATGGGTCCCCACGTGGGTCCCGCTGAGGCCAGGCTTTCAAGCTCAGCTTCCTTTCACACCTCATTATTGCAACTAGGCCCTGATTTTAGGAGAATTAGTGTTTATCTTTCCCCAGTCCCCATTGATCCCATTGTGGAGGGGTGGCTTTGAAGGCAGCTCCTGTCCCGGCAGGTACGTCCAGGTGCGGAAATGCCATTGTCCCCCCTGCCTGTGCCTGATTAGGGCAGGATCCTGGTTACAGGGATCATTAAGGGGGGTGGCTTCCAGTGGGGAATGTGTCTGCGGTGGGGGGTGAGGGGGGAGGGAGATGCTTCCTCGCACCTGGACTCGTTGGAGTCAGGATTTAAGTAGCTGGTTATTATTTTAATGTGTCTTGGGTTAATTTTTACAGGGCAGCAGCCTGATGTCATCCCTGATGTTTTCAGAGCTGAGCCTAGAGGGTGGTTACCAAAAAGTGGGGTGTATTAGCCTGCAGCAGTGCTGGTTGCAGGGAAGGGGGGTCTATGAACCCCCTGGCTGTGCCGTGATGGGGTGGCTGAGGAGGGGTCTTGGGTCAGGGAGATGGTTTTTCAGTGCAGGGTGATGCAGATCCCAGGGATGAGGCTGCAGGATCTGGCCCCACTTGGGGCCAGCAAGGCCAAACAACAAAAGAAATTGTTTGTTTCTTTAATGGCTTCAGCCCCTGAGCCCAGCTGGGAATGGGAAGGAAAGGTGAGAGGGCACCGGTGTGCGAGAGGCAGGGCGATGGAGAGATAAAACCTGGAGATGACCAGAGGGACCTGAATGGGCTCTTTCTCTCTCTGCCTCTATCTCCTTCTCCATCTCCCAGGTTTTATTCCAGGTCTCGGAGGGCTCCCTGGCTAATTACCCCACTTAGGGACAGGAGGGGGCACGGGGCCCACGGTGGCCTCAGCGGATGGCAATGCTGATGGCTGCTCCCACAGGATGGGTTTTGGGGAGGCTGCGGTGTGGCCACACATCCCCCCAACACCTGGCCTGCCCTTCAGGTGCTGGGGGGGCTGCTGTGCTGTCTGGAGCTGGGGCAGGGGGCAGAGATTCTAGCCATGGTTATGGTTAGATGGAGATTTACATGGGTGCCAGCATCAGGTCCCCTTGTCCCCCCAGCCCCTCGCTTTGGGGGAAACAAGTGGAACCACAAGCAGTGGTGGGGGGAGTGTGGCAGCAGGGGAGAGCAGAGCCCCACTGCCCTAGGAAATGGGGGCTGTGGGGGAGTCCTCCCCGGGCTGATAGGGCATCTGTGTCCTGCCGTGCAGCCTGACAGCCCAGCTTGTGTTACTGGTTATCACTCTGCTCCACATCCTGCCTGGGGTGTGGGAGAGGGCTGGGGGGGGGCACCCCACTGGGATACCTGTTTCTGCCAGGGGGGTTCCCTTCCTAGTGGGTCAAGCATTGCTGGGGGGGCTGCGTCCCCCCCCAACAGAGCCCGTGGTTGGGGTTGTCCTGGGTGGGGACGTGAGATTCACCAAGGGGAAGGGGCGCACGTGATGTCGTTGTCGCTCAGAGCTGGACCAGGATGTCCCAGCACCTCATTTCCATCTCCCAGTCCTGTGTTCCTTCCCTTGAAAATTACCTGGGGTCTGCTTTCCAGGACTTAGCCTGGGGGACCACCCTGCACAGGCACCCTGGGGCACCCCAGCCTCTGGCGTGCCCCGCTGACCCTGCCTCCTGCCCGCAGGCTTCTGGCACAGCCCCGAGTGCGAGTTCCTCCGGCAGTGCATCGGGCGCTCGCAGGAGGCCGTGCTGGGCACCGTGCGCCTCTCCGTCCTCAAGGGCCACGTCTACATCCTGGGCAGGGAGTCCCCGCGGTCGCTGTACAACGAGGAGCTGGTCAGGTGAGCTTGGGGATGGGGGGATGTTGCGGGGGCAGAGGTGGTGGCAGCAAGCATCTCGTCACATCCTGCTCGGTCCCATCCTATCCCATCCTACCTCATCCCACTCCATCCCATCCTACCTCATCCCACTCCATCCCATCCTACCTCATCCCATTTTACCTCATCATGCTCCATCCCATCCTATCCCATCCTATTTTACCTCATCGTGCTCCATACCATCCTATCCAATTTTACCTCATCCCACTCCATCCCATCCTGTCGCATCTTACTTCATCCCACTGCATCCTATCCTATCCTATCCTATCCTATCCTATCCTATCCTATCCTATCCTATCCTATCCTATCCTATCCTATCCTATCCTATCCCATTTTATCACATCCCACTCTACCCCTTCCTATTCCATCTAGTCATGTCCTGCTCCGTCCCATCATATCCCATTTTATCACATCCCACTCTGTTCTATCCTATCCTATCCCATTTTACCTCATCCCGCTCCATCCCATCCTCTCCTATCTTACTCTATCCTATCCTATCCTATCCTATCCTATCCTATCCTATCCTATCCCATCCCATCCCATGTTACCACATCTCACTCCATCCCATCCCACCTCATCCCGCTCCATCCCATCTTGTCACATCCCGCTCCATCCCATCCTCTCCTATCTTACTCCATCCTATCCTATCCTATCCTATCCTATCCTATCCTATCCTATCCTATCCTATCCTATCCTATCCTATCCCATCCCATCCCATCCCATGTTACCACATCTCACTCCATCCCATCCCACCTCATCCCACTCCATCCCATCTTGTCACATCCCGCTCCATCCCATCCTATCCCACCTTACCTCATCCCGCTCCATCCCATCCCACCCCACCCCATCCCGTGCCACCCATCCCCGGTGACCCCAGTGGCACTGTCCCTGCTGCCAGCCGCCCGGCCGAGGCACGAGCCGTGTTTTCCAGTCAATATTATTTCTTTCCTCCAGCTTTTCCTTCACGTTGTTTTCTCTCTCGCTCGCTGGTCCCCCCCCCCAGCCTTCCCTCAGCCCCTTTCAATCTCTCTAAACACTTTATAAGCCATAAATACACCCGAATGAGTTTAGATCAGTCGGAGTAAATGTCAAATTATCTTCTCTCTTTCTCTTCTCTTGGCTTTTCCCCCCCCCCTCCTTTTCCCTCCCCCTCAAAATCAACAGCTCCTAATAATCCATCCCAACCCTTCATTATGCTTCACACTCTCACTTGGAGAGATTAAATGAATAAAGTATAAAAAAAAAATATAAAAATAAAGAAGAAAAAAAAAAAGAGGGAAGAAAAAAAAAAAAGAGGAGGATGGAGGGGGGTGGGACGGAGGAAAAAGAGAGAGGGAGAGAAAAGCAGGGGCACTTATTCTCCCTGCGTCTCCAACCATTTTCCTTTTCTTTTTGATTTCTACATCGCTGGTTTGAAAGCCTTTGAGTGACGGCGTCACAGGAACCCGAGAGAAAGCTGTGAGAGGCAGAGCTGTGTGGAAATGCCTCTGCACAGTAGGTAGAAAGTAACGTAATTATAGAGCAGGTCAGAACCACTCGAATGAGCAAAAATAAAAGCACAGAGGTTTTTCTGTAGCCCGTCAGGGGAGGTAAAATCATTGTAAACTCTTTCTTTTTTTTCTTCTTCTTTATTCCCCCCCCCCCTCCTCCCTCCTCTCCCTCCCTCTCTTCCTCCTTTAAGGTTTGAGGTTTCTGGGAAATGAGCTGTGTGTTTTGGGGATGTAGGAAACCATCTGAGTTGGGATTCTGTGGGTGGGTGCTGCTTTGGGGAGGGGGATCAGCTCGGTGTTGTACTGAGGCAGCAGCAGCCATAAACCCCATCAGGGCCGGGGATGTCATCCAGCAGCACCTGGGGTGATGTCCCTGCCTGGCATGGGACAGGCGTGGGACAGCAGTGGCCAGGGCATGGCTCTGGGGCAGGGTGAGCATCCTTGCTTGACCGGAGAGTGTGGGGGAGGATGATGCACATGATGAGCTACAGAGGGGAATTTAGGTCCTGGGTTGCTCACAGGTGGCTGTTGGGATGGTCCTGTGGTACCACAGCTCCCAAGGCCACATGCCCCTTCCCAGGGACTGGTGGGGACCCTGCCCTGAGCCCCCTGCACCCACCGGCAGCCGAGGAGGGACGGCAGCATGCACCGGCCCTGGGGGACCGGTTGGCTTTGGGGTCACCCACATCCTTTCCCTTCCCAAAAAGCAGCCCCAAGCGCCCATGGGACCCCCCACCCAACCCCACTGATGATGTCGTTGTCTCCACAGCATGAACGTGCAGGGGGACTACGAGCCCGCCGACGCCACCGGCTTCATCAACATCAACTCACTGAGGTCCGTGGGGTGAAGACGGGACTAAGGGGGGGTGGGGGGTGGAGAGAAAGACCCCAGCACCCCAAGGCTTTTCCCGTTCCTGCCTCACCTTGTGGTGGGAGCACTGAGCCCCCCCCACCACCAGTGCCGGGGTGTGACACCCCCCCCCAAGCACCAGCCCTCCCTAATTACAGCCTTCCCAGCCCAGCCAGGCTCCTTATTTTACTCATCCCCCAGACCCCACCATACCCTCCTCTCCACCCCCCCCACCAACTCCAGGGCTGTAAAACACGCCGCATTTACATAATGGCCTCTTAATTTTTCCATTGCCTGTTAACTGCTTTGTTCTCCCAGATCCTCCATGTCCCCCCCCCACCCCTCCAAGATAAATTAATTACATTATCTCCTGGAAAAAAAAAAAATAGACAAGGGGGAAAAAAAAAAATATAATTAAACTGTACAGGCCTTAACAAACGCCTGCTCTTCACGCCCCCTCATTCTGCTTAAATTAATTGAAAGGAAATGTGTGTTATTACTGTTAATTCACAATTAATTTTCCTTTTTTTTTTTATTTAAATCCTGTTTCCAGGCTGAAGGAATATCATCGTCTCCAGAGCAAGGTCACCGTAAAGCAGGATGAATAGCAAATCAATCGCTGGAGAACCAACCTCCCTTTCTCTAACCCCCCCCCTCACTTCCACCACCATCACCATCCCCTTTTCTTTTTTTTTTTTTTCTAATTTCTCTTAAGAACTAGCACTAATTGTGCTGGTAATTTGTAATTGTAACTCGTCTCCCTGGAGTCACGGCGGAGGTGATGGCTTTGTTACTGGGCAGCAAGTGAAATGCAATCATTAAAAAAAGGGGGGAAAAGAAAAAAGGGGGAAAAGGAAAAAAAAAAAAAAAAAGAAATGAAAGAAAAAAGGTGGTTGGCCAGAGGAGAAGTGGGGAAAGAAATAAAACCCCAGCCACGCGCTGGGGCTGCTCATTGAGAGCCAGGCTTTATTCCTGCCTTGTTTGTTTGCTCTTCTGGCCCAGCGCTTCCCCGAGCTGGGCTTTGTGAAATTTGTAATGGATTAAGTGGCTCTGAAGGACGCTGGGGGGGCTTGGTGGTACCTCCTTGTGAATCTGAGGAGTGGGGGACGTGTCCCTGCATGGAGCTGGTCCGGAGAGCGGAGCTGGTTGGTGGGGATGGGTTAAGAGGGTTTTGATCCTTTCTCTTTTGGGTTTGTTTTTGGTGTGTTTTAAGAGCGGGGTTGGGGCTTGCTGAAAAGGGAGAAACTGGGGAAAGAGCCTCTGATGGTGTTGTGGGGGGCAACAGGGAGAGGAGGGCTCGCTGTGAGCTGGCAGCAGGATTCCATCCCATCATGGGTTGTGGGTCCCTCCATCCCTTCAGCGCTTGGCTGGGATGTAGGGACAGCTTGGTGAGGGAGACCTGCTCCAAAACCACAGTGGAAGCCAGAGGAATGGAAGTAAACACTTTTCTAAGCCACACAAGTGCCCAGGATGCGCTTCTGGCTCTGCATGGGTGAGGATGGGGAAGGACCCAGTTTGGGATGCTCCCCACAGTGGGTGTCCCCAGGCTGGGAACAGGGATGCTCCCTGGGGCTGGGAGTGATGCACCCACCCCGGGCTGCATCCTGTGTCTGTGGGGTGCCGGGCAAACCCCTCCCAACAGCAGGGATGTGCTGCTTTCCTACGTGTTTGGGGAGCAAAAGCAGAGCTGCCACCAAAAAGGGGGGATGTTTATACAGCCCTCAGAGGGACAGCCAGGCCGGTGGCCGTTTGGGGACAGCCAGGCGTGCCCTGCCTGCCCTGCTGCTGAGCTGGCGAGCGTGACAAGCTCTGACATCACAGCTGGGAAAATAACATGTTATTTTCCCAGCTTGGATGTGACTTTCCCTGCTATTACTGGCAGCGACCATCTTGGGAGGAGAAAGCAGCAGAGGGTTGTCAGGCGAGGGGAGAGAAATGGTTTTCTGGGCTGGTGGAGCCTGTCCGACCCCCGTGGGGTGTGGGGAGGAGGGGGGATGCTGCGTGGGGCCTCCCTGTTCCCTACATCCTGTTGCTTTCAGCAGTGAGTCCATGCTGAACGTGCAGCTTCACATGGGGGTCCCGTGTGAGCAGCATCCCAGAGCCCCGCTGCAGTGGTGGTGGTCCATGGGGGTGTGATGCTGAGCCCACCCCGGTGACAAACCAGCCCTGTTCTTCCCACAGCAGCCCACTCTGGGTGGGGGAGAGGGCTTGAAACCTCACTGGGAGCCATCTCCTGGGCAGAGGGGGTTGTCTTCCAAAAAGCAAGATGGGAACAGAGCTGCTGCCCTCCCACGTGCCAGGGCAGGATGCTGTGCTGGGACAGCGGGCAGGCCAGGCAGCTGTGAGCACTGCCTGAGCATCCTTGGCAGAGACAGACCTCCAAAGGCAGAGACCTCCAAAGGCAAAGCACAGAGAGTTTGAAAGGAGTTGGTGCAGTTAAGACCTGATTTCTCTTTTTTGGGGGGGGGGCGTGGGAACAAAACTGCCACAGCAGAAGCTTCTTGTGCCCAAATCCTTCAGAAATGCTGGAGGTGCTCCAGGAGGGTCCATGGGACCGGCTGGACCTCTTCTCCCCGGGGTGCTTAGCTCATCAGCTGGAAAAAGCCGTGTAAGTCTGTGTGTGTCCTCCAGTCCTTGTGCTGCAGCACGGCAGAGCATGGAGCCAAGGGTGCCCTGGGTGCCCACACCTCACTGTGGACACTGGGGTTGCTAACAGGGTGTTTGGCTGAGGGATGCTGCATACCCCCGCAGCTCCTGCTCCTCGGGCAGCACAGGGTTGCTCCAGAAGCTGGTGGTAGATGTGGCTGTGGCCAGCCTGGGAGGAGCAGCGTGTGTCGGCTTCCAGCTGCTGCTTCCCACTGGGCTGGAAGTGCCTCGTGATGATAAAGCAGAACTCAGCGTATTCAAAGCCAAACCTGGGGTGAGTCTTGCAAGAGGAAATAAATAAGCCTCCTTAAAATCATGGGGGTGCAGGATGGACCCTGCAGGTGCCTGCCCTGTCCCCTTGGGCTGCAGCAATGGTGTGCTCTGAGTCAAACACCACAGGTTTAATTATTTTACTACTTTAATTACCATCAGCCCTTCTGGTCCCCGTGAGCTGATGGTTTCTCACTGCTGCCCTTGCCGTTCTCCAGCATCCCTTCCACACCTGGTGCATCTCAGCGTGGGTATTTCGGCGGCTGCCCCACTCAGGGGCTGCCACTCTCTGCCTCGCATCGCAGCAGGAGGGAAGAGCGAGTGGGGAGGTGTGAGCAGTTCCTAAATCACCCGGTAAGTCCTTGGTAGAAGCATTTTGGGGATGATGCTTTGGGCTTTCCAGGTGAGAGGCTTGTTTCTGCAGCACCCACCCTGCTGTGAGGGCAGTGAGCGTGGGCTGGGGACTCTGCATCCCAGAGGCAGAACTGTGGCTGGGAAGAGCCCAGAGGGACCCCAGGAAGGGATCTGAGGGGGGTTGGACGTGATGACCTCTTGAGGTCCCTTCCAACCCCTACAATTCTGTGATCTGGGTCACCACTGCCCTTTGAGGCTCTGCTGTGCAACCCCCCCCGGCCCCAGCATCGCTCCAGCTCCATCCTGCTCCAAGGCAACCCCTCACCACCCTGGGGCTGGGGGGCTCCTTGGTGATGTCTTTGGGGAGCTAGACCCCATCTTTACACATGGGGCTGCTCCGCCACCCTCCCAGGCTCCAGGGAAGGGCTCGTCCGGGGTCACTGCAATCGATATCTCATCTGCAGGCTCTCCTAGCGGAAGTGATGGTATATTGGAACATGGTAATGGGTCTTGTCTAGTGGAAAAGGCTAATCTTCCCCAGCTGTACAGGATCTCCGCAGGTGTCCTCCGGCTCTCCCCGCTGCCACCAGCCCTGCAGCCAGCCAAGGAGCAGACAGGCTTCTTTAAAGCTGCAGCCGTCCAATTTATTGCTGGTGCTGGTGAGGGAGAGCTGCCCCCCAAGCCCGGCCCTGTGGGCCACAAAGTGGTGGTTGTGGCATCCCTGTGAAGGCTGTGGCATTCCCAGTGCCAAGGGTGGCCCCGTGCAGCATGGGCACCCGCAGCAGCACACGTTCACTGGCTCATGGCAGAGAAGGTGATGTCTCCTCCAGCAGCGCTCGCACGGGGATGGCATTTGCCTCAGGAGAGGAGAAGGAAGGTGTGGGGACGATGCCAGAAGGGATACGGACCCCTCAGAGTGCCACCTGCAAGCGTAGGTGGGAGGCAAGCATGTGTGGCAGGGAAAAGAAGGTAGGAGGGGAGTGGGGGGAAGCTCCTTACTGTTAACTTTGCTTCTAAGGCAACGTGCCCACTGCCTGGTGGGGCTCAGTGTGGCCCATTTTGCCCATCCCTAGGGATTGCTAGCAGAGGCAGGTGTCCTCTTCCCCTCCTTGGCCAGCTGTCCTGCCCAGTGGGGCTTTGTACATGCCCAGGGGGTCCTGGTTTTCATCTGCTGACCAGCCAGCGCTGGCTACCGCAGCCTGCTGCATCACTATGGCAAAATCAATTTTCCTGTTTCTCTGAGGTAGAGGTAATTACTGGGTTTAAGGTTTAATATGCGTGTGGAGTTTAGCGCGAGCGTTGCCAAGAACAACTCAGAACAATGCACAGGTTTGGGCAACGCATCCTGGGGGCTCAGCTGCAGCCATAGTGTGTGAGGACCGCCCCAGAATGTGGTCTGTAGAACCCCCCCCAGGGGCTTGGGGGTGCCCATCAGGGGCTGAGCCACCATCAGATCTCATGGAAGTCACGTCACAGATTGTGCTGACCTTGTTCTGGGGCTGGGATTGCTTCCCGTGGAAGACAGTAAGGATAGGTGGGTGGTGAGAGGAAATTCCCAGAGGGACAGAGCAGCTGTGGGGCTGCTGGGCTTTTTCCTTAAACTTTATTGGGTGGGGAAAGGCATCTCTGGGTCCGTGTGAGAAAATGGGACAGTGTTTTGCAGGAGGGAAGCAGGGAGGTCTTGTGTGGCTGTGCCCTGTGGGACTCAGTCCCCATCACATCCCCTCCTAGGGCTCTGTCTCCCTGCCTGTGGGGCGTGTGGGAGGGTATTCCAGCCCACCTCCCCAGAGGACCTGGAGGAAATTCCCTCCTACTCCCCAGTATGACCCGGGTTTGTGCAGATGTTGGTCCCTGGGCTTTGGGGTTGAGGGTGGCATCCCCTTGGCAGCGACACTGGTAGCGATGGTACCCTCCCAGGAAAACCACAGGCTCCCCCACGGTGAGCCTTTGGTTCATCAGTCCCATGGCTCCCAGCAGTTCATGGGAGCAGGGAAGGTGCCCTGGGCCCCGCACACGGGTCACAGGGCTGCAGCAGAGCGCGGCTATTAAGTGCTTCTATCCTTCCAAGGGAAAGCCATCCATCCCCTCGGTGAGGTTGGGAGTCGCCGCCCGGGAGCTTCCCAGGCAAGGGGGAGATGGTCGCCTTTGTAAACCCCTTAACAAGGTGGCTTTGTCTCCCCGTTTAACAAGAAGCTCCCTTGCTCCTTCCCCGGGAGTTTCCCAATGCCGGGTCCCTGAAAGCCAGCTTTATGCTCCGGCTGGGGACACGCTGCCGTGGGGCCGGCGGGGATCAGAGGGACACAGGGGCCCTTCTGCACGCCCCTGACAAAAGGCTGCCCCGGGGGGACACAGCAGCAAAGCTCAGCCGGCTCGAGGTTGGGGCAGGGGGGAGACAAGGGACCCACAGAGAGGGCTGCAGCGTGAGCCTGCTGTCCATCTGGTCACTCGATCGTGGTGGGCAGCGACCCAGCGACGCTCAGGGAGGGATGGGGGGTAGTCCTCCTGATCCATCCCCCCCCCAGAGTGGGGGTAGGGGAAGCAGCCAGGAAGGGACAGGTAGGTTTTGTTGGCTGCAGGTAACTGGATCTGTAGCCGTTGGTGCCTTCCTGCCCTCTCCTCTGGCTTCAGTGGGGGTGTGAGATGGGAGGTGGGAGCTGAGGGCTGGAAACAGAGACCTTGGTTCTGAGGGGATGCTTCCCATCAGCTGGATGGAGCCTCGGGGTGTCTCTGTACTGGCACCCTGCAGATCTCCTGTCCCGACCAGGGCATGTGTAGCAGCAGGAAGGACCACTCTGGAGTGATGCTCAGCTATGAGGGGCATCCTGGTCAAGATAGATGCACCACCCACCCCCATGCCAGCCTCCAGCTGCCCTCTCCCACTTCCTCTCCATTCCCTGAGGGCTCTGCCGGCCTCCACTTGGTTTGGCATGTCTTACCCTTCCCTCACCCCACCGTGTCGCCTCCCTCCTCTAGCCATCTGCTTCCAAGACCCCCACCCAGATTTACTACCACACGCTAAAGCCACAGCTCAGCGCCAGGGTCAGCGTGTCACAGTGGCCTCTCATCGATTTGTTTTACCTCCTCTTGGTTAAAGCACTTTGGCCCTGGTGTTGTAAGGGGCTTCCCAAGGCCCTTGGTCCTCCCGTTGCCCATCCTGGCCCTGTATAACCAGACCCCATGGGCATGGGGCAGGGGGTGGCCAGCTGAGCCTCTGATCTCCTGACCCCCCCGGGGCACCTAATGTGTCTCCCTGGTTTATCTGGATCTATATTTCTAAGAGCAAGGAAGACCCCTCTCGGGGAGGAGAGGACAGGGGTCCTGCTTGTTTGCACAGCCCCATGGCTGGTTTAGTGCTTGGCCAGGTCCCTGCTGGGGACTGGGGGGTGAGGGGGACACCCTAAACCTGGGCTACCAGCCCAGCCCAGGGATGTTTGGGGTCTCCTGCTTCCAGTTTGCAGGTTTGGAGCTCTGCACTGGGGCCTTTGGGTCCAAATCCTGTGGAGGTGGGGTGGCTTCGTCCCTCGAGACCTCCTCACCCAGGGGTCTGCAGGTGCTGTGGGCAGGGGGGGGCGGCAATGAGGGGGCTCAGGCAGAGGAACCTATGGCTCCACAAAGGCTGCTGCAGGGGGAGCGCTGGGCAGGGTCTGCTTCTGGTGTCATGGGGCTTAGATCTGGGTGAGGGATTTTGGAATGGGTTTATTTGGTGCTAGGGGGTTTACAAGAGCCTGGAAGCGAAGGTAAGGGATGCACACTGGTGTTGAGCTGCCAGGAGACACATCTGGGACAGCAGCCTCCAGCCCTTCCCCGTGTGCACTGGGGACGGCTGAGGCACGGGGGCTCTTGGCCTATGACTTGGCTATGGGCCTCGAGGCAGAGAAAACAGGGGTGACCCTCAAACACCACACAAGCTGCATGCTCCCTGTCTCCAAAACCCATCCTGCCCTTGCCCCATGCCCCTGGCCATGGCATCACCCCCATCCCCACCACCGCCATGCCCACCAGTCCCCGTGCCGGCGGCCGAGGGCAGATGCACGGCAGCACGGGCAGGCCGAGGAGAAAGCTGGGGGGCTCTTGGCAACTCTGCCTTTTGCTTTCAGCCTCACCCTCTTGCTATTTATTGGTGACTTTTGTCCTTGGCCAGCTTAGCGGCTGAAAGGGGCTGTATTATATCACACGTAGGCAGCTCCTGGGGGGAGAGGGCCGCGCTTTCTGCTGGAACAAAGCGCGGGTTGGCTAATTCCCCTCTCCTCCCGCGGCACCCGGGTCCCATCTGGTTGACACAGTTTGCTCCAGTGTCTCCTGCTATTAAAGCCCCCACTTGCCGGCTTGAATCACTCGTGCTCCCCCCGCCCCTGTACCCTCGGCCCCTTTTTCTTGCTTTATTTTTCATTTTCCCCAAAGCCAGGCAGAACTTGCTCTGTGGAGTGATGTCAGATGTGTGCAAAGCAGACCAATAAAACCTAATGCATCCCCCTCTTTGTCTGCCGGCCTCTCCAGCGCCTCACATTTTCCACTCAGAAAGCCACTTAAAACACATCAGCAACAATCCCTCACAAAACAGCCACTTGTTGGCTAATTGTGCCGAGGACCCGCGCGCGCCGCATTGCGCTTTCCTGCCAGGGAGGGTCCCATGCTGCCAGGGGCTGGGGCTCCCCACCGAGCAGAGGGTGATGGGGACCCTCAGCATCCCTACCAGGATTAGCTCTGGGGGTCCCAGCTGTTCCTCAGGGGTTGGTGGGGCGGGGAGAGAGGAGAGGAATGTTTCTATTCCCTGTGGTTTCAGGTAGGTTTGGAGAGGATGGATGCAGAGCTGGGAATGGGGCTCAGCTCGGGACCCAGCTTTGTAGTGGGATGGATGAGCTGAGGGATCCAGCAGAGCTGCCTGGAACTCTGTCCTACCTGCTGACTCCTGCCCCCAATGAGAGCAGGCAGGCACGCTGCCAGTGGGGTGGGAACTGGGGGGACACGAGGAGGGTGCTGGGACCCCTCTGGCTGGTGACTTCTTGCCCAGCCCCTGTGATCCTGGGGTGATGGCTCTGGGTGCTGAGGGCTGAGAAGACTTGGCTGCGTGTTACTGGAGGGACAGAGCTCCCTGGCAGCTCAGAAGCACACCTGTGAGTTTCACAGGTGGATGGAGACCCAGGCACAAGTTGGGGGGCAGATGGGGTCAAAGTGAGAGATGCTGTGCACTGGAAGGAGGCAGAGGGGCCTGAACCTTTGCCTAATGGGGGAGTCCCCCAAAGTGTCTCCCCAGAGATCTTCTGAGCCCATTGTGGTTGTGGGATTAGGGGAGAAGGGCTCAGCAGGTGGTTACCCTCCCCTTTGCATGGCACTGCCCATCCCTCTGCCACAGAGGTTCCCTGAGCACACCCCTGATCCCTGTAGACAGACAGGCTCACAGAGGAGCTGCATTTCTTTTTCTGCAGGAAAACTCTGGCATCTTTTCTCCCTGCCACCCCTGGCATCCTGGAGAGCAGGACTGGAGCCGCCTGTAGTGGAGGCAACCTGATCTTGGGTTGGAACTGTCACAGCTTTCAGCTTAAAACTGTCTGACCTGCCCCTGGCCGGGGGCTGTTTGAGGCTGGCGGGGGATGCTCAGCGCCAGGCTGGCAGCGAGAGGCTCCCGGCGGGCACTGCGCTGGGCAGGCAGCCCGGAGCTCTGCACGGATGCCGTGCCACAGAGCACACCTGCCTGTGCTCACCTGCCTGTGCTCACCTGCCCGCACAAACCTCACGTGTGCAGAGTGGTGTGGGGAACCATCCGGGCTGGGATCCCACTTCCCACGTTCCCTGCAGAGAGCCGCGCTCCAGCTCGGTTTGGCGATGGGCTGAGCCTCTGCTGCGTGGCTCCAGCCAGCACAAGGTGCAGGCAAGCTGCCTCCTCTCCCCAGCTCCTTGCTTTGCTGCCAGACCTGGCACATCACAGCGGGGTCTGTCGGGGACCCCGGGGGCAGGTCAGACCCTGCGCCGGCCACATACCTGGGCAGCCAGCGTGGGCCGGGGAAGGAAGGGGTTAAGCCGAGCCAGAGGCGGCAGAAATCAGAGGATTACAGGTTTGTTGCCGGACTGTCCCATCTGTCACCAGCACAAAGACGAGCCCTGTCTCGGGCTGGGCTGTCAGCGAAGAGCCCACCACTACATTAGGACTCCATTAGGGGAGACTGGCGGTGGGAAATGGCAGCTGTCAGGGCACTATCATTTCTCCCGTAATTCCTCCCGCTCGCTTCTCAACTGCACTTAAATAGCAGCTCTACCCACTGGGCCAATTTTGCATTTTCTTCCTCCTGCTGCTCCTCTTCTTTCTTTAAAGCTGCAGCTCCCCGGGCCCCTTCCCCAGCAACCTGCTGCGGCCGGTGCCGCCTGCTCGCAGGTCTCCGCAGAGAGAATGGCTCATGGGTGCTCCTGGCAGCATCCCGACTGCCAGGGCAGCTGTGGAGCTGTGGACACACCAGCCTGTTCTGCACGGGCACTGGTGGGCTCAGTGATGGGGCTCACTGGCTCCATGCAGCAGCACAGGGAGAAGGGGAGGTGGGTTACACCTCCAAGGATGGGGTTTGTCCCCATCCAACTGTTTAAGGCTGCTCTGCAAAGGGAGCCAGGGTGGGCTGGATGGCAGCTGGTGAGCAGGGCTGGGGCACAGCAGTCTGTGCCAAGGCAGGGCTCCTTCCTCCTGCCACCAACTCAGCCCAATCCTGCAACACCAGGCAGAGCCTCCTGGGTCGCATTGCCCAGTGTGGTCATGGCTCCCTTGGGGGTGGGATTGGGATGCTTTCCTGGTGCCATGGGATCCATGTCACCATGGCATATCTGTCCTAGGGATGAAACCACGGACAACCAGGTCTCCTGACGGGACAGCACCATGAAGGATCAAGCTTCCAGCACCCACAGAGAGCATCTGCTCCAGGAGAAACCTTGGAGAAACATCTCGACATGGTGAGCACCCCTCTCCTGAGCCACATGTTTGCTGGGGATCTCGATGCTCACATCTCCTCTGGGAGCCCCTGGAGCTCTCTGCACCCTGTGCTCCCCTCACCACATCTCTTGCTGGACCCAGCACTGCCAGCACGCTGGTGATCCCCGTGGAGGCTCCTTTTCCAGCAGGGGATCAAAACAAACACTCCTGTGAGGAAGTGCATTGCAGTGGTGCTCGAAATAAATAACTAATTTCTCCCTACATGATCTCAAGGAGCAGGAGAGGCGTGAATAGCAGGGCCCGGTGTCGGGCTGACTGGACTCCCCGGTGCGGTAATTCAGAGGATGACAAACATAAGCCAAAGAAAAATGTTGAAAAATGGGCACTTCCCGCAGCCCTGAGCAAAGGAGCTATTGCAGGGTTTGGAAATAACGAAGGCAAAAAGAGGGAGAGGGGGGAATTTTCTCATTGAGACCAAGTGAAGTGCCAAACAAGCTGCTATTATGGTGGCTTTGAGAGGCACAGGGAGGGGGTGATGGGGAGGAGAGCAGGGGGGAAGGAGAGGAGGGAGGTGGGGGAGAAGAGAGGGAGAGAGGGCTGGAAGAAGGGAGAAGGGTGGGGGGTGAGGGGATGCAAGGAGCCAGAGGTGTGAGGTGGCATGGGGGAGATGGAGAGAGAACCGAGTTGTGTGATGGTGGTAGGGCCACCACATACCAGCACCCCCATCCCTCACCCTACATCCCCAGCATCTCCTCATCCATCCCCCCATCCTGGTCCCCATCCACCTTCCACCCCCCACACCGACCACCACCAAAAGGGAGGAAAAAAAAAAGGAAAAAAAAAAAAAAAAGGAGATGGAAAGAAGGAAAACAAAATATCTACAGTTGTCGAGACAAGGGGAGAAAAATAGAGGCAAACATCCATAATTTTCTCTGTGGGGCTTTGCAGTAATTGAGCCATTTGGATAAAAATAAAGGCAGCAGGCCCTTTAGGTAAGAGGAGCTTTTGCAATCCAAGAAGCCTGAATTATGCGCCTTGTATCACTTGAAACCCCCCCCACCCCATCACCCCCCTCCGCCTCCCCCATGTGACACCAAACCACTTTCCCTTTTCTTCTTCTTCTTCTCTGTTTTTTTTATATATATATTTATTTTTTCCCTCCTCCTTTTTTAAGTACCTTGTCAAGCAGCGTCCGACGAGAGGAGAATTTCAGCTGTCACAACTAATTCAGCGTGTGTGTGTGTGTGTGTGTGTGTGTGTGTGAGTGAAGGTGTGTGTGTGTCTCTGGCAGGGGAGGGAAGCGGGTGATGAAGACATAGAATCACTCCTTTCTTTTATTCCCCCCCCCTCCAAAGGAAGATTTACATCAGAAATTTGTTTCTGGAAGTGTTTAAGGCCTGGAACTTCCTCCTTTTCAATAGCTGCCTGATGTCTTCTTCTCTCCAGGCTGCTTCCCATCCAGCACTGAGGTTCACCGACACCCTCCTGGCAGCCTGGTCCTTTGGCCATGGTCTTTCTGAGCATGGAGGAGGCTCCTCCAATCTCTTGGTGGGGGTTGAGGTTGCCAAAACTCAGCTCTCCCATCCCCATGCTGGCTCTGGCAGTGGAGGGTGTGGATTGTTGGGGCCTTCAGGCTTCACATTTGGTCACTTTTGGGTCTTTTTGCAGCCACTCTGAGGTCACAGGGCAAATCCTGTGAGCATCCCCGAGGGGCTCTTGGGGGGAACCTCCCATCTGAGACCTGCCCAGGGAAAGGGACAGCTGGTGCTGAGCCTCTTGGGTCTTCCCAGCCAGGTTTAGGACAGGAAAAAGTCCCTGAATCCAACAAAGTCTTGGGGGAGTTTACTGGAGAAGCAAAGCCTGGGCGCTGTAGGTGCCCAGCAGCAGTCTGCAGGTCCTGGTGAAGAAGCATGTTCCCTCTCTTGGAAAGCCTCCAGGTACCAGGAAAGAGCAGGAAACAGCCAAGGAGGAGAGCAAGGCAGCTTGAGCTGTAGTTTGAATTTCAAGTTTAATTCTGGGTGGCTTTGGGAAAGCAGCTCCGGGGTTGGACTGGGACTGTCGCAGGCTGCAGTGGCAGTGCTGGGGTGGGGAACTGGGCAGGCACAAACCCTCCTGACCCACAGCTCATTCCCCATCACAGGTGGGAAACCCAGCGGGCACAAACCCTCCTGACCCACAGCTCGGTCCCTGTCGCAGCAGGAGGAACACACAGAGGACATGAGAAGCTGCAACGCCTGAGCCAGCAGCAGCCGAGGGCTCTTCCAGGCCCAGCGTGCAAACCAGCTGCAATCTGGGAGGTAACAACTCTCACCAGTTCATGCAGCTGCACCCAGATGTGGGGGGGGTTAGGTCAAGACCCCCTCCCCATGTCGCCAGGCTGGGTGGGCAGATCACTGGACCTAGGATCCCATCACTGCCCCCCTCTTTTTTGCTGTGGGGACCCAGCCTGCCAGCTGCCCCTCATGTCACCCCGTGGCTCAAGTGTCACTCTCGTGGCACCAACACTCAACCCCATCAGCAGGAGCACACCCCCACCCAAGAGGCTCCGTGCACGGGGTGCAGGCTGGGCGGCAGCCCTCATGGGACACCCCCAAAAAGCACTGCCACCTCCCAGGCATCCTGGTCCCACCACGCAGCAGTGCCCTGCTCCAGGAATGAGCTTTGCATGTTCTTTGCATGAATCCTTGACTAACTGGTCCTTGCATCATCCCGGAGCCTCCTGCTGCTCCACCACCATGGGCCCACGGCGGCATGGCCAGAAACACCGTCCTCGGGTGCGGAAACAGGCAGGAGACGGGTGCTGTGGGAGGATCTTAAATGGGAAACGCCACCGCAGGGATGGAGGGGATGGCACGGCCTGGCAGGGGAGGGTGCAGGCAGGGATGGGATGGGATGGCATGGCATGGCATGGGCTGATGCAGGCAGGGACAGGGTGGCAGGGGCTGTGAGGGGAGGGTGTGTGCAGGGTGCAGGCAGGGGCTGGCAGGGAAGGGGCTGGCAGGGACAGGCAGGCTGAGGGCAGGGACTGGCAGGGAAGGGGTTGGCAGGGCAGGCTGGGTGCAGGCAGGGGCTGGCAGGGAAGGGGCTGGCAGGGCAGGCTGGGTGCAGGCAGGGGCTGGCAGGGCAAGGGCTGGCAGGGAAGGGGCTGGCAGGGACAGGCAGGGTGAGGGCACGGGCTGGCAGGGCAGGGGCTGCTAGGGACAGGCAGGGTGAGGGCACGGGCTGGCAGGGAAGGGGCTGGCAGAGCAGGCAGGGTGCGGGCAGAGGCTGGCAGGGCAGGGGCTGCCAGGGACAGGCAGGGTGCGGGCAGGGGCTGGCAGGGCAGGGTCTGGCAGGGTGCGGGCAGGGTCCGTCGGGGCTGTCGCCGCGATCCCTCCCCCTCCCCCCCCGCCCCGCCCCGCGCCCCCTCCCCTCCGGCACGTGAGCGGCCGTGACGCGCCGCGCGAGCCCCCGGCCCCGCCCCGCCGCCCCCGCCCCTCGTCCCACTTCCGGCGGAAGCGGGGGGCTCTTTCCCTTTCCGGGTGCGGGTCCCCGGGCGGAGCGGCGGGACGGCGCGGCGGCGGGCGGGCGCGGGGCGCGTGTCATGGCGGAGCTGGCGCAGGGGCAGAGCGCAGCGCCCGTGGGGATCAAGCCCGAGGGGTTCGTCGACGCTCTGCACCGGGTCCGGCAGGTAGGCGCCGGCCGGCGGGGTCGGGGGCGGGAGGAGGCCGCGGGGCGCCGCTAGGCCGCGGGGCCGAGGTGGAGCCCGGAGCCGCCGTGAGGGGGAGGGCCGCGGCCCCGCCGCCCCTCTGCCCCTCTGCCGGGAGGCTGGAGGCGGCGGCTCCTCTCGCTCAGCCCCGGGGCCGGCCCTTGCGGCGGAGCGGGGGGGCGGCGGCGGGGCTCTGTGGGGAGCGGGCGGCCTGGGAGGGGGGCGGCGGGGCTGTCTGACAGTCCCCTCCGGCGCGGGTCGTGGCCGGGGCTTGTGGCGCGGCAGGATCGCAGCTCCGCGGGGGAAGAGGCGGTCTGCAGCCCGCGGCAGCCCCTGTCTGCGGAGCTGTCGTCTCGCCCTTTGCGGTGGTGGGGGCTGGGGGAGCGTGATCTGGATGTTAAAAGTCGTGTTTTAAGCGAGGCCTTAATTGCTAATCAATAGCAGCCGTGGCAGAGGGGGAGCACAGTGCTGGGCTTACACAGCGCTAAAGGGGAAACTGGCAGTGAGAGCGACCCAGACCTGCAGAAACCCAGAGCCTTGCCTGCAGTACAGGACGTTCCCAGTGTTTGTGCGCTTCCCAGTTTGTGGAAAGTGGCTCCAGAAGCAAGAAGCTGCTGCTCACGCCCCAGACGTTGTGACCATTCACCCAGCTTCTCGTTCCACGTCTGTTGCGAGCGTGGAGTCCGTCTCTGAACAGGCTGCACTCAGTAACTGCACCTCAGGGAGCTGGTACTCAGCTGAACACCAGGACTGCAGCCCAGCTGGAGCTTGAAGACCCCGACTCTATTCTTTCCAACGTTGCAGGCCAGGTGGGAGAAATCTCCTTCTGTTGCCCAGACTTGTTTTTCTCCTTTTCCCCAAGAAACTTGTGAGGAATCTAAGCTGAACACTGAGACCCTTCAAGCAATCGCTCTCACAGAACTGAAGTGACTGACCATCGCTCGCAGCTCACTCGTGAATCAATATGTCAGCAAGCCTCCATTCTCTGCAGGCTTCACTGCTGGGTGCAGAGGTGTTTGCTGTTCTAGCTGAACACCCTGCACTTTCCCAGAGGAGATGGTGAGCTAGCCAGCTCTTCAGTCGGTTTCTTTCTCAGCCTCAGTGTTGCAGCAGGCATGTTGTGTGCTAGCTGCCTCCTGGATGAGGCTGTGTGTCACTCTTTTCAGGGGCTAACAAGGTGCTGTGACCTTGGTGGGGTGTGATGTCTGAAAAATTTGCTGGTATCTACATGGTGCAGTTAAACAGAGAGGTCTTGCAGCTCTGTTTATCTTGACCCTGTCATCTGCTACCAAATGCCTCTCACTGCAAAAACGTCTCTCATTGAGTATCAGGTTATATTCTTGTCTGCTGAGAGCTGCATAATCTTTGAATGGCCTGTTATAAGGAAATAATTATTCACTCATCGGTTCTGGCTTGGTGGAACTCTTCTGGGAGTACACTGAAATGCTATGGTGTGCTGGTCATCTGGTTAGTAAAGGTTACACCTGAAAGTAGGATGCTTCAGGTGGTATTAGCCTAAATACAGTGCTGTTGTTGAGGTGGTTGTGTGGTTACTGTCATCGTGTTTGTAGGGTGAATCCATGAGCCCACTCCAATCCCCATGTGAAGAATCACAGAATCACAAGGTTGGAAGAGACCTTTGAAGATCATCAAGTCCAACCATTCCCATCCTATGCTAAACCAGATCCCTAAGTACCTCATCAACCCTTTTTCTGAACACATTCAGGGAAGGTGACTCAGCCCCTCCCTGGGCAGCCTGTTCCAGGCCCTGACAACTCTTTCAGTAAATTTTTTTTTCTAAAATCCAATCTGACCCTGCCCTGGCACAGCTTCATATGCCATTTCCCCATGTCCCATCTCCTGTCACCTGGCTGAAGAGCCCATCACCCACCTCTCTACAACCTCCCTTCAGGTAGTTGTAGGTGGAGATAAGGTCTCCCCTCAGCCTCCTCTTCTCCAGGCTAAAGAAGATGTCATAATAAATCATTCTGTAACCTGGCTGTGTTCTCTGACTCCCATGTTGCTGAATAGCTTATGTTAGTCTGAACTGGAAGACTTCAGAATCTTCCCAGCTGCCAACTTCAGGTGAGGAGCTGCAGCATAGCAGCTTTCCTGCTGTCCTCCACGCTGGAAACCAGGGTGTTGAGAAATGTGTGCTCTGCACATGTGGCCTACATTCTTGTGTCATGAGTTGTGTGCTGCCTGTTGAATCTGATTTTTCTTTAAAAATTACTAATTTTCCCATTACTGTTTGTGGGATGAAAAGAATGGTCAGCAAGTGCTAAAATATCCCCCCCCACACACACACACCCCCTGTGAAAGCATTTGATTTAATCTAGTTCTGAAAAGGCTTTGTGAGGGAGTAGGTGGTCCCCTCCTGCACAGAATGGCAGGACTAAGTTGTCACTAGTGATGTGTTAGGGAATGTGAATGAAGATGGTTTAATTGCACAGTGGAAGGATACTTACCTCACCCTCCCCTAAGCAGTGTGTGGTGGAACTTCCAGAATAGGGTGGGATGTAAAGTTACACCTCCTGTTTCACTGAGCGTGTTTAATGCTCTGTCTGAGCTATAATGATTTGGTGCATAGATGTCAGCTTTTATACTGCAGCTAGCCAATCCTGTAGCCTTTTCTGAGTGTTAATTTTGCTTTAAGGGTATGAGGGAACAGAAGGGGAAAAAATGCAGTGGTAGTTCATGTGTCAAGGGTTGGTATGGCATCCCCGGCCTGACATTTGAACTCTTGAGTTTAATCTTACACTTCAGTCTAGTAAGCAAATTTACTAAGCACACTTCTCATGAGAGCCATAACACTAAAATCAGTCTGCAGGATACACTCCTTAGTTATCAATAACTAAATAATTCAGGACAGGGAAGGCTTTCCTCATCAATCCCTGCAGCTGCATTCCTCAGAGTCACTGGGATGTGCAGGGCATCAGCGTAAGGAATCAGGAGCACGCTTGAAAGGAGGGACTTGCACAGTGCTTTCAGTGTTTGGGCTGGACTTGCTTGGATGTTTTTTTTAGTGGACTCTTGATAATTTTTGCTACCTAGCAGGTATTTAAGTGAATGCTGGGGCTCTGAGATGGTCTGTCCCCCATCTTCTGCACCGCTTCTTAAGTGAGGGGATTGGTCTGTGGGCCACAGGTAGTGCCTGTTCTGCTCACTGAAGTGGCTGCTCCCAGGCAGCCTTGTGTGGTGTGCTTGTGTGGCATTTTGGGGTGTGGGGGGAGAGAGGATGTCTGCTCCCCTTTTGAGTAATGGGATCAGAAAATAAGCAGAGCTGCCTGTACTTTGCATGTGGATGGGTTTCTGTCAGGCTGTCTCATTGACTAGAGAGTCTTGCTTGGTTCTCACCTTTTCTGTTCTTGCAGTCTAATTTTTGGTACAGCACATGTTTGTGGCACTTACTGGTTCCCTCTTCATACATTCTTCATACATACATGCTGTTCTTGTAACGTGCCATATGTACTGCCTGAATCTCCCTTTCTGGGAATGCTGTGAAGAGGAAAGGCTGTGGCTTGGTCAGCCTGTGGCACACTGTCTTTGCTACCTTGGAAGTGGATTAATATCCTGAGACTTCCTGAGTCAACAGGCTGTGCGTTTCAAATCCCTTTCTATTATCAGGCTCTCTCTCCTGATTCCTGTGGGGATGGAGGGATCTTAAGACCCATTTTTCCTTATTGAAAAAGATAACAAAATACTTTCAGAGCACCTTTTCATACCAAAACCAGATAGACAGAGGGCTTTGCAATTACTGTAGTATTCAGGAAAACCACTTGTGACATGAAACTTCAATGGTTGTGGATGATTTCACTGCTTCCTGTAGAGCTCTGGAGAGATGGCAGTTGCACAGACTCAAATATTCTGCTCAATGACTGGGAGGAGCAGCAGAACTGTCTGAAAGATGAGATCACGGCGCCTTACTGTTTCATATCTCACTAATACCTAGAAATGTTGGTTTTATTTGGTTTAGTCCTGCTGTGCCTAGCAGAGAAGCTTCATATTGAAAAGCATTTTGGTGTTACACCGTTGTTAGAGAGTGGTGAAGGTGTAGGACAGGCGTGCAAGGTGTAGGAAAGCATGTATCCCTCGCACAACTTTGTGGGTTAATCTGTTTTTCTTGGCTTTACCATTGCAATTTATAGCTAAGATTTGTGCTGTGTTGGTGGAAGAGCTTTCTTTTGGGGAAAATTAGGTACAGAAACAGTTCTGTGGTACTGAAGTTTGTTCCCAGTGTGTTTCAGAGCTTAGTAAAATGGATGTGTTGGGTTTACAAGGGGGGGGGGAAATGAAGATTGACATACAACGGGGCAAAAGCAGTGGCTGGCAGTACATTACTCAAGGTCATTTAGGCAGATAAGGTTTAGGTCTGCTTACTTTTGCTATGTTCTAACTTTTTTTGTGCTTATCTCCCTGCTGAACCTGTAGTAAAACCTGAGGTTCCCGTTTTAAGTTGAACCTAAGAAGTTAAAATGTATTTTTAACTGCTGCATCTACTTTAAAAACTCAACACTTGATTCTGCAGGGTGTTTTTCCCTTGCTGATGTGAGGTGGTGTGCTGTCTGCCTGTAGTCTGGTGGCAGCTGGGAGGCTTTAGGGAGATAAGGACGCAAGTTCAAATAAGGGAGTGAAAAAGAAGGGGGGGGGGGTGGAGAGAAAAATATACCAAAAGCTGATAATGTAAAAATTCCTTTGACTTTCTTACTTTGCCCTTTACTTGGAGGGTTCTGTGCCAGGGGGATGGTTGTGTGCCAGGCTTGAGTTAGGGGTTTGCAAAGCTCTGGGAGCAGATGGTCTCGATACCAGTGATGGGTTCACACACACCTTAGAGCTTCCTGCTTGCTTCCTTTTGTAAACCAGCTTCTGCTCTCCTCACTGGCCTCTTCTTGCCCCTGGAGTGTGTGGTTTCAGCTCCAAACTTCTGGCTAGCAGTTCCCACAGCTTATATATGGTTTTAAAAGTAAATAACTACTGATAGAGAGTTCATAAAGAGCATGGTGAAATCAAATGTTCCAAAACATGCCAGAGTATGTTATACCTGACACTGCATCTTTTGGCATGCCTTTGTAAGTTACTATGTGAAAGCTGTTAATAGATTGTTATAAAATGTATTTTTCAGTGTTGGAGCAGCCAGGAAACATCTCTGCTCTTTGTACCTTCGTTATAATCTTCTGCACCCTCAGCAGAAGGGGAAAGTGGGTGGGCAGAGGGCTGAGACCTTGGATGCAGCACAGCTTTCATCAAATAAGGAAGGTATCACCTGGCACTCCCTAGTGTGGCATGTGCAAGGGATGGTCTGTATTGATGCTTTGAGTCACATTTCTCTGGGTTTATTAGTTTATGAAGATGCTGATGTACAAGGTGTTTGTCATCAGAGCTTTTCTACGTGGCCACTGTGCTGGTCCAGGAGGAAGACTTTATTCCCTACCTCCTGGTGTTTCCCTCACAATGAAGTTGTTGACTTCCTAAAAGAGGATGGCAGGGAATGGACTATGAGAAGAAAATGGTCAAAACTTTGAGTCTTTTTCATAAAAGGCATTGAAAAGGATGTTTTCCAGTCTCTTGTTGAAAGCAGTGCCCTCAGTCTTGCAAGATTATTTCAGATAACATTTTTTTTCAGTGCCCTGTGGTTCTGAATCTCGGGCAGTTGTTCATTCCACTGCAGCAGCCAATGGTGTCAACAGCCAGAGTAACTGTAAATGTCTTTCTGTTGCAGTAAAACTCACATTCTGGAAACACCTTTGGTTTTATTTGTCATCTGCCCATATCTTCATTTAAAACATTTCTCTGTAAAATGCTCTTTCATCTGTTCCTGTCGCTTATTCTCTGGTGAAGTCCCAGTTATAATAGAGGGAGATCAGGCTCCTAGTAAAGATCCTATTCAGTGATTTTTCTTTTGGCTGGAAAAGGAAGCAAACACTGTAGAACACACCATTCTTTTTATTTGCTCTGTCACTACTGTGTTCAGCACTTGATTATTTTATATAGCCAAGTGCTTTGTGTAGGCAAGGGGTGCTGGGAGACTGCAGCCTGCGTGTCCCTCCGTGGGGATTCACTCAGGTGCAGCACCTCCACATCTCTAGAGTGGGGTTACATCAGTTAGCTCAGGAAGCAGGTGAGAGGGCTCAGTTCTGTCAGCATCCATCTGTACACATCGCTCCCAAATGTCATTAGAGATGAGCTTAACTTGTCCCTTTAATTAAGTGGTGGTTAGGTCTCTCTTACCTAGTTTAGTTGCTTGCCTTAGTGACCTTACTGTGATACCTGACTCCTCTTTCCTGTAAATATCCTCCTTGCACCCTGGCTTGGCAGGGAGTCCCTGTTTCCCCACTGTAAGGGTTGGAAGTTGAGACACAGGCAGCATTAGTTGTGTTCCTGCTGCACTGACCACTGCTGGAAATGGCAACTAATTCTGGGCTAATGATTTGCCCACAGGGTTATTCTTCATACAGTGAATGCAGGGTGTTTACTTTGACAAGGAATTCCCAGACACTGTGTGTTTTCACATCCTTCTCCTGATGTGTGAGTGTGCATTTGTATCTATCTGGATATTCATGGATGCAGGAGGAAGCATGTGTCTTCCTACATGGCTATGGTGGTGCCAGGTCCTCCAGCACAAAGTTGGTGAGCTAGTTGGAGCTCTTCTTTTTGCAAGATTTAGCTTGTCAGCTGTCCATGGAGTGAACAAACCTGAATATAATGTTCTAGGGAGTAAATACCTCCTTATGATCAGGAAGAGGAACTGGGTGAATGCAATCTTAATTAAACAAATATTAAAAGCAAGCAGAGAATTGTTTACTTAACAAATGAAGCACTGCTGTCTTGGAACTGATACCAAGTCACCTACATAGTAAATAGCTGTGAGAAGATTGGACTGGGGTAAATGCCTTGCTGGATGAAAGGGTGTTTAGCTGCAGTGGCTGAAACTTCAGGTATACTAATCATGCTTTTATCCTCTGCTTTTATAGATTGCTGCTAAAATTGGAGATATTCCTCACTTGAATAATTCTACAACACTTGTGGACCCTGTCTATGGCTATGGAGTGCAGAAACGGCCCCTGGATGATGGAGGTAAGCTGGCTTAGTCAGTCTTGGGGTTGGATGCAGCTCCTGAAATTCATCTGTGGAGGTGGTTGCCTGCTTTAAGGACAGAAATCAATGCATCTTTCTGTGTATAGAAATTTTATACAAGATTCCCTGTGCTGTTAAGCCTTGTCTAGATAGCACAGGGCTCCTAGACATTAGATTATTAATGTGAGGCAATTCTTTCATAGTTCATGAACTTGGGGAATTAGCAAACGAGTGCTCTAATTTAAATACTGTTCTGTGGTAGTTGGGGGTGTGTGGGGTGTGGATATGCTTACTGGAACCATGCTGCAGCCTGTGTGTAGAGTACCAGATGTATATAATTAAGCATCATCAGGGAAGAGCAGCTTTTTTTCTGACAGCAGGCAGTGTTTTGGGACAGTACCTGTACTCCTTCCCTGGTGTAGCAGTGGTCACCACACAGTAGTTGAGTTGCTGTCAAGAGTTCTGGATGCTTTGTACATGAATTTTATGGAAGAAATGGATTGATGGAAGTTGGAAGGATTAGCCTTAGCTTTTTTCATAATTTGAGAATTCTGAAGCATTTAACCTTGACCCCAGCCAAAGAGTGATTTACTGGGTGGACTAGATCTGGTATTGTCTGAAGTGTTACAGTTATTTCAGACTATGTTATTGGGTTCTTATCTTTGTCAGGAACAACAGAAATGTTAGAACAGGTGTTACCCATTTTACAAATCTAGATGATGTGCACTCTTACAAGATGTGTTTAAACTGCATTATCTGCTACTGTATAGACACAAAGAGCTTGCCTGTTCCTGTAGCTGGTTATAAAAAACCCAAAGTGTGGCTATGTTTTCCTTTTCCTATTTCCTCTAGTATTTTTACTGACAAGGTAGCCCTGCATGGTGATTCTCTCCCCCACAGGTATGTTCAGGAGTCCTGAGGAGATGGGCAAAGCTGCTACTTAGCACTTAATTTTGAAAATATTTTTTTCTGTCTGATATGAAGGCTGAAAATATTTTGCATCTGCTGCTCATTCTGGAAAAAAACCTCATGCTGGAGCATGGGGAGGAGTTTCTTTCATGTGGAGCCTCTGGTTTGCTAACATCACTGCTTTCTGAACACATGCAGCAACCCACTTTGTTTTGTGGTCTTGGTTCTATTTGAGCTACAGGTTGTGGCTTCTTTGGTTTGGAGTTTCAGTAACAAATGGGGCTATCAGGGTAAGCTGCTGTGCCTTCCATCTCAGGCTGCAGCATCGCTCTGTCTGTGAGAAGGCAGAGACCTGGTACTACTGGTATGTGCTGGTTTCTGCATGGAAAGGTGCCTGGCTGTCAGACAGGCTGCTCAGTGCAGAAGAATGCTGAACAACTTTGGGCAGTGTCTGAATAGCTCAGATAAGTGGCTGCATGTGAGAGAGAATAAAAGTAACCTTCTAGGAACTGGCCATTCATAACCTTGGTCCTGCCTATTTCTTTTATCGATTCAACAGCTCAGCTGGGAAATCCGACCTCTTCACAAAATGGGCTTTTTATGAACCTTTAACATGTGAAATGGTCATAGTGCTTAATGACAGCACGAGTTAGACTTTGTACTTAAACTTTTACTGGTGAGCTGTGTTGGTGCTGAGCCTTGTTTGTGTTGACACAGACCGTGTCAATACAGTTGCAGTCTAGGCTATCAATGTGTGTTGCTGCTGGTTTTGTGTGTTGTGGTAGATAACTCCATGGAGGAGGTATTGTTCCTGGGAGAGGAACAATCAGAGGGGCAGCACTCCTGACTCTTTGTCTGGTTTCTGGTGATGTGAAAACCTACAGTTGTTTGCTCACCCTTGTCTAAAGTAGCTCCAGTGCTGTACTTGCCCTTGGGTTGTTCACCTACATCTGTAGGTTCTGTAACTCGGTCCAGCTCCCCTCCCAGAAATCTCCTCTGTCAGATCTTCCAGAAGAATAAAGATAGAAGGAATATTTTCAAGGGCTGGAATTTCACAAGGAAACAGGAACTCTCAGGGGAGGAACAAAGGTTATATCACTTCTTTCAGCTTTGGTCATACTGGGTTTTATTTCTAATGGCATTAGCAAGCCCTGTGCTGAAAGAGGGTTGTGTGATGAGTACCCCACCTAAAAAACCCACACCACCACGTGATCAGCCTGTGTGCCCAGGGCTGAGGCCTGACAGAGGAGCTCCAGAGGCTGCCAGTGCTGCTTGCTCTGTATTTCTTTGACACCTTAGTCAGTCTTGGGGCTGCTGGCTCTCGCTGCCATGGCATTAGACGTCTGTAATGCAGCTTTAGCTTTAAGGATTGGAAGGTGGTAGTTGCTTTTAATAGGCCACTTAAATTAGGAAAGCATTTCCCATTTGAGTGATCTTAGTTTACTGTTAGCAGCAAATAAGGAGTGTCAGGATTGCATGCCCACACTTTTCCTCTGCTTTCAGCTTGTCTGGGAACTACAGTTTGGAGACATTGTTGTCAAGAAGTGATTATCTATGTTGTTACACATGCTTTAGATATTTTCTAGTGCTGGGGTTTGGATATGTTGTGCAGGTTTATTTGTCCTGCTCACAGGAAGCTGCAGTCAGCGTTCCTACAGCCTCTTGCAGCAGTTAATGTTTCTCAGGGAAGGTGAGCACCAGAGATGGGGTTAGCTCTGAGCTGCAGAGACCTGCTGACATCTTGGCTGTGGCTTGCTGCTGAGGATAGATGCCAGTCCTCCTGTTAATGGCCAACAGTCGCTCCTGGTATCTAATTAATGGGTGTCTCTAATTACCAGCACAATTTAATAAGTTTATTTAATGCAAAATAATCCTTAAAGAAACAGTGTCCTTTTGTCCAGAGGAAGTGAACATCTAGTCTGCTGGAAAGAGACTGGCTGCCAGAGTGTTAGTCTTTGTTTGCTGTTTTGGACTGCTGCAAAAAAGATTCCAGGGTAGAGTTAAGCAGCAGCATTGCAGCTGAAGGCTGGGGCATCCTTTGAGTTTGGGGAAACAAAGATGAGAGACCCTGGAGAAGCCTCTCACCCCCCTCTCTTCGCTGTGCTTCCCCCAAGCTTCTGTGGTGCATCTTGATATGAAGATAGCCCGTTCTGCTGTAGTAAAACCTGACTGTAGTAGAGCCAAGGGCTTCAAACACAACATGATTCTGTTATATAGAATGCTTTATTCTTTTGCTCCAGTGTGTTTTCAGTGAAAATAGTGATGGGCAGAAGAAAAACTTCTCCCTGTTGTACTGCTGCTGGCAGTTAGTTGTGATGATCCTTGATGTGTCTGTAGCAGCAGTAGGACCAGGGCAAAAGTCCAGGTCTCTGGGCAGAAGGTTTAGTGTAACACACAAAATAGACAGTGTTCTTCAGAACTGCAGCTTTACACATCACCATGTTTTTAAGCAGTGAGGTTTAAGGGAGCAGAAAGAAGCCTGTAAAGATTTGCAGTGAGGGCAGATGTGAGAATTAGTAGGTTTTCACCATTTAATTAAAGAAAACTAGGAATATTTAATGACAAAGATTTAGGGTAACTGGTGTCTTCATTGTGCCCTTCTAAAATTAACAATGATCCCATTTTGGTTCAAAAGTATGAAATGGAAGCCTGTTCTGCTGCTGCCTAGGAGATGTGTTGCTCTGATTTCATTCTAGCCATGAAGATATTCTTGATGAGATTCTATATTCCCACCATGCACATTAATTTAGTGGGAGGCACTGCTCTGTTTTGTGGGGTGGAAAGAAAAATCCACATTTGTTTTGAGTGTCTGTTAGGTAGAATTCAGTTAAGGTGAAGCCTAAAGCAGAGTGAAGAGTTATCAACCAGCAGGTGCCATTAATAGGAAATTGTGCTGATTTTATTCAGTGTTTTTCCTTATTTGCAGTAAAATGACTGCAGTTACAGGTAAATTGTATTCAATAGATGTAAAAGGGGGAAATATGTACGTGGCTTGTCAGAGTTCAGCCCCTTCCCTGGCGTGAAGAGGGAGATGCAGCTTTCAATACTGCAGCGAGCGTGGTCTGCCCCTGCCCTGCTTCTCTATTAGTCCCTGTCTTTCAGAGCAAAATGGGCATGTTGGGAAGGAATGGACCTTCAGGTTGTTGGAACTGGGACCTGCATTGTTTCTTTCCTCCCTCCCAGAAACCAGAGAGAAATCATAACTGGCTTTGAGTAAATCACTCCCAGTTCTCTCCATCTGCCATCCATCTCGGCTCTTGGAGAGGTCACCAGTGAAATGTGGAAGGGATGATCTCACACATAGGTTATTGTGGCTTAATTTTGTTTTAAGTAATTTGCACAATAAATGTATGTCAGGCTGTCACCCTGCCTGGGGTGGTGAATGGCATAGTGCTTGGAATGGGTCGGAGACATTATGTTACATTAATCCTAAAGCATTATTTCCCTGACTGATTTAACTTGCTGTGCTTGTCCAGTTTCCCCTTAAGAAGTTGTCTTTTTCAAGTGTAGGATTCTGTTACAAAATGAAGGCTCTTCTGTTCCTTGAGTGAACTTCAGGAGTTGATTATAGGATGTGTATCTATCTCATAATTTGTGGGCAGCGGCTGCAGTGGAACTGAGACTGCAGAGAGAGCTGTTACAGTGGATTGAGATGTGAAGTGGCTATTTAAATACAGCCTTGTAATGTTAAGACCACTTTTTCTGGCATCTTGGGATAATGAGTGGCCTGGTCCATGGCAAGGGCAATCCCATATCACAGCAGCAGCCACTGGATCTATTGCATACGGCAAAAATACTCAGGGCACAGTTTGGGGCAAGAAGGTGAGATTCTGAATTCGGTCAGATTTGCTCAGCTCTGCAGTAGTAGCTTATCAGCCAGAGCAAATACTCCCCCATTACATCACCCAACTTTTTCAACTGGAGTATCGATAGTTATCAAATTAGAGCTTTTTATATTCAGGGTGAGAATATGCAAAGACAAATCAAACAGAGTCAATAACGCAGCAGTTGTCTTATCACTGAGCTGGGGAGGGTAATAAAATATATACACTGTCAATATTTTGGTCCTGAACTATTATGAAGGTATTGACACGCAGCAGAAATACACTATTGACTCTTCCTTGTCTATTTTATTTGAGTGAAGTGTTTGGCTGCAAACTTTTATGCATTTTTCTACCAGATTTAGGCAGTGTGGGGATGCATCCGCTTTCTCACCCTGCCAGCTGATTGCCAATTTATTTCAGGTCAAAGAATGTGCAGGTTGCTGCAAGGTAGTTTGAAACAGCATCTTTATTATCACAGCTCACATATTGGCCAGTTTCATTTGTTTCACTGCTTGTGCCCTCCAGGCATGCAATATAATCTTTCAACTGGTTGTTAGGACCAAATGGTCTAGTTTTTAGCTGGTTTGCTGCAGGCAAAGTCCAGTAGGAAGCCCAGCAGGGCATGTGTTCCCACTTTGCATGAGTTGGTCTAATGATATTTTCTCCATTAACATGGGGAAGAAAGATCTAATCTGTTGGGGTTGGAGGGGGGAGAAATCTGTTTTGAGGGTTGTCAGCTGGGAAGATAGCTTCTAATCACAAATGGACCACCAGCTACCATTGCAGATCTGCCTGGAATGCCTGTATTCAGTGAAATGTGGTGTGGTTTGGGTCTTGTTTGGTGTTTCTTTTAAAAGAAAACACTGTGTGGGTGCCACCAGGTTACTTAACAGACCTATTCCTTTAACAGGTCTCCGTGTAAGTGGGCTCCATGGAGCACAGATAAGAGACACAGAGAGAAGTATGTGCAAGCCCCCTCAATGCTTTTTGCCTAGACCAAATCTCTGGGTCTTCTCAGCTTTTTTTTTTCCTTTTTAAAAAGCATAGCAGCCTGCTTGAAATTTCTCCTCTCCCCTTCTCCCTCCCCCCAGCTTCCCCCCCCCCCCCCCCTTTTTTTTTTTTTTAACTACTTTGGGCTTAATTTGGGAAGGGGGGGAGGTTAGTTGCAGGGATTTGGATTTGGGAAAGGCAGGATTTTCTCCCATGACTCTCAGCATGGGGAGACACAGATCAATTCCCTACCCTGTGTTCAGCTGGACACTGGGTTATGGTGTGTGTTGATCACAAAATCCCCTCCTGTTTTGTACCACATAACGCATTCATTTCAGCCACTGAACCTAAATTACTGTTTTGCTTTTCTTTCTTTTTTGATGAAATGGTAAGAACTCTTTTTCTATAGGGATGAAGTTAGTTTATCCGTGCTAATGCTTTGATTTTTTTCTCCTTTTTTCTCTCTCTGCCACAGTAGGTAACCAGTTAGGGGCCCTGGTACATCAAAGGTAAGCAGTGGGTTATGTTTTATTATTTATTGATCAATTCTAATTGTTTATTGATCCACCATCTGTAGTAGTGTTAGGAAGTCAGAGGTTGAGAATGTGGAAAAACTGTCAGCTTGGGTTTTCTCTCTCCAGGCTGGGGTTTCTGCTAACCCTTTACGGTTGGTTGTTGTCGTGAAGAAAGGCGAGTTGATGTGAGACTTGGATTTGGTTTCTGTAAATCTGCAGGACCAAGAAGAGTAGATTCTCTGCCCTATCCATTCCCCTGTCCTGATGGGATTAAAGCTCTGACTTTTTTATAAAAGTTGGAAGTATTAAATGGGCAGATAGATTATTTTACTGTTATTATTATTTAATTTTGTTGGTGTAATAGGACCTCGGGTGTCTCCTTTGTCCCAGATGGCTTTGGGAGACTGAAGTATGAGTTGTCATGGAGCATCTTATGTCTTAGTGTCTAATACAAAAGTAAAATTCCTAGTTTTTTTCTCAGATCCTGTTCTTAAGGACTTGTCTGCCTTGTTTTGGGTAGGAAGGGGTGAGCATTTCTAAACTGTGATTCACCTTTGGGCTAATAGTTCTGAACTTCCATCACAGCCAGATGCTTGTTGGGCCTGAGCAGAAGGGACAAGCAATATACATAATGAAGCTTTGTAATGATCAGGCTAAAGCTAAAGCCCAGGTGGAGCAGCACAGGGAAGGGTGGGCAGTGATGTCTCCTCTGCAGCTACCTGCCACCTCTCTTCTGCCAGGAGTGATGCTCATACAGGGAATCAATCAGGCTGAAAAGCCTCAATTGGTTTGCTTCTGGGTTTGGTGGTTGGTTTTCTGCTCTGTTAACTTCGTTGTCCACCTACAACTCTTCCTCCAACACAGGGTGGTTAGCCAGTGAGGCAGGGTAGGACGCTTTGGTAGCTGGCTGGGTTTATTCTAGGTTAAAACAACAGCATTTCTGAACATCCCTGTCACAGGGAGCACGTTTGTGACAGGTATGGATGATGCTGGCTTTTGCTTCTGTGCTAGTGAGCCTCAGGACAGTGGAAGGTACTTTTATCCACAGGTTAGTGGGAGAAGAAGTCTTAATACATATTTTGTACCTTTCCTGGCTGATCTAAAGCAAATGATGGGAAGGTTTGAATACACCTCACTGCAAAGCCTGCATTGAACTCACTGTGCAGGTGTTCTGTTGCTTTAGAGATTGCTGAACAGTAGTATATAATGCATATCTAAATAAAACAGAGTTTGCAAACTCCATATTCATGGTGGGGTGTTTTCTGTGAGAGAGAAATGGCTAAGCAAAAAACAACCCAGGGGAATTCCTTTCTGCTTGACTGTGGTGTGAGGAAATTGCTTTGGGTGCTGTGTTTTTAAGGTAGAGACACCTTGAAAAAGTCCAAAGAGCGATAGATAGGGAAGTCTTGTGATAATAAGACTTCAAAGGATAACTGAAGATGGCTTTTATAAATTCCAAGGAAAGAATGATAAGGACAGGCAGGGAAAAAAAAGGGGGCATTCACATCAGGGATGCCTTTGCTTTGGGTCTCTTGGCAAGAGTGTGTCTAAAAGTAGTAGGTATAGACCATGGTTTGGGAAGTCCAGGCTAAATATTAGTGGATCTTCATAAAATTTAAATTCCTTTCTTCTGTTAAATCTCTCTGGACCAAGAATGACAGAGAGAGGTGGTTCTGTCAGTTCCACTGAAGATAGTGGGGAGGAGACTGGAAATACAGCATAGGAGAGATGAGGTGACCATGAGAGGCCCCTTCCTAAACACGTAATTTTGACTGTGATGGAGTGTTTACTTGTGTGTGTGCAAAAGCCTTATGCTGTGCCTGGTTTCCACAGCAGGGACATAGTTGTCTTCCAAATTGTTCTTCATAATGACTATTTGATTTTTCTCTTTTTTTTTTCTTTCTTTTTTTTTTTTTAAGGGCTGTAATAACAGAAGAGTTCAAAGTGCCTGATAAAATGGTTGGATTTAGTAAGTACCTTGGATGCTTTTGATGTTTTTTGATGTGTTTTCTGCACAGGAATACTGGTTATTCTGATACATTGACAAGTTTTTGTTAGATAAGCCTTTTCTAATGATGTGGGGACCAGATGATGTGGATTTTTAAACTGCTTGGAAAAGCTTGGTGTCCCAGTAATAAGAAAAGACTGTGTGGTACAAGTTATGGAGACTTTTAGTGATTCCCTCCTTTAAATTCCCACTAGCACAGTACAGAAACAAGTCAAAAGTCCACTTGTTTTTCCTCATTGACGCATTTTACTTCCTTTGAGTGTGCAAAGCTGTGATGGTTGACAGGAAAGCAACATTTAAATTGTTAAAATAAGACCTGACTCAAGGCAAGTTAAACAGAATGTTAAACCTCTCCTACATTTACTGCAGGGAAACACATCCAGTGTGCATTGCTGAGATGAGAATTTCTCCTAGATTTGCATTCCTAATACTCTTCTCTTTCTAGCTTGATCAGGATTTCTCTCTTCCTCTTGATGATCACTACTCTTCCTTTCAATGGCACCTCCTGCTGATGTGTTACTACAGTGATTGCATTGACCCTTCCACAGCTAGATCTCTGTGTAGCTCCTCCAATTATAGATATATGGAGAGCAAAAAGGAAAATAGCAGCCTTGATAATTACCTGAGAGCCTGTGAAGTTTTGTCCTGACTCTAAAGCCACTATAAAACTGTAACTCAAATTCCTGTGGAGGAAATGCTGAACTCCTGCTAGATAACTTCATTTATTGGTCCTGGCACCATGCGTGTGGGAGCTTGTCAGAGGGATGCTCTAGCTCTGAGCAGGAGGGTGACAGACCCACAGCGGAGAGATGCTTTTGTGAGAGCATCTTGAGTGAACCACACGTGTTTGTCTTGATGGTTTTGCTACTTCTTGCAGTCTGAGAGGGATGTGAGTGGTGATTGGCACATAGTCTGTCCCCAGTATGTGCCAGCTCCAGGAGTTTAGGGACATAGATATTTGTCCTCACTTAAGGTTTGATAGAGCATTTCAGTATGTAGCAGCTCTGAGTGCAGACCAGCCAAATAGCATGTCCGTTGAAAAGAGATAGTAAAATATAAATTCTAAATAAATAAAACCAAAAGTCTTTCCCTTTTTTTAGTACCCCAGATAGCTGGTTTATTGGTTCACGCAGAGAAAGAGAGACTCTTCTAGCAGCCCTGAAACTAGTGCCTGATTTCTTGCATCCTGTGTATTTCCACTGCAGTGTAAGACAGGCTTTGTTGGTTTGTTTTGTTGTGTTGGGGGTTTTTTGTGTGTTTTGGGTTTGTGGTTTTTTTTTTCCCCACAAGCAAACAGAATAACTTTCAGCAGTATCTTAATGTTTTTCTACTATGATAAATTTGGTCATGCTGTGGATGCCTCTTCTGCAATCCTGGAGTCAAACTGTTCCTTTATAGACAGCTGCAGCAGAGTAAAAAGGGGGGAAAGTGCTCTGCAGTAACTCAGAGAAACGATGTGTTTCTGATGCTTTTTGAACTCGTTTCAGTAATCGGCAGGGGAGGAGAACAGATCTCACGGATTCAGGCTGAGTCTGGCTGCAAAATTCAAATTGCTCCAGGTAAGAGCCTCATTGTGTGATGGATGAACTGGTTTTACTGTTGAAGGGTGTTGTGTCCATTAGATCAGGAGCGTTGCCACGCTGGGGATGTGTTATCACCCTTAACAACTGCTGGGCTAGGCTAACGCGTGTGGGAGAGCTGTTGTGGGACTGACCTCCCGACTAGTGCAGGAAACAGGTTTGTCAGGTGGTTTAAGGAATGAAAAAAGGAACTGTCTCCAACCAGGAGACAGGTACAGGGCAGATGGACAACCTGTGTTGTACTTAAGACCAAAATTGTAGCCATTGAGTTTTCCCCTGGTGATAACCTCTCAGCTCATTTGGTTTGTGTCTCATTGGTCTGGTCAGCTCCAGCTCCTGGCAGAAGACCTTTCAGGAGGGTGGTGGCAGCTCTTTGTACAACTCTCCTCTCATTGAACAAATGTCCTGTTTGTGCTAGCACCTGTTTGCTTTGGGGAAGAGTGTTCTATGGTGGTGTACAGGAAGCTGTTGATGAATGTGACTGAAGTTCTTACCCTCCCCATAAGTGGAGGGGGAAAAGGCTTTAAAAGAATGCAGACATCCAGCAAACCATTTAAAATATGTTGAGCCTGGAGGTCTTTGAATGCATCAGAAGTGCTGCGTGTGCAGGGGGGTGGGAAATGCTTCCTTTGCTGCTTGGTAGTTGCTGAACCAGCTGCCACCTTTTAAATGTCTTGTATTAAACAGTTCCTGCTTGTTTCCTTTGCAGACAGTGGTGGGATGCCTGAGAGGCCTTGTGTGCTCACCGGGACGCAAGACAGCATTGAGTGAGTTCTGATTTCGTTTCTCTCCTTTCTCCTCCTCTCTCTTCTCCCTAATGCTGTGCTCTGTCAGTGGTGCTACTTGATTAGCCACACCAGCAGATGTTGGCCTAGAGAAACATGAGGGTCTCTGGAGCATAGAACCTCTTGGTCTGATGCTTTAAACTGTGCACCTCAAAGGCTTTTTTTTTTCCAGTTGCAGTTTGATCCCTCTGCAGATATTTCCATGGAGTTCCCCTCTACAGGGCAAGGTTGCTCTTAGGGCACCTAGGATGCAGTTTTCTAACTGCAGCTTTCCAGGATATTGAGCTAAGCTGTTGAAGGGCACTTTTCTTCTCCCCTTCACTTCCCTACTCCTATTGAGAGATGACCATCCTTCCAGCTGAAGAAGGGCTGCATGAGGCCTCCAAAGCCTGTTGGTGCCACTCCAGAATAATCTGGAGGTGTTGGTGTTGTTGCAGAGCAGCATGAGGCCCATATGTGTGCTTGCCTCTGCATCCCTGCCAACAAGAAGCAAAGGACTGAACCAAAGTCTTGAATTCTGATCCCTGCATGGTAGAGACACGTGGCCAGCCAGCAGGGCTTTCTACTCTTTAGACCTATAGAAACTTTAGGGACAGTGTTTCCTCCCTCCCCCTTCCCAGGAGCTGAGTTTGAGACTCTCACAAACCAGTTGAGGACCTCCTGCTGGAACTGGATCCAGGATCCTCAGGCTTACAGGAACACACTTAACATATGGAGCTGCTCTTTCTCTCCCCAGCCTTTGGGTAGGTGGGTTTTTTAAAATCCATCTGGAAATCTTTGAGTTGCATTTGATAGTGAAAATACATGGGCACAAAGACTGTCTCTCTAAAGAGAAGACACTCATCATTCTTCCATTCCTAAGAGATCTAAGGTTACTTAAATCTCCTTATTCTACCATAATACTGCAAGCAATGAGCCAGAATAAATATAATTGGCAAGCTCACATTATAGGGCAGGCAATGTATTCTTGCTGATATTGAAGTGCTTTTCCCCCCTTTAGCAAAGGGTGTTTCAGAACAAGAGCAAAATATTAAAAAGCTGGGATGCCTGATGAGATGCAGTTGGGGGAAACTGGGGGAAAGGTATAGTTAAGATTTCATGGTTCTGAAATAAGCAGTTAAATATAGTCATGCCCAAGGCTGTCTTTCAATAAAATACAAATAAACAAACAACAAAAAAAGGTGAGAATACTCAATTTGGGAAGCAAACAAGGTGTTGAGGATGTGGAATTTGGCAAAATATAATTTTCTGCTAAAATTCTTGTCAAGTTGGTGGTTTGAGCTATTTTTTTCAGGTTACTTGTAGAAAAAGAAAAATGAAGTAAGGAAACAAGTCTTGATATCAGATGACTTTGTGAAGGGTTTTGTGAGGAGTGTTTCCACCATTAGTTGTGTCCAGTGGCAAACTAAGAGGGTTATTTTCCAGAGGACCCCTTCTCATCTGAAATACGTTGTGTATTAAATGTTGTGGTCTCTATATTGTCACTAAAAACTTTATGCAAAATGTGAAGGTAGATGGATAAAACCTCTTAAGACTCTTGCAGGAATTCCACCTTTTGCCTTGTTTTGTGAGAAGGTCAAGAGAAAGTGGTGATCTGAGCTGTGTGCAGCCTCAGATCACCGCCCCCTGAGCTGTCTTGGGTTGAATATCTGCTCCTGAGGGATGGCTTTGTACTGCTTCCTCAAACCTCCAGAGAGAAGACAGTCCCCATAGAGTACCTGATGTGGCATGGTATGAAGTGCAGAGGGGAAGATGCTGCTTTAGATTCAATAGGGAACCAGTGACTTTTTTTCTACCTACTTAGCAAAAGGTGGTGGGAGAAGGGCAGGAAAAGGGATGTGTTGGTACTAGGAACCTTCAGGATGAAGGGAAACCCTGCCACCTGCCTCTGATGCGCTAAAGAATTTAGAGAAGGGATCTTTAATTTCCCAAATGCTTCTCTGTGTGTGCCTTCTCACCAGGAGTAAAGCCACTCGGTCTTTTTGCTGGTTGCTGCTGCAGTATCCTTGCCTCATGTCGCAGTGTAGCTTCAGCACCTGCTGCTTGGAGCAGAGGCTGTGTTAGAGCAACGTTCTGGTGCCGCTGGTAAGAGCAGGCAGAGAAGATCAGTTGCCTGTGACTGATCAGAGAGTGGTTAACTAATGTGCTGTGTCAGTGTCAGAGCAGTGTATAGTTTTGGTCTTGACCAAGAAAGAGACCAGGGATTGAGTTTTACCAAGTATTGTGGGTATGTTTTAGAAGAGTTTAGAACTTAGAGCATCTTCATCCAAAACAAGCCCCAAATGCTATAGCTCAACTGTTACCCTTCAGGTTCCAAAGAGGTCAGAGCATGCTGCTGCTCTTCCTTCTCTCTTCCCCTTTCAAAAGTCAAACTGCTTATAAGTCATCATGATAGGGGAAAATATACATCAAAGAATTATTTAAAAATCAAAAAAAAAACCCCAAAGCAAACATTGTGCTAACTGTGGTTTCCTCCATCTTTTCACCACTTCTCCTCTCCCCCCCGATCGCTCTCCCATTCCAACGGTTCCTGGTCCCTTGGTCACGTGGAACATTATGTTGTCTAATGGTTGTTTCCCTCGATTCTTTTCCAAAGACAAGCAAAACGGCTACTGGGGCAGATTGTAGATCGCTGTCGGAACGGACCTGGTTTTCACAACGATGTTGATGGCAACAGTACGATTCAGGAGATTTTGATCCCGGCATCCAAAGTGGGTCTAGTCATCGGCAAAGGAGGTGAAACAATAAAACAGCTGCAGGTGCGCAAGATGCATTTACTTTAGGGCTCTCTTCCCTACTGCAGCTTCTTTAGCTGGACAAGAGCGTGCTGAAATTGGAGAGCCTTAAATGCTCTAACCTTCTACAGCAGGGACTACTCTTCTGCCTTCGGAGAGCTGGACTCAAACCCCATCTTGGGTTAAAGAAAGAAATCGGTTTGGCTCCACTACACGCGTAGCGGAGCCTTGCCAGAACTGTGAAAGACACTTGTGTGCTTGAGATAACATTTGGTGTGTGCTGGTCAGGAGGGGACCCTTCTAGCCAGGAAAAGGCTTTCTCTAGTCTGCTGCTGCAACAGTTTTTAATGCCAGCCATGCTGTTGTAGAGTGCTGTGCTTCTCTTCTGTTGCTGATCTGTGATAAGGCTGGCGTGTGTCTTCCTTTTATTTTCCTCATTCCACCCCTTTCTGAATAAGTGTTGTGTGTAAATCTGTGTTCCTAGGCATTCTTTGTTCCTTATCTGATACAAGGGGCCTTTTTTTAAAAAAAGAATGAGGGTTTCAGAATAACACCTAGGTCAAAAATATAGTTTTTGAGTGCCCTGATTAGGCCTCAGTCACCCAGTAGATTTAATAACTATAATATGCAGACAGCTACAGATTTTGAAGAGGGCTGAAAAATCATTTGTTGAGGTTCAGGGGTTCTATTTTTCCAAGGGATTTAGGTAACTTTCTTAGGCAGCACACTTTCTGTCAGTCCTTTACCCTCTAGAACTGAATTTGTGCTATAGGGACCCATGAAGAGCTAAAGTAGCATTCTGTAAAGCTGCTGATTTCACCTACGTAATGTTTAGTAACCAAAACCTAGTCCCTTGTTGCAGGGACTCTGCTTAGCAAAGTGCTCTGTGCTTTCTCTTCAGGAGCGAACGGGTGTGAAAATGATCATGATCCAAGACGGTCCGTTGCCTACGGGAGCAGATAAACCTCTCCGTATTACTGGAGATGCATTTAAAGTGCAGGTATGTCATACAAATAAGTGTTTGCCCCAGAGAACTGGAGGAGAAATTGAAACTTTAGTCTATTTGTGAGCATCTACCGGAGTCGAGTCCAACTGTAAATGTAACGATCCTTGCAGGTGTTGTTTGTTCTGTAAGGTTGGTGAAGTTTGAGTAGAGCAAGTTAAAACACCAGGCTAGCGAGTGTTGGCTTGTTTACAGCGTAACCTAGCAGCTCTCATTCCACAGAGATACTAGACGTGGGTAGGAGAAGAGCTGAGGAGGAGGATCTGGAGAAAGTAGCTTTGAAATGCTTTCCAGTCTGTGAAGCAGGAATCACAGTTACGTGTTACTTGAGCAAATGGGTCCTTAGTGACTTAATCACACATTTGAGAAAGTGAACCTTCCAGAAAACTTATCTCAGACAGCCAATTGACGCAGGTAATTAAAAAAGCAATTCCTATGACAACTCCTGAAACCAAGGGGTTTGCTTCATATTGGTACCTCAGTCTCTTTGGGTCAGGAGATCCTGCGATTCAAAGCAAAAACCCTAGAGACTGGAAGATTGCAGCCTGATGGGAATGCTTGAATGAAGCGATGACAAAGTTTAGTTGTGGCATGTTCCACTTCTCAGCAAGTGCTTTTCATACCTTGTTAAGCACTTAACTCTAGCTTAGCATTCCTGTCTCTAATAAAAACAGTTCTGTTTCATGGGATCTCCCTTAATCGTAAACTGCTGCGACGGCTGATGTGGCTCAGGGAATAGTATGTCTGGGTTGTATTTTTAAAACCTCTAATTGCAAGTAGGCTTTTAGATTTCAATGTTTTGGCTGGTGTTTTTGTGGTGCTGGTTTTGGGGTTTTTTTTCTTTTTTCCAAATTCTTACCCTTATTGTGGGGGTACAGATGTGCAGGAAGGTGTTTAATGGCAGTCTTGCTACTTTTAATCGAATCATCCTTTAAGTGCTGCCACTCCCCAGGTAGTTCCTTCTGCCTTGCAAGGTTTGCTGTTGTCACTTCTTCAGCGATGTAAATCATGCTGAGCAGTCACAGAGAGCAGATAGGCTGGAAGATCCTTGAGGCAGTTAGAAAAAGTTGAGCGTTCTTGGAAGGCAGTTGAAAAGCTTGCTGGATCCTTGGGTTTGGTGGGATTCTCTGGATGCTGCACCAGTGTTTCTTAACTCCCTCAAACACCTATGAAATCTCCTTGTTGCCCTTGTTTCTGGTTTGGCATCTCTGAAATGTCTTGAGTTGTTTCCTTTTGTAAAAAACACCCTGGGGCCATGGAAGATACAGAAAACTGTGAAAGGAGTCAGATTGAGCAGTGTCCCTTAAACTTGGAAATAGAACCAAAATATCCAAAGCTTGACTGTTAATGTATAGAAACAAAGGCATTGGGTTTGACATGGAGCCTTTTCTTAGTGGTAACTGCTGTTGCCTTATTTCCAAGGTACACTTTTACTATCTGGGCTACATGCAAGCTTGTGAATGGCCTTTGAGGGCTGCAAGTAGGTAGGAAGAATATTCATTTGTCTCAGAAAAAGTCTTGCTGGATTGCTGCAGACTTGGGCTTAACTTCTCTGAGTGTCAGTAAGCTCACTACCACCCACCTACCTCCTTGGTATGTTCTCTGTAGCTCCTAGTTCTCTGCTGTGCTGCCTGCCACAGCTGCTACCTACTGTTTAGTTTCAGTCCAGTCTGGTAGGAAAGGGCCTTCCTTTAATCTAAAAGCAAATCAGACAAAGAAAAACCCATCAAAAATCTTTTTAAAAATAAAGTGCCTTTTCCCAAGACTGAAGGAAGGTGTTGTGCACAAGAAACTGCCACTGTGGGCCCTTGGCAGGTTGTGTCAGACATGGAAGATGCCACCAAGAACAGCTTTCCATTGACTGGTGAAAGGAATTCTGAATCAGAATGCTGTTTCTGTTAAGCAGATGGAGATTGCTTTGCCTGAAGCCTGACCAGTAGCCACTGTTGAGGCCCTGACACCGAGATGGCAAGCAGAATAATTTTAAGCTAACTGTAACTTCTTTCCCCATGTAGCAAGCAAGGGAAATGGTACTGGAGATCATCCGAGAGAAAGATCAGGCAGACTTCCGAGGCGTACGCAATGATTTCAGTTCTAGAATGGGAGGAGGCAGCATAGAGGTACGTTTTCTTCACCAGTACTCTGCTAACCTCCCTGTGGGATGGGTAGTGGGTGGAAGTCATCAAATTGCACATGTAACCTGTAAGCTTATTTTGAAATGCATTGTGTTCTGTTGCCAGAAGACTGGAGTCTGGCTGCGAAGAGGAGGAGTTCTCGTGGACTCCCAGATGGCACTTTCCTAATTGTCTTTTGAAGCTGCATTCTTGTAGCGCAGAGTTCGTTCAGTGGGGAAGGAATCTGTGGCCACGTGTTTGTTTTTCTTAAGGGATGTGGTTCTGTAGCCTGGAGCTGCCTAACGTGACCTGTCCTCATAGTTAAGAGCCATCTCCTTGTAAAATCAGAGTAATTCAGTCTAGTTCTCTGAGCTTTCATACTGCTTTGCCTTTCCCATCAGGTCTCTGTGCCCAGGTTTGCTGTTGGAATTGTGATAGGAAGAAATGGAGAAATGATCAAAAAGATTCAGAATGATGCTGGAGTTAGGATTCAATTTAAACCAGGTTTGTGTGAGGATGGAGAGCTGTTACATTCTGACCAGTGTTCCAGTTTGGGATTGCTAAAGAGAATCTGAGGTTACAGCAGCTAGGCTTTCCTCATGTAAAGGTGCACTGTGTCTCTTCCTGAAACCCATGTAAACATGACATGCTGCTTCCTCCTGCACTTTCTGTTTTGCAGGGAGTAAGATTATACACAGCTCATTTGCAAACATTAGATGTCACAACAGTCATGTCTTGAGTGGTAATTATATGGATAAAGAAAAATAACAGTAACAAAAAAGCTTTTATTTCCTATTAAAAAAGTTCTCCTTCAGGACATTAAAGCCTTTGGGGATCAGGAGTTGATTAATTCTGAGTAACTTTCTCTGGGTCCTTGGCTGTCTGATCACCTATCAAAGCTGCCTTTGTCCTCTTAAAATTATATCAGTCTCTTTCATGGCTTTTTAACATTTGAAAGTGTTGCCTTTTGAATGTTGTTCCCTCTGTAATGTGGGTTGGGTTTTGTCTGCTTTCAGTACATGGAAGAGGGGCTGAAGGTGGAGGGAAGAGGTAGATCTTGGCGTAGCTCTGTTACCTGGAAATGCTGCCTAGTAGAAGGCAACTTTTGTGGGTGGGTGGGTGTTTCCTCCTTTTAATTTAGTCTCTGCCACCTCTCTTCACAGATGATGGGATTAGTTCTGAAAGAGTCGCACAGGTCATGGGGCTTCCTGATAGGTGTCAGCACGCAGCACACATCATCAGCGAGCTCATTCTCACAGCACAGGTGGGTTCTGGGGGCTCTGGGGAGGAAGGTGCTTATATTCAAATGTGTCTGCATGCATGCAGCTGTGTGGATGGATGCCACCATCCAAAGAACAACAGTGGTAAATTGTCTCTCTGGTATAGGCCACACATGCTGCTGCCCAGGACGGAGCTCCTAGGTTTGGTGGTGTTTATTTTGTGGGGTTAATGTGATGTGAGGTGAGCTGACTGAGGCCTCATAATACTGCCTGAGAAAAGGAGACCCTCCCATAGCTGCTAAGGGAGGGTCTCCTTTTCTCAGGCAGTATTATGAGGCCTTATTGTAGCTCCACATTTACTCCCCATGTTCGGTTGCTCTTGTGTTACTTGGAAGCAGTGAGCTGGTGGCATGTGGAGTCCAGCACTCATGTGAGACAGTGGCTGGAGGCCCAGCTCAGTAGGGCTGAGTCACACATAAGCAACAGAGCATTACTAGTGCTCAGTGATGCCGCCTCTTCAGACTCCAATCTGCTGGCCTGGTGGCTGTGGGAGGCAGAGGGAGTTAATGAATGTTCACCTACACACTCACTGCTCCAAGAAAGATACATATTGCAATTGCCCAAGAGCAAGAAGCACAAAGATGGGTGAAGTAGTTGGACAGAATCACAAAGGAGATGGTATATTCCCTTTGTGTGATCCACTTAAATTGTGAGGTCTGTCACAACAGCCTGCTTTGGCAGGGGAGTTGGACTCGAGAATGTCTTGAGGCCCCTTCCAATCCCCTGCAACTCTGTGATTCTCTGACAGCCTGTGGCATTTGCTTTTGGAGAAATCTGTTACCCAAAAGGTGTGTCCTTTAAGTGTCTTTGCAAGTTTGGGAAAATGCACGTTTCAGCTAAGTAAGTCAAGCAGTTCTTTAGACAATGGCACTTGAAAGGGTTTGGAATCAACTTCTGTGTGTCAGTGCCAGGATCTATTGGTCGCTCTAAGGAAAGTCCCCATCACAAACTAAAAGTCCTTTAGTAGTTGATGCTTGTTTATAGGTTTATTTCAGCAGATATAAAGGTATGCATTTAAAATACATAAATATCTTCCTGAGTCAGGAAGGCAGCTGTAACCTGTGTTACTTGGCATTTCTTTAAAGTGCTTCAAAGTCTTGCATGTGAAACTGAAGTCCAAGAATACCTTAATTCAGTGCCATTGATTATAAAGCAGTTTAACTTACCGTGCTTTATTTTGGTTTTAATGTGCACTGGGGCCAGCAAAAAAAACTCCAAACCACTGATACAGACTTTTTTTTGCCTTCCAAGGAACGAGATGGCTTTGGAAACTTGGCTGTTGCCCGAGGAAGAGGTCGTGGCCGCGGAGACTGGAGTGTTGGAGCACCTGGGGGCATGCAGGAAATAACCTACACGGTGCCAGCTGATAAGTGTGGCCTTGTTATAGGCAAAGGTAGGTCTGGAGACACCAAATACTACAGCTTGGGATCTTTCTCCCTCAGGATGGTCGTGTGCTTGTTGCCTGACAGTGAGGCTTTGGAGTTTTCTGTAATTGCAGGTATTTAGTGGCTGGTGAATGCAGCGTAGGAATAAGCTGTAAGCGTGTGTGGTTGTTTTCTTTGTGATGCTCTCACTCATAATTGTACTCTCTAGGTCCTTGTTCACAATATGTAAGAGAGGCTCTTCATGCAGAGCTGTCAAGGAAGCTTGTTGTAACAAGCAGCTGGCTGAGAAAAGGCAGGTTCATTTGTGGATTCTTTTTATAGAGAATTCGTTTAAAGGACAGTTTATCAGGGACAAGCAGAACAGTCATTTCATCATGCTGGATTTCTGAGAGTGCTGTGTGATAAAATGGAAGGTCTCTGAATGTGGTAATAACAGTAGCTGCTTCCAGCCACGTACCTGAAGAGTCAGATTAATACAGTGAAGTTAGCAGGAGTGGTCTGTGTCTGAGCCTGTCACAGAGCGGGCTGGCACACCTTGTCTCACTCTGAGCCAGTTCATTGCCATGGAGGCTCCTCGGCTGCCTTAGCCACGGAATCTTTGTGCTAAGGAGATGGATGAAGGGTTATCTGTCCTTCCTCTCAAGAATCAGTACAATCCCAAGACAGCTGTGAAACCAGAGCAGCAGGAGCAGTCTCTATTTGTTACAGAGCAGAAACTACACATCAGCAGTGGCAGGACTTTGAGCCAGGAATTCAAGAGCTGTATCGCTCTGAGTGGTCACGATGCTTCCGAGTTAATACACTGCTGTAGCAAAGGAGCTGTATTTAATTTTTCTATCTGCTTATTTCAGAAAGAATGACATGCACCTTACCTGGTATTTAAGTCATCACAGTTGGCTTTTAGCCTCAATGGAGTGGAGGTGAATAGAGTCAGAACAGATTAGCTACAGCAGTGAGGGAGGCAGAGACCTGAGCGCACTGTGCTGTGTGTTTCAGTGACATTTAGTTTCCTGTTGGGCAAGAGTGAGTTTGCAGGGAAACATGGTGTGGCCTCTTCCCCCCCGACACACTGCACAACCCTGCTGCATCTCACTGGTTCCTTTGCCTGTGTCTTGCTACGGTGGCACCTGAGTGGCTGTGTTACCAGGTGGCAAGGCACACAGGTACAGGACACGGGCATGTCAGCAGCAGATCTGTGATTATTTCTCAAATGTCATCAAATAATGTGATTATTCTTTGCTGTAAACCTGTTCACAAACCCAAAACCTTCTTTTTAATATGGCAAAACACCTGCGCTCCCCATTATGCAGCAATTGCAGGGCGATTGTGCCTGATCTCACTGAACAGTCCAGTTGGGCAAAAGATCAAGCAAAGCAAATTTTAAGCCCGTGAACGAGTTATATGTATGGAAAAAAAATCAAATTATAATGAAACTTTATTGCTGTATCCATTAGTCATCCTTAATAAAGGATCAGAAAAGGTCACTTGTTGTTCAGCGGCGCACTGGAGTGGAGTGATTGTGGCTACAGAGAGCACAGTGTGCTGAAAAGATAAATGCAGGTAGCAGAGTTGGATGTCCCAGCATTCAAGCACAAGGCCTGGCACAGGCTCGCTGTGGGGGTGCAGGGGTACCTTTTTACCTTTGTTTCCACAACAGCAAAACAGGGATTCTTAACTGGCCAGATCAGAAGCTTTCTGGAGTGACTAATTACTAGTTGTATGGTGATTTGAGTGCTTGTAGCTTTGTAATACCACCTTGTAATGGGTGTTCTCGCAGTGCCTGTGCTCTTAGTGTGTTGCAGCCTTCACTTTTGTCAAGTGAGTGATGGCTGCAGCGCTGCCTTTTCGGGGCATGCACTGGGGTGGGTGTGCTGTGTGCTCTGTGTATGGAGGCAATGCACCTGATGCTTATTCCCTCTCCTACTGCCAGTGGGGCAGGGTGCTTTTTTTTTAAGTGATCAGTTGTAAACCCTTTGCTGCCTGTCTTTGGTTTCTGAACATCTTCCAGCTTTTTGCTTTATTCTTCTTCCCCTCTGATACAGGATCTGGCTGTTGGCCTCCTCTGTAAAATCTGGCCAAGCCCTCTGGGCACACGTAGGTTGGTCTCTGAGGTTACCACCCAAGCAGTGGGTATCAAGGGTGCCCAGGTATAGTGTGTTTGGTGTGGCCAGGTAACTGCTGCTGTGCTTCCAGTTCCATGTCACTGCTGGAAAAGGGAGGAAGAGAGGGAGATGAGCTGCTCAGCTCAGTTTCTGCAGCATATATGATTGAAGATCTCAGGTGCTTTCTATGGGTATGGCTTGGGAGCGTGAGCCTTTATGAACTGATCAGAAGCTCACTGCAAACCCTGTATGTAGCTCTTTCCTCTAGAGGGTGGGTAGGTGCAGCTTTTCTTTTCTGAAAGACTGGAGGAAGGGTGGAGACGAGCACCATACACATGTCGAGCTTTCTCTGTTTGGTGGTGCTTGGAAACAAACCACAGCCTCTCTGGGCCCCCGCTGGATTTCCATGATAAATACAGCAATATTGACAGATAACGTGGCCAGCCTGGCTCTTGTCAGCTCTGCCTTTTAGCAGGTTTGATTAATTGCTTTACGATTTCACGTCCAGCTGGGGGGCCACTCTTGGATCACTTCTGCCCCCCATCAGGTAGAAGAATGGAGTGGGCTGCTGAATGCATCTATAGGCAGCCACCATGCGCTGAGCAGGTCACCTCATTATAGGGGAAGATGAACTCCTTCCGGCACCCAGCAGCATCCTCTTGACTGCGTCACTTTGTTTGTGTGCTCTGGAGGCTGAATTGGGATCGCTGGGGTGGGAGGGAGCAGTTTGGTCTGTGCCAGGCTGGAGGGTAAGGAGAAGGGCACCAAGTCCTGGTATGGGATAGGAACTTGTCACCTCTGACGGAGCCTGGAGAGCCAGCTGACCTGATCCTGGGATACCGACCAGGAGGGAGCTGATGTGGAAACAGTCCCTGCAGCTACCAACCTGGTTCTGAGTGCCAAATGGGAAATGATTTAAAGCCTATATTCACCTTGCTTCCAGTTTGATAAAACTTCTTTTTTTTTTTAATCCACTTTTAAAAGGTGAAGCTTAATCTGTGTGAGTAGCAAACTATGGTTGTGCCTCTGTCCCAGGAAAGAAGTCCTCTCACTTCATGATCCAGATTATGTTGGCTGAAAGGGTCCCCTCTCTTTGTTTAGCAGATGAAATGATAGCTGATCCAAATCTCACCTCAGTATGTGAAAAATCGAGTTTCAAACAAGTCTGCATCAGACAAACTTTACATTAAAAAAAAACAACCCTTCTTGGTTTTGAAACTTCATCCCACTGCGTTCCCATGCTTGACTGAAAATAAGTGGCTTGGCTTTTGGCTGCACAGTACAATCACTGTTGTCTGCCCAGGGATGTGACACGATTATCTTTTGTTAAATGCATCTTCAAAAATTCATTTAGAAAGAGTTAATTGCCCTTTGGCAACTTTTCCTCCTCCTTTCCCCAAGAAGGCTTTAAAATGTTAAAAAGGTCACGAGCCCATTACAATGAAATGAACAAGTGTCTGCAACATCCACAGTTTGTTTTGAAGTTGTGCTGGGTGTATAGAGATGGAAATGCAAGCAAAATTGAGAGAGAGGGGTTTGGGAAACCCGTTTTAATTAAAACCAAACAAAGTCCTCCAGTTAGTTTCCTTTACTTTCATCCCTGCCTGCTGTACACCCTTTTGGCTGGTGAATTTTGCTTTGGGATTTTTAAAGTTGTAAAACCCCTTCCTTTCCCCACACCCTTTAATTTCTCCAGTTGAGTGGAGCTGGTCTGTAAGTTGTGTGAGCTTCCAAAAGAAGAATCGAACCATTGTAATGTTGGCTGAGGCTTTTGTTAAGCAAATTTCATTAAGAGACCAGGACCTAGCAGGTCTGGAGGAAATCGGATCCACTTTGGCTGGCCCTGCCCATCCCTCCCAAAGCAATCCTGTGCTCTAGTGTCTCCAGACAGCAAACCAGCCAGATATGTTCCCTGCATGCACAACTACCTTTGAAATAGCAGAAGACTGACTGGAATCCTGCACAACGTGGTTGTGTGGAGGGATGTGCACTGTGGTGTGAATGGTCAGCAGAGGTTTCTTTAAGGGAATTCAGGTACTGAGTGGCTGGTGATGGTGAGAAAGCTTAAGCTTTGCTTTTAAGCTACAGGGTATGTGGCTGGTGGCTTGTTGGTGGCATGAGATGTCCAGTCACATGGAAGAAAGAAACCCTGTATTTCGGTTGCAGGTGGTTTTGGGGGTTGTGAGCAGCTATGCAGAACCAGTGGGCTCAGTCAGGACAGGTTCTGCATCTGGTTTGTCAAAGCATGTCTCAGCCATGCTGTGTCCTGTTGGGAGCTTGGCAGTGTGCACACAGGGGGACTCTCTGTTCTTAAAACCCCAGTAGCTCACAGTTTCAGTCTCTCCTTATGAGGTGGTTTAAAGGAGCAACATACACTCAGTTACTGTGGTTTCTTCCACTGTTGCCGTCCTCAGCCCACACCACTGCATTCCACAGAATGAACTGAAACTATTGGATTACAGAACCTGGCTTTGTTATGCTTTTGTGGAAAAAGATTCTGGATATCCCCTCTTAAATCTTGGTTTTCTTTTCTTCAGGTGGTGAGAACATCAAGAGCATAAATCAGCAGTCAGGAGCCCACGTGGAGCTCCAGAGAAACCCGCCTCCGAACACAGACCCCGGCGTACGAATATTCACAATCAGAGGAGTTCCCCAGCAAATTGAGCTCGCTAGACATCTCATAGATGAGAAAGTTGGTGTAAGTTCCATCTCTCTTGATCTTGGTCTGTCTCTTCCAGCCATGGTGTTTTCACTCATAGGTACATGTAGGCCTGGACTCACAGGATGGCGTAGAATACACACGCTTACGTTATTCAGCTTCAAAACCATTTGCCTGTTAGCAGAGGTCTTGAACGTTGATGGCCCTCCAGCATCCACTGGACTAAGTTTTGCTGTGGTCCCTGAAGGATCTGACTGCTGACATAACCATGGGTGGTGTGCAGCTCTGTGAGAGGGAAGAACAGCAATAATAAGGTGTGAGAAGGCTGTCAAAGGAGATTGGTTTTTGAAGGGAAGACGGTAGTGTCACTGCATGAGAATGACATGATCCTGACATCATCATAGTAAAAGTAACAGCTCCTTGCTCCAGTAAATCCTGGATGACTTCTCTTCCACCTCATGTGGTGCTGTGGTATTGAAGCTTAATAACATCAGGCTGGAGTCCTACTGAAGGGGGAGACTTGGGGAAAAGAAGGTATGGAAAATACTGAGCTGGGGCATGGTAAAGCTGGAAAGGAACCTCTGTGCTGAACTGTCTGAGAGGAGAAGGCTCGATACCAACCTCAGGATCCAAGCTGTTCAGAGGAAAACTTCCAACTGTGCTGTAGTCCTGTTAGCCCCTCTGTGGGCTGACTGGAGTTGCTTTTGAAGCTGGGCTCGTTGAGAGTGATGGCAGCCCTGAGAACTTCATCCCTGGAGAATCAGTCACTTTCAGGTGCTGAAGTTTAGTGGAAGATGTCCCAGGCTGTCTTCTCCCTTTTCTAACTGCTCATACTAGCTGCCTCCACCCTGTGTTTAGAGCTGGCACTAAGTATTTGTGGATTCTGTGACAGGGTACCAGCATGGGTGGACCTGGAGGATTTGGTCAAAGTCCGTTCAGCCAAGCACCCGCTACACCTCATCAAAAGTAAGCTTCTCCATCTCATCATGGGTGGGCTGTGGGGAATATCTGGGAGCTACAGAAGCACTGGGAGAAGGGTGGAGGACCCTGGAGGGTGATGTGGAAGTGGAGTCCTTTAAAGATTGAGCACTTGGAGGCAAGAAGCAAATGAGAGGAAAACTTTTAAGTTTGAATGCAGGAAGGATTTTAGCTATTAAGCTATGAACAAGGTATGTATATTGGCATTTCCAAAACTCCTGTCTCTAGTGCAATGAGAGCATGGACACTGAACTTCATAGTTTGCAAGGAGAGCTGTTGAGTAAGATGGGTCATCACCTTAGCTTTGTGCACAGCCCAGTGTCGAGACACCAGTCCCAGCTGCACGGTGGCAGTTTGCTCTGTTCCCACCTTCACCTGTTTGCTCAGCAGTTGCTGGCTGGCAGTAATAATTCCACTTCTGTGGGCAGCTTCACATATATGGCTTGTTACCTATTTTATTGTCTCCTTCAGCTTGCCTTTTTGTCCTCCACAGTGGTCCTCAGGCGTTCATGACGCAGGGTTGGGGCAGTACCTACCAGACGTGGCAGCAGCCTGGACAGCAAGTCCCAAGTAGGTGTCTAGAACCTGGGTTGGAGGAGGGTTGATGTTCCCTTTGCAGTTTCTGTTTTGTGCCTGCTAAAGACAAGTTTACCCATGAAACCACTTGTGTGAGAAGAGCACAATGACTTCCTGAGCACAAGGGGTGTGTGGAGGCATGCTGTGGTGTTTGAGCTCAGAATAAGCTGGAATCCATTGAAAACTGTAACGCTGGTCTTGTGCACTTAACGTCCTCCTGCTTGTTTCTGCTCTCTTTGTGTGGAAACTTGGTCCTTGCTACTCCTAACAGGAACATTTCTGCCTTAAGCTCTCTTCTGCTTGGATTTTCCAGGCAAGCACTTTCCCTCTTCCCCCTAGCAGACACACTGTGTCTGGTGGTGAGCTTCCCCATCTCCTTGGTCTTGACTTTGTCAGTTTTTCCTTATTTTTAAAAAGTTCCTTTTGAACCCTTCTCACTGCTCACCTCTCAGTCTGATGGGCTGAGAAAGGAGATGAGGAAAAGGGGAGAAAGGATAGGCAGGACTCCTATCCTGGTTCAACCACACTGGCTGTAGTAGTGTCCCCTTGTCTCCTTATGGAACTTGAGAGCTGCTCAGCCTCCTCAGTGCTGAATGCTCAGAATGAGGCCTGTGGGATGGATAAATTATCAATAGTAATTAAAAATAAAAATAATGCACATGTTTATGGTCACAGGTTCAAAAACTGAACCCAGCTCAGTCCTGCTGCTGGCCTGGCCACTTCAAGCCACCAGCCCTGAGTCAGGCTGTTACTTGTCACAGTTCAAAGTGACATTTCTCCCTACTCAGTCCCACTTCAGCCAGTTGGAATTGGAGTCTCCCTTTCCAGAATAATCAGAGTGGCAAATGGGAATGGTGATGTCAGTAACTGCATCATCCTGTGTCTTCCACAGCTGCAGTAATGGTTGGCCCTAGACAGAGCAGATTCAGGTCTGCTTGGTAACCTCAGATCTTGTGTGATGGGCAGCTGTGTCCAGCAGACACTTGGCAATCACAGGTGTTTTCAGGAAACATGAGTGTTTTAATGGCCTGGAAAGCTAAGGGGGGGCTAATTCCAGAGGCATTTAATGATGGGTGGTTTTCAGTGCTAAAGCTGACTTAGTAATGGAGTAGATTAAGTTCAGTATGAATTCCCACTCTGAGGTAGAGGAAATGTTGGAGGAGCAGTGCCTCCTGTTGCACTCGGGACTCCCTGTAACACTGATCACACTGTAATGTCTATGAAGCTGTTCACAGGTTAAATCCCCAGTGCTGTGTTGCTAACTTAGTGTGCTTCTCAGATATGTGCTACAGTAGGATACAGGAGCTCTGCACAGGAAGCATGTATTGAACTCTCAGGATCTGCCTCTGGAAGGGTCCTGAGTCACAGTCTAAAAATCAGGACGCTTCCTTTGAGCTCAAGGAGCCTGTAGAAGGGCAATAGTCATTCTGGCTTTGGGACAGCAAAATGCAATGTTGAGCTTGAAAGGACCTGTTTTGTGTGTGTGCAGGAGTGGAATAACATGCTACTGAAGAAGAGTGTTTTCCCATTAGCTTGTTTTACAGGGAAGAGTCTTACTCCGGTCCTTTCCTGTGCACCCCCTGAGCTTTGGGAAGCAGAGCAGTCAGTGCAGCAGGGAAAGTACTACAGAAAACTCAGGTTGACCTTCCTGTAAAGCTTATGAATGTATGTTGCTATTTGCCTTGCAAGATGCCTTTAGAAACTCACCTTAGTGACTTCTCTTTTCTCTCACTACCCTGCAACATCCTCTTAACCCTGCCCACCAGCCAGCGGAGAGTGAGGGCATCTCCCTTCTTGCAACACATAAGCACATCTCAAGCTCACACCTCCTGGCTTTGGAGCCTGGTGTAAGAAGCACAGGCCTTGTGAATCCCCTGATTACTGATAATCCATTGTGTAGCCCAGTGGTGACTGCTTTGCATTGAGTTTGCCAGGTCTCTGGTGGCTCCCAAGTCCAGTGAGGCATATCCCACCTCACCATTATCATTCCCCGGGTGAGTTTGGTACCACAGAGCTGTCTTGGGGGGGGGCAGCTATTTGATTTCTGCTCTTAAACCTGATGGAAAGTGTTGGCTCTGGTTCCATGTGTGCTTGGGATCATCCCTGTTCCTGCTGTAGCCAGGCACGCTGAAGGCAGCCTTGGTAAGGAGAGAGGACAGGCGAGGTCATGCTGTGATTTCAGCAGCCTTCATCACTTCCTTCTCCCGCTGCAGATCACAGTGGTACCCAGTCAGGCCAGGGGGAGCTCACCAAGGCGTGGGAGGATTATTATAAGAGACTAGGTGAATACCTGCCTCTGCACTTCAAGGTTTGATTTGAGAAGAGTCTTGTGAAGGGGCCCTTCCCCAAGTGCAGCAGCCTGTCTGGCCATGGCTCTGCTAGCCCTGTCAAAGAGCCGGCCGAGCCGTTCTCCAAACAGGCTTCCTAGGGACAGAATCAGGAGTGCCCTCCTCGTGGGAGGAGGGGCAGACCCCCACCCCTTTACACATGTATTTAGATTTTAATTACTTCCCCCATCTTAAATAAATTAACTGGCTGGGGAAACATTTTGCTGTGAAATGCATTTAGCTGCGTGTCCTTTCAGCCTGCTGCGGACTGTAATTCTCCGAGAAGAAAAGGCATTGAAGGAGGCCCTTTGTTGGCATTAGCAGGTGGACAGTTGAGGCAGCCTTGACCTCTGCCAGAAAAGGTCCTGACTTGTAGCGTTGGTCAAGTCTTTTAACCCGCTTTTATGCCCCTGGACAGGACACTGCTGCCCTGTTCCCTCCACCCACTTCACACTTGCAGTGTATTATATTCCCCCTTCCTCCCCACCCCCCCCACCCCACTTCAAAGCCCCTCGTGCCGCCTGGCAGGGCTGTGCAGGGTCCCAGGCAGTTGGGAGGACTCTCCTCCAGGCGGGTGTCTGTCTGTCCCTGCTGTCCTTGTGCATAGCAGCTCGTGCTCTGGCTGTGCCTGCCTCTGCCTGCAGTTTTCCCATCGCTGTGTTTTCTCTGTGGGGCTGTTGGTTTGCTCGCTGTGCATCTGGCTGGGGGCTCTGTGCTCTAACTGGGGTGAGGGAAGTGTGGGCATCCTGCCTCTGCACCCAGCTGGCTGGACTCTCCCCTGTTGGACCACTTAGATGTGCTGGATTGAAGGTGTCTTAGTGCTTCAGAGAGGGGGGGAGTCTGTGCTAAGTGAGGGCCAAGGTTTTGGGGTCTGTGAGGTGTCTCTCTGTGAGGGAGTCTGGAGACTGTGCCAGGGAGCCAGTCATGACTGTTTGGAGGGGGGGGTGGATGCCTCTCCGGACGATGCCTGGGGTGTAGCACTGAGGGCAGGTAGAGCTGGCTGCTCTCTGTGCAGGGCTCACAGCTCCCTTCGGTCCTGGGGGCTTTGGCTGCCCTGCAGCTGAGTGCTGGGGCAGGTTGTATGCTGGAGGCTCCCACCTGGGCACACTGTTCGGATAGGAGCCCTGGGGTGGGGGGCCAGTGCCTTCAGACATGCTCTGCCCATGAGAGTAAAGGATACAGACCCCTGAAACCAAGTAAGATGACTCAAATCCTGCCCATTCCCTTGGCTGGGGGTTGAGGTGCCAGGTCTGTGTTCTGTCAGGCTTTGACCCCTCCACCCCTGCACTAGATGGGAGTGGGCTGACATTCTAGGGTGGCTGATGTGTGAACCAGGTAGTGCCCAGGCAACGTGTTTTGGCTGGAGCAGGTCCCAGGAGTGGGGAGAACTGGCTGAATGCCCTTTAGCAGGGGCACAAGAGTTCCTGCTGAAGAACCAAGCTTTTCCTCAGCTTTCCCTGAACTGAAGGTGCCCAGCACTGTAGAGAGGTGGAAGCTGAAGTGTGAGGCCTGAGCAGCTGAGGTAGATCCAGGGCCTGTGTAGCAGAAAGGTAGATGTCACTGGCTGGAAACTGTCACCTGTTCCATATTGACGTGCCCCTTGTTGTCATCTTTGCACAGGCCAACAGAGCCAGCAGCAGAACAGCCATCCTGATTACAGCAAAGCATGGGAGGAGTATTTCAAAAAACAGAGTGAGTGAAACAGGGTTATTGGAGATGAACCAGCTGCTGTTGCAGAGAGAGTGAACTCGAATCCGATGACTTGTGTCTCCATCCCCTGCTGTTACTGTTAGTGTTCAGTCCTCTGCAGAGCCCCTTTGATCCTCTCCTGGTGGTGATGGTGCCTGTAGTTCTCCCACAGAAAGCTCTTGGTCACGCTGTTGTGCCTTGGGAGGGGTGTTCCCCTTGAACCACAGCAGACTGCACGCCTGTGCTGGCGGTGGGGCTGCTTAGGGGGAGAACTGATGCTGAGAAAAGCCAGGAAGCTGAAGCTGAGTCGTTGAGAGGGTAGGAGAGCTCTGAGCACGTGGGTAAGCACCAGCCTGGCTTTCCCTGCTCCCTTAAGAAGCGCATGATGCCAACTTCAGGATTTGTGTGTGACACCGAGCTGCTGGAGCCTTCGGGCCAAGGAGGAAGGGTGCAGGGGGTCAGACTCTGTCCCCACAGCCACAGGAATGGTCTCCTAGCACTTTTGTGGCTGCTGTTGGCTTGTTGCTCACAGCCAGCTCCAGCCTCTCCTGCCGGCCCCAAACAGAGGGAGCCGGTGTCACTCTCAGGTGCCTGCAGGTGTTGGAAGGGGACTGGCTCTTCTTTAAGCTTTACACAAGGAGATCCTAAGCCTGGGCTTGGTCTTGCTGAACTGCTCACCTCTCCCTTTTTCCTTTCTTTTCCTCCAGGTCATGCTGCTGGTGCTGCTTCTCAGGCAAGTTCCCAGCCCGACTACACGATGGCTTGGGCAGAGTATTACCGACAGCAGGCTGCCTACTACGGGCAGACACTAGGGCAGGCACAGGCCCACAGCCAGGTCTGTATTCTCATTCCCTGAATCCCTCTTTTCTTTCCCTTGGGAGTCTGGGCCTTGCCCAGGTGTGGGGACTCTGCTTCAGGTTTATGTGGTGAAGCAGAGAGAGATTTTTGTGGCTGAGGAAGCGATCACAGGAGTGAGAAATGACTCACTGCTCCCTGTCATGTTGTTTCAATGTCTTATTTCCCCATACTGAGCAGGGACTGGGAGGTTGGTTGTTTCTCCTGGGGACTTTTCCTTGTAACCCCCAGGCTGTTTTGTGGCTTTGGGGAATTAAGGAACGATGCAGCCAGGCTGGCACAGCACCATCGTGCAGCCAGGACCGTGCGTGCAGACTTTGCCCTTTCCCTTTGTGCTAGGGTAGGAGCTGAGTGCTTGCCCTGGGGAGGGGAGCACCCTGTCCTGAAAAAGAGCAGGAAAACTGTGGCCAAATTATTAGAATTAACTTGGATTCACTCAGAGCTGAGGGCTGTGTGGGGTTTATCCTGACAGGGCTTTCCTGAGCACGGGGTTTGCCGAGGGAGCGGCTCGGTGTTCGGCAGTAAGTACGTGCAGAGCACACGTACACCTTAGGTCAGCCCCTGCTCCCCAGTGAATCGGGTGTTTGCTCTGGCTCCTCAGAGCAGAAGCTGCTCTGGATGCTGGCAGCACAGGGAGCCAGCACGGTGCTCAGGCAGCTGCAGCCTCCCCGCTGCTGCTCTCAGCACCGCCGGGGTCGAGTGGGGCGAGCGGGGCGCAGGGAACCGGCGCTTTGCCGCGGGCGCTGGCCAAGTGTGACCGAGGAGCTGTGATAAAAGGCAGTTCTCTTCATTCCCTGCTCCAAGTCTGCCCCTCTAAAGAGAGATCTTGTTCAGCAAGAGGCACGAACTCCTGGGAGGAGACAGCTCAGGGGTGGCACATTGGGGCAGGGATCTCTTCAGCGCATCGCTTGAGGTCTGCATCCCGCTCGGCTGGATCGGGGAAGGAGACACCCGTGTGCATGAGGGGAGAGGAGGGCTCCACAGCGTTAAGGACTCACTACCACTGAGTAACTACTCCCTTTTTTTTTTTATTCCTCTCTCTAGGAGCAGTAGAACAAGGTCTTCGTGGCAATTGATCATGGTTTTTTTTCCCCTTGGAATCATTGTGGAAGCAAACCTTTTTTGTAACAGAGGTTTCTAGATTTGCAACATTTTGATGAAGACTTTTTTCTGTTTGTTTGTGAAACACTAGTTAGAGGATAATCTATACTGAACTTTTCTAAGAATCAGGAACAATTAGTAATGTACTAAACTTATGGACGTGCTGGTAATTTTTTTGTTTCCAAATTTGTACAAAAAAAAAAAAAAATACAAACAACAAAAACCAACCAACCCCCCCCAAAAAAACCCAAACAAACCCCTCCAGGATTCTTTTTGGAGAGAAACCAGAGAATAATTTCCAGGCACCAAACACACCCCAGAGCTGTGACATTTCACCATGTTGGGGGTGGGGAGTGTGGGGGGGGGATTTGGTTTTGGTTTGGAGTTTTTTTTTTTTTGGTGTGTTTTTTTTTTTTCCTTTTTAATTTTCAATCTTTTTTCTGTTGCAACAGAAAGAGTGGCTTGGAAGTCTTAGGTGGTATGTAACAAATCCTTAAAAAAAAAAGGAAAAAAAAAAGGTTTTAAACAGTATTTAAATATTCTTAAATATGTAAATTCATTAAATGTTTTACTTCTAATTTCTTGTACCTTGGCTGTCTTTTTGATTTTGTTGCATTTTTAAAGAAGAAGAAAACACAAAAAAAAAAAACCAAACTGAGCTATGGTATGTATTGTAATTAATTATGTGAATTCTGTATTTGAGACAATTACTGTTTTGCTGTCAGGCTGGGGGGTGGGGGGGCTGTTTTTGTAGGGTTTGTATAATTTCTAGAGTCTAAAGGGGTAATATAAAACCGTGTTAATTTGTTTTTTAGCCATACATTTTTTTTGTTTCCATGTCTCCCATTGCTGGTTGCATTTCTGTATCTAAGACCTCCAAGCTTGTTTTAAAAAAAAACAAAAACAAACAAAACCACAACAGCAAAAAAAAGAAAAAAAGAAAAAAAAATAAAATCTTTTTCCTCTATGCTCTCAGAAATATAAATACTGTTATTTTTAATATTAAAATGAATCTGCTATTAGTACCTTTAACAAACACTGTGGAACATAAAAAGAAAAAACCATATAAAGGGTAGTAACTATTTTTTAATTCCAAGGTGTTTTTTTGCTTTTTTTCCATTTCTTTTAAATATTTTCTTATCTAATATTTGTCAAATTACCTAGAGAAATAAAAAAAAATGAATCTAGTATTAACCACAGTATGAGCTAAATAATGTTTGATTTAATAAAAGGGATAATATGATTTCCGATGTTTACTGTAGTGTTTCCTGTACAGATAACAGTGTATTTTTAAAGGAAGAAAAACTGAATTGAAGCTATTTTTTTCTTGCCTTTTTTAATTGCATTCCCTTTTGCAATGTACTGAAGTTACTGTTCTTGGGTTCTTTCCTTCTATTTTGTTTCTTTTCCCTTATGCTTGAAATGTCTAACTATAAAGAGCCACCATTGGATAATGTTGAGCATGGTGTTTTAAAAAAGAGAAAAAAAAAAAACACAAAAAGTGTTCTTTTTATTTGACTGACAGTTGCATTTTACACTCTATATAATAAAACTGCCACAAGGTGTCTTGTGGGTGAAGTTATTTCCCTGTCTGATTTACTCCGCTCGCTCCCTCGCTGCTCCCCGAGGTTCCCCGCGCATCCTGGGTCCTCTCCGCGCTCACCGGGTGGTTTTGGAGGATCAAAGTCGCCTTGATTCTAGTGAAACCCCCCCAGATATCACCTCAGAGTGTCTCTTGGCAGAGGGATGCTGTGGATTTCCACGTGAGGGGCTGGAATTTGGGCCAGAAGGGTCTGGTTTAGCAAAGGGCTGAGTTTTGTAAGGTGGAGGGGCGCGGAGCTGTGGTTTTACTGCTTGTTGGGAAGGTGGCAGCCCCCTGGTTTAATGCTCTGGACTTGTTGCTCTTCCACAACTTTCTTTGCTGCTGAGTCTGTCCAGGAGTCGCCTGCCAGCCTATGCCCTCCCTGTGAACGGGGCTGGAGCAGCACTGGAGAGGGATGCAGAGGGACGCACCCCTGGCCCTTCTCCCTTAGGTAAGGAGACGGTAAGGAGCAGGAACTCCTGCTGGGATCCAGGTCAAGTTTGGTGATAACTCCAGCCCCTTCAGAGCTCCCTTTCTTGTAAAGTGGGAGTTTTGTGCTCTTCCAACCTAAAATAGCCCCATCCACTGCTCTGCAGCCAGCTGTGGGGGAGGTACAGACAGGGGGGAGGGAGGAAAGAAGATCCCATCTGCAAAGCAGGGAGCGGGAGGCATGTTGAGAGCCGGAAGAAAAAAGGAGATGTAGCATCTCTAAATATACCTCCAGAGAATCAAGAGAGACATTGAGAGATGGGATAGTAAAAGCCACTTGGAAAGAGGGGAGAGGGGGGAAAAAAAAATGGCTAGAGCAGGGCATAAAGGCTGCTGATGGGAATTGGGAGCGGGCATTACCGAGAAGACTTCCTTCTAATTCATCTTCCAAGCTCTGTGCCAAAACAGCATTTGGCATGGTTCACAGGGAGCAATTGTGTGATAATGAACCCTAAGGTGTCCCTTAATTGAAGACTGAGTATTACAGATTGTGCCAATAGTCGTAAATGGCGCAGGATTGTGGGAGGATGCATTTTCTTAAATGTATCTGTAAGTACAGATGAGCGAGTCTCCCCAGTGAAATACCCATACTATAAATTATGGAAATATCTCTTTCTGATGCAACCTTTTATTGAGGGGGTGGGGCAGCCAAAGAAATAGTTTGCAAGCCTTTGAAATTTGGCCTGTCATTAAGATGGTGCCTGCAAAGCTGGGTTTTCATCAGCAGTCTGGTGTCCTGGAAGGCTAAAGTGCTTGAAACGTTCCCAAGTTCAGCAATTTGTTTTCCATTATTGCTGCCTGCTCGGGGCGGAGGGGCCGTGGCCATTAAACTTCTCTGTGCTGTGGGTCCACGATGGGCTGGGGAGGGACAGGGCAGGAGGCAAAGAGACGCCGTGGCAGCGTGCAGGGGGCTGGTGGGTTCTTCCAAACCCTGCTCCAGCCCTGCTGTTGTCCTGCTCTCCAGACACTGGCATGATGGTCAATCCCACCCCATGGCACCTCGTGTTTCACTTTCTTTGGGTGGAGGGGGGGATAGGCAGCTCCTCACAGCTCCTGGCTCTGGTCTGTTCTGCAGCCCAGAAGCTGCTGTGGTGCCTTCAAGCCAAGTCTGTGGTCTCCAAGAGAGGAACCGTCTCCTGCTCAGCTCTAGGCAAGTTTAATCCCCAAAGAAGGTCGATTAAGCGCTGGGTGCGTTGGTGTTTCGTGCAGGGAGGGTTTGTCTGCCCCTTGGGCAGGAGCTGGGTGTTGCAAGGAGCAGGGCAGCTGCCCAAGGCACCACAGAGGAGCCAGCAAATGGGCCACGTTTGGGGCTTGGGGGGTCTGTGAACAGCATCAAGGACAGATCCCCCCTCTTCTTCCTCACCAGGGACCAGCACCCAGCATGGGGCCGTGCCTGGGTGTTAATCCCAGGGTTGGCCAGGAGCTCCCACAAGGAGACCTTCAAAGGAGACCTTCACCTGGGGACACTCTGCCTGGGGAGCGCAGCGTTTGGGATGGAGGAACCGGAGTGAAGGGCTCATCCCAGGTGAGTGCCCGGGCTGGAGGTCCCCAGCCCCAAACCCTCTCTGGCTCATGACCTCCCACTCTTCCCCATCTTCCACAAACCCCATTGGTTCCTTCAAGCACCCTCCCTTCCCCAAGCCCTCAGCACAGGCTCACCATGGCTTCACTCTGGGGCATCTCTCACAGGAGGGTACAGGCATCTCAGACCCGTGTCCCATGGGACCTCCCAGGCTGTGCAGCACCCACCTTGCTCTTTGGGCATCGATTTATACCTCCTCCTGAGGAGCAGCCTGAGAAAAGTACGTCAGAAAAGCATCTCATTGGGATCATGATGACCTGATGCTCTCCTGTGCTCTATATTTGGTGTGCCTGCAGAGGCAGAGGCTATTTTGGGAGCAGAGGGGAGGCTTGGAGAATAGTCTAAAACACTTGCTTGAATTTTGCATGATTTGAGAGCGAGCTCCTTGCAGGTTAAACCCAAATTATTATTGAAAGAGACAGGCAGGCGTGGGGCTGAGGTTCATTTTCCTTCCCTGAGTGTTAAATATTTAATTGCATCAGAGCAACGGTGTGTTTACAGTCAGCTGGGTGGGTGATGGACTCAGAGCGTGGTCAGAGCGGGAGCTCGTGGTGTTTGACTTGAGGCTTTTTGATGTGGTGTGGATGTTGGTGAGGGTCCCATCTGTGCTGCTGCTGCTTCTGCAAATCCCCTGGGCTCACCTCACTCTTAGGGATGGGGAGGAGTTTTGGGGGTGTTGGTGCTTGTAGGGTTGTGGTGCAGGGAGCGAGGAATCGGGAGAGGTTGTTCTGCAGATAAAGGTGTTGGGGTGTCCCATCAAGCATGCTTGGTTGATGTTTGATTCCATGTTAGGAGCTGTTTATCCTTTGTTTGGCTGGTTTGGGGAGGGTTGTTCCCCTGAACCTGCTGTGAGTACCCGTGGAGCAGGATGCGTGTTGCAGATGTGGAATTTCTCTGCCCTCTTAGGGCTGGAAAAGGCACCAGGGGAATTTTCCACAACTTTTTGTGCTGGAAATCAGCAGGAACTGGGTGCTGGGAAACTGCTTACAGGAGAGGCACTGGGAATAGGTGATGTGAGGAATAGAAACAGCCACAGCTTCCTGGTCCTTTGGCAAGAGCGGACAGCAGCCCCTGGAGCAGAGGGCAGTGAGAGGGTGGGCACTGAGCCCCTGTCCTTGTCTTAGCATCACCTCAGCAGGTGCTGGAGGTGGAGTGGGACAGCAAGGAGGGACTGGCCACCCTGGGGATGAGTGTAACAAGGTGCCTGGATCCCCCCCTGCCACCTCCCTCCAGGCCTGGGACACCTGGTTCAGGGCAGATGATCTAAAAGAGCATCCCTGGGGTTGACATGAGCCAGGTACCAACAACCCCCCCACCCCAGATTATCTTCCCACTCTGCCCCTTATCGCTTGAGGAAATCCTATTTCAAGGCCACTATAAAGAAGCCTCTGATCTTGGCAGAGGCCAGCTCGCTCCCCTTTAATCCCAGCTGGGCTGGGGTGCAGGTGCCACGGTCCTGGGGGGATTAGAGGGGTCCTTCCCTTTGTAGGAGCCATCACTCACCGGCAGCCGTGCCCCCGCGAGCCGCACCGAGCGGCGGGGCTGCTTGTTTGGGCCATTCACCAGGGAATATTACACTTCACCGCCACAGAGTCATTACACGGGGAGGCCGGGGCCACAGCTCTGTTTGTTTTTGGAGAGAATAGGGCCAGGAGAGGGCAGGAGCCACGGGACGGCTCGTCTCTCCCGCCTGCCTCTCGGCCCCGCAGCCAGGGTCACCTGCCCGTGGGGTGGCCCCGCTCCTGGCACCCATCTGTGCTCTCAGCCAGGCGCAGCCTGAGCTGCCTCCTCCCTCTCAGGGCTGGTGTCTCGGTGCAGTCACCGGTGTGGGTCCCACACGGGCAGCTGGAGAGATTGGAGAGGATGCAGGGATGCAGGAGAGATTGGAGGGGATGCGGGAGAGATGGGGAGGGATGGGGGGAAGATGGAGGGGGATGCAGGAGAGATGGGGGGATGTGGGAGAGGTGGGGATGGGATGCAGGAGAGAGTGTGGAAGGATGTGACTGTCCCACCCCCAGGTCACAGCCAGAGAGGAGGAAAAGGTGCAGAGATTTTCCTGCTGCTCCCACCCAGACCCCTCCTCGTTGGCTCCCACTCCCTGCTACCAGGGAGAAGCCTTTAATGGTGGGGAGCATCTTCAGCTGTGCCTGGTCCCACAGCCTGACCACGACCTCAGCCAGACCCCCGGCGAGCCCCCGGCCACTTCAAGGCAGTTAAAGCCCCCACCCCTCATTCATCCCCAGCTCATGGGCTGAAAATCCATCGGGAGGGTCTCTTACACCCCTTCCACCCCAGCAGCTCGGGGAGGGCCTCGTGGTGCTGGGGCTGGCTCGATGCTGGCATCCAGCTGCCCCTTGCCAGTGGCCCTGCTCTCCCAGCCTCAGCACTGTGGAGCCACCACCGTGACTTCCCACAGTCACGTTTCGTTCCCAGGCTGCCGGAGCCCCGTGAAGCAGCTGGAACCAGCCAGGAAGGGGGGTTCTTTTTTACCCCTTTGCTTTTGTGCCCTGTGACCCCCTCACCAAAACAGTCCTGGAAATACTACTTAAAACAGGAAAAAATAGAAGGGGGGGGGGGGGGAGAGAAAAAGGCAAGAAAGGGAATGGGAGTGGAGGGGAGAGCACTCAGCATCTCTGCTCGGCTCTGCGGCCACCCGCAGAGTGAAATGGAGGCAAATAATGCCCTAAAGCTCCTTCTCCCAGCAGCGCAATCAGCCCGTCTGGGTCCGAGGGGCTGCCCTGCTCCGTGCCGGAGATCTCTTAGGGAGTCACGGCTTCACCGCACCAACACTCCCCTGCCTGGAGCCTCTGGGGACCTGCTGAGGGGCTGGCATCACTTGGAAGCACCCCGAGTCCTCCCCGCTGCTCCTCACCCTGACGAAGAGTGGGGACAGACAGACAGTGGCTGGTTTGGAGAGGGACGAGGGTCCGTTCCTCCTCTGTCACCCCTGAGGAGGTGGCAGCGCATCCTTTGTGCCACCTACCTGTGTGCGCCCTGTGTTGGTGCTGGGGGCTGCCCCAGGGGGAGGGGCTGCCCCCATGGGGACCCCGCTCAGTGCCGCAGCCCCACCACAGCCCCCTCAGCACATGGTGAGACACCCCACGCGATGGGACAGGGGTGTTGTGTGAGCACCCGGCGAGGCAGGTGGAGGAGCAGGAGGGGGTGGTCTCACCTTACAGAGGGACACAGGGGTGAGCAAGGGACCCCCGTGCTGGCCAGAATCCAGCCAGACATCCCCCCCCCCCCCCATCCCAGGCTCACCCCAAGCATCGCTTCATCCCCCTGCACCTCCAGCTTCCCCGGGGCGGCAGCGGGAGCGTCCCCGGGGCCAGGTAACATTTGGGCACATTCCCATAACCGAGTGCTGCCAACTGCTGCGGCGGCAGGGCCAGAGCCCCCTCTCCAGCGCCGCTGTTTGCTTTGCAGCCTCCTTAGCCCCTATTGAGGCTTTTCAGCTCCGGCCCCTTCAGGGGGTTTAAGTAGGTAAAACCTGAGGAAGAGGCTATTTTCCTCCCTCCCTTTTGAGCCCTGCCTTGTGCCCAAAAGGCCCCCTTGTTTCACGCGTGCCAGTCACCTGGCTGGGCCCCCAGCCCCTTTCTCTCCCAGCCTCCCCTTTCTTTCTCCTTTCTCTCTTTTGACTTTTCCAGGAGCCCTCGCTCTCCAAACGAGCTTCAGATTGGATCCAGATTGAGGTCCCTTTGTCTTTCAAGGGTTGTACTAAGCTAATTAAATGTGATCCCAACAAATAAATGCAGATCTCCCCATTACATTCAGGCCTGCCTTTCAGGCAGCATCGGGCGGCCCCTCGCCCCCGCCCGCTGCGCACAGGGTCCCCCTCATTGAGTCCCGGCCATTGAAAGCACTGCCAGGATTTCTTTTGTGCCGGGGGTCTCCGAGCCCTTTTTCCATCAGAAAAGACCCCCAAACAGCAGCTCGGGCCTTTGTGAGTTTGCAAGCAAACGCCAAAGAAAAGCCCCCTGAATGCTTTAATAAATGACACATTTAGCAACTTCGGAGGCGCCTGGCTCCTGCGGCAGCCGCAGGGGTGCAATGATCCCTCCTGCCCCGGCTCCCCCGGCACCCGCAGGGGTGCAATGATCCCTCCTACCCCCTCCTCCTCCCTTCCCTCCGGCTCCCGGGGCATTTTTCAGCCGGTGAAAGTGGAGGGGATGCGGCCAAAGCACCTGACCGTCTCGGTTCCGCCGCCGTTCCCCCTTCCCCCGGCGCTCGGCACGGGGCAGGTGATGGGGTCGGTCTGGCCGCGCCGCGCCGGCTCCGGGTACCAGGGCCCCGGGCAGCGGGCAGGGCGCGGCGGGGCGGCCGGGGCCGGGGAGCTTTAGAACGCGGACCCCGTGTGTCCCTTCTCCTGGCGTTAGCGCTGGCAAATCCAAACCCGTCTTTAATGACACACACCACCACCACCCCCCCACCCCGGGTCGGGGGCTGCGCTGGACTTTTCTTAGCTCAACTAATATCTTTTTAATGACTTTGGGAGGGGGCAGAGCTCTGCCCTAGAGCCTGTATTGCTCCAAACAGATGTTGGGGCAGAGGGAGGGAGGTGGGGTGGGGGGATGCTCTTCCCTGCCAGGGACTTTCTTCTTGAGTTCAAACGAGAGGGGAGCTTTCAATCACCGCTAAAAATGTATTTCTCCCCATTGAACAATGGGCTCCTTTCTGCGCCCGGGGGGACTCGGCTGCGATCGCGTTTCTGCTGCCGGGGAGGAGAAACCTCCGGGTTTTAGGTCAGGAAAACTCAGCTCCGAAAAGGGCTCTTCCTTTGCGCCGGTTGTTTGGCAGCTTCGCATCCCGTCTGCTTTCCCCACCACCGCCCCTCCCTTTGCAGGGGATGGGGTGGGGTGGTGGTGGTGGGGGGAGGAATCATTAAACAATTTAAAAATGGTAAATAACGAAGGAATAATAATTTCGCGGCTGCAGCCGTTCCCCCGCCGCGCCCAGGAGCCGCCCGGAGATGTTTGCGGCGAAGCCGGGCAGTTTGCGGGCTCAGAGGAGCGGACACCGGCTGCCACCGGCCCGGGGCAGCGGCGGCTCCATCCCCCCGGCGCGTCCGTCAGCGGCGGCCCCACAAGAGTTAAATTTTAAAGCAAATCAAATTCCCATTGGCCACTGTATATTATCTCAGCAGTCTTCATTTGATACCTCTTTAATACAGAAAGGAGCTTTTCAAACCCCTTTTCTCTCTTTTCTCCCCGCCACTCTTTAAGAGCAATAAATGTTCAACTGCAATAACTATAAATCAATCTCCGCTCTGTTCAAATCCTATTCATGCGAAGGGCTGGAAGAGGGGAGAGAGCTCCCCCCCCCCCCCACCCCCTCCTCCCCCCCGCCCCCCAAAAAGCAGCTGCTGGGCTCTAATCTCCTTTCTTGCACTGTCATTCACCCTCATTTTTCCTCCATCACCCCATCCCTGCAATCTTTTCTTGTTTTGCTTTTCTTTTCTCTCTTTGCTGCATTATGATCCCATGTCTCCCCTCATCAGACCCCAACCTTGTCCAGATCCTGACCATCCCCTTGTAGGCTGTGAAAGAAAAGAAGAGTCCATGGATGTCAAATTGGTCTCAAAAAGACCATGAAAGATTGATTTGCTCCACTTTTCTTCTGCCTGACATTATTTCTGAGGGTCCTGAATGGGAAACCAGAAAGTCTGGGACTGGAATAAAGATGTTCTCTCTGTAAGGGGGAGACGGGGGGGAAAAATGCCCATTTACTCCTGGCCCATCAACCCTGCAAAACAGAGCAAAAGAAAAGAGGACTGTGGCTATTCAAAGTCAGACCAATATGTACACCTCCCAACAATATGCCAATATACTGAGGGCTTCTCTATTAACACCCATGAATATTAAAGTGCTCACTAAACGCTCAGAAGGAACTTTGGGAATATACACATGAAAATACAAGCAGCATTGTGCGGGGCTCAGAACAATGGGGCGGCGATAATGGCCCTTCTCTATTAACAGCCATGAATATTAAACTTGTTTCCTCTTAAATGTTAAAAAGGAGGGATAGCTGCGATATTAAAAAAAAAGAGAGAGAAACGAGGTGGGGGGGTAAAGGGGGGAGGGAGAGGAGGGAGGGAGGAACGGGGGGACACGGCGCACACACACACACACACACCAAAGCACCTTCCTAGGATCGGGAAGGAGCTTTGGGAAACAGCTGGGGATATTTAAAACCACGCCGAAAAATGGAAGGATTTCGGGGGGTTATATATATATATATATATACACACACAGATTCCCCTCCCCAAAAAAAACCCGCCCCCCCCCCCCCTCCCCGCCACAGCCGGGACCGGGTTGCAGCGCTGCCCGCGATGGGAGCCGGGGGGGTTTTAAGAGCATCGTGGGTTTGGGGGTTATTTTTTTAAAAAGAAATTAATTTTTATTCTTTTTTTGTTTTGTTTTTTGTCCCGGGATAAGTTGAGGGTTGAGACGTTTCCTGGGAATAAAGAAATAAATCAGGAGAATAAAGAAGCAGCGACCCGAGGGGAAGGCTCGGCTCGGCGGCCGGAGGGAGACGTGTGCGGGGAAGGTTTATCCACCTGATGCGTTGTATTTAGGGAAGCCGAAATATTCACGCGCCAGCTCGGCTGACGGCTCCTAAAAGCCGAAAACCAACCCAAAATGAAGTTAATATTACAGGAGTTAAGAGCTGACCCTAGCAGGTCGCCGAACCCCCTTTTCGCTGCCTCTCTCCGGGCAAACCGCCCTCGGTAGCGGCAGGTTTGGGTTGATTATTCCTTGATTGGGTTAATAGAAATAATTGCACCTGGGCTGTAACATCATTTTCGCCGGGCAGCCCGAGGGGAGAAGCAGCCCGGCAGCCTCACCCTATAAAATACCCACCCGTGGGATGGGGTGGGAGGTAGGGGTGTGTGTGTTCTAGTTGTGCTCAGCTTCTTCTCCCGGCACGGTTTGGACCCAGCGGGGCTGCCCCGGGGTTTAGGAGTGCGGGAGCCGGTCTTTGAGTGCTTGAGGAATTTGGGGGCCAGTCCTCCTTCCCCACCTCCCCCCCCACCCCCAGCCCTTTACAGCCCCTCGTCCCCATGAAAATCAAAAGAACGAGGCTGAGGAGAGGGCTCTAAGCTCCGACACAGCAGGATTGGGTTTAAATCCAGGAAAGATTAACCCTTTGCTGAGCCAGCAAAGCTACGGACCCTGAGGGAGAAGAGTCCTAAATTTGTGGGGACAACTCTGGTGTCACCTTCCTGGGAGACAGGGGTGGCTGCGGGGCTCCCGGGGGCTCGGCGGGACTGGGAATAGCGTGGGCACCGTGGCCAGCCGAGGATTATCTGTAGGTGTGGAGATGGGGATGCTGCGGCGGCAGAGCCCCAGAGATGCTGCAGCCCATCCCGAGGTGCTGTCCGGCCCTGAGGGGATGCGGCAGGACACAGTTGCCATTGCGGAGAGGTTCGGGATCCACTCGGATCCCTTTCACCCGTGGACACGCTTCCCAGCCCTTGCCCACCTTCCCACGGGAAATGCGACAGGGATGCGATGCTGGGGACTTGCCGGGCTGGAGGGTGCGGTGGGGAGAGCCTGGCCCAGGGTGCAAGCGGGGACCAACCCCGAGGGCGCGTATTCCCCCAAATTCGTGCGCTTGGGGACCCTCCCGGGGTGTGTATGTTGGGGAGACAGCGCCGGCTCTTCCCGGGGCCGCCGGTACCGACCTGCCGGTCCGGTGATGCGGGGGCAGAGCGGGGACCCGCGGCGGCTCGTTCACCGGGGACCGCGGGGGCCAAACGCCGCCGAGCAGCGGGGGCTGGCGGCGTCGGGGCCGCCGATTTCGTTGTGGTGTTCAGCGGCCTTAAAACACCGCGTTTCGCCCCCAAAACGAGCGCGGGGGCTGGGAGGGGAGCGGGGCCGTGCCCGAGGGTGCGCCCCGTCCGTGGGGCACCGGAGTGGACATTGCTGCTGGTTTACTGCTCCTTCGCCGTGCCCGGGGGCAGGAGCCCGGGTTTGGGTTTGGGTTTGCCTGGGCCGGGGGTACGGGGGAGGGGGTGCTGAGCCGGTGTATGTGTGTCTGTGTGTGTGTGTTTTCGTGTGTGTATGTGTGTGTGCTCGCCGTGTCCCTCCCTCCAGCCACCCCACCCCCGGGGAGGGGAGGGAAAGGGAGGGAGGGAGGGGGGGGCTCCGACGGCTCGCCTCGCTCCGGCAGCCCCAGTCTCTCCGCCAACGTCAGGGAGGTCATTAATAACCAATTAGGAGGGTCAATGAAGCTCATATATAGCCGGGCGGGAGCCGCCGAGCGGCACGGAGCCCGGTCCGCCGCCCGCGCCCCGCCGAGCCCGGCCCGCCCGCCGCTTCGCCCCCATGATGGGCTCGGTGCTGCCCGCCGAAGCCCTGGTGCTCAAGCCCGGGCTGAAGCCGCAGGGGCTCTCGCTGGCTGAGGTGATCACCTCCGATATCCTGCACAGTTTCCTCTACGGCCGCTGGAGAAACGTCCTGGGAGAGCAGCTCTTCGAGGAGAAGAGCAGCCCCAAGACCGCCTTCACGGCCGAGGTCCTGGCTCAGTCCTTCTCCGGAGGTGAGTGGCGGAACCGGACCCCCCCCCTCCTTTTTCCCCAGACACCCCTCATCCCTTTCCCTTCTTCCCCGGACACCCCCACGGGCCCTGGGACGGGCCCCCGGTGCCCGGCGGTGGGATGCGGCTCCCGGCGCCCCGCTCTCCCCAGGCGTGTAATAGCAGTTGACTGGGGAAAGAAGGGCTTTAAATTCATTTGGTTAACTTGGGCTTGACCTGAGAAAGTTCCCACTTAAACCGCGGGCTGGGGAGGGGGCCGAGGGGCCGGGGGGGTGCCGGGGCCGCCCCGCATTCAGCCTCCCGGGACAATATCTTTTCTCTCGCCCCGGCATTGCCGGGGCGTCCCGGCTCCCTTTTCCCCCTCTCGGATTTCTGTTCCTCTCTTAATTTACCATGAAGGCTAATTCCATTTCCATTCACGATATGTCAACCATCTCATCTCCCCATTTTGTAAGAGGAATTCCTGGGCCCTTTTAAACAAGCCCTCGCGCCATTCAGGCACAATGTACCGCTACAGCATTCCTAAAGGACTAATGAATTTAGAATTAGCAATTTCTTTCTAGTTGAGTTTAATGAATGCAGATCACTTTAACAGCATGACAAATTGCTGGATGGGCCGAAATAGACACCATTTAACCCCCTTTCTCAGCCCCGCTCCCTCGCCCAGCCCGGGCTGCTTTTCCCAGGTACCTCCTCAATGCCCCGGGGGGGGACCTTGTACCGCTTTGTAGGAGCCCGGTTGGGCGTTTAAAAGGCTCAGACCCGGGATTTGGGTTGGGGCCGGGGAGGGGTCCTCGTTGTCCCCCTCCCCGGGCATCCCGGCGCGCTCCCCCGACCCTTCCCCGCGGCCAGCCCGGGGAGCGGTGGGGCGGGAGGGGGGGGTGGGAGGCGGCGGGTCCCTTTTCCGAACCCTCTCCCGCCGCCCGCAGAGGTGCAGAAGCTGTCCAGCCTGGTGCTGCCGTCGGAAGTGATCATCGCCCAGAGCTCCATCCCCGGGGAAGGGCTCGGCATCTTCTCCAAGACCTGGATCAAGGCCGGCACCGAGATGGGACCGTTCACGGGCAGGGTCATCTCTCCGGAGCATGTGGATCTGTGCAAGAACAACAACCTCATGTGGGAGGTAATGACACGCACACAGCCCCGGACCCCCAGCCCCGACTGGCCTGGGGAGAGGCAAGGATGGAGTGCTAGGGCCCGGGGGCTTTGTCCTCTACTTGTGCACCCTCAGGGACCCTCCCCGTGCCTCAGTTTCCCCATTCACGCAAACATCTGGCTTCCTCCAGGGCAGGAGAAGGATGAGGTTTCTTTAGCCCTCAGGGTGCAGCCAGCCCTTGGAGAAGCCCCAAAATGCTGTTGCTCCCCCGACGCAGCAGGATCTTGCCCTGCCTCTCACCGTGGTGGTGAAACACCTGGCTGGCAGCTGCCTGCACGATGTGATGGGCAAAACCAGCTCTGCCCAGTCCCCACTTCATCCCAGTTCAGGATGATCTGAGCTGCCAGAACATTGTATGTTAATGACCAGATAGTAGGGGGGGTGTGTGTCCTTTTTTTGGTTCCACTGAGTGTCAGGCTTGCACTTTTTGATTATTATTATTATTATTACTAATTTATGTTTAATAAAAACTTGTCTGACCTTTCCTGCCACGCTGCAAAGCATCTTCCCCTGCGGGCTAAATCTGGCAGGCACCTTCCTCCTCCACCCAGGGATGCTCTGCTGGCAGCTGCAGGATGCTGAATAACGCCTTCGGGGCCAGGCTGCTGGTGGGGCTCTGCGAAGAAGGGACATTGAGGCAGGGAAATGGGTTATTTGGTGGGCACAGGCTGGTGGGGCCAGCTGTGCCTGCCCAGCAAGAGCGGGGTACCCTTCCTCAGCCCTGCTGCGGATGCGCAGTCCGGTGCCATGGGCAGGAAGGGTTCGGGCATCTCCCATCCACAGGCAGCAGCTGCAGGCAGGGTCTCTGCTCTGAGGCTCTGCTGCTTTTGAGCTTGTCCTGGCTGGGGAATTAATCCCAGAGGAGGTGAGGGAGCCTGGTCCACTTGGGCAGCATTGATACCAACTGATATTTCCCCCTCCCAGGTCTTCAATGAAGATGGCACGGTGAGGTACTTCATCGATGCCAGCCAGGAGGACCACCGCAGCTGGATGACCTACATCAAATGTGCTCGCAACGAGCAGGAGCAGAACCTGGAGGTGGTCCAGATTGGGAACAGCATCTTCTACAAGGCCATTGAGGTTAGTGAGGCTGGGAGGCAGCCGGGCAGCTGTGGGAGGGGATGCGGTGTTGGGATCCCGCACCCCACAGACCCTTCCTTGTCCTTTGGGCCATTGCTGGTGTGTCCGTGGCAGCACAGAGTGGCTTTGCCATCCCTGGCACCCAGACCCCTGTGGAAAGGCCATTGCAGGGGGTTCAGGGAGACCGCAGGGAGCAGCGAGGGGCCCTTCTCTCTGTCCACTTTCGGTGGCCTCACGGGGTGACATGCTGAGCAGAGGAAAAGCAAATGCTGCTCAAGCTTGTTTTGGGGTGTAAAGTGTGAAAAGGCTGGGATCCTGACCCAGGCAGGGCTTTGGGCAGGACTGGGGCTTTGATGCTTTCATGGAAAATGGGATTTTGTGTGGAACCTGCTTCTCCATAGCAGAGGGAAGCCTGGGGGCTTCCCTGAACCGCAGGTGCTGTGTGCAAGCCGTGCCTGGCTCTGCACAGCTTTATCGGGGGGCTCGCTGTGGCTCTGGCTGGGAAGGGAGCATGAGGATGGGATGGGGGCTGCCAGAGCCGGGTGTGCAGCCGCAGAGCGGGCAGGGTGCGGCACCGGCGTGGCCGCGCCTCGGGCTGGCTGCAGCAGGGCTGTGGGGAAGGGACTCATCCTGCCTGGCTCCTCCACACACACTCATGTGAAGCACTGGTGGGGGCTGGCCTGGCAGGGAAGCTGGCACTGGGTCCCAGGGATGCCCCAGAGCACAGGCTGTTGTGCAATGGGGTGATGGCTGGAGGTACCTCCCCAGTCCCACAGCTCCCCATGGGAGATGCTGGGATGGAGGTTGGTGTCCAGCTCCCTGGCAGTGTCGATGCTTCGTGCACATCGGTCTCTGCGGCAGTGGTGTGATGATGGGGACCAGCCCTGCAGTGTCCCCATAACCCGATGCTGTGGTAGGAGGACAAGGCGGTGGCTCACTGAGGTGTCCCTGTGCAGCTGCTCCAGCTTGGAGTCATGAGAAGGAACGTCTCTTGTTCCCCTCATACCAGTTCTGGGATGCTGTCCCTCTCCAACCTTGGGCGCAGAGGTTCACCTGCTTGGGAGCATGGGCTGGGAGAGGCTCTTAGCTGGGAAAGAGCTCAAGTGCCCGCTGGGTCTGGGCTGCTGCCCTGGCTTACAGAGAGGCAGATGCTCCACGGCACAGGACTGTGGCTCAATCCTGCACTGATCCAGCATCAGGGCTGGGTTTGGGATTGCCGCAGTGGGATGGGAAAGATGAGTGGGTGGGGGAGAAGAGAACAGGAATCTTCTCCTGCAGCAGGACAACCCTGTGTGCCATCACCTCAGGGCTCTGCCACCTTTCTCTGTGCAGTGCTGCAAGAGCCCCAAGTGCTGCTGCGCTGCTCTCCCCACCCTGGACACCCCTCCACGGGCTTCAGCTGTACCCAGTTCTTGTGGGCAGCTGTGCCTGTCAGGACAGCGGTTGTGGTGCTTTTTATTAGTGCTCTGAAATGATGCAAAGAAGTAAAACAATTCCAGGGAGCTGCAGTGTATTTGGGAATACAGCCGTGTTCCTCACACCTTCTGCACGTACAGGCGATGGGGCAGGTGGGTTGATATTTGGGGAGGTGTGTGTAGAGACCCCGTGCAGTCAGGCTACAGGTTTGCTCCCGGGGATGAAGCAGCAAGTGCCAGAGCAGGATGAGTTTAATTCCCTCAGCACAAACATCAAAGTTGAAGCGATGAGGGTGCTGATCCTCGAGCAATGGGGAGGTGAAAGTGGGGATGAAGGGCTCTTGCTATTGCTCTGCAGTGTGCTCCCCAGGTGTGGCAGGTGCTCCTGCTGCCGCTGGGTCAGCATGGGTCCCTCCGTGCTGGGGAGAGCTCAAGGGACCAGGGCTCTCTGTGTGGGAGGCGAGGAAGGGAAGCATAGGGTGTGCTGGGAGCTGGTCACAAGCGTGCTCGACAGGTCCAGGATCTGCATTTCTCATGGGCTGCCCATCCCTGCCCATGCAACATGCCCCAGCCACGCGTGCGTGCACACACACACATGCAGTCCAAACCCCCTCGCTTACCCAAGCTCATCGGGGTGTGTACACCCAGCAAGGAAAAGCAGGAGAGGATTTGCCTTTGTGGGGACATCTCAGCTTGTTAATCCCCGAGCACAGAGTCACGGGCGCACGAACGCAGCGTCTCGAACCCGAGTGAGCTCCCTGCCCATCACCACCGCTCCTGCCTTGTTGCCCTCCTCACAACAAGCCCTGGACTGGGAGCATCAGCCTGAGACTGGCTCGAACAGCTCAGCTCAGTCTTGGGTGGGATACACAAACACCCACCTGGTGCCCACTCTAAGGCACACATCTGTCTGGGTACCAGCCTCCTGCCCTACGCCCACGGCATCCCCTCTGTGCCCACCTCTGCTGCACCACGGCTCCGGTACAACATCCCTTAGGATGCCTTTCCTGGGATTCCTTTCCCACCTACCCACCACAAAATCAGATTTACTGGGAGTCTCTTTCACTATTTGCCTCTGTTTTAATGTTTTGCCCATTCCTGCCTTTACTTGCAAGTTGGTTTTCCCCCTCCTCTTCCTCAGCAATTTCAAGCTGTCGCTGGCTGCAAAATGAAGCCAGGGCAGCAAGTTTTGGGTTTTGATCTGAAGGGGGGGATATTTTAAATCATTCTGGTGGATGTGTGCATCCACCTGCTCTGGCATACACACACCAGCTTGATATAAACACCCATGCATGTGTGGTGTGTTTTATCCTTTGGGGTGAATTTTATTTGATTTGCTTGTGTTAAAAGGACTGGTTTTCTGGTAAAAGAAAATGACACTTAGAAACTGCATCAATTTGTGCCAGTATTGGCTTCCCCTGCCTCACCCATTCCTGCTCCAGCCCCGGTGAGGTCTTTATGCGGATGGAGACTCAAAGTCAAATTCCCAGTACTTCTGGGTGCTTAAAATCAGGCATGTTTTCAGCTCATGATCTGAGTCTCCTGTGGATGATGCTTTCCTTGGATCACCCTGTGCATGAGAAGTTGTCCTCTGAAACGGGGCATTCTCTGTTTCCAAATTAAGTTTCTAACACTAGGGACCTGCAAGGGGCAGATGTATATGGGTTTAGGCAGCGATGTTGTTGGTGTTCCTGGTGCCTGAAGCAGATGCTCTGGTGTGAGAGCGTCTGACTTCCCAACCACGGCTGCTGTGTGTCAGGAACAGCATTTCCTGGCTGCTTGTTCTGGCAGCTCAGAACAATGGGAGCAACAGGGGAAGAAGTGCTGTTGCTTCAGGGAAACAGGAGTGTGGGTTGTGCAAAGACCCTTCCCTGGCTGTGTAGATCTCCTTGGGCTGTTGCAGGCACTGTGGTTTGATGTGGGATGCAGGCAGCGTCTTGCACCCGAGCCGTGCTCTCCTACAGCAGCCCCTGAGCTCTCCTCTGATCGCTGGGATAATGTCCTGTCACTGCCACATCCACATTTCCATCTGCTAAAATAATCCCCAGTGGGGCTGGGTGGGAGATGCTGCCTGTGCCCTGCAGCAAAGGGTGCAGGTGGCTGCGTCCGGAGCTGGAGCACTCCGCGGGAGCACCGAGCCAGGGCTCTGTGTCACAGCTCCCTGCTTGGGTCTCTGTCACTTGTGCCTCGCTGCACTTCATGGGTCCACAAATGACTTATTGCTCCTTGTCTCTGTGTGCCACCATGTCCTGTCTCCCCAAGCTGTAGGGACTTCTGTGTCCTTCGCTCCAGAGACATGAGCTCCATCTGTGTGTTGTGTAGCTGCTTATTTGCTGGTCAGGTTTGTGGCACAGCCTGGGAGAGACCCTGGTGCAGGTTTGTGCCAGTGGTGGATGGTGCTGAGCTGTGCCGTTGCCTTTGGCTGTGCTGTGCCTGCCTGCGGGTGCTGGGGACCACAAGCAGGTCCTGGATGGCTGCAGCATCTCGCAGGAGAAGTGGGTATGACCAGTGTCTGAAGCAACTGGCCAAGGATGCACAGGGAGCTCCACGCTGTCCCCCTTCAACATCCCTGTCTGTCTTTCTTTTTAGATGATTCCTCCAGACCAAGAGCTCCTGGTCTGGTACGGGAACTCCCACAACACCTTCCTGGGCATCCCGGGCGTGCCGGGCCTGGAGGAGGAGCAGAAGAAGAACAAACATGGTAGGTAATGTTGGAAATGGCTGTGGGTGCAGCATGCAGCTCTGAGGCTGTGCGGTGGGTGTGGGGCAGGGACACCCCAAGGGATATGGCAGATCCCCCCCAACTTTCTGAGGACAAATACAGGGACCCCGTACAGACAGGTCCCCAGTAATCTGGGGGTTGTCTCTGGGCCAGTTTACCCACAGCTGTTGCTGGTGTAGTGGCCAGTGGTTGCAGCTGGACAGATGTGTGAGCAGGAGGAAGGCATCCCCGACGTGCTGTGAAGCACCGAGCGGGTGCAGTTGCTCATGTCCCTACTCTGCGTTTAACAAATTGCAGCTGCAGGAGACCTTTCTCTCCTCGTCCTTTTGCTCTCTGCTTGCCTTGGTGAGACACCCCACCATGGGCTGGCAGCGGGGCTCTGGGGCAGACCAAGGGCTGCTGTTCAAAGCCAGACCCTATGTGCACTTCCTAGCCCTACTCCCTGCTCTGAGAAAGCCAGGTCAGAGCCCAGGGGAGGAGGTGGCCCCAGCGCAGGGGCAGCACCCTGCTGCTGAAGGGCCCAGGCAGGAGGCCAGGGCAGTGCAGTTGGGGGTTCAGCCACTTGTCCCCTCCAGCTCTGCAGCACAGGGAGGGGAAAAGCGCTTTTTGTGCCTGTCTATAGGGCAGACAGGTCGGTTTGGGGGTCCCCCCTCCCCTAAATTTGGGCGAGCCAGTTCCCAGCTCTGTCCCCATCCCAAGTGCCAGCCTGCGACCCCGCTCCGCCCGGGATGGGTGTGCGCTTGGGGCACCCTCAGCAGGCAGAGGAGCTGTCAAGGGGGCACGGGGTGGTTACGTAGTGCCTCTGGCGATGGTGGGTGGGTGGGGGGAAAAGAGGGTGTCGGGCAGCGCCTGACCATCCCATTGTCCCCAGAGGATTTCCACGCGGTGGAGACGGGCGCCAGCACGACCGGGCGGATGCGCTGCGTCATCTGCCACCGCGGCTTCAACTCCCGCAGCAACCTGCGCTCCCACATGCGCATCCACACCCTGGACAAGCCCTTCGTCTGCCGCTTCTGCAACCGCCGCTTCAGCCAGTCCTCCACCCTCCGCAACCACGTCCGCTTGCACACCGGCGAGCGGCCCTACAAGTGCCAGGTCTGCCAAAGTGCCTACTCCCAGCTCGCCGGGCTGCGGGCGCACCAGAAAAGCGCCCGCCATCGGCCCCCCAACGCCTCTCTGCAGGCTCACTCCCCTGCCCTGCCCGTGCCCCATCCTGCTTCCCTGGCCCATCACATCCCCACCATGGTGCTGTGAAGCCCCCGGCGTGGCAGCGGGTTTTGGGATGGTGAAGACTGGCCCCGAGACATGCAATGAACTGTGTGTGTGTGTGTGTGTGGTTGTGTGTGTGGTTGGCCCTTGGCAGGGCTGGGGGGCAGAGGCAGAGCCACTCTGTGTGTTGAGATGGGGGGGTTGCTGGTTGATATTTGGGACATTGCTGTTTGCATGGGGTTTGGCAGGCTGCTTGGTGAGCCTGGGGAACTCCCCCAGCTCTGCAGGGAGCTGGTACAGCTGCTCCGTGTGGGATCCTCCCTGGGGAGATGTGGTGTAGGGTGCTGGTCCCTGAGGTTGGCGGGGGAAGAAGGGCAAAGGGACGTAGTGGGACATCCTGGGTGAACTGGGGAAGGGCTGGGGCAGCCTAAACCCTGTGCTGGGTGTTGAAAGGCTGGCACAGCTCTGTTGCAGCCACCCCGTTCATGCCTGTTTACCCCAGGGGTGGCTTTGGCCCCGCTGTCTCTTTCCAAGGGCCACATTTCTCTCCTTGAGGACTCTGATTTTAGCCAACAGTCAGGTTTTTCCCCCCAAATTCCCTTACCTGCCCTCCTCCAGCCTGAGCTGTGTGTTGGGGTTTGCCCGACGTCTCCAAGCAACGCAGAGGGGACACCCCCAGCACCACATCCCAGCTGGAAATGCCCATCCAGGGGCAGGCTTTGCGGGAGGAGGGGGTACACCCCGTGCTCTGCTGGGCTGTGCCTGCTCCGGCCCCCCGGAGCATCATCGTTCCCCATCACTCCCCGCAGAGGGAACATTTCGGCTGTTATTTCTACCGCCCTCTGGGGACAGAGAAAGCCGGTCCCAGGGCCAGCTCTGTCCCCAAGGACATCTCCCAGCGCCCTCTGGAGTCCTGCTACACGCGAGAGGAGGGCCGTGTATCATAAAGCTTAAAGGAAGGTATTCTGCTATTAATTATAAGTCTGAGATGTATAAAGTTCACACAAACTGTGTTTTACTTCCAGAAGAAAGGGAAAAAAAAAAAAACCCAACCCAACAAAAAGCAAACAACTGTCACTTTAACTTTGTAAATATTTATGTAAACATTATTTACAAAACTTTGATATTATATATTATTTGATTGTATATGTACACAGTGTAAATACATTTGTACCTCTCTCTTGTATTCTAAATAAAAATTACTTGGAACATTTATCATTTAGAAGATGGATAGCATGGAGAGCTTTCTTTTGTGTGCTGGAGGAGGGGTGTAGCAGTTGGGGTGAGTGAAGGTTTTTGGCTAGGATGAGGTGGATAAGGAGGGGTTAACAGTGTATGTTAGACCAAATAGGGCAGCTGGGAGGAGGAAAGATTGGCTTTGGGAAAAGCAAACCCTTTGCAGGTCTGAAAGAGAAGGGGGTGCAGAGTGGGAGGTGTTTGTTCTGGTACATAGAATCACCTAGGTTGGAAGAGATCCTTTAGATTGAGTCCAACCAGCTTAACCCTGCCTAGCCCACCTCTAGCCCATGTCCTTAAGCACTTCATCCACACGCCTTTTAAACCCCTTCAGGGATGGTGACCCCACCACTTCCCTGGGCAGCCGATGCCCAACAGCCCTGTCAGTACAGAAATTCTTCCCAATATCTGACCTAAATCTCCCCTGGTGCCGTTTTAAGCTATTCCCTCTCGTCCCATCGCTTGTGACCCCAGAGAAGAGGCTGACCCTGACATCTCCACACCTGCCTTGCAGGCTGTGGATACCTTTAGATATCTTCTATGAAACAACAGTCCTGCTGTGGCTGTGATGGGCCAGGGGCACGAGCCTTGCTTGAAACTGCAACCGAGGAAGCGGGGCATTGATGGAGGGGTCATTGCTGGGCGTCGTTTTGCTTGGTCTCAGCGGCTGAAAGCCCAACTGCCCTTTGAATTCCATTACCAAAGCTTTGAATGAAATTCCCCTGCCGTGGAACAGCTCTGGCAGGGGTACGTCCCTTGCCCCTGGCCGCTCTGCAAGGCCAGGCTCAGCCATGGCAGGGCAGCCCCCAGGCTGGCTCAGTGCGGGCGAGGGGCTGCCCGGCTTCCCTCTGCCTCGCCCGGGAGAGGGCGAGAGGGTTCGCCTCATAACTAGGGGTACAAGGGGGGTGTGGGTGTTCGTAGGTGCGTGGGCACCCGCGGGGATTGGAGGTGCGGCTTCTCTCCACGGAGAACACACCCCGTGCCCGCAGCGCTGCCCTGCGCCTGGGGGTGTCCCCGGGCGGGGTGATGGCCCGGCGGGCCCCGGGGAGCGGGCCGCCCTCCCCGCGGCTGGGCTGAGGCGCCTTGCCCGCACTAAACATGGCTGCCCTCGCCCTTCGGATCTCAAAGCTGTGAAGCTTCTCTCCACTGTCCTGTCACGAACCAAACTGGCCGCTAGGCAGCTTCACCCCCTCTCCAGCGCCGCTGCCCTCACTCAAGATGGCGGCGCCCGCTCTTCCAGGTGCGTTCTCGCCAGCAGTCAGCATGGCGGGCGGAAGGCGCGCTTGGAACGGCCCGCCGGCGCTGCGCCGCCCGCACTCAAGATGGCGGCGATCAGCATGCGGCTGCCGGAGTTTCGCAAGGAGGTGGTGCCGAGCGTGTCCCGGGGCGACGAGAAGCACCTGGTGCTACCGGGGGACACGATCACCGCGGACACAGGCTACATGAGGTGCGGGCAGCGGCGGAGGGGAGGCGGCGAGGGGGGACGCGGGCTGGCCGGCCTGGGCCTCTCCTGAGGCGGCCGCTCTCTCTGCAGGGGCCACGGCACCTACGTGGAAGATGAGAAGCTGATCGCCTCGGTGGCCGGCATCGTGGAGAGGGTGAACAAGCTGGTGTGCGTCAGGCCGATGAACACCAGGTGAGCACAGCCGGCTGCTCCACGCAGGGAGCGCCAAGCCCGCCCTCGGTCGCCCCAGGAGGGTGAGGTCTGTGACGGGATGTTCTCTGTCCCGCTGCCAGGTACAACGGCGAGGTGGGTGACATCGTGGTCGGGAGGATCACGGAGGTACGGCTCGAGTTTCCTGGTGGGATGTTTTGTGGCACTGGGCTGGCAGGGCCCGGGCCGATCCGGGGATGCCTGTGTGGGGCTGTGGGTGTTAAGCATGCTGAGGCTGTGAGCAGTGAGCAGAGCTGTCTGCAGGCTCAGCTGGCCGCAGGGCCCCCCACTCTGCCAGACTGCTTCTCGCTCCTTTTCGGAGCCTGTACCCACTGATGGTTTATTGTCTTCTCCAGGTTCAGCAGAAGCGATGGAAAGTGGAAACCAATTCCAGGCTGGACTCAGTCCTGTTGCTGTCGTCTATGAATTTACCAGGGGGGGAACTGGTGAGTGTGGTCCACGCAGAGCAGTGCCAGAGCCTCGAGGCACTGGGCAGCTCTGGAGCCCTTCCCACTGTCAGCACAAGGGTAGCAGTGGGTTTTGTGGGTGGGCTTGTAGCACTCAGATGTGTTTGACTCTCATTGTTGTTTGGACACGAACACATCAGTGCTCTAAAGATGTGCTGCCCCACCTGATTTTCTTTTTGGTGACCGGTTGGTCTTTTGCATGGCATCCTAAGGTCCCTCTGCAATGTGGGTATGAGCTGACATCGCTCCTTCTGAGCTGCACGTAACTTCTCTTGCATTGTGTGTTTCAGAGAAGGAGATCAGCAGAAGATGAGCTTGCCATGAGGGACTATCTGCAGGAAGGGGACCTCATCAGTGTATCCTTCCACTGCTTGTACTCAGAGGGGCCTGGGGAGCACAGCCAGACCTGGCTGGTTGTGGGAGCTCTCTGATGGGGGCAGCCAGCAGCTCATGGCACTGGGCAGCATTAGGGACCTTGTTTCCTTAAGTGGTGCTGACAGGCAGAGGTCCAGTCTGTGTTCTCTGATGGGGCTGTATCACTGCACACCCGGAGTCTGAAATATGGGAAGGTGAGTTGTTCAGAAACACTCGATCTTGGCCTAATTCTGCTCCAGTTGAATTGTGTAAGGCCTTTTGAAGGGCTTTTTAAGCAAAAAAGCTCTGGGGTAGAGCAGGATGTTTTTCTAACCTGTTCCTGCAGCTTAGGAAGAATCAAGCAGAGTTTCCCCAAATCAGAGTGAGTGCCCTTGAGTTGCTCTTTGAGCTGCTGCTCTCCCCACCCACAATTACAGCCTGTGAGTCTTGTTTCCCCCACTATCTGTTTGCAAATTAAACCCTGGGAAGAAAAATCTGCCTCAAACTTCATCGCTCCTCTTCTGTAGGCTGTTGCCTCTGTGTCTTGTTTCTCCAGGGCTCTTATTTTAGGCTTTACACAGTTGGCATTTATCTCTGGTTTTGTGCACTGAAATAAGCCAAGGGGCCACTGGAGCAGAGGCTGCAGTTTGGGATTACCAGACCAAGGGTATTAGCTACTTGAAAGATGAAAGAGAAGGGTGCTTATTGCACGAAGGGTGAAGGATAGTGATTGGATTAAGAGGGAAAGTGTTCTGCTAAATTGGGCCTCTCACTTCTCATTTTTCTGTGGGGATGGTTCCTGGGTAGTTACGATCAAGATACTATTAACATTTGTGCTGAACACTTAGAGTATTCTTCGTCTTCAAAGGACTGCACAGGCATTAGCTAATCCTCCCAGCGCTCCCAGGGGCAGGCATGTTTTATATTCACTGTTTCACAGGAAAAGGTGTTAAAATTGAGTGGTTCCTAGACCAGGAGTGGAGTGCTTGTCAGTGTCTTGGTGTTATCTGTGGTGGCTCGTGTCTCTCATGCTGAGTCTCATGGTCTTCTCTTCAGCTTGGCCAGGGTGTGCTTGTTGAGGTGTCGCCCTCCCTTGTGAAACGCCAGAAGACTCACTTCCACGACTTGCCCTGTGGTGCCTCTATCATCATTGGTACCAATGGTTTCATCTGGATCTACCCCACTCCAGAGCAGAAAGATGGAGACGCAGGGGGCTTCACCACCAGCACGGAGGTGAGGGGTTCAGGGAAGATGAACCTTTTCCCAACAAGGTTGTGTTAGTCTAATGTGGTCAGGGGCACATGAATAACCTGAGACTTTCAAGATTTGCTATTAGGTTGATGGCAAAGCTTTTTTACAGTAGGCTTGTGTTATTTCCCTGTGTATTCATCTCTTTTCCTCCATCCTTCCCCAGCCAGTTCCCTTGTCTGACCGGGAGGTGATCTCACGGCTCCGAAACTGCGTTGTGGCTCTGGTTACTCAGAAGTTGATGCTCTTTGACACGAGCATCCTGTATTGCTATGAAGCATCCCTTCCTCATCAGGTACAGAAACCAGTGGCGTTTATACTACATTCCACACTGAGGGGAGGGAATGGAAAGGGTGCATCATTGCTGCTGGAGTCAGTAAGGTTGGTTGTCAGGCTTCCTTTTGGCTCCACACGATCCTGTACCAAAGTGACAATAGGAAGGAACTCCTCACCTTGTATACAACATAAATTCCCTTGCACGTTCTCAGGGTTAGTTTGAAGGGTTCTGCCTGTGGCCAGTTCCAAGTATTCCTACTTTTTTTTGTTCCATTTGCTGGGATTACAGACCCTCTGTGGCCCGTGTGACAACAGTGTTGAATTTGGGATTGTGAGAGGGAATTGTGTGCTTTAAGAACAAATGGAAAAGCAAGTGTCATGTATTGTATTGAGACTGGTCTTCTGATGGTATCCACATCCTGCACAGCAGGAAGGTTCCCTTGGTTTGACCTCTCACTGTGCAGCTTTTCTCTGTGATTTCTGCCAGCAGAATCACCAGCAGTTCTCATAAATGGATAAGATCTGAATTGTCTTCTGCTTTCAATCACGGTGGCAGCCTACTCTGCCAAATGGGATGTCCTTTTGAACTATACTTCCGTTTGTCATCTCTCCTCAAGTACTGATATGTGTCCTTCAGGAGAGATTAGGAGTTGTCAGTAGCACCTCCTTTGATTTCTTGTGGTCTCTGTAAGAATTGCTGTCTCTGGAAAAGTTGACTTGGTTTTGGACCCTCTGCTGTGAGCTTTGTTTGACCACAACCCCCTAAACTCACCCACTGCTCACTGCTGTGTGTCAGGGACCCTCATCCCCATGGAGTGTGCAATAGTAGTAGTTGCTTTTTGGTGCCAATGTTGCTTTTCTTTCCACTGCAGATCAAGGACATTCTCCAACCAGAGGTGATGGAGAAGATCGTTTTGGAAACCCGGCAGAGGCTGCTGGATCTGGAGGGATAGGGCATGTGCCCCTTCAGATGAGGTCTCAGTGTGGCAGCTTTTAATTCTCAGTGTTGTTTTTCTTGCTTTTTTTTTCCTTCCAGTGTTCTAGTCCCCAACATTCATTCCATACTTCAGAAACCCACAAAATCCCTCATTTCAACTCCTGGGATACCTCCTGAGCCCTTCCAGTACAATAGTATGAAATAGTAGTCAAGTACAATAGCCTTTTAGTGCAGCAGCCTGAAAAATTGGTATCTGACCTTTATGAAGATGCACATGCAACTGGGACATTACCTCATAGCACTTGCTGCTGTGTCTAGTGCCCCTGAACTTTTTGCAGAATGACAGGAGGGGATGTGTTTTGTGATGTTTCTCTCTTCCCAAAAGCTTTCTGAATTGTTTTGATTTTTCCTTTAATACAGATCTGCCAGTCTGTCCTCTGACTGAGAGCTCTTTCTTGTTTTTAAGAGTGCAGATCACAGGTACAAGTTTTTAGAGGTCAGGAGTATCCACACCCTTACTAGCCATGCTTTGGGTCTGGCTGTTCACAGCTTCTGTCTCAAGGGCATGAGATTGGATGTGGCTGCCCATGGGCTCGGAGCCTTGGGCAAGCAGAGCCGTCTTGACAGTCCCTTTTTTATGTCTGATGTAGTGAGTTCCTCCTCTGAGGGAGCTCCATTATTGTTTTCTATTAAATATTTCACATTACAATAAATTTTTTTAAACAGTTCAGACATTCAGGAGTGTGTGCACTAGCTTGTCTTTCTCCAGAATGAATTGGGTCTGGCTTGAGAGCTATGGTTGGCTCAGGTTTCCTTGTGCCAGGACACTCAGAATGGTCACAGTGCCCTGTTACCTCCTCAGTTCTTGCTCCTCATCCCATTCAATCAGCACTTGGCCTTCCCCTTCAGTGTATCTTCTGTGCAGAGTTCCTCTGTTATTAGATTGCCTGGCATTGTTCACGGTGATGCTCCCTGTGGGATCCCATGGAGAGGGCAAGTTGTGTAGCAGCTGTGTCTGGGGGATGGCAGGGAGCCCAGTATGACACTGGTGGAGATCCTCAGGCCAGTGGTGAGAGGTGGGCATGCAGAGCCAGATGTTGGTGGTCCTCTGTGTGGAATGGATGTGGTGTTCTCCTTATAGCACCTGAGTTCTGTAAGAGCTGTTTGTAGCATACATGTATTGTGTGTATATGTATATATATATATATATATACTGCATTTGTATTGTATTAGAGCTTGCACCCCACTCCTGTAATTCTTAAAAGGGATGAAAAAGCAAAATACCTGACCTGACTGTCCCTGAGTCTGTCTGATGTGACAGATTCTCATGCTTGCCCCAGGCAAGAGGAAAAAGTCTTTGTGTGATCTCTTCCTGGGAACTAGAAATACCGGCTGCCGCTTCTCCCCAGCCCAGGGCGCTCTGCCTGCAGGCCACAGTAAGCACTAGGTGGCAGCTTCGGATCGCCTTTGCAGACTTTGCCTTCCCCCCCCCTCCAGCAGCTCTGCCTCATTGCCCCGCCAGAGAGCAAAGGCTGGATGGCTGCCACCACCGCTGCTACCTAAAGACTGGAGCATTACGGAGCTCGGGAGCTAAGGACAAGCAAGGACACGGGTAATCCGTTCTGCTGCGGTACAACTCAGGCTTCTTTCTGTGCTGCCTCTCTAAAAGAGTGGTTAACTTCTTGGGGATACAGGTGGAGTGCTCCACACAAGCCCTGGGAATTGCTGTTTTTGAGTTTTAGGAGGATTCCCAATTGTGTCCTCAAGATATCCTGGGAGATTTGAAAGCTGAAGCGTGATGGTGGCATGTTCAGGTCTGTGCACAAGGCTGGTAGCAGCATTATCCACATCTGCATGGACAGGAACGGTGCAAACAGGCTAAAAGCTTTAGCAGCCTTTGCAGCTTTTAATTGGAAAAGTACCTCTTTTCCCCTATCAATTGCTGTGGTTTAGCAGCCGTTTATTTTATTACAATATGGGGAGGTTCAGGGATTTTTGCTGTGAGGCTTCTAGGTACAAGCAGATTGGGGATATACAAGTGATGAGAGAAAGTATCTGATGTTCCCTTGTTTTTTCAGAAAGCATTTTTGAAGGCTGATGGGAGAAGAGTGTAATTAATCCAGCAGATCTCTTTGCATCTCTGCCACCTACATGTAAGCAACTCTGTGGCAGTTAAAGGGCAAAGGGGTGAAGAGACTGTACTTCACCACCACCTAGAGAAAGTTGATTCTGTTGAACTGGTACACGAATGCAAAATGCTTCTCTGTCCTCAAGCAACCTCTCTGCAGTCAGAATGGGGTTGGGGGTGTTAGGAGGCTCTTCAAAGTGCCTCAGAGTTGGGATGTGATGGAATTGTGCTGAGGAAGCACGGATAATTTAAGAGTTGGATCGTGCTCGTGAGTACCAAGCATGAGCTGTCAGACCTGCAAGGTGGGACGCTGCCAGGTTCTCCTAACACATATCTTGAGGAAATGGTGCTGATGTCTGTGGGCTGCATGGCTGAGTTGTTCCCATTTAATTTTTAATTTTCTTCCTTTTTTACCTCTACATATTAGTCTTTTAAACTGTGGTCTATTTCCAGGCTTCTTATTCTGGTTCTCTCTTCCCATTGTGAACCAGTTTTGGTTATTTATGTTTAATAAATGAGTATACAACCTGAAAAACAATGAGCTCAAGATTTGAGCTGCTTCAGCTCTGGGCTTTATGATTCCTCCTGCTCACTGCAGCATTTCTGATACTCTGGCCTTGGGGATGTATTAAACGGAGGAGCGTATGTCACCCACCCAGTGCCTGTGCTCCTGAATACCTGGTGGGTTTCTTTTCAAGCTTGGTAGCAAGAGCAGCACCCCATGTAAAGTTTGGTTCTGGATCTTTTCTGGTGTGTGGGGCTGCAGAAGGTCCCGGTATTTTCCTCCCTGGCCAGGAGGGGTCATTGCTGTTCTTTGCAATGATGTCGGCAGCAGCATTCTCCACATCTGCATGGACAGGAACAGCCCAGAAAGGCTAAAAAGCTTTAGCAGCCTTTCCATCTTTTAATTAGAAAAGTACCTCGGGTTTCCCCCCCGCCCCCCTATCCAATTGCTGTAGTTTAGCAGCTGTTTACCATCTTATTACCATATGGTAATAAGCACCATGCCAAGCTCAGACCTAAATTCTGTAACAAGACTTCAGTGAGGGCAGTGTTGGCAGTGCCTGCAAACCCATCAAGCACAGCTTTGCAAGCCAGCAGGTAACAAGAGATGAGAGTGACAAACTTGTGTGAGGAGGGAGAAACCTCCTGAGCAGTTTCAAAGTTGTCTAAGAAAGGGACTGTGTCAGCTGCCTTCTGCTGATGATTTACAGGGCTGAATCCCTGGTGGCTTTTCGGTCTTGACAAATGTTGAGGGCCACCAGTGCTCATCCCTCTGAAAAGCAGCTGGAGATGTGGTGTTTGGGGTCATGGTTCCCATATCCAGAAGCTTAAAGCATCACTGATCGGTCATGATCCACAATGACTTTTTCCCTGTGCCCAGCAGAGATGAGTGAGGAGTCTGACAGGGTCTGGGGGTGGCTCTGGCATCTTGGGTAAGTGGGGGAGCTGGGCTCCCTCTTTCTGCAGCAGGTCTGCACAGGAGTATGGGCAGGATACATAAAAAATGCCTTTGAAGTGGGAAGTGCTGGAGATGGAAAGGAGAACTCCAGCAAAAGCAGTGTCCTCTGGAATTCTTGAAATTGTGGGATTTTGCCAGGCAACTTCTAAGGAGGAAGGGTGAAAGGAAGAAACTATGGCTTCTCTGGTTTAAGAACAAGACCATAGTTGAAAGCAGAATGGGAAAAACCTAGAAAGTGGTTGTTTCTCTATGGAGGCATTGAAACAGCTTAGACCAGCCTGATTTCTATGGTCACCAGTGCCTGAGAGACTGTGTGGAGCCTGTCTGTGAACTAGCTGTAGCACCTGCCTGCACTGCTCACTTAATACGTGGCACAGATGTGCTTGAAAGCAGAGCTAGTGAATAGTTCCCTTCCTGGGGAGCGCTGCCTGAGAGCACAAAATCACTTGTCTGTAGAAAAAAATGCCCTGTTTCTTGGTGGGAGTGCTCGATTCATTTACTAACATGAAGAATGGCAACCCCTCCCTTTAGTCCCAGTAATAACCACTGTGATTTCAAATTTGTGCTAATGGCTTATTAATCCAATTACTGCTGCTTATTATGTTACTTCTGTATCATCCACATGCAGTTCTGCTCTTCAGTTGAGGTGAATGGTATAAATCCAAAGCTTTCAGCAGGCCCTAGAAGATAGAGAAACCCAACTGAGATTATAGGCAATCTTCAAACGGCTGTCTCGGGTTCCTGAGGGCTGCTAATTAATATGCTAAGGTTCATTATTTGCTAAAGAGGTTGAAGCTTTAAGATATTGTAATGAAGGAAACATCACTGCAGCTGTTGGGTGTAACAACCCTCACTTAATTGAAGGAAATCAGAAAAAGCATCCAAGTATTTTTTATTAAATGTATGGGATGCACGCGGGCCACCTACAAGGCTCAGTTGAAAGAAAGTCTATTTTTAAAAATTATTCTGCATTCACACAGTGTTTGTGTCTCCCCTAATCATTTCTGAACCCACTAGGCAACTTCAGGCTTGTTAATGTGAGACAATTATGTTCACAGGAACTGGCAGCAGGGTAGAGGACAGAAAACACAATACCCTTCGGGAAGGAAAAGAGGGCAGGTACCTTGCTGTGATATTTGGGAATGACCAGTTGGCCCATCTGCCTGTGTGTAGTTCCAGATTCACTGCAGTACTGCTTTGGGAAATGCTTTTGGAACAACTGCTGAGTGGAAAGAGTTTGGGGATTGGCAGAGACCTGCCCCACTTTGCTGCAGAGCATCAGAAGGAACAGCTGACTGTTGACCCCAATGATTCATTCACCTAGTCTGTTAGATAAAAAGTAAGTAGATATCTGCATAGATATCAGGTGAGGCAGGGAGAAGCAGATACACAGTCTGTGTTGTCCAGAACACAAGTCCTATTTGAAATTACCTTATTGTATTTTGGTCAAGGTGGTCTGAGTATCACGGACCTGTGGTAGTCAACTGGAGACTGGTAGGAAAGATTATTCAGGATGCTCTGATCAGACCCAGAAGGGGATAACATTTTCAGTAAAGGATGCTTGGTGATTTGTTTTGGTTTGTTTTTTTTAACAAATTTCTCTCAGGCTGCACAGCCTGTGCTGACAGACAGCTTTGTTTCCTCACTTTCACTCAATCCGTGGGGGCTGATCAGGGCGTTAGATCACTGCGGTGAGAAGCTGAGCTCCATTACCAAGATAAACTGGAGAGATGCTGCTGAGTTTGAGAGATGTGACCCTGGATCTTTCTCAGCATAACGTACCAGAATTCCCCTCTCCTGTGTGCAGCACGAACAGCCTCAGCATCTGCAATTTCAGTCGCTGATGGAGAAATGTAATGGAAATGGTTTGGAGTCGGTCTCCTGGCTAAGAATTAGTGATTTAGGAGCAGACTGGCACAGCAGAGGTGGGAGATCCCATAGGGCTGTATGAAGTGCTACATTTCAGCTGCTATTGTTGGAAGATGAAAAATACATGTCTGCCAGGGACCTTGAATATGGCGTAGGAAACAGGGAATGTGTTTGGATTTGTCACAAGGGAGGAGTCGGTATAAACAAGCCGCTCTGTGTCCAGATGGTTACCCTGAGCAGGAGGCTGCTGCTCAAAATTGCATTTGTGTGTTCTCCCGTTGTCGAGTGGGAGCAACCACAGACCTTTGACCAAAACACCCTGACCTCAAGCTGCTGCCACAACCCTCTTCTATTCCCAAGGTGAACGGACGAGAGACTCTCTTCAGCGTCACCCTCTGTGCTCTTTAGCTCAGGCAATGCTAGAGCTGCACGTCTACGGATGCCACAGAGCAGGCTGAAAAACCTGGGGGTTTAACTTCATCTTTGTACCAAATGGGGCATGAAAGTAGATCAATAAACTATTTTATTGTCATATTTGTTGGTCTCTATGGCTGATTTTGGTATCAAGTTCTGTGTATGTTCTGACAGCCTTAGTTGAGGAAGTGAAGCCCTTGGTGCAAGCAGGGTGACTGATCCCTGGTTGTGGAAAAGCCGATGGTTGTGCTCACAGCTGACCCACCAAGGATCTCTTCTTCCCTGTTCATCTCAGCAGGAAACCTGGAGTCCAGTGCTGGCCAGGGGCCTTGAGACCCGTGTGGGGGGGCTTCTAGCTGTGCTGAGGGCCAGCGACCTCTGTCAGATCTAGGGGAATACAGCTTGGGTGGCCCTTGCAAAGGGGTAAGGGATTTGACGGGAGCTGTCTGTGTCCTTGGCTAGCCAGTGATGTTGCACCAGCCATCTCTCCTCCACCTGTCCTTTCCACTGTCTTCCCTTTCATGCCACTCCACTCATGGCTCCCACTCAGTTTCCCTCATCTTCCCCTTCCTGCCCTCTCTATCTGCCTCATCTTCCCTTCAGACCCCTTCATGGCACCCCCGTTTCCCTCATAGCTTCAGCCTGGAGACGCCTTTGTGTCTCCCAGCCCCCCCATTCCCCTCACGGCTCCCCGAGCCCCCGCCTTCAACTCGATCCCTCATTCCCCTCAGAGGTTCTTCCCCCCTCTCCTCAGGGACTTCCCCTCATGGCTCACATCGTCCCGGCTGCCCTCACCACCCCATCCCCGCCCCACAAGTTCCCGTCATGGCGGCGGGCGCACCGCCCAGACTGGGCCCGGAGCGGGCAGCGGCCGGGCAGGAGGCGGGGGCGGCGGAGGAGGAGGGGCCGGAAGGGGATGTGACCGCCCGCCCCGCCGGCCGGGGGTGGGGCTGTGCCGCGCCGGGGGTTCCGGGATCTCCCTCGTCGCCTGCAGCCGCCCCCCGCCACTCTCGCTCCGCGACGCGGGTGCCCCCGGCGGCAGCCCCCGGGGTACCCCACTCGCCCTGCGGCCCGTCGTCCCCCTCCAACAGCCCGGCCTGGCGGGGCCCCCTCTGGACGTGCGGCCGCCCGGCCCTGCCGCCCCCCGCCCGGCCCCCTCCGCGCGTCCCGCTGCGGCCGGGCCGGCCTCGGCCCCGGTCCCGCTGCCCGCCCGGGCCTTGCCCGCCGCCGGCCTCCTCCACGGGGATGCGGCCTCCCCGGTCACCCCCGCTTGACCTCTTCTGGCTGCTGTGCAGGAACCGGCCTCCCGGAGCGCGTCCCCGGCCTCGCACCCCGTCCCTGGCACCCGGCTCCGTCTGAGGCGGGCAGCAGGCCGGGAGGGCGGCCACCTGTGCCGGCCCGGCGGCCCCAGCGCTGCTTCGACGCCACCATGACCCCCAGGCCCCGCCGGCCAGCTTCGCCTCCACCGGCGTGTGGGAGAGGTAGTGGCCGTGCGGGTGGCCCGAGGCTTGCGATGGAAGAAGGCGAGGCGTTGTGAGGCCGGACCTCCATAGCACCCCCCCATCCCGTTCCCTCACCCCAAGGAGCGTGTGGAGCCTGCCAGGCCGAGAGCCGCTTCTGCTTCACCTCGCAAGCTGACATGGTCTCAGCCTACTTGATCCTGCTCGACTTCGCCGATACTTGAAGCCAAATAACGTGGCTCTTTGGCCTGTGCTAACTCAATGCTATGCAAAAGAAAAGGAGGAGGAAAAAAAAAAGAAACCTTGGCACTGGTTGCAATGGGAATGGCTGTTTCCTGCCCTGGGTGAGCCTACATGTGGTTTATTGCTTGTGAGATGAACTAATTCTCCTTTACCTGGTGGAAGAAGCACTACCTATGGCAACCTGAGACTTTGATAACGCTTGGTCATTACTAAGCAGTTGGAACTTTTACTCATCTATTGGTTTTTTTGCATGAAGTCACCTGAGGAGCCTTGTTGCTGTCTTCAAAGGCACTGGAGGAATCTGCGCTTGTCTTAATTCTTCACCTGAAGTGACTTACCACGCAGCGAGGGCAACCGGTGCACCCACCTAAAATAACCCTCTTCAAAGCTCCTTCCCAACCTGGAAGATCAGGGATCACAGACTTCTTCGAAAACTTCTCGTCCTGGGAAAGGCTGCCCATATTTACTTTATGGGGCAGCAGCCTGGAAAAGTTCTTGGGGACCAAAGGAGGCCAAGTCTGCCCGCCCTGCACTTTATCAAAGGAGCAGGGAAGAAGGAGTCATCGAGGCATGGAGGCCCACACTGTAACGTCTTCGTGGAACATGGTAAGAGGTTTCTATTGGTGTGTCTTTTGGTTTAATTTTGATTTGCTGAGCTAGATGCAGTAGGGATATATTCAAGGGCATGGTGAAAATACATAGGCGTTGTACTTCATGGGAGTATTCTGGGTTTTCTCCTCTTCTGTGATTGTTTACTAAGAACAATAACGTGGGTCTGGTTGCTTGAAACCTGAGGAGAGGTCTATGGTACAGCTAAATGTGAAATACAAGGAAGTAAGTTTTCAGCTTTGTGCAAGTTTCTCATTTCTGCCTTAGCTATGGTCTTCTTTACAGGCTGGGAGAGTGTTAAATCCTTTTTGACTTGTCTGTGTCGTAGGTATAGACCAACCACAGCTGTTGGTGATGCTATGCTGTGGTCAGCAACAAGCAGTCTTTAATTATCTTTACAAAAAGGGGCTCTGCTACTTGGGGAGAGGGGGAAGACTTTGTAACGTTGTGGATTCTGCTGTTGGAAAAACTGGTCAGTGTAAACCAGTTTCTTGTTAATTTGCTTAGTGCATTTGCAGGTCTTCTGGTTTGTGGTTTCTCAAAGTTAAGATGTTAAGCCTTCACCTCATGCTGTGATGGATTTAAGTACTGGAGGCATGAAGTGGCCATGTGAGGGGTACAGCAGCCCTATCACTTGTTGGTCTTGTGCAAATTAAGGGTGTGTGTGTGTGAGAATCTCAGGAGAGAAGCCAGATGAGAAGCTCAGTAGGACACAGAGGTGGGTTTAGTGACCTTTTCAAATGTTGCTTTCTTTTTTCTTTAATAAAATGACCAAAGAAGTTGTAACCTGAAGGCATCTCTACAAAAGCAGGGTGCAGAAACACATTGTTTCACTGGAACTTTTTGGAGTAACCCATGCTTTTGCACAATGCTTTCTAAAATTCAAATGTATTTTGAGAAGACATGCTACTGGCTGCTATCTTTGGCTGGAGAATGGGATTTTGACAAATCTTCAGGAGTTTTGCCCTCTCAAGAAAGTTTGTCTGTGAACAAAACAAAACTGTATCCATAATCTCTGTATAACTAAAAATGGAAGTATTTGTTGTGTCTGAGAACACAGTCCAGTTAGTGGAATAAAATTGATTTGACTGTTTTAGCTGAGCTTTGCTTTCAAATTTCTTCTTGTTCTGTGTTTCTAGAAGGGCCCAAGAAGTCCTGTGCAGTGTTCAGCAAGGCAGAGATCCCGTGTATGTACTGAAATACTGTTCTGAGTTACATTGATGTTGGGTTTTTTTATTTCCCTTATAACTTTTGCGTGCTGAGGAAGTTGGATGTAATGAAGGGAAGGTTAGAGAACGTATTGGCTAACTTGGCCCTCTGGTGATAAACCCGTTGCTGGATTTTTCCAAACCATTCTTTCAGCCCTTGTGATAAACCTGCTCCTCCACCCCTGGTTTGGTTGCTGCTTTTACTACTTTGGACAGAGTTTCAAGGTCAGATACAGCAAAGGCTCTAACAGTAAGCAATACAGCACTGTAACTACCTTTGGTGTGTTGATGTACCAAAAGAGCCAGAAACGCTCCTTTTTGATCATCTAACAGGAATAAGCAGATGGTAACTTCTTGCTGGTGTGCCCTGAGGTCAGAAGATCCTAGTGCATTTGCAAAGAAAAACAGTGTCTGTAATGTCCACGTGCCATATGTCCACAAGAGACCTGACTGTCTTGATTCAGAAAAGAATAAACTTGAAAGGGGACATCAAGGCCAGGACATCTGTTAAGAGAACTGTAAAAGATCAGCCTCACTTTTCCACATGAGGAAAAGTTTCTTCCTTTGGGTGTATGGAATGGTTCTTCCAAGTACAGGCAGTAGAATGCTCTACCACTGTTGGTTGTTGTTCAGCTCTGTTTTGATTTTAGGCTGCTCCTATCCTGAAAAAAAACCCCTACTATCTTAAAATATCTGGAAAAATACAGAGGCAGCAAAGTTCATTTTAGAAATTTTCCTCCATTCTTAACTGATAATATGTCTCTGAAATGTAGAGTCAGACATACTTCATAATTACTGGGTAGTGTTTGATGCTTTTAGTCCTGTTCCGATACGGTGCCATAGGCAGTAGCTCATAAAAATAGATGGGTGTTCTTTTTCTGAGCTTAAATTTTAGCATGTTTGTCTTTCAGCACTTTCATTACAGCTGCTTCTACAAGCCAAACACCGTATCTGGTTTCTCTGTCACACTGTGGGAACTGGTTTGTCCCAGGAAAATCATGTTCCTTCTTTTCGTAACTAAGAAATGCTTAAGGAGAAATTCCAGGGTGGGCTGCTTAAAGGAAGCCCCTAGAGATGGTTGAACTCTTAAAGGTAGTTTTTTGAAGTTCTCTTATATTAAAACCTGTGGCAAAACACAAAAATGCAGGGTTGGTAGTAGCATGACTCTCCTGCCATGCTTATGTCTTTGTAAAGCTGTTTTATGATCCTGTTTCAGAGGGACCACAACCTGCTAAATTCTACTGAGGCTCCCTCAGCAGACCCTTGGCAGTGATTTTCAGTGCTGAAGGTTGCTTTGGTGGTATTGAGTCTTCACTGAAAGCATTAGTGAAGATGATCAGATATCAGCAGGGTAAGGCAATGTAACTTTGATTTCTCAACTGTTGTGCTCTCCATAGCAATCAAAGCAATGCATTGAGAGGCTTCTGAAAAGCAAGGGGGCAACTGGCCAGAAATCAGCTCTGCTGGTGGTCAAATGTTCTGGGAGAATAATGCAGAAAGGCTCTAAATTTTCTCATGAGTTGGTAATTGAGCAGTGAATTAAGGGGGGAAAAATAATCTATCATCAGGTTTTGGACTTCTTTCTTTGTCATGCTGTCTTCACTAAGGGCGTTGTAAAACATGACAAAGAAAGAAGTTTTATAACACCCTTAGTTCGTGCTGGAGTAGTTACCTTGGGCAGCAGAGTAGTAGTCCCTGATGGGATTTCACAGACTTCATCTTGATGCAGATTACTCCATCACTTAGATTTGCAAGCTTGACATTGAGAGAAAATGTAGAGGCAGTGGTTTGTCCTCCTCTCTGCTGTTCTCAACTGAGAAATGAGTCTGTAGTCATAGCTTTTTGGGAACATCCAACAGAGAAGCTGTGATCAGTAGGCAGTTAATGGGACAGACTTTGTAAATGCAGATTAAGTTTGTACACTAGTGTGCCTTGTACCTTCCCAGAACCTTAATGTCAGCAAAACTCCAACTTCTGAAAAGAATGAAATGATGATGTGCTAAGGTGTATTACCCCAGGGCTCAGCTCTGATCCTGGAGTTGGCAGTAGTCAACTGCAGGGATTGGCAAACACCACACCTTCTCCAGCTGTCTTGGATAGGTGTTGTGGTGCTGAGTGATGAGCAGATGCCCTGAAGCATCTCAGTAGAACTGTATCTCCCAGCAAGAGCAGCACCTGAAGGCTTAAAAAATGAATTATAATCATTAGACCTGTGATGCTGAGGTGATGAGATGTAGGATAACTGGTTAGTGAGGTGGTGGGTTTGGTCCACAGCTCTGAATTCTAGTTACTGCACAACTGCCAGTCATGATGCTGCTCAGTCAGCAACAGGACGGTGTCCTGAGGGGTGTTTCCACTTGTACAAACTCAAAATGTTTGGTTTTAGGTGTACTTTTTGCTGTGTATGTTGTGATAGCGACTGGGGGGGTGGGAATCATCTTACCATGGACATGTTGGTGGGAGCTTGAGTGTGATATTTTTTAAAAAATGTGTTTAACAGCAGGAAATTGTGGTAAATAATAGCTTGAAATACAGGTCTTCCAAATGAAGACACACAATTTTTAGGACATTCTGCAAAGTAATATAAATACAGCTAACTGTAAGGTAGTAGAAAGAAAAGGAACTTTCATTTTTAATTTATATTACACCTTTATGCTGCCAGGCAGTGATAGTTCTTCAGCTTTGAGCTTTATTTCAAGTATCTTTAGAATATACTGGGTAAAGTACTTACACAGGAGTGTTCTTTTCATATTCTCTCACAGTGATAAAATGTGGTCTTTCTAATAGCTTCTCTTCCAGCAGATAAGTGATAGGGAGCTGAATTGAGTTGTTTACCTTACTGGAAATTGATGCCTTTTTTTTTATACCTATAGTGCTGAATATAACTGGAGTCTGTCTACTTACAGCCTCTTCTGTATTGGATCTTCTAAGAAGGGTGCTGAAAGTTGTAGTGCTTTAATTAGGAAGTAGATATGCAAAATAGATCGTAGCATAAGCTTGGCAAAGCTGCCAGTTGGAGATGTGACCTATGAAACTCACTATTAGAAGGGGGGAAAAAAAGCAGCATCTTTGCCTATATTGTTAATTAAACATTGATTTTTAAGTGCCTTCAGGTTTAATAATCTAACTTATTTTGTTAAATTTTATGTTTCAACTGCTTTGATTGTCAAAATGAGTAAATCACTTTGCAGTTGGTTGTTCCCTCCAGACTTAGTGACTGACCAGCACATATGGCTACATACCACAACATCTACTGTTACAGTTACATCAGTGTTTATTATTTGTATGAAATATTGATCATTTTCATGCTATGTAGGAAAATGCATAATTCTGAGAGGTGTTATTTATTATTTTGTGGTGAGTAAAATGTTATTAACAACTGTAAGGCTTTGGAATATACTTGTGTCAGCTGGGTGCTCCGGAGCAGGTTGTGATCAAGCAGTAATATATGACTTCATACTCCTTATCTGTTATCCTACAGGTGAGCTTAATACATCTTCTTTATATGCAATATGCATTTATTAGATAGTCAATTGCCCTTACATGGAAATGATTTAAATGAGATTCCTTCCATACTAGAACTCTGTTTCTTTAAAGCCATGTAGTTACAAGCCCCACATTTATCTCTTCCCATTGTTCCTTAGGGCATTTTTATACTTGGTCTCTGCTTCACCAACTGCAAAACCTGAGACTTGAAAGAAACTGCTTTGCTGGTCCTGATTTTGCTTTGGAGCATTCACCTGCACTTGTATCGTTAGCATCAGCCTAATAGGAGTCTGTTACTCAGAGCCTGCCTTCAGTGCCTCAGGTCTGCGTTCTAAACTGACAAAACTTTCTTCATTGTTAGGTTGGAGATTTGGCAGCTCCCAAACTTTAATTTCCATCTCTATTAGGAGAGACTTATCCCCAGCTTTTGAGATCACTGCTTATGTATCCAACTCTGATGTGATTCAGCATTAGCCTGGTTAATGCTGACATCTGCCTCACACCAACTGCAGAGTTGTTTACTGCCTCTCACTACATCCCTTTTCATCATACAAAGCTCTCACTATATATTTTTTCCTGCTCCAATTATCAAATACCAGTAGGTTTCACTAAGCAGCTCTTCCACAAAACCTGATCTAGGGTTGGAGTTTGTTAGGAAGGAGATCTAAGGCATGCTAAACTGTTTTTCAGCACGCTGAGGTGGAAGATGATGATGATGGGGAAAAGGCTAATCCTTTTCCTGGGCAAAAGCAGTTCTGTTTTGTGTGCTGACTAATCTTTGATAACTTGCCATGTTTAAGTAGTTCATCTCCTTCATGACAAATAGGTAGTGATTGCTCACATGCCAGACTTTCATTAACAGATTGTGCTGGTTCTGCATTCTTATTTACAGATTTTAATAGGGATGGCTACATGAGAAGATCAGGCCAGGGGAGGCAAGAGAAAGCTGCAGGGTATTAGAATAGAAATCATTGCTTGTAAGTGATCATCTCTTTCAGTACATGTCAACATTTACCAACAAGCTCACAGTATTTTAAATTGAAGAGTTTAAATCTTAAGCTTGAAAGTGGGGACTCGGTACAGCCCCCTCACTGAGAGCTGGGAATCCTGAGTTTCATTCCTGGTGCTCTGTGGCATGTGGCAGATCATGAGGGTGCAGAAAGGTGAAAATGGCCTGGGAAAGTCTTGTCCTACCCAGCAGTCTTCTATCATTTCAGGTGTACTGTGCCATTCCTTTGAGAAGTCCCCTTATAAGAAGGTTGGTTGTGACTGTTACTGTAGGGATGTGCAGAGCAGTTACAGCAGAATGGAGAGGGGCTCTTGTTGCTTTGCTTTTGTTGGCTGTCTTATCAGCCAGCTCTTACCTTGCTCTATGCTGACTGAAGATCAATCTAAACAACCTGTGGAGGTTATTAATCTGCTCAACAGAGTGCCTGTTTTCTCAGGAATCTTGGACAAAAAGGAGAATGAACATCTAGACAACATTAGTGAGTAAAGCCATCTAAGGCAATACCTTTTCTAGGTTCTCAACTTTGTTTATCCAGTTCTGCACTTGGACATTACACGTATGTTTTTGTGAAAGGGCTGAAGTTGAACCACCCTAGTAGTAAATTTTGATAGATATTTACCTAGAAGTTGTGGATTATGCTCAGGGGAACTGTGTCCTGAATATCAGCTTGCTTTAGTTTTTCCCTACTCTCTGAAGATAGGCCTGAAGTCAGAGCTGGGTTTTTTCTTTTCCAGCATTTCTACCTTGTTGTTACCTGTTGTGAAAAGTCTGACCTTGTTCTTCTGCGGGGTGATCGCTGCTAATTCAGAGACACAAGCGAGATCATCATTCTTTCATGAGTGAGGAGACCGCCTGATTTATGTTGTGTCATCTCTGCGCTCTGTTTTTACCTAATGAATAGAATTTCACAACAGATTATTAATCATTAAGACTCTGGTTTCGTTGTGTGTGTTAAAGAATCAATATTGCTAGACGTTGCCTGCCTGGAGAAGCCTCTTTACCCATTAGTGCTGCTTTTCTAAGGCATTTTGGGGCATTTATCTTTTAGACTGACTTCAGTTTCCTGCCTTACTCCTACCATATCAGCTGAGTACTCCTCGTATGCCATTCCAGGGCCTGAGTTGTGTCCAGTCTTGCCTCTGTGGAGACTCATCCTTTGACGTGCCATCTGATCAGTAACAAAGCCTTTCTGGTCCAGTCTCTCCTTCAAACTCATAAAATAGTAATATACTGAACTTCATTTTTGCTGGGAATAATGTGTGAGGAAGATGATGTGGAATTACATATTCTGCTGCCTGTTAAATGCCTGGGATTTGGGATGGCAAAGCTTGCTCAAGTGCAGGGTTGCCCCCTTCCCTGACCTGCTGTTTGTTCACTGTCCAATGTCCATTGCCCTTGGAGTACTGAGCGACCTGGGCACATTCCCTGTGTATGTTCCCTGTGTTCCCCGTCACGCTGATGCAGTGTAGGAGGAGATTTCACTTACTCCATTTCCAGAATCTACCAACACAAACATGCAAAATCCACCAGGTTGTTGCAGCAAACCCAATGATCTGATCCCTGCCTGGTGTAACTGATGGTGTGTTTGGGGCCCTTTTTTTGGGTGTATGTTCCTGACATAAATATTGTTGTTTTTCCAGAGTTTGGATGTGTGAGATAAGGATGTAGAAACTTTAAATAGGAAATTTTTGGGGCGTTCAGGAAGTGTTTGCTGTTTTTTTGTTCAAGTTGCCACTTTTTAGGTGCTGTCTCAGTGAAAGGAACTGCTAAAGGGCTGTTCCTGAGTTCTCATTTTTCTTGGTCTTTGGTATGACCACAGCGGGTTATCAACAGGACCAGTACACACTGAACTCAACTGGTTTCACTGGGATTTTTGTGATACCTTTATGATAAAACGTTGAGGAAATCCAACTGTCATTTGGTGCACTGGCCGCCAGGTGTCTTCTCTGAATCTTTTTAAGAACTTGCTCCGGTTAAAACAAACCCCCTGCAGTTAAGAAGTGTCTTGGAAATGAGCAAAAGCTAATGGCAAGAACCAGGGTCAGAAGTGACAACTGTGAATTTCAGAAATAGCGGCTGTCAAGGCTTTTTAGTTACTGTTAGAGCCTATAATCTCTCTGAGCTGATGAAAAAGAGGTTGGTAGGTAATGTTTGCTTTTGCTGTTAATGGGAAAATCTTGCTCCCTCCCCTCCTCAAGCTCAGTTTCAGCCCATTCTTCATTTTTTTAAAACAGCTGAAATAGTTTTCAGTGCTGTGTTCCTTTTCATTTGTAGCAGTCTTTGCATTTGATCTCCTTCCCCTGCCTCTTTCATTATGCCACACTTACTTCTTAAAATTGTATACATATTTATATTGTTTTTTAAATAAAATTTTGTGGTCCCCTCAGTATAGAAACAGATTCTGTAAATCCTCTTGTAGCCTCGTGTCCAGCATTTCTAAACAAACAAGCTTTTCCTGGTGAAGGATGCTCAGGGAATAACTGAAAACAATATTCAGCTTCCTACAGCTATTTACACAGTTGGTGTTGCTTGAATGTCAGAATTGCTATCACAAAGCTAATTGTGGAGTTAAACTTTTATGAAGTCATAACAATACTAACAAAGGCAAAGCTGTAATCCAGTAATACTCTATTTTAGTCAAATCTCTTTTGGGTGGGAGAATTTTATAATAATGATGTAGTGCATCTAGCAAAATAGTTTAAGCTATAAATATGTATGCTTGAATGGGTTTTTATTATTTTTATTAGCTCTAAGTTTTTTCTCTTCACATCTTCTGTAAGTCTGACAGCACATAATGCTCGTCTAAAAGGTACGTTCTTGTTGAGCCAGAATTACTGGAAGAGCTGTTAGAGCAATTGTTGTCTGGCTACACCTCATGTTTGCAAATAATTAGGAAAGCTCAAATGAAAAATTTTGAATGAATGCCAAGCTGTTATTACTTCTTAAATATATTTAACTTGATGGGTAAGAAGATGCATTTTAAATTCTCTGCAATTATACCCTTCTTTTAAGACTGTTGGTGGATTTCACCAAATGTGTATGCTATATTCACTTTTTTCCTCCCCAAACATGCAGCTATTTAGTACAAAATAGCCATCCTTTACTGGAAATTAACTGGAGGGAAGATGAAGCTCTTCCTATCATTTGATACTGTTGATGTTCACGTAGAAGCTGCAATTGTCTGTTATGACTAAATAGGGCCTCCCACACAGGGGTTTGGATGTCAAGGTGCTATCATGTTTCAGGTATTAAGTAGTAATTACTGTTAGGATGTGATCACATAAGACAGTGTAAGTGTTGCTCAACCCTTCACATTCCATGTCATTGGGGTGGGGGGGAGGAATCTTTTGGAGAAATCAGACCTCACTGCAAGAATTACTGGTGCTTTTTACCTTGTTATTTTTTTGATAGAGAGTGGGCACACGGCGAGGCTTCGCCTGACAAGTACATCACCAGATGCACTGTGTGGTTTGTGGTTGTTGCTCAGCCCAGTGTGCAGACATATTCTAGGGATTCATTCTGGAGCTGCTGCAACGAAGGGTCTGGAGAGGACCAGATCCCAAAGGCAGTTACTGGGTAGCAGAATGCACAGTGCTCGTAACGCCTCTTGAGTAGGTAGGTGATATTCTCAGCCAAGCAAAAGGATGAATTAGAATACTAAAGGTTGGATTTTTGGAGGTAAATACTAGTTTTTAAATGCTAATATAATAATTTTGATTACTGCAGTTTTGCCTCTGTGAAGCAAAGGTACTGCATGATGTTTCATTGAAGACCTGCCACAACACTGATAAGGAGACCTCTGCTGCAAACCTCACTGAGCAGTAGCACAGCTTTGTAATATGGGTAAAACCACAGGATTTGAAGACTAGAAAATGAAAATAGTGATCAGGGCTGCACTTAGTATTAGGTACAGATTTGAAGGACCTTCAAATGTTACCATGGAATATTTGCATTCCACTCACTAAAGTAGCTAGCATAAATCCAGTGAGGTTTTTGTTCTAATTTGGTCCTTAGCTTACTGTTCCCCAGTAAAGCTCACGTTCCAGTGCATCGCCCAGGTTCACATCACTTAGTCCTGCACAACTACAAACCATTAAAAACCATCAAGGTGAAAGGCAGCCACCAGTCAAGCAGATGCCTTCCAGCTAAGTTGTCTCCCTCATCTGCAACACTTCCAATTTAGGAAGTGGTGGGCTTCAGCTGAACTTCAGAACCTGATGACCTAGAGCCCCTGGTATGAGCTACGTTTCATGGCCACCAGATAGTCCTGAATCACCCAGTCTTGAGGGTGCCTCATCCCCTGGGCTCCGTGAGTCACAGCAGTGAGCTGTCTGCCCATTGATAAAGGGTGGATGTTGTGGCTGAAATGGGGAGCTTGTTGGTGAGCTGCACTTGAAATAACTGTGCTGTATGGTATCTCAGGTGCTTGCTGGGGCTTGAGTATTTTGGCCGTTCCACCTTTACATTAGTTTAAATAGCTCCGTGGATGTCACTGTTTTTAAATCCCAGAATCAGAAGGACGGCAACTCTTCTGTGGTTATGAGGCTTTCATCTGTTGAAGTTGTATTTCAGAAAGTTGATGTGCTGCTTGTGAAATGCTCCCCTAAGGCAAATCAAGCCCTTTGGGGAGGGAGACTGAGGGCTGGAGCGAATCAGACAGGCATTTTATGTTTCAATTATTAATACAGTACTCTTTACGATTCTCAAATTGGAATTGCTAGCAGCTGAATTTTAAAAATGTACTACTTCTGAAAATTTTAGAAGTAAAACTAACCCCATGCAAGTAAAGGTGCTCTTTCCTACCTCAGAGACCTCTTTACTACAGTCTTACACAATCACACTTGGATTTGAGTTCCCTTTATCCTTGCTGCTGTGTGCACTGCGGTTGTAACCATAGCTGGCTGGTGTGGAGGTCCCTGTTTAAAGCTTAAGGAGGGAAGGTTTAGATAAGATATTAGGGGGAAGTTCTTTCCAGAGAGAGTGGTGAGGGGCTGGAACAGGCTGCCCAGAGAGGGGGTGGGTGCCCCATCCCTGGGGGTGCCCTAGGCCAGGTTGGATGGGGCCCTGGGCAACCTTGTGTAGCTCCAGGCCTGGAGGTTGGTGTCCCTGCCTGTGGCAGGGGGTTGGAGCTCTGTGATCCTTGGGGTCTCTTCCAACCCAGACCAGTCTGTGATTCTATGCTTTGTTCAGCATGCATAAGGGATGAGTCCAGGAGAGCTTTGCAGCTTCCTTGGGAGGGAAAAGTCTTACTTAAGGGGATGTGCATTAAAAGGTAATGGTAGGGTGCATCCCTGCTTTGTAAAAATATTCTGATTTATTTAAAATGGACACAAGAATGCTGTACAACTAAGAAATATTATCACACTAATGTTGAATACAAAGCTGAGCAAATGGATTTCTTTAGACTGCAACAAATTGGAGGAGAATGGGGTGGGTGCTTTCCCTTGCTTCTCTCTCCCCACCAAAAAGTGAAGCCCCACCGGAGCTGGGGACTTGGGTGCTGGCAGCTGCCTGTACTCTCCCATCTCCTCACCCCATGCAGCGCCTCTGACTACAAATCACCCGTCCTGACTCTTGACTTCGTAGGCGAACGCATCGATCGGAGCATCCTGAGTCTGCTGCTCTGGGGAGGGAATTGCTTTTAGCCGGGGATCATACCTGGAGCCTTCTATGAAGGGTTTGGCTGAGGAGCTGACCTCACCGGAGGTTGGCCTTGGAGTGTGTGTGTGTGTGTGTGTGTGGGGGGGGGGGGTGTTTTATGAGAAGTAAAAGCAGATAAGATGGACAGGGGGAGGAGGATGAGGGAATGTGCAGGGCTTCTCCAGGGCTGCGCTGCCGCTTCCTGCTGCGGGGGCGGTTATGAGCCAGCCTGGATGACAGAGCTCCTGTTATTTTGCAATGCAGCGTACCGCAGAGAAACCGCGACAAGGATCTTCGGTCCTACTTTCCCTTATGCCACCTACACTTTTCCTCCCACATTTGGCTCTTGCAAACACTAGAAACGCAAACTCTGGCTACCAAACCCAAACCAAATCAAAATGGAAAGAAGAAGAAGAAGAAGAAGGAAAAAATAAAATAAAGCCTTTTGCACACAGCTTTTTCTTGCTGCTTGGCATCAGCTTGTGTTATGTTTGAAAGAATAATTGAGAGAATGGGTTTTTTTTTTTTTCAATCATTTTCCCCTCAGTGCGAGGATTGTCCTTGGATAAGCAAAATGTCTATTTTCATGCTGGGTAATTGAGGTTTGTGTAGGTAGTGATTGCATGGATGCGCCGGTGCTGAGACAAATGAAATGCTGTATTCTCCCTTGTAGCAAGGGAACAGCAGCGCACTTTGCAGGTAGTTAACAAGTACCTGCTTGGTTTGTTCACAAGTCAGAAAACCAGATCCTTTGTCTTTATGCTCTTTATCATCATAAAGCTGCAACTTCTTGCTCTATAAGCCCATGTAAATAAGTAATAAGACTTCTTCATAGGAGTGGAAGTGGGTTAAGAAAAGGGTGGAAGTGCCTGAAGGAACTCGGGGTGGGATAATTGGTTTGCTGGTTCAAATTAGAAGCCCTGTTTTTTTTCCACAGGTAATAGTGCTGATACACAGGATGCTGTGCACGTTCACTTTGCTTTGATTTTTCATTGGAGTTAAGGGAAGATTAAACTCTTCTGTACCATTCTCCAGTAGACACCTATCCAGCAGCCACCTGTCCTAGGTGAATTTGTGTAGTGTATCACCTGACATTTCACACTTGGCTTGTAGCTGCTCAACTATTGCCTTCCAGGGTGCTAAAGCTGATTTTTGGGGGTTGTGGTTTAGTTTGGGTTTTGGGTTTTTTTTGTTTCTTTGCTTGTTCTTTGTGGTGTTGTGTTGGTGGGTTTTTTTTTATTGTTGTTGGGTTTTTTTAATCTCTACCAAACTGTTGCTTTTTCTTTTTTGGAGAAAGAACTGTCCTTCAAATTGGATGCTCTTGCAGGTTGGCTGATTTGTATTCTGTGGGACGATGAAAATCCTGCTGTTGAGCTGAAGAAACTGAAATCCTTGTTTAGAAAAGAAAATCATAATTTTTCTTACTGCCTGCTAGAAAAGCTGTTGGCCTGTGCTTGCAGGTGACCTGCCAAGGATTTAAAAAAGAAAAAACATGGATTTTATCCTCTTTTTTCTGGTTTTAAGATGGTCAAAGCTGGCATGAAAAATGGTGGTTTTTCTGAGAGGGCCTTTGTGCCCTAAGCAGCAGAAAAGAGCAAACCTAATCTTGTTTTTCTTCTTGGGTCACCTTTTAAGCTCCTGGATATATTAGTTTGCTATTGAAAATAGTATTTATTTCTTTCTGCATCCTTTATGTAAAGGGAAATAGATGCCTTGACCGCTCAATTTGCTGTTTTGAGGCCGTCTTTCAACAGCTCTGTGTAGTTGTCCCTTCTGGGAAGGTGGTGCTTGGAGACTGGCAGGTCCGTTTTGGGGTGCGGTGGTGGCACTCAAGTAGGTGGATGTGTAGATGTCCCCACTCTCCTCTTTCCCCACAGCCCTGCAGCTCTTGAGCTATTAGTCTAATCACAGAAGTGTTGCAGTCTCAGCTTGCAGCTTCTTTAATTAGACAAGTTCATTGAAGTTGTGAATAGTCTGATTTTAGTCAATCCTCTTGGCAGTCTCTAACGTGCACAGTATTACCTCCAGCTGGAAACAAATCAGACCTGTTCTTGGGACACTTATTTTTCACCTTTTTTGATGAGACTGGTCAAAGTTTTTACCCAAACTCACGTGTATGAGGATCACACTGTCTGAGCAGTGGACAGGACAGTTTTGTGTTACAATAAAAAGCTTTTTTTTGAAAACCTGTTTATTTTCCTCTTAGATCACAATTACATGGGATGGGGCTTTGATTTCCACTCAGTTCTCACCAGCTGTTCAGGCTTCATACCTGGAGCTTGCTGGGAGGCTGGTGATGTGATGGCAGTGCTTTGGTACGGGACAGGCACTCGCAACTTCCAGTTCAGACACCTCCTGTCTCATTCAGCCTGCTGCTTTTTATTTATTTTAACAAACAGTAGCAGAAATTGAAGAAACAATGCACAGGTTTCACCTCTGGGTAATTTCCCTTCTTCCATCAGCCCTGACCGAAACAGCGATGGGGAAGAAGAAAGATAATTGTAGCAAAATGTTATGTGTCTCCTTCATACTGTAAACCCTGTACTTTAGGAAAGATTGTATTGCTGGACTCAATAGTCCAGAAACATTGTCCTTCCATATTTTTTTTCCACATTGTCCCTTTCCTGCAAATAATACTTTCATAAGATGCTGTCTGAATTAATGCCTTTTTCTTAAAAAAAAAAAATAGAAACCAGTTGTCCTTCTAGTGTAGTGAAGTAATCCTTCCAGCTGAACCAGAGTTCATCATTCAGCACCCATGTTCAAAGGCAACATCTTAAGGATTACAGAGGGCTGAAAGCCTGGAGAAGGCCATTTGCTCTTGCAATCCTTCAGGCTTTAGAGATTTTGGTTCATAGCACTTGATATTATTATTTTTTTTTTCTTTACCCCATGTCTAGGGACATTTTATCATCCTCCTCTTTCCCGTTCCAAGCAATTACCATTTATTTTATCTTCAAGCAGCAGCCTGTGGCAATAAATTTTAGGAAATTCCTCCCCGCCCTTTATTAAGCCCTACATAATAGCTTCCGCTACTCACTCATACATTCATTAAGAAGAATTAAATGAGTGCTGGCGGCCATTAGCAGAGCGTTTAATAACCTCTCCAAGGGAAGGTGCAGCAGATTGGAATAAATGAACAGGAGCAACAACAAATGAAATAACTTCCTAGAATATGCTCAACTAATTTGTTCTTAAAAAAAAATCGACTTATTTACATGGATGTGGCACTTTAAAAGGTGCTGGTGTGAGACCCTTGCCAGAAGAGTCCTTGGGTCAGAAGATCTGTGGGCAGTGATGCTGAGCACGTGGCTGTGGTGCCTGCTGATGGGTTGTGGGCTTTTTAAGGAGAGAAAGGGCGTTTTTGGTATGTCCTGCCTGCTGCTGAGGCTGTCAGCGAGGCTGATGGCTGCACTTGGGGAGCGCAGCGAGGACATGTGTCGTGTAGGAACTGGGCCATAACTAATAGCTCATCTCATCCCGTATCAGCCACGCAGCAGTTCTTGGATGCTAGTGATGGCTGATCCCTGCCAGGCTGGGTTACACCAACAACTGAGACCTGTTAACAGTGAGCAAATTACCCTCTCCTCCATCGGTGCCTAACTTGGGCTTTAAAGAAGATTTGCTCTCAGCTGACATTTGGTGCATGAGGGATCAGAGCCTAAATCCCCCTAAAGTGGCTTTTTCTGAAATAAAGATAATTTAGCAGGTATTATTGCAAGCAAATGGCTTTGGTGATCTCAACTGGTAAAAGCACCAGGGCTACTGATAGGTCTGGAGCTGCATGTTACAGGATGCAGGGCAGCTGGAGAGTTTTGCCACTAGCTTGAGTCCTTTCCACTATTTACAGTATCGTACTGTCCACGTGTGCAGTCTGATCCATGTGGACGAAGGGAAGATGCTGGGATTCGTGTGGATTGAAGTGCTCTGTTAGTAGTTGTGGGGATGCTTAGCTGGATACGTGCTTCCTCTGGTCTTGGTGGAAAATAAACGGAGTTGAAGATGACAGCAGCTGCTGTTTCGCTGGTTTACTCCTGTGTGTAAATTGTGGTAGCCTGGCACACTGACTTAAAACAAACACTGGTCACACGTTGGACAGCCGGTGTCACAGTAAGTGTATCTCAGCCTTGCTCAGGAGCCTTCAGTGCTCGAGCTCCTAATGCTGCCATGTTGGCTTAGCATGCTTCAGGGCTCTGGACTGTTACTTGAAAAATAGAAAAAAGAAATAAATTAAAAATGCAAAGACTTCACAGCAGTAGTTTTTCTGGGTAGTGTTTCATAACAAATGCTGGCAACCTTAATTTCATTTTACTGTTACCTGTTTTAGAGGTAAAAATTATCATGATTCAAATGTAATTCAGGTATTGTGGATGACATTTTTGTTGTTGTTGAGATTTTTGGGGTGGTTTTTTTTTTTTGCTGTAGTCATTTCTGGTCTCCTTTGAGGAGCTGAAGGAGTTGAGAACAATGACATGATAATGGCTATTATTGAACCAAAGGTGCAGTTTAAGATTTTTACCTGGATCACTACATTTGATTGATATTTTAATTTGGCTTTGAATGATAACGAGAATCATTCTGCAGTTGGAAATATCTGCCCTGGAGAATTCCTAATTGCTTAAAATGATTTTTTTTTTCCCCCCTACTTCCTGGTACGTATGCAAGTTTCCTGTTTGAAATTCTTCGCTGTGTTTTAAGCATCGACAGTATATGAATGGAGTGAATCTGCACAAATGGCTTCAAGATGTGATACGCTGCTAATACGCTCAGAATATCTCATCCCAGTCTCTGTGCCAGATAACGGCTCAGATAATAGCTTTCAGACACGTTGTAAATAGGGCTGGGGAGAGGTGGTATGGACATTTGTTTTTAATGTACAAATGCCTACGTGACCCGGTGATTTGCCTTGCTTTTTAACTGCCCTTTCATTGAAGGGAAGGAGTGACTGGGAGAGGAGATGATTTTGATTGAGCAGATTGGTTTTGGATCTCTCTCGTGCTGTGATACATGGACAACAAAGTGTTACTTACAGCAGAAACCAGCCCGCAGCTTAGCAGCAGAGCGGGATGAAATACTGATGATGAGCTAATGTATTCTTACGGGGTCACTCCCCTGCTAGTAAATAGCAGCGTTGGTAATTCTTGCTATTTTCTTGCAAGTTTGCAGTATTTGGCAGTTGAGCCCTGGCTTCTGAATGCAGGCAGTAAAAGCTGAGATACTAAACACTGCCAAGGAGCAGCCCTACCTCCATTTCCAGTTCTCCTTTGCTCCCCTGCCGCTTTCCTCATAGCTCTAGCTGGTGGCACTGGGGCAGATCTCTCTCCATTCCAGTTACGCCTCAAGCTTTTGTCCAGGGTTTGAGAAAATGAGTTAAAGACACGATGTAAATTGCAAACGGTTGCCCTCATGTTAATAAAAGCTAAAAGTTGTAATAATATCTCTATCAGTTTGAAACAATCCCCCCATCCTTTCTTCCTCTCAAGTAATATAAGCCATTCAGCACTCTGACATTTGGTCGGGAGTTCAGGCAGCCGCAGAGGCGAGCGGCAGCTTGCTAATGGATTTCTGATTGTTCTCCTGGTCCATTCTCCTCCTGATGAATGGTGCAGAGTCGGCTCTTGCAGTCTGGGGAACTGATAAAAAACACTTTGCCATCATGTCATTACATTTATTTTTTTCTTCCAGGAGAGAAGAGCAGATTTCCTCTGCCGTCCCGACGGCTTGCTATCCTGCTCAATTAAGAGAGAGATATATCAAGGGACAGCCTCCCTGTTTGAAGCTCAAATTAGTTTTACGGCTTCTATTAGGTCTTTCCTGGGTGGCTGGTGGAATCCCTGCTTGCTCTGGGGAGATTTGAGTGGTCTTTCCTGCTGCTGCTTCACCTTGCGTAATGCCTTAAAGCACTGATGTTGCATAGCTGGCTGATGGAAGGTTTCTTTTGGGGAAGGTCTGTGTTTTGGGGGTAAGTTTCACTACCCTGTGGACAAAGCACCTTTTTATGTCAGACCTCTACATTTCTGGTGAATGTAGACACATCTGCCTGAGGCCAACACGCACAGTCCCCTCCAGATCTGCCTTCAGTAGGGCTGTTACTGCCCTGAATTCTGAAATGGGTTGTGACTGTTGGTTTAGTAACTCGGGTTATGTGGGTTTGGGACTTGTGGGTGCTAATGGGGAAATTCAGGATGATCTTTTTATTTCAGTTCTTATGACATAAGCAGTTTGTAAATAAAATAACAATGTAGAAAAAACTCTTAATCTTAGGAATGGTTCATTAAAATGCTTTTATTGACTTCAAACCAGCGTTTGGAGCCCCTTCACCATTCCTAACAACTTTAACCAGCTCATTCCTTTCCCTTGAAGGATTGATTTTTCTTCCCACTGCTCCTGGTGAGCTGTGAAAGTGAATTTCTGGCTTTGTAATTAAGATACCTTGAGTTATTTCTGATTTGTCAACATGACTAATGAAAGGGGTTATGTGTTACAGCTCCTTCCACTGCTGCGCTCGTGCATGTGGAGGCATTCTGGGGGCTTTGGGGGTGTAAATCAGCAGTGTGCCCAGCCTGCAGACTTGGATTGCTGGGGTAATGGCACAGCTTAGCCCTGTGAGATCCCCTTCAGGCGATGAATCCATGCTTTTTGTTTTCTGGAAAACTCCATGTTAATTTAGGCAAGGGTTTTGAGCCTGTTCAAGATAGCTGTGATAAACTGTGCTGTAACAGACCTACACAATAAACATTCACAATGCCTTGCAATATGTTTTATTCCCATGCATCTGAGAAGTACCTGCGGAGTCATTTAGCTCGTGTTTCAGTAGATAAGCCTGATTCTTCCCCTCTCAGTTTTAGAAAAAAATAGCTAATGAATTGCTGGCTTAGCACTGTTTCATGGCTTAGAAGCTGCTGTGCGTTCCTCTCCATTGCAACCTCATTATATTCCGCAGCTACTTCTCTTGGCCTAGTTCAGATAAACAGCGTTAACTTGTATTAAAACCCAGCCCTGGTGTGCATGGACTGTGCTGCTTTTGCCTTGCAGAGATAAATTGTACCAAGGTTAAGTCCTTTCCGTGCAGGCAGCTGCCTCTAGGGAGGGCTGATGTACAACGCAGGAGCACCCCGTGCTCGGCGGGGTTTCGGAAATGGTATTTATGGGGCCCTTCATGAGAGGTGAGCATCGTTTGCTCAGCACAGTGTGTCTTTTGGTCAGATTTTTAAATGATAACTCCCATGGTTGTAAGAAGCTTTTAAGTGAGATTTTCCTGCTTCTCTAGGAAGGCGGCCAGTTTATCATCTTCTCTTGCTGTTACTTGTTTTGACTGGTATTCTCGGCGTTCCCATGTTTCCCATTTTCAGCATCTTTCTGCCTCTCTCTTTAATCTCTAGTCCCTTCAGAAAATGCAAGCTGGCATGGTTTCCTGCAGACCTGGTGTGGCTTGTGGATCAGTTTCAAAGTCACTGAATAGGGCAGTACTGAGCATCCCTCACAGGAGGGCTAACGTTCAGGACCTGATATCTGATGGTGTTGCATTGCCCAGTCCAGTCCCCACTGAGATATGCAGCTTGAGCTCTCCTTTCTACTCTTTTGTTTGACTCCTCCATGAAAGCAAGTGGATTATTTTAACTTGTAATAGTTATACTCCTGTCCTGTGGATGGGCCAATACCAGGTATCTGTGGAGGCTTCCATTCTCTCTTCATTCATTGTGCAGAAAACATGAAGAAACCTGCTGTCTTTTCCTGTGGATCTGTGACACTTTGGTTTGGTAGCTGGTTTGGGGCCTTGCTTGCTGTTTGAACTGCAGCCATTTGGTTTCTTTTCTCCTTTTGAAAGGATGCCAGTGAAAAGGCACATTTGGACCCAATGATCTCTTGAGGTCCCTTCCAACCCCTACCATTCTGTGATATTCACATGTTTCCAAACTTTCCCCGATTACATAGACAATAATCACTGTGCCAGAACCACCAGGAATCTTTCTTATCATACATGAGGTTTTTTTTTTCTTTGATTATGGTCTTGCTGAAAGGCAGTGTTTAGGCAAACATTCCTCTTTGTGTTCCCTGGGATGGGCTGTCAGTTTGTTCGGCTTCCAGCAGTCCTGTTTATTCACGTGTGCCTTTGGAAGAGTTGGGACTCAGCAGGTCGTTTTCTGCCTTTGTTCACTACTAAGCAATTAGAAAATAATTTATGGTTTTGTTTCTGCTTTCGAATCCCTTAAGAAAACGATGGTGTGTTCTTAGCTCAAGAACCATGGCCCTGAGACCTCTGGATCAGAGAGAAGCCGTTCCTGCGGCACTAGGGCACCTGCTGCTGATGGGACCTTTTGCCTGTTGCTTAAAATTAAATGAATAATGAATTTTCCCATTCACCCAGAACTGGGTAAGTGGTGGAAGCGATGTACGTGCTAGATCCCTGCCTGGGATCAAGGATGTGACTGAAAAATTGAATGCAGTTCAGGCATGCTGGCTGACGTGCACGAGTACTTCTGAATACACAACAGCATTAGGACTTTAGGGTCCACCTGCCCCCCACTAGCAGGTAGTTGCTGCATGTAACAAGCAATTCAGGTTTTATCTTAACCCAGGAAAACGTTCCTGTTGTGGATATGGAAGTAGTGCCTAAGTTTATTCATTATCTAATAGTGCAGTCTTTAGCTCTTTAACCTGTTGAAGGTTAATTAAAACCAGGAACTGCCACCATAGCACCTTCTTGTTAATCTGGGTGTGACTGGGCAGAAGTAAGAAGTGCTTTGTGTGCTGAAATTGGTTTATAAGCCTTTTCTAGATTGCCTTCCCTCCGCCCCCTGCTCTGTGCCTGGCATTTTCTTCCCAGCTTGACATAAATATTTGGCTAAGGCTAAAGGGATGAACAGAATTACATACTATCAGCAGAATTAGAGGGGGGGGGGGGGGAAGTTCCCCTGCCAATCACATCATGCGCTGGGTAGAGCAAAGACTTGACTTAATGCATCTTATTGTACTTGGCATATGCTAAGCAGGATGAAGATACAGTGGGTGCGGGTCATCGCCTACGATGCGTTTCCCAGGCTTTGGGAGAGCCCTCCATCCAGGAGTTTCAGCGAGCCGCTGCCTGGAACCAGCGGCATGTGTCGGTACCCGCTCTGCAATGTGACCTCTGCCGCATTCCCCAGCCTCATTCCTGGCATAACTTGGCCTCTCCATCCCCCACCCCCTGTCCTGGCTGGGTCACGGTCAGGCTGGAGAACCGTGGTAACCCCGGCAGCGTGACTGCTTGGTGGTAGAGCCAGGCCTGAGGCATACTTAACTGCTGCTTTGAAGGCTGGAGATCTGTTCTGGGGCTGAGCCCAGTGTGGCACAACAGAAAGGGTGTGACAGGAGGGGCTGGCATGTGGAGAAGGCTCTTGTCCTGCCACTGGTGTGTACCAGGTGTGTTAAACTTGACACTACCATTGCTGTCCCAGTGACTTAGAGCTCATATAGCACAAGGGGTGGAGAACACCTGAAAACCAACTGGCTGAAGCAATGATTGACATTAAACTTTATTTATGTGGGGGGAAATAGCTAACTGTACATTTGTTGGCTTCCCGAGCTTTAGACCTGTGCAGCCTCACCATGTGAAGATGTTTATCCTTGTTAAGGGTAATGTAACCTCTTCTGAAGTAATTTAAACAGAAAAAGAAATCCATAAAGCTGGAGTAGTGTCAGATAACGGATTATGAGTCTTTACATGTGACCTTTGGATTACAGCAGGATGTCTAACAGGCAAGACCTTTTGCCTTGTGTTTTCTTCTTGGGTGTGTTCATCAGCCTGAGAACAACTGTTGGTATAAGATATAATTAAGTTTTACTTAGCTGTTAGGAGGATAGGGAGAGTAATACTGAGAGGAAATAAAGATGAGAATAAACTGTGAAGACCTAAAAGAAGCAGCAAGTTTAAGGAAGAATAAACTGAGAAGTGGAAGCTGATGAAATAATGGAGAAGGAAAAAAGGCTGAGGAGCAACGGCGGAGCCAAAGGGCATTAGAAGAGCTGAGCTTGTGGATCAGCTCTCAAAAATACAATTGTCTGAATAATTCTGGGATGGAGAAGAGATGCTGAGGAACATCAGGGCGTGAGTTTGAAGAGCTTGGAAGTGAAAAGGAGTGCTTTTGAGATGACAGAAGTATAAATGGAGAAGGGCAGGAGGCCTGTTGGGGTGAAGTAACGAGTGGGAAAGTGGTTTGCTGGAGGGCCCTGCAGCTGGAGGATGTATGGTAATGCTCATGCCCCGATGAATGGGAGTGGGTGTTGAATTACTAGCAAAAATGCCTTTTCTCCAAAATATCATTGTTAATCTCTCTTGGTGTCAGTGCTGTGTTTAAACAGAAGTTTACAGCCTTTGCTTTTGTCATGTTGGAGTTTCAAGGGAATTTATGTCAAGCATATTTGCAGTGGCACAAGGGAGGTAAATTGTTCTTCAAGTGGTACGTGTCTCTGGTGCTGCTCTGGGAAAACAAAACAAAACCCCACAAATCAAAAGCCCTGCAGCTGATCTGAAAAAATATGCTCCCAAGCCCTTGTTTAGCAGACCAGTTTGTCCTGGTGGCATTGCAGGGTGAACCTCAGTGAACACTCCACATCTTCCTTGTAGCTCTGCAAAAACCAAGGCACTGAGATGATTGAGGGATATGGTTTAGCATAGGATGGGAACAGTTGGAATTGATGATCTTAAAGGTCTTTTCCAACCTTATGATTCTGTGGGATGTGCAGGCAGCCTGGATTGGGATGAAGACTGATGAACGTTGCAGATTGCCTAGGATGTTTTGCCCTATAAATTCCATCCAAAATGAAAATAGTTCCCTTAAACAAAATATTTAGGCAAGACTCTATTTAAACATCCCCTGGAGTTTCCTTTCTTTTAAACTCCATGCTGAAACAGGCTCGAATATTCTGCTGGTGGAAGTGGAAAACTGCACAGTAGGAGTTTCCACTGAATTTTCTAATTGTGAGCATGTGCATTCAGTGCCTTCAGACCTTCATAGTGCCCTTTAGCAGAGTTGCTTCAAACTCTTTATGGAGGGAAGTGCCTTTTCCTAAGAATCCGGGGATGTTTGAAATGTTGAGGACAGATTTAGTATCTTTTTGATGAGATGGTTAGCCTGGTGCTTAGAGCAAAGTCCTGGGAGCTGTAAAAGTGCAGGGCTATTGTGCTAGAGGAGCCAACTGACTTTCCTCTCTGTATGACTTCCAGCAAGTCCTCAGACCTCTTTGCATATCATTCAACCCAGCTGGAAAACTTAAGTAAACAGCGGGAACCTTGCTAGAAGCCAGAAGCCTTGACTGACTGAGTTATTCTGGGGGAAATGGGGAAATGAAATGTCATGAATTAGAATCAGGTAAACAACATGTAGACTGGATTGTTTTTAAGAGGAAAAAATAATTCTGTAAATATCCTAAACCAGCTTTAATTTGGCTTGGTTTGAATGGCTGAAGTGATTGCTCTGTCCTACTTTACAGCAAAGGGGAGAAAAAAAATCTAGTTGCAGTTCCCTTTTCATCAGACTGTTTACAGAGTCTGTAGAAATCGAGTTAATCAATATTTCTATTAGACACATGGTTGGGCCCCATGCCACAAGCACTCATTTTTAAACCCTTCAATCTTGTATCATTTATGGAGATTGTATTGTCAGAAATAGTGCTGTAAATAATTTATTTTGCTGCCAGTGCTTTTTCTAAAGGTCTCTAGGCGTGATGTGAGATTTCCTCCAGGAGCTGTAAAGCTTCCAGATCAGTTTGGGATGGCAAAGAGATTTTTATTCTTATTTTTTCTAAAGACAAGTAGGATGGTGGGAATGATTGGTTATTTCAGGGAGTGGCTGGCGGCTGTTTCTTTTGCATCGTTATTGTAATTTAGAGCAATTAGTAAATAAAATGATTGCCATCCCCTTGTTCCATGGGGTGTGTGGGAAGCATAGAGTTTCTCAGTGCACACAATCTCCTGGAATCAAGGATGTCCCTGTCACAGTCGGTGCCCTGGAGCCTGGGTTCGGTGTGTATGTGCACAGCCAGGACAGCGTGTACCCTATGGATGCTCCAGCTGGAAGCAGCCCGGGGGCACCATATGGTAGGAGCTAAGTCAGCCCCATTCCTCAGCCCTGCCTGGCTGGGATGAAGGGATGTTGGTGCTGTAAGAGGTAACCTGCATCAGCGTAGCGGGTTGTGCTTTTCAAATCGTGTTGTGCAGCCACAGCAGAAGTGTGGAGACTCCAGTTTACACATTTGATGTTTTCCTCTCTCTCTCTCAAGTGACACTGTTTCTAACCGGGCTGTCAGCTGTGGAAGAAACGTGGCACCATCTTCTCTGTACTGCTCCCTGCAAATCCTTCCTGGGCTGTCTGGTTCCCTTCTCCTCCCGGCAGCCGGCGAACGCTCATCCTCAGCCATCAAGACCGATTGCAGCTGGGTCTTCCAGCCTGCAACGGAAGATTGAAATCTGTCAAATTTCTATAACTTCCAGAGACTGGAAACTTTGCTGATTGAAGAGAAAACCCTATAGCAGGCCTTAAGTAAACAGCAGCGATGTACTGGGAGGCTTGCAAGAAAGTCACTATTTCCAATTTACTCTTGAAAATTTTCCCAGATCTTTAACTCCAGTATGGATTTCTGGGTAATGAGGAGAGAGTGCTAACAACGTTCCATGTAAACTAACTTGGCTTACTCCCCAAACAAATTAGAAGGCAAATACCTAAGAGGAAAGCAGGCACAGGTAGCCTGAATTATCTCCACAAGCTTCACTGGCTGAAAGCTGAGATCCAGAGAGCTGATTTAGCTCTCGCTGTGGTATATCACAGCTCTTTCTACAGCACTGATGGCCAGTTGTCCAGAGCCCACGTGGGTATGGTGTGCTCCATCAGTGTGCTCTGCTCATCTATACCCATCAGTGACCCCCAGAGATTGGCTGTTGCTGATGTAAATCTCATTCATTCCTGGAAATGCCCTTGCCTGTCCTTACCTTCAGCAGAGAAATCAACAACTTGAAATGAAACGAATTTAGACTCTGAGCAATTTAAAAGAGAGACTTTGGCTTTTTGCTTGGCAGGAATAACAAAAAGCACAGCCTGGCTGCTGTTGTATTGCAGACAGTGATTTACAAGTATCAGATGGAACAAACAGGCCCTGTACTTCCCTCCTGGATCAGGATGTGCCTGATGCAGCCGAGGAGCATCCGTCCCCAGGGGCGTGATGTTAGTGGCGTTTGCTAACAGCTTAGCCAGCCAGGCTCTGGCTTGATTAATAGAGGAATCATCAAATGCCTGGTTTGTGCAGATGTATATATTCATAAAACCTGTCTTTTTTTAGTGCTTTGGGAAAACACTAAGTATAATAGTTAAAAATAACTTATATTGCTCGTATGTCAGGTGTAAAGCATTGCATTTTACCTGGAGTTGTAGATTAAAGTAGGAAGCTGTGCCTTGCCTTTTATTTTAAACAAGCCCCATCCTTTATTGACCTCTGCTGTGTGCCTCTAGTTAGCCCCCAAGGCGGCTGTTTCATATGAAACAGTATCGTTAGACTTTTGTTGTCAGTGATTTCTGTGCTTCAAAGTAAAGGATCAGAAATGGAATTTATCAGGTTTTTATCCTGAAAGAACAAACCTCCCGGTATTTGAATGTTCCTCCTTACATGAATGTCTTTTCACGGCTTGTTTTGGGTTTTGCTACATGATCTATCCTGACATTTCCATCGGTGTGCTTAGACACACAGGGGGTGTCTTGGGACGGTGGCATTTTCAGTCGTGTCCCTTCAGCTGGAGGAGGTGTGCTGGTGGCTCTGCTTTTCCAGCCACCCCGCCACAGTCTGCTGACCCCAGCGCAGCGGTTCGGAGCTCTGCCACTTGGTGACAGTCTTTCAAAATAAAACCATCGCTGGTGAAATGAAGGTTTTGAGCTTAACTGACTACAGTTTTCTTCTTTGCAGCAGATCTCAGTGCAAGTATGTTGTTACACACTCGTAGTTAGTTGTGTGTGAAGTAGAGGTGTAGATACCTCGCTCTCTCTGATGCCAATTTGCTCTAAATGCCATTATCAGTTCCCATTATATCACCCCCTGAAATGTGGTGAGCTGGTAGGACTTCTTTGTGGAGCAGTCAGACACGGTAAATGACAGGTCTGGAGGCTGGAGCGTTGCTCAGGGGGCTTGTCACTGGGGTGACACGTACCTGCTTGTTTACACCTTGTGAGCAGCCTCTTAAAGGCTGTTGAGGCCGCCTTGCTCTGTCTCCCATGGGTGCACACAAAGGTGCCATCCAAGTACCAGTGAGGTTTCTGCTACTTTCTTATAGGCGGTGAAAGCATTAGCTGGCTCGAATGAAGAAGACGTGTTTTAGCCAGGCTTCCCTGGTAGCTAGTCCATACCTAATAATTTGCAGCCAAATTTAATCCAGGAGTCAAGGGAGAAGGAGAGAAAATTCAGGTGTCAGCCTCCCTGTCTAGGTAGAGCTCATGAGCCCAGCAAACACATTGTACTGTGGGATAACTTCCTGGAGAAGAAGCTGGGGGAAGCTTTACATCTTACACTCCAGAGGGAAGAGCTCACCAGGGAGCAGAGGGCTGGGTACAAGGAGAGACTGCAAGCAGTGCCTCTGTATTTGTCACATCTCTTAAACAGCCCCAGGCAGCTGCTTTTTCCATGGGGCTGGTCGGTGGGTACTGTAGAGCTAGAGGTGTCCCTGCAGGGCTTGGGCAGTACCTGGTCTCCTGGTCAGGTTTTCTGCGAGCTTTCCATCCTTCCATTCCCCTTCCCACCCTCACATCCACCTTTCTCCCCTCTTCCAGTAGGCCAGGCACAGAGGTCCTTACTTGAACTGAAGAATCTTTTCACAGCCTGGTTTGAATCTCCTGGTGGTCCTCGGGACTTATTTTCACTGTACTTTCTACCTAAGGTTAAAATATAAAAAAGCATGAGGTTTGGGTTTTTTTTTCCTTTGAAAAATCATCTGTAGGTCATTATCTAGGTTTCAAATACAGTTCTTAATAAAGGACAGTAGGTACAATGACTCTGACAGAGAGTGATTGCTGTCTGAGCTGTGATGGTGCTGAGGTTGTAGGTGTTTTTTGGTGGGTTTTTTTTTTTCCCCATTTATCTCCTGTGATGAAGAAAAGCTGGTGCAGATGAGGAAAGTCACTATAAGCTCACAAAAGATGTCTTGAAATGCATCCTTCACTTCGGGGGGCTTGCATTTTGAAAAGAAAATGACTGCCATCGTGTATGTTTGTGCTGGGATTTATTTTGGTCACCAAAATTGCACTTATTTTCCACCATCCTTCTGTTTGTCTCACATTTAACTCTTTCATTCCACTGTATTTTCTTGCTCTTTCCATTCAACTTCAGTAAAATTGTCCCAGAATGTCAGAGCAGCAGAAGGAACATACAAAAATCACCAATTTGCTCCTTTGTGCTTCTATGCAGCAACGCTTTGGCTGTTTAAACATTCATGAACCCACCTAGTATTGCACTCTGTTGGTAGTTTGTGTGCTGCTGGTGCCAGGAGAACCTTTCTAGCAGATACAGTCCTGGAGCAAATTGGTAATCTCAAGAATCTGGGATCAGTTTACTGGGGTTCTGCAAAGTGAGATAATTCATGTCGTGTTCAGTACACAATTGTGGAGCGACCCAGTAAAGTCAAAGCACTTGTGCCTTTAGTGGGTTTACCTTTATTTGTTTGGGGGGTGGTTAAATTTGCAGCTATGCCCCAGGATTTTAAGACAGACAGAATGAATACCTGGTGTAAAGACTGGAGTTTCTTTTAAATAAACCAGCTTAATGGGGCTGCTGGAAGCAACAGAGGGATTCTGATGTAGAGCTTGCCTCTCACCTCGTGTGAGCCTTCAATTAGAACATAAATGTTACAGTGGCTGTTTCCTTGTTTGATTTGCTTTGTTTCTTGAATTCCCGGAGTGGGAACATGGGTGTTGTAGAAAATTATTTTCCATTTTCAGTATCTTGACACTTCTGGTTTTGAGCTGTGTGACCAGCCGAGCGAGAGATCTCACTTAGCTGAGGGCTGGACTAAGAAGAAGAAATCTGGCTGCCTGCAAACCGTGACAGCGATCCCTTTATGTTTCCATCTTGCTCAGTTCTAGACAAAAGGTCATTCTCATCACAAACTCCAAGGGATTCTGGGGTTTGGGTTGGTTTTTTTGCAATGTGGGGTGCACCAGCCTCTCTTTTCAGTGTGTGTGTCTCCTGATCTCTGACATTAGAGGACAGCAGTCTCTCTAAGTTGTCTTTATGTCTCCAGCAGATGTATATCCTCTGTCTGGGCAAAGGATGGTGTCTGCAGTGCTGCTTCAGCTCCTGCTTTCAGACAGCATCAGCTCTTGGCTTCTTGATTCTCAGTGGTTTGGAGAGGGCAGAAGGGGGTGGAGGGGCTGAAAGCCTCCGTACTCCTCACTTTCACATCACCAGTGCTATAGGGTGGTTTTCACACTGTATATTTCAGAGAGGGCACAGTTCCCTGTTGTAAATCTTCAGATGCTGAGAATAACGCTCAGAAACCAGGTATTTATTACTGGAGGTGTAGGATGCTTTAGGGCTATCGTAGTGAGCTCAGAGTTTCCAACACAATAAAGTGTATTTCTGAGAGCTGTGGATTAGCAGCGCCAAGCGTCTGGCCCTCTTTCAGGAGGCTGGTATATAACTTCTGGGTTTTGTAATTAGTTTAGGACAGTTGGCACATGACCACAGTCAAAGGACTTGGATTACTGAGATGGCTGGATGTGCCAGAGAGCTGAATTTTTACTCCTTTTCCTTTCTATCTCGCTTGTACCAACACACTGGAGGAGCAGGGGAGCAGTTTCTGCAGCTCAAAGCCAGTCTGCTCCAGCTGACCCATAAGAGGACGCGGTCATATCAGCACTGGAGACTCAACCCACTTGGAACCCAAGTTGTGAGGGATAACATGATGCCATTTTTTTCCTGTTTTTTTTTTCCTGTCTTCTTCCTTTTTCCTGCATTTCCTGCAGTATTAATAAGCTGGTTTGGTTTAATTGACATCGGTTTCTAATCAGCGGTGTCGGTGAAGCAGCGCTCCGTCGCTTGCCGTGATGACGTTGTTTGGCACGAGCTGCTGCCAGGTGAGTGAAAGTCGATCTGGAGTTGTGGAGTGAGTGGAAATAATGTGGCCTGGGACATGTGTATGTAATTTGTTCAGATGATTCAAGAGAGAGCCATGGCAACTGAGATAAACAGAGGAAAAGATACTGGAAAACCAGCGGTGGCTTCGTTTTAATAGCACAGCCTTTCTTCCAGACAGCTCAGATGTTTACTATAAGAGCTCCATCTTCCTGCGTGTCTCTTCCTCTCCACCACCCCCATCGCTTCGCATGCACTTAGTCATGAGATCGGATGGCTTCTTGGTTACAGCACCGCAAGCCAAATTCCACAGTTTCTACTGGAGCAAAAAGCCATCGGCTGTCTTCAAATATGGGCTGCAGAATTTCTCTCCCTGCTTGCACATCCCTGATTCAAAGGGCCCTAATAAAAACACATCTTACTCGAGTTTCTTGAGGATCAAAATACACTTTCTGAAAGCATTATGGATGATTTTGCTAAGTGTGATGCCAGAGCTTGGGCTGTGTTTTTGCTAGAGGTAGAACTGTTGGGCAAGAGTAAAGTCTGTGTTGTGTGAAGGTAAGGTGTGAAATGGAAAGAGAGGAGTAAAGCACACCGCTGCTGCTCTTCCCCCTGTGAAGCTACGAGTGAAGCTGGCTGATCCGTGGCTGTTGAATAACAAACAACTTCAGAGAAGAGCGAGTAGGACTTCCATGCCAGGGCTCCATCATGTGCTTGGCAGCAGGGCCGTGCTGGTGTGTGGGCTTCTGGGCAACTGAAACCTCAAGCTGCAAGTGGAAACAACCCAGCAAGAGCAACAGACGCCTTGTGCTGTGCCTTGGAGAGAGAGGATTGGGAACGAGGACCTGAGTTCTGTCTCCAAGTAACCGATCCCGATGGCTGTGCTCACTGCCCGGGGTTGTGTAATCTACAACTGAATATGCTTATCCCAAATCCCAGCGCCCAGGGGAGCTGGTGGTGATTCACCTCTCTGAATCATAATTCCTGACACTTTTCTAATCACTGTCCTTAGTGTGCCCTTGCTTCATGGGCTGCAAATCCAGTCTGATTGGAAGAAACAAGCTTTCAAACAATTAAACTGGCCTGTTTCCTACACCAGTACATCGGTCCCACATCAGGGTTGTATCTCTGTGGCTTGTTGTTTCTTTTACTCTGTTGCTTTGGGTGAACTAAAAGACTAAAAATTTTAGAAAAGGAAATCTAATTAGCTGTAGAACTGTGATAAATACCCAGTAATTTGATTGTGAGAAGAAAGCGTGCCATGTATATGGTTTTCAGTTCACAGTTTAAAACTGTGAGTGTATTTCTCTGTTTGGAAAATCTGCTCTTTTTGTCATGAATTGGCAGGATCTCTGTTCTCTGTCATTCCAAGATACTGCATATACTAATAAAATCCAAATCTAAATGAAGCTGAGTATACTTGCACTCTAAGAATACCTTCTTAATGTAATACAAATATAAATTCAATATAAAACTCCCAATGTCTGTACAGCAAACACTATGCTGTATTTGCTTTTGGTTTTGAGTGATTGAAAATAAGGATTAAAGCTCATTTTGCAGATACTCTTTAAGTGCTTGTTCTGCAGTGAGAATGGAGCCAGGGCACCAGTTGCTGAACTCTGGGCTAGCTGACCATGTAAAGCCATCCTGCATCTCTTAGCACGATGTTCTCCAGTCCCCCTGCTCGCTTGCTGCCTGCTCTTCTCCTGGGGGCTCCAACCTTCCTGTCTGCTCCACGTTCTCAGTCATGGATGGTGCAGTGTCTGTAACAACTCTGCAGTGCAAGAACATGAATGTTAGGTGCTGCTGTACATCCCCTGCCTGGGTGCAGGTCTGGTGATGCTCCCTTTCCCACGATCCTGCAAGCCAGGAGTCCTGACCCCTCTGCTAGCAAAAGGTTATACCTGTTGCACACTGTAGAGACTGAAGGGTGAACAGGTTTGTCTGAAATACTTGGCTTGGATAAGGATCACAGAATCACTAGGTTGGAAAAGACCTTTGAGATCATGAGTCCAACCATAATGAGGATAAGAAGGAGGCTCTCTAGAATGGATGCCTCTTTTAAAGATGTGCATTATCAATGTTCGTGCAGATGATAAAAACAAGGCACTCCAAGCTTTCTCTCTGAGATTTTTCTCCACTTCATTATTCAGTTTTACATTTTAATGTTACTTCCAGCTCTCTCATCGTGGTGAAATTTTTCAGAGTGGATAAAAGTTGAAAGCTACAAGAAGAAACAAAAATGTTTCAGCTGCCTTTGCTATCAAGCAGCAAACGTAAGGCAGAAGCCCAGTGTTTGCTTTGCTTTGTTACCATTCCTGAGTGAAAAAAATGTACATAAAAGGTCTGTCTGCTGCCTTGCAGTGCTGGGGGGAGCACAAAGAGCTGAGTGAAGGGATTCAGAAGCAAGAGATACAGAGCTCAGTCTGAGTCATGGAAGATGCTTTCCTTGACCCAGTGGTTTTGTGTCTGGCCCTGTGGTGGCTTCAGGTCCCTTCACAGACGTCACCAGCACTCGGTCTGAGTGTTCCCTACATGTGTGTTTGTGTCCTGTCCCATGTCGTATCCCCCCGTCCTCCAAACAGGTTTTCTCTTTTCCTGCCTGTTCCTGCTGCCATGTAGGATTGAGGAACTGGGAACCAGTGTGGAGACCTTGAGAGAGATTTTATAACTGTGGGGTCCTTTGAAAGGTTGTGGCAGCAGTTTGCATCAACTCTCTGTGGCAGAACTGGAGCTGCGAACTGGGGAGAAAGGACCGAGCTGGATGGGTCAGGGGAATTGGTGGTCCAGCTCTTGAAGGTGTTAGGTCAGGAGCAAACTATTTTCCACAGGATTTCATAGTGGAAACTTCAGTTTTCCTAGAAGTATTCCTGAGGAGAAGTGGTGCCAGCGATTAGATACTTTTCCAATAAGGATAGGAACTGAAGCTTGCTCCCTGCTTCACGGGGGTGATGCCTGCTCAGGAAGAACACCTGATTTATACGGTTCTTTGGTGGCCAGTTTCTGACTGGAAACGTTTGGAGCCTGTTTTGAAGCTGTGCAGAAGAGCGTGCTTGCGTCATCCAGAAAATGCAGTGAGTCAGTGGAGTCCTGAGGGAGCTGTAACGGCTGGAACAGCAACTTGGAAAACGAGATGGGGATGGATTTAAAGATACAGCGTTTGTGGCCGCTGCTCTGTCTGGGGATGGTCTGTGTTCATTGAAGGCACTGGTGCTGAAGGGGTTCAGTAGGGACTTTGCTGCTGTAAATACAAGTGGAGCTTTACAAGAGTGATCCACCCGGGGCAGGGTGTGGGACTGGAAGAGGGTGTTTAAGCTAGTTCTGCTTGCCATTATGCTCAGGATTTTGGTATTCAGGGAATCTCCATGAATTCTTCATTGATATGCGTGTTTTGGTACGTTAATGAATAACTTATTGGGAGGGACAGGAAGGAAGGAGGGGGGCAGCCTCTCTGTTTGGCCCCTGCTCATCTTTTTCCTCAACGTTTTCAACTGCCTTCAGATTTGGGATGGTTTCTGCAGCAGTACAAGCTGTGTATTGCTGCAGTGCAGCTGTGGTGGGTCATTCCATCTGCCCAAGGAAGACAAGGTCCTGTTAAGGAACCACCGTGTGGTTTCTCAACACATGCCCAGATCCTGACTGGGTCACGGAGGGTGGTTGGAAGCACTTGCTGGTGCCACCACCTTGGGGAGGCTTGCTGTTAATAGGCAATGGTCTTGCTCTTCACATCCACCCACAGCTTGGCAAAATGGATATGGGATACTGTCTTCCTTCAAAGCAAATGTGGATTCACAGGAGGCTTTTCAGGGATTAGGTGTGCTGCTCTTAAAATGCTTTGGGTTCATTTTTCTGCGAGGCTGATCACTGTAGTATTTGGGCACCTCAAAGCCACAAATTAATTCATTTTTTATGATATATTTTGGGGTGATGGACTATCCATAGATTGGCCTACCAGTGAAGTGGAAGATAATGTCTTGTGCTTCACATATTGCCTATCAAATCCCTATTATTTTTGTCTCAGAACTGAGAGACCGTTTTCCTTGAGTACAAGGCCAACAGACTGAGGCTGTTCACAGCAGAGCCAACAGAACATATCAAAAACCCCCTGGTAAAGCTGCCCTCCAGGTAGGCTTGTCTCATGCTGGGACACAACACTTGTAACTCAACTTCAGGTCCTGAACTTTGTTGGTATTTTAACTTTTAAATTTTATTTTTAAATCTTAGCATGCCAGAGTAAGATGCATTAAAGCTAGCTCTTCTGTACAGGTGAGGTGATCCTCCAGAGTGACTCTTCTGAAAATAAAAGAACCAGTTTCTGGAGGACTGAGAACACTTGGCTCTTTCCACTTGGTTGCTCTGAGGGGCAGCTCAGTGTCTGGGCTCCCTCCAGAGTCCTGCCAGTGTGGCTTCCTAGCTGTGACAATTCACAGGGTGCTGAAGCTCTTTCAACCAGCTTTGTGTGTCCCATCAGCCTGGCCTCATCCTGCTCAGCAAAGCTAAATAGCAATATCTTCTAGCTCCCAGGGCTTGCTGCTGTCTCTCTATGGTTGGCTCGTTTCAAATGGTGGATCATCCCCGTGAGTGCGGTGGGATTCGGTTCCCCTGTCCTGCTAATCCACTCTGAGCATCCCCATTCCTTGAGCTTGCTTCTGTTGCCTGATGGACCAGCCTAGGTGGTGTTCTGACAGCTGAGATCAGGAATATAAAAATGCTTTGTGACTGCAATGGGCACGTGTTTCAGCGGTGCAGTTTAACTCCTCTGCTGTAGCTGTGAGCTTCAGCACATCCCAGCTTCATTAGTTCATTTTGATGGAAGAGTGATATGGTCCCCAGCAATGCTTATGCAAATCGATGACTCATTTATATCTTTAGAGTTGAATTTAAATATCTGTAGAATTTCAGACTTAGGCAAGTAATTGCATTACAGTTTAGCAACTTCTGCAAAAGATGTTTAATATTTTTTCACACCTAAGGCCATATTTCAAGCCTGTGACCTCATTCCCACAAAGCAGAGATATTTCATTACCTCATAGCTGTGCAATTTGACTTTTGATAGCTTAGCTGACATTTGCCTTTATGTTGGATTCCTTAAATATTTGCATGCTTAAAAAGCTGTCAGGCATTTACATGTTAGCATGTAAGACTTAATCAAACAGGAAGGTATTCTTTTGGCCTTTTGCTGGCAGTTTTGTTGAAAACAAATGGATTGTAGTTTTCCTTTCCATCATCACCTTCTGCTTGGTTTCCAGAAAAAAATTGTATTAATGTTTTTTTGCCTTTGCAGCAGCAATATTTGATTGCAGTCTGACTTCACTATTGATACGTACAGAAATAGTTCTGCAGTTAATTGGACATTATCAAATCCCCAGTAGGTAACTAAGACAGTGCTTGGATGTGGCTGTTCTCCCTCTGTCACAGTGAGCAGGGTCCCTGAGGGCAGGTTCTCCTCCGTGGTGCCTTCTCCCCTTTGTGTAGTGATACCAGTACACAATTGATGTTGTCTAAATAAATACTTGAGGAGCTCAGTGTCCAAGATCTGCTGCCTTTTGCTTCGCTTTGAGGCACTGTGGTTTCCATGCTGCTCTGATTAAAGTTAGATTTCAGATAAGTTGGATGAGGCTTGTATGAATCCTTTGGGGCGGGAAAGGATCAAAACATACTTGAAACAGTACAGCGTGTCAGACTCTTACAAAGTGCCTTCATATAAGCATTGAATATTTATCTTAATATTTATTATTCTTAGCAATGGCCAACTGTCTTTGAATCTTACAGAACTCTAGCTGTGGCTTCCCCTGCTGAAACAGGTTAAAACACATCTTTGATCACTCTGTGACTTTAAATTGCCTTTTTTTTCCTTCCCTGAACCTCTTCTTTCACCTATCTTTTGCCAGCAAGTCTTGTGAAAGCGGCATCCCTTGTGATTCAGATCAACTGACTGTCTAGCAGCGGGGACTGACGCAGCACTGAGGACCCCTCCCGTGGGGAGCAAGCCAGGGGCGATTGCCTAACCCCCTGCGCCCAACCGCACGTTGCTCAGTAGTAGGATGCTCATGGGATGCTCAGTGAATGGGATTGAGAAAACCTTCCTCTGAGCACGCTGGGGAGGGTAGCACTGAGATTAATAGGAATGTTTTCCTGGCACCATAAGCTCCAGAGCTGCAGAGTTCAATTCCTTGCTCAAGCTTACTCCCTTGGTAACACCTCCGTGCCACTGACTATTCATATTAAAAACAACAAAGGGATAATTGCCCAAATTTTGTAAAATGGCTATTTTTGCACATTCAGCCTCAGATGGCGTTTGACCCTTAATACAGATGGTTTCACTTAATGTATTTTGTTTAAACAATCCCTGTTCCTGGAAGTGGTTTCAGTATGGGCTGTTCCTCATTGCTCTTCATGTTTGCTTTTCTTATGATATTATAAGGAGCTTGAAGAGAGTGGATTCAGAAAAGGGCAGTAATCAGTGTTTAACAGGCAGACGTGGAAGCCTTTGTATTTTCCAATTAAGGTTCTGCTGTTTCGTTGACTCCTCAGAGCTTTCAGGACTGAAGTGGTTCGGAGCACTTTGTCATTAGGCTGTACAACTCTCCACATCACTGTTACTCCTCTGTCTGCCTTACAGACCTTGGGGAGTCCCAGCACGTTTATGTGGAACAACTTGTCATCCAAGATACCTGGTTTTCCCCCCATGGAATAGGTTTTTGGTGCTCCTACACACACAAACCTTTTTCTCTTGGATATCACCAAAGCATTTCTGTGCGGGGTGTGTGTGTGTGGGGGATTTGTCTGTTAGCTTTGGATCTAGCTCCTTTCCATATCTGTTACAATTCCGTGTGTGCAGGCTTTTCACAGATGTGGTGTTGGTGGTGAACATGGCCTGGGTGAGCTGTGAAGAGCCTGCATCAAGTTCAAGGATGTCAGGAGTCTGTATCACCCTCCCCTCTGCCACAACCAGGCTGCTGGGAGGCAGCTCTGCTGATGGAAAGAACGCGAGTGCCCTCAAAGTATGAGAAAAAGGTCTTTTATAAACTGGAAGTTGGTGTGTTGGGTGTGTTACTGAACTTTTCATGTTCATGTAGTACTGTCTTAATGGTGGATCTCTAGGCTGGGACCTGAGTTGTACTTAGCTTGTCTCAGCTGGCATGAAAATCTTTAATGTTTGGGCAAAACGGAGGCACAAGTAGGGTAACTGGTTTATCCACAACTGCACGAGAAATGTAACGATTTGGAAATAGAACTGCAGTGTGTCTATTCCTAGACCATGTGATTAACCTGAATGGTTAATTTCCCCTTCACTTTTTTTTTCTAAAACTATTTTCATCATAAAATCCAGTCCCGTTAGCTTGGTTCCCTCTTGCTTACGCTGTGAACCCTTATTACCTGCTCTTTCCGCAACAGTAACCTGCCATTCCTCCCAACAATGTTGTGGCATCCTTTACATAACACTTCAAGTACAATTAAAAAATGAGAGATCACAGTCTGTGGGGTTTTTCCTCTGCTTTGTATTAATCTTATAAACAGTGTGCTGCATGGTTTGAAATCCTTCTGCATTACCACATCAGTGTCTTCTGTTGCCCACGCACTATGGAGCGATGCCGTGGCTCCATCCCCTCTTGACTCCAGAGCTGCTGGGGATTTCTAGCCCTGTTCCTTTCTCCAAACCTTTCTCTGCTTTGAGATGAATTTTAAAATAGGTTCTCCTGGCACCCTAAGTGCAGTGCATGTTGGAGGGAGGGATTAGGGGAACACAGCAGCTCTTTCACCCTGTGAAAATCCTTTGGCCACATTCCAGGCGTGAGACTTGCAAAGACTGAGCTGAAGGGAGGAAATTGGTATGTGTGGCTTAACAAAAACCAGTTGGCTTTTGCTCTTAGTTTCCCCACCTCTTCTTGGTTCAAGCCAGAACCTTCCTTCTGCTTTAGTGGTGTGTGTTCTAGGTTGCTTCTGTTAGTTTACTCATTTTGTAGCCCTTATTATTGTAATAACAGGGTATAACGTATTGAACTTGGCTGGGCAGGCAGAGGAACTTCCATGGAGAGTTTTGAATGCACTGTGGTCTAGTGAAGGTGTCATCCAGGTAAACCCTAATTTTTATATCAGATACCATCTGGTAAAGTCATATGCAGGACTGTCCATCCTATTCTACCTGGGCAATATGTGGTATATTCTTGCAGCATGTTGGGAAAAAGATGCAGCATCAGAAAGTGTTGGATATTGTTTAGTTTTACTGCAAGTGTTGCGTGACTTTTCCTTCATGGAAAAAGAAAGAACAAGAAAATACAGTATGAGATTGTACCAGAGGCTCACAATCTGCAGAAATAACATGGAGTTCAGCTGATCCATATATCACTGACATGAGACTTCAGTATGGATTAGAGCTTGATCAGAAACAGGAAAAACCATGAATTTGTTTATGGGGTGGTGATATCTTTTACTTGAAACTTCATGGAGCACCCCTGGAATCAGCAGAGGCTGGTGGGGAGCTACAGAGGAACTTCAGCCCAACAAAGGGTTTCTCCCAACGCTGTGTTTTCAGAGCACGCTGTCTCCATTGCAGCACTGTTGCCGATCTGGGTGCCTGTCAGCTCTCTAGGAATTTGAGGCATTGCCTTCCCTAGATCCAGACTGGAGCACAGCCAGTTACTCGAGGCTGGCTGAAGTTCTTCCTTTTCAGGTGCAAGCAGGTCTCCCGGCACTCAGTGACTCTGTGGTCCATCTGATGGTCTCTGAATGATTAATGAAATCGATCTATATCTGATCCACTCCTACATTAAGGTTCATTTCTTTTGGGTTAGTTTGTAGATGTTTCAGTGGGAAGGCTCGGTAGGAGTAAGCTGTCCCTGCAAGTCAGTACTGGCCAGCACAGATGATTTTTCTTGGTATTTTGAATAAAGAAACAGCTCTCCAGGCCCCTTGGTGGTGCCAGCACTGTTATTTGTATGAACGTGTAGCGAGGAGTCTTCACATTCTTGAGCTGGGTCGTTGCGTGGTTGTGTGAGCACCGGTGCCAGCAAAGGGAGAGAGGAGATGGGAGAGGCAGGACTGAGCCAGCCTGGATGTACATGGAGTTACCTGGCTGAGGGCCCTCGCTCCGTGTCAGCATCATCTTTTCCAAACTAATCCTGGTGTTTGTAGCACTCTTCAGCTCCCTGCCCTTGTGCTCTGTTATGCAAATTGTCAGAGCAGTGGCAGGTATTTCACTCTAATTTTTGTGTTTTATCATTTGTGCAGCTCTTCAAAATCTACTTCTCTCCCTTTTAACAGTGCAGTAACTCAGCTGAGCCTGATGTGCAAGATACCGCAGCTCTCAGGCTGGTGTAGAGCTGTGTGGGATAGCATATAGGGTGCCAGCTCTTGCTCTTCCTTTATACTTCTGTGCTTTGCTTTATTTTCTGCCTGGGATGCAGGCAGACAGCATCTACGATCTTTATTCACGCCAACAGCTGGAAACCTCAGACCACATGTAATACATCTGCTCTGTGAATGGCTCTGCTGGTGATGGGCAGGTGGGGTATGGATAGGAAAGGACTTGGCATTTCTCACAATAAGCAGAGACACCGAGTTTGGGGCTACTGGAGATCAGCAGCACTAATTTCTTTTCTACATCTTCCTCCTTTATCTTGCCTCTTTTGCCTGGAAAGGCAGAAAGCATGGAGGTTTCCCTCAGTCTCATGCCATTTTGTAAATCTAAATGCAAACATTGCAAGTATTAGATTCTGCATACCAATAAAACTCATCCTGGGAGGATTTGATTTAAGAAACTTTGCCCTGATGAATTCAACATCGAGCTTTTGCTTTGCCTTAATGGTGCAAACTAGAGGGAATGTTACCTAGCTTTAAAAAAAAATTTAAAGGTTGAAATTAAATGCTGTTTTGAGTGTGGTTTAATGTTTGGTAATTAAAAACCAGTGGTCTAAACCCTTGTTGAAGTTTAGTGCTGGGTTTAGCACTAGAACTGCATCTGTCTACACTCAACAGCGTGTGAATAAAATGGATACCTTCTGCTGCATCCCTGCTCTGGTTGGGACCAGGGTGGAGATGTGTATATATATATCTACATCTTTCTTTGCCTTGATTCACAGTGCAATAGCTTGTTTCTGTCTGAATTTTCTGCCTGTTGGCCTCAGTCTTCACAGGAGAAAATACTGGTCCCCTTTACGTCACAGTCCCAGCAGGACTCTTAAAACTTATATTGTGTCCTGACAAGAAGATAAAATGCTGAACTGTTTGGAGGCGACCGTTGCTGCAGGCACTTCTAATTAACTGGGAGCTTTTCCTTTCTGGGAGTGTATATTTAATTTCTTGTACTGGGAATAGTAAGCAATTAGTGCTGTGGAGCACGAGGCACTTCACCTATGAATCTGAGGGTGGATAAACACCGTAATTCGAATTGGTGATTGTAGATTCTTTTATATAGGATCTTTAATATTTATATAGTGTCTTTAATATTTATATAGTTGCTTTTATATTTGTAGAGCTACAAAGGGCTTCTGTTGTCTCAAAAAAATGTATGCTTGTGGATGAATTAACAGAATCTTGAATTCCTGGTTGGGGCACTGTGTGGGGTTTGTTTGCATTTTTTTGGTTGTTTGGGGTTTTTTTTAAGCTCCTCTAAAGGTTTCTGACCATCGATATTGATACTGTTCAGAAGTATGACTATTCAGGATCGCATCCCTAGAGAAAAGTGATCCTTGCTATTGAATTTATCCCAGTCTCCTGTTGTTCTCTGTGTTACTTGGCAATTTCTGCATTGCAGAAAAGGATCATGATCTTTTAGGCTGCCCAGGGGGGGTTGTGGAGTCTCCTTCTCTGGAGATATTCAAGACCCATTTGGATGCCGACCTGTGTGATATATCCTAGGGACCCTGCTTTGGCAGGGGGGTTGGACTCGATGATCTCTGGAGGTCCCTTCCAACCCCTATGATTCTGTGATGCTGAAGCAGCCTAGATGAGCAAGGGCTAGAGGAGCAGTGATGGCTGGGTAAGGAGCCCTGAAGACGTTAATACTGCTGTGAGACCTCCTTTGCAGTGGCATTGAATTGACACTGGGTTTGATGGATTATTTAATTGATGGATTATTATTTGCATCTGTTATGCATGATTTTCTTTTCATTGCTTTTCAAGTACTTTGGTGATCCCTATAGCAAGTGTGCTGGACCTATTCCTAGAGCTGTGCCCCCTGTTAAACTCCCCACTTGGGAGAGAAGACACAGCACAACTGCATGGTGGAGAGAGCAAGTGGGAGAGAGAAGCTTCCACTGGTGCAGTAACATTAATTCAGAGTTAAGGTGTTGGGTCCTGAGCTGCAAATGACAAGCTGTGGGCACAGCCGAATGCGGGTGTCTCCAGCTGCTGAGTGCTGGATAAACCTCGCCGGCCTCCACGTTCCCCCTAATCCCTGCTGGGGCTAATGCAGCAGTGGTTCAGGAATACTTGTTTTCTTTTCTTCTTCTCCCCTTCCACCCCCTCCTCATGTGTAACTTGATCTCTTAGGCCTGGTCTTCTGCTTTGGCAGATTTTTTAGCTCCGAATGGAAGAAATTAACCACTTAGTTACTGTCGGGACTAAAACACGTTGTAAAGGTCCTCCTGGCTCTTGTTGCCGAGGTGCTCAGGTTCACAGGAGACAGCCCATGGAAGTCATCAGCTTTGGGCTGCCCTTTTTAACCTCTTGGTTTAACTTTACTTGTTTCTTCTGTGTTTCCTTGCCTTTTTTTTCACTTAAAGGAAATAGGGAAAAGCTCCCACTCGAGATCTGAGTCAGTATTTGGCAAAGAAACTTCTCTGAAATTTATTTTCTGATACTTTCCAAGTACATATCTTTTCTGATTGTGTCCTGGCTGTGTGTAAGCCCTCTCTGCTCAGGTCTGGCAGAAAATACTGGACCTGGGTAGAGTCCTTAAAACTGATGTGACTCTCCCTGTTGCACAGAAACTCTCAGTCCCTGCTCTTCACAACCTTACCCCACTGCCCAGGCAGTGGAAGTGATTACAGGAGTTTGTGTGATTTTTGTGTTTTTAAGGTAAGCTGCTATGATGATTTTTTTTTTCTTTAAATCTGAAAAGTGCAGGACTCCTCTTTCTTTTTCTTGCCTGCAGATGTTTCAAAAAGGGTTTAAGGGATGAGGCCCAAAACTTACTCAGTGATTTATGAAGAGCCCCTTTGGGTTTGGATTTGACCTCGCAGGCTTCCAATGCTGATACCCCAGGCAGCTCCCTCCAGAGCTCACAACCCATCTTGCTTCTTTATGTGAGCCTGGTGAAGACAGACTGCTCCAGCAGGAATTCAGTAGTGCCCTCTGCCTTGTTACTACCTTAAAGAGAAGGATTCTGCCCTGGTGCTTGTAAGGAATTTCAAACAGTTGGAACATCCCATCCCCTCTCTGAGATCCCACCACTTCTCTGCTGCCTCCTTCACTCCTGAAAACGGCAAATAACAAACAGCTGTTAAATCAAGGAGAAAAAACAACAAATGCACATGCTTTATTGCAAAATCCTTTGTTTTGCTGGTGGTGTGCACAGTGGGCTTTTTGTAACCTGGCTTTTTTATTTTTCTTTCAAGTTTCTTCCTGTGAGAGTGGAACTCGCAGAGTCCAAGTGCCAGACGTGTTAAAATTTCATTGTATGAGCAGATATCTCTCTGTGCTCTTGGTTCATGCTGTGCAGGACAATTTCTGAAGGCAGGAAAACACTCTTTGCCCTCAGGTGTTAAGTAGCCTTTGTGCAAATTCATATGGGGGTTTTCAGTATGAATTTACAATAATGCCTGTTGTGGAGTGGTCAGAATAGTAGCAAGAGGCTTTTGTTTTTAGGGGGCTATTTCAGCTAGATCTTGTAAGTGTGTCAGCTGACTTCTGAGAAGATCTTCAGTGGAAAAGTGCAGTCCTGGTCTTGAAATGATGTGTGTGTGTGAACTGGAAAAGGAAAGGGAGAGATGTCTTACACAAAAAGCTGGGAAGAAACAGGGACCAGTGACGTGGTTCTGAGGTGGGGCAGTGCTGGAGAAGCTGGGGGTGGCATTACACACATCACTGAAGGCAGGATGGTTTGTCTGGGCAGATGCCAGTGCCATCACTGATGTGACCACCCAAAGATGGGTAGTCAGGGACCCTTCAGTGTCTTGGTTGCTGGACTTGGTTGCTTGCTTCTTAGGTGTATGAGCAAACTTGGAAGGTTTTAACAGACTGCTGCAGTCATTCTGTGTGCAAACTCCAGGGAGGACTTTTCTACCCTCTACCTGGTAGGTGGCAGGTATTACAAATAAATCTTGAACCCAATTGCTTTCTTGTGTAGGCTGTCACTGCCGAGTAAGCAGAGAACATCAGAGGATCCTGGAAGGCTTGTTTTCACTTGTCCTTTGGAATAGTTACAAGGTGTCAATGAACAATTACTGAGATTAAGAGGCGATTGACTCAAGAGACAGTTATTTAAATCTGAGGTGGCTTTTAAGAGCCTGGGTGTGGGTTGTGTGCTCAGCTCTAACCCTGCCAGTCTGGGACTCCATTCTGCCTAAAGCTCTCATGGCTTAACCTGCATGACCCACTGGAGTTGTAGTCATTGCAGACAGTTCTGCAGGGCTCTGTCAGACACTGTTTTGTGCTGCTTGTGCCAAGAAGGTAGAGTTTAGTAGCCAGGATTTTCAAACTGCTAGTCCTCTCAATCTAATACACACCAGTATCTTCCCAAAGGTTTGGTGCGTTGTATCTGCGACTGGATGGAGTTGTTTAATGGTGGAGGATCTGAAAACCCAAAGGAAAGCTGGAATCTGTCAGGCAAAGCTGGACCAGCCCCCAGGAAAACAGGCAGCGCTGCATTTGCTGTCGGATCAAAGCCCAGCTTTGTTACAGCTGTGTCTGTAGCACATGCTGTGGTCATTCATGGATTTCAACATAGGCTGCTTTGATCATTTTCATATACACATATATTTTTAATCAGGTAATGGTGTTAGAATGTGTTACTTCACGATGTGAAAGATGTCATCAGAGGAGAGCTATGTAGTATGGCAGTGCTTTGTGGCACAGACCTATTTGTAATGGTAAAGACAGTGACCAGTGAATGCCCAAACTCACGTGTAACCTTTTCCCGTACTAAGAAAAAAGCATCTTACAAATGATGTGATCCTGCATTTTGTTGCTCCATCCATCCAAACACAACAGAGAACTTTACAGGTGACACTGAGTTAGTCTGTAAGACCTGTGGGGATATTCTCTGCTGTGTTTACAGAAGAGCAAGGTGAGGCATAGGCAGCTTGACTGTAAGCAAGAATTTGCTCTTGTTCTTACTCCTTTGCATTAACCCCTAGTTTGTGCTTCTGGTTCAAGTTACTTCTTCCATCCCAAAACCATCTGACCGTGCCTCTCAAAGTGCCCAGTCTTTGGGTCTTCAAACTCTGTTATCTTTCCATGTTACAGAAGAGGATTTTAAATTAAAATTAAGCTCAGCTTTTAAATGGGTGACGAGCACTCAAGCTGTTTCTAATGGTATCACAACAAAATTCACTCCAGCTGCTAACGTTGTGGGCTCATGCCAAGACTCACTTTCTGCTCATGGAGTCCAGTCCTTTCACTGCCACTGTCGTGCCTGTATGTGATCCTTTTCTTTTGGAAAAAATCTATCCCCGTGTTTTGGACAGCTTCAAGAACGTAAAGCATGAGTAGCTGTCTGCTAGAAGAAGCTCAAACACGAAGGCAGTTGGCTAAATAGGTTTATGCTCTTGTATGAGCACGAGCAATAAAGGCTAATGGATACTGGATTGCATTAGCAAGAGCAGAGCCAGCAGGTCGAAGGAAGTGATTATTTCCCTCGCTCTGGCGCTTGTGAAGGCACATCTGGAGTACGGCCTCCAGCTCCCTCCTCCCCCTGTAGCAGAGGATGACAAACTGGAGGGATTCTGTTGGGGGCTGGAGCAAGCAGTGCCCCCTGGGGCTGAGGGAGCTGCCTTCTCAGCTGGGAAGAGAGGGCTGGAGATGTCCCTGTGCTCCCATAGCCACCCAACTGGTGGCTGGAGAGACTCTTCTCAGAGATGCACACAACCACTTACAACTTTGCAGCAAGGCAGATCTGGATAGATACTTTTTATGCTCGTGTTTCATGCTGCCCAGCATATTCTGTTAAAGTTTAGCTGCAAAAATCCTGGAACAACCCAATCTAGATAGATAGCTGCCCTCTGAGCAGGAGCTGGAACCAGAGTCCTTCTGAGCCTGTTCCCTACCAAGATTGTTTTGCCATTCTGCAGCAGCGAGCTGGAGTTGAAGGTTGCATCAGTCACTCTGTAGTCCAAAAGTCTGCACGCTTCTCATGACTGATTTTATTCTAAGACATCTACATGACAAACAAACACAAAAGAGATTAATAGATGTTGTCCATAAGAGTTAGCAGAGTTTGTGTGATGCTACCAATGTGGCTTTCATTTCTGTATCCAGTGAGTCTCGTGGCATGCAGGAAAGGCAGAGGGTATTTCCTCCAAGTATTTACAACCTAGTTTGCCATGACACGGAAGAGGAAATGTTGAAGGATGAGGTTTGTAGCAAAGGGACCACACAAGCTCGTCTGCGTGGAAACATAAAGGGAATTAATTTGTTTATCTACAGTGGAAGTTATCCCAGGAACAGGAAGGCTCTTTGTGTTAACTCCCTGAGTGCATGAGTTTCTCCTACAGTGAAGCTCTTCTGCAAGCCAGATAATTTAATTTGAGGCATTCTTCTTCTGGAAGAAGAACCCCAGGAGTTCATCGGGAATGTAATCCGCATTAATTCTGCTGGAGCTCGCTGTATCGACCTTAATTGTCATGGCTGGGTGGTGTTCATGGGGGGCAGCCTTTGTACTGCCAGGGGAATGCTATGGGGACTCCACATTCCTGCAACTGAAGAAGCAGGATGGGGATGCTCCTCACATGGAAGAGAAGTTGCGTGCAAGATGCCTGAGCTGCTCTTACGATCTTACTTCATCTCAGTTCCGTAAACATGACACTGGGCCTAAGCACGTGATGACGGGGCTCCTCCTGTGATTTATATAACCTTTCTCCTCCAAATCTGCTCTTAACTCCTCTTTTTTTTCCTTCGTTCTTCTTGTTTTCCACTGTGGTTCAACACAAATTCCCTGTTGCAGTCTGATCTGAAGTTAGGCAGGCAGGGAACAAGTACATAGGTGTTGGTTTCTCTTGAAACTCTCCTGCTCCCATGAAATAGAAATCCTCTTCCAGAAGTAGAGGGAGGAAGGAAGGGCATGGGGAGAATGTCTTTCTGATGCATGTGTGGGCTGCAGAGGTGTGGGATCTGATCTGTAGCCTCATCTCTTTGCTGGACTAAGTTAAGGAAATAAAGTTGAAGTTCTTTTGGTGTTTCCTGGGGATATCCGTGGTCGTCGTTCCTGAGACAAAGCACGAAAGCACTTTGAACATCACACTCTGCTAGGAACTGCCTGGCCTGTGGTATTTAAAAACCCACAAATACTATAATTGCAGTTCAGTGTGGGTCGAGAGACCAAGGATTTCTTTCCAAGCTGTCTTTCACACGTACACCCCATGGATCAGAAGTCTGAGGCAAAGTCATGCTGTAAAATAATGTTTGAAGAGTCTGAGCAATGTTTGCTGTTTCGGAGGCACGGTGCTCAGATGCTGGAAGCATGCAGAGTTTCCCCCTAAAGTATTAAATGTTTGAAAACATTGGAGGGCAAAGGAGTGCTAGCTAGTCAGTAACCTTGCCAAAACAAACCTTCAGATGTGGAGGGAAGCTTTCAGGGACCAAAAATGAAGATTTGCTGCTTTGTTGGTCCTGTGTGAGACCTGCTAAGCCCTCCACACCTTGCAGTGAAGTTTGTTATAGGGCTGGTTGGCTTTCCTGGGTGCTTTCCCAGCCTCTGCTTTGTACCCTGAGCACTGCCTGCTTAGAGCAGCAAAAGCACCCAAAGATTTGGGAAATGAAGGGGGCTTTTGAGGGGGAAAAGTGTGGTTGTATATACCGTCCAATTTTCTATCTCCTTTATAAACACATATATATATATAGGGAGAGAGGAGATATATATATATAATATAAATACACGTTAACAGACATGATGGTTGTTTTAGAGAGGACCGTGCATAATGCTAGGAAGTAAGATATCACCAGTGTATCCAACTGGTAATTAACGTGTAGCCTGTGAGGGGAGAGCGCTGTTTGTAGGGGACAAGGGCAGTCTGTGGTGGCAGAGTGAAAACTTTTGGCCCCTTGTACAAGAGTAGTATTAAGGTTGGAAAAGACCTCCAAGGTCATCCAGTCCAACCATTCCTCTACCACCTCTATTACTCACTAAACCACATCCTGAAGTACCTCATCCACCCTTTCCTTGAACACCCCAAGGGACGGTGACTCCACCAGCTCCCTGGGTGACCCATTCCAATGGCCAACCACTCTTTCTGCAAAGAAATTTCTCCTAATTTCTAACCTGGAGCAACTTGCAGCTATTCCCACTTGTCTTATGGCTGGTTATCTGCGAGAAGAGACTGACCCCTAGCTCCCCACAACCTCCTTCCAGGGAGTTGGGGAGAGCGATAAGGTTCTGTGATTCTAAATCATCAGCTGAGACTTGAATCTCTGTAATTGCCCCAGAGATGTGAAGGCAGTATCTTCTGGGAAGGACCTCCAGCTGCCCAGCCGTTTTGTGCTGGTTCACAGGTGGGCACGGTGCTCACCTTGCATCTCCCTGATAGAAGGCACAGTATTTAAACAGGTCCCTTCCACTGCTGTGAGGTGCCATGCTTTTAAGACTTTGACTGTTGCCTACAATTCACTTGGTTTAACAGAGCTGTACATAAAGCACCAGAGCAGCAGCGTTGTTCCACACTCCTGCCTGTCCCCCTTTCCAAACCACGGAGGGCTCTCCCAGCCGGAGGGTGGGTGGGGGGGAAACTTGTTGATGGGTTGCGTTTGGGGTTGGTTTTTTTTTTCCCCACCTTCTCTTCTCCAGCGTTGGGAGAGGAAGCAGGCAGGGTGCAGGCAGGAGGAGGGTTAAGGAGCGAGGGCGTTGCTCGCCTGCCTGATGTCATGGAGGCAGGCAGCGGCTGAAGGGGGCCCTTTGTTGGCAGCGGAGCCCCAGCAGCCCTGCCTGCACCCAGCGCCCGGCAGCATGCGGGCGGCTGCCGCAAAGTGCGGGCAGAAGTGACTCTGCCCAACTTGGTCGGCTTTGCTTTTGAGGTTTTTTGAAATTTTTTTTTTTTTCTTCTTCTTCTTTCTTTATTTTCCTTCTTCCCCCACCCTCCCCCGCCCTCTTCTCTCCCGCCAAAAGAGTTGGGAAGGAGGGAAGATGGCTGGAGTTAACTCCCCGGGAGAGGAGATGCGGGGCCCCAGGATTTTCCGCCTCACGGGCTCGCCCCTGTAATGGTTTTCAGAGCGCTGGATTTCTTAGACTTTTCCTGGATATTTTGGTTTAAACTCTTCCTGGATATTTCCCCCCCCCCCCCAGACTTTTATTGGATTGTTTTAGACTTTTTTTTTTTAGACTTTTACTGGATAATTCAACAGTGTGTGAAGAAGCCGAAAGAGGGGGAGGGCGGAAGGGAAATCAGACAGCCGAAGCTAAACTCTAACAAATGAAAATGTTGGAGATTTGCTTGAAATTGGTGGGTTGCAAATCGAAGAAGGGGCTTTCCTCCTCCTCTAGCTGCTACCTGGAAGGTGAGTACCCAAAGGGGCTGCTGGGGTCAGGCCGTGTCCCCCCTCCACCCCACACAATTGCTCTCTCGGGGCCGGGGGTAAGGGAGGGGTGGGTATGGCCCGACAGCACCGCCATCCCAAACATAACTTTTTATCCCTTGCTTGTGAGTTGGACTCAGGCTTGGGGGAGGCATTTGGTCCTGGCCAGGTTTAGGCTGGGCTTTGGCATGCGGGGGTGAGAGAAGTGAGTGGCGTCCGGACCCCAGGTGACTTTCATTAGCTGCAGTATACACTGGGAGCGCGGTTCTGCCATTTATGGTTGTAAAATGTCAAGTGATCCTATTGCAGAGCCCATAAACAAAGCCCTATCTTCAGGCCTCGGCTTTATTTTTTTATATTTTCTTTCCTTCCTGAGGAGGATCTCCCTTATCTTGGGCGGGGGAGGAGGATGGTAAAACCAACTTTAGGCTAGGGAAGAAAATTTAGATAAGTCTGTTGGTAAAATATTTTCAGTGTGTGTTAATCCAGAATCTCTTAGCTCATTTTGGTTATCCCCTTTTAAGGTTCCACAGACACTCATGTAACTGAATTCTCTTGCATGATTGCTTTTAAAAGGTGATTTTTTTTTTTTCCTGAGTCACACCCATGGTTATTTCTTAATAATGTTAAACACATGGACCCCATGAGTTTAGATTGAAAGCCTGGGCAATGGAGTCACGATGCTGGGCCGGGGGAACTTTGGGCTGAGGTCCTGCTTTGCATGACCTCAAGCAAGCTCTCTGCATCCCGCCTGCGGAGCGGCGTTATGGGTCCCCCATGTGCAGCCCCAGCCCCTTTGCTCTGTCCATCCCACCGGGGTGGTCCAGGCTTCTTCAACTTCTTTTGTGTTGCTGGATGTTGCTTCAGTAAAAATAATCTGCACGCCAGGAGGACCGTGCTAACTCCTCAAATCAGAGGCACGGAAGGCAGCAGCTGATTTCCTGGGGCCTATCGCAAGTCGCTGTTGCTCAACTCTGGAATATTCAGTGGAGAAATGGTCCTTGGAAATTCATGGGTTAGGAATCTCAAAACCTACAGATGGCTTTTCATGGCAAACACATTTGAAGAAATTTCAGGTCAAGAGTCTGTTCAGTGGGTCTGAAAATTCTTCTGGTGTCTGATCAAAGAACAGTTTCTCGAGGACTTTAGAGTTTCAGAAACCTGGTGGGTGTGTCTGAATAGTTTTGATCTTTCCCTATACAACTGAATTCCTCTGTAATCTTTTAGATCTATAAAACCTCTGTTTGTGCCCCTTCCTCTGGTATTGCTCAGGCATGGCCAGGCCGTGTGTCAGAGATGCTCCAAGCTGGGCTGGCCTCTCCTTTCTGTGCAGTTGGATCTTTCAACACAGCCCCAGGAGAACAGGCAGGGTGTTTGGGGCCTCTCTTCCCCGCAGAAGCCAATGCTAAAGGATGATGTTACAAGGGTGTTACCCTGACTGTTTCTGCAAGTTTTCTTTTGTGTGTGTGTGCTACAACCACTCCTCCCCCCTCCCCAATTTACCATGCAGTTGCATAATAGGATTAGAGCATAGTTTGACTTGTGCTTTATATATCCAGTTAACAACATGATCCTCAACACAATAAATAGAGTATTTCCAGCTTCCCTGAGACTCTGGTTGCATGTTGGGATGGGAAATGAGCGTTGAAACAACTTTTAAACTATCTTTTATCAAAGTACTTCAGTCCCATTTGGCAGCTTAGCATGGGGCAAAACTGAAGCCAGCTTCTGAACTGGTGAATGAATGTGGCAACTGGAACCTCAGCACTGTGACAGTCGGTTAGGACATAGGCAGCCCAGGACTCACTGTAATTGTGGATCTCTTGATGAGCAGGGTGAGAAGTGAGAATTTCTACTCGTGGGGGTCAGGGGGAAATGGGAAAAAAAAAAAGTAGGCTTTTGTGTTACTCCTTTCTAAAGCTGAAGATGCCCACGTGCTATTCCTCAGCAGCTTCATTAACGTTATTGTGGCATTGAAAGCTTTGTTGAGGACTCTTTGGGAGAGTAGTGTGGTAGCTTCTACCAGACCCCTGTACTCCAAGGGCACAAGTGAAATACACTTGCAGTATTGCCCTTAAGAATGAAGATAGCAGGGTTTTAGGAAAGTATTTGTTAATTTTGATAGCAACCAGTTAACTTGCAGTCCCCAGAAGGCCAGACTGACAGATGATGAGGTGGGTCTTTGGCCAAGGGCCGCAAACTAGGGACCATTGCTCCTGGATCCCTGTGAGCAGCATGTGATAGCCAGCCCGTTCCCAGGCACTCACTGAAGCTTCTGAAAGGATTAAGGGAGATGATTATGATATCATTAGAGGATTTTAACTCTGCTCTTGTTATCTTGGTTGTATGGGAAGCTGTTGAGGACACAAGGGAAGAGCTGGAAGTTTCTTTACTCTGAAACCTTTAACTGCTTAAAGGATGAACCGTCCATTAGTTGTGTGGAAAACCACTTGCAGCCAGGAGGACAGGGTAAATATTACCTAATTCAGTTATTTTGGTTTTTGTGTGGACAGTGATTGGTTGGTGAACAGCAACAAAATCAAATCTGATGTTATATTTTTAAACACACCTCTTGACTGTATTGCATTGAGGTTGGGTTTGATGGACGACTGATTTGGAGTCAGGCACAAGTGTAGGTGTACATGTCTTCAACCAAGTGATCAGAAATGCTTTGTTTTCATGGTGGTCCCCTTCTGAAAGGCTTTTATGCTCTGTTAGTTTGCAGGAACGAGGATTGTTTGTAGAGACCTCTTTGTGGCCATGTGGAAGAGATGCCAGTGCTACATCCCATTGTTGAGTGCTTGGCTGTGTACAGGCAGGCTTGCCTACTTGCTGAAAAAGTTGAGGCCTTTTCTTGATCAGAAATAAGTTTAAACTCATCCTAATGTCTACTGAGGTTTTATATTGATGTCTGAGCTGGCCATTTTTTGCCCTTGTTTCTATTCCCACTAGTAAATATTATTCTAAAATGTAAGAGATCTGGATTTCTGTCATCTGCTTTCTCCTTTCTGCCTCTGCCAGACTGAGTAATTCCTCACCCACTTCACACCAAGAAAGGGTAAAGAGTAGAAGGGAAGAGGCACAGCACGTACTGCTGCCAATCTGATCTGGAAAACAGAACGTGTCCATGTCCCAAATAGGGGCTGAAATACTCTTGCTGCCTTTTTGGGCTTGCTCTGCCACTGAAAGGCAGAAGCCTTGTTTAAAACCTGTCAATGTTCTCTGTAAAGTTTAAAAACTGGTTTGGGGGCACTAGTAAGGTCCTTTGCTTTCTAACTGAGATGATTTCTGTCCTGCCAGATGTCAGATTGTCTCTATTTTTTTTCCTTTGTTTAAATTTCAGGGTTTTTTTAAAGCATGCCTTGTTTACAGCTAGAGCAGATGAGCCTGGGGAGGAGCAGCAGCCTGTAGCCATTGCCTCCTTCCTGGAGAGTTTCTTTTTTATGAGCTTGGGCACGTATTGAACCAGCCCCAGATCTGCAATGCCAGCGACTCATCCCACCGTGGTGTCGCTGGGATCGGCAGACAGGCCGTCAGTCCATCTCTTGGGGAGGGCAAGTGCATTAAGACAGCGTTGCTGCCTTCCAGGGAAGAGCCTTCTGTTTGTTTCCTCACTTCCTTGGGATTTTCTGCTCCTCACCTCTTGGCCTCTCATCTCATCACTCGGAGTTCTTGCTTATAAAAATGTTTCAGCCTTTGTAAGGCTTCCTAGTGATGCACGTGCTCCAGCAGCTCTCGCCTGTCCCGTCCTTATTTATCTGGCTGGTGGTGCTTGTGACTGTTTGCCATGGGCTGCGGTGAGGAAACGTGTATCACTTCACTGGAAGGGCTTTTAAGTCTTCAGCCCGAACACTGATCATCCATTCTCCTTCTCTGAGCAGTCTGGGGCTGCCCAGTAAAATAGGGGAATAAACCAGTAAATCTGGATGATTTTCGCTCAGTGCTTTTCCTCCCCAGGGCTCAAACTTCTGCTCCCATAGTAAGGAATCCAAAGCAAAACTTGTAAAGGTAAATGTTTTCAGAAATACACAAGAGTCATTGTAGTTCACTTGGATCTAATTAGTTTCCTCTTCCTCTCCCAGAGGTTATAATCTAGGGTCAGGCAGCAGTTTAGGAGCAGATTTGGGAATAAAATCCAAATTTCTGCCATACCCACTATTCCACTCCATACATCTACAGCTGTGATTAGCTGGCTGGAGAAAAATGGTGTTTACTGTGTCACTGATGAGTTGTAAATGGAAAAAACTCAGTGAATGAACTCCAGTGGAACCTGCAAGCTAATGTAAGAGTAAACTTTCAAAATAACCTTCCAATCAAACCCTGAAAACCTCCAAAATACCCTCCAAAACAACATAACCCCCCAAAAAACCCCATGATGGCAGAATCATCTCTTGGAGGAGTGGGAGAATCCACATCATGAAGGGATGCTTAGGAATGGACAGGATAAAACACTGCAGCTGACTGTGAGGGCCTGTTTGTGGATGGGTGCTGCACCAGGAGCCATGGGATGGTCTTGACCACTCCTGTTAGTGTTCAGCAGAGTTGGTTTTCAGTATATAGAGGGTGCTGGTGGCTGTGCAAGAAGGGGTGCAGGCTGCCCTTGGGACCTCTCTGGGGGTGGAAATAGGGTCGCACAGCTGGGGACACTGGCCCAGCACAGGGGGAGGGGATCTGGGTGAGAAGAGACTGGTTTTGCACTTTGTTGTGTCTCTGCTTAGAACTACATAGTATTTAAAAAGTGATGATTTGTGTGCTGGCTATGAGAAGGTGGACTTCCAAATCCCAGCTAAGAGCAGGAGTGGCAGCGATAGCCTTTGTTGTGGAAGGTTCTATGGCCTGTGCTGCAGCATGGGTGACAGGAGAGGCCGAGCATGGTCTCACTGAAGGGATGTGTCTGAAACAAAGCACAAAACCTTCCTTCATTTTTGAAGGATTTGGTTTACAGATGATATATATATATATATATATATAAATCCTTATTCCATCAGGCATAGGGAATCCATGAGGGCCACGAAGGAAATACTGGGACAGAGAGGCAGCTGCTCCATCATATGTGCTCAGGGTCAGGAATGTTTCAGTGTATTCAATCTTCATAGTTATTCTGCCATTTATCATCCTTTCTTCCAGCAGAAAAGGAGAGTAGGGAGGATATAGGGAAAGGAGAGGCTTCAGACAGCATGTGACGTACCTCCAAAGAGGATACTACATGTGTTCTGGGCTCCCTTGCTGTCGAAACGTCTTGGAAAAAATGCCAGCACGGTTTGTAAGCCCACAGGATGTTTGTGTTGTAGGGAGACAGGAGGTCTCTTCCCTCCCTTGGGACTGCCCTCAGTCAGCTGTGGAGGAGCTGAGTGTAATTCACTGCTGCTGCCTGTTGTCCAGCCCTTCCCTTAAATTAGGGAGGAGATTTTCTTGCCTTGGTCTAAACCAGAATCATTCCTATCTGAAAACTTCTCGCACAGTCCCTACCAATGATTCATGGGCTCATATAAACAGTAATTAGCAGGAGATGGTTACGCTTATGAAACCTTTTAGTGTGCAAACCTAAAGATCCTCTGGTAAAAACTTAACTTAGGGGGGAAATGAAGACATTCTTATGGTGAATGCCTCAAAAGAAAAGCTGCTGCTGTTTCATTTCGAAACCTGCTCCACTTTTAATTAAGAGGTGTCATTTAGTTGGTGTCAGTGGAGAACTGAATTACAGCGTTGCCTCTGGACTCCTCCCAGGAATCCAGGTGTCATCTGGAGCACGGCATGATCAAAGTAATAAATTACAGTCTTGCTGGAATGCAGCAGAAGACAAAGTGGATGCGTGGAAGGAATCGCAGCGCAGAGATAACAGATTGAATTACGCTCGCCTCCTCCCCCATTGCTGTGCCAGGGTAGCCCGGCTGCTGTACCCATGGGAGGGTGATTTATTAGGAGGAGTCCAGCCAACCAGAGTTCAGCAGTGGTGTAAAACTGTCCTTAAAGCCAGCAGGGTAAGGTGGAGAAGCTGAAGTGTGTTGAAAAAGACCCTCTGTATGAACAGCGATATCACATTACTGCTCTGAAGGGCTGTGATGCAGGGTGAATTTATCAGGGAATAACTGGGAGGGATAAACAGGGCTGACAGCCGGCTGAGTGCAGCTCCCAGATGGACTGTCCTGTCTGCTTCTCTCGCTTCATTGTTTCCTGTCCTGAGCCTGCTGACAGCCTCCTCTTGGGGCCCAGACCTTTAAAAGTGTGTTTTGTCATGGTCTATCAAGCTGCTTCTACACTCGGGTCACCACAATTCTCTTCCTTTTACTCTCATCTCCATGTTGATGCAGGGCCTTGTTCTCCCTTCCTTGCTGCACTTCAAGCTTTGTTCAGTCACTACCATCCCCATCCCAGTTCTTAACTTGGGTTTCCTGCCTTCCCCCTGCCCTACACCAGCCCAAGAGTTGGGTCTTGCATCTCCCTGTCATGCTCTTGTGCGTGGCAGTGCTCACAGCGTGCACTCCACTGGGGTGCTGGCAGCTGAGTGAGGGGAGCCGACTTGGAGGATACAAAGGATATGAGCCCGTCCGTGCATAGCATCCTATATGTTCGCTGGGGGACTCGTGTGTTTTTCCAGCTTAGCAAATTCTCCTGTGTTTGTTTATTCAGCAGCCCTTGCTCCTGCCTTCCTTGCCTTTCACACCGCAGCTCGTGGGTGTTTCTGGTGTTTGACACGGTGTTGTCTCGTACTCGGAATCGCAGCACATACCTTGGCATCTGCCTGTAATGAGTCAGTCCCAGCATCGCCGCGGCCTGGGCACGAGGGAGGGATTCTTGCAGAGTGTTTGGCTTTCCTCCCGCATCCCCATCCGTGGCCGTGCATGAGCCGTCCTTCGCTGGGCTGCAATCGTGCTGGAGTTGGAGGGGAGCCTGCCTTGGATTTCCTGCCTTCCTGTTGAATCAGTCCCCCATGGGGGAGGCATTTTCCTTCCTAACCGAGGTTACAGTCCATCCCCACCATGCAGCATGTACTGGTTTGTACCATGTTTGGGGGAGAGCATCACAGCGTGGCTCCTCGCTGAGGTTGTGTATCTGCTACTTGCAGCTCTCTGCTGTCTGTCTGTTCCAGGTGTTTACTGATGCTGTAACTCCTTGGAGTATCTCCAGTCACTGCAGCGCCCTGTGTTTGATAAGGGAGCTTAATGGGCTTGACAGGATCAAAGCGTTTTCATGGTAAAATGATTATAGCTTAATTTTCTGAAAGTGGATTTTCTGTTTCTTTTCTCATTGTCCCCCTTGAAGCAAACCTGAGCTATTAAAATGTATCCTGCAGGAATCAGGAGGGAGAAGCAAGGATGTCAAGGTGCTACTTTAAAAACCCACCCAACACAGTGCCACCTTTCCCGACTGTGGTACGGCCAGTGGATCGTTTAGAGAGCAGAATTATTTGACTTCTCTGATTCACTATAAAAATATATCTCCCTGCAGTTGTTTTGCTTTCTGCCCACATGGATGATCTTAACTTTTCCAAATAATACAGTAGTACTTATGTCCATGGGATAGATGGGGTTGGAAGGGGCCTTTAAAGGCCATCTATCCAACTCCCCCTTCCAGTGAGCAGGATCATCTTCAGCTACATGAGGTTGCTCAGAGCCCCGTCCAGCCTGACCTTGAATGTGCCCAGGGATGGTGCAATGTGTGTTCAGTAATGAAGACCCAGGGAGTCTTTACCAATGACCACATTGTCTGTGGGTGAGTAGTGGCACTTTAACCACCAAAGCTCAGAAAATAGTGCGATATGTTATTGTTTGTGGGGCTGGGGTGGTTTGATTGGCTTTTTAAAGCATTTCCCTATGGGGCCTATCAAACATTTGATTTCCAAAGGCTTTCTGCTGTCAATCTTACCAGTTCTTTCACTGGTTTACTGGTGCAGCTCACACCAGCTCTCCAGACCAAAGAAGCAGCAGCAGTAAAGGCATACTGATGACATCTGCCCCTTGCTAGCCAGTGTTGGAGGTGTACGGGAGGGAGCTGAGCTCCCAGGTGACCTGATAGTGTAGAAGACACTTGGCCTGGGATTTCACTTTCCCATTCCCAGCTGTGTTTTCCTGTGCAAAAGAGGGGCTCAGCAATGTGGGGGTGTATGTGTGGGGCGAGCAGGCAGGGGCTGAACCTGAGTAGTGAAGAGAGATTTTGTGGTGGAAGGGGCTGGGTGCGATAGCACTGTGTTTCCTGTCCCCTTAGCCGCACGGATGCGGTGGTTTGAGTGCAGTGCTGTGACCTCACTCAACGAACTCATCCAGATGGAAAATAACCCTTCAGAAAACAAGATTTTCACAGTTATTGTCCTGGGTTTGTGCCAGCAGAGTCACCCGCAGGGCTGCCAGCACAGCTGGGGGGTGGCACGATGGATGGAGTGAGGGGGCAGAGCTACCTGGAGCGTCACTGCCCCGGATTCTTGAATCATGATCTGGAGGGGAGGGTTTGCCAGAGTGACTGGAATGAAATTCCCTGATGTACTTGGACTTGCCTGATATTTACTGAATATTACATGCCTAATGTGCTGCAGCGTACAAAGAACTTTGGCAGTTGGCTTTTACTCACCTGGGAAACTCAGTTTTTAGGAATCTTTTTTTTCTGGAGATGTCTCAGGGCTTCCCAAACTGTGGAAGGCTCATCATGCAAAGTCCGCTTGCTGCTGTGCTCTCATTTTGAGAGCAGCAGGCAGGAGGGAGGGTAACCAAAAAGGCACAGCCTTGTACTCAAGTAAGAAGAGAAATGATTAAAAACACTGTGAACAACAAGAAGTACGTATCTCATTCTTAAATATCATGTCTTAGAAATCTCACCCTGCCTGGCTCCGTGCTGCACGTTCTGGTGATTTCATTTATAGGATAATTAAGGGATTTACCTTTTAAAGGTCTCGGGTTTGTTTTCAAATCTAACCATTCCAGCAGTTAGGCGTGAGCCAAAGGATTTACAAGCAGCACACAGCCTACGTGAGCAGCATTTGCTGGAGGGAGAGGAGCTTTCCCTCCGCTGCGTGCCGTGGGAGGCAGGAGCTGGGGGCTCAGGGCAGGCTGGGGGACAGCTCTGGAGCCCATGGTTGTCCTGCTGATGTGGCAGGGGATCTGCATTAAAGAGCTGTCTATATCTGTCCTCTGCTGCATGAGGAGCACACGTGTCAAAAACAATGCAAATTAGAAAATCAGAGTGTGTGGGCTAACCAGATGGCTTTTATCAGCAAAAATGAACCTGCCTTTTCCTCTCTCTCTCTCTCTCTCCCTCCTCCAGAAGCCCTTCAGAGGCCGGTAGTGTCGGACTTTGAGCCCCAAGGTCTGAGTGAAGCAGCTCGTTGGAACTCCAAGGAAAACCTTCTGTCCTGTCCTAGTGAAAATGACCCCCACCTCTTTGTTGCATTGTATGATTTTGTGGCAAGTGGGGACAACACTCTAAGCATAACTAAAGGTAAGGTAACTGGGCAGAGCAATACTGGGAGTGTGGAGAAAGCATTGAAAGCAAAACTGCTGTGGAAGAACTGAATTAGACACTAAACCCTATGGAAATTGTTTTACTGTGGGAATTCTTCTTAAACAAATACAGATATTTCACAAAGTCATAACCTTTTAAAAGGTTAAAAGCTTTCACATTGGGCAAGAAACTGCTTGACAAGACTAACGTCCCCATTAGGAGCAAGAATATGAACTGAGAAATTAAACTAAGCTGATTTTAGAGTCTGGCCTTTGTAATTTTCATTCCCCAAAACACAGTCCTTGTATGAAAAACCACTGCAGAGCTACAGTGTTTTCTTATTCAGTCCTTCTGCTCCTTAGGTGTACTCCAGGGCACATCAGCTTACCTAGCTAATTGAAATTTTTTTACTGTTTATCCACTCCTGTTCTCTCACAGCCCCATCAAGCCAACTCAGTTCAAATGAAATTTACTGGATTCATTTAGTCTCAAGCAGCATCAGAGCAGAGCTGCACAAGAGCCTAAACGAACTCTTGAAGCGTGCATGTGACTTTATTTGGCTTTGAGCGGTTCACTCAAGCTTAAAGGAACACACATGCTCCCTGCTCAGATACCTATTCTTGCAGGAGATTATTTAAGGATCTGTTAGCCAGAAAGAGCCCATCTTTGTCCTCTGCTCCCAGCTTTGCTGTATCTAAATGTTTGTTTTTTTTTTCCCCTGTGCCAAGGTGAAAAGCTTCGTGTCCTGGGCTACAATCATAATGGGGAATGGTGTGAGGCCCAAACGAAGAACGGACAAGGCTGGGTGCCCAGCAATTACATCACCCCAGTGAATAGTTTGGAGAAGCATTCCTGGTACCACGGACCAGTGTCACGTAATGCTGCTGAGTACCTGCTGAGTAGTGGGATCAACGGCAGCTTTCTGGTGCGGGAGAGTGAGAGCAGCCCAGGACAGAGATCGATTTCACTGCGATACGAAGGAAGGGTGTACCACTACAGGATAAACACTGCATCTGATGGAAAGGTAGGCTGCAGGCTATCCAAACCATGAAAGAAAACCTTCCCTCCCAGTATACCTTGTCCTCTGACTGCACAAGGTCAAGTAATATCAAGTAATAACAATTGAATCGAGCAATTCCGAACCCTGTTCACAATGTTCATCCTCTGTAGTTGCAATCAACTCTGAGATTCCAGCATGGCTGTGACAGAACAGTTTTACACCTTTAGCAGACTTCTGGTGAGGTATAATACAGCTCAGTAGTGACACACTTTAAGGTAGAACACAGTAGAGTTACATCAGAGCTGAATGTAGTAGATACCATTAATAAGAGATTCCGAGGATGAATTTTCATCCTATATGTTCAAAAGATAGTATCTTTCTCAGCCAAATCAGAAAAGTCAGTGCCTGTTGCTAATAATCCTGTAAATACTAGGGACAGAATGCTTTTGGAGCTATTCTGCAGTGCTTTTAACTACTGTTTCAATTTCTCTACAGTATTTCAGCGTGATCATTGGAGACGGGTAGGCACTTTCACTTTTATCTGGGCCCTGTGTCTAGTTTCTTCATTTTTCCCCCCCTGGATAGTTGTGTGCTGTAGCAGTGTTGCAATGCTGTGCTTTGTGGATGCTGCAGAGAAATGTTAGCATAAAAACGTAGTTTTCCACAGGCTTTTGTTTGAATTTCATGGGAACATTTCTACTGGCGTTGGATTTTGGGAAATCTTGGGTTTTAATGGATCTAGTTGAAGGAGTGGCTCTTCAGATCCTCTGCAGAAGTTGAAGTCTGGGTCCTGGAGCATGGCTGCAGAGGCTCTTCTTGCCAGCATCGAGTAGATGACAGATTCAGTGCTGTTAAAGTACTTCAAAAGGAAAATAAGTAAGGAAGTGGCCCACCATGGCCAGTTTTCCTGTGTCCTGTGAGAGCTTTACTCTTCCTACAGCAACGTTGTCAGCAAAATCTTTAGTATGAGAACACAGGGAACCAATACATAGGGTTTCCTATTTATCAGAGTCAATCAGAATCATCACTCTAAAACCTTTAATTAAACAGATTTTATTCCATAATGAAATACCTCTTGTCTGCTTTAGCAAGCAGATTGTAATCGAGACAGTTCTGAACGTGGTATTTAAGGCAGTGGACTCCCAAGTTACGCCTCTTCGATTCCTCTCTTTTCCTCCCATGTAGACACACTCTGTGGTCAGAATCGGTGCAGTGAAATGCTGACATGCAGCGTACTGGAAGGGACTACATGGCAATCTGGAATATTATTCCTCCTCCTGTCTCTGTAGTTGATATTCCTTCTGTGCATGTTGATGCTGGCAGATGAGCAATGTTCACGTGTGAGCATTTTGAACCCAGGCCTCCTTCACTTGGTGTAAATAAGCACGTGTCCATGGTGTGACGGCACAGGATCTCCATTTCAGCTGTAAAAGGGTTTGGCATATGAAAGCTTTCATCCCAGCAGAGCTGTTTTTATCCCAAAAAACAGTTCTGCAGAGCTACAGTAATCGGTTCAGGTCTACGTGAGCCAGGTTAATTGTTCATTTTCCACAATGTTGCTTGAATTGGTGTTTTGGAGAGAAGGTGCAGGTCAGCAGAATTCACTAAACCAGACCTGCAGCTGGCGGTGGATGGAAATAGAAGATAGAGATGAGGCAGTGACCAAGAGCTGTGGCTCCTGGGCTTTGGCTGTTTGTGCAGGGGCAAGTGAAGAGGTAGCCACAGTCCTGGTTGCCAGACCAAGGGCCAGCATCCCAGCAGAAGGAGCTGGTTGCCGTGTCCATGCGTCAGGCGCTGCGGTTTGCAGCCGGGCGTGTTAAACCCCATCGGCTTCCATTTGTGTTAATGAGCTGGGCAGTGAGTTGTGACAGCTTAGTGACAGACGTGCTGCCTGCTCCGCTGCTCCTGCTGCTGGGCTGGGGCATGCCATGCTCTTCCACCACCCTGTTCCTGGCTGTCAAAGCTGAAGAGCAACGACCTTTGACAAAACAGGCTGCTGGAGCAGATCCTCTGCTCTGAGCTGCTCATGTCACACTCTGTTACCCAGTTCATGGCAGACCGTAGCTCTGCAGAAGGAAAGCTCTTACCTTCAACTCCCTGAGCACCTGGGGCCTTCCTAGCCTGCTGCATCATTACTCAGCCTGTCCAGGGAACTTAATGTCTGCGGGTGCTGCAGTAAGGATGAATGGTGGGATCATATACCGTGGCTGAGAGAACATGCCATCAGGAGAAAGAGGTATTGGAGAAACGTGTAGAACAACCACTTCTTGGTCTGGAGGTGTGCTGTGCTTCACACAGCCCTGCCCGGGATTCTTCCTGTGGGAAGACTTGAAGGGACTGGGAGGAGATTGGAAGTATGTATGTCTTCGCTTTAGTACCGCTCATACTGATGCAATGGGCTTCAGCAATTTAAAAACAAATTCACTCCTCAGGGAGTTTTGTCTTTATTGCCCAGTTTAATGGATCATATTCTTCTGGACCACCTTTGAATGTTTTGCTGGGGTTTTTTTTTGTTTATTTTGCTTTTGGGTTTTTTTAAGGAAGACATTAAAAGTGAACTTTCTTGATTTGGCTGGCACGGTGCACTTAGTCATCTGGTAAACCACTTCCGTGTACAGCGAACTTGGTTTTCCTGACTTGATAGTACTTGAGGCAGAGCCTCCTGTTGAGTAATCCAACTAAATAAATAGCGTTGTGCAGACAGTTCTTGAAATTCTGCTGCCTTCAGCATTAAGGACACAAGATGCATGTCCTGATTGAGTCCCATAGAGCACCCAGCAGCTGAACTGGATGCAGACTCGCTCCTTTATCGTGCATCTTCCTTGATTTTTTTTGCCTGAGTGTTCAGTTTTGTTCAGCTGACTGGGCAGGGGGAATCCCATCGAGTTAAGGATGCCTTGGATGTTAGCTTGGGCCAGTTTTAACCACCATAATAAAATATATTGAGTCACAGAATCATAGACTGATTTGGGTTGGAAGAGACCCCAAGAATCACAGAGCTCCAACTGCCTCTGCCACAGGCAGGGCCACCAACCTCCAGCCCAGGGCCCCATCCAACCTGGCCTTGAACACCCCCAGGGACAGGGCACCCACCCCCTCTCTGGGCAGCCTGTTCCAGCCCCTCACCATTCTCTCCGTAAAGAACTTCCCCCTAATATCTCATCTAACCCTTCCCTATGTAACCTCACGCAGTGCAGAAACACTGAGCCTGTTACCTGTGTCTGTACCAGGCAGTTTTCTTGGGGACAATTACCCAGCAAGCAGCTTGTTAATTGGGTCAGCAGAGAAGGGAGGCTGCAGTGAATAGTCAGTGTGTATGAGATCTGCTGGGCTGTGTCAGCAGCGTGCCATACACAGCTACTCCTTGCTTCATCTCTTCGTGATACGCGCTTCAAATTCCAGGAGAAGATAGAAACACAGAGTAACTCTGATTTCCAGTGGTGCTAAGGGGGAGTAACACCTTCAGGAATCAGTGTTGAGGTGTAGTCACTGAGAGGTTAGCAAACCTGCCTACAGAATGAGCAGGTTTAGTGGGTGGATGTGGGTTTTTTAGTGTAAATGGGAAGCGTTGTCTGTGTTAAGTTTATGGGTTTCTCATGAAACCTTTGGCCATTTATTTAACTTATTTCTCAGTAACAATATCATATAATTTCTCACACAAAACACTCATATCTCTAATTTCCAGGAGACTTGTGAGATCATGTGTACAGGCCATCATGAAGACATAGGCAGCTTCCTTCTCCGTACTTCTCTAATACTTCCAAGTGATCCTGGAGTCCAGCATAACTTTCCACATCCATCCTTTTCTATTTTAGTCCCTGGTGTAACACGTGAACTACTAGTACCACTACAAGTACTACAGGTTGTTCCTAAACAGCTATGTCTTGGTTTAAGTTGTGGCTGCTTAGTGGTCCAAGCCATGCAGCTGTAAAAGCTGCTTTTACGTTATCACTTTTATGTTCTCAGACCATCTGGTTTTTAAGCAGATTCGTAACTCTGACCATGAAAGGTTGTTTTGTTTTTTGCTTTCTGGTTCTGTGTTTTGGTGTGGTTTGGGGGTTTTTAAATCATAGAGTTGAAATAATGCTTGGTCTGTTTACTTTGCAAAAAGAATATCCCACTCATTTTGGTAGAGGGTTCAGAACATCCTCCTCAGGAGGAGGTCTTTAGTTTGTAAAGCTTCCATAGGAGTTTTGATAGCAGCATCTGTAGCAAAAGAAAAACAGTGTGAAAAGTGAATGGGAAGTGGCTTTCTCCAGCCCCATGTGTAACACCTTCCACTCTGAATGCCTGTGCACATCCCCAAAAGTATGTGTGTTGTCACCAGAGTGGTTAATGGTATGGGGTTTTTCAAGTGGTTAACAGGTTGGCCTCTGTGCGTCTTCTCCCACTCCAAGTGCTATTGCCACCAGAGGAAATGCCACTTTAACCAAGGGTTAGGATTTCCCATCATGGGAAATGTAGGTTTCTACAGTAGAGTTGCCTCTTTTGGATGACAAATGCAATATAATACTTACTTCCCAGAAACCTACAGGGACCATCAGTCTGTTTCAGACACCATTAGTAGTTTGAAAGCCAACAACCACCCTACACCTTGCCTGTCAGTGACTGATCTGTGGGGTCATTCACACCTCTCTCTGCTTTTCCCCTTTTTGGGTTACACTGTGTTTCTGAGCTGAACATTGAACATTCCTGCAACCCTTTCAGATTAGTCCATGACATGCATGGATTGGCAGGTTTTGCCATTTCTAACCATAGTAGTTACCATACATACATTTAAGCATGGGGGTTGTCTCAGAAAGCTAAGTGTAGGGATTTGGGAAAGCAGGATGCTGAGGGAGAGAGGGCTTTAATCTATTACTCTGACTTTCCTTGACCATACGGCTTCTCTTTTAAGTCACCATTTCTTACATTTAGTTTCTGTGCTCTTCAGAATATTTGGTCTTCTCCAATGCTTCTCATTCTCTTTTGAGTTTGATATAGTAAAGAGATGCCTCCAAAGGAGGAGCATTCATACAGAAACTGCCAATCCCCAGTCCAAAGGCTCTACTCAAGTTTGAGGGTGATTTATCCAACCTGCTAGCTTTTATTTTTATTCTTTTTGCAAAGGGCTGTCCCTTTTCTGTTGGACACACTCACTTACTGCTGGAGTTTCACAGATGCAATTTCCTTTTCCATCCAAAAATTCCGTCTAGGTGGAAGAATCACAGAATCATTAAGGTTGGAAAAGACCTCTAAGATCATCTAGTCAAATTGTTCCCCTACCACTCATTACTTATTAAAGAACCCTAAGTCTGGGATTTCAAGATGCCTGGTAACCCTGTCAACTTCCTGGCCTCCCAGAATCCCAGACAGATGGCCACTGCACATGCACAAACTGTTGAGTGCATATCCAACGAGTTGGAAGCATTCAGGAACTTTTATCACAGCTCTCTGCACACAATGTGCTCAGTAGGACCAGTGCATCACACCATGTTTCATAGCACGTGGACTGCACAGAAATTTGGGTGGCTAACATGGTGCTGCTCCTCCTGCGAGGTTGTCCCTTGCCAGACCTTGGTCCTTCGTAACAAATGGAGCTCAAAAAATGGTTTTACTTGTGTTATCAACATTATTCTCGTCCTAAATCCGAAACACAGAGCTATAGCAGCTGCTAGAAAGAAAGTCTATCTCTATCCCTGGTGAAACCAGGGCAAATCATGAAAACACAAAGCTCTGATGGTAGGGAAACACTTGCCTGTTATCTTTAGTAGGCTAAAAGGCTTAAAATGGATCTTCTGTATAAATGTTAAAAAGGTAACAAATATGGGTTATCGTGCCTCACAGCAGGCTCTCATTCAGTGGTAATGATTTTACTTCTCTGCTATTGATCCATGCCCATCACAGGAACGGAGCAAACCAGCCGTCCAACTTCATGCAAAACACCATGCAGGAGCTTAGGCCAGTAGCAGGGAAGCCCCCGGAGCGCTAGTAACGCTTCAAGGGGAGGAATCGAGACACTGGGGTTGACAACCCCCTGCTCTCCAGGAAATATCTGAGTCTCTACTGACCAGCCTCTTGAAAAAAGACATTTCAAGCAACAGCATGCCAAGCCAGTGCTGCTCGCAGTCATCCCGCCCGTGCTGTTCAGCGAAGTGCATGTATTTCCTCCTGAATCCATGCATTTCCCATGCAAGTGTTGATCGTTCTCAGCTCTGAGCTTCTGAGAACTGCTTACAGAGCTGGTGGAGCTCATACTACTGCAGGTGGAGAAGTGATACGACGCTTTGTTTCCACAGTTTTCTAATACCAGTTCTGTGTGTGAACACTCCTGCTCCCACGTGCCTTAGCTGAGTGAGCTTTCTCTTTGCTTCCTTAGCTGTACGTCTCTTCAGAGAGCCGCTTCAACACCTTAGCAGAGTTGGTCCATCATCACTCCACCGTGGCAGATGGGCTCATCACCACCCTGCACTACCCGGCCCCCAAACGCAATAAGCCCACCATCTACGGCGTGTCCCCAAACTACGACAAGTGGGAGATAGAGAGAACTGACATCACCATGAAGCACAAGCTCGGTGGAGGGCAGTATGGAGAGGTGTATGAAGGAGTCTGGAAGAAGTACAACCTTACAGTGGCTGTGAAGACTCTAAAGGTAGGAATCGAGTCTCCCATTCAACTCCTTTCAGCATGGAACTGAGTTCAGGCACCCTGCCTGCCCTCAGCTGTAGTTTGGGGCTGTGATGGCCCTTCCTCTCTGTGCTGTCAGCTTGGAATAGAGGATTTGTGAAAGAGCTTGATCCTGTTATGGTTTTATGTGGTATCTAAATCACTTGTAACTAAACAAAGGAGGATAACAGTATCATTTTTACTTTGAAATGGATGAAATATTGGAAAAATGAATAGTTCTGAAGTCTCACGTTGGGGGTGTGGGAAAGGTGAGCTCTTCACAGACAAACACGCCACCACAAGCCAGTGTGTTAACAAACCTTGTGGGTTGTGAGTTGGGCAACATACAATTCAGAGGCTTCAGGGAGGCTTTGCATGTTTTGATTTCCTGTCTCATGTGGCATCTTTCCCAACACACAAGCACGCTGTGTACCTGGAAGTCTTAGGCAGTCGCTCACAGCTGTTCCTTATCACACTTTTTCCTCCCCTTATCTGAGCTAAAATATATTAAAATTCATAAATGGCTTTAATGAAGAACTGGATAATCAGTTCTGTTTCTGGCTCTGCTCCCTGATTGCTGCGTCTTGGTTTCCTTGTCTCTTGAAATGCAAATAATGCTTTGTGAGTTCATAAGGTCATTGCTTAATTCATTTATGTTTATAAAAATGTCTTGAGACCTTCTGGCAGCATCCACACACATAGCATTTGATTGCTTAATAAGAGTTTATGCTAACTTGACACCATCTTCTCTCTTCTTCAATGAGGATGTGGTTTGGTCCTGCAGAAACAAACAGAACCAGGTTTTTTGTTTGTTTCTTTTTGGTTTTTGCAATGGAAATTTCGAAGTGGAGAGGGGAAGAACTGTCAGGGGAAGAACGTTTCCCTGATTTGGGGAAAATATTTCTTCCTTGCGCTTTGAGCGGCGGCTACCTCAGTATTTCTGGGTTGCTATGGTTGCAGAAAGTATTTTCATTTTGGTCTTTATGTATTTTGTACCCTGGAGATTCCTGTCGCTGCTCCCCAGCGAGCAAAAGCCCCAGTGCCTGTTTGCACAGGGAGCGAGTGACACCTAGTGTTATCCCAGCTCGGAGCCAGCAGGCTGGGGACCGCAGGGCTTGCTCGGGAGCACTGCAGTGATGCCACCAGGCTGAACGAAATGCCTGTTTACAGTGAAAAAAGGAGAGAACGGATCTTTCCTGGAACACTGTTTGCTGTAACATCTCTTGCTTCTGGTTGTAGCGTGAGGACACCGACGCCTTCAGACATCTCCAAGCTGGAGTTGTTGCTTTCATTCTCTTCTCTCTAAAACCCATCAGCCAAGTCAAATTGTGTGTTATCCCATAAAATCTGTTTGTGCATAAGGAGAAACCTTAATACAGACCATGGATGTTTCAAATATATCAAATAAATATTTAATGAAACATGACTAAAAGTGGTTCATAATGTAGTATGGAGCAGCACGTTCCACTGGGGAATGTAAGAATAACCAAGAAGAGAGTTGAGAAACACTTCAACCTGCAATTATGCACACTAAAACCATCCTTAAAAGCAAATTTATAATCCACCTTCCTTAAATCCATCAGTCTGCTGCCTGACAGGTGGGATTATAGCTTTCTTCAAAGTTTTGGGAAACATTTTAAAATCACATTTATATCCCAGTTCTACTGGGGAAAATAAGCCCTCTGTAGCTTCAGCACAAACATTCAAATGACTCACTTGATTTTCCTCTGAGAGAATATTTGTCAGAACTTCATGTGACTCTTCTTGTTCCTTCCCCATCCACTCCAGGTATCTCTACAAGAAAGATAAAGGGGTGAGGAAAGTAAGAGTGGAGGAAAAAAAGAATTAAGTCGTTCCAGCATCTTTTTGACTGGCGATGCTGACGAACACCCATTTGTTGTTTGGTTTTCTATCAAGTGTCTAAACGTAGCTCGGCGCTGGCACGAAACACTAGATCATGCAGGAAGGCAATCAAAAGCAGCACACGCTGTTCCTCAGCTGCATTGAACTGGGAAGTGCTAGACGATGTTTTGGTGCTTAGATGTTTCCCATTAAAGGATAGCGTTGGAAGCTCAGCGAGTTGCCCAGGACACCTCGAGTCTGTTACCATAACACGGCGCTCGCTGTGTTTTTACACCTGATGCTGGTGGGAAAGGGCACCAGGAAGGCAGTGCCTGCAGTCACTGGGAGTGCAGCTTGGTGCCTTGCCTGGCGTGGGAGCATGTGGAGCTCATGGCTGAAGCTTGTTTCCCGTGAGGGCTGTTTCATGGCTGAACTGCTGTCAGTTGGTCATCTCAGCACGTTTCAAGTCTGCATCCATGAGCACAGCCTCTTTTGAATTTTTATTTTACTTTTTCACCAGCAGAGAGACCAGTGTGTTGTTAAGCAATATCCAACCCTGATGGTCCTTAATTCCATGGCATGGTCCTGTGCTCAGCTAGGAAAATACTGTATCACCAGAACTATTTTCTTTCTGCTGCGGTTTTGTGCAGTGGAAGCTGGTTAAGCCTGGTCCTTTGCATGAGATCAGGTTTTCAGAGAGATCATAGTTACTGTGGCTCTCTGTATGTGTCCTTCCTGTTAATTTGGTTGCTGGGAGGTGAGAGATTTAAAGCAGTGGAACAGCTATGCAGAGGAGCGACCTTTCAGAGTTTGTGCAGTGTGTGTAAGAGAAATGCATATTTAGGGTAATTTTCCAACCTGGATTATTAACCCAGTTTCCTTTGCCAAAGAAAACAGTTTAAGGTTCTGCTCATGAGGACCTTTGGGCTATTAGTTTTGACAGGGTGTTCAGCAAATCACAGCTGCCGATCAAGCTAATTGGCAACGAATAGTAAATGATTGAATGAAACTCTTTGAAAAAGGTTCCTCATTGCTCACTGCAAAGCAGAGAGCTGCCTGGATCTTACAGCAGCAGCCCACTGTTATCATTCTCACCAGCAGCAGTAAATCCTTTCCAATCCTTCCTTAAAACACTTCGTCCATGTAGCCTGTCAACATTAATCCAGCAATGGAAGAAAAAAAAATGGATATAGAAAGAAACATCGCTTTAGGACTAGATCTGTATTTTTGCACCACTTTGAAATGACCTTCCGGCCATTTGGGGCATATTTGCTTCAGAAAATATGTCTTTTGAGTGAGATTGTATCTTCCTGGGGTTTGTGTTGTGCCAAGCAACTTTATGGTGTTCAGCAAATAGGTAGTGACACTCATCTGCCCGCAACAGTTACGTCATGGGTCAGGCTCTAAATGCCAGCAGTGAAATCTGTGAAACCTCGGGCTTTCAATTATGGAGTGGCTGCTGTCGGTCATTCCTCCCTGTCTGAAAGGGGGGGAATTTCTTCCTCCTACCCAGTGAAACTGGGGGCCTGCATTGCAGCAGCTTCCCAAGCGTTCGATTGTGGCACATCCTTCCTTTTATGAGCATTCTTGCTTCTTTTCTTTTCTGTACTTTCTATTTCACGTTATCTTTTTTTTCTCTTAGGAACAAGCATGCTTTTTCCTTTTCAACTCCTGAGTGGTCCTGCAAGAGGCCCTTCACAAAAGGGATATGGATTTTCTTGGCCCAAAAAGCTCTGTTAGAATAAGAATGATAAAAATATATATACTTTTTTAAATCCTACAAAAAAAAAAAAACCACCCAAAGTTCCTAACTCCCTGGCATTGTGATGTGGCTACAGGGAAAAATTACCTTGAAAGAAGTGTGGCTTATGTTGTCAGTTTGCAGTTCCTTTTGTGTCCTTGTACAAAGATCTGTTCCTCGTTTGTGTGTGCTGTCCTTGCCAAAGCTTTACCATTGTTCTGCAGGAGGATACCATGGAGGTGGAAGAGTTCTTGAAAGAAGCTGCAGTAATGAAGGAGATCAAGCATCCAAACTTGGTGCAATTATTAGGTAAGTGATAAATACCAAGCAGAGGGATTTGAACTAAACCCTTGTGCAGTGATATGGATGTTAAGGAGCAGATAAGCTGCTTACCATACCAAGGCTTTAAGTACAGACGCTTATTGTCTGGCAAAATTCACAATTCATACCACTAATACATGGTTTTCAATGATCTCGTTTCTCTAATGTTGAAGTTGCCAGAGCCTGAAGCAGAAAATTAAAACCCTCTATTAACCAATTCCAAGCAGAACTCATTCTTCCTGCGAGCCCCATATTTCTACCTTCCAGAGGGAGGATTTGCCTTAGAGGACAAAACCTGAAGGTTCACTGATGTTCTCAAACATTCATTGGAAACTTTATGGTGGTCCCTAGGGGTGTGCACACGGGAACCTCCTTTCTACATCATCACGGAGTTCATGACGTACGGGAACCTGTTGGATTATCTGCGGGAGTGTAACCGGCAGGAGGTGAACGCTGTGGTGCTGCTGTACATGGCAACTCAGATCTCCTCAGCCATGGAGTACCTGGAGAAGAAAAACTTTATTCACAGGTAGGAAGGACAGCGAGTACCCTTGAATGTCAAGCACAAAACACCCCCTGATTTCTTTTCTTGCCTTTCAGCTATCACAGCATGGACTCGGATGCAGTTGGTGTCCTATATTTAATGCGCTCGTGCATCTGTTCTTACATCGTGCATTACCCTGTCTATAGGGTGGGCTTCTAATTGTCTTGCAGTGTTTTTTCCCTTACCTTTGAAGTAGATGTGGGTGAAAGACACATGAGTACTTTTATATTTTGGACAAGGGTCCTAAACGTAAACGCCTCCCAAAGTAACTGGCTCTTAGTGGGCCAGATAAGCTACTGGTCTTCCTTGATTCTAACAGCCATTAAAAGCTGCTGCAGTTGGTGTTGCAGGATGTGTGCAGGTGCTCACAAGCAAAGCCACCTTCTTAGTTCCTTCATATCCCATGTTCATTCTTGTTTGTTTCACTTCTTTTCTTTTTCCCCTCATTCTCTGTAGGAACTGTTTCCCACTGTTGTCCAGATTGCGTATTCACTTTAATAAGCATCTCTGCCGCCTTAAAAGTCTCAGAGTCTCTGACCTTTAAGTGTACTGCAATTATGGCTAGAGCTTTGCATTCTTCATCTGCAGAAATGGCCTCCTAGCAATATAATGACACATCCTGCATGATGGTTTGAGGCTTGCTGAGCTTTATACAAGATGCTCTCTGTGCCATAGCCTGACCTTTCCTGCCCAATTAACTGGAAGCTGAAATTAGTGCATGTTTTTTTTCATAGAGACAAATATGAAGATCGTGTGTAAAGTTCTAGGTGCTCCTCTAAGTCGTGCGTTGCCTTTGCTGCCTGAAAGCCCTGTTTAAACGCTGCTGTCAGTCAATAAAGTGAACGGTGATGCTGCAAATTAAAATTTCCAGCCTTTGATTTGCTCTGTTGAAAGTATTTCATCCCTTCAGCCTGTAGGAAGTGAACTTTCAAAACTGCTTTGTGTGAATCCCCATCGCCTGCTCTCCCGTTCATTTCATTTCCTCTTATTTCTGATGACCCATTTATCTAAAATAAATAGTAACGTTTTTCCTTATCAGCCACCCCCATACCCACCTACCCAATTATTTTAAGACTGTTGTCACAATTCACATCCATGGATTCAAACGCTGGGCTGTGACCTCATTTAATGAAATCAGGAAGGAGGAGGAATTTGATTATGAAGAGGAGCTTTTATTTAGACACACATTGTAGTAATCAGCATTGATAAGAAGGCATATTCAAAAACACTGTGAAAATTTAATAGGCATCTAGTAAGACTTTTTAAAAAACAATATTCTGATTGAGCAGAAGAAGCGAAAGAGACAGCAGTGTCTGCTTCATATCTAAAGATCTCACTCAAGCTTTCCTGTAGAATCAATTTTTAGTTCAACTTGACATAATCTGGAAAAGCTTTCTTAACAAAGCCTAATATTAGGAAGGATGTACTTTTGTGAGCTATGTTTTATACTCAGTGAAGCGTTTCCAAAGGTGCTGTCAGCTTCCCCAAGGCAGGGAAGTGGTAAATGCTGTGTGAGCATCTCTCACCTGCCAGGGTGGAGTCAGGTGTGAAAAAGGTGGAGGAAAAGCTTAATTTGCTTATTGCTCCATCCTTTAAAACCTCAAGTACTCATAGCAGAGGCTACAACAGGTTTAGAAAGGCCAAAACTAGAAAAAGTTGTAAGATGTGCAGCACTTGGGTGGAGGATGAGCATAGCTGGGAGCTAAACCCAGTGCTTGAGCTAGGACTGGAAAAGGAGTTCTGGAGAGCGACTGCTGTTGGCTGGGGTGACCGTGGTGCTAGAGAGGTGGGCAAGAATTGAAGGATTGAGACTTCATTTATTCAGTGCTCATCCTCAGCTATTGATAACTTGAGCACTGACATTTCTTACCAGTATTTTTATCCTGAGGGTGGCAGCTTTTATTGAAAGTGAGGGGGCTTCTTGAAGCTTTCACTTCAAATTTTAAAAAAAAGGGGAAAAAAGGAAAAAAAAAGTTTGGATGACAGTCTTACAAAACCAGAATGGAAAATAACTTTCCCTCCTGCATGTATGTGTATAACTATAATTTCTGTGTAATACTCTCATCAAAATAATCACACGCAGGCCCAGGTTTCTTGGAAACAGTAGGTTTAATTGCTAGAAGTGAGATGATAAAGACTACTCACTGCCTATTTTTATTCTTGTTTTTAGGGACCTGGCTGCCAGAAACTGCCTTGTAGGGGAGAACCACTTGGTGAAGGTGGCAGACTTTGGCCTGAGCAGGCTGATGACAGGAGACACGTACACAGCCCATGCCGGAGCGAAATTCCCCATCAAGTGGACTGCACCAGAAAGCCTGGCCTACAACAAGTTCTCCATTAAATCTGACGTCTGGGGTAAGAATTTGCATGTACAAATTAATGCAGATTATAGTCATCTTGTCCAGGACTGCGAAATGAGGACATTGTGAAACACTTCAGGCGTGTTACCTGATTTTAGCTGTATTTTAGAGTTCAGGAACTAATCTCTGCTAAGTCAGTCTTTGAGTGAACTCTGAGGATACTGACCTGACTCTCTGTGTTTGAATCTTTGGCAAGTATGAAAATAAAGGGTATCGTGGTGTTTACAGACACATATGGAATGAGGCTGGAGGGCACCCATACTACTGACTTGGTAGACTCAGGAACCTTATGACTACTTCAAGGAGAGGAAAGTGGGAATCTGGTTCATTTTCTGTTAAAGAAATATTATGTGTGTATCTGTCTAGTGATAGCTCCAAGCTTGTCTTTCTGCATTTTAAAAGAATAATATTTGGAATGAGATGAGGAGAAACAGAGGGAAAATTTGATGACAAATGGTTATTGAAGAGCCCTGAGGTGCTCGTGATAAGAGTAGGCTTAGCTAAATGAAGCTACATTCTATCAAATCTGACTGCAGAAAATCTCATTGTACTTTCTATCAGCCTTTCTTTGGGTTTTATAACTCTGCCATAGCTGTTGGTCAGATTCTCAAGAGTGCCTGGTGACCATGAGATGGAAGTTGTTGGGACGTGGTCCCGAAAACGTTATCCTGAGCTGTGGCTGTGTATAAAATAACAGGCTGTAGTGAAGCAGCAATGAGGCTTTCTGGGGTTTTTGGGGAAACTCAAAAAAAGCCTGCAGAGAAAGGCTTTATTTTAAACAAACTTTTTATGTAGGTGGTTGATGTAAAATAGTTTATAGATGGGGGAGGAAAAGCCAAAACACCTCCCAAGGAGCTGACCGAGGCTTTTCTTCCAGTTTGCTGCTGCCGGGTGTCTGCCACAGTCTCAAGGATGCTACTGTATCACTCTGGTGGCTGTGGGATCCCTGGTGCATTTCAACAGCAAAATACTCGGGGAGGAAAGATCCAAAAGGAATATTGGGTATCTTTAATTAAGGATAGCATAAACTTGCTTAAGGAGAGCTGGGGCAGTGGACTCTGGGATCTGATCAGAGCGAGCCGGCCGTCCCCGGAGGTCACGGCTGCTGCTGGGCACGCCAGAGTTTAGACGCTTTCACCTCACTGCCTTGAGACAGCAATCAAAGAAAATTGTGCACAGAAATGTCTAATGTAAATTGCCCTTGGTGGTGTTACCATGTAATGTGATGTGATTTCCTTACTTATGCAGAATTGTAATCGCTTTCTCTTCAGGTTAAGAACAGAATAGGGTGACTGAACTAATTACATGCAGGTTGTTGAACTGGTGTTGAGTCTATTCTGTGTGCCCGACTCCTGGGTTAGCTGCCTGACCCTGGTGCTGACCTGCATCACTACCGATTTTGGGGACTTGAATGCCTTGGCTGTTTCAAGACCCTTTTTGTGCTCTCCCTTTTCCTGTTCAGCTTTCCCCCTGACCAAAATGTCTCACCCTTGCCCTATCTCATTGGTAGTAACTGCTGAAATTTCCCTCTCTCCCCTGCCTCCCAGGTTTCCCCTCTAGACCATAATGCAGCTAAACAAGGGCACCCCAAACACAGAGCTATTAAAATGTGCAAGTCCTCTAGGGAGAGGTTGCAGATGAGAGGAGCTGTCAAATTGAGGGAGAGACTGCAGTGCAGCACTGAAACGGTTTCAGCTAATCCACTGTGAAGTCTCTTAATTGTGCCTTTAATAGGACTTGAAGGATCTCAAGGCGTTCAGGTTTGAGACAACTGATACATTGAAAATTAGTCTAATTCTACCCTGTCATATCGCAGGAGACTTGTCTGTGCTGACGAAGAGGCTTGTTACGCTTCTTTAACATTTAAGCTGCTGCTGAGCATGGGATCTGAGCCACCCAGAGCTGGTTTAAGTGTGCAGCACTGTTTAGTGACTACTCCCACTAACCATCCCCTTGAATTTAAGGTGAAAACAAAGCTTATTGATTTTTTTCCTCTCTTTTCTTCTTTTTTTTTCCTTTTCATTCTTTCTCCACTGCAGCCTTTGGTGTTCTGCTGTGGGAAATTGCAACCTACGGCATGTCCCCTTACCCTGGGATCGACTTGTCTCAAGTCTATGAGCTGTTGGAGAAAGACTACCGGATGGAGCGTCCCGAAGGCTGCCCTGAGAAAGTTTATGAGCTCATGAGAGCGTGTAAGTACTCCTCAGCCCCACAAATGCTGCTTTTTAGCTCTGCAGAGGTGCAGTAAAAGTGCCAGGATCTGGCCACGTACAGCAAGGCAGAACAACCCCCCTGGCAGTTCTGGCGAAGGTGCGATCCTGTGTAGGAGTGTGTGGGTAAAGCTGCTTTCCCCAGAGGATGAACGCACTATGAAACCAGCCTCTTGTCTGCTGGGAGCACACAGACCCCAGGGAGAGATTTGTTGTTCTTCTCAATGTTTTCTTTGTCTCCTTTTTCCTGACAACGTAAAGAGAAGCTTGTGCTCTAAGGATGAAGCAGGAGCTTCATTAGGCTTCTCAGGGGACTGCTGCTCTTCCACTGTGGCCTTTTGCTACGTGACTTAGTGTGAGACATTTGTTCCAGCAGCACTCAGCACTGACTGTTACACACTGACACAGGAACCTGATTTAGAGGGTGCTGGGTGTCCACAACCATCACTGAGCCAAAGTGGTACAGAACACCCAGCACCCTGTAAATCAGATTTCTGTGTCAGTATTTTATCTCACTCGTTTTATAAAAGGGAAACTGCCATAGCCAGCTCCTCCTGGTGCAGTGTGCTGAATGTCTACTGCTGGTGGGAAGTTTTGAGTGGTGATGTGTGTTTTTCAGGCTGGCAGTGGAGCCCCTCCGATAGACCCTCCTTTGCTGAGATCCATCAGGCCTTTGAAACGATGTTTCAGGAATCCAGCATATCGGATGGTAGGTCTGGGTCCCTCTTGGAGCAGCAATTCCAGGGATGGGAAAAGGGCCAGCTGCATCCTTCATTCTGCATGTTTTTCATTGAACTTCACTGCAGGACAGCCTGTCCTAGGCTGTGCTGCCTGGTGTACATGGTGGAGAAAGCAGAGATGTGTTTACACGTGGGCTTTTTCTCTGTATGGGCACACATCTGATTTTGAAGAGCCAAATGGCTGAACAACCTCCAGCAACCTCTGCTTTGTGTGGTTCGCTTTTCTTTTGTGCTATTAACTCTGAGCAGCACAATAGTTTTTACCTCCTCTTGATTGTAGTAATGTTTTTTTTCCTTTGCTTTGCAGAGGTGGAGAAAGAGCTGGGAAAGAAGGGCATGAGGAGTGTAGTGAGCAACTTCCTCCAGGCCCCAGAGTTACCAACCAAAACACGAACGTCAAGGAGAACTGCTGAAAGCAAAGATGCCAACGAGGGCTTGGAGACTACACATGCCCGAGGCCAGGGAGAATGTGGTAAGTTTTAATTAAAGTCATTATTCCTTCAGGAAATAGAGGAAAAGAAAATACATGTCCAGCTCCAGTTCTTCAGCTGCGCAAAGCTGTGTCTGGTAACAGGTGCTGTCCTTCTGTACCAGTATTGTGTCTGGGTGAGATGGCTTTCCGGGGTTCAGATCTCCTTTTGTTGTTTTTGCAATGGTGGGTGGTTAATCCTGGGACTGGATACACACAGCCACTGGGAGTGTGCATCTTTTAATGGCTGAGGGATCAGCACTACACCTGCCGTTGCTTCCAGAAGCCCTAGGAGTTCTTTTAACTTAATGGCTGTTGTCTGCAGCTCCCTATAGACCAGAGCCTGAGCGCAGAGCTCTCTGATCATATCCTCTTCCCGTTCCCTGGTAGGAGCTATCAGTGGGGATCTCCCACTGCATCTGAGTGCTGGGTAATCTGCTGTGTTCAAGCCACTTTACACTACCACGCTGCATAATTTAAAGCAGGACGATTGCTTGGGTTTACAAGCCCATAAGGGAGGTTTCTTCACTGTTCCATCCTCCCGGATTTGTGCTAGGCTCACTGAAGAGTATTACTCTTGGCAGGTACCAAATATGATTTCAGCAAGGGACAAAGAGGTATTTACAGAGACTTCCATGAAATTAAACTCTTTTTCAATCAGTTTCTTCAACAATTTATCTTGTGTTCTGAGGTAATAAAAGCAGTGGTAGAAGGCTGAATGTGTGCAGGAGATTGGTATCTAGCTCATTTTGGTATCTAGCTCGTTTGAAAAATCACAAGGTAAAATAAAATACAGTGAAGGGTTTTTATTCCCTCTGGCTCCTGTTGAGGCTGCCTTCCCTGACCATTTGTGTGACTGACCTGTTTGTGTAACATCACAGTCACCTCGTAGTGCCTGTTTCAGTTGCAGATGTACGTCTAGACGAAGAGGGGATGTTGGAGAAAGAGACTATCAGTGACTTACGTGGTAAATAACCATCCTTTCTAGGATGTATAATTGCCTGGTATTACAAGCTTTGAAGTGAAAGAACTTCATTTAAATACTGAAGGGCTTTGAGAGATTCAAGTGTGCAGCAGGAAAAACATGATTTTAACGTTTCGCTGGGAATCATTTCACTCTTTATTGTTGTTGTGGTTTAACCTGGGCAGGCAGCTAGAACAACCACACAGCTGTTTGCTCACACACACCCCCTCAAATTCTCTCTCAACCAAAATCCCTTCCTCAACCAAAATCCTACTGATAGCAGGATGATCACCAGTACATGGCGAAGAAGCATCCTGCTTTTCCCCTGTCACTCTGCTTCATCTCCCTGCTTACTGCCTAGCAGAGCTGTAAGTGTCTGTGCTGCCCTGAAGGCATCTCTCCTTAGAATGGCACCTGAGTGCCTGGCCTGGGAATGAGACCCCCCCATCAGACAAATACAGAGACCTTCAGGACTCCTTATAAATTTATTATAAACCACTATTCATTTTCAAATGCAAGTGGAGAGAGAGTCACCCCATCATTTCCTTCTGGAGCTGCACTGCTGGAGGAGCCTGTTCCTTCAGTATTGCCTGGAGCTCGCCATCTCCGTGGTGGTGTGAGCTGGCGTGTTCAGCTGTCGAAGAGCATCTCGATTTCTGCTTGTGAGAAAGTTACTTCCATTCCCCACAAAGGGAGGTTAGGAGTACCGGGATCTCAATGAGCAAGGGGATGGAGGTGGGTTATGGAGATGTCTTATCAATTCAGTGGGTCAGATAGTCAAAAGACAGCAACAACACAGGGACTGAAGCAATGGCCTCTTAATACTTACAGTATTACTTCTTCACAGTGTGAAGTTTGGACAAGTCTCCAGATGCGAGGGTGGGAATCTGGACATAAACATTTTGTGTCTGTATGTCACAGTGTAAATTGGAAGCCTACAGGGAAAGCAGTTTGGCAGCCGAGCCCTGTACAGGCCACCTCAGAAACGAATGGTTGCAGGATTAGGGATCATGCTCGGTCTGAGCTTGAGTGTGGCTGTACTTGCTGTACTCCTGGTCTGACATTGGCTCCCTTTACAGCACCTGCACCTTGTGGAGGTGCTGCAGTGGTCTGGTCCTGGGAGAAACACAATTATTCTGGCTGTCAGAGCAATGTTCAATAGACTTTTCTTTCCTTTGCAGACCCTCTGGATCATGAACCTGCTATTTCTCCCTTGCTCCCGCGGAAGGAGAGGGTGGCCCTGGAGAGCAGTTTGAATGAAGATGAGAGGCTGCTTCCAAAGGACAAGAAGCATAACCTTTTCAGTGCCCTTATCAAGAAGAAGAAGAAAACTGCCCCTACCCCCCCAAAACGGAGCAGTTCCTTCAGAGAGATGGACGGCCACTCGGACCGCAGGGCAGCTGGGGAGGAGGAGTGCAGGGATGCTGGCAACGGAGCTTTCATTGCACCCCCAGCAGACACTGCTGACCCCTCCAAGTTTCAGAGCCCGAGCAATGGGGCTGGTGTCACCAATGGGGTTGTCACTGGGAACTCTGGATTCTTATCTCCCCACTTACGGAAGAAGTCCAGCACGATGAGCAGCAGTCGAGGGGTGGCTGCTGAGGAGGAGAGTAGTTCCAACTCCAGCAAGCGTTTCTTAAGGTCCTGCTCAGCCTCCTGTGTGCCCCATGGAGCAAAGGACACGGAGTGGAAATCTGTGACTCTGCCTCGGGATTTGCAGTCCACGGGGCGCCAGTTTGATTCCTCCACTTTTGGGGGACACAAAAGTGAAAAGCCAGCACTGCCTCGGAAGCGGGCAAATGAGGCCAAGGCTGACATTCCTGTCAGGGGAACGGTGACCCCTCCTCCACGGCTGCTTAAGAAAAATGAAGAGACCACTGATGAGGTGTTCAAAGATGCAGAGTCGAGCCCTGGCTCCAGCCCTCCTACTCTGACTCCAAAACTTGGCCGTAGGCAACCTGCTGCCCCTCCTTCTTCCAGCATCCTCCACAAGGACGATGGAGTCAAATCCAGTGCCTTAGGTACCACTGTGACAACGGACCAAGGTTCTGCTGCCAAACCCAACCCTGCTGGGTTCGTGGGTGCCAGCAAGGCTTCCTCTGAGGAGCCGCGACTGAGGAGGCTCAAGCAGACCTCGGAGTCGGCAGGGAAGGACAAAGGGAAGTTATCAAAGCTGAAGCCAGCCCCTCCACTTCCACTGTCTTCATCTTCCGTTGGCAAGCCTGGGAAAGTCTCTCACAGTCCCAGCCATGAAGCAGCAGCAGATGTGGTGTCTGGGCCGAAATCCAAGCAGTTGACTCAGGTTGGAGATGCTGCGAGCGGCGATGCCATCAAGCCAAACCAGTCGGGGGAAGGTGTGAAAAAGCTGGGGATCCCCTCTGTACCAAAGCCACAGTCCTCTACAAAGCTGCTGCTGAGCACAGCAACCCCAGCTGCCTCTTCCACATCTGTTCCCTCTGCCCCAGGCGGGGACCAGCCCTCATCTACAGCCTTCATCCCTCTCATATCCACCCGGGTCTCGCTGCGGAAGACCCGTCAGCCCCCGGAGAGGATTGCCAGCGGCACCATCACTAAAGGGGTGGTCTTGGAAAGCACCGAGGCTCTACGACTCGCCATCAGCAAGAACTCTGAACAAATGGCAAGCCACAGTGCTGTCTTGGAGGCTGGCAAGAACCTCTACACCTTCTGTGTGAGCTACGTGGACTCCATTCAGCAGATGAGGAACAAATTTGCCTTTCGGGAGGCCATCAATAAGCTGGAGAATAACCTACGGGAGCTTCAGATCTGCCCAGCCACAGCTGGCAGCGGTCCTGCAGCCACCCAGGACTTTAGCAAACTTCTCAGTTCGGTGAAAGAAATCAGCGACATTGTCCAGAGGTAGCAGAAGCCAGGTGAAAAATACATAAGTAAAACAAATCACAACGGGCCAAAGCCAACTGTGGAGAGAGTAACACGTGTGGACTGACAAAAGGACCAGGGGTGTTCAGGTTAGGGCTGTGCAGAAGCCACAGACTGAATGGATGCCCCAGCTCCAAAGGGCAGGGCTGTGTTCGAGAGGCACTTTCCTCCCTCTGAACTCAGATTCCCTGTGTTTCATATACTCGTAACCGTCTTATCTGTGGAGTTCTTGCCTTGTGGACTACAAGTCTGAATGCTGATGTCACACCATGCCTTTTTATTAATATTTTATTGTTCTGGACAGGCCATTAAGACTGAAGCCAGACTGATGGACGCCAAGATGCCATCCTCCTCAGGAGGACTCTGTACTGCATTTTCGTCCCCTCCCTCTGCCCCACTGTACACAAGGATGAGTGTTTGAATAGCAATATACCCACTGTGGTTTTGGGGGAGCTGCAGCATGTGCCCCTGGCCTCAGCCCGACTTGTACTGGACACTTAACGCAACAGATTTGGCGCTTGGGAGGAAAGGGGGGGGGAAACAGTTAATGTAATAAGGGGGTTTTAACAACAGAATGCTGCAAGTGATGTCTCCCAAATTCTTCCTGTGATTCCACCTGCTGCCTCTTGGGTTTGTGTTTTTGGTCATTTTTTAATGTTGTTGAGCCCAAATGAATTCCTTGGGTTCAAAACGCTGCAGACAGCACCCACTCATGTGGTGGGACAGCAGCCTGTTTGCCAGTCTCCCTTGGTAGTGAAAAAGGACTGGAGAAGGTCTGAAGAAGGGTGTTGCTGTGGTGCTCCCCTGCTGCCTGACGTTGCTGGGGCTGATGGTTGGGTTGCAGTAGGCGGTGGTGCTGAGCGAGGCTTCGCTCCCTGGCAGGCAGGAGGCTGCAGCTGGGGGTGATGCAGCGTGGGGTGAGTTCAGAGACACCCCTGTGCCTTCGGTGGTTGTTGAGCTGAGCTTGCACAGGCTTCTGTAAGCAGAGAATGGGACCTGGCTTGTGTGTGTGTCCCCTTAGTGCCCCCCACTTTGAGGGGCCATGGTGCCTCCCTTCCCATACCGGTGCGAACTCCCCATTAACAGCTCAAACACCAGCACTTTGGGGTTAAAACTGTCACTACCTTCATGGCGGTGTGGTTCCATCCAGCATCAAACAAGGATCTGTGAAGACTGCAGACACTTCTCTTGGGTGCATCTCCTGAGCAGAGTGCCACCAAACGCTGACAGCAGGACTCCTGGGCTTCCTCACCAAGGTCCTGTGACCTTCCCAGCTAATGCAAAGTGACTGGGAACTAACTGTGACTCCTGACAATAGTGAAAGAACAAGGTTTAGGGCTATTAACAGTGCAATTTAACTCCTCTTAACAGTTCCAAACGTGAGAAAAAGAAGCATTTTCCACGTCCTGTTCCCTTGTAACTCTTGTGACCCTTCTTGTGTATCCTAAACACTAATTGCCTTCAATTGTATTTTATGCTCTTCTCTTTGGGACTGTTTTGTATATGATTTCTAGTAGTTCACTTGTGTGTGTTCACGCCACTTCTCGCCCTCACAAACAGCCATGACATAGCATGTGACAAACATTCAAAAGAAACTACACACTTTTGCCACAGGCTGCCTTGAAAATTGTAAGAAGAAAAAAAAAAAACCCAACAAAACCCCCAACCAACCCAACCCTTGGACTGTCTCTTTCCTGGAGGTACTGTTTTTACTTTGATAACATATTGTGCCACTATATTATACATTTGTATCTCGTTATTACACACTTTTGTAGACTTGTCTTTTTTTACAGTGTGTAAATAGCTCTGTCCTTCATCTCTGCGATACTTAAGGGGGTTGTTTCCCCTTTAATTTGGTCCAGTACAGATTGTTTCTGTACATGGCTTTCAATTCTTCCTCCTCTCTTTCTCTATTTTTCATGGTTTTTTGATTTATTTTTTATTCCAGTCTCTCCTGCGTAGTGTATTTAAAAATAAATCAATGTTGAGGAAAAGCCGTGTCTGTCTGTTGGCAAAGCTTTTCAAACCCAGTTACCTCCTCTTAGACTCCGTATCCGAAAAGAAGGGCTCCCAGTTTGGGTGGTCCAGTGGGCTGGTCGGAGCCAGGCCAGCAGCACCTTTCCAGATCTGGCTCTGGGAAGTCAGGAGAGGAGAGATGCACAGTATAAGGACTGTGCCATCCCCTCTTTTGAAGCACAGTCTGTGCTGTTGTCTTCAGTGAGATTGAAATCAGAGCTTTTCACTGAAACTTTCCTTACCTTTAATTGTTCTATGTATCAGCTGCTGTTGGTTTTCCCTCCTCTGCCCTGAAATCACCTGTGAGTTTCTCTCCTCAGATGGTTCAGGCTGCTCCTTCCCTCACTTCTGGCTCTCCACCTTTATTTTCTGTTGCCAGATAGATACTTTGAGCCTTTCCAGCAAATCTGTGGGGAGGGATGTGTCCAGGTACGAGGCAGCCTCTAAAACGAGAGACAACTGCCTTGATTAGGGAGGGTGCTAAAGCCTAAAGAAGCCTCAGAAGGAAGTGAGGGCAGGTGACAGTGGTCTCCCTAAGGCCCAGCAGCTGCCCAGTGATGTTTTAGGGTTACAACCCACCTCACCTGATTTCTAATCCCCTCCATCAGTCCCTGTGGGTCCTGGCACAGGGAACCACATTCATGGGCCGTGGGAATAGAGCTCATCAGAACCTTGTCTTGCTGTGACAGCGATTGCATCGGGCCGCTTCTAAATGAGCCTGAGGAGGGTGAAGAGAGGAGCAAGGAGGATGCTGTTGGCAAGTATAAACACAACCAAGGGCCTGCACTTGGCCAGGCTCCAGTTGCTTTGCAGCGTGGTGGGGGTGGAGGTGGTGTCTGGTGAATGCACAGGGCTCCAAGGGGCTCCCGGTGGGTTTGTGACAGTGCCCATGGCACAGATCAGCACTCAGGCTGCTCCTTGTGCACATCCCTGCTGCAAAGACTCGAACAGGGTGAGCTATGGGCTGAGGGAGGGTGGAGAAATCCCTCCTGGTGATCTCCATCACTGCTCACTTAGGGACCGGGCTGCGGTGTCGTGGGAAGGGAGAGGCCGGTTGACCTGGCTGGGAAAGTCCCAGGATCCCAAGTGCTGGGAGTGGAGGAGAAGGGGATTAAAGGCTAAATTTAGCTGAGTACAGTAGGAGTTGATTTAACAGATCGATGCATTTAACAGTTTGATTGCTCCAATTTTCAAGGCTATTGAGCTTGAAAGTGAGAGTGCTCTGGGGGAAAAAATAGCTGTGTTTGTGTTTTTGTTTTGGGTTTTGTGTCTTTGGAATGACAATGTTCGCGCCTTTAAGTTTCCCTTTAATGTCATCCTGCCTTTTGTTGAGAAGTTGCCTGTCACCAGATGTAAAATGCGGTCAGTGGTTTATACTCGGTCCTTTTCTTAAAAAAAACCCAAAAATAGTAATTTAAAAGCGAGTCAGAGGCTGGTGTGACAGGGTGTCCTGTGGAGATGCTGCTGGAGGAGCTGCGCTCCAGGGTGTCCCCAGGGATGATGGGGGCCAGCTGACAGCCTCCTCCTTGTTTGACATTAATCCTTGGACAATTGAAGTGAGGGGAACATAGACCTCAGCGCCCTGTCACCCCTGAGGGGAGGTTTTCAGCCACCACGTATGCATTGGTGCCCCTGAAGCCGTGGGTGAGGGACACCCCTGTAAATCATTTCTCTGTCCAGGCTGAGCTCAAAGCCATCCTCCCTGGGAGCAGAGCTCTGCTCGGTGTTTCTTCACCAGGTAGATCCAGCTCAGCAGAAAGTTCACCTGCCGAATGGGCTGTGCTGATGGCTCTCCCCAGCAATCACCCCCTGGTTGAAGGTTACGTGCTTGTCCTACAGCTGCTCTGCTTGTCCTACCCACGGTGTTGAATGACCCAGTTACGAAGCATTAGCACCTTCACGAGCCCCTTGGACACAATAAACGGGGCTCACTCTTACAGAGGATGCTCCTGGGGCTCTCAGATTTGCTCTCTGTGTGTGCGTGTGTGTGTGTGTGTGTGTGTGTGTGTATAGTGCTGTGGGTGTGCTTGGGACAGAGGAAAGATGACGAGCAGCCTACGGATGAGTGGATGCAGGGCTAGGGCAAGGAGGAGTGTCATACCTTGGTCAGGGAAGGATATTGGGATGTTTTATAGGGTGGTGTGATGGCAGTGAGTGTCTGCATTGGCCCCTGCTGAGCTCCACGGGCTGTGTGTCTCAGAGCCCAGTGTCTCTGATGCTGTCCTGTTGTGAGCTGCATGGCTGGCGATGCTGCAAACGCTCCGGGCATCTTGTCCTGCCTGGTCCGTGCCCACTCTGCCACCAGTGTGGCTGTGCTGAATGAATCCAGCTCCTTACAGGTCGGTGTGAGGTGGGTCCTGAGCTCTCTGGCTCTTAAAGGTATTGGGGGTCTGGGTGTCCCTCGGGGAGCTGCCCCACTGTGGGATGTGGGAGGAGAGGAATTGGCAAGGGGACGTAGGTTCCCTAGGGAGCTGGATGGGAGACACCATGTCTGGCATGGGCTTTCCAGCCTCCCAGGGGTTACTCCTGGTCTGTTCCCCCACTTCCCTCCAGACACCCCCAGACTCCAGGCAATTATTTTTCCATTCACCTTTTCCTCCTCTTCTCCCCCAAGTCTCAATCACCAAGAGCAGTAACGAGGAGCCTGGAGCTCTGCCTCTTCCCAAACACATCAGCCATCCCAACACACGCTTGGGGGGTGCCACAGCCCCTTGCCTGCCTCCCCATTACTGCAGCCTGCTGGGACCACCGTTCCTCCCGGCAGGTGAGGAGAGTGATGGCATCACCCCCGTGACCCAGAGCTGCTCATCAAGGAGCCCCCGGGGCGCTGGGGCTGAGCTCTGTCCCACCCGCCAGGTAAGCGCTGTGGGAGGTGCTGGCTTTTACTTTAAAATAAGTTACCCAGAGGGTTATTTGGCTTCAATCAAAGCCTCGTTACCTGCGAGCTTTTATCATGCTGCTCTGACCCTTTTCCTCTCCTGGACTTGAGAGCAGGAGCCCAGGCATCCCCCCCAGCCCCAGCATCACCCAGCAGGTCTCCTTTCCCTTCCAGCAGCAGCCGCTTTTCCCTGCAACGATCCATCACGGCAAAGCCCTGGATTTACCAGCCCCAAAACTCTTTCCCCTTCCTCACTCCCATCCCTCCTCACCTCCCCCCCCACCCCTCAACTCCAGCGCAGGGTAAGATTGATCAGTGCATATTTATTGATGGTTTGAACACTCAAAAGATAAAAGGGGAGGGGGGGGAGGGAGAGGAGATGTTGCCATAGAAACATCGATAAAGCTCCCGTCTCCGCCGCGTGGTGCGAGCGCTGCGCCTGCGTCCCCCAAACCAGCTGCCTTTGGGGTGGGGTGGGAGTGGAGGGGGATCGAGGTGGGTTTGGGGGTGGCTGCAGGGAGGGTGGGCAGCATGGCCTCAGCCACCCCAAACGCCACCAGGTTTGTTGGTCGCTGCTGTGGTCCCCGCGGTGTGAGCACCGTGTTAAGTGGTCTGTCTGCGCCATGGATGTTGCGATGTGCTTCTTGGAGCCTGGGGTTTTTTCTTCTTTTCCCTTTTTTTTCCCCTCCTAACCAAGTCCTGCCACGCTCTTTGCTTTGAGGATGCAATTTAGCACTCACAAATAATTGCCCTGCTTAATTTTTCTGCCCACAATGAAATACGGGCGGTCGTTGGGTGTCTGACTTGCTGTTAGTGCCCGTGAGCTGGGCAGTCAGACCTCTGATTATGGATATCTCTGCCTGCAGTGGCAGGCACAGAAGCGTTGGCAGAGCTAAATCTGCCCAAAGAAGGGGAAGGCTGTTGCTGAAGAGTGGGGCTCGTCCTTCACAGCCATGGCTTTTGGGGCTAGTGATGCGCAGAGGGGACTGGGGAGCAGGACACCCAGCACACATCGGCCCCAGGTAGGGGCAAAGGTCCTTGTTTCTTCCCAGCTACAGCGATGTGGTGAGGAGGGGGTCAGGGAGGGCTGGGCTTGCAGGCAAGTACTGGGGTGATGCAACGAGGATGCTGAACATCACCACCTGCCCCTCGCAAGGACTCAGGATGGGGGTTGGGGCATGAGCAGAGTGGAGGGACTGCAGCAGGAGTGGTGATGCCAGGGCAGGTTTCAGTGCTCACACCAGGGATTTCTAAGGACCAGATTTCCTCAAGCCCTGCTGCTCTGGGCTGGAGGAGCTGACTCTTGTGAGCAGCACCTTGACACAAAGCAGAATTTGCTGCTGGAGGGACTTGGCAGTAGGGAGAAACAACCCTGTAACTCCGTGGGGAGCTCTGAGGGACCTTATCCAGTCCCCAGGGGACTGTCACCACCAGGACCATCCCACTGGAACCCTTCATCCCGCCCCCCTGCCCCCTGCCTGTCCCATGCTGGCATCCCCTCTGCCCACACCGCAGTGCTGGGGATGCAGCACAGGGCACCGTGCCCCAGCAAAGGCTGCGTGTGACTGGGGAAAGGACACGGTGGCTTCTTTTTAAGGCACCCTCCTCTTCTTCCATGACACCAGCTGGGGACAGGGATGTGAGGTGTGTGGCGGGGCTGCAAGTGGAGCAAACGCAACATCCCCCCTCCCCAAGACAATCCCAGCAGCAACACCCCCCACCCCCCACCCCTCCCTCCCAATACCCATTTGTCCAAGCAAACCCAGGCGAGATGGAAGGGGAGAACTGGACGGGGCAACCCGCAGGAGGTGAGGAGTCGAGTCCAAGCCCTCATCTCCCGAAGCGGAAGGTGAATCCTCCTTTTCTCCTGTTGTAGCCGTTGAGCTCCTCAGCCAGGTTCCCCAGGGTGCCGCTGCGTTTCTCCCCTCCTCCTGCCGGCAGCAGCTCGGAGCCTCCCTGCCTGCCCAGCCGCTGCCTGCTGCCCTCCTTGCCGTAGCCCCGCAGCTCCCGGGCGATGCCCAGCAGCGTGCCGAGCTCCTCGCTGCGTCTCCACTTCGCTCCTGCCCTCCAACAGGCACCTGAGTCCTCAGCCACCACTCCCCAGCTGGGCTCCAGCGGGGTCCCTTCCCCAGGGTCTCCCAGCTCCGGCTGCTCCCTGGGAGGGAAGCAGGTCCCCAGGCTCAGGAGGAAGAGGCAGGACAGTGAGTACGGTGCTCTCATCTAGGGGAGGCAGAGGAAGGGAAAGATGTGTCGGTGAACCACGGAGCATCCTTGGGCAGTGGCTAAAGCAGTGGTGAGGATGCACCCAGCAGCACCCCCGCAGCCTGCACCCTGGGCTGAGCACGCTCTGCCTCTCCCCTGCCTCCTCCAGACCTGCTCCCCTTCCTCTTCAACCCTTCTGCTCCCGGGAATTGGAAACCTGAGGCAGCTCCCCTCATCCATGGCCAAGAGCCGGGCTCTGCTCTGGTGGTGAAGGCTGAGTGGGCCAGTAGTGGGGCAGGCTGTTAGCCCAGCATGCTGTGTGGTAGCCAGGCAGGCTGTTTGGTAGCCCAGCACACTGGCTGGTCGCCAGGCTGGCTAATGGGCTCAGCAGCTGCCCGCTCCCCACAGAGACTCGTCCGGGAGGACGTGAGTGCATTGACCTGAGCTGGCCAGACCTTCCCTGGCGTGGGTCCTGCCGCAGGGCCCAGCTAATGCCAGGGCAGGGGAAGGTGTCCAGTGTCCCACTGCTTTATAGGGCTCAGAGGTGCCCTGCTGGCAGCAGGGTCTGATGGTCAGGATAGCAGGGACCGTGGTCCCGGGCCATGTGTCGCAGTGCCACAGGAACCCTGGGTGCCTTTGGGCTGCTCTGCTCCTCCCCGCCCCGCTTCCTCCCCCTGCAGAGGCTCAGTAAGGGGAAATGGATTTTTTATTGCTATTTTTTTGCTGCAGATGTTGCTTTGAAGATCAGTCCTGGGGGTCAGGGTGCCCACCCTGTGCTTGCAGGGTGGGGGGTGCTGTAGGTGCTCCTTGCATTGTCCATGCCTGCCCTCCTCAGCACCCCCCTGGCCCGTGGGCTTTGCTTTGTGGTGCTCCCTGCCTCGTTCATGCCATTCTGCTTGCTCCCCTTTTGCACCCAGTTGCCCATCGTGGAGCCAAATCGCTGGGTGCAGCCAGACCGGGGAGCACCAGTGATCGGAGCTGCTGGTGCCTGTGCCAGAGGTGCTGGTGGGCACCCTGCCCGCTGCCCCCAGCTACCTCCCACCAGCCTTTCCCTCCTCGCTGGCTGTGCTGCCTGTCGAGGCACCAAGCAGGCACACAGGTAAGACAGACAGACAGACAGACATACACCAGGGACTTACCTCTCTGCCTCAGTTGAAGCCCCAGCACCACCTGCCCCGTCCTGGCTCCGTGCTGCCCGCACTGAGCTGCCCGTCCCGCTTCGCCGCCGTTAAATACCCGCTGGCGCTAATTGTCGTGTCACCCCTCGAGTGTGCAGCTGCGGAGCAGAGGCTGGGATCCCAGCGGGGAGGGGGCTGGACAAGGGGGGGGGGGGCACGGGGGGGCTGGCTGAGGCGCCACAATGGGAGTGCAGCACCACCACCGCCCATTAACGCGCCTCCTTCGTTTGCCACTTCATTTGCAGGAGAGGCCTTGAGTCACCGGCAGCTGGTGGCAATGCTGGTGGGAGGGAGGGTCTTGGCCAGGAGTGTGAGTGCCCCCCCCAGCCCCCCCCAAACCCCTTGGCTGGTGTGTGGATGTTGGGGGTCCCAGATGTGTGTACATGTGGTGGGTGTGCAAACCCCTGCACCCCCAAACCCACCCGGGGACAAGCCCAAGTGCTTCCCCCATCCTTGGCCGGTGCATGCAGCCTCTGGAGCTGAAGCGTGGTCCCCAGCACCCGGCACTCAGCTGTCCCCTCCAGCTCTGGCATGGGGCAGAGCAAAGTAGGGGGCAGCACCCCCCTGCTCAGCAGGAAGGGGCTGACACATCGCTCAGTGCTCTGGGCAGGGGGGGCAGGTGTCCCCTCAGCACTGACCCTGTCCCAGCCCTGGGACCACCCCAAGGTGCTGCGGCAGGTCGCCGCGGTGATGTCCCCACAGTGATGTCCCCGCGGTGATGTCCCCACGCCGTGGGTACAGCTAACGATGAGTTCCTTTTATTAAGGACTTTAGGAAGTCCACAGGTACAGCGTTGGACACCACTCACTCACACACGACCTAGACTTCACAGCACCGCGACACACCGCGACCCAGCCCGGGGCTTTGCTGGGAAGGGACATGGCCAGGTCCCAGACCCCCCGGCCACCCACCCCTCTCTGGGGAGGTGTCACCACGGGTGGGTTTAGCCTAATCCGGGGCGGCAGAGCGATGTGTGTGCTCCTGGGAATAATCCTGGGAATAATCCTGGGAATAATCCTGCGTCTCGGTGCGGATTAAATACCTCTCGTGCAAGTCAAAACGAAGTCACTGGGGAGTCCTGGGTGACACAGGCAGTTACACAAGGGTGTGCTACCGACAGACTGCATGTACAGCGTCCCCTCCCCGCCACAGACAGACACCAACGGGGGGGTCCAAGGAGGGGATGAGCCTTCCCACCCAGGGCACGTGGCTCTGTGCCTTATTGTCCTGAAGGCAAGAGCCAGAAAACCCAGCTCCAGCCGATCCACAAAGTAAAGATGGGTACCAGGTTCCCCCCCCGCACAGGACCCTTTCTGGAGGGGTCTGGCAGGGCCCCTCAGGAGATGCCAGGGGTCTTCTGATCAGGATGCTGCCGCTGAGCTCCCCAAATCCCATCGCCTGGGAAAGCCGGCTTGGCCAGCGGCTCTGGGCAGGGATGGAGGAGGTAGAGCTGGTGCCTGCACGTGAAGCTCATCCTCACCCGAGGGCTGCAGGGAAGGTCTCTGGCAGAGGGGAAAGCTGTGGTGATCCTCGATGGTGTTGCTTCTCTCCCCATTCCCCCATCAGGATGGACAGACAGACACCCTTGCAGGCAGAAGGGTTTGTCCAGCGCAGGAGCTGAGGTGCTGAAGGCTTTAAAAAGAAAAAAAAAGAAAGAAAAAAGAGAGAGAGAAGCACACAGGGAAGTACAAATCTGCCACAGCAGGGAAGATGAGCCTTTGATCTTCCCGTGCCTTAAGCCCCCTGGAAACGGGGACGGCTGGAGCTTTCCTCCCCTCCTTGGGCAGTCTGTCCATCCAACGGTGTTTCTTGGGGCTGGGCATAGGGCTCAGCTCCCCAGGGCTGCTGTGGCACAGGCAGAAAATCATAGGAAGGGCAGCAGGGTCCTGTCCCCCTCCCTTCCCTGTCCCTCTGCAGCCCACGTGGGTTTGAATTTAATTATTTTTGGGGGTTTTTTTTGACAAAAATCCCTCATTTGAGTCCTTCCAGGGAGCTGCAGGGAGAAGCCAGCCCCATATCCTATGGCAGCTCCTCCTCGGGTCGGCTCCTCCTGGTTATCAGGGCCCTGCAGATGCTGAGCCCCACTTGGGGCTTCTTTATGCAAAACCTTAATGGGATTTGAAGGAATGCAAAGCTGGGAGCGTCTGCAGGAGCCGAGCTGGAGAGCAGCTCATCCTGGGTGGGAATGAATGTGGGTCCCCAGGCTGGGCGTGAGCGGGGAGGGGAGGGGGGGCTCACATGGGGTCACCCAGGTGTGCTGTCCAAAATCAAAGTTTTCAGGAAAGGTCACAGCTTTTGGATGGCAAAAAATCCCCTGTGAGTCTGAGCGGGTCTGGTTGGGAGGGAGGAGCTGTGAAGCACCAGTGGAGCCGTGTGGGGAAGCCAGCCTTCCTCGCCTCCTCCTCCTCCCTGTGCTTCCCATTTCCCCAGCGCTGCCAAAAATCCAGCCGTGTGCTGTGCTCCATTCTGGGTGTGTGTCCTCACAGCACCACCTTGGCTTATTTTGGGGTGTCCTGACCTGCTGAGCAGCTCCAGGAGCCAGGACAGAGGCGAAGGAGTCCAGAGTTGTCCCTTCCCAGCTGCGTTGCTCTCACAGGGCAGAGGTGAGTGTATACAGACCAGAGCTGGCACAGTCAGGCATCTGTGTGGGCTGCAGCCCAGCCCAGCACCCCCACTCCCTATCCCCAGTAGCACCATGGGGTGAGCTGGAACTGCAGAGCAGCAGCCTTGTCCCGGTCCTGGGGACTGTGTGGGGCTGGGGGCTCCCATAGCCAGTGCATGCCAGTCCCTTGCCAGCCTGGAGAGGCCACTGCCGGGTGTCTGCGCCTGAAGTGGAGACGAGCGGAGGTGCCCGGGCTGCTCTCTCCCTCCCAGCAGCCCCTTCTTTCCCTTGCCAGACCCCGCTGGGCATCCCTCCCTTGATCCCCACATCCTGCTGCCCTCTCTGCTGTAGCCATGAGCACTGGCCGTGGGTCACACCTTGGCCAGGGGACCCATTTCGGCTGCTGGGAGCCACAGCAGCAGGAGCAAAGGTCTGGTGATGTCCATGGGCACCCGGGAGCAAAAGCCACCTTCCCTGGGGGGCAGGCACTCCCCTGGGGGGGGGCTTGAAGATGGGCTAAGCCCTTGGGGAGGGTGGCAGCTGGGGAACAGGGCTGTGGGGAAGGGTGAGGGGCTGGGGCTGGGGTGGGGGTGGGGGGGCTCATGCCATCCAGCTAATTCTCCTCCCGGATGGGCCGGATCTTCATCTCGGTGAACTTGAGGGAGTACTGCCAGCCGGTCCAGGAAGACCACTCGATGCCGTCGGCGTAGGAGCTGTGGTGGCCCTTGAGGTACTGCCCGTTGAGGTTGGAGGTGTGGCAGTTGCGGTACCACCAGGCCCCGTGGTAGAAGGCTGCGCAGTTGTTCTCCGAGTGGTCGTTGTCCAGGTCCTTGGTGGTGAACTTCATCCCGTTGTGCTTCAGGAAGGAGTCGCCTGCAGCCGGGGAAAGGAGCTGTGGTGGGCCTTCTGCCACCCCTCACCCTGCCCTCAGACTGCCTCCCACCCCAAGGGGGGGGCGGTCCCTGGGCATCCTCCAAAAACCCTGCTGCAGACCCTCTCCCACCTGCAGCTCCCCATGGCTGCAGGGATGCAGCCAGCCCTGCGCTGGAGGAGGCTGCGAACACCCTGGTGAGGGGCTTTGGTGGCTGTGGGGGTCTCCCTGCCTCTCCCACCACCCCCCCCCACCACCCTACCTGCCGTCCCCGAGTAGTCGGCGATGGAGATGGGGTACCCGTCCTCCTCGGGATCGACAGAGAAGAGCCCCACGCCGAAGCTGCCGTAGTGGGCGAAGGCGGTGCCGTTGTCGAAGTCCTCCAGGTCGATGCGCAGCTCGTAGCTGCCCTGCACTGTCAGCACGTGGATCCGCTTCAGCCCTGCGGTGAGGGGATGGGCTGAGTGGGGGGACCTCGGTGGGATCCGGGGAGAGTGGCCAAGGGGTCCCTAGGGAGGGGGTTTGGGGCAGGATGGGTGGCGGTTCCCACCCTCCAGCCCTCGCTCTGTTGGGCAAGTGCTCAGCTCGTGGGCAAACAGCCCTGTTGCTTCCAATCCCATCCCACCCCACCTGCCTGGGCCATCACTCCCCACAGGTATTTCAGTGTCCTTTCCTCTGGGACACCCCAGACCTCCCTAGGGGTTCTTGGGGGGGTTGGGGGGAGGCAACAGGCTGTGCCAGGCCCCCCCCCAAGGAGTGGGCACTGCCACCCCCACGCACCTAACCAGTGCTCTCCCGTCAGCTTCCCAAAGCCATCCCGGTAAGCTTCCCAGCCGCGGAAGAAGTTCACGGAGCCATCCTCACGCCGCTGAAAGACCTGGGGAGACAGGGGGGGTGTCAGTCATGGGGCTGCTCCCCCCTCCCGCCCCGTGCTGCCCACCCCTCCTCGCTTCTCCTTATTAGACACACAAATTAAATCTCCTCAGCTCAGTAATTACACGTGGACAGCGGTGAGCCGGTCCCCTGGGAAGTGCTGGGTCGTTATCCACCAGCTTTGGGGGAATCCTCTGCCTGGAAATGGGAGTGGAGCTTGGGAAAATGGGGTGCTCCCATGAGAAGGCAGCTGGTGCCCTGGGAGAGGTGAGCATCCCCCCACACCCAGCTCAAAACAGCCTGGGCTCTGCTGTGGCGTGTGGGAGCAGAGGTGTGGACAGATGGACAGACAGACGGCACGACTCAAGGTCTGTGTCCCCACAGCATGTGCTGCCTTGGCTGTCGCCCAGCCCAAACCACCCTGCAAACACCGGGATGCTCTGTGCTGTGTAAACCTGCCCTCCCCTGGGCAGCCGCCCTGTGACCAGGCATCGTTCCTGTGACAGCCTCATTAGCCTCCCTGGGAAATTAACTGGGGGGCACCGACCATCCCAGCTCCTGTGGAGCCCCCAGGTCGCAGCCAGATCCCTGGGGCTCAGCACAGCTTTTCTCCCCAGAGCCTTTCCCTTCCCCTCTCCCATCTGCCCACCAGCACACAGCACCCTGTGCATTTCACCCCCGTTTATCCACAGTTTTGGGGTTTGATTTATCGACAGTGATCCAGAAAACACTGCTCCGTGGCCAACCATTTGAAGATAATTAAGCCTCCAGCTCTGGATTAATTGCATTAAACTTGGCCCAGCCAGCCTGCTGGATTGCCACCAAGTGCTCCCGTGGCTGCAGTGGGACAGGGATGGACATGTAATGGGATGCTCGGACATTTTTAGGAACAGCCATCCCTGTGCCAGCAGCCACAGGTCCAGAGCACCCCCTCCTCAGTGCTGGGCTGTGATGCTGAGCCTGTCCCCCCCAATTCCAGCTTCCCAGGCTCTGGCAATGCCACAGAGCCCCAGTGACAGCCGGGAAGCCACGGTGCTTTGCTCCACATCGGGGATGCTCCCTTGCAGCATCCCCCCAGCTGCTCCTCCACACACAGGGATCCATCACATGCAATGGAGACCCAGACCACGAACTTCATCCCTAGCCAGGAACTTTTTGGGCTGGGGATGCCCAGCACAGGCTCCTGCACACTCCTCGGCACAACACGGCTCTGATCCTGCTGTACTTACCTTCTAGAATTAGAGCCTTAATTTTTATCCCTGCGTTGAGCGCTTGAGAAGCTGCAGTTAAGCCCGTTTAAAGGGGCTTTCTTCAGGCTTGCTGGGAGAGGGGGGGATGGTGTGGCTGGATGGGGGCCCGAAGCTGCTTTTCCCCATCGGACGCCGGCTCTGGCGCTGCCGCACGGGGAAGGCGGCACAGGCAGCGCCCATGCTCCCTCCTAATCGGCTTTGACCCACTGTTGTAAACAGGCCAATTGCCTGAGTGGTGCCCAGGGAAGCGTGCGGGGCACGACTCCCTGGACTGAGCCCCAGCTCAGCTCTGCAACCACCCAGGGTGCCAGGGGAGCCCTTGGTGCCCCACTGAGCTCATCCCTGAGGGGCTTCAAACTGTTTTGGAAAGACTGGTGGGTGCTGAAGGGCTTGTGTCCTTGCTCCTTCCTCACCACCTCACGTGTGTGGGAGGTGGGAGCCTCCTCCTTGCCCCCCGCACCGGGATGCTGCATGCAGTGGGATGCAGCAGTGACCTGCGGGCTCGCTGCCACGCTGCCAGCCCTGCCTCGCTGCTCTTCTCCCTCCTCATCAAATATGGATCACCCCATCTTAAGCAAAAAGGATTTCCTTCCCTTCTTTAAAGGCAAGGCTGAAATATTTATCTCTGCTGCTCTCTGCCTCCCTGGCCACGCTCAGCTCGCGGGGCAGAGGCACGAACCCACAGAAATGGGTTAAAAACAGAGAGAAGTGGGAGCACCAGCCTGTGCCTGCAGCGGTGTAGGCAGCGAGGGAGGGCTGTGCTCCCTCTCCCCAAGCCCCCCTGATTCTAGCCCCCTAAACATCCCCCCCCACATGCTCACAGCCCCACCACAGCCACAGTCTGGGTGGACACTTGGCCATCCCATTTGTGCTGCCACAGCACTTAAGGGCTCGGTTGGGTTTTGGGCAGCCGCGGTATGGAACCCCCCCAGCCCCACTGTGCTTCTCTGAGCCCCCATCACAGCATGGGGACAACCCCTATGAATGCATCATGTCCATGCAGACCCCCAGCCTGTGCTGGGACCCCTCAGCAGGCGATGAGCTGGCTGGGCGAAGCCATCCCTGCTGCCCTGGGTGCCCCTGACGCTCCCCTGCTGCCCTCGTCCCACTGGCACAGCCTTTTCCTCCACATCTTTGGCTTTCCCACCACTTCCCAAAACGTGCTGAATGTGGAACATGATGCTGAGGTGGCCAGAGCCATCCTGGGGCACTGGCACTTACAGGGCTGAGATGCTCATCACTGGGGTGGGGGGGAGGATTTGCCCCAGCTGAGGGGTGATGGAAGCTCAGGGGTGCTGGGAGGGGCAATGGGGTGTTTACAAAGCCACCTCAACACACCAGCACACGAAGAGGCAACTTTTCCAGGCTTTCTGGGAAGCTGAGCACCCCCTCCTCTCCATCACTGCTTTATTAAAGTGCCAGAGGTGAGTGTCAAAGGGGGGGTCAGGGTCAGGCTGGGCAATTACACAGCTGCAGCCTGGGTCTGTGCGAGGGACTCGCTGCAATTAAAGCCAGCACTGAGCAGGGGACGTGGATGTTTGTGTTGGCACCAGCAGGCACTGACCCAGACCCACCCCCAGCAGGCTGCAAACACGGCCCCCCTGCTGGGGGTCACTGAGGCAGGAGGGCAAAATGGGCTGGGGGTGTGCTGGGGGCTCCCCAGCTCTTCCACTTCTCTGCACCTTCACGTGGCACCAACACTGCTGCCCTCCCTGGCAGAGCTTGTTGACTGTGCCAAACAGGCATCTGACAGCCCCAGTGCTGCACAGGGACCCAGCTGGGTCTGGACCCCCAGGGGCAGAGGTGGTGGTCCGGAGAGGGCTGTTTCAGGGAGGTTTCTCCCTGACCAGGCACCAGAGCTGCTCTATGCCTGGCCATGGTCTCTGAGCTATCCATGCAGGCAAAGGCTGAGCTCAGCAGCTCCCAAGCCAAAATGGATTCAGCTGCTTCCATCCACCCACCCACCCACATGCAGATAAGCCCAAATGTCAGGAGTGATCGCTCCAGAGGAGGAGGAAGGGATGGAGGTTTCCCAGGCTTTGCACTGTGATGTTCAGCTGTGCTGTGGCTTACCTGGGTGAGTCAGTGATCCAGGGACCCCCCCAAGTCTCCAACCCCACTGGAGGTGGCTGGGATCCCCCTACCCTGGGGGACTGGAGGTATGTTTGGAGATTGTTCTGTAGAGCAGCCCCAAGCAGTGAGAGCCTGGGGCCCTACTCTGGATGTGCCTGCTTCCAGGATGCTGGGATTCAGCCCCAGCTTTGGCTTCTCTGCCCCAGCTGAGCCCAGAGCTCAGTGCTGGCCCCGCTGTAAAATGATTTTACACCCATGGAGCCTGCCATGCTGCTGGGTGTAAAATCATTTGCTTCACCCCCTCCCCAGCCAGAGCCCTCCTGCCTGCAGCAGCTTTAAATAAGCCTCTGAGTGTCTCACTAATCACCTTGGGCTGCTCTTCAGGCAGTGCTCGAGCGTGGCTGGAGCCAGTGGAGGCTGTGCAGGCTGTGCCTGGGGTTTGCAAAGACCCTTCCCACCCTGGGGAGCAAGTGGGGTCTCTCCTTTTCTCTCTGTGAGTTCCCCAGGATGTGGGGTCCCCAGGGCTGCACTGTGCCTCAGTTTCCCATCTGGAGCTGCTGGTATCGACCTGTGCATGACAGGTTGCTCCTTGCCAGGGTGGGCTCTGGGCAGACTGAGGCCGAAGGCTCATCAGCCCCTCGAGGGCAGGGGGGTTAAGCTCCCTCCTGGCATTGCTCAAAGCTGCTTAGGGGAATCAGATCGTGGGGATTTGTTTCCTAGAGCGCCCAGCTGGAGGGGTGCTGGGCTCACCCAGCATGTCCTTGGGGAGCGGCTGCCTGCCCACCCCTCCCCACAGCCTCCCTGGGACCCCCCCACTGCCCTGCTGGAACCCTGAGCGATGCCCTCCTAGGCAGGGGCTGCTCACACCTAGGGGGTCTCTAGGCTGGGGTCTGCCAGCACTGTGTCCCCCCCTCTGCTCTCCCCCATTACTGTGATTACAGGGCTGTTGCAGCTGCCACAGCAAAGCGAATCGGACAGGGTGAGTGGGGAGTGAGTGAATCAGCACGGCACCAGAGCCGCTCCCGGCACCCGTGTTGGATGAGGTGAGGTGAAACACGCCGGGTTTGGGGTCCAGCCTGAGCCCCAGCCCCACCTCACTGGGACCACAAGGGCAGGGCAAAGCATGGCCATTCGCCCCGTGGCACAACCGCAGCTTCACCGTACCCCAGCTGGGCTCCAGCCCCACCAAGCAAGACAAGCTCCAGCCATGGCAGCCAACTGCCCACCTGAAACCACCTCCAGCCCCAGCCAAGCTCCCCAAACCTGGGGCAGAACCGCTGGGCTCCAGCACAGGGCTCAGGCCAGCAGGACCCGGCAGCTCTGCCGATGCTGCCGGCGTGGGTAATGCGGTCAAGTCTGTTTGCTTCCCCACAGGACTGGGCACCCTGTGTGCAGCCAGACCCCATCAGCATTTATTCCCCATCCCAGTGACACATCCAAGTGCCGAGAGTGACATCCTCCCACCCCCAGCATCCTGGCATGGGGACAGCCCGTAGCCGGCGGTGGCATCACCCCGTGGCCCCCAGCACAGCGGCAGCTTACCGTCCAGCCACCCCCGTCAGTCGTCATGTCGCAGTAGACCTGGAAGCCAGAGGGATAGTGCATGGGGAAGATGGAGTAAATCCCATCCTCTTGCTGTCCGCTCGCATAGATGTCAAAGCAGTCTCGGGGCCGGGAGCCTGCAGTGTGGCATTGGGGTGGGGTGGGACGAGAGGGAAGCTGGTTAATTAATGCTCTAATTTAATGTCTTGCCATTTCTTTCAGGCTCTCAACCTCGCTGCCAGCTCTAGTTGGATGCTCGGTGCTGCCTTGTTCTTCCCCTCCTTTCTCCTCCGATGCTCAGAGTGAGCAGTGCCTGGGGGGGTGACACAGCCACCAACGGGGACTCCCCGCCGGGCAGCTGGCAGGGACCAACCCGTGTCCCCCTGTGATGGCAAGGGCAGGCTGGGACCCAGCTGGGGAGGAGGGAGCGGATGCCGGGGGGCAGCTGCAGGCAGAGCGTGGGCACGTGCTCGCTGCCCCGGGACAGCCTTACTCAGCTTCATCTGAACCGAACGATGATGAGTGTGGCTGTTCCTCCCCAGCCCCATTGCGGCGCTGCTGCCAGCACCCAAATGAAGTCGGGGGGTGTGGAGGGGTGTGTGTGTGTCACTTCATGCTCTGCTTTTGCCCCTGCTACATCTGCGCAGGGGGCAGGTAGGTCTGCAGAGTGCAAGGTGGCTTCTGTGCTGGTTTATGGGCCACACGGTGAGAAACATGCAACCCCCCTCCTGCCCCACCTCCCCCATTTACTGCAGCCCCCCCCCGCCCCCAGCTGAATGAAATCCCTTCTCCCAGGTGGTTGTCTCCATCCCCTCTTCTTGGGAGAGACCTGCTGAGAGCAGCCCCAGGCGCATCCCTCTCCCCAGGGATGGATGGGGCCAGGGGCTCACCGTTGGAGCAGCCCCGGGGCCGTGCTCCTCTGGCTGATGCTCGCTGCAGGTCGGCCTTGAGCCGGGGCCGGGCACCGCCGCGCTCCCTCTGCAGCGCTTCCAGCACGTCGCTGACGGAGCTCACCAGCCGAGCCATGTTGGTCTGGCTCTCCGAGAGCAGCTGTGGGTAAGAGATGTGTTGGGGACACACACACACACACACAAGGTTAAATGTGGTTAAACCCCTTCCACCCCCAGCTTTGCCATCTCCCCACCGTGGGGATGCTCTGCCTGCTCCCACTGGTCCCAAGTGCCTGTGGGCAGCAACGCTCCCTGCCAGGGGATGGGCTGGTGAGGGTCAGATTGGGATGTAAAAGCCACAGCAGATCCCATACAGCATCTGTGGTGCTTTTTGGCCTGGGGTCAGGGTCCAGACAGCACCTATTGTCATTGGGCCTGAGGAATCCCTGAACCTGGGTGCGCCGGTGCCGCCACCCCGCGGGATAAAGAGCATCTCTGGGCAAAGGGATGGGATGATGGAGGCGGCAGGAATAGCCGTGTCCTGAGACAGCCGCCAGCTCTCCACTGTCCCCCGAGGTGACCCAGGCCAGGCAAGTGACGTGGGGTGCCTGCAGCAGAGCAGCAGGACGGGGAGCGAAGAGCAGAGCAGCCCTGGCCAGAGGGTGATGAGCACCACAAGGGACGGGCACAGAGCCGAGCATCCAGCCATGCCCTGGGTCTTGCTACAACACCCACCAGACCCCAGCATACCCAGGTAAACATTTCAACACAGCTCAGGGCCTGGGAAATTTGGGGGACTGTAAATAAGAGGGGGGGTGATGGCTGCAAGAACAGCTCTTCCCGTGGTCCTGTGCTGTACTTGGCTCTGCTTGGAGCCCCCAGGCTGGACTGGGAGCTGGGAGACCCTCAATGTGAGAGGCTGCACCGGGGTGGTTGGGCAGCTGGGTACAGGCAGCTTATGACCTGGAGAGGAGGTTGCACTTCCTAACTCACAATTTCTAAGCACCTGCCTTAAACCTCAGCTCCTTCTCCTGGGGGTCTGCCCTGGATGCCGTGGGCAGGGGCTTCAAGCAAGCAGCCATGCTCTGGGGACAGTGTGTGTGGGGGTCTGTCCCCAAAGGAGCAGCGTGTGGTACCCCCAGCCCCAGCTCACCTGGATGAGCCTGCCCTGCTCGCTCTGCAGGGCGCTGAGCTCCTGCCCCATGGCGCTGTGCCCCTTCTTGAGCCCATCGCAGTCGGCGCGCAGCTGCACGGCGTGTGTCAGCAGCTTGGCCACCTCATCCGCCACGGTGACCAGCAAGACCTTCTGCTGGCTCTTGGTGGCCTTGGCCTCGGCGTCGTGGTCGGTGACGGCGCGCAGCACGGAGCTCTGCAGCCCCTCCAGGCGCCCGAAGGTGCCCGCAGCGTCGGGGCAGTTGGGGTCGATGAAGATGTTGATGCGGGAGCTGTCGGCTCTCTCGATGGTGACCAGCGCGTTGGCCTCCTCGGGGTTGGTGCTGATCACGGGCGGTGACTCGGTGACGGGCGTGTGGTAGTGGTTCATGAAGAGGATGGCCCCTGTCACCGTCACGGCCAGGAGGACAGCCACCGACAGCAGGACGGTGCACAGGATGTACCCACAGCTCGTCCTCTGCGGACAGAGACACAGACACCATCAGGACCCATCCGGATGGACCCATCCCGCTCCCCTTCATCCCGGAGGCGGCGTTCAACCCCTCACAGGATTTGGGGGGGGGATCCAGCGATGAGGGAAGTGATGTTGGACACGGAGATGGTGGCAGAGGAAGGGATGCAGGCACCCCGGGGAGCCCTGGGGTTCTGCCAGGGATGCGGAGACCACGGGCACTCGGCAAGGAAAGCAGCTGAACCCACCTGGGACCCCGAGGTATGAAATAATAAAGAGAGGGAGCGTGCAGCAGCCGCATGCTCCGGCTGGCATGTTTTATTTAAGGTGGTGATACTGGGCTGGAGCAGCCCCAGCTCCTGGGAGGGGCGTGGGTGGGTCCCTGCTGCCCTGGGCACAAAAAGCAGAGAGGGGAGAAGAAGGGAAAGAATCCCCAGTGTCCCAGGACCACAGGGAAAGGGAGGAGGCGAGGGAAGGCCATCCCCAGCAGCAAGGAGCAGCTGTGGGTCAGTGTTGGGACAGACCTGAGCGCCATGGGGACCACTTTGCACAGGACATCTCCTGGCTGCAGGGTAGAGGGCTATGCATCCCTATTCCCTTCATCCTCTCAGTGCCTGCCAGGGAGCAGAGTTGCTACCAAAGCCCTTCCCAGCGCCTCCCAGTGACGGGGAGTCCCTGTGGGGAAGGGTCTGTGACCCCTGTGAGCTGTGCTGCTCCAGGGTCCCACGGGCTCAGCCGGCAGGAGCTGCCCCATGTGCACCAAGAGCCTTTTCTCCTCGCAAACCGCGAAGTGCCAACGCTGTCAGCATGGAGGGACCACGGCACCACCCAGCCACACCACCCCCTGTGCCCCCCCCCCCCCACTGCCTCCCCTCCTCATTACACCTGCGGGACAGAGGCTGTGATTTTCCCCTGACCCCAGCCACGGCTGTCACAAGGAATTGCAGGGCTGCCAGAAAGCTGCAGATTCGGAGAGACAAAGGCTACTTTCCCTAGAAACGAGGGGAAAATTGCTGCATCTGCAAAGATTTCCCAAGCCCTGTCCCCTCCTGTGCACATCTATCTGGAGTGACACCTTCCTTCAAGCACCCTTCATTTCATTCATTTGCATTAAGGTGACCGTGGCTGCGGCGGGGCTGGCTGGGCAGGGGCTGGGGGGTGGGCTGCGAGTGCCCTGCCAGCCCTGTGGGGATGCTCCAGGTTCCCCCCCACCTAGCCCAAGGAGCAAGGCTGGAATGCAAAGAGCATTGGGCTGACTGGGAAACCAGCCTGTGGGGACCTTGGTATCAAGGCTCAACCCCTCGGTGTGCTTGGGAAGGAGAGGTCAAAGGCGGGGGTAAGGAGAGGTTTTGGGAAGAGGAGGGTTGAGGAGTTTGCCCAGAGTTTGCAGACGTGGAGCCATGGCTCAGGGGCACCAGGAGCAGCGGGAGAGTGGCTGACAGAAGTGGGAGATGCCCATCGCTGATGCCCTCACATGGACACCTGGGACCTGGGCTTGACCCAGTCCCTCAGCACCCTTCCAGCGCAGAAGTGACAGGAGGGATGGCAGCTGACCAGATGACATCAAGTGGTTCGAGATCCATGGGGTGAGCAAGGACCGTGTCCCCAAAAGCTGTTGCAGCACCTTCAACTCCCTGGTTCTGCACCCTCCTGCCCTACATGCTGCTGCTCCCAACACACTGATGTCCCCAGCTCACAACGTGCCTGACGGGACGCAGGGATGGGCTGCAATGACTGAGGGACCCATTGGAGCACCAAGAGTTTCAGGAGCAGAGCTCTGCACGGACGATGCTCAGAGCCCCACAGCCATGCAAATCCCAACTGGGCTTTAACACCCCAAAACCTGCAACTTTGCCCAGGATCTACATCCTGCTATCCTTCCAGGCTGTGAGCCCAGCATCGCTGCCCTCCTCCCAGCACCAGGAACTGGGGCAGGAGCGGGGGGCTGATCCCCCTCACACTGAACCACCCCTGCTCACAGCCACAGGATCCTGAGCAGCGGCAGCTGTACAAGTCCCGCAGCATTTTGCTGGCAGGTTGTGTTACCTGGCAACCTGCAGTGGGGAGAGGAGGGAAACACTCAGCCAGCGGCACTAGCAACACTCCGAACTGGGGTGTGGGTCCCCCCAAACCTGCCCTGCAGCTGCCCACCCAGCTCCCAGCACGGGCCTTGCAGCTGCCTCCCCCTGCCCACCACAGCTCTCGTGGCTCTGGGGGTTTCTGCTGCCTGTGACAGGGTGTTGGGCTCCTAGATCCCCTGGCTGAGGCTCCCAGGCAGCTGCAGGACATCTCCCTCTTGACCATGTGGCAGCTGCCTGGGTTGCTGATGACAACCTGCCTGGGGACATCCATGGGGTTGGGGGGGTCCTGATGTTTCCAAATCACCTCCTCCTGAAGGGAGGAGAAGCTGCGAGCTGTTCAGGTCGAGCAGAGCTTCACTTGCAGACCTGCTTCGGACCTGGGACTGGAGATCCAGAGGAAGCCCCAGGCAGGAATTGATGCACTGTTGCCTCCCTGGTGTAAAAGCACGCTGGGCTCTCCGTGCCCTCTCTGTGTATGACCACTGTGCCCCAAGGGGTTGGGGTCCCCAGCACCCCAGCCACGCTGCGTGAGCATCCTTACACCATTGTGCCCCCACCCCGCACCCCCCAGCCCCCTCAGGCAGCAGGACAGGAGAGCGGCTGCGCTGGGTGTGGGACACGGCAGCTCCAGCACACGCAGCCTGCGGGGAGGGAAGGACACAGCCGGCTTGTTCCCGGGGCAGCCGGAGCGGAGCCGGAGGTGGGCTGTTACGCGGGGAGCATGGATGGAGAGCGGTGGCGGGAGAGGCTGAGCCCTGGCGTGGGCGATGCTCTCTGAAGAGGAGGGTCCCTTTGCTCCTGCTGAAGCCTCTGCTCTTTGCTGAGCTCTGCACTGTGGGATGCTGGGCAGTGGCTGCGGGCAGCCCCGGGGGGCTCTCCCCTCGAGCCGTGCCCCCAGTCAGGTACAAACCAGGACCCCGGTTGCGTTTCCGAGGCAGGTAGACACTGTGGTTTGCATCACCTGGGCTCAGCTGCTGGGACAAACTTCAGTCCAGGTACCCCCACCTTACCACCGCCCCAGGACCTCTCTGAAGGAGCCCCAGGGCAGCAAGGGCCGGACCCCTCCCCCTCCCCTCTCCCCAAACCGTTGCTCACTCCAGAGCTGCTCACGCAGCTCATTTCGCATCCCAGCCGCTCGCCCTGCGCTGCTCTGCTGCCCGTCTCCCTTCTCCCTGCCTGCCCAGCTCTGCCGCTGCTGCTCAGCGCTGTGCGGGGCTGCACCCCCCTGTCCCTGCCAGCCCTGTACCCCAAGCATACCCCCCCCCCCCCTTCACCCCGCTGCTCCGCTCGCTCCCCGCAGGCTCGGAGGCTGATGAACTGAATTTCGCTCCCGGTACCTGCTCTCCCCCGTCATCCAAAGCCAGGCGCTGCCACCGCTCCCACACAGCGCGCTTTGCGGCTCGCAGGGAGGAGAGGAGAGGGCTGGGGAGCACGTCGGAGCCGGCTCCATCGGTGAGCACCCAGGCGGGCTGGGATGGGTTTCCACCCTGGAGCTGAGGGGAGCTGGGAGCCCAGCACAGCAAACTCTGCACCCCCCCCCCCCCTTGCGACCCCCCTGCACAAGCCGTAGGCTCTGGGCTGTGTTGTCCAGCCCCATACAGGCGGTGGGGCTGGATCCATCCTGCCCAGCTCATTCTTGGGGCTAAGGGGGGGGGCACAAAGCCGGGGGGCTAGCGGCAGCCTGGCTCTAGCCGGACGACACCGCTCGGACCCCTGCGGGGAAGGGCTGTGTACCGGGGATGCAGCTCTGCAGGGATGGGGAGAGGAGAGTGAGGTTTCTCTTGGGGGGTGTCTGGGCCCTCCCGTGCTGCTCGGGGTGAGCAGCCCCTCTCTGGCAAGGTGAGGAAGCCGCTCGGCATGGATGGGCTGAGTGGGGAGAAGAGAGCTCAGAGGAGGGTGTGCAGGGGGAGAAGTCAGGCAGAAGTCCCTTCCCCTCATCGCTGGAGGGGGCTCAGGGAGGTGGCAGATCTGTAGGGGGGCAAGTTGGCCTCACAGCCAGGGCCAGCTGCTCCTCACCATCCTCACCCAGCAGCACCTGGGTACGGAGGGAAGGCAAATGCTGCCAGCTCCTGGCTCCTTCCCTTGACTCCCAGACTCCGTGGGTGACTGGCTTTCCCTCGGCGTCCTTGCCCGTACCCAACACCTCATCCCTTCCTGCCCCAGCCCTGCCAGCTCCAGCACCCCCGGAGGCCGGAGGCCAGGCAGCTGCCCCCTCCCTGGGCCGGAGCAGCGGGTACACGTGCGGTGGGTCGTGCACACCGGCTCCGGCACGTGCCGGGTCCCCCCGCGTCGCCGCGTGCTTCACCGCACCCCACCGCAACACCGGCCTCTCCCCCAGAAACCAGTGGAGGTGCGGTGGGGGGTCCCCCGGAGGTTAAGAGAAGGCCAAGCAGTTGGGAGTCCCCGAACCTCTGGCTGCAGCAGGGAGTTGAGGTGCCGAATCCCTTCCGAAGGGTTACTGAAGCAGTTTGAAACGTGCAGTGGTTTTGGGAGGGGTGTGTGTGCCAGCGCCGGAGCATCACCCGCTGCCTGCCCGAGGGGCACCCCGGCGCTGGGGGGGGTGAGGGGGCACCGGCTGCAAATACATCAACTCAATGATCTGGGGGGGGTTGGTGGGGGGGGGTGGCAGACCCGGGGGGGTCCGCATGGGAGAGATTGGGGGGCAGCTCAGCTCAGCCTGCTGGAGTGCACCAGGAGAAAAGCTTGGTGGTGAGAACTGAGGGGAGGGGGGGGAGACACACGACACACACACTTCGGTTGGACCCCCCGGGTTGGCTCCTGCCCCGCCGCCCCTGCCCCGTACCTGCGATTTCTCCTGCTGCCCGTCCTCAAGTTGCGAGGCTCCTCCCATGGTTTTCCAGCGCTCGTTCCCCATCGCGCCGCAACTTCCAGCCCAAGTACCCGGTACCCACCCCCCAGGACCCTCTCCCCAGCAGCGCAGCCCCCGGCCCGCCCGCGCTGCCCGGCTGGCCGCGGCGGGAGGACGGGCGGCGGCGGCGGAGGGAGGGAAGGGAGGGAGGGAAGGGAGGGAGGAAGAGGAGGGAGGGAAGGAGGGAGGACACGGGCACGGACACGGGGGTGGATCTTCCCTCCCCGCCCGCCCCGCTCCCCCCGCCCGCTCGCCCCTGCCCCGGGGGGCTCTTCCCGCTGCTCCCCCCTCCCCCCAGTTCCTTCCCGCTCCCCCGCGGGTCTATCCCGGCCCCGCTCCGGGGACTCCCCCCGGCCCCCCAGCACTGCCCTGCGCCCCTCTGCCCGCCCCGGCGCTCCGGAGTCACTCCGGAGCCGAGGCCCTGTCTCCTGCCCCGGGGCTCCGCGGCCGCCCCCCCCACACCCCCGGACTGCCCAAATGTGGCAGCGCAGCTGGAGGAACGGCAGCAGGTAAGGCAGGGGTTGGGGCCAGGGGGGTGACACGGGGGGCAGGTGGGGGGTGGGTGCCCTTTCTAAAGCTCCAGTCCCCAGTTCGGCATCCCACGCGGAAGGGGCTCAGTCCCACCAGTGGGCAAGGTGCTGGGCAGGGCGCTGGGCAGGGAGGGTGGGGCACTGCCCCCACCCAAACCCTTGTGCCCGAGGGTAGCTAAAGCACTCGGCCCTGTTAGGAAAACCCAGCACACGGTGGGAAAGGTGGTGCTGGGCGGGGAAGGGGGGTGGGGGGGAGCAGCAGGGACCCCCCACCAAGCACACAAGGTCACACCAATGCCCACTGGAGCATCACTTGCCCAAACCCTCACGTTCCCAGCCCAAAGCAGGGGTGCTGGCCCTGCATGCTGCCAGCTCCTGTGTGTGTCCCCCCAGCCTGATTTACCCCCTCCTCTCTGGGCGTGGATGTGGCTTCTTTAAATTTGCAGCACCTTGTTTCAATCTTTGCTGGTTGTCTGACCCCTGGGCAGGGGTGTTGCTAAGAGGTTGAGAAGAGCATCGTGAGAGAAGCGATGGTTCAGCCCTGTGTTAATCCAGTTGGGGGGGGGGGGGGGAGGCTGGGTTCTCTCTTGATGCCAAGAAACCCCCAGGAAACCTGCCAGGGGGAGCCTGCAGCCCCCCCCCCCCCCTGCCCCCCCCCCCCCCCCCCCCGCCTCCCCCTGAATACTCCCACCACTGCACTGCAGGGCTGTCCCCTGGGCAGGCAGCACAGCAGGGCTGGGGGTCACTCTGCACCCCCCAATATGGGTCTCTGTCCCAGGGACTCAGCCTGGGTTGGGACCACCCCAGCAGCTTCTCGTGCAGCAGATATGGTGCAGGGGCAGCAGGCTGTGTGTGCTGGGGGCCAGGAGTCCAAGGTGCTCCTCTCCAGGACACATGAGACATTTTGGGGAGTGCCATGCATGCCGGGCTGATGAACAGTGCCAGAGGGGTCTCTGGGGTGGTGAGGGAAGCGCAGCCATCACCTTGAGTGGGCAGGGGTTGTGTGTCTCTGTATGTTGTCTCCTGGCGAGGAGCAAATCCTGCCTTTGGCTGTGGAGATGTTGTGTGGCTTTACCGGGCGATGCTCATGGCCAGCAGCCCAGCTCCCTCCCCACAGACAGCTTTCAAGGACTTCCCTTTACAGCTGAGACCGTCCAACTCATTCCACCAGTGGGGTGTTCAGTGTGTTTCCACCAGCCAGGCTCAGTGCCCACCCCCCCAGCACCACTCAGCCATTCTGGAAGCAGGAGGCTGTGGGTGCCCGGGAGGCTGTTTTAGCTGAACTCCAAACAATAAAAACTTATCATTAAAAAGAAATGTATCTTGGCTTCATGTGGCCTGGCAGCGTGGGGAGGAGTGATTCAGTGGCTTGTCAGCCCTGGGTGTTAGGCACGCCGAGCTGCACAACTGGACACTCTCCAAGCCCAGCAACTCATTTTCCGCAGATGGAGCTGGGACCGTGCAGGGCGCTGATGTTTAATTTGCAATCCAACATACCTTGACATAACCCACAGCTGAATCGCTGGCATGGGATGGGATGCTTGGAATCCCACTGGGTGTGTGGGGGGGGTGTCTGAGCAGGGCTGGCCCCTCACAGCCCCCACCAGGCATGGGGTGTCCCCTCTGTATGCTGATACAAGGGTGCTGGTGAGGGTGTGGGTGCAGGGTCTGGCTTGGTGGGTCCCAGTGCCATTCCTGGTGCCCAGCCTGGTGTGTGGCTCTCCAAGCTGTGGCAATGCAGGTGCCAGCCTGGCGTAGGGTACCATGTTTCTGGGAGCCTGAGTGATGCCCAGGGTGAGCCCTACCCATGCCTGCTGCTCAGCCCTGCCAGAGGCTGGTGGGGACGCTGGCCTGGCTTGTCACTGACTCACATGGAGCTGTGTCACCTTGTGTTACCCATCACAGGGCCTGGCTGGAGCTGAGGCACTGGGAGAACCTGGGAAGGGGCATCCCTGGCTGGCTGAGCCCTACACTCCAGCCCTGCCACCCTCAGCAGCCCCCATGGGCTTGGATCTGGCCCTGTGGGCTGTGCAGGGAAGGGTTGGATGCTGAGCTTAGAGCCATGTCCCCAAGGACTTGGGCACACACCCTGGCCGTGGGCCCCCCCTGGGGCTGACAGCCGCTTAGCTGGGTGAGGAGGGGGGTTTCTGCCAGCATCCCAGCCCAGATCGATAGGCAGACGAGGGGATGATTCATGTCTCAGGCTGTGGCCCGAGGGCAAAAATGGGAGAGCTGTTTGATGTGAGGATGCTGGCAGGCCACTGCTGCTGCGGGTCCTGCCGGGAGCTGCCGCTCCTGGCGGCATTTCCCCTCCCCAGCCTGCTCTGCCCACGCTGCCCGGGGGTCCAGGCTTGGCCTGGGGGAAGGAAACAACCGAAGCAACGTGGGCTCAGGCCCATGCACTAAAATTAATCTTTATTTTTTTGAATTTCAGACACTATCTTCTACTTTCTGGTCCAAGACGGTGAGCAGAGTTGCAGCGGTGGTGGCTGGGCTTGGGTTGGCTCCATGTCCCCTCCAGAGAGCAGGACACCGTGACACAGAGCTCAGTGGCACTTCACCCCCCTCGTTGTCTTCAGCCAGCACTTGGTTTGCATCCCCAGGATATGATGGGGATCCAGGAGGTAAGAGGACCAATGTCCCATGGGTCCAATCCAGCGAGGGGCTGCGCAGGGCAGAACCACTCTGTTATTTACCCTCCAACACACAGACTGATGCTGAGGCTGGGGAAAAGGCTGATGGGGAAGGGGGGGGGACAGACCCCCTCCCCGAGGAACCACGTGTGCTTTCCTTGGCAGGGTGCCACTGGAGGCAGAGAGCCATCGCTGCGCACACGCGGCGTCAGACATCATCATCATATTAATAATGAAAGGGCAGCTCCTTCAAAGCTCTTCGCCCCTGCGCCGGCGAGAGCGCGGAATGCAGAGGAGATGCGTGAGCCTCATCCCAAGCAGCCGTGGGGAGAGCACTGCCATGCCCGGACAGTCCTCTGGTGGGGCTGTTGACCTGCCGGGTCCCCTCCTGGGGTGCTCTCCCTGCTGTGAGTTTGGCTGCCGGGGTGTCCCTGTGTTGGGAGTGGGGCAGCCTGTGGTGCTCCTCCTGTCCCGTCACTGCCCCGTGCAGGATGCCCCGTCCCTCCCCTCATCTCCCTGGGAAAGGCTGTTTGGGCTGCTGGGGAAAGAGCCCCTCTTGCAAGGGCAGAGCCTCTGTCCATCATTTCACCACGGCACTCGCTGTGCCAGGGCCTTTTCTTTCCGCTGGAGGAATCGATAGTCAGACAATGAGACAAACCTCCTGCAGGGAGGGCTTGGGCTGCAGCCAAAAGTGGGTCCCTGGCAGCAGCTCCGGGGGCAGCTCTTCTGCTCAGCCTCGTGCAAGACCTTTGGGTTTCCAAAAAAAACCCCAACCCCTTCTGTAAGGCATCTCTTTTGTCCAGAGCATCCCTGAGGCTGGTCACTCTTTGTGGGGGTCTCAGCAGGACCGGAGAGGGGGCTGAGCATCTCCTCACCTCTCTCTGCCCAAGCCCCTCCTCTACCTTTTGCCCTGGTAGGGACTGGGAAGGTTTCACTGTGGATGCCCTGTTTTGGGGTGGGGGAGTCAACCCCACCCTGTGCTGGGTGCAGGCAGAGCACCCTGTGCCCACCCCATGTCCATGTGCTCTCCCTGGCATCGCACATGTTTGGGAGGGAGGGTGGAGGGTCTCGCCCTGCAGCAATGCCCTAGGTAGGGGGGACCCTGCTGTGTGTCACCCCCCCTTTCCTACCCAGCCCTTTCTCAGGCTTTTTTTCCCCCTCCCTCCAAACACAACAAACCCCCCAAATCCTCCACAGCTGAGAAAGCTCTTTGTGTTCCTCTTCTCCCTCTGCCTCCCGTGGCAGGGTATCGATTGAAGCTGATGCACTGTAATCCGCTGCTTCTGTGAAAAGTTGGCATCCCAGATCCCCTGAAGGGCCAGATCCTGACCCCACGTGGGTCTCGCTCCTCCGCCAGACTCGGGGCACAGCAGGGAGGCTGTGTCCCCCCCCATCCCTCCCCATCCCTCCCCATCCCATCCCATCTCTGGGGCTAAGTGCTTGAGGATGGGGGGGTATAGTGGGAGCAGCTGCTGGGTGGGAAAAGGTGCTGGGCTGGAGTGGAGCCCAAATCAGATCCTGCTGGGATGAATGGCTGCAGCACTGAGCATCCAAAGGAGCCCTCCTGCCCCCACCTCCCCCGGTGAGGCAGGAGACAGTGGGACAAGGGGACATCAGAGCTGGTGAGGGGGCTGGCTGTGGGCTCGGCTCAGCATGGAGTGGGTGTGCAGAGCAGAGCAATTCAGCTTCTTGGCATCTAAGGAGGGCTGTGGGGAGCTGGGGCTGTGCCCCCACCCGCAAGAGGCTTGTTGTGGGGTGCACAGCTGTTAATCGGCAGGGCAGGACCACAGCTGGAGACCCCCTGTAAGCCCCACTCTGTGCTTGCAGCCCCCCCCCCTTCCCCCTCCACTCTCCCACCCTGCTCCATCGCTCTGCTGCTCCATCTTCTCCTTACTGGTGGCAAATGGGCCGGAGCTCTGGGAAGCGAGGGGAGAAAAACCAGCCAAAAAAGCCTCCAAAAACCACAGGCAAGATTTTAATTTAAAACCTTTTCCTGCATGAAGAGCAGCAGCCCAGGCCATCTGGAAGAGCATATGCAGGTGAGCGGGAGGTGGCGGTGCCTCCCCCAGCTCCCTCGCCTGCAGCAGCCCCCCGAAAGGCTGGTTAAAAACTAACCCCATCGGGGTGTGGGAGGGGTGGGGAGTGAGGGGGGCACGCACTCTGATCTCCCAGCCAGCAGCCTGGGGGAGCCCCAGCTTCTGCTGCTGAGACCTCTCTGTTTAATTGTTACACTGGTAGGAAGAGTGATGAGGAATCCCAACACAAACTGCAAAGCATCCGAGTTTACTGTGAGAGATTAATGCGGTGGTTTAATTGTTAACTGCAGGAGCAGGATGGGAAAGCATCAGTCCGGGGCTGGGAGGAGGAAGGTCAGCCTTGCTCAGCCATACCCACATCCACCCCTATCCCCCAGCAATCAATGAAACCCAAATTAGCAGATTTACTCATCAGAGGAGTCCTCCATTGGCTGAGCATCACATCCAGCATCCTAAAGCCCCAAGTCTCCTAGCAACTCCCCGGAGCTGCCTCTGCCCACCCGTTAACCCCTTCCCTGGACCACCCCCAGCACCACACGCTGCACCCAGTGCTTCGAGGGCATCACTGCTGCACGGGGGGGTTTATCCAGCAAATAAATCTGTGGTGATACCCAAAGGATGCTCACGCTGCTCGGATGGATGGGTGAGCCAAGCCGGGCTCATTAGTCAAGACTTGGAGCTTTTTATTCTTGATGGCACAGAGAAGTCCTCAGGTTTGTGTATGGATAGCAGGGGGATGTGTGGTTAAACATCGTGGTATTTTGGAAAGGTTTCACCCTCCTGGCTTGTGGAGATGCTGGGAAAAGGTCAGGGAAACCCCACATTGTGGCCAGTCCATGCAGCTCCCAGCTGGCATCAGCGTCAGGAGAAGCAGAGCACGAATCTCCCAGCCCCTTCCAACCCTTTCAGTAATAAATCAATGATAACCTTTCTCTGGGAAGCGGGTGAGGAGTCCTGAGACCGCTCTCCTAACCTCCCTGCACAATAAAATGCCCTTGGAAGTGCCAAATCTCAGCAGGACATGGTGTGATGCCCGGGCTGAAGGGAGTGAAGTTGCTCCATTATTGGTGTCATTTCAGTTCTGATGTCTGATACCCCCTTGTTTTGATCAGAAGGCTGGAAACAAGGGTTAGGAAAAAAAAATACAGTGAAAAATAAGAGTTGACATGAGGGAAAAAACAAAACCCCAACAAACAGTCTTGGGTTTGGGTTTTTTTTTTTCAAAGTGTCTTAATATTTATGGGCTGGGAAGTCCATCTGAAGATCATGTGCCCCTGAAAAGGATAAATCACTTCTCTTTCTTTAATGTGCTTTGTTGGGCTTTAGCTGAAACATCATCATAAAATTACCAAATTGAAATTTTAAAGTTGGGGGGGGAGGGAAGGGGGAGAGGGAAGAGGGGGATATCTGGAGGGTTTGTTGCTGCTTCTATTTTCTTATTGCCAAATAAAATACAATTAAAGCAGTGGTTTATATGCCAGCCGGCACGGCTAACGTTGGGTTTCTGACGGCACTTTTTCCCTGTCAGCCAATGAAAATAAATGATGCAGGATTACCAGTGAGCATCCAGCCTCTGTGGCTGCAGGGGAACTCGGAGCGACAGGCATTGGAGTAGGAAACAGAGGGATTTTAGTCCTGCTCTAAGTGGAAATATCTGGGGACATTACCCACAGAGTTCTGCCACAGCCCGGAGCCATGCTTTGCCTTGACTGCTCTCCCAGTGCTTCCCAGTCTAACCCAGTCGCTGGTTAATTAACTCAGGAACCCCCGATACTTTTAGGGTGGCCCTGAACAGACCCATGTGGGTCCAGTCCCACGTGGGGCTCACTCCTGTGGTGGTGGCTGCCGGCGGCTGCCAAGGGCTGAGCTGCTGACTGCACCGAAATCCCCGTGGTAATTGGATGAGGGTACTGGTTTTCATGAGGATATTAAATCAGAGCCCCAGCCCCAGTGCAGGGTGATGTGCTTGGGAATATAAAGACACGGCAGATCACATTATAGGGTGGGGGGTATTTCTCCTGCTTTAAAGTCAAAGGTATGACAACAGCTTCTTACCTGTCACAGAGTCTGTTGGGCCATCTCTCACTGATGGGTGGGAGAGGAAGAGGGGAGGGAAAAAGGACCCAGAGGGTGATTTCAGCCATGGGCTGTGGTGGCAACGCTGATGCCAGTGTCCTGGAGTTGGAAAGGTCCCAGGGGCTTCATGGGCAGGAGCTCGTTGCCACCCTCCCAAGCTGGTGATCCCTGTGGGATCAGTCTAGGCAGTCACTTAGCAACTGAGGGGGCTCCAGCGCCCTCCCAGTTATCCGTTTAACTGGGCGTCTGCTGGTGGGGACCATCTGGTGGCATCTGCTGCTGCTCAGCTGTCATTGACCCACCTCATGGGTGGGGTACCCAGGGATGTGTCCAGGGACCAGGGTTGGGGACAACCATGCCAGGCACATACCATGGCTCCTGCCATGGGGGGGAAGGATGGATGGATGGATGGATGGATGGATGGATGGATGGATGGATGGATGGATGGGAGGACTTTTCCCCACCCATAACAGGGAGGCAGGGGAGGACAGACAGATATGCCTCATTAGCCAACAAGTTGGCCTCAGGTGATGCTAACAAGCCCATTAAAGGGGTTTATCAAGGGAGGCCCTGGGCTAGCAGGGAAGGCTGCTGGTCTTATCTGAGATGCTGCTTTTGTGCTGAGGGAGCCTAAGCTGCTACTTGTTAATTAGAAAGGCTTCAAGGAGGTTTGTACTGGTTGGCCTCGCTTGTGAGCTGCTGTAATATGATGAGTGATTAGGGATTCTGAAGCTTTTTAGTGGGTATCATTAAGCTACTGATGAGTTCAGGCAGGGAAAAGGACTTTTTGGCTGTTCCTGGATCTGGCTGCTCTGTGCTGACCTGGCTCTTCCTCCTTTTGTGGTCCCTGACCTCCTGAGCCTTGATGAGGTGGGTGAAGCCTGTGTCCTGGGGAGATGATGGCTCGGCTGTCACTCTGTGTCCTTGGGTTGAGCCAGATCTGGTGTCCTTCAACTCATCTGGGAGATGATGAGCTTGTGGTCGTGCATGAGTGAAGCTGGAATGTCCCTATTTTTACTGCCAGGTACTGAGAAAATCTGGGGATGATTATCTCTGAAAAGGTGGCTTCCAGCCTGTTTGTGCATCAGGGGAAGAGGGGGGGTGATGCCTGTCCTAGCAATTGCTTTAGGAGAATTCTGCCCCCAGAGACCTCACTTCCCACTTATGGGGTTTGCCCACTTCTCAGGGTGCTGCTGGTGGAGCCACCTCATTCTGGGGACATTTCTCCCAAGGGCCAACATCCCTGCCCCTTCCCCCTGGGGCACAGCAGGAGCCAAAAATCTGCTGCTTTTTTTTCTCTGCCCTCTCTTATCTTCTCCAGTCTGCCTTGGCAAAACTTCATCAGCCCAGCAGCATCCTGCTCCGTCGTGGTCTAGTTGGCATCACTAGTGCTGTATTTACGGCGGTGTTAATTAAATACTTTCTGCAATCAGTGCTGCACATGACCCTGCTCCTCGAGCCGGGCTGGGCTGTAATGTGCCATCACCGAGTGAGAACATGACTGCTGCCGTCCTGGGGAATTTCTAATAGAGATTTACTCATCCCAGGCCTCCCATTTCTCTGTTCTGTGACATTTTGCAAAGTTCAGGTTTACAAAACAAGCCGGCGAGCAGAAGAGATGCTCCAGACGTTATTTACTCTGCACGTGCCGTTCCCCACTTGATGGGCTCTTCATGTTGTGGTGGGCAGGATTGGGGAGGGGGGTGGTGGGGGGTGAGCTGCCAGTTATTCTTTCCTGGGCTGGTTGTCTCTGCCCAAGGGATGGTTGTTTTTGATGAGGACTGCTCCACCACCCTGCCACAGAGGCCTTGGTGCTGGAGATCTCTGGTCCTCACACAGCCCTGCATGCCAGGAGAGCAGCAGGGCACTGCTGACTGAGAAGCTCACGGCATTGCCTGGCCACACCTGCCTCCATACCCTGCTCTCCCAAAGGATGGGGTGGGAGTGGGTACGGCTGCTGCCCTGGAGGGGCCAGGCAGGGCAGGGAGGTGGGGCTGCTGTGGTTTGAAGGGGTTATTTGTGCTGCTCAGCCGCTCTGCTTTTAAAAATAAGCCTGTGCTCAGCGGTGGGGTGGTGTGGGGAGTGTGGGAGGCCCCTGGCTGCCGGCCGAATCCCATTAGCGTGCGACAGCATCCCAGGGGCTCGGCTACGGGCGGAATAGCCCCTTTCAGCAGATCTCTGGTGCAGGAGCTGCCTGCTCTGGGAGGTCTGTGCTGAAACCTGGGGGTGAGGAACGGGCAGGAGGGGGAGTCCATCCTGGCAGGGGGCATTGAGACTTGGAGACTCACCCCTCCTGTCACAGAGATGCACTGGCACAAAGAGGTACCCGGTGCCTCTCCGACCTGCTCCCAGCTCCTGGGGGCTTCGGTGGTGGGACCTGAGGTAAACAGCTGAGCTGGGTCACCAAACATCCTTCTTCTCTTCTTTCTGGGCTCCATCAGAAGAGAGATGGTCAGCAGGGACAGGAAGGGGATTGTCCCTCTCTGCTCAGCCCTTGTAAGGCCCCAGCTGGAGTCCTGTGTCCAGAGCTGGGGTCCTGATACAAGGAAGATGTGGGGCTGTTGGAGAGGGGTCAGAGGAGCCACGGAGATGATCAGAGGGCTGGAGCAGCTCCCCTATGAAGAGAGCTGGGCTGGTTCAGCCTGGAGAAGAGAAGGCTGTGGGGGGACCTCATTGCAGCCTCCCAGTCCCTGAAGGGAGCAGAGGAACAGGAGGGGAATCAGCTTGTTAAAGGGCAGAGACTGGCAGGACAAGGGGGATGGAGTGAAGCTGAAGGAGGGAAGGGTTAGATGAGATATTAGGGGGAAGTTCTTTCCAGAGAGAGTGGTGAGGGGCTGGAACAGGCTGCCCAGAGAGGGGGTGGGTGCCCCATCCCTGGGGATGTTCAAGGCCAGGTTGGATGGGGCCCTGGGCAACCTTGTGTAGCTCCAGGCCTGGAGGTTGGTGTCCCTGCCTGTGACAGGGGGGTTGGAGCTCTGTGATCCTTGGGGTCCCTTCCAACCTAGACCAGTCTGTGATTTTATGACAGAGCTGGCCAAGGGAGACCTCATCTTACCCAGTGCTACAGCAGGAGCAGCTCATCCCTTCTGGGGAAGATTCCTCTGGAAACTGATTGCATACGCATCTTGCAGTCCTGGCTCAGGGTGCAGCCGGAGTTGGGGTACTGACCCTGCTCCCAGCCCCATGGGCAGCGGAGGCAGGTAAGTGGTTGGAGGCACCCAATTCCATACCCAAGAGCCCTGCTGAAACCCAGCCCTGCTCCCAGCTTTGAGCTGGGTTGCAGGAGGCTGTGGGCTCTCACACACCTCACTCCCGCCCCGTGCCTGCTTGTCAGGTTTGATCAGAAGGAGGATCAGTCGGCCCTGCTCGCTCTCTCTCCAGATTTAATTAACAGGCCTTTCATCTCTACCCTGAAGGAATCTGCTATCTTCTGTCTCCTTAATTAACGTTCATTAAGCAAATCAGAAGAACGTTTTCTCCTTACCGCCTCCGTGGCTCTTAACCCTTGCAGGGCACCAGGTCTGTGCCTGGGCAGGAGAAGGTTCCTGGGCTGCGATGGCAAGATGGGGTGTCACCACAGCCTTTGTCACTGCGTCTCCACCGTGCTTGGACCGAAGTCCTGGGATGGTGGCTGAAGTCTCTGCTGGAGGAGAGGACTTCAGGTGAGGTTGGGCCTTGCTATACCAGTGGGGCTGGGGGCAAAGCCCAGCTCTGACTGCTAGTATGAACACCCTTGTTGAAGCTCACCCATGTCCCTGGAAGACAAGCAGTTTCCCATCACCAACTTTAGCTCTTCATCCTGTCCATGGCAGGGTGATGCAGCTGTGGGTGAAGGTTTTGCTGTGAGAAGCCGCCATCCAGACCCAGTAGGCATTGCAGCACAGGAAAGATGTGTCCAGCATCTTGCCAGAGAAAAGGGGATTATTTGGGGCTGCTCCTGCCCTTATCTTGTGGACTGGAGTTAGAGGGGATGGTCTTTTTCCTTGCTTTTGGGGGACATTTGTGGGGGACAGGGTTACACCAAGACCCTGGGCTGCTTCGTCCCCCTGTGAGCCCCAGCAGGGTGGCTGCCAGTCACCAGGCCATGAGGGTTATATGCAGAGATGGGGTCTCCCACCTCCCAGGTTTGCTCTCTCAGTTGACCCAAGGAAACCTGACTGGAGGGAGTTGCTGTTCTCTGCCTGTGCATGGGAGAGGAGCTGAGCCTTTCCAGCTGGCCTTCACCCCCAGTCGCCAGAGCAGTGCTGGACCATGAGTGAGGGACAGATCATGTCCAGAGCACCTGTCCTGTGCACAGCAAGTGCAGGGCAGCTCCTTGAATAGGCACGAGGGTGTCACCACTGGTTCCATCAAGCTCTGTCCCCACGGGCCATCCCCCTGTGCCAGGTGGGCCACGTTGGAGAAGGAGGTGGGGTTGGGATGCCCATCAGCTTTGCCTGAATCCATTGTGCATCCCACAAGCAGTCATTGAGCCCTGGTTGCGTGATGTCATCGCTGTTTAATCCAGACCTCTCTGCAAGAGGGGATGGACCAGACAGAGAAATCATCTGCTGGGTGTAACATCTGGAAGGTGAGGAGGTGGCAAACCCATGACAGGAGAGAACCCCTCCTACCCAGATCTTTCAGCAAGGGGGAAAAAGCCAAACACCTGGAAACCTTCATCCCTGCAGGATGCAAATCCCCTTAGAACTGGTGGTGGAGATGCACAAGGCAATTACTGAGCTTAAAAAACCCTTCTCTCTCTCTCCCCAGAGACTGACAGTGGGTTTGCCACCGGCCGCCCGCTCCCAGGCAGCTGCTGCACGTCTCGGTGCTGGGAAACTCGCCCTTCCCAGCGGAGCTGGCTCTGGCTGTCAGAGCCTGGGTCAATATATGGTAATGGGGCTTTGAAACGGTGCTGCTGCTGCGGGAGCCGCTGCCGAAGCCTCTGATTCACAGCTTCCCTCCGGTGCTTTCTCCCCGCAGCGTGCACAGAGGAGGAGAATAAAATAAATAAGAGTAGAAGGGAGGGGGAGGAAGGGAGCTTAAATTATAAATGAGGGCTAAGTTTCCAGGGCTCCTGAGGGCAGCTCAGCTCAGCGAGGGCGGTGGGGAGGGGCGGAGGTGCTGGTCCCCTGTGCACCCCATCTTTGCAGATTGAAGAGTGGGGCTAATGGGGGTCAGGGGCTGCCCAGGAGTGTGGTACTGGGGGAGCCTGCCTGTCTCTCTGCTTGTTGTCACCATCCTGTCCCCATGGGTTGGTCCTGGAGGGTGCCACAGTCCCAAGAGGGATCCCCTCTTGGCACGGATTGTAATTAGTGTTACCTGAGGAGATGCTAATGAGGAATGGTGACTGCCTGGTTTTACTGCCCCGTGGAGATGCTTCCACAGGGATGTGCCCTTACCCTGATCCAGGGGACTGGGCTGCCCCATGGCAGCAGGCAGGGATGGGACTCCCACCTGTGAGTGTGAGGCATTGGGGGTGTCACAGACGCACAGCCTGCTGGGCTGGTGTGAGCAGGGGAGCAGCAGGGTCCCCATAAATCACTGTGGAGGGAGAAAAGGGTACTGGAGGGGTGCTGGCTCTGCCTTTCCTCCCCTCCACCGCAGTGATTTTTGGGGCTGTGAGCAAATTGGTGACCCCCACCAATTTAAGGAAAAACCCCACGAGGGGCATGAATGGCCACAAGCTCATCCCCAGGGCTGGGGCATGGAGGAACTCGGCTCCATCCCTGCAGGCGATGGAGCATCCTCCCTCGCCCCTGTTCCCCAAGCAGCAGGGCTGGGGTGCACCCCGCTGCGGGGGACCCATCCTGCCTGTCCCCGCTGCCTGGGGACCGGGGGTGGTCTGGGGGGAAACCCAAACCCCGCAGCCCGGGCTCGCACACGAAGTTTTCGACATTCCCAGCAGCTTCCACAAGATGGACCTCGGAGCAAGAGGAGGTGCCGGGCAAGGCGACCCGTCCCATCCCATCCCGTCCCGCCTGCTCCCGCCGTGCCAGCCCGAGGAGGCTCAGAGTCCGGCCGGGCGAGCCCCGCCATGGCACGGCCTCCCGGGCTCTGTCTGCTGGCTCTGCTGGGGCTGGGGCTGGGGGCTCGGGGCTCCCCCGCCTGCCAGGACCCCCACGGCCAGCCCCGCCGCTGCATGCCCATCTTTGAGAACGCTGCTTTTGGCCGTGCTGCCCAGGCCACCAACACGTGCGGGTCCCCTCCTGAGGACTACTGCCTGCAGATGGGCGCCCGGCACGCCAGCACTCTGTGCCACCGCTGCGATGCCACCGACCCCCAGCACCACCACAACGCCTCCTTCCTCACCGACTTCCACAGCCAGGAGGAGAGCACTTGGTGGCAGAGCCAGTCCATGGCCTTCGGCATCCAGCACCCCAATTCTGTCAACATCACCCTTCATCTGGGTAAGTGCCGGCGGGAGCTCTCGTGGTGCTGGTGAGGGATACTGGGTGGTGGTTGCATCAAAACCTGGGTGTATGGGCAGGGAGGTGGATGCTCCTGCGCCCTGCAGCTTGTGGTGCTGCTTTTGGGTTAAAGACAGGATCCTCTTGAGGACTTTTAGGGGGTGTGAGGAGGGGGATGCCCTCTGCGAAGTGCTGCGGGTCGGTAACTGAATGGACCTGGGGAGGGTCCATCAGCTGAGCCCCAGTCCATTGCAAAGTTGGGATGTCAGCAGCTGTGCCAGCATGGCCAAGAGTGTCTGCTCCCTCATTCCCCCCCAGGGCTGCTTTTTCCTGATGATGCAAGTTTGTGGAGCCAGGCGACTCCCTGCCCATGGCCACCCACCCAGAGAGCCCCGTCTGCTGGGGTGTGGGGAGCACTGTGGGTTTTGCCCTTGTGTGTTGCCAAGGATGCTGGGTATGTCTTGCAGGGGGAGAGTTTTGCAGTGTGCAGCCCCAGCAGCTTTCCCCAGCTGGGAATCGACCCCCACATTTTAAATAGTGTGCAAGCTGCCCCCCTTGGAGGGCACGTGAAGCCACGGGATGTGCCTGGCTTTTGAAAAGGGTTTTTTATTTAACATTTTCCTGCCATCTGAACTGCCCTGGCTACTGGCCAGTGCTGTAAAGTCTTCACTCTCCTGGCCATCTCCTGCTGTCTGTGTGTCCAAGGGGGGGGGGGGGGTGTGGGGGTGTGGTTGGAGCCAGTAAGGGGACAGTTGAGCACTGATGTGGCATGGAGCCGTGCTGGTGGGACCCGTCGGATCGGGCTGGGCTGGTGGTGGAGGGTCTGTGTGTGCCCCAGCAGAGATGCTGGAGCTGCCCAGCTGGGCGGAGGTCGCTGCTTTCCCAGCCTCCTGCGAGCGGGCGGACATCTGGTCCTCGTCCCCGGGCCAGGGCTGGGCTCCCCACCGGGCATGAGAAGCGATGCTGGAGGAGCCCACCAGCCCCACTCCCTGCTCCTGCCAGCCCCCTAGGAGGAGGGGACCTGCCAGCCCCTTGCTTGTCTCACACAGACTGTCAAATCCCCCCAGAGTCCTTTGTATCTGACCTGGAGCACAGACAACCCGAATACAACCAATGCAGCTGAACGCCACCATCGGCTCCTCCAGTGTCCAGTTACCCCCTGCTGCAGGTGACTCCCAACCTGGATTTTCTTCCCTTTGGCCTCTGGGATGACCAGGAGAGCTTGTGGTCACTGGTCTCAACCCAGCACATGGATATGTGCAGGCTCCCAGCAGGCTGATGTGAGCAGTGGCCCCTTCCTCCAGTCCTCAGGGCTTGCTTCCCAGTCTCTGCCATTCTCCTGGCCCTTCCCTGGGTAGTCAGGTTTCCAGTGGAGTCTTGTCCAGCCCCTGTGACCACCCTGCTGTTTGTCTTCTGTTAACACATCAGTACATTGCACCGAACTCATCTTTAACCCTGGTCCCCATGTCCCTTCCTGAGCTGGAGCATCCCCCTGTAACCGTACCCTTCATCCAGCAGGGTTCATATATATTCCCAAGCTAAAAAGTGCCGTGTTGGTGCCCAGTGCGTTGCTGCCTGACCTTTCCCACAGCTGCTGAGCCCTGTTATTGTCCCAGCTGCAGAATTCTTACTGCTACCTTACTGCTTTCACTTGGGGTAAGGAGGAAAAGCCCCCCTCGGGACGTGGGCCAGGACAAGTCTGAGCTCCACCAAGTAACCGGGGTTTTTAACCCACGCAGTGCATCCCTGCTCTGCTCAGTCCTGAGTCCAACGTCGTGTAGTTTCTCCAGCACAGTTACCTGGGGAGCTTATTAAATAAGATATCGAATGAGTTGGACAAGACTTGTGTTTACCTGCGCGCTGTTGATTGGCATTAATTAGATTATCATCCTTTAAATCTCTTCTCCATGAGGTTTTAGCTGTGCAGTTGCAGCACATCGGACTTGGAGCGGATCGATAATCCGGAGCGCCCGTGGCCATTGCGTTTACACTGTCAGGTGTCAGGGAGGAACCCAAGATACCAGTGGGCTTGCAAAGGCAACAGGCAGTGAGGCTCCTTGGGTAGCACTCTGAATGCCAGCAGCTCGTGTCGGAGCATCGTTAGGCACTGGCTGTGTCTGTGACTCCGATGTTCGTGTGGGATGTGAGCAGCAGGTTCCTAAAGCTGAGGTCTGGGGGGGCTGGAGGTGACTAAGGAGGCAGAGGTGATGTGACTGTCCCAAACGCCCCTTTCTCCTCTCAAACCCTTGCCTGGAAGTGCTGGTGTCATATGAGCTGCAGTTTGGCATCTGCAGGAGGTGGGTGAATACATTTTTGGGGGACAGCTGAGCTGGAAGAGCATCCAGGGGTCCTGCTGCTGTCCCCCTCAGCCCCACCTCTCAGCCAACCCCCTGTCCCACAGTACACCAGGCTTTGGGACATGTCACAGCAGGAAAGGGGACACAACTGACCTGGATTGTTTTCTGTATTTTATTTTCTTTTCCCCTAAGCAGAATTCTGCTGATTTAAAAAAAAATCCATCTGGTAAAAGCAGCCACTCCCTTGGGACAATTCCCCACGGCAGCGAGTCTCCTCCATCCCAAGCTGGAGGCACCACTCCGGCTCCCCCCGTCCAGCCGCCCCCTCCCCTCTTGTAGGGCCGCTCAGGCTGTTTATTGACCCAGTGCCGAGCTCCCTTCCTCTCCCAGAGGAAACTGCTCTGGCCAGCGATGGCCCTGACCTCCCTGTTTTGATAGACATCCCCCATGGGACCCCGCTGTCTGGGAACTGGCGCCCGTCAGGCATCCCCCTCCACGGGGTGCAGGGCAGAGGCACCCCCACTGCCACCAGCCCATTGGGGAGTCAGTGTGGGGAGAGGCACAGGGGAGCATGGTGATGGTGGCACAACCCAGTCCTGGCCCTTGTAAGCTCTGGGTGGGCTGGGAGTGGGTCTGTGCCTTCGCTGAGTGCTCGGCTGGGTGCTCCCTGTATCCCTGATGGGAGACAGCTGCTTTTCCCAGCGCCGGTAGCCAGGCTGCCTCGGCTCCCCCGCAGCAAAGTCGCAGCGCATATGCGACAGTATTCATATGGGCCCAATTAAAGGCTTGTTTTCCTAGTCCCGGAATAACCCCTCTAACATTCCCAACTCATTATCTTTTCAAATAAAGCCAAAACCTTGCAGCTAATTGTTTTGCGCTGTCAGGAGCAGCGCTGTTATGGAGCAATCCAGCCTTTGAGCTGGTCCTTCATCTCTGGCAATTAAGCGGTTCTGATGTTCACTTTGGTGTTTTCTTTCCCTCTTTTTGCTAATTCTTTCAAGCGCTTTCAGAGCTGCACCAGCCACCCCGGGGATTGGTGGCCTCTATTTGTCTTCCTCCCAGCAAAGACAGCAGCGATGCTGGGTACCGGCACGCAGCTCCCTGGGAAGGGACCGGCCTTGACACTTTCCACCTCCCCATCCCTGTGTGTCTGTGGCTCTGGGGATGCTGCTCAGTGCCGTGGGCCTGACTCTTCCTTCCCCTGGATGCTGGTTAGAGCCCAGCTTTGCAGCGGCCCCTTGCTCAAGCAACCTGCCTGGGGCATCCATGCAATGAATGGGTCATGGGGTGAGGGCTGATTTGGGGATGGACCGGGTTTGGGCAGCAGTGAGGAGGAGCAGTTGAGGGCAGCTGGATGAGGATTTCTCCTCTTTCAGCTGAGGTAGGGAGAAGGGAATGGTGGGAGTGGGGGGGTGCTGGCAGCCATACAGGACAGGGCACCAGGGTTTCAACCCTGGTACAAGCTGTGCTGCACATCAAGTGGCCGGGAAAGGGTGACAGCGTGGTGTCTCTGTCTGTCCCCAGGCAAAGCCTACGAGATCACTTACGTACGGCTGAAGTTCCACACCAGTCGCCCCGAGAGCTTCGCCATCTACAAGCGCAGCCACGCCGAGGGGCCCTGGGTGCCCTTCCAGTACTACAGTGCATCCTGTGAGAAGACCTACGGGAAGCCGCAGCGGCACTACCTGCGGCCGGGGGAGGACGAGCAGGTGGCTTTCTGCACCGATGAATTCAGTGACATCTCCCCGCTGAGCGGGGGCAACGTGGCCTTCTCCACCCTCGAGGGACGGCCCAGCGCCTACAATTTTGATGGGAGCCCCGCACTGCAGGTGCTGTCAGGGAGGAGGGGATGTACAGCTCCCCCCTCCCCCCCCACCCCCCCCGGACTGGGTGTAAAAGTGCCCATGGTGCTCTGCACCCTGGTAGGAAAAGGTGCAGGATGCATCCCAGTTGGGATGGGGAGTGGGTGGCCCATTCCGCTCGCTGAGGTGCCCCCCGCTGTGTTCCCTGCAGGAGTGGGTGACTGTCACCGACCTGCTCATCTCCTTGAACCGGCTCAACACGTTCGGGGATGACATCTTCAAGGACCCCAAGGTGCTGCAGTCGTACTACTACGCCATCTCTGACTTCTCTGTCGGCGGCAGGTGAGGAGCAGCAGAGCTGGGGTGAGGGCAGGAGCGGGAGGACCTTCCTGGGGCCGTGGGGATGCAGCAGCTGATCCCCACCTCGGCCTTGTTTGAGTTGCGTTTTTGGGACAAACTGGAGCTGATAGTAGAGAGACGAGTGATGGAACCTGGGACCCTTTGAGCTGTGTACAAAGGAGGCCTTTTCCCTGTGGCTCTGTTTGCCACCAGCAGAATTTGCTTTGCCCCCTCCCGGCCCCATGGCTCTTAATGGCCATGGGTGTCATGAGGCTCCTCCTGTGAGTCTGCCCGGTCCCTGACCACAGCAAAAGTGGAGTCCCGGGCTGCACACAGGGATGTCCCAAGGCCACAGAGGCTGATAGAATCAGCATGGCCACAGCCTGGGGAGCCAGAGCAGCTGGCTGTGGGATGGGGAAGCTGGTGTGGGACAGAGACATCAGTGGTACCCACAGGGTGCTGCCTGTGGGCTGTGCTGCGCATGCCTTTCCCTGGCTGGGAGGAGTGGGAATCCTTGACATCCTTGGCAGCAGAGTTGGGGCTGCTCCCAGCCGGCCAGCAGCCCCCGTCACTGTCATCTGCCCCCAGGCCCCAGCAGCTGGAGCTGGTTAGCATCTCACACAGGCCACCCTCAGTGTGTGACCCCCCCAGCTCCCCAGGCCAGGAGTGCTACAGGGATGCGTGGGGCAGCCTCAACACTGGCACAGCCCAAACTGCTCTCTGCCCTCTCATACCCCACAGCTGCCCCAGGCGAGCTGACCCATCAGTGGGGCTGCATGGTGCATGGCCTGGGCACCGTCCCACTGCACCCACACCGGTGCTCAGAGCAGCTTCTCTGCTCTCACTGCAGGTGCAAGTGCAACGGCCACGCCAGTGAGTGTGCACCAGACGAGGCTGGGCAGCTGGTCTGCGTGTGCCAGCACAACACCACTGGCACCGACTGCGAGCGCTGCCAGCCCTTCTACCAGGACCGGCCCTGGGCTCGTGGCACCGCTGAGGCCGCCAACGAGTGTCTCCGTGAGTATGTCCCGGGCTGGCTCCATGGTCACAGCGTGTGGCTGGCCCTGGCAGGCTGCACCAGTGCTGCACCCGCTCATCCTGCAGCTCCCACCCTTCCTGCACGGGAAGAAAGTGCCCACTCTGTTTTGTGAGGCTGCTCTGACCAGGCAGGGAGGATTTGCACCCCAGCACCCTGAGGATCCCCCGACATTTCCTCACCCCACGAGTGCAGCCATCTGCTCCATGCATGGTCCTGCACCCACCCCTTCTCCCAAGGGGAGGCACTGCCAAAGGCAGAGCCAAGCAGCCCCTCTGACTCATCCATCCCCACAGGAGGTTGCTTTCACCCTTGGCTGAGCCCTGTACCCCCCCCACGTGCTGACCACCCCTTCTGCATCCCCCTCTTCCCCAGCTTGCAACTGCAGTGGCCGCTCAGAAGAGTGCTTCTACGACCGGGAGCTGTACCGCCGCAGCGGGCACGGGGGTCACTGCCGCAACTGCCGCGACAACACGGCCGGACCCCACTGCGAGCGCTGCCGGCAGAACCACTACCGCTGGGACCAGCAGGCAGCCTGCCAGCCCTGCCACTGCCACCCCGCAGGTACGTGGGGCTGTGCTGAGCCAGGCTCTGACTGCAAACCCCCTTGTCCTGGCTGGGAGGGATGGGTTTGGTTGGGTTTCCCTTGCCCAGGGTCTCCCCCTGTCCCCCCTTTGAGTCTCGCCCTGGCTGGGGAAGAGCTTCAGGGCTGGCCGGGGTCCCCACAGGCTCGCTGCAGCCTCAGTGTGACAGCTCGGGTACCTGCCTCTGCAAAGCCAACGTGACGGGCTGGAAGTGCGAGCGCTGCAAGGATGGCTACCACAGCCTCAGCGAAGGTGGCTGCAGGTGAGGAGGAACCCACCTGCTGATGGGGACAGCAGCTGGACAGGACAGGGTTTTTTCACTTCATGCCTTCATTTTGCCCTATCCAGACCCTGTGCCTGTGACCCGGTGGGCAGCGTGGGCACCTGTGACCCCAACACGGGGCACTGCACCTGCAAGGAGAGGGTGGAGGGGCACTTGTGCAACAGGTATGGGATGGGACCATGGGATGGGACCATGGCCCCTTTCCTGGCTGGGATCTGTGCCAGGGGTTGGTGGGGGAAATTGCTTCCACAGGGCAGCTCCCAGCACCCCCCCCCCCCCCCCCGACCCCTCCCAGGGATAGGAATCCTGAGGGATGGTGAGGCTGTGGGGACTGGGTTCACTCATGGCTGCCACCAATGTCCCCCCGGGATGCTGCTGTGGTCCTCCACCAATGTGGTGGCCTCCTGCCATGTGTCCCTGTTTCTTCCCCACACCCAGGTGCCAGCCAGGCTGGTTTAACCTGCATCCCCAAAATCCTGCCGGCTGCATCAGTTGCTTCTGCTATGGCCACTCCACTGCCTGCGTGGCAGCAGATGGCTACGAGGTCACCTACATCCGCTCTGACTTCAGCCAAGGTACCCACCCTGGCAGGGGAAACGGAGGGCACTCTGGGGCTGAGCATCCTGCTCTGGGGCTGACTGGTGTTTATGGTTGGAGGGGGTTTTGTCCATGTTAAACCACTGGTTTTGTCCCCGACTCTGTGGGGACAGGCTCTTCCTGGCTCCCCATGGTGTCCCTCCGTGCCGAGCTGATCCCAGGACTGTGCATGGCTGAGGAAGGGCTGTGGGGCCAGGCACAGCTCTCCCACCACACCAAGCGCTGCAGGAACACTAAAAATCAGCTCAGAAAGATGAAAACTAAAAGGCTGGAGCCTGGCGGGACCCTTTATCCCCTCCTCTCCTCATCTTTGGCTGGGATAAGGCCGGACAGGCCGGGGCCAGGGAAGCAGGATGCTCTTGCCCAGCCGCAGCCAGGGCTGTGCGCGACGGGGCTGGATGCGTGCGGGATGCTCGGGGAAACCCTGCCATCTGCCGCACAGCCTGACGTGTGCAGCCCTGGCTGCGGGCACACCGTGAGCCCCTGCTCGCTGGGGACCACCCAACCTGCACCCCAGCAGGGTACAGGCACCCAGCTCTCTGCCGAGCCCGTATCCCGATGGGGGGGATGTGCCGGTGAGCAGAGGGATGCGAACGCACCAGGCGTGAGTTTCTCCCAGTTGCCTTTAAACCACGATCGCTGCTGGGATGCCCCCCGATGCCGTGATCCCTCCCGATGCTGTGCTGCCTTCTGCAGCCTTGAAATGGAGCCAGGGGCTTCTTCCACTTGTCGTGCTGCCAATTTGGGGGTTCTCCTTTCAGCACGGGTTTGGCAGAGCCCTGGGCTGGGTTGCAAGAGGCTCAGCACAGCCGGGGCAGTGCAGGGCAGGGCGCAGCCACCCACCCTCCTAAACGCTCCCCCAAAACGCTCCCCCTGTCTGCAGCTGAGCTGGGTCAGCTGGAAGCTTCCTGTGCTGGGTGAAAGGGTCCAGATTTGGGATGATATGTTAATTGAGTGCAGCCCACTCCACAGCCAGGGAGGGATTTCCAAGTGTTCTTCCTGCGGGCGCCCAGGGCTGGAAGAAATCGCTCACCCTGGGAAGCTGGGGGGAGCTTAACCAATTTCCGAAGGAAAGCAACTTAATGCAATTACGCCCCATCTCTGCCTGGGCTTCCTGTGCTCTCCAGCCCTCAGTAACATTGGAACCGCAGCACAGGCAGTGGGGGGGAGTTTAAAGATAATAATTTCCTCCAAATCTAAAAAAATAAACAGCTGGAAGGATGCTGGGGACACTCTGTGGTGCATGGGAGCACAAAGCCTGAGCAGAGCAGGGTGTTACAAACCCGTGGTTCCTTATAGGAGCCTGGAGAGTCTTGGGAGGAGAGATAGAGCCCCTAAAAGCAGCAGCCTGCTGGTACTGGGCTACTGGGGACTTGCTGCTCTGTTCACCCATGCACTGCTGCTGTCTGTCATCACACAGGGCTGGAGGGATGGGCTGCCACAGCTCCAGGCAGTGCAGACCTGCCTCTACGTTGGGCTGATGGAGAGGTTGTCCTCGAGTGGGATGGAGAGGAGCCAGTGGATTTTCTTGCACCAGGTATTGTGTGTTCTGGACCCCAGGGGTCCTGCTCTGATGTGGAAACCCCCCATCTGGTGTTTTTGGGGGACATTCCACCTCTAAGCTGGGGCCTGAGGTGCTGGGCTCCATCCCAAAGATGAGCATGTTTCAGTAACATGAGGTGAGGCACTGGGGGGATTAGAATAGTGGGTTGGGGTACCAGGAGAGCAGACTGGAGCCAGCCCTGCTCTAGGAGGGTGATGGTGGCTCCTGGTGATGCTGGTGGGAACAGGACCATGTAGGGGTACATCCGTGTTCCACAGACTTTGGTCCTCTCTTCCCTTCCAGAGAAGTTCCTGCAGAACCAACGTCTCAGTTACGGGCAGCTCCTGTCCCTGCTGCTGGGAGTGGAGGAGAACGGGATGGGGATGGAGACCGGAGTGCTCCTGCCCCGGGTCCAGCTGGTGCTGGAGGGCGAGGGGATGGAGATCACCATGTCCAGCAGTGAGAGCCACCCCCAGCACGGAAAGCAGGCTGTCACCTTCAGGTACCCATCACAGTGCTTTGGGATGGGACACAGTGTGTCTGATCTCTGTGCTGTGGGGTCCAGCCCTGTTCCCTGCCCCCTTGGGAATTTGACCATCACTGTGCCTGGGGCTGGGGCTGAGCTGTTCTGTGGTGGGTGGCTGTTGGGCTGGCCCTGTCCTTTCTCCCACGCTCCTTCTCCTACAGGCTGCACGAGGCAGAGGAGGGTGCAGAGCCTTCACTGTCGGCCTTCAGCTTCCAGCGCCTGCTCTCCAACCTGACCACTCTCCGCCTCCGTGTGAGCCTGGGCACCATGCAAGGTGGGTGGCTCCACGCAGTGTCCCCACGGGGACCGAGCTGGGATGGGGCTGAGGACATGGACAGCATCACACTCTTGGGGACGTGATGGGGCTGTGAACACCCCTGGGCTCTCCAGGTGTTATTTTGGGGTCTCCTACACCTGTCTGGAGCATTCCCAGGCAGGATGGAGAGAGCAAGGACTGGTGGGGAGGACACGCCATCCCATCCTCATACTACTCTCCCCTCTCACAGGCCGGCTGTCCCTGAGCGAGGTCCAGCTCACGTCCGCCCGCCCCGGGCCAGGGGCAGGGGCAGGTTGGGTGGAGGGGTGCACGTGCCCCCCGGGCTACACCGGGCAGTTCTGCCAGTCCTGCGCGCCCGGCTTCAAGCGGGAGACGCCCTTCGGCAGCCCCTTCGTCAGCTGCGTGCCCTGCGCCTGCAACCAGCACGGGGACTGCCACCCTGACACAGGTCTGCACCCCTCCTGGCACCCACTCACCCTGTTGCTGTGGGCATGGATGGCAAACATGGGGCTTTGCTCATGTGTGAGGGATGCTGGAACCCACCCGTGAGGTGTCGGTACCCAAAACTCAGAGGTGGAGTTGCTTGGCTGGTTTTAGGGGCTGGGCTCATACCCATGGAGGTAATTAGCAGACAATTAAGTAGTATTTAAGAGGGGCGCCTTGCACGGTGCTTTATGACCTTAAAGGAGGAGAAAGGAAGGGTGCTGGTCTCCAGAGGGGTGGGGATGCAGGGGTGAGGGGAGGAGAGAGGCAGAGGGTGTCAGGACAGGCAGGGCTGCCCAAGGAGAGGGACAGGACCAGACACAGTTTGTGGGCAAACTGGGGTGAACCTGAGCAGAGAAACAAGCAGAAGACCAGGCAAACACAGCCGTGTAGGTGTGCAGGGAAGGGATGTGCCAGGTCTTGTGCTGCCAGCCTCAGCTCTGCTCTACCTCCAGATCTCAGAGGTACATGACTGCAGCAGAGCTGCAGCTTTAAGGGAGGAAAACCCAAAAGCAAAGTCCTTAGGGAAGCCTGGCTGTGTCCGGGTGGTTCAAAGGGTGCTGGTGGCTGTGTCTGGATAGTTTGAAGGGTGCTGGCTCTGCCCTGTCCTGCCAGGCAAACCAGCTGGATGGATTTTTGTCAGTGAAGGGGGCAGGATTGTAACCCCCTGCCCTGGAACTTGAGGTGAGTGATGAATCCAGCACTGGCCTCACCGCTGTCAGCCCTGGGGAAAGGCAGATCAGAGCCCTGAGGGGCTTGTGAGATGCTGCCTTGCTCCCCGTCCACCCCTGCACAGAGCAGTAGCTCTGATCAGTGCCAAAAAGAGCCTGGAAATAAGATGATGCTTTAGGTACCCAGAGGGAGAGCCTGGGGCTCCTCACTGCCCGGCTCCCCTCTGCAAGGAGCAGCAGCAGTGTGGCAGGGCTGGAAGGGGCTGGAAGAGGCATTGTTGTGCTCAGCGAGTGCCCCTGCCCTGCCAGAGGAAGCACGGCAGCAGCTCTGCAAACTCGCCCTCATCTCGGGGCCAAGGGCTGGCACCACCAGCTGCACGATCCCCAGGGACGGGGGCCAGGCTTTTGATGTCCCAGCCCTGGCACTGCCAGCCCAGCCAGCCCTCACACTTCCTTTCATTTGTTCTTCCACTCCTTCCTGACACCCCCTTTTCTTTATTTTCCATCATCTGGCTTTGCCTGGATGTGGGGAAGACGGAAAAACACCCATTTCCTCTTGTACAGCGCTCCTGGTATGACCCAACCCCACAAACGACAGGGAAAAATCCTCTCCCTGGCTCCTTTCCTCTCTCCAGTCAAGCGGAGCATCTGCCCGGTGTTGAGGGGGTGCCTTGAGCATCCTTCCTCCTCCTCCTCCTCCTCGCGGCTGATTTTGGAAGGCAGTGACTCACCGGCTGGGCTCGCAAGGAGACGCTCGCTCCCCGCTGCGTGCCGGCCGGCTCTGGTGTTTTCCTTGCCAGGCTGGGAACGCCGTGCCTTCTGGCTGGGAAATGTGTTGTCGATTATCGGAGGCGCCGACAGACTCTGTGCACGGCGATGGTGCTGCCGGAGAGTGCCAGGGCGGCCGGTCCCCGCGCTGCGGGGGAGCGTGGGGCTGGCGCTGGGCCCCGCCGTCCTCTCCAAAAGCTTCTCCCTTGAGCACAGACGGGACAGGGAGAGGGGAAAAAAAAAGTTCTGAGTCCTTCTTGGTGATGTGCAATCCCAGCGTGATCCTTCGGCTGGAGCTGCACATCCCTCTGGGCACCTGCGGTGCGCCACGGTCATGGGCACCCGGCTCTCCATCTCCCCTGTGGTCCCTGCTGTTCTTCTGGACTGGGTTTTTGCAGACCCTCAGCTCCCTTTTTCCTCCTCGCAGGGCACTGCCGGTGCTTGCACAACACGGAGGGTCCATCCTGTGAGCGCTGCAGCCCCGGGTTTTATGGCAACCCCTTCACCGGGCGCTTTGATGACTGCAAGCCCTGCCCCTGCCCCGGCGGCTCGCCCTGCACCGAGATGCCAGGCAGCAGGGAGGTGGTCTGCACCCACTGCCCCCCGGGGCAGAGAGGTGAGGCTGGGGGGTGAGTGAGGGAGGGGGCTGCAGGCAAGCGCTGGCACAGCTGGACCCTCCTCCACCTTTTTGCCTTCCCCAGGGAAACGCTGCGAGCTCTGTGATGATGGGTTTTTCGGGGACCCCTTGGGGCAGAGGGGTCCTGTGCATCCCTGCATCCCCTGCCAGTGTCATGGGAACGTGGATCTCAATGCTGTGGGAAACTGTGATCCTGTGTCTGGCCGGTGCCTGCGCTGCCTCTACAACACGACGGGCGAGCGCTGTGAGAGGTGTCAGCCAGGCTTCTACGGGGACGCGCTGGCTCCCAATCCTGCTGGGAAGTGTGCACGTATGTATGGCTTTGGGGGCTGACCCTGCTCCCCTGGGTGCCACCGCAGCCAAAATCCTCCCACTGGTGGGGGCAGAGGGTGTAAGGGGGGTGCCCAGCAGCTCGAGAGCTGATGGATGGTGTCTGTTGGCCCCAAATGCTCAGGAATGGCCTTTCCTCCCTCTCTTTGCTGCAGTCCCTCCCTGGAGACACCCAGCTCTGCTGGGGCCCAGACTCTTGGAGCCCTGTTTGATTGCAGCGGGGGGGATGCAGCCCTCCACGTTGTGAGGGGCTCAGCCCCAGCACCCCATTCCCCCTGCCCCACCTGCCAGCCCCACGCTGGGATGCAGAGCAGTATTTTGTCTCCCACAGCTTGTGACTGCAACCCCCATGGTTCAGTCCCGGGGCTGGAGGGCTGCGATCCTGGCACGGGCCAGTGCCACTGCCTCCCACACGTAACGGGAAGAACCTGTGGGCTCTGCCAGCCTGGCTACTATGGCCTGCAGCCTGCTGTGGGGTGCAGGAGGTACGTGGGGCTGCGAGGCCACAGCGGTGGCTCTGCATCCCAGCTTCGCCCGTCATCACATCTCTTGCTCATTTGTCACCCTCCATCTCTCGGTGCCAGCTGCAAGTGCCACTCGATGGGGTCACGGGAGAGCGGGTGCCACGCGGTGACCGGGCAGTGCTCCTGTCAGCAGGGTGTCACAGGGAAGCAGTGTGACCGATGCCACCACGGCTTCTTTGGCTTCTCTGCCAGGGGCTGCCGAGGTAACAGGGATGGGGACTGCACCTCGGTCCCTAACCCAGAGGGTTGGCAGCCACAGCATGACGTGAGGCCTTTCTGCTGCCACCGTAGCCTGCAACTGCTCGCCGCTGGGCTCCGTCACCCCGCAGTGCCACGAGAACAGCACCTGCCTCTGCCGCTCCGGCTTCGTGGGCTACAAGTGTGACCGGTGTGAGGCCAACTTCTTCCTCGCCCCGCAGAGCTCTGGCTGCCAGCAGTGTCCTGCCTGCTACGGGCTGGTGAAGGACGAGGTACCCTCAGGCTGGTGCCCTGCTGAGGTGGGTGCAGCAGCTCAGCCTCTGTGCTGCTTCACTGTCCCCCATGCCCCCCCCCCGTGTCTCACCCACAGGCTGACCGGCTGAAGGCCAGGCTGCAGGAGATGGAGGAATGGCTGCAAGAACCAGGCTGCGACGCCCGCCCAGGCCAGTCCCTCATGCTGGGAGACGTGCCCCGGGGAGACGGGCTGCCCAGCTCTCACCTCCTGCAAGGTACGGGGGATATCTCTTCCCTCTATCCTAGGGGGAGCCCCATGACAGCCTTCAGGCACCCCCTATTCCCACTGTGATGTGCTGGGTGGGTCCCAAGGCAGCACGGGGATCAGCACGGGTGATGGGGTGACTGAGAAGGGGAGGACAGCCCAGGGCACGGTCAGGGGGGACATGCCTTGTTGCGTAGGACAGCGCTGCACTGTTCTACATGGGACATCCTGGGGATGCTTGCACCCATGAGGTTTAGAAGCAGCCGGTGATGGACATTTCTCAGGGCTGAGCATCAGCACATGGGGTGCCCTTTGGATGCTGCATCCCTGCATCCCTTCTGAGCACCCAGGAGGGACTCTCTGTCCCTCTTATTAGCAGGCAGGGGCTTGGGGCTCAGGCATGGGGCAGCCCCACCAGCAAAAGGGGAGCTCCAAGTACCAATGTGGGCAACAGCAGCTGGTTGTGCTGCCTGCAGGTGCCCGGGCCACCCTCTCGGCACAGGTGACATGGCTGGCAGGGGCGTTGGGCACTGCACAGGGCCGTCTCAGCAATGCCAGCCAGGCCACCGGCTGCTCTGGCCATGGACCCCCCAAGACCTGCATCCTGCTGGCAGAGATCGGGGCTGTGCTGCAGTCGGTGCAGCGGGAGATCCTGCACGCCGCGGACACCCTGGCTACAATGGTGCGAGTCCCACCAGCCCTGGGCTCCCAAGGGGGGCTGGTGGCCATCCTGGGGGACAGTGGGATGTGCAGGGCTGGTGGGGTTGGACATGACCATTGGGCATAGCCCTTCTTGTAGCTGAGTCAAGACGAGCCACTTCCCTTGATCCTCTTTGCAAACCTCCTCCAGCCCATGAGGTTGTTCTTGGTGTCGGGCTGGAGGATCCCTGGCTCCAAGGGTCCCTGCTCCCTGATGGGGTCTCACTCCTGATGTTTGTGTTTCAAGGAGATACCCCAGAAAATCCCTCAGCAGCCCACGAACTGGAGCCGCCGGGCGCTGGAGGCACGGGAGCTGGCTGAGAGGTGTGTGCCCATGAGCTGGGTCCCGACATGCGTGGGCAGAGGAGGCTGCCTGCCCAGCTCAGGATGCAGGGTGGCCACTCCTTTCCTAAGAGACCAATCCTAATGCCCTCTCTCCGGATGTCCTTGTCCCTGCAGCCACGAGGATGCCATGGTGCGGGTGGAGGCGGTGGTCAGAAGAGCACTGCGTGCCTCCAATGCCAGCTCCCAGCTCCTGCAGAGCATGCTGGAGGGGAACACAACGTGGGATGTGCAGCGTGAGCTGGAGGCCGGGTGAGGAGCTGACAACAAAGTGGGGGTCTGACAGCAAAGGGGGGTCTGGCTGCAATGGGGGGGCCTGGCAGCAGAGAGGTCCTGGCAAGGCACCACAGCTCCTGGCCAGGTCACTGTTACAGGTCTCGGTCACAGTGACTTGGCATCTGCCCAACAGGGATGTGCTGAGTCCCGTCAAACTCATTGCACCATATTGCTGCAAAGTGGAGAGAGTGCCAGGGCCATCTGTGCTGGGGGTGTTTCAGGGAAACCCCCAGCGTTTCTCCCTCTGGCACCAGGTCTCACACTGTCATCTCCATCCTCCAAGGGGCTGGAGAGCCCCAGGTGACAATGGCATCCTGTCCACGTAGGTACGAGGAGGTCCAGCAGGCACGGGAGGAGCTGAGTGCCAGCGTGGCTGAGGTGGCAGCAGAGGCCAGGAGAGCTTTCGCTGCCGTGCAGCAGGCAAACACAGACATGGCCAAGAACCTTCTGCAGGTGGCCGCACTGGGGCAGGTGAGCAGCAGCCAAGCGAAGGCTCTTGCTTGCACCCCTACCCCGTGCTTTGCTCACTGGACAGAGCTGCCTCCCAAGCTGGGAGGTGCTCTCATGGAGCCTTCAGCATCCCTGACCCCACGGCAGGCACCGCCTGATGCTGGAGCCCTGGCGCAGGAGCTGGCAGTGCTGGAGAGGGCAGCAGAGGCACAGGAGCCGTCGGTGCAGCGGGCCATCGAGGTGTCCCATTCTCTGGCAGCTGAACTGCGCCAGGAGCTACAGAAGAGTCGTGGCTTCGGGCAGGTAACTGCGGCTCCGTTGTGTGGGGTGTCTCTGCAAGGTGAGTGACAGGAGCCCCATGTTCCAGCCGGAGCTGCAGGCATGCTGGGCACAGCCCTCTCCTGCCCCTCACCCCCGGCACAGGAGGGTTAGGTGAGCCCCGTCCCCACGCCTGCAGGCAGGGGCTTGGCAGCAGATCCTTTGGGAGACATCTCCCCGCTGTTTCCCGGATCTCCCAAGGACCTGGCCTGACACGTGGCAGCGGGCTGGGTCCCACATTTCTCAGTTGGGCGCAGCTCTTCATCCCCTCCTCAGCCTCACTCCTGCTCTCCTCTCCTCAGCTGCGGGACCGGGCTGGCTCTGCCCACAGCATGGCCACCCTGGCTGTCTCACATGGAAAAGCTGTGCTCTCTGATACAGAGTCTCTCCTGGCCAGCTTGGAAGGTAAAAAGGCACCAGCCACAGCTTGGCTCTCACCATGCTGGCTCTGGGTGCCAAGGGGGGAAAGGGAGATTTTGGTGACAGCCAGGTTGTCCCCACAGGCATGAAGAAGGTGCTGGGGCATCGGAAGGGCCAGGCTGCCCTGAGCAGGAGGATGGCAGTTGTGCGGGACAGGGTGATGGTGGAGGCCAAGAGGAAGATTAAACATGCAGGAAAGATGCTGGGAAACTCCTTGTCCATCTCCAGCACGGCCCAGAGGACGGCTGGGGAGGCTGAGCAAATCTCTGGGGAGAACGCCAAGGTCTGAGCAGAGGGATGTAGGGTGCAGGGAGCCTGTGCCAGGCTGTGGGGCACAGCTGGGCTGGCAGCCATCACAGGCAGAGCCCAACCTGCTGCAAGCAGGGCTGCAGAATTCCTAAACGCAGCTTCTGCTGCCCCCCCAGCACAACCCACCCTTGTCTGGAAGGGTGCACCTCACTAGGGTCCCAGCCTAGAAGCCAGTCACAGTCCCCTGCGTGTCCTCAGCTGACTGTCCCCATCTCCATCCCTTTGCAGAGGGCACAGGCTGTGCTGCAGGAGAGCAAGCAGGCCCACAAGCACGCCAGCCAGCTTGCCATGCGTGCCAACGAGACCCAGCGGCAGCTCTCCCAGCAGGAACATGTGGCTGAGCAGCTCAGGGAGGACCTGGAGGAAGCACACCGGGTAAGCTGAGGCTGCCTGGGCAGGCTGCATCCTCCAGAGCCTGGCAGGGGCTTTGCCCACACACAGAGCGTAAGGAGAAACCTGGCTTTTGGCGTCCACTGTATGGTGAATGCCATGGTGACATTCCTGGGATCCCCTCCCCTTTCCTGCCCCGCCAAGGGTCAATGGTGTCCCTAATCTGGATGTCTGTCTGTCTGTCTTGGAAGGTGGGGACAGAGGTGAGTGAGATGGCAAAAAGTCTCCAGGAAGCCCGGGGGTTGCTCACCTCAGACATCAAGACCCTGAACGATCTGCTGAGCAGCCTAGGTGAGACCCGGCTGGGAGCGGGTGGTGGGGACCCAGGAAAGGGCCAGGCTTTCGGGGCCCAGGGTGAGCTGCTCGCTGGTGCTGGGTCTCCTGTTTGCTGCCCATCTGGGGTGAGCTGGGTGCCCTTCAGCTGAGATCACTCATGGTCTTAGCAAAGCTTCTTGAGAGATCATGTCTGGAGGAAAACCCTCACGCAGAATGAACTGGGGCTTGCTGAACGTGTGGGGGCCTGGTGTGGGGACACTGCCCTCCCCTGGCATCTCCAGGTGGGCCAAGGGCTCAGCTCTCTGGAACTGAGAGAGGTTTGCTCCTTGTTACTGGTTGGTTTTGCTCCAGCTCCTCCTGCTTTGATCATCTGGGTACATTTCTGAGCACTCCACAGCTCCTCCATCTGAGAAGTTTTGCTAAGGGCTGGAAATCATCACCCATCTGTAAGACACAGACGTGCCCATGCCCTCCCTGGAGCCACAGTCCCCTTCGCTTACCTGTGATCACTGGGAAGCTGCAATGCCTCCATGCCCCACTGCACCCGCTCCCTCCAGTTCGCAGGCGCCGAGGGTCTGAGGCTCTGGAGCATGTCCAGAGTCTCTCATCTGTGTCCTTTCCCCTTCCCAGGCAACCTGGAGCAAACCACACAGGTGGAAGCGGTGCTGAGCGCCGGGCGGCTGCAGCTGGAGCAGCTGTGGCTGCGCCTAACGGCGCCGGATGCCCTGGCCAGGCAGCTCAGCCTCCTGCAGCAAGAGGCAGCGCGGCAGCAGGAGAAGATCCAGGCGTTCGAGAGTGACTTGGCAGAGATCCGAGCCGACAAGCAAAACCTGGAGGACATTGTGCGGAGCCTCCCCGAAGGCTGCTCAAAGTGGGGATGACAGGTCCCTGGCCACTGCCCCAGCACCTCCGTGTCCCTCCTGCGCAGGGAATGGCAGAGGGAAGGACACCCTGCGTTCACCAGCATCGCTCCCTCCCGCTGCTCCTCACACTGCCCTCCACACACTACCACACAGCAGGCCCTCAGCTGCACCAGTTCTGGCTCTGTGTCCCCAGAGCTCCGTGGCGTGGCTTCAGCCACCAGCTCTGCCCTTGAGGCAGGGGGACAACCAGCTACCAGGGACCACTGACTGCAGGAGACAGAGCCACACAGGGTTTGTCCCTCAACACGGAGTGAGCGCAGAACCCTCACTGCTGGGTAGGGAACAGCTTATCAAGTATGTAAAGTCCCAAAGCCCGAACAGTCCCTCCCACCCCAGAGACGAGGGAGGCTGTTGTACACACGCTGGATGCAGGTTCTGCTCCACAGCACCCTGCACATGCTGTGGTCACGGAGGCACAGAGATGAATCACGCTGAAGCCAGGCAGAGAGCTGCTCACTTGAGGGCATGCTGCTTGCCTACTTGCCTGCTTCCCAGGGCAAGGAAGTTTGCAGCAGAGGAGGGCTGAACCAAGGCCAGGCAGAAGCAAAGCTGCGCCCTCAACCAGCTCCTTGCAGGCAGGTGGGGCATCCTCTCCCTACTGCAGGATAAGTGCAGCTCTGCTTTTGCTGTTTCCCTGCCCCAGGGTAGCTCAAGGTTGCCACTGCTCACATCTCCAGTCTTTCTGTCCTGTCCCACCTCTGCTTGGCTGCCTGGATGTCACCAGGTCTGGATATAAACCAGCTCAATTGACAGCAGTCCCAGGGGCTGGGTGGCACAGGAACGCACGGGGAAGGGAGGCAGGAGAGCCGACGCTTGCATCTGCACCACCCCAGAGCCCCCCACCAACACCCACACACCCTTCCCACCAAAGAGGCCTCGAACGGGCTGGTGCCATCAGGCTGTGCAGCCAGCGTGGGCTGGATGGGGAGCAGCTGGACAGGGCCAGCTCCTGCCAGTGTCACTCCCACTGGGTGACAGAGGTCGGTGGCTGCAGCGCCTTTAAAGGAAAGGCATGTGTGCTCACCCCCTGCTCCCATGCGGGCTGGTCTGTGGGGCCACGCAGGCAGCAGGTCCTTGTTCAGCCCAGCCTGCGCTGGCTGTGCTGTTGTTCCAGGTTGCAACTGAAGTCACTCCCCTAAGACCGGTGTTGAATCCCCTGGCTGGAGATCAGTTCACTCTGTAACCTGTTTTACTCGTGCCCTTCCACTCCCGGTGCTGGAAATCAGGTTTGCTAAAAGTCTTTTGTAACTCTCTTACATAAAACTGCTGCCGTGATGTTGGAACTCTCCCCCCCTCAGTGCTGTCTGCAGTGGGTCCAGTGGGCTGGAAGCGACCTAGGCTTTTCCTACCTTGAACAAACCCATCTCCCTCCTAATTCTGCACAAAAGCTGCCCAAGGAGTGGGCTGCTGGAGCGGCGGCACTGCAGGAATGTAATGGCAGGGGGTCCCCTTTCGCTGCCCGAGGACAGCCCCTCCAAAAGCAAAACCATGTAGCAATGAGAGCACAGCGGGATTCTTTCTGGACAAGAGGTGGGGAGCCACAGCCACTTACTGTCTCCCTGGGAGGACAATTATACTTCTCCAATCAACACACACATTTGCTGCTGTTAGAGAAATGTCACGCCTTTGCCTTGTGCCTGCTGCTGAAGATGTGGTTCTTTCTCCCTCCTGCTCTCCCTGGAACTCCTTTTTTTAGCTGGTGACACCTGCCTAGAGCTGTATCCATTAAAAATTCTTAATATAATACACAGCTGCCCATCCACCTGAGTGCTTGGCGGCAGGAGGGCACACACCGACCCCGCGCTCTCTGCTTGCTCAAGGAGCAGGAGGAGCTGCACCCAGGGTTGAAATGCAGCCGGCTCTCCGGCGGCTGCCTGAAGCTTCCTCCTGAAACCCATTTTAGTCCAGGTCTTCAAAAAAACGGTGCCTGGCTGAGATTGAGAGGGGAGCGAGGGTCTTGAGTGCAACCTCCCGCGTTAGGTCCTGTCCAGGACATGCATCAGCTGGGTCCTGTCTTGTCCTGATGCTCCAGGGCTTATCCAGTAGCGAACTGCTACCGAAATCGGTGCGGGGTGTGTGTGTGTGCGGGGGGTGTACCTGCCAAAGGTGGGGGGCTCCGGGACGGCTCCCGGCAGCCGCTGTCTCTTCCCATCCCACCGCATCCCTCCCGCCGGGACCGGCCCGGCAGCGCTCCGCCGCTTCCCCACCTTGCTCTGCACTGAGCGGTTCTCCAGCAAGAGCCCGGCGAGCTGCTGCACCCCGCGGGCACCGGGCTTGCATCCCCCCACCTCCCCCCCTCCGCCCCACTAACCGCCCCACCCCACAGGAGCCGCCTGGAGCGGGGCGGCCGCCGTGAGCCGCCCGTTCTCAGGCGGTGAAAGGGTTAACGGTGTGGGGGGCGGAGGGCCCGCACCGCCCGCCCGGCCCGGCCCGGCCCTACCCGCCCCTACTTAAGGCGGTGGCGGGCGCGGGGCGGCTCCCGAGAGATGGCGGCTCCGCGCCGGCCGAGCGGCGGGGGGCTGCGGCGGGCCCCGCAGGACGGGCGGCTGGAGGAGATCAACAAGGTGGGGCTGGGGCCGCCCCCTTCTCATACACCCCCTGCTTAGATACAAACCTTGCCGGGGGCAGCCCCGCAGGGACCGGGCGGAGGGCTCTGCGGGGAGGGTGTGCGGGATGGGGATGAGTATGATGGGGAAGGGGGCTGCGGCGGTGCCAGGCAGGGAAGAGGAGGGAGAAGGCAGGGGCAGGCGGAGCTGCCAGCCCTCCCCTTAGCCTGTGTCCCCCTCGCGGGGGGGATGTCCAGCTCGATAGAGACCGGCGGTGGCTCCGCGAAGGGCTGGGGTGTTGCTCCCCATCCCCTCGGCGCTGCCCTGGCAGGAGGCTCTTCCCTTGCCGGTGCCCCGCAGCCCGGCCCGCGAGGCTCGCCGTGTGCCGGTGGATGCTCGGTGGCTGGCTGCCATGCAAGTCCCTTCGGGAACCTGCTCCTGCAAGAATAGGAGCTATTGTTCTCCCGGAGGGCTTCAGCCTCCCCTCTGCTGCACCTAGAGCTTGAGTCTCTTCTCCCAGGAGTGAGAGGAGCTTCTGTGGCTCAGAAGAGCTGATTAAAGCCTTTCTAGTTTTGAATTGTAGGGGTTGAATGGTTGGGTGTCTCACCAGCCTTGGGCAAGGGGGATGGCAGCTCCTGGATTAGTCCAAAGTACACTGGGCTCTGTGCCCTTCATGCCAGGGTCAGGCAGGGTCCTCTCCCTGCAGCTTTGGGCTTGCCCCACATCCCTTGTTCTGCAGGGGCAGCTCTGTTGGCATCCCTCTTGTCCAGGAGCGGCTCTGGAGGTGAAAAGAAAGTTTTAACCTTGGGATTTCTAGGGTCAGTGCTAGGTGGGGTTTGGTGGGCGCTCTCTGATACAGCCAGTGGTGTTTGTGGTGGAGAAATCAAAGCGCTACGTGAGCTGAGAGCTCAGAGGACACACTGGGCTTGCCTTGCCCTTGTGTTGACTGGGAGGTGAAACGTGCCAGCATGTTCCTTCAGGTAGGTCTGAGACAGTGGAGGTGAAGTTTATGTAGGTCACTTGAGAGGGAATTACGTGATTAGAAACCAGGAGGTGCTGCCAAAAAAGAGTTGAAAAACAGGTGCTGGAGCATAAGGTGTAGAACAAGAGCACTTGGCTAAAAAGGAGCCTTTGAGAGCTGCTGTTGGAAGGCAGGCATGACCCCAAGAAGGCATGAAGGTGGGTCTGATGTGTCCCCCATAGCTAAGGTGGTGTTGGCCCCTGGGGGGAGTGGAGTGTGTTGTACCTGTCGCTGCAGATTGTGCTTCTTGAGAGGTGTCCTCCAGCATCATGCCAGCACAGGGTGGGTATGTGATCCTCCAGCTGGCAGGAGCCACTGGGAAGCTATGCTGCCAGGGATGCTGCTGATGGGACATTGCTGTGCCCTGGGGCTGGGGGCTGCTCTTCCTCTCGTGCAAGGGACAGGCTTCTTCCCCTCTCTTTCCCCTAAGCAGCCATCACTTCTGCCAGGCTTTTTCTCTGGGTGAGGCTTGGATGACAGAAAACGAAACCAGCTATGTAACTTCCCACTTATGAGGTGGGAGCTGCTTGTTGGTGTCCTCACTGCCTTGTGTGTTGGCTCAGTGCTAGGAGAGGGGATTTGAGCAGCTAGAAATCAAACTGCAGATAGCATGGGTAGCAGCTGCCCACGGGTCCTGAGAAGCCACTGCACTGCTGTGGCTCTGCCAGCTCAGTGAGATGATGGTGGGGGAGTTTGAAGGGGCTCACACCTCCCCCTGACAGAGCTAACCCTGGGCTGATACTGTGGCTGGAGCCTGGGAGGGTGTTTCCCAAGCTCTGAAGAGCCCCAGGGCTGCAAAGCAGTGAAGTGCTCCTGATAAAACCAATCAGGCCAAATTCCTATCAGGCCTAATCTCATTGTCTCATCCGAACACTGAGCTCCCTCCCAGCCTTGTTTTCCTGGCTGGTTTCTACCCAAAGGCTCTGGCTGGGATAAGGGTCTTTGGCAGGCAGCATCCTGAGTGCGTGCACACTGCTGAAGGACAGCTGAGTCCCACTATTGAATTCTCTCTTCCAGCCTGAAACACTCCTATGGGATCCCCTCTTGGCCGTTCCCCTTTTCCTGGGGAATGGCAATCACATTGTTCAGCCTCGTGCATCAAGGTGGCAGGTCTAATCCAGCACAGATTAGTTTCAACCTAGTTTTACCCTCTAATGCGCTGGGCTGAGGGGAAAGAATTCAGCCTGCCAGAGAGCAGGTGCCTGCTGCTTCCATCCAGGCCAGGCGTGAGCATCCCTCAGCCTTTTCCCAGTCCCAGCAGGCAGGGCAGCTACTTAAACAGCCCAGTAAGAGTTTGGGCTGCTGGTTGGAGGTGCTTTTTTGGGGAGCAAGGATGGGTCTGGCTTTGCTCAGGTTGCCTTGCAGGTAATTGATTGGCTTAGGAAAGTCTCTGCCCAAGAAAGGCTGCTCAGGGCAGGTGTGGGGGAGAGGCTGTGGCTTATTAAGCAGTTCTTATTAATAGAACATTCACCTTAAAATGGGAGCTTTAGCAAAGGGCTCTAGGACGAACTTCAGCCACTCTGGCTGAGCCTGAGTCACAGGCCCTGGGGACTGAATTCCTGCAGGCTATTGTTGCCTTATCGCAGCTGCAGATTCACATACAATGTGGAGGGCAGAATGCCTTTGAAATGCGCTTCCCTATTGCTGCCTTTGGTCTGGAACAGAGCTGTGACACCCATGGGCTGTCCAGGTCCCCCTCCAGTTGAAATGCAAGGGGACTGGGTGCCAGCTGAGTACCCAGTGTCACACATCTTACTCTTGCACAGGATGAAGCTGTGACCTGGAGGTGCTCTGACCCTGTTCTAGTTCTTTAGGATGTTTGGCAAGTTCCTGCTACAGAGGCTGTTGAGTGGCAATGGCAGTAGGTAACACTACTCTGCTCTCTGGTGACTTCTGCTGTTGGCTGAGCCCAGGTCTCGAGGCTGAATTGGGCCCTTTGTGTTGGACTGGTAAATGATACCCCTGGGTAGAAATAACTGAGATAAATGAAACTGAGTTGGCAGAGGAGACTGGAAGAAGGAACTAGGAACTTTGCTTTTTCACCACAGCTTTCAATTTGAGTTGGTGTCCATGGTGATAAGGGAAGTGTGTGTCACGCTGGTATAGTGGATGTGGTCTCTGGTGTCCCATCTGGAGCTCGTGAAATGGGAGGAGGAAAGGACAGTCACTTCTGTCCTAGTGGGCTTCCTGCAGGACCTTAGTTTAGCTGTGCATAAAGGGCTCTCCAGAGCAGTGGCAGTGAAGGTTTGAGGCTGGGGATCCCAGGCTCTTAGTGACCCACTCCTGCCTTGTGAGCCTGGAGAACAGTGGCAAGGAACTCATGCCCCCAAGCAGGGAACAGCCTCAGCCCTCTATCCACACTAACCCCTGGAGGGATTTCTCCTGGACAGGCAGTGCACAAGCTGTGCAGATGTTAATGATTTCTGTGCTGAAGAATGCAGTGTTGTTGCTGAACACAGTCAGTGAGCTGTGCTGGGCTGGCTGGAGCTGGGCGGTGTGGGAGGGAGCAAGACCCCGATGCTCCCAGCTGGGGGGGGGGTGTTGCTGGCAGGGCACAGTGGTAGAGCTGGCTCTGCAAGTTGGAGTCTGTTTTGGGCACCTGAAAGTTTTCTGAGGTGGAGATAGGGACAAGTGACCAGAAGTGGCCCAGGATTTTCCTTTCCAGCCTGAGCAGGGTAGGGGGAAAGATGTGTATGCAGTCTGAGAGTGTGAGCCTGTTCCTTCCCCCAAATATCTGTCCTTTCTTGGGTATGTGATGGTCAGCAAACTTAGTCTTGTCTGTTTGCTAGCCCTCAGAGTTTATCCAAGAGTTTGACATCTGAGATCAGGGTGCTTTCTGCAAGGGCTAGGAGCTCTTGCTGGGAATAGGGGCCTTGGGGGAGCAAAGAGAGGGGCTTTCATGCAGCTATCCCAAAGGCATGTGGGGTCCAGTCCTCCCTGGAGCTGTTGGGGGGAAAATCTGAGACACCAGAATGCGAATGACAAGGTGTGGAGGGATTCAAGCCTCCTGGCACTGTTGCTCAGATGTGGCTCTCTGGGGTTTGCATGGGTCTTTTGGGTAATGCTTCATTCATACACACCCTCTGGGCTGTTTTCCTTAGATCCTTCACCTGGGGGATATTCTATGTTCCCTTTTTCTCCTGTTGTAGGAGTTTCTTTGTGACCCAAAGTTCAGTGATGAAGAAGACCTGGAGGAGAAGTTGGCAGTGTTCAAAGGTGAGAACTGGGGGGAGAGGGGGGGTTCCCTGTCCTTGCAGCCTGACTATTTGCTTTGAACACATTATTTCCTTCAGCACTTAGATTTTACCAGCCTGAGCCTCTCTGCCAAATACAAGGGACTGAGCTGGGATGGATGCCTCCCCATTGCTTGTGGGACTCGGTGAGGCTCCCCAGTGAGGTGGTTTTCCCACACAAAGCTTTGCAGTTCCCCCTCTTGCAGAGCAGGAACGTGTCACCCTGCAGACATCCTGCCTGACGGCTGCTGCTATTGCAAAACCTCCTGTGTGGGGCAAAACCCCTGGGAGCAGTGAAGGAGGACAGTTTCTGTCAGCATACAAGCTGGCTGGTATAATGGACAAGGCAGGAGCTGGACTTTGGGGATTTTTGTGAGTAGGAAGACCTCTTCCCACAGAGAAGAAGGTTTCAGCTGCTTCCTGAAGGAGCTGGGACTTTTGTCTCACTAGATCAGTCTGATCTGGACCTCCCTGAGCCCCTTGGTACTGGAGGCAACAGCAGTAATGTCTCTAGTCCTGTCTATCTCCAGTGGGTCAATACACTTTGGGATTGGGTTTGGACCCTTTGCTGGGGTGGGGGGCAGAGAAGGAGCTCCAAAGCCTGGTTTTGCAGGGTGGCCCCTGGAGCTTGTCCTCAAAGTGGTTAGAGGACAAGATTTGGCGGGACTGTTCTGGCTGCATCCACTTTCCTTCCAAGCAGTGGCTGAAGGCAGTTGAGAAAACATGCCTTCTGCGTCACAGTGCCCTCAAGGCTTGTCCTCAGCCTGGCTCTAACCAAATAAAGCCTGACCTTGCTTCCATTTCAGGCGTTGTCTACACTTTCCCTTTGAATTTTGGCTTTGCAATCCAGCTTGGAAGAAGCTGACAGGGGTTTTGTGATCCCTTACCCTGCTGGGCACAGAGAAGCCTCCTCTGTGTGTGTGTGTGTCCCCTTCTTTTTCTGTTGCCTTTTGTATGGCTTTGGCTTTTGGCTGCAGCCCCAGGTTATTTTTCCCCATCACAATTGGGGCTCTTCAAACATTGCAACTGTAGGTCACAGGCACAGAATTCCCTGTAACGAGAGCCTCTGGCATCTCTTCCCTCTGCCTCGTGAGTTTGCCTCCGTGGCCTGTCCCGCTCCCCAACGCCGCCTCCGGCTCCTCCAACAATCAATTCATTGTGTTATGATGGGGAGGGGAGGGGGAAAGAGTTTCTTCTCTGCCCTGCTGCCTTCCCCAGCTGGGCCCTGGGAGCTCCCGTGCAGTGTTTGTGTAAATCCATTTGTGACAGGACAGACCAAGCCTGATTTTGCCCCACCAAATCCCTGCAGCTGGGATGGGAGGGGAAACTGAATGTGTGAGCTGAGGCTTAGAGCATGATGATGTAAAGCTCCCTCTGTTCCTTCTGCTTTTGGCCAAGAGGCAGCTGAGAAGAAAAGAAAACATGTGCTGGTTACGGCAGAGAAGGGTTTGTGTCCTGGAGCACATGCTGGGGGGCCTGATCCCCACCCAGGGAGGTGGCAGTTCCTTTGCACAAGGTCACTATGGTGGGGCAGAGGATGGGGAGAGCCAGTTCCACATCAAGCATCGCTTTGGCCCATAGGCACACGTGTGACAGCCCCACTGCCATCTAGGATTGGTTGCTTAATGCTTGAAGGGAGATGTTTATTCCTGCCTGGAGCATGAACAGCTTTGGGCTGTAGGTGGTACTTCTGTAGGTCTGTCCTAGTCAGCTCACAACAGCAATAACCCACCAGGTGAAGACATGCCAAGCTATTCCTCTGTCTGTCCATTCCCTGCCCACCAGTCCAGCTATCCCAGCACCTTCCTTCAGAGGCACAGGTTGTGGGAAGGCTCCAATGTGTGAAATCTCTCCTTCCCTTTGGCTGCTTAAATTAGCCTGCTGCTTCTCTGTTCACGCTCATCTGTTTGCTGGTGTCCCTGGAGCAGAGGCAAAAGGCCTCTTCCCTTGGGGGGGAAAGGAGCTCTTGCTTAATTTGAGTCCTTGGAGGCTGTTCTGGGGGGTGAGTGCTAACTGCAGGGCAAAGGGAAGCTTCTCCAGCTCAGCACGGATGGCTGGTGGCAGCAGGCATCTTGCTCTTCTCACTTAGCAGAACTTGAGATGGTGGGAGCCCCCCTCTGGTGCTTGGAGCTATATTGTCTGCAAGACAGACAAATCCTTGCCTGAAGAGCTTAAAGTCTAAATGAGGAACAGATAGCAAGGTTTGGGGGTGGGGGGGAAGCAGGGTGGTGGGTGGGAAGCACATGGGTGTGTTACTCCAAAGGTCAGGAGCTGCACAGGATTGAAATCCTGGTTTCCTAACTCAATTCAGTGTTCTGTGTGTTCCAGCACACCAGCTTTTCTCCTGCAAAGTGAACCAGAGCTTCCTGAGCAGGCTCTGGCTTTCTCCTAGGATGCAGGAGTTGCCCAGTTCAGTGATGCTTGACAGCAGGCTGGAAGGGCAAGCTGCTGGCTCCAGCATAACTGCTCCTAGACATGTTCTTGTCTTCGTGCTCTTGATGTGGTCCTTGAGTATCTCTGCAGGCAAGTGCTGCTCTGGTAGTGCAGCACAGCATTGGGAAGGCTCCACAGTCTGTCCCTTGCTATTGCAGGCAACCACGTCACTTAATCCCCCTCCTAATCCGATCAAGCTTCATTTTGGGAGTGCTCAGTGGTTTGTTTTCCTTGCTACTCCTTCTGGGAGGCTGTTCCAGGCTTTGTTTTTCTGGCTGGAAACCTCTCAACGCTATTCATGGCTAGCTCATACCTTGTTCTGATGCCAATGTTTTCCTTCAGCTTAAATGAAAAGTGTCCACAATTAAAGAGCACTTAACTTTAAAGCCCTGGAATTGAGATAAGGCTGCTAAAACCAGGTCTTGAGATGGTCTCCCTCTCTGGACTGTTTGCATTCAGCAGTATATCAATCTTATCCCCTCATCTTTTATTTCATTGCTCTAAGCAGGCAGCGCTCCAAAGCCCCACATACCCCTGCTCAAGGTTCCTGCTAACCTGCTTCTGTGTCTCTTCCAGAGAAGTACATGGAGTTTGACCTGAACAACCAAGGCGAGATTGGTGAGTGACCAAGGGATGCAGGTGCTGGGCTGGAAGAGCATCAGGCTGCTGTGGCAGTACCTGCTGCTCTGTCTGCTGCTTCCCTCTGCACTCATGTTGCTGAGGAGGAAAATCTGGGGGCTTTGCCCATGTCCAGCCTTGCTTGGATCTTGATTGCCAGCCAGGGGCTTCCTTAGCTCTCCTGCCCTTGCCTCTCAGCTTTCTCAGTCTTTCTTCACCTACTACAAGATCGAAGCTCTTCTCAATCCTGTTTTCTTCCTGAGTCTCTGCTTAGCTCCTCCACTTCTTTCTGCTCTAAATGCTTTTTTTTCCTCCTCCCTGTTTTTCCACCAAGGCTGCCTTCTCAATCCTCAGCCCTTCCAAAGCTGGGAAGCTGCAGGGCTTGGACAGTCCTGGGTTTTGCTTGGCTTGAGAAGAAGCTGTATAAAACCATGAGCACTTCTAGGGCAGAGAAGCTCTTTGCTTTGCTGGAAGGGGAGGGAAGCAGGGGACTTGGGGTTGAGTGTGGCTCAGGTGAGCAGCCCTAGTTTGGGCTCAGAAAGCACAGGTTTTATAAAGACCCAGCCTTCTTCAGGCCTGGAGCTGATACTGAAGTACAATCACTTGCGTGCTGTGTCCTTCCAGGAGCCTGAGCTGTGGGGAGCTGGAGGGGGGTGACTCAGTGCTGCTGTGTTTCCGGGAGGGAAGGGGCCACAGGTCTCTGCAGTCCTCAAAGCAATGGAAGGAAATGGCCTGTGGTGCTGGGCAGGGGCACCCGCTCCCCACAGCTTGTTTGTCTCCAGCTTTAACCCCGGCGTTGCTTCCCTTCTCCCCATCCCTGTGATTCTTGGCACCAGGCTCTGACCTAGAGAGCAATGTCCCCACGTGTCTCTGGAGCACTTGGAGAGTTCTCCTTCTCCATGTGTGGTGCTTTTATCTTGGACTGTGCAAGTGGGCAGTAGTGCTGTGTACTGGGTGGTGTGGCAGTGGGCTGTACTGGAAAGCATTAAGCAACAGCTTAATGCTGCCAGCCCCAAAGCCCTTAGGTGAGGTGGGAGCTCACAGCTGCATCCCTGGGGTTGGTCTGTGTGCTGTGTGGTCACATCATGACTGCACTGATTATCTTCTTGCAGATTTGATGTCTGTCAAAAGGATGATGGAGAAAATGGGAGCTCCAAAGACCCACCTAGAACTGAAGAAGATGATCTCTGAAGTGACTGGAGGGGTTAGTGAGACCATCTCGTACCAGGACTTCGTCAACATGATGCTTGGCAAACGCTCTGCTGTGCTCAAACTGTGAGTGTCCCCTCGGGGGTGATGCAGGACCGGAGCTGGGAAGCAGAAGTTCTGGCTGGTGGAAGCAGAGCTGTGCTTACTGAGTGGTGGTGGAGGGCAGACAAGGGCCCTTGTGAAAGGGGAGCTTGCAGAGGTGCATCAGGGGGTGTGCAAGCCTGTGTCTAGGCAGAGCAGAGGGGAGTGCTTGCAGTGGAGCTGCCTGCTGTGTGTCAGCACAGGCTTCCTCCCACCTTCTCCATGCACAGTGGTTCCCCTCCTCTCCCGAGGGTGTGTGCAGGCACTCAGCGTTGCAGGACTCCTTCCTGTCCCTTCCCTGTGGCTTCTCTGCTGGCAACGGGGACAGAGGCTTCCTCTGAATGGTGGCAGGACCCAGTCCTGCCAGCACCAGCAGTGCTGGCTCCTGTTTCCCACAGGCTGCTCCCTCCCTGCCTGATTTTGGAGACGGGCAGTGGATGGAGATGGGACACATGCTTCAAACAGCTGGCTTGTGCTGGGAGAGGTTTTCTGCAGTACAGGCTGCCAGCATCAGCCTCCCACGGCCCCCTCTGCCCTCTCAACAGGGCTCTGAAAGTCCTGCTGTAACAAATGGCTTCCAAACACTTGCTTGGCTCTTTCTCCACTCCATTGAAGCCTGACTTTCCCTTTCACAGCCAGAGGCTGGCCCTGCTTTTGTGCCTGTAACCACTTTGAATAGGAGCTGCTCCTCTCCATCCCCCTTACCCCTTTTTGAAGGCAGCTTCAGAAATAAAGCCAGCTTTCAAGGCAGGTTGGGAGGAAGGATCTCGTGCCCACCTCCTGCATGGTCCCTCTAAGCTGGTATGTGCTTGCTGGTGATGTCTCACCTCCCTCTGAGTGCCCTGTGTCTGTGTGGTGGGGTGCTCCTCTTCTGACCCCTGTGCTCCCTCCTTCCTTTCTCCATGGAAGCAGGGTGATCCTGCAGACCTGTCCCATCTCTTCCATCCTTCCTCCCAACTGCAGCAGCTTTCACAGATGGGTCCCTTCTCTTGCTAACAGACGCCCCATTGTCTGCTGGACTCTTTAGAGCAGGAGCAGAAATGTGAAACTCATCCCAAGAGCAGGGCAGTCCTTTGATCCAGTGTGGCAGCTGGCATTCCCAGCCTAGCTGCAGCCCTCAGGGAGGAAGACGGTGCTGGTGGTTGCAGAATGCTTGGGATTCTTGTAGCCAGTGCCTTGCTCCTGCCTCTGCCCTCTTTCCTGGCTGTAATTGCTGTTGTTTGCTCGGGGCTGGGTTTTGAGTGTTCTGCTGTGTGGTTATGCACCAGGTGGGCCAGGAACAGCCTTTGCTTTTACGCATCAGGAGCACTTGGCGTGCAGCGTGCACCATGGGGATTTTGGAAGTAGCAGTCTAAATAAAACATGCTAATCCTCTGGGCTCTGAGAGGAAAACCAGCAGAGGCTTTGAGAACCCATTTCTGGAAGCTGGTGGCACTGCCCTCTGGCTTTCTCCCCTGTTAATTATCGCATGCTCTTTGCATAGAAGGCAGATGCTTATTTTCCAGCAGGTAAAACAATCCCTCAGTGATGGGTAAAAAATGTACCTGCTTTTTTTTTTTCTTTCATTGGTGTCATCTGTTGTATTTTGCAGGGTGATGATGTTTGAAGGAAAAGCCAATGAAGGCAACCCAAAACCTTCTGGTCCACCTCCAGAGAGAGACATAGCCAGCCTCCCTTGAAGAGGACAGGCTGAAGAGCTGGCACTGTTTGCTTTGCTGGTCTGTAACGGAGGTTACCTGTGCTTTGTTACTCTTCGCTGTGGACAGTCCTAGTTTTCAACTAACCTGCCTTAGAGGAACAGCAAGGGAAGCTGGAGCTGCCCAGCTCGTGTCTTTCTGCTGCATCCCTTAGCCACCTTGATCTGTTAGACAGGCGCTGTAGCACCAAGTGTAATGTGAGACCAAAAAAAAAAAGAGAAAATAACCCTGTGATCTTACTCTTTCCTCTGCCCTTCCTGCATCTCTCAAGACGAGGAGCTCCTTTCCTCCGAGCGTGTGCATTCAGAGCTGTGCTTGTCGTGACAGGTTCCTAAAGGACCTCGCTGCCAGGCGTTGGTGCTTCTCTGGCAAAACCCCCCTAGAGCAACTTCGTGGGTGCAAAGAAATAAGTGCCTTCTGCTCCGTCCTACCCTTCCTGACTTTGGGCTAGTTCTTCCGCTCCTGACCTCCCCAAAATACAAGTCAGGGTCCCAGCTCTGTGGCCAAGTGAATGTGGGAAGGTGCATGGGACAGGGAGATCTGCCTGCAGCTTGGAGGTGAGCATGGCTAGCAGCAGGGATGGCTTCTGGCCGCTCCCTGGGTTCATCCTGCACTCAGATCTCGGTGGGTCCATCACCAGCCGCTGCAAGTGAAGGTGATTAAAGCTATCTTAGGGAACCCTTTCCTGGGAAATCTCCTCCTGGATCTGGTGAGGAGAGTAACCTCTGAGTGGGTGGCTGTCTGTCCTGTCCACTGAGGGTGGAAATGAGCGTGGTGTTATGCTGCGCAGCCCCTCGGGACAGCCATGGGGAGGCTGAACCCTCAGGTGGAAGGAAGCCGGGTGACCCAACGGAGTGGGTGAGGATCTGTCCTCACACAGCTGCTCGGTCCCTCCGGTTTTTGCAGACCTCCCTGTCTGTTTCAGCTCAGTCCCCATGGCCATCAGGAACAATTCCCTTATGGATTAGCCCTCAGGTTTGTGAAATAAGAATGATTCTAAGTGTGGAGTATGAGCTGGGCTCCAGATGGAGCTGGGCCTGTGCTATCCACACTCTGGTTACTGCGGGGAGTCCTGTTCCCTACACAACTTCTGGAATCCAGATGTTTGCTCTTTGCCCTTTCCCTTCTCTTTTCTTAAACGTTCTTGGCAGCTTTTAACTTTTTTTTTAAAAAAAATCATGGTTTAATAAATAAATTTTTAAAAGGAAGTCCGGATGCTTAACTCTACTAGGCTGATTGTTCCTGCCAAAGGCTGCACTTTTAAATAGTTATAATAATAAAATTTCTCACTCCTGTTTGCATGAAAACCAAAACTGTAACAGAGAGGAAAAAAACATGAGCAAAAGCAGCACCAGTCTACTTGAAATGACTGAAAATAAATCTTCTGAAGCTACACTCTGTGTCAGTGTATTTAGTTTAGCTCCTCTGAAGCTTGCTCCATGTGCTTGGTTGCAGATTAAAGTGAGCTGGTTTCCAAGTCTGTTAATATAAACCCTTAAATAGATCCTGGAGATAGGTCTGAACTGTCTTGATCTGATCTTTATCTGCAGTAACTGACCAAAGGCCATGGCGTTTGTGTTGCAAAATGCAGAGGTCACTGCTTGAAAGGTCTTTTTTTCCTAACTTAAAGCAAGCAGGTGCCAGGGCCTGTTTTAAGGAATAACCTGTTTATCAAGAACAAGCACTTGTCTCTCTCAAAAGCAGTTTGGGATTTTTTTTCATCCTCTACTGCTGCTGCAATTGACTGAGGTTCTTGTCTGATGTATTGGAATGGAGACCAAGCTTCCCTGGGGAACAACTGCAGACGCTTTTTCCATGCATTCCTCAAAAGGATGGACTTGCCCTCGGATCAGAGCGCTGTGCCTGCTTTCTGCTGCCTGTTAGCCTCTGGGAATGCACCTGCTTTTCTGGGCTGTGTCTTAGAGCTATTGTTCAGTTAGAAAGTAAAGGGAGCATGTTACACCAGGGAGGGTTGGTTCGGGTCACTGCCCAAAGCCATTGCTGCTGCTGTCTCTCTTAAAATCCTGGTCCTGGAGAAGAGCAGCAGTGCCTGGGGTGTTGGAAAGAGCCTCTCAGCCTATCCTTGTCCCCACAGGGCTCAGTGCTAACGCCATGTGTGCCCTGTGCTGGCACCTTGATGGGGGGGGGGGGGGTCGAACCCCCTGACCGTGAGGCAGGAGGGAACAAGGGGAGGGGGGGGCGAAGCTCCGATCCTGCTGTGACTGAGAACACGCTGGTTTCGCGGAGCACAGTGCGCCTGTCCCTGCGCACAGGGCTCCCTCCTCTCCAGCTCAGCCTCCCTTGCCCATGGGTATATGGGGAGGGGTGGGGGGGCTGCCCCGAGCCCCGGCCCCTGTGCTCCCGCTGCCTCGAGCTGGGGCTCTGCGCGGGGCGAAGCTCCCGAGCCCCGTCCCGAGGGCTGGGCGCGGGGTGGGAAGGGGATCAGCTGCTGCCGGCCACCGCCCCGCTGGGCCAGGCCAGGCCCCGCCGTCCACCCCGGGGGCCGCCCCACCGGGCTGGGGCTCCTGACGGCGGCCCGCAGCACCCAGCGCGGCCAAGCCAGGCCCCGCCTCGGCAGATAAAGGACAACGGGCTGAGCGGACGCGGCGCTTGGCCGGTCCCTGCGCCGAGCGGGGTCTCAGCCGCTCCCCGGCGGAGCTGAGCGCCGCCGCCGTTGTAACGAGGCGGGGCCTGCTGGAGGACTTGTGCCGCGGCGGGCAGTAGAGAGCTGGGGCTAGAGCGGCCCCGCTAGCAGCGGAAGTGCGCGCACACGGTACGGGCGGGCAGAGGGTTTCCTGGCAGCGCCGGAGCGGGCAGCGCCATGGGGGACGATATGGACGTTATCCCGGAGCGGGAGATGAAGGTGAGCGGCGGGCGGGCTGGGAGGGGGCGGCCCGGGGCTCGGCTCGGGCGGTGGAGGAGCTGGCGGGGCCTTGGCTCCAGCCAGCGGCGTTGGCTGGGGCCTGGAGAGGGGGGCGGCGGGCTGTGGTGAGGGGCCGGCTCGGGCCGCGGGGCTCGGGGAAGGCCGGGCTGCGGGGGCGGTAGGCGGCGGGAGGGCCGTGGTGAGGGCCGCGGGGGGTTTGGGGGCGGGTGGGAGGTGGTAGTGTCGGCTGGGGGTCCCGGCGGGGCCGCCTGCGGTATCCCCGCGGGGCTTGGGGAGCACTTGAGGCGTTTTAGCGGAGGCTGGTGCCTGCCTGGGGAGTGGAAGTGATGGAGGGGTCATGGTAGCGCTGCCTGGGGGAGGAGAGACGTTGGGGGGCGGTTGGAGGAACCTTGTTTTGGGAAGGGAGTAACGGGTTTGTGGGTCCTGGCAGCCTGGCTTGTGCTGGGAATCTGCCTTTGGGAGCAGCAGCCGTGTGGCTGCCTGCCATGGGGCAGCGTGAAGCGGAGCCTGTGGTGTGGTGCCTGTGGCTCTTGGGTGTCACTGTGTGAGTGGAGGCACGGGGATGGATTCCTGAGTCCCCTGTGAGCCCTTGTGCAGCGTCTTTCTGCTCACTCACCTTTGGAAACAAGCACTTGGGGTGGTTGTTTTGCAGAAGGGTTCTGTGCTCTGCAGCCTCCTCAGGTTGCAGGGGTGCACTTAGTGCTTTGGCAGTAATTTGGAAATAAAGCTCAGGTGCTTGATTTGAGTTACAGCGGTTGGATCCAGCGCTCTGTTCAACCACTGGTCCCTTGGGCAGGCAGCCTCCTTCCTAAGGGAAGCCTCAGGTTTTGTGTGGTAACAGGGCAACTGCTGTTTCTCAGTTTGGTTTGTGTTTTTGGAGTTTTTTATCTCTTGGCCTGCTTTTTTCTTCCTCCTTTTACAAAAGGGCAATGTAAATTAGGAGAGAAGCAGGTGCAAAAAATAAGTCTGATTATACAGATTAATTACTGAGGAGGTGTGTGTCATATGTTCTCTGTCATAAATTACAGTAGCAAACAGAGATGCATCTAAGCAGATGTGTGGCTTGTAGCTTTGGAGCAAAAAGTTTTGTTTGAGTGTGTGGAATCTCTGTTTTATTCCCTTCTCTTTCTCTTCTGTATGTGGTGGCTGGTTTTGTTGTGTTTCTGAGGAGGTTGGATGTCCTGGACAGGTTCAGCTTCTACAGGTTCTATGAACATAGGCAGTGGGTAGAAGAGAGATTCAGCCAATGGAAAAGGTGTGGTGTGACCTCAGTTTTTCTTTGGTGAGACAGAAAATGTGATGGCTAGCAACAGGGTGGGTGTGGACTCTACCTTGGTGGGTGTTTTGCAGCTTTTCAACTTAATATCTTAAAGAAACTGAAGCAAACTATTCCTTTTTGCCAGAGGAAAAGGGTACAGCTACTTTCCAACTCTCTCACAACAGGACTTTCAGTTCAGAGCACTAAAGAAGGTCCGTATCTTCGATGCTCCGGATGATCTTCCCAAAGAGCGCTCCAGTCTCCTTGCAGTGTCCAACAAATATGGGCTGGTCTTTGCTGGTGGAGGAACCAGCCTGCAGGTGTTTCACACTAGAAACCTTCTCATGCAGAACCAGCCAGGAGAAGACCCCAACACAATTGGTAAGGCAGATTTATGTCTCGTGATCTTTGCAGACACAGCTTTGTATGAATTGTTTTGATACAGAGCTCTTGGCTTCTCATAGAGCCCTTCCCATGTTCCTCTGTGCATTTATATTACCACATTTTCTGGTATTTGCTGTAGCTCTGGCTGAAATGAAGTACAGTTGTCACCGGGATGCTCTGTGCTTGCTCCTGTTCCAGTGTCATTCAGGTTTCAACACCTGTGTTGAGTGCCAGACTGAGCATGACTGAGAATGTCCCCCTTTCCTTACAGCCACACACTGTTTGGCAGCCAGTCTCTGAGCTGTCAGCCTGTGTGTGCAGCAGGCATGTGTGTGAGTGGAAGGACAGAGTTCTCCCACTTAGTTGGCCGCTCTGACTAAGCAGCTGTCCTGCAAAGGAGAAAGTACTTGCTGCTTCACCACCTGAGTGCAAAATACACCCAGGTGCACAATGGTTTGTGTTCTCCCGCTGTCATTAGTAACTGTACCATCCAAGGTATTCATGTGCATACACAAGTAAAACCAAAAACCTGCCTGCTTACCTTTCCTCCAGGTTCCTGAGGAAGGACTTTTCTTAGGAATTTGGCAACTCTTGAGACTGTGTGGATAGGGATGAAGGGGTTTGCTGTCGCTCAGGTTTTCCATGTTAGCTTTCACAGCTGCTGTTGATGGAGCTGGTGACTTTTTCATTCTAATGGTACTGTTTTTAAAAGAACAATCCTTGCTATTTAAATTTATCTCCTTCATTCTCTCTTTCTTTCCTTTTGTGTTTTAAGCTGAGAACATTCAGAGTACCGTAGTTCCCATGAAGTTTCCTGTGCAGCACCTGGCACTGAGCTGTGATAATCTCACGCTCTCTGTCTGTATGATGTCCAGTGAGATCGGTTCCTTCATTGGCTTTTTTGATGTCAGAACATTTTTAAATCAGGTAAAGCCTATGCAAAGTGTATTTGTTGTTTTTGAAGTTACAGCAGGAGGAGAGGCATACCTTGGCTGGGAATTTGTGTGTCTCTGTGGGGAGCTGTCTTGTAAAGGATTTGCTCAGTAGACTCAAAATCTGCTGCTTATTTTTACCAGTCATTAATTTATAGGAAAGTCAAAAATACTGTGGGTTATGACTTTGGGGGAACTTGGTTTTGTCCTCAGCTTCCCCTGTCTCATATATTTGTCTTTCCTAAAAGGCCAAGCAGCAGAAACGTGCATTTGCTTATCACAAACTGGCCAAGGACTCGGGAAGCGCAGCCACGGTCAATGACCTGAAGTGGAACCCTGCTAGTCCTGCCATGGTGGCCATCTGCCTGTCCGATGGCAGCATCTCTGTGCTGCAGGTCACAGACTCTGTGAAGGTCTATGCCACGCTGCCTTCCTCTGTAGCTGTTACATCTGGTGAGTGGCAGCCTTGGATAACGTGCAGGGTGTCCGGCGATGAAGCAGGTTGATGGGTGTGAAAAGATGGGCTGCTTGTCTGGGGAGGAGGTTTCTTAAATTTCTTCATGTAAAAGAAGAATTTAAACTCTCTAAGACTCAGAAATTGTGTTAGAGTGTAACTGCTCATTCCCAGTTGACTGGAGGAGCAGCATCTTGTGGGTGTCACTTGTGCCCACCAGTGGTTTGTGCTGCTTCAGGCTTGGCTGTCATTTCTAAGGAAGCATGCAAATGAGTTATCATCTGTTGGATTTTAATCGTGCAGTCTTGTTTTCTCTGTGACTGGGTGACTCCCTGTTGAATTCAGATTTTGGCTTTTTATTTCCCCAGGGGACAAATTGTTGCCTTAATTTATTGTCCTGGCTTTTGTGGGGCCCCGTAACTCTCCCATTCCTTAGTGCTAATGAAAGTCTCTTTTTTTTCCTTAGTGTGTTGGAGTCCAAAGGGAAAACAACTGGCTGTAGGGAGGCAAAATGGCACTGTGGTGCAGTATCTACCTGTAAGTATTGTTGCTAGCAAGGCCTCATGTCTGCAATTTGCTTTACTTTCTTTGCAACACAAGCTATAGAATTTGGTCGAGTGGCACATGGCGTGAGCTGTGTGAGGCTGGCCAAGCCCTTCAGCAATACTCAAGTGTCTTAGACAAATGCTGGGTTTAATTTAAGGCTTGCACAGAAAAAGCCATGATTTCAGAGTGCCACGTGATGATTATTAAAGGGTGGGTGAGCTGCTCTAAACCAGTTGTCTAGGATTTCTGTGAAACTTGCTGTTAGCTTTGTTTATTGGCTTTTTCTTTGCATTGAAGAGGAATTTTACTTGCAGAATCTACAGGAGAAGAAAGTAATCCCTTGTCCTCCCTTTTACGACTCGGACAATCCTGTTAAAGGTATATCTTTTTGTTTCTTTTTAACATGTTTTCTCTTTCAAAATACTTTACTTGTTCCTCCTCAGAATGGTTTTAGTTATAGCAGTTGTATACTGCACTGGTTATGTAATTACAATATGAGTTTTAAATACTTGGAAATGATTATATGCTTTATCTCTGGCGTGCATAGAAAAATTAAGTCTGCAGAGTACTTGACTGTACCTAGAATGTTTTAAACACACACTTTAAAAGCTATTTTTTTTGCTTGCTGATGTGATAGACAGTACTGTCACAAGTAGTGTCTCTTTAATATGAAGATTTCTGGGTATAAATCCTGTTCTCATATTTTGTATGAGTTTCATTTCATCGTTTTGACTGTTCAATAAAATGTCAAGGCAGCAAGTTGGGAGAAGCAGAAACAATTTGGATATGCCAAAATAGCATTGTGTTGCCTGGGATGTCATCAAGCAAGTCAAATGTATTCTTTTGGTTTGTTCTTTCAATTTCTGGGATCAAATAGTTTTTCTACTTAATAAGACTGGTGATGTGTGGTCAGATCATTGCAATCCTTTATCTGGATAGTTGAGAAGTTAGTGATTCCTGGTTTGTTTTGCCTTTGTGTGCTGTGCACCGCTCAAATCAAGGAAGAAGGAAGTATCACTCTGAAATATTTCTGGGTGAGGTATTTGTTTCCTTCTCTTTCAGTTCTTGATGTCCTGTGGATTGGCACGTATGTCTTCACTATTGTGTATGCAGCAGCAGATGGGACACTGGAAACGCCTCCAGAAGTGGTGGTGGCTGTACTGCCTGTAAGTACCAGCAAATCACTGCAACAGAAATGTTTGTTGTTTGGTTTTGAACTTGTTTATTACAATGGCAGGTTGCTTTTATTAGTCACATTGGCATCATGTAGAATGTGAGTTTGGTACTGCTGTGAATTGGGGCTGGGTTTGTGGGGGGATTGAGTGGAGGGAGTAATACCCACCTGAAAACCCATCAGTAACCTGTTCTCTGCAGACATGAAGACTTTTAGCCTCTGAAGGGCACACTTGGGAATAAAACCCTACCTGATGTGGAGCTGTGATATATTTTCTTTGTCTAGATTAGGGATGTTTTTAGGCCTGATGATATGCTCTTGATGTTGGCTTATTCATTGCTGGGGGTGGGGTTGTGGGATCTAAACCCTCTGTTAACCTATTTCTTGCCTGTTTATCTTTTGGCGGAGGGTTTTGGTTTATTTGCTTTGTTCTTTGTCTTTGAAGCGATCTCCTGTTGCCTGATATCTCTTGAAGCTTGTGGCAATTATTGATGTACCCTGATAGGGCCATATTTATGGGAGATAACTTGATTTTTACATTGGAAGGTGAATTATCAATGTTTACCTTGCAGAAAAAGGAAGAGAAGAGACCAGAGAAGTTTGTGAATTTCATGGAGCCTTGTTATGGGAGCTGCACGGAGAGGCAACATCATTACTTCCTCAACTATGTTGAGGAATGGTGAGTGGCAGGAATCACAGCAAAGTGTTTCTCTTGTTACAGAGCTCTTGAGTAGCCAGTTCTTCTCAGTGTATTGTATTCCTCCCTTTTGTAAACCATATTAATACCTGAATATGGGACAAATGAAATTGTGATTGTGAAAATGCTTTGCCTAAGTACAGCTAACTTCTCCTGGGTGCCTTGTCTGTCTGCCAATGTACTCATTTGCCTGGTGAGGATATGTATTACTGTTTAGAATCTGTCATAACAATTTCATTGTAAGTTATAGGTTGGGTAAAGTGTGACCTTTTGTCTTGTCTTGTTTAATTGTGTCTCTGTGTGAAGAAGCTGCTCCTAGCTTTTCAAATACCTGACTTGGTCATTATTTATAATGATACAGCTGCTGTCAGATTGCTGGTTGGCAGAGGGTTTCAGCCCCAGTGACTCCTTTTAAGGAGTAAAAAGAAAAAAAAATCAAACCATCAAAAGACCCCAGTTCTACAGGAAAAAGTTCTACAGTGACACAACAAATTGTGTTTCCCTCATCTTGGGAGGAAAAAACATTTTCATATCGTTATAATTATATTTTTAGTTATGAATTGGAGAGATGGTAACAAACTGTGGTGCTGGAGAACTTGCTGTGGATTGTTATGCTGGTTTTAACCTGTTTGTGTCCATGCTTACAGGGATCTAGTTCTGGCAGCTTCAGCAGCTTCCACAGAAGTCAGTATTCTTGCCAGGCAAGGTGATCAGGTAATACTTTGTTCCTGTTGGATTTGTGCATATGTACCTCCTCTTTCTTGAAAATCTAAGCAAGTATAACCTAGATGAGATTCTAAATACACTGAGATTGAAAAACCAAAAAAAAACCCCAAAACACACAACACTCCAAAACCAACCAAACCCCTTTCTCTTTACATCTGAGTTGTACAGAATCTTGAGAAGCATAATTCTTAGATGAACAAGAGATACAAGTGACATAAAAGACAAGGATAAACAGAAACACAACTCATTTTTTCATAATTCACTTGGCAGTCTCAAAATCTTATCAAATTCACTATAATAAAGTGACTCACTTGAGGTCATCAGTTGAGGTTAGACATTGTGACTGTGACAGTCTTCAAGACTTTTGGCATTTGTTAATCTGGCAAATGTAAGTAAATGCTCTCTAGCTTTTTTACAGTCTGTATGAGGCTGGAATTCTGAAGGAGGCTGGTCCCAGGAAAGCAGCAGTCAAAATAATAATCTTCCTTTTCACAGAACTGGGAATCGTGGGTTTTGGAGGACTCCAGCAGAGCAGAACTTCCTGTGACAGATAAAAGTGATGACACTCTGCCTGTCGGTGTTGCTGTAGACTACACCAGTAATATGCCCATCCCCATCAGTAAGTCTTGTTAGTCTTTCTTGTGGAATAATCCAATAATAGCAAAATACATGAAAGTTTTTGAAGGGTTCTGTAAGGGACACTAACATGCATCCTGCCTTTTTAAACCAAGCCCACAGCAGGTGTGGGCTTACCTCTGTGTAAAGATTCAAATGGCAAAGTGTTTAATAGGGTTGTTCATCAGTGCTTTCAGCAGCCTGGTGTACTACACTAACAGACATGGCATAAAGCACCTGAGTTATGTCTGTTTCCCAGAGCTAGGATAATAGAGAGTTTAAAGGAGTGATATTCTAACACCAGGAATTGCAAACTGCCTGTGAGGTTTTCTTTATTCTTGTAGCAGCTTATATCCTTTTGTAGAACTGTGTTGTGGTGAAGTACACTTCCACTGAGCTAAAGGAAAAGTGGGTTAGTTTCAAAGCCAGGAAAAGCAAGGATCGTTTAGGTGAATGTGTAGGTTTTAATTCTGCATTAAAGCACAGGGCCTGTACTGGCTGAACCCCGCTGTGCTCTACATATAGCCAGTGCATTGTTGCTGTACCCTCTGTGCTGCCTGAAGGATCTTCAAAGCGCCTTGTCAGAGGCTGAAGGTACATTTGAGCTATTGTGCTGTACCTTAGTGAATTCTGAAAACTCTCCTTTGAAACCCAGAGACAGATTGAAACAGAGATGCCTTCGGGCAGAGTGGAAGGTACTGTAGTCAAGAGCTCCTGAAGAGCACAGGAGGGTGCCGATTAACTGAGAACTTCACCTGAATGAAAACCACAGAAGGGAATTGAGGTCAAACTTTGTACTTGAATGCAAAATTGAGTTAGAAGCATTTTTGTTGTTAATCTATAGTTACTGGATTAAGGAATCTGTCAGGACAGCTCTTTTTAAGCCCAGGTTGCTGCCTCAGAGTTTTCAGGTTTTTGAAGAAGCTTTTTGCTAACATCTCTGTGCTCTCACAGAGTGCAATCAGCTTGGGTTTTGGCTGCCCACTAATTGGCTTTGCAGTTGGCATTAAGTTTGGATTGTAAAGGAATCTCATCTATCCTGGAGCTTGTTCCTGTGTGGAAACTGCCCGTCCCTAGATGCTCTTCCTGAAGAACCAATAAGTAGAGAAACATGTCTGTCTGCAGCACTGTCCAATAAACAAAGCACCATGGTTATAGCAGATTTTCCCTCCATCCTAGGTTGTGGGGTGATGGTGGGCAATGTTTAACTTAAACAGTTGTGGATTTATTTATGTTTTTTAAAGAATTATAGGGAATGCTTTGAGACCTTTAACTCCATTGACAGTATTTCAGACTGAAGCAGACTCTAGGATCAAAGCTGTAGCTGTGCAGGATGCAATTATTTTATCAGAGTTAAAATCACCTAGATATTTGTTGTTGGCTTTCTTTAAAGTTAAGAAGTTTTCTATCTAGCCATTCTCTTTTGTATTTAATGTGTATGAATGTTAAGGATGTGACAGGAGCCAATGGAACGTAGGGATTGTGGAAGGGCATAGAGGAGGGAATGGCATATAAGTGGGAAAAAAAGGACTCCAAAATATGAAAAAGCTTGGCACAGGAACTCCTGGTTGAAAGTTGGACTTTGTCATTCAGGAGATGACATTTGAGTGTCAAAATAACCCTTCATTTATTAATTTATGACGCACAGAGTCAGGAATAGGAAGGGAAAAAGAGAATTGGGCACTCACAGGGAAGCAGAGGAACAAAGAGGCAAGTGAAAGCAAGAAGGGAGAAATGTAAGAAACATTGTGCTAAGCAAGTCATGTGGAGGTGCCAGTGCCAACAGGGAGTGAACAGGAAACTTTGACTGCAGGACTTAAATTATGCTGTCTCTGGCAGGTGATGACAAGACCCTTCCCCCAGCTCCAGTTCTGATCCTGCTCTCTACGGATGGTGTCCTCTGCCCGTTTTACATGATCAATCAAAACCCAGGGGTCAGGTCGCTTATTGTGACCCCGGAGCCGTTGCTGTTAGTAGGGGAGAGAGTTCCCAAATCAGGAGGTAAGTGTTCTGGTGGGCTAGGGAAACACTTGTGTTTGTGGATCTTTGCCATCTTCATCTGAAGCTCGGTAGTCCATGGGTGTGATCACAGAAAATACTTCTCTTCTTTGTAGTGATAATGGGGAGCAGTTCTTGGGTGTTTTGTGCTCCCAGGACTATTCTTTTACAAGCACATCAGTGAAATTATCTCAAGCACTCTGCACACTGTGGACTTAGATTCCATTATGGAATCACCCTTTGGGGAACAGTGACAAATTCTAGAAGGCCCTTTGGGGTGTGACTGGAACCACAGCAGGGACTGCAGGCTCTGCCTGGAGACAAGGATCAAGCACTGTGTGGGCCCAGAGCACGGTCTGTCTGCTGCAGAGAGGTGATGGCTTTCCTTCATGTGTTTTGCCACAACAGGCTGTGATAAGAACCAGGGTGTTTGGCTGCAGCAGAAGCATGTTTAAACAACAGCTTTCTGCAGCACTGTGAAAATTGTGTTAGCAGGTGAAGAGTAGCAGTTTTATCTGAGTTTTACATGTCTTGGCAGCTTCCTATGGTGGGGTGGGCAGGTAAGCTGATTGTTTCCCTTGTCTGCACGCACTCCTAATTGCAAACCCAGCGTTTGCTTCTCCTTCTCCAAGCAGAATGCTTCTGTTTGGCAGGCTGCCCCTCTGCAGCACTGGCTGACTTGTGTGCTGACAGCCTCTTTTATTTGAGATGGCAGGAACCTCATCGAAATCAATGGGGAAAGGTGAAGCCTTTTCACAGGAAGTTCCAGGCAATATCAATCTAGACAGGCTGTAGTGTTGATCGTGGCTTGGACTGTGTGTGTTTCTATATCACTTACTGGGTTTGGGGACTGAACCCAGCCCTCTCCTCTCTCCTCCTCACTGTACTGTCTGTCCAGTGAGTGAGATGATGTTTAACTGTCCCTGGCAAATAGCATGTAGCCATGTGGTACCTTCTGCCATTGGTCAGTACAGCCAAATGAGTCTCTTCCTCCTCTGTTTGTCTTCCTGCAGGAAGCACTGCCACAACTCCGACCACCCCTCCAACTTCTTCAAAGCCTGACACAGCACCAGGTGCTGCTCCTGCTGCCCCTTCCTCAAGTCAGCCTCCTGCAGCAGCTGGAGCAGCTACCTTTTCCTTTATGCCTTCAACTGTGAAGATGCCTGGCACCACAGGCGGTGATCCTCCACCATACCCCTTCGCCACTGATGCCTCCAAGCAATCCCTGGCTCCCAGTCAGACTGGAGCAGCAACGTTCTCTTTCTCCTCAGCTTCTCCTAAGGCATCCATGACTCCTGCTTCTTCTGCAAGCACTACAGCCACTGCCACCACATTCTCATTTGGATCCATGAACTTTAAACCTGCCGCAGACAGCTCACCGGGGCCAGCACTCTCCACAACACCTGTTGCACAGAAGATATCTTTTGCCCCTTTAGCTTCTTCAGTCAAAGTGAACCTCAATGAGAAGTAAATAGATTTAATAGTTAATGCAGTGGCTGAATACTTAAATTGCTCTAGGTGTGGACAACAGGTGGTAGTTCTGAAGATGATTTCTGGAGCTTTCACAGCTGTTCCTCATGCTCCCAGGAAAGCACTGAGGAAGCCTCTCTTTCTCCAAGACATAGCTGTCTTGGCTGTGAAAATCCATAGTGCTTCCCATGCTAGAGGCTATATTTGTTCATGGGCAAAATACTATTCAAGGGGTGGTATCTGGGATCTGAAATCCTGGATGTCTTGGATGTATTTGGTGTGGTGGTGATAGCACAAGTTTTTTTGAATTTTTATTGAAGGTTCCTTACCCCCAACCTAAAGAGTAACTCATGGAGCTGTGAGGAAGCTGTATCCATAGTTTGTGGATTTCTTTTTGGCACCGGTGTTCAGTAGAGAAAGTGCCAAACATTTTGGTTTTATTCTTAAATGGGTGCTTGGTCACTGAACACAGGATCTGGAATATTCAAAGCTTGTTCCTGCCAACTGAAAGAAAACTTAACGTTGATTAGGAACTATGCAAAATGGATTTGAGTGATGAGTGTACTCAGATTTCACATACCCACTCTTCCCTCCAACTCCTGAGACTTGTTTTCTGCTTTTAGAAAGAATGGCTTAAAGCACAGAGCTGTGTTAATTGGAGCTGCTTTCTGTGGAGAGCAATTTTCATGTAAATGTATCACAAGAAATTTCTGATGGTTCAAATGATTATTTTTCAATTAGAATAATCTTTCCTGCACCAGGATCTGATGGTGGCTCATACAGCTTTTTAAATTTAGTGTTTTGTGTATAAAGCAAATGATACGCTTGCGAATTGGCTGGATATTTAAATTGGCTGCCTTGAGGAGCTGAGTTTGCAGATTGAGTAGAAATTCCTGTTTTCTTGCAGAATTTCTGTTTGAGCCTTGCTGCAAAGGCTGAGGCTGAAGGGCAGCTCGGATTTGCTGTAGTTGGCATTTTGGTTGGAAATGATGAGGTGCATTTGAAGCAGGGTAGTGCTTCTTGCTGGTATTTGACTTGCTCAGTGGGTTTATGGTAGCAGTCTTTGTGGTTCTACATCCTCAGAAAAGATCCTGAATGGATCCTTCACGTTGTTGTCCAGAATCTATGCTTGTTACTTTGTATCTGGAGCTTGAGTTGTTGATTGCAGAGGATGTTAATTCATTATAACGTACTGCTTTATTTTGGATGGAGGAAGAACAACCAGGACCATGTCAGAGCTGAAGGATGTTCTTTGTCTTGCAGGTTCTCTGCTGTAGGCACCTCTTCTCCCACTAGCAGCAGTAGTCAATGCACTTCCACTATGTTTTCATTCTCAACCGCTTCAAAAAATGCTTCTGGAGGTTCCCTGAGCCAGTCCACACCCCTGGCAGCTGCTCCTACAACGTCACTGAAGGCTTCAAGCCCTGCGCCCACCACAGGTAGGAGTCTGATATATATTGCTGGGAACAATGCTTTACAATGCTCTCAGAGTTTTGGGACATAGTGAGCTTCATTTGACTTTTCTAGGGGTTTTTGCTGCTTTTACTGATGTGGAGACTTCCTGCTTTGCACACTATAATCATGTGATGGACTCAATACTGAAACCACAACATTTTCCCATTTGTGCACTTAGTTCTCCCCCAGCCATATGTGAAATGAGTATGTTCAACTGCTGAAGTTCCTCCAGAAGTTGTGGTGTTTTCAGTGCTCTGGAGCACAGCTCTGATTGAGAATGTTTCTGGGCAGTCACAAAAATCGGTGCCCTATCTTGCACCTGAAGTAGCCACAGGTGAAAACAAGTGACTAAATTAGCATTTGTTTGTTAGCAGAATAATATTCTGTTCTCTCAAAGAACTGTGTGACTGGGGGTTTTGAGCTCCTTGAGGAGCAATGCAGCCAGATACTGGAGAGTGATGGCTGTTGCTATTAGCAGAGAAGTTGGATGGGAGTGAAACAGGACCGAAGGAAGGGGTGTTCTTGCACTGGAGCTCATGGAATCCTACCACTGCTGGTTTTGGATTTGACAGTGCTGATGGTGGTTGTGTCTGATCCCAACCTGTCTTCTCAAGACCATTTCTCTTTAAATTCCAGCGGCACGTCCTGCTCAAAATACACCTGTAGCTTCTTTACTACAGAAGCCAGCCAAAATCACCCCTGCTGCAGCAAAGCCAAGCTCTACACAGGTAATGGGAACTTGGGTGGATTCATTAGAGGGTGAATGGTTTTTTGATGGACAATGAGTTGCTTGGAATTCATTGGTCTGAGTGACTACTCCTTGGTCAAAGAATTAGCCCGCTTTTGACATTAAAATAGCAGCAAATTTGTGGGGCTAAAACTCTGTTCTTTGCATGTCTTGAGAGCTGTGTCTGATGTATGTTGTCATAATCAGAATTGTAGAAACTAATTCTTCTTGTCGTTATGGAAACCAGGGTGTACAGCTTTCCAAGCTAATAGGAAGTCAAGAGATGCCTTGTCTGTGTATAGAGAGAGACACACAATTTGTTGGATATTAAAAGCAAAATGGTAATACAGAGCAGCACACACAAAATTCCTTTGCTTTCATGAAGTTTTAGCCATGTTGTCTCCATCTAGTCCACAGTCCTACTTTAAACACACATGTACCAGTCATAGTTCACTGTGGAACTAGTGTTTAGGCTTATGATAATTGTCTTCCTGGTGACTGGTGTCTGAATGGAGTTTCTAACAGCAGACCTTTCTTCATATTCTAAGCTCCCTGTTGCTAAGGATGGATTCCTAACACTGGTTTTTGGTTGGTTTTGTTTTTTTCAGGGCAAATCAGCACTCCCCAGCACAGCTCTAGAGAAACAGACCCACCAGTGGAAGGATTCAGATCCTGTTGTAGCAGGAATCAGAGAAGAGGTGAGATTTTAAAGCTGTTTTCTTTATTTTAGAAGCAGTAAGACCACAGCATAGATACAAAGACCTTTTCAGTTCACCCATGTTCTGATGGTGCCTGTCAGTAGTTTAGGAATCAAAGTGGAAGTTTTTCTCAAGATAATCAGCCTGGTTTCTAATTGTTGTTTGTGTGTCCTGTTCAGTCACCTTTAATTTCAGTCACTGTGCTGGAATTGAGTGTTCTTTGCTGTTAAGGGTCAGTAAGAATGTCCTGCTTTGGCTGCAGAGTGGCAGGTGTTTGTGGTGTATTAGAGACGTTATCCAAGATCTGTGACAGCTGTTCCAGACCCTGCTGTGTTTCAGTGGCTGTGCTTTTTTCTGCTTGACTTTGTAGATTGCACATTTTCAAAAGGAGATGGAGGAGCTGAAGGCCCGGACTTCCAAAGCCTGTTTTCAAGTGGGTACTCCAGAGGAAATGAAGATGTTACGAACTGAGTCAGATGATCTTCACACTTTCCTCTTGGAAATTAAAGAGACAACAGAGGTGAGCAGAGTGTCTTCAAACTGTTGAACTCCCCAGGTTCCTCACCTGTCGTTCCCATATAACCTGCTAAAGCTGAAGCGACGTAGATGGAACATCTGATGCTGCTGCTTTGATGTGGGGGTGACACCTGCATTTGTGCTGTCAGGCAGACACTTTCAGAAGCCCCTGTGCTAGAGGTGGCAATGGGAAAATGTTACTTACCTCATCCCATTTGTTCTATTTCTATCTGCAGTCACTTCATGGAGATATTAGTATTCTGAAGACAACCTTGCTGGAAGGATTTGCAGGGATAGAAGAAGCGAGAGAACAGAATGAACGGAATCGCAGCTTGGGGTATTTAAACTTGATCTATAAGAAACCTTTGGATCCTAAGAGTGAAGCACAACTTCAGGTATGAAGCATGTCAGCCCAAATTCTAACCTAGAGACTTAAATAAAATAAAACTGAGATTTGTGTGTGCAGGTACCCAAGCAGTTTAGTTCTGCCCTCAGCTTTTGCTGTTTCAGTGTAGTCTAGTAAAAGTGTGATTGAGTTTTGTTTTCCATGAGTTTGCAAAACGTGCTCAAAATCTGCTCCTAAAGCTCCTCTGTGTTCTTGCTATTTGCAGTGATGATTCAACCCCCCTGCTGAAGTAGTTCACCTGAGATCCAAGTTTATTCTAAGCTTAGGAGGTGACTCTTGACATCCTGCTCCTTCTCAGCCTGTAGTGGTTGATTAGGGTTTTCAGTTACAAGAATGTGAGGCTTTTTCCAGCACTTGGTGGAAGAGTTCTTGGAATGATTTTCATCTTCAGCAAGTGCATTATGAAACAGTTTGATGATTTATTATGACTTAGAGAATTGTGTGGTTAATTTCATGGATGGCAGAGCATAAAGCTAAATGATATTCTAAAAGCTGGGGCACAAAGGAAAATAACCAGCAGTACATAAAGATGCTTTCAAAAGACATGAAAGAAACTAGAGGTGAAGCACTGTTTTTATCAGAGCTCTGGTGATGAGAGGGCTATTTAACCCTAAGCAAAATAGAGCGAAAGCCTCCTACAAATGATACTTGCTCTCTTATACCCTGATAAATTCCCTCAAGGAGTTTGACTTAGGAGGCTGAAGACATAATTGAATGTCATCTTTGTTACAGTATCAAGAGTGTCCACACAGAGTCACTAGGAATCTGCTGATGTGAAGCAATTCCTTTCAGGTCTGATCTCTTAATATTTGCCTGGATTCTGTGGATTGATTCATGGCCTTCACTGTATGCCTGCTTTGATGTCCAGTATACCTCTGTGACATTTCAAGCTTAGGCTTGTGACTTCAGAAAGAGGATAATCTTGACACACTGGTTTTGCTGATCTAGAGAAAGGACCATGAGGAAAGAGTAACAGCATGGAGAGAAGTGGAAGTGGATTGGGTGTAGGGAGGGAGCTTTCAGGTCAGCTTTCTGAAAGTTTGTAAGAAAGGGCTTTAGTCCAACTCTTAAATCTCGTTCCAGCTACATCATCCCTATTCTCCTAGGCCAGACAAACTCACTTAGTCAACTTCATTTATTAGTTTTCAATGAAGTTTTAATGACCCTGAGGCTTTTTTGATGTCCAGCTGTAGCAATTTGCTGCCCAGAGAGTTGCTACTATAAGCATTGTATAGTTACTGGAGAGAGGAGACCTGTGCTTGGTAGTAACAGTAAGCTCACAGTAAGACTGGATTTGGTTTCAGGTTGGGTATGTCACATTAGAATTTCAGTCTGAAGCTTGAAAATAGTTGTAGTAGAACTTTTCCTAAGCTGTGTCACCTGGCTGCTTCTTCATTGTATTCAAACAAACATTCTGTTGGCACCAGCTGAAACCAACTGCACTTTCTGTTTCCTTTTTACTAGATGGGAGCTTAAGACATGTTCATGCCATGACAGGCCAGAGAGACAACAAGAATGAGACTGAACACTGCTTTTGTTTAGGGAGCAGGGCTTGCAGCCAGAGGTCTCTGGCTATGTTGTGCCAGTTATGCAACTATGTTGTCACTTTACTCTCTCTGTGCCTCTCTTGGTTTCCTTATTCTTTCCTACCTATAAAAATCAAGTTAATTCCTTGCCTTAATGTGAAAGTTGTGAGCATTTCTGATTCCTTAATGAATCATAGTCTGTGAATTCTGCTGTCCTAGAGCCATGTGAATAGCCTGCACAGCTTTGATCAGCTATAATTGTTACAAGTTTCAGCATTGTAAAATGGGACCAAATGACTCATCCTCTGAAAACGAGGTTTGGAAGAAGGTTTGGTTTGTATAATGCCTGATGTTTGGTAAAACCCTTTCTGTAAAGACTTACCAATGTTTTATAAACATTACAGAAAGTATTATTTCTAGTTGAGAGCTGGGATAAAACATCCAAGCCAAGCCCTGTGTGTACCTCGTTGATAAGTCGATTTTCACAATGTTGGGTTCTGTTGTACTGATGAAACTTTCCAGGCAGAAATATGGGAAAGTGCAGCATGTCTTGCACTGAACAAGCTCAAAGGGCCTTCAGAAATCTCAGTTTTAGCTGAAGCAGCTGAAGTGAATTAAAAGCTGTGTTTATTTTGCATGGTAGGAAATCCGGCGCCTGCACCAGTATGTGAAGTTTGCTGTTCAGGATGTGAATGACGTTCTGGACTTGGAGTGGGATCGGCATCTGGAGCAGCAGAGGAAGCAGAAGTAAGTATCTGAAACTGGAATACTGGAGGAACATGTCAGTGAATTGGGCTTTGGTCTCTAATCAATTAAGAATATGATCTTTCTCAAGGGAGTTTAGGAGTGAAGCTTGACTAAGACACCTAATGGGAGCTCTAGGTTCAGGCTGTCTGACTTGCTTCACATCTGTGTATGGTGTAAATAATGCTTATAAAAAACTAAGCTTTATAGAAAGCAAATGTATCCATTGGTAGCAGCTAATGAAGCCTCTCAAATAAATTCAACACCTTGAAGTAAATGAGCAAAATGAATATATGTGCAGCATATTCCAAGGAGAAGTATACATTTGAGATGAACTGAACTACTTTGGTGTTCAAACTAAAGCATGTTTGACCTCATGGAGGTCAAAGTAGCTGGAACTTCTAAACCACTCTGTGTATACATGCCTGCTTTTGGCCAGATGTATAGAATGGACCTTATCCCTGTCTCTTCATCTGATGTCTTAAGGTGTTTGATAGTTCCTGAGCGGGAGACTTTGTTTAACACCCTGGCTAATAACCGGGAAATAATCAGTCAGCAGAGGAAGAAGCTAAATCAGCTCGTGAACAGCCTGCAGCAGCTCCGCCTGTATAACCGGACATCTCAGTGGAGTGTTCCCAGTGATACATCTTCTCTTAGCAGCACTCAGAGGTATGTGAAACACAAGTTGCTGAGTGGTGTTGACACTCCTTCTGTCTTGCTCGTGCAAGGGTGTATCTAAAGAATGATGTCCTGTGGATGTGGTGTTCATGGTGTGGGAGGACAGGATGTCCTAAAAATGATACTAAGCGTGCCTAGGTGATAGAGAAGCTCAGTAGTTGTATTCTGTGAAGCACTTCAGTACTTGTCAGAAATTTCCCCTAAAAGTTAACTTTGTTTTTGTGGGTTTTTTGATAGTAATCAGGATGATAGAGCCTCTGGGCTGACGTACTGATTGTCTGAATCCAGGGCAAGAAGTGAATGGCTCTTAAGAGCTTCCAAAGTAATTAAAAATGCATGTGTTTAAATATCACAGTATCTAGAGAAGCCAGTGGTTCTAGTGGCTTCCTTGGTCACCTGCTGTTCATGATCTGGTTGGTTTCTTTCTGCTGATCATGATTTTTCACTGCTCTGCCTTGTCCCAGTTTTGACAGTGACCTTGAAAGCCTGCGCAGTGCCTTGATGAAATCTACCTTGGAATCACCTGTCAAACCTCTGCCTAAAGTACCTGGTAATTTATTCTTTCTTCCTGGCATTCACACTGTAAATGTGAATTCTTTTTTCTGACTTGCAGTTTGATTACAGACTAATAGCTGTCTTTGGTTTTCTAGCTAAATTATCCACTGTGAAACAAGCTCAGCTGAGGAATTTCCTAGCCAAGAGGAAAACTCCACCAATTAGGTCTACAGCTCCAGGTAAACCTTTAGTTACTGTAGAGGCCTGAGGTGCTTTCCAGGAGGGTGACTTACCTGCTATGGGAATTAATCCTGAAATTAGCTTTTGGCAGCTCACTCCTCAACCCCTGCTTCTTATTTCCTGTTTCCCCCATCTGCTTCCAGTAAGAATTTCCTTCCGTTACTGTCCTGTTGCAGGCTGCCTTTCCTGGCAGCTAAGAAGTCAGATTCTATCAGTGCAGGATTAAAACAAGCTAGCAGAAGAGCATCCTAAAGTAGCTTGTCTTCCTCTTGGCTGTCAGGCTGGATTGTTCCCTCAAATTTTTGTGTGATTTTTGTTTCTGATATTGCAGCAAACTTGTCCCGATCTGCCTTCTTGTCTACAAGATATTATGAAGATTTGGATGAAGTCAGTTCAACATCCTCAGTTTCCCAGTCACTGGAGAATGAAGATACACAGGCAGTGGACCAGGAAGAGGAGGCTGCTCCAGTCCAAGTCCCTCGTCATGCTCCTGTGGTCCGAACTCCCTCTGTCCAGCCTGGTTTGATGGCTCAGTCTCCATCCTTTGGGAAACAGCACGTCTCCCTGGGATCTTTGTGTGGGTTGTTTTTCTAGTGTCTCTCCTATTCTGTGTGTGTAACCAGTATATCCTTTGCCAGTGCTTTAGGTCCTGGAGAAATTGCATTGCAGTGTGGAGATTTACACAGCCAGCTTTCCAGAAGCAGTTAGCAGAGTCTCATTGTAACCTCATGAACTTGAGCCAAAAGCACTGAGATGTCTTGATTCATTGACTGTGTTTTTTTCTGATAGGTTCTTTCTTTCAGGTAGTATTTACCATAGATAAGCATCACCTTCCTTCAGTAATTTGCTGTTACTTCTTAAAACAATGTCCAAAGATCAGGAGGGTGAAGTACTACTGCATTTGACTGGCGTGGCTGAGGTTAGGAGTTCTGAGTCACAGTAAAAACTACATTTGTATACACTCAGTTTTCCTTGTGCAAGTGAGGTTTTTTAATCTCTCTAGCCAGAGAGAAAAATAAGGTGTCAGCAGAAGTGTCTGTAACAGCAAACCAAAAGTCATCTAATGCATGGAAATGACAGCTATTGAGGCTTGCTCAGTTCATTGGGATACACAAACTGCCAGGGACAGATTGTGTTGATTGTCTAAAAGGCCTGTGCGTCCGTCTTGTCAGAAGGAAGCTGTGTGTTTAGAGGAAAGGCTTTCAAGTCTCCCTGATTTGTAGAGATACAGTGAACTGTAATGGTTTTGTTTATTTGTTTTTTAGTGCCTGTGTCTTCGAACAGAATCATACCACAAGGAGCAGACAGTACAATGCTTGCAACAAAGACTGTGAAACATGGGGCCCCTGCTCCCACTGTCACTGTTCCAGCACCACAGGCAGCTGCTGCTGCAGCTCTGCGGAGGCAGATGGCTAACCAGTCCCCAGGTAAAAGGATGGATAATTGCCCAAGTGACCTCTGAGCAGCTGAACGAGGCTTTCACAGGAATTTAGTGCTCTCAGAGGAGAAGGTTGTCAAACAAAATGTGACATAGATCTATATTTGTTGCACTTCTGAGCTATCCAGTGTTTCTTTGTCTTACTTCCTGTAATCTACTAGACAAAATGCCTGAGAAACATCCACATCGGGTTTCTTTGTGCCCCTTCTCATCTGTGCAGTGGCAGAAATGTCGATGACTCTTTAGAGATCCTGGTGTAACAATCGATCTGTGTGCAGGAAACTGTTGGTGAGCAGTGAGAGAATGTCACACTGCATTAATAAGTCTTCATTATTAGCCATGCAGTTAAAGATCTGAATTGTAAACCAGTTTTAATATTGGTCAGTTAAAGGTGAACTGTTGAGTTAAGCCTTGGACCTGCTTGTAAGGTTTTGTGTTGACAGGAGAAAGGTTCCCCAATTTCAGCTTTTCTCAAGAATGGTTTCAGTGTTTCTCACTGCTTCCCCAGTGCTGCAGCATTAGTGCAGAACAGAAAATTCAGTTACTGGTGGAGAAATCAGATTAGTTTATTTTCCTTGCCTGGGGAGAGCATAAGTGCAGAATGTGACATGAATTCTGGCAGTGGCTGGGGTGTAACTACACGGGTCATTTTTGTTACCCTGAAATGTTACAGTGTGGGTAAGGTAATGGAAAGTTCATTAGAACAATTAGGTTTGATCAGCTAATGAGAAATGTACCAACTATATAGAAAGCTGCCCAGTTCTTTGGTGCGCCTACTGAAGGCTGAGATACCAAATGTTTTGGGTCAGGTACACCACATACCTTCTAGAAAGTTGGAAGGATGGCTTTTGGAGTTCCTCATAGGCACTATATGGAATGAAATCCTAAAAAAAGGGATCATCTTACTTTTTTCTCATTCTTCTTTTTCCCCTTAAAGCTGTAAGCACCTCCCTGACTGAATCAACTCTGAAGAATGTTCCCCAGGTGGTGAATGTGAGAGAACTCAAGACCAATGCGCTGACCCCAGCTGTCTCCACTGTCATAGGGTGAGTGCTCCCCTTCGCTCTGCTGGCCTTCGGTAGCACTTGCAATAGAGCACATCTGCCGGTGGGGAGCAGTAGAAGTATTTTACATGGTCTGAGTATGTAAAACCTGAAGTGAGTGCGTTTAAAGAAGAGTATTGAGTGTGTGGAATGAAAGGAAGAAATATTTTCTTTCCAGGTCACTCAAGGATTTGCTAATTGCTTGTCCTGAACAAACGATGAGACCACTATTAACCTCCTTGTCCATTAGTCTGAAAAGCATTTTAGTGCCTCCTCTCCTTTTGGGATCCAGTGGTTTTACTGCTAATAGACACTTTGGATCTGGTATCTCTGCAGTCACTACCGCTGTTCTGCTCCTTTCTATGAGGGAAGTGCACTCTTCTGTCACTGAGTGTGGTCTGTGGCCTTAAGCTGTCCAGATGCTGCTCTACTTTGTCATCCATTACAGAGAAAAACTTTCTCTGGAGTTATGCCTCTTCTGTCTCTTCCCAGACTCGCCCCTGAGGCTGGAAGAACTGTGCTCTGGCTTTTCTGGAAATGAGATCAGAATTTTGACTGAAGGGTTGGGTGTTAGTAGGGACTGATGACTGGAAAAATACAGAGCTGCTGCTTCTGAGCATTGTCTTCTGGTATTTAACCTTGAATTTAAGTTCTCTTGTGAGTTAGTTGTAACGCTCTGCTTTCCTACTTCTCTGCCTCCTACAGACAACAGCCAGCTCAGCTCATTCCAGAGATTTCTGTCTTATCACCAGTCTCTGTCACCAACCACAAAACTAGTCCTTTTCCCTGTCATCATAATGACCTTGAAACTGTCTTTGCTTGAAGTTCCTACTATTGCTTAAGACCAAGATAGTGCCTGGCTGTTTCATGGGGGAGACAAAAGTGCTCCAGAAAAGGCCGAGCAAAGTCAGGCTTACTGCATAAAGCAGAATAAACTCACCACATACATCTGATCTTAAGTCCGTATGGAATTGTAGATGCATTTGGTGTATTAACTGGGAAACAGTTTGGGAGCTTTTTACTGTTTTATGTTCTCCTAAAAGTGATAAAGTGAGAAGGGAAAAGGCAAAGATACATCTTTTCAAAGTAAAATTTGCAGACAACTCTCCTTGGGAAGTTTTGCCTAAAGCAGTGGTATGACCAGGAACAGTTCTTCCCCTTTTGTTTCATCATAACTGTGATGAAAGAAGTAGAATGCTGGCTGTACTCTGCAAGGATGGGAGTGAGCAATACATATCTGAGATTTGGTTTTTGCCTGAACTGTAGTTAAAGACCTGTCTTACTTTCAAGTAGTTTTAGACTGGCAATATTGATTGATCTCTAATTTATAGAGCACCAGCTAGCTTAATACCTCGAAGGCTTTTTACAGTCTTATTTTATAGCTGACCTCATAAAAAATATACTCTAAAAAATTCTACCCAAATGAACCTATGCCTGCCAGTCAGATTCAGCACTAAAATAAAGAGCATTCACCCCACAAAGTTAATTAATCAGATTTTGCTACTTCAGGCATCCTGGCTGTCTCTTACCACCACAGCACACTCTTTGGGTTGTTAAGCAGTAATGGTTTTTCTGCTGTTACCAGTTGTTTGGTGGCCTGTGGCTGGGTGTGTTGGTGGTCCCTGTCCAGTTGCTCATATATAGTTTTCAGTACAAATAAGCCCTCTCTCCATAACTGAAATCAAATCCAGGATTTTCATGGTCTTACCAGAGAAGCTGTGGGTCAAGTGATCTTGAAGCTTTTCTGGAGAAGAGGTCCCACCATGTCACCAATTTAACAGATCTTCTGTTTCCTTTGTTGAGGGTTTGTATGAACTGGAAATACAGCTTCATCTTCCCAACATGAACGCTTTCCAGTGCTCATCTGAAATTTTCCTTGTTTGCTTTACTTCTGCTCTGGTCAGAGGGCAAATCCAGACCATGGAACATAGTGCTTGTTGCTGGAAGGAAGGACTTACTAGTAATGCAAAGCCCAAACCCCTGTCCAAGCTATGCAAAGTCACAGTTCCATGTGTGTTCCCTTCCTTTGGAATGTAGTAGGAAACTTCTGTGAGCTGGCCTGTAGCTGACCATGTAGTAAATGCAGTTTGGGAGATGTTACGCTGGGGAGAGACGTAATTTCTGATCCCACGTTCATTTATTGTCTGGGATTTGCACCTTCAGCCTTTTCTATGATACAGAGATTGCTTATTGCCTCTGGGGACACCTGTCCTGAGTCAAGATGGAAAGAGTCTGCTAGAGTAAGAGGAAGCTGGCCTTTGCGACCACGAGCGTGCAGTCAGTGTTGGATTTATGTTTCTGAAGGATGCTGTTATTGGCCATTAAAGCTGGTGATCCAGGGTCTTAAGGAGAGGCTAAAACTGTGTGGCTGTTCCCAAGTTAGGGTAGTTTTGTGTGTTAAAGGCCCACAGCATGTAGGATTCTTCACTGCAGAAGAGCTGCTGGTCTGCAGCAGTTCTCTGGACTCGGATGTACAATTTGGTTTGTGATTTAAATTCCCAATCCCTTAATGTAGGTTAAGGGTGAACTTGATCGCAGTTCTTGCTGTGACTTCATTAATGTCTATACTACACTTTACAGATGTGAAGTGCTTCCCCCCTCATCCCCAGCTTTGTCTCAGCATTTGAGAGAGCTGCATGTGCTTGTCTGTGCTCTGCTCTATGAAGGAAGCTGCTTAAATTTGTTATCCACTAGGCATAAAATTGTAATCTCCTTACCTGCTGCTTTTTCATCAGCTCTGTAAAATAGAAAGGCCTGACTCTCTTCAGAGCTGAGTGTGTGAAGAAGACTTGATCGTTTAAGTCCAGAGCTTTAAACACATTTGCAGGCTTGCTCTGCTAAATGGGGCTGCTTCGTTTAAGAGGTTTATTCCCTAATCAGATTTGTTCGTTTGGTGTAGTGTGTGGAATCTTTAATAATGGTGGTTGTTCAAGACCTCTGGAAGCTGTGCTTTTTGATTAGAATGTCTTCTTTTAGACTGGTCATTCATTTAATGCTTTGTTTTTTCTTTTTCAGGTCATCTGTACCTCACTCTGCAGCCCAGGCGGTCCACCAAGTTTTGGCAACTGTTGCTACAAATCAAGCTAAACAGGTATCTTGATACAGAACCCTTTGCCTATGGAATACTGTACCTGGGCACGCTCAGCACAGTTTGGGGGTTTAATTGTTAGTTAATAGGTCATCTAAAAATCTCTCCACAGCTTGTCCTGCATTCTTGGCAAACCAATAATTTATCAGCAACCTCGACAGTGTGATGCCAGGCGTATCTCTGTTATGTCTTCCCTTTCCTCTTTTGAATATCTGTGGCTTTCTAATGGCTGTAGCCTTGCAGCAGTAAGGCTTGCAACTAACAGCAAACTGTATTAGGTAGATGTGCTGTGCAATCAAAGGAAAGCGTAGTTTACCTATCCTGTTATTCCACTGATAACACTTCTTATTGGTCAACAAGGTGCTAGGTTTTACGCCTGCACATCAAAAAAACCCCCATGGAGCAGCAGTCTTTGTTCCTGGAATTGTTGTGCTGTTGCCCACAGAGGGTTACTGGCCTCCACAAGAGACATGTTGAAAGAGTATTGAGCCTGTATTTAAGTGTCAAGACTGGTGGGGACTTAAAAGTGCTTCAACCACCTTCCTCTAGTTTATTCTTAAGTCATCGTAGGGTTTTTGTAATAACAGACCAGGATCAGAAGGACCTTTGTTAATGGACAGACAACACTGACCTGAAGTGCTTCTGTATTTTTAGACACCTCTAACAAGCACACTTAAGGGACAGACTCCACCTTCCTCTGTGTGCTCACCCTGTCCTGTGGCATCTACATCTGGTACAACAACATCTGGCAGCAAAATATCAGGTAAGATGGAAATAAGGTCCACGTGTCTCTTTGCACCCATCAGGGTGTACAGTCCAGAAAATGAAGACACTGTGAAGCTGCTCTGACACTCTTGGGAGAATTTGAAAAAACAAAGTACAGAAGAGGGGAAGTGGGTTTCTGTGTGGCCCTGAATTCTGTCCCTACATCTGCAGCTAGGATTCAGTGATACAGCTCCTCAGAGTTTCAGAATGTATAACCCTTGACAAGAAACTTCGAAAGCACATCTACCAAAGGCTGCTGTGGTTTGACAGCAAACCAAGAACAGATAAATTTGCTGGTTTGGTTTTAAACATGAGAAGTTGTTGCATTTGTGCAGGAAAGTGATTACATCCTGAAGTAACAGGAATAATTGTTTCATATGTTGATGTCTGATGAGTATTTCTGTACTGTAGCAGCACCGCAGCAGTACCTGAACTAGCTTGAAATGAGAGAATCAGGTGCTGGGTCTGTTGTGCACTGGGCCAATTTCAAAGCAATACTGGGGTCTGTTGCACGTAGCTTAGAAGCTCCATTCACATCATTCAGTGCAAACAGGGGAAGAAGAAACTGTTAGGGAAGGAAGGAATTGATTTTTAATGTATATTAGGTAATAATGCTTGTATTGGACATGGTTTTATAAGCCTCTTGCATAAATGTCTGGAATCTGTCTCTTGCCTTTAATCCGTGGATGTAGGTTGCCTCTTAGCTGGGGGTGAGAAGCAGAAAACCCAGCTAGGAGTCACATTTTGATTTGGCAAATGCTTCTTAAAAATTTTGTTTATTGAATATCTCAGCTCCTGAATTTGGTAGCACTTCCTTTCTATTTCAGATGTGTTTTGATATGTTGAGAGATTGTACCAAGGCTTTTTTGATGATCACTTCATTTTTAATTGTCAAGACAGATGACACCTGTCTTTGCTCTGATCAGATCTATATTATTACCTGGAGCTTTTTAAATACTTCATCTGTTCCCTGACATTCTAACAGCAGCAGTAATGTTTCTGTGCACAAATACCAGACCTGGTATAAGTGGCAAAAAAATCTTTGTTTCCAGTTGATACAATTGCAATCTGTGTGTGGAGATATTTATAGAATCATAGAATGGCATGGGTTGGAAGGGACCCCAGGGATCACAGAGCTCCAACCCCCCTGCCACAGGCAGGGACACCAACCTCCAGGCCTGGATCTGCACAAGACTGCCCAGGGCCCCATCCAACCTGGCCTTGGACACCCCCAGGGATGGGACACCCACCACCTCTCTGGGCAGGCTGTTCCTTTCTTTTTTGGTAGTTGGATGGCAAGGTGCTTGCTTTCTTATTTGTAATCCTTGTTCTTGTAACTTACAGGACAAGGAGCAGTGAAAACAGTTACAGCTGCGACATCTTCTGCAGTGACATCAGCTCCAGCAACAACTGCACAGCTTAACAAAGCATTCTCATTTTCTTCTGTGGGGTCTGTATGAATGTTAACATTTCTTTGTAGTTGATGCTAAATATGAGTGCATCAGCTGTTACCTACACACATTACTTACAAGCTGTATAGTAGAGTGGGGGGCACCAGGGTTCTTGAAAGATCTTTGAGCTTGTGGAAGCCAGCGTGACTGAGGACTGAAGGTCTGTGAGGATTTGAGGCTGTATTTGGTTGCTTTGAGATTGTTCAGCCTGTAACTAATCAAGAAAATCAAGAGTAAATAAGGACTGGCTTTATTTTCAGAGTTATCTGTAGTGGGCTATTGAACAAGCCATGCATTGCTGTGTTCCTCAGCATTGGGTGACGCTTTGAGATTAGAGACTGTGACTGTGGTTGGAGCACCCACTCATGGGGTGATGCACTGTGTTCTCACTGACTGTCCTTGAGTGCACGTCACTGCTTCTGGGAGTCAGAGAAGAACCTTTATGCTGTCTTGTATGTTGGAGTTAAGAGGAAAAAGAGGCACAGCATAGCTGGTGTTAAACCTTTTTCTTTATTTAGTGAACAAAGAGCAGTAGCAGGCAGGTCATCCCTAGCAAGTTGTACAGAGGCGTGCAAGGATGAACTTTGGCTTTACAGCAGCAGGAGAAGAGGTTGAACACTGAAAGCTTCTGCTCTCAGAGAAGAAAGAAAGAAAGAACCTGAACATATTAACACATGTCACCTCTGAAGATGGATTCCAAAGAGATTGGTGTCAGGTTTTCTAGTCTGGACATACGTAGACAGGTTTGAAATATTAGCAGAGATTTAAGAGACAGGCTGGAATTCCTAATTAGGACTTGAAATTTGTGCTGATGGTCAAATTTGCTGATTTACCTATTTTAGTAAAACAAATCCCCTGTTTTGGCTTGGAAAGTAGTATGTTCATGAAAGCAGCTAGAGAGTCCCTGTGCCATCTGGTGACTCCTGTTATGTAACAATGATATAGAACAAGGCACATGTAGTGAAAGTATAGTTACTCTGAGATCACTCTTATGGAGTGTTTTCTCAGGGATGACAAAAACATTTCTTTGATTGGAGGAGAGGGACAGCTCCTTAAAGCTGATTGTTTGAAGTTCTGCACCTTTACTTACCTACTACTGAAGTCAATTTCTCTTTATGAAGTGGGTAACATTAAGCATTTCAGAACACCACGCTTTCAAATGGCTGGTTTCTTTCAGTCTTAACTATTTCTCTGCAAGTTTTAAGTGGATGTTACCCAAATGCCTTGCTGTGTTCTTCAAAGGGCTAAAATAGTCCTTCTGAGAGATGGAAGTTCAGATTGAAAAAGCAAACAAACCCTGCCTTTGTCCCAGGCTACAGTGCCTCAGTCTGTAAACCATATGTTAAACACAGTGTGTTTGTCAGTGATGTCTTCATTACGTGGCCTGACTTCTACATCAGCAGCTGGTCTTTGAGAATTGAAGGAAGTTTTAAAAGCCTCAGGGAATGAACGTCTCTGGAGGACCCCAGTGCTTATTATGAAAAATCACAGGATTTTTGCAAGACAGGATATTTTTAGTGTGAAATAGTAATGGAACCTCTTTAATTTCTGTCTTGCTATGAGTGATCTCCTTTTTGACAGGTAGTAGTATCCAGTTGTTCCCTTTTGTACATGCACTGGCTCTTGGCTTTTAGGTCTTTTAAATAGATTCTCATCATGCTGTGGCTTCTGCTCTTGATAGTCTACCAAAAGCTATCAGGATTTGGTGCATGGTGTTCAGCTGCCAAGCTCAACGGGGAAGAAATACACAGCAGAGTGGAAGGAGTATGGGAGGGTGAGGAGTGGTGAGAAGAACTTTGATCTCTGACTCTTTAACCCTCTGGAAGCATTGTCAGAGGGGAAACAAATGGAGCCCAGTCTGTATGTGTGCTTCTCTCTGCCTGTTTAGTTCTTGGAGAAACTTCTTGTACCTGACTTGGTGTGAGACTGTACTGAAAATCTGAGTCTCAGAATTGTGTTAATCGTGGAGTTGGAAGTGCCAGGACTTGGAGCTAAGTGTCATTCTTTCCCTTTCTCTTCTTTCCTCCTAGGCCTGGGTTTAATTTTGGTGGTGTCACATCAGCTGCTTCATCACCGACGCTGCCCAGCCTCGCTTCCTCACAAGGTTAGTTTGGAAGAGTGTGCAAGCTCCATCTCTTGCCTGCTAAGAGAACACTTACTCTTCCTAATTCATACAGCTGTTGGTTTATGTTGCAGTTCTATTATTAAAATTGCAGTAGCTGCAATAACATTATATGCATATACTGGATTATGCCCTGTAATGCACAGAAATCTAGGCCACCTGCCTCTCAATTAAGAGTAAGCAAAATATTTGCTGCCAAGAACATCTAGGAGGTTCTAGCTTATGAAAAGGGTAATATCTGCAGTCATCTCCTCTGCTGTCTTTAATCCATAGATGTTAAATCAGCCGAGGTGGTCTGGTGCAGAAGGCTGTCATTAAGCAGAATGAGCATTCAGGAATGGGAGGGGAGTGTTTGGGGTGGCTTTTTGTTGCTTCTAAAATTGAGGTGACAGTATGTAGGCTGCCTTTCCATTGCATAAGCAGATTGTATTTGCCTGGTCTGAAAAAGGGGATTCATACATCTGCTTGTCAATGTTCTTGAAGCTTTCTGCCTCTGATTTAAGCCTTGTAGAAGAGCCTGTATGGGCAAAAACTCACTTCCAGTGTTACTGGTTGCTCTAATAAGAGATCTTCTGTTAGAAATCTTGGCTTGCTTATATCCTTAGACCATCACAGCCACAGCAATTCTGCTAATGCTTTGCTGATATTAAGCAGAGAGAACTAACTTGGCTTAAAACTTGAATATTCAGTTATCATAAGAGCTTAGGTAAATAATGCTGATTAAAAGGAGAGAGGGAGGTGCAGGAGACAGGCTTGTAAACCAAAGCATTGTGTGAGGACAGTTACCTCATGCTGCTTCGTGTGATGGTAGAAGCCCCTTTGCCTTTGTTAGGTAGACATGGAAGAACAGACAGAATTTCAGTGCCTCAGGAGGGAAACAAATGTTACATTATTCAGTGTCAGTGATATACTTAAATATACTTAATGCACTTACAGGGTAAAACCCACGGATAATACCAGCTGTGCTAAGAAGCTTTTATTCATTTGTTAGTTGATCTCCATGCAGATTTCCTGTACCTGGTCCAAATCAACCCATAGTCCAAATACCAGTGCAGTGTTTCTTCAAGTCAGAATTTGTTTGTTGGTGCTCAGAAATCAAATGATAGTACATCAAATAAAGCAAGTCTGGCATCCCTCAAAACCTCAGCAGCTTCATGCTGTTGGGCAGCAGTATATCTTATAAGTAGAATTGCTTTAGCAGTTGTATTAGAGCTCTTCTTTAGTCTTTCAAAGCTGAAAACAGGCTACGTGGAAACTGGTTGTTAGTCTGTAAATAGTTGAATTCATAAGGAAAGATCTGATTCTCTAGAAGACTCTTTTTCAGTGTTGGAAAGTATTTTTGTGACCCAAACTCTGATCTGAACTATTGGTTTAAACAGAATTCTGTAGTAAATGTCAGGAATTGCTTAGCTTAAACCAAGTAAGAAGGGGTAAAAATGGTACTAACAGCAAATGGTCTGTAGCAACCAGGTCTTTCATATTTTCATCAAACTGCTCAAAAAGAGATAGGAAACAAAGGCCAAAATTACCTCTACTTGGAGTAGGATGGTTAAGTGGAGGCTATGATGTGAAAATAATAGTGTTTGTCACTGCAACCCTGTTTATGAAGGCTTCAGATGTCACTGTTGTCTCCTGAATGCTCATGGAAGTGGCCCTTACCTGATGGGCTGAGGCTTTATAGTTTTGAGTTGAGCACTGTGTCTCGTAACGACCTGTGAAACACTAAAGCATGCCATTATTGTACAAATGATGAGTGAGCTTTGCATATCATAAATGTGTAACTTATCTTTCTCTCCCTGACAGCCCCAGCTAAAGACTCTACCCAGCCTGATTCATTTTCACTTTCTGGGGGTACTAAATTTGCAGTAGGCCCTGAGAGCTCCTTTGCTTTTGGGTCCATCAAGTCAGCAAGTACTCCAGGAGCCTTAGGAGCAAATAGCTCCTCAGCAGACAGCACCCAGTCAAACAAACCTGCTGCAACAACAACATCTGCTCCCTCCACAGCCGCTAGCAAGTTGGATGTCACCCCATCTAAATCAGGAGATCACTTGTTTCAGAGCAACCTTGCTGGGGAAACTCTTGGGAGCTTCTCAGGACTACGGGTTGGTCAAGTGGATGATAATGCCAAGACCACTACTAAAGCACCATCAACCAGTGTAGCGGGATCACAGTCAACTAAAACATCTACAATACCTTCTGGGTTTACTTTTGGTGCTCCCCTGCCATTAGGAAAAGCTGGAGAAGGTGCTTCAACCTCAGTCACGTCGGCTGCCACGGCATCCCCATCCATCAGCACTAGTGCCACAGGCAGTCTCTTTGGCAATGTCCAGTTAACCAACACAGGGTCTTCTGGGGTATTCAATCTTGGAAGCTCTAGTGGCAGCAAACCCACTTTTTCATTTGGTATTCAGCAACCAAGCAGTATGAGCACATCCACCTCTACCCCTTCTACTCTCCCTGCTTCAACATCCCTTTCATTTGGAAATTTCTTGAGTTCATCACAAACTTCTGTCCCTGCTGCAACTTCTAACAAGGGTGCAGGGGATGCCAAGTTACCATCTGTGTCCGAAAAGCCATCTGAAAATGAAGCTGGAGCAGCTGGATCTTCACCTCCACTGACACAGTCACCACAGCCACAGATACAGCTTTCAGAGCCTGTTAAAGAACCCACTTTACCGCCGGCCACAGCGGGGGACACAGTCTCTGCAGGTTCTGGCACCACATCTGTAGCACTTCCCCCTGATGCCACTGCTACTCCTGCCTCCACAGGTGATTTGAAGGCACCAGTGCCTCCTGCTGTCTCTGCATCTGCCCTACCAGACCATAACGTCTCAGTGACAACCTCTACAACAAACATTGCCTCTCCTGCAGAAACAACAAGTGTGGTGGCTGCCACCTCTGACGTTACTACAAACATTCAGAGCCCAGCTGTTGCTGCCTCTGTGTTTGCCCCCACGTCTGCAGGCTCATCGGTGTTCTCTCAGCCTCCAAGTTCCAGCACTTCTGGCTCAGCATTTAGCCAGCCTACGAGTGATACAACTTCCACTCCTTCCACACCATCTGTTTTTGGACAACTGCCAGCAGGTACCACAGCATCCTCTCCCTTTGGACAGCTCACCAGCAATACCTTGTCCACTGCCACCGCTACCACACAGGCTGCCAGCTCAGCTTTTGGAACTTCTGCTTTTGGCACCACCACTACTGGGGGCTTTGGTCAGCCAGCTTTTGGACAAACACTGACCTTTGGGCAACCAGCAAGCAGTTCTTCAGGTGGTTTTACCTTTAGCCAGTCTGGGTTTGGGACAATGCCAGCCTTTGTTCAGCCAGCAGCTTCCACAGCAGCCTCGAGCAGCGGTAATGTTTTTGGAGCACCAGCTAGCACCAACAGTGCCAGCTCCTTTTCCTTTGGACAGCCATCTGCCAGCACTGGAGGTGGGTTGTTTGGACAAAGCAGCTCTTCAGTGTTTGGTCAGAACACTGGCTTTGGGCAAGGAGGATCTGTCTTTGGGAGCGCCGCTGCTGTTACTACTACAGCATCTTCTGCTGGGTTCAGCTTCTGCCAAGCTTCAGGTAAGGACAAACTGGAGGAGATGCAGTATCCCAGTGGTGCTGTCTGGCTGAAGGACAAAAAGCAGTATATTGCTGGGGAAAGTATGATGGGTTTTTTTAATGTCTTCCCCCACCACGACACTTGGTGGTTTGTGGTGGGGTGTTCCAGTTTGTAAGGAGTTGCAGTGCTGGTAAGGAGGAGACTAATGTTGGTGACCAAAGAAGCTTTTGCTCTGCTTCACAGTTCAGCAGTAGGCCTCTGAAGGCAGACTTTCCAATTCACCCTTCCATTTGTTCTATGCTTACAAGTCTACCTCAACTTAAGTTTGACTTGTGTATTGTCCTGCCTGTTGCACAATAAATGGGTTGGATTCAGCATAGTATAAAAGCTCTTAAAGCAGTATATTGTAAATTCTTACACTGAAGTGTCAAGGCAGCTCTGAGGCCATACTCAAGGCAGCAACTGCAGATGCAGCACTTCTTTGGTGGGCTACATTCAGTATGTGTAACAGTGGATGTATGGCCAGGTACAGTACTGTATCGTGAGCTGGGGTGGCAAGAAACATCTGTTAAGCCATCAAAGTGATGGATTGGCAAGGAATTAATCTGTTAAATCTGCTTTTGCATTTGGAAACACCTCATAATTAAATATAGGGACATGTGACCATCAGCTATGTGTCCACACAGTTCAATTGAGTACTTGGGCAGACTGAACCACCTTTGTCAGTCTTTTTTGTTCTCTGCATCGCCACAATATCTTGTTGCTTGGGTTGGGTTTTTTTCCCCTCAAAGCTTTGTCTGTACAATGCTTAGAGAGCTCCCAGGGAAAAGGCAAAAGTACATAGTAATAATAGAGAACATGTATTTCCAAGGAAGAAAAAGTAATTAGGCTAATTTAATTAAAAACAATGCCACTGTAGGCAAACTGCTTGCTCCTTTTAACTACTGTAACAGCGAGCAGTTAAATTGGGGGAAGTGAACTCTGCTTGAGAAAAGGTGTTCCTAATTATAGAAATGCAAGTTTTGTTACAAAATGCACATTTAAGTGAACTGAGAAGAAGAATGTGGAGTTCTTTCTTCTTAATCAAAACATTTCATTATCTATAACAGGAATCTTTAGGTAACAAAGCTCAGATCCTCCCTACACTAGGGAAATCAGAATGCTCCAGTGCCTGTTCATGACTTGCAGCTTTATTACAGCAGTGGTAATAGAAATCTGGTTCTCTTTTCTATTGTTAGCAGCGATTCCACAAGTAAAAAAGCTGTTTATTTTCTGTTTGGTTTTAAGTTGGCCAAAGAGAAAAGGAGAATGACTTTCAAATAAACTTTCTGTGGGTATTTATTATTTGCGTGTTGGCAGTTTGTCCAACCTGGATACATTAGGTAACATCACCTGTATCCCTGTGTTTTGGCATGGCAGAACTGTCCTCTCCCTGTTCTGGATTAGTGTCACCTCCCTGAATCATTTTATATCCTAGTAATAGTTCTGGTGGTTTATTTTCCTTTCTTTTCTTGACAGGTTTTGGTTCTAGCAACACAGCTCCTGTGTTTGGGCAAGCAGCTAATACTGGAGGCACTGTCTTTGGCCAGGCAAGTATTTATTGTTTTTCCAGAAACAAGGGACTGTTACATATAGTGGGCTTGTTCAGGGCTCCCTACCTATTTCATACATATATGTATTAAAAACCCACAAAAACCTAAAGAACAAACTCCCCCCAGTTTGACATGCTCAGTACAAGGTGTCCCAGACTGTACCAACAATATTTGGTATTGTAATGGGCGTCAAAGCAGCATCTGTGTGAATGTTTTCCAAAGGGTTTGGAGACACAAATGGTTTATCACATGCAGGATAAGATAGAAATGGGAGAAAGCCACCTGGCTTCATTCAGTGCCCAGTGGAAAGTGTAGGGCATGTTTCAAAGCCGTGATTCTGTACCAAAGACAAGGTTTAAGAGGGACTCAGGCAACATTTCATTGCATTATGTGTTGGAAGGTAATTGTTTGCTGGTTCATCAGCCTCTTGGTAAATTCAAGGAGTAGGCCAGAGAGAAAAATCAGCTTTTGAGCAATGTGCTACTTTGACTTCTCTTAAATCCCTTTTCTGTCCATTTTGTGTTCCAGCAGCCATCATCTTCTGGTGGAGGCTTGTTTGGAACTGGAAATGGTGGGAGAGGTGGAGGTTTCTTCAGTGGTTTGGGAGGAAAGCCAAGTCAGGATGCAGCCAATAAGAATCCTTTCGGCTCCTCCAGTGGAGGATTTGGATCTGCAGCTTCCCAGAGTAAGTGAACAAAACAAGAATACAAAATGTGCTGTGATTTCCATCTGCTTTTTGCAATCCCATCTGCTTTTCTGCCATTAGTTGTCTTTGAGTAAATTCTGTGTTAACATGAAAGGCTTCTGGGGCAGCAGAGACTATGCATGATGTGTAATCTGGAATTTTTCATATAGGTTTATGGAAAACAAGGAAGGAAGCTGTTGAAACAAACCAGCAGATGCAAGAAGCGTGAAGAATCCCAGTATTCTTCAGGGAATTCTTGGCCAAATGCTTCTTTAAAATAGAATAATCTAAATTCTTGTCACTGAATTTCTGCTTCAACTTTGAAAGTTAGAAAGTTTGAATTTTTCTCATCTGCCCTAAGACTGTAAATGTTGTTAAGAATCCCATGCCCAAGTGAAACCAAGTTAACAGGTGCATGATGGATAGCAGGTTCTTCATCTCTGTCCTAAAAATGGCTCTCTGTGCAGCACGTTACCTTACCAAAATTTGTGGTAATATATGGATAAACTCCAAGTCATTTTTCATGTCTAGGAGGAGATGTGAATCTTTTCAGTCTCATGGATGTAGTAAGAAATATATTCAGTGGTTGGTCTGGGGATCTAGTCTGTTCTGGTAAGGAACCAAAATTATTGAGTTCTGCATATCAGTTTTTATCCAGATTTGACAGACAGGGTGAGTCTCTTACAGATAAACTCTCAGAAACATCATGAAAGCTGGGTAGATGAGAGAAATTGTTTAAAGCCCTCTTTGGAAGGAGGGATTCAGCACCTGTCCTTTCTTTTGCTGCAGTTGTCAGCTAAAAGGCATCAGTCTGCACGTGTGTCTTAGCTAAATCCGTCTGTGCGTGAGGTGCCAAACCAGCCCTCCCACGTTGCTTTTTGCCCAACCAGCCTAACAAAAGGAGGTTTGAAAAGCAGTTAACATTAGAGCTACCAGGTTCCTTTGCACCAGGGGTTTTGAGGGACTATTAGACTGTCTTTCTAGAAGCTATAAAGGATTAACAGTAAATGCAAGAATCAATTACTCGCTGTTACTGTAAAGATTTTTATTTTATTTTTTAAGTTGCCAGAGACAAGTTAAGTTAAAAACTCATTAGTCTTGAGTTTTCTGGGTTAACAGGTCTTGGCAATACTCTAAAGTTTGAGCTGAGATGCATGTGTGCTATGGTCTGCTGTAGCAATTTAAAATACTGGCAGATTCTCCCATGTCTTTCACGTGCAGCTATTGCAGACCTGTGCTTATAAAGTATGGTTGTATGTCACAGAAGCTCTTCATAATGCTTTAACTGTGTCTCTTATTTAATGACTGTCCAGCTTCTTTATTTCATCACTTTTGACTTGGGTCTGGCAGAATGGAAAAGTAGAAAGGGTGTAGTCCAGCAGGTAAGAAGCACAAAGAAGGGGAAGCAGTGGCTCAGACATAAAAGAAGTTGAAGGAAGAAAAGCACAGAATGAGCTACAAGTGGCTCAAAGTAGCACTTGAAGTCTTGGGAAAGCAAATCCATTTCTTTTATTACAACTTCAGTGATCCATTGGGATTAATAGTTGAGGTCAATTGTCTAACCTTGCTAATTTAGATCTCCTTTATTGTAGTGCTGGGGTTTGTGGTGAAATAAAACAGATGGTTCACCAGAGAAAGCTTTGGTTATTCTGTGTCTTGCCACTAGGTGTGAGAAACCTGTGTGTGGCCTTGTGAAAGATGGAAACTTGAGTAGTTTCTCAGTGAGGCTGGGAAAGTTTGGCTCCTTCTTTAAGGTCCTGTCCAATAGTCATATTAAGAAGTACTGCCAGAAGAGCTGAGAATCTTTAATTTGTCTTGGAATGACATTTGTATTGTCAAGAGAGACTGATTCAGGCTGCTGTGATTCCTCACTTGAGGGATTATCTGTTAGTGGCTGAGGCTCAGGATGCTACTAAACAAATCATCCATCACTGTGCTTTGCTAGATTACAGCAATAAAGGGTTGTTAGTGGTCTGTTAGATCCAGAATTGTTTGGTGGAACTGCAAAGCCCTGTAGGAACAGGGGAAGACTCTGCTTCTATCTGCAGAGAACTGTTTTAGATCTGTTTGTTTTGTGCTGGGGAGTTGGGGAAATAAGAAGGGTTTCCTTTCCTCCTGATCCAGGTAATGAAACATAGCATTTGTCTGTTATGAGCTTCATGAGTATTCTTCACCTACACAGGTTCTTCTAACTTATTTGGAAACAGTGGGGCAAAGACCTTTGGATTTGGCAACTCATCTTTTGGGGAGCAGAAGCCTACAGGCACTTTCAGCTCTGGTGGAGGAAGTGTGGCATCTCAAGGCTTTGGATTCTCCAGCCCAACCAAAGCAGGTACTTTCTTACCCCACCCACTGTGAACACCCACACTTACCTGTGAGATACATAGTGGAGTATTCTACCATTTAGGTGTCTACAGTTGACTCACTGCATGTACAGAAATTGTCTCTGAGCAGTAAATAAGAATTAACTAATGACTTAATGAATAGGACTGTAAATCTTTGCCTTGAACCCACCATGAAAGTCTCATGTGCAGAAAAGCACCCAGTAAACTATGTTTTTCAGGTGCTTGTTCCAGAAATCCCCATTGCAGTTTGAACAGAGCTGTGTGACTGACTTCTGTTCTTACATCCCCTGCAATGAATAGTACACAACACATAACTGAATACACTTTTCCTGTTTTAGATGCTTCCTTGGAATATTGCCTTTCAGACATCACTCTGGGTTTTGTAACCCTTGTTGTCCCCATTTCTGCATGTGAGTGAATGCATGTGTGTCTACAGGGAGAAAGATTCCTCATAAAATTTGTATTGGCCATGCTTCAGGACCTTCTTTTTTGGAAATCAGTTTGACTTGTCATTATTATCACTTTCTTCTGTAGTTCAGTTCTCTCTGAGATAATTGAATCAAATATTGGAAATTTCCAAAGCCTCTTTTCTTCTTATTGTCACCTGCCCAGAGAAAGGGCCACAAAAGTAGTGGTGACTGCAATATGTTCATTAGAACTGAATGCAAAATGTTCCTTGTATTCATTACCAGGTAAAAATGGAGGCCTGAAGGGTCAGGCAGAGTTTCTCCTCTACCCTAAGACTAAGTGAACATTGAATGTACATGTTCTGCTCCAAGTGTATCCACTGAATTTTCATCCCTGGGGAAAGTAGGGGTGCCTTGGTCATCCTTGAAGTTACCTTGAGACAGTGGTGCTCAGGAGCTCCCTTTGGAGCAGCAGTGCTTTGAGAGGAAGGACACTCTGTGCTTCCACAGTAGCTGTAGTGATGGGGCTGAGAGCTTAATGTTGATGTTATCAGATCCATCAGCCATTTGTAAGGTGTCTCTGGAGTGCTGCATTCTGCTTGATAGTGGGCTGAGTTTCTTATCTCAAGAGTACCTCCCAGCTGTTATTTTTGCTGCAGGAGGAGAGGGGCATTGCCAAAGGAAGTTTTTCCAGTCACCCAACAACTCTTCCCTTGCTTCTGTTTATTTTATTCTCAAAATCCTTCTTGAGATAGGATTTTCAAGAGGTTTCTTCAGAAGGCACATCCAGTTACACAGAGCCCCCCACATCCTTCCCTCCTCTGGTTATTTTTGCTAAATCCTGAAATGAATAGTGTGTCTTCATCTCCTGCAGTGGAAGGGTTTTCTTGATTTGGAGCCCCCTTTGCCCTGGGTTCACTACTTGCAGTTTTGCTTTCCTTTCTCCACTATTTTGTTAACATGCATTGCAAAAGAGAGTGTGTGGTGAGCAACACTTCAGCCCCTCTGATAAACACTCTTAACTTCCTAGAGGTAGAGGTAACAAGATATCTGATCTGTGTTTAAATAATTCAGACCTAGCATTTATTTTTTCCAGACCTCTTGTGTTTACAGCCAAACAGTATCCATTACCTTGACACAGACTGGAATTTCACCCAGGGTATTAAAACGTGTGGTGGTATCCCAGTCCCCAGCCCTAGTCAAACAAAAGAGCAGGTGTCCTTCACATTCCCAAGTGTCAGTTAGAAACAGGCCAATAATATTAGCAGATGAACACAGAATAAAACAATCTGGGTAGAAGTCCATTCAGAGTTGCAGCAGGCAGCTTAAACCCTGAATAGGAATTGCCAAGAGCAGGGTTCAGTTCTTCATTCCCTGCAGGAATCGTGGAGTTCTGCTGAGCTGGCATTTAATCATTGAATTTCTACCACTTAAACTGAGCTTAGGTAATACCCAACCTCTTGAATCATTTTGCATCATTGGGGAATAGGACAAGGGGCAGTGGGTGCAAGCTGGAGCAGAGGAGGTTCCATGTGAATATAAGGAGGAACTTTTTCTCTGTGAGGGTGACAGAGCCCTGGGACAGGCTGCCCAGAGAGGCTGTGGAGTTTCCTTCTCTGGAGACATTCAAATCCGCCTGGACGTGTCCCTGTGTGATTGAGTCTGGGTGAGCCTGCTCTGGCAGGGGGTTGGACTAGGTGATCTTTTGGGATCCCTTCCAACTCCTAATGCTCTGTGATTCTCAGGACTTGTGTACATCCTCATCCTCCCTGAGCTTTAGGTTAGGAGCCAGGGTGAAGCACTGCAACCAAACCACTGCAGCAAATGCTCGTGAGGCTGGCTGACCTTCATGGGAGGCTCTTCGTTGGGCATCGTTATGGGCAATTCCTTTGGGTAGTGACTTGTATAGACAGTGATGAGCAGAGCTTTACTTTAAAACTGACTGCATAAGCTAAGCTGCTTTTTGCTCTGGTAAGAAGTGCTAGTTTTGTGCTGAAGGATGGTTGTGGGGTTGGGGTTTTTTAATAATAAAAGCACCTCTCTCACCTGTTGTACATACCTTCACTGTAACGTGGTTACTGTGCATGCCTGCTGTCTCACAGCTAAGACACTGGTCTCTCTTATATAAAGCAAGTAGACACTCCTTCACAGTGTGAAAACATGTATGATATATTACCACCTTTCAGTACAGCTCTGAGGATCAAGTTCATCTTACACTCAAATGTTCAAGAGACCCAGAATGGGACTTCCTTCCCGATCATCTCTTAATTCAGTTGTAGTTTCTTGCATGCATTTAGATCCTTTCCTTACCCATGCCTTCTGAAACAAAATACCATACAGTTTGGAACCTTTGTGGCAGTGAGTTTCATAAATGCTGTGTCCATGTGGTAAGATGAACAGCATCATTATGGAGATTGTGTGCTTGGAAATGAAGCTCTTGTCTTCTCTGCCTGGATTATTGTTTACATGATGTTCTCGTCCCTTTTTTGTTTTGCCTCTGTTTTGCTCAGGTGGCTTCGGTGCTGCTCCAGTGTTTGGCAGCCCTCCTACTTTTGGGGGATCCCCTGGGTTTGGAGGGGGGCCAGCATTCGGTTCAGCCCCAACCTTTTCAAGCCCTCTGGGCTCAACGGGAGGCAAAGTGTTCGGCGAGGGCACAGCAGCAGCCAGCGCTGGAGGATTTGGGTAAGCCAACCAGGGTCCAGGGCTTGGGGAAGTAGGTTTTTGTCATGCAAGAATATTATTGTCTTAGATACCTCTGCATTAACATAAAGAATGTATTATGTGATTGATTGCTAAGCTCAAAAGGCCCTTGGTTTGGGGTTTTTTAATATATATTTTTTAAAGGCATAAAACAAAGACTTGAACCCCCCAAGGAAATAAAGTGCATGATCTCATTTTTATACTGAAACTACTATGTTAAATCTTTAGCTTTAGAGGTGGGGGGGGAAGTGTGAGTCATCTTGCAAGTGTCTAAGGGAATGCAGTAGCATTTGCTGTGAGCACACCTAATGAGTTAAAGTGTAGGGCTATGAACTATGCCTAGCACAGAAAATAATAAATATCACTATCTGTAGCTCTGTCTAGCCACCTTATCCACTTGTGAGATTTGAGCTAGAGGCACTAATGAGAATTCCATCTGTTCTCTCACATTTTTTTTTGGTGGGGGGTGGGAGGAAGCACTTCTAACAGCCTGAGCTCCCAGAGTGATTTGTGTTTATCCTACACTGATTGTTTTTACCTGTTTTGTTACCCCTTAAGCCTGTGCTTGGCACCACTTTATTCCTTGGTTTGTTCAGCAAATCTGGAATCTCAAACCTTGCAAAGCAGCTTCTGCCATACACAGCAAATGCACTTCTTCAGCATAGTGCTACCAGCAAGCAACTCTCCTTCATGCCCTACAATTGTATTCAGACCTAACAGATCCAATTAAGAAAAAACCCACAAAGCAAAACAAACTTCCAGTGAAAAGAGGAAACTGGATGCCTTCCCAATCTTAGTGTTTACATATTTCACAAGTGTTTGTCTTCAGTTTCAGGAGGAACTGCCTTTATGTAAGGCATGTTAGTACATCCAGAAGTGTAGCTTGTTTGTTCCACATGAGGTTAAGCAAAATCCCATCAGCTGTGGGAGGCTTCAAATAGGTGGTTCTGCTACATCCAGAACTTTGGTTTAGCAAGTTGGAGAGCCCCTTTGGAAAAGGGTAAAAACAGAGGCAGCTTAATTAAATCTGCACCAAGAAGGATGTGCTTGTAGGGATGACTTAATTCAAGTCAACTGGTATTTAATTAAATCTCCACCAAGAAAGATGAAGCTTGTGACTGAGCTTCAAGTCAAGTGGTGTTTTGCTCAGTTCCAATTTTGAGCCATTGTGCTGTGGGATTTTGTGCTGAAACTGGATGTGCTCAGTGGCAACATTGGAAACTTAAAATGGGATTCAGAACAAGCAGCGTGGTGATGCAAACAGAGGTCTTGCCTAAGCAGTCTGCAGACTCAAAGAGAATTCAGTGGCTTAACTTGTGGTGGGAAGCTTTGAGAACTTCTCTATTGGAAAGGTGCAGACTCAGATTGATATTTTCAGAGTTGCCTGAGGGAAGTGATTTTGAATTTTTTTAAGTGTGCAGAATTTCCAGGCAGCTCTACAGAACCCCAAACCTCACCACAAGATTTTGAGCAACAGTTTGATTCTGCAGTATAACGTAGCATCTGTGCAGGACTTCCTTTCTGCCCTTTCTCTTGAAGTAAAACCTTAAAAAAAAAAACCCAAATCCAGGGTTGTGTGGTGTTAGTTCTGAGTTCCCTGCTAACTTAAAACCACGTGATTGCTGTTTCAATTCTGAAAAATCTGCATCATTTGATAAATGACTTGAGCATCAAAAATAGAAACCACTACACTTCTTCAAAGCCTGCAGTTCAGACTGTTTGTGAGCAGATAACGTTTTGCTTTCATAAACTAACCTCAAGTGCCTCTCAATTCTGGGTTGTTTTTTTGTATAGGAGCTTTACAAAAGACCTGGAAATCTGGGCAAGATAGGTTTGATTAAATTGTTACCAGGCAATGACTGTCTCTCATGTCAAATCTGTCCATAGCTTAAGCTGTTTCTTCCCTCCTCCTGCGCTTAACGTTTTCCAACAGGCGTGTTTCTTGTAGCTGCAGCTGAGAGAAGCAGTTTGAACCACGAGTTTCCTTGTCACTGTTTTCACATCCTCTTCGTTTCCCTGGGTAGATGTGGTTTGTGTGTGTTTATTGGCATAGTCCTGAGGAGATGGAGCTCTGTCAAATTCTCTTCTCAAATGCATCGCCCCATCTTGCTGCTTTTAAGAAAGAACTACAAACCCTGTTCTGCTCTGCTGAGAGGACCACGTTTGTGGTTCTGAGCTGAAGTTGTCTTCAAAGTACATGGGTTGAGAGCCAAAAGAGAGGCAGAGGTGATGCTTTGCAGGGCTGAAGATGCAAAGTCCCTGAACTGCCTGTTATGTCTAATGCTGTGTGTGGAAGTCATGTGCATGGCTGGTGGTGTTTGGGATAGGAGAGGTGACGTCCTTTACCAGGTGACTTGTCTGTCACACCGCTGCAGGGGTTGTCTCTTATCTGGAGAGATATGTTTTGATGTGATGGGGGTTTTGGTCGGTGTTTTGTTTTCCTTTTAAGTCTGGTAGATCTAGATGGGTGGAGAGGTGAGTTAACGTGCTGTCAGCTCGTATTTTGAGTCAGAAGTGACAGGAGCTTGTGTGGAAAGCTGCCACAGTGTTTGATTTGGGCAGCCCAGGGAAGGATTGGCACTGGGTTAGTACCAGTAGTTTTATGCACTTGCACAACGTGTCATTTAAAAATTTAGTGTCTCCTGTTGCCTAGATTGTTAGAGAAACACTCGTGTTCTCAGTGCACTTCATACACTCAGGATTGGGAGAGGTGTATGAGGGGGCCAAGAAGCATAATGGATCTTATGGGTTCATTAGTTGGTCATGTTGATGGCTCTAAAATGCCTGGCTGGAGCATGTGGGTGAAGAAAGGACACCAACTTCCACATCTAAAAGTGATTCTTCAGTCCCAAAAACCAATTGGGGAAATAATCCAAAAGTGTGGGGGGAAGTGCCAGGCTGGGGCAGATCTCCAGGGAAGCACTGGAACAGCGTGGGGTTCCCAGTGGGTTGAGGAGAGAGGGCAGTTGAGACCTGCAGACAGGTTACAGGGGCAGTGGGTAAGGGGCTTTCTGAAACATGGGCCATGAGCACCTCATACCAATTCTGGGTTTGCTGCCTTGTTTGTGGAACAAAATGACACTGAACTATTTGGGCTTAAAGGGTGAAAACTACACGCAGGGTGAATTAATATCTCCCATTTGATGGCTGGAGTTAGTATTTCCAAGCACTTGAAACCAGACTCTGTGTAAGCATGAACATGTTTGCCTTCCTGCCTTACAAATGGGAGCTGAACAGATGTTTGTATGGACAGTGGGTTTTTTCCCAAACCTGAAATTCCGTTTCCAGAATGAATGATTCCAATTCCCACTTCAGGTGGTCTCACCCTTTTGATGTATCTTCATTTAAGGAGCACAGGGTTATCATCGTGGGTATGGGGACAAACTTCCAGGTTTAAGTGTGGAGATGCTTACAAATAAATGTTTTCTCTTTAAACTGCAGGTTTGGTGGTACCAGTAACAACACAGCATCGTTTGGCACGCTGGCAAATCAAAACACCCTGACGTTTGGATCGCTCTCCCAGCAGGGTACCGGTTTCGGCACACAGAACAGTGGTTTCTCAGCTTTTGGGACAGGTGGAGGAGGTAGGAGAAGCTAAAATAGAATGAACTTAGCTGGCCTTGTATCTCTGGTTTTCCATGGAATTCGGGCATGACTGCTCAGCTCCTGGTCAAAAATCTTCCTGGGGATTTTTTGGACAGGGAAGGCACCTGTCCTGGAGAGCTGAGTTGCAGGGTGGGGTGTAGTGTCTCCGCAGGCTTTAGCTCGTGATTCCACTGCTGGTTTGCTGTGTGGTATGTCAGTGTCACTCTTCATCTGCACACCTCAATGGATTATTGCTTTTCACCCCTTTTTGTGGGGCTGTTCTTTCTTCTCAAAGGCAAATCCTGAGACAGATTTACCTCTGCACATGGTGCTGAAGAGAGTTATCTGTCCTTAGCCTCAAAAGCATAAACACAGCAAAACTGAGCTGCACCACCAGTAGCCAAATGTTTATCTGATGTAATTCTGTGAAGCTGCAGGGGTTTACCCAGGGCTGAGAGCTGTGCCACTGAGAGAGGACCTGCTTGGTGGGGGCCTGCCTGGCACCACAGGCTTGCATTAAGCACAAACTCCACGTTCAGAAAGCAGCCCTCCCCTTTCCTGGAGAGGTGAACAAACCAGGCACATTGCGCAAGGCGGCTGCTAACGAGTGGACTGGCTGATTAGCAGTGAAAGCAAAGCCCTCTTAGGAACCCAGACAAGTCAGTTCTCTTCTAGATGGAGATATGACTTTCATTGTTTGCCCATCGCTCTTTCCCTGCCCTAAGGCTGGAACGAAATGTTTTTCAGTCTGTGTCTGGGAGGGGACACTTACTACAGATCTTATTCATTTAACCTTTTAACAATTACCTTTCTGGGTCTCTTTCAGGGTTTGGTTTTGGCTCACCCAACACGTAAGTGCCATTTTGTGTCTAACTCTTCATTACACAGAGAAATAGAATCAGAATAGAAGAGTTGAAGGGCTTATAAGAACAAGCTTTGAAAGTAGCAGTAACATAGCATTTCTGATTTCCTTTTTTAGTGGAGCTGCATAGAGCTCCAAGTCCAGGCTCTGGAAATGTGCCTGCCAGTGAGGTTAATCTTTTATATAAGAGAGAATTTTCAGTTAGCTCATGCTCTTTCCCCACCTCTCAGGGACATGATGTGTGTGTGAATCTAGGATCTACTCCATTTATCGGGTTGAAACAGGGAATGAAATAAATCGTTGCTTTTCTGGCTGAACTGGGGTGATTTACAGCTAAAAGAACAGGACTAAGAGCTGAGGTGAACTCTCTCATCTGCTCTGCCACTGTTTTGCTGAGTTACTTCTAGCAAGTGTCTTACTTTGTTTCCCTGTCAAGTTACCTGCAGACAGTAGGCTCTAGACTAAAAGTAATTATTTCCAGCTCGTGTGTGTCGATACAGTGTCAGGTAAAAGATGCTGGAAAAGCCAGTGTGATCTCATGAGAAGCTTCTGATACCAGGGAGATGAAATTTGAGAGATCTGATGAATTAATACTGCCTGAGGGGGAGACTCTAGCACTCACTGCTGTGTTGGGTTTTTTCCTTGCTCCACAGATCTTCCTCTGGATTTAGCGGATGGAGAAGCTAAGACCACCCTGAGCTCTCCGGTAGAACTGTGCTGTAGCTCCTGTGCTCATGAGTTACCTACATGATCAATGTCCTGACAGCTTTTTCTTTTAAATACAAGTTCTCAAACCTATTTTTAAGGAAAAGATTTTGCTTATTTTTATGCAACACCTGTTCTTGCTCTATATTAAACTATTTTATCTGCCTTGATGGTATTTGTGTTGGAAGGGCTTCTCCCCTCAGTCTAGAAGAATTAGATCTACACTGTGGTTACCAGCCCAATACTGGACTTGGCTTTCTGTTGGTCATCCCTTGCCTGGAGAAAAGAGTAGCTCAAGCTGGTTCCTGATACAAAACCAGCACATTTTTCATTGAAGAGAGAATGACTGATCATCCCTAGGCACTTAGGAAGGGACTGAAGTTTGCCCTGCTAATTTTAAGTATAGAATGGGGCACGTGTTTATCTTGCTGAAGTGCTAAAACTGAGTCATGTGTGAGCCAGAGGCTCAGTGGAGAAATAGGAAATTATCTGAGAAGAATCTGGCAGCGTGCAGAACACGTTCCCATGGCAGTAACATTCAGCAAAGAGGTGGGAAGCAAACGCTCTCACTATTTTTACCTTTCTGTCAATTTTGCAGAACTCAGAAAATAGAACTCAGGTTATAGGGAGAACTTCTGGCCCTTGAATTTGAAGTGTGACCTCCATCCAGAGGCATTAGTGATTTTGCAGCTTATGGCTTTGGCTGTTGGATTCTGCTGCCAGCTGCAGGGGTTTTTCTGACACGTAGGAGATTGTACTTTTTCCCTGTAGCTCTTCCCTTTAGTCAATAACATTTGGGAAATTCTCATCTGTTTAGACTTGAACATACTGAGCAAATGTTTTAAAGAATGCCCTGAAGGTGTTCTGGACAAACTCTTTCTGTTTGGTGCATCTGACCTCCACAGAACCCTGAAATGATGTAATGGGGTTTTGTTGCTCTATGAAAAGTGCATTGGAAATAGCAGCTTGGGTGCTATTGAATAGGTGCAGATGGGGATGGGTTTGTTGTCTTGGTCCTGCTTGGACATTTTGGGGTACTTCTGCCTTTTGTATTTTCAGTAGAAATGTTCTAATGTTTATTTTTTTTTTAATTTTTATTTTTTAGTTCCACACAATATGATGCCAGGTGTCACTTTCTGGTGTGGTGGGGGTATGGTCACTTTTTGGAACTGTAAATAGTTGACAACTGGTTGTTTTCAGACCCAGTGCTATAAACTGAGTTCTTGCATCTATTAACAGTTCCTGAGCTAATCATTTTCTTCAAGTCAACTCAAACCATTAGTGCTGGACCCAACTCCTGTCCTAGGTGAGCAAAGACATTCCTGGCTCTGCATCTGGGAATGACACTAGGTAGGTTCCCTTTGCCAGAGGAAACCCACTGAAACGTGGGGAATACAGTGTATGAGGAGGGCTTATGTAGATACAGAGAGGCTTTGCAAAGCTGTAAAGTTTTACATGTGCCCTGGATGTTGGACCCTGGCACACCCCATGTCGTAGTGGAGATGGCACTGGTGCTGGGTTAATGCTCTCCCTTCCCTGCTGAGGGAACAGAGCCAGCACCAGCGATCCTGGGACCCTGAAACTAGAACAGAGGAGAAAATGGTCTGAAATGTACTGGTTTGGAGGTGGGAGAACAAGCTGAAGATAGGTTGAAGTGTACCCTCAGGGTATGTTTTCCTTGACTGTACAACACTCCTGAAGGCCTAGAGGTGATCCTGCTGGTCTGCTTTCCTTCCTTCCTTTATAAATAGCAGCTGACCCAAACCAGTGACCTTAAATTCTTTGCATTAATCTCCCCTTGCTGTGGCATGCGACACCTCCTAGCAAGGCTGTATCAGCTGTGCTCCCCCAGATAGCTAATAAACCTCTTGCTATGGAGAAGATTGGCTTGGCATGTGATGTTGGTGTGCTGAGCCAGTTAAGGTTTCTTTTTTGGAATGATGGGAGCAGTTGGGGGTTGTCCCTGCTGTGTTCTATGGGACCTGTTTATCTCCTTTACCCTCTGAAGAGCCACAAGAACTGCTCCAGAACCTGAGTTTTCTTGCAGTGCTTCCAAACCCAACCCCCTGAACTATCTGCCCTTGAGAAGCAGGTGCTGCTCCTGGTTTCCATAGTAGCTGCTGGAGGAGCTGAGCAGCATAGAGAGGCTGGTCGTGACCACAAGCCTACAGGAATAAGCACAAGATGAGGCAAAGTTGGCTCTGGGGGGGAAAAAAACTGCATTTTTTTATTAGATGACTCAAGGGTTTGGCAAGTGTGTGTGTGTGGCACTCAGTTGGTGGCTCCCAGAAGCTGTTAGCGTCTGTCATCTCTCTTAGGTGGCCAGTGATCTCCTGGCCTCAGTCCAGGCTTTTGCAGACAGGTGTCCAGCTGCAGGAAGCCCCCAGCTTGGCTGTTCTGGTACAGGAGCTGAGGACTGGCTGGGCTTGGAGCCCTCACTTCATTAGCTGTGGTGTCCACGCTTGTTCACCCCCGAAGGACTAACAGCATCCCTTTCAGGGCTGCTCTGATGGAGCTTGTCACTCTGGGCTAATGCAGTTGGGCCTTTTTTTCCCCCCCCTGCCATTTCAGTAGAAGAGACCTTCCAAGGCTTTGATCAAAGCTGGAATCTTAATTATTCCTAGGGAAAGAACACATTTAATTTCCACATGCCTCCTGAGACTGCGCCATGGGCTCGAGGTGGTGGAGAGCAGAGTGCTGGTGATGCTGTGTGATGGAGGAGCCTGAGGCATAGTGAGGATCTCCCCAAACCCAGGGAGAGACCAGACCTGGGGATTTCTGCTGCCTGAAAGGCTGGAAGAGCACTAGGGAAGAGAGCCTTTTTCTGGGCAAAGGGCAAAGTGTCACTTCATTAGGCACAAAGAGAATTATTTAAGCTCCTGTTTTAAAGGCTTTTGCTGTATAACACTTGGTACTGCAGAATACAGGTGTCTTGTGGAGTACCAGTGGTCTCAGCTGTACCTCTCTCTCTGGATCTCCCTCCTGGGAGATCTGCACTGTAGCAGTGTGGTGCAGAGGTGTGAACTGAGACACATACCAGTGGCATCCCTCTGCTGTCAAACCAAGGAGGGATCTCCAGGCTGAAGTTCTTCCTGTGCTGCTGGGTTATATCCCTCACCTCACCACATCCCTCCTGGGCACCTCCCTGCCTTGAGCAGTGCCATGGGCAGAGCTGGCATGCTGCTGACCAAAGCCCTGGCTGATTCTCCATGGGGGAAAATGTAGATGTGCTTTTGATGTGACCATCCTGCTCAGGGTGGGCTTATTGGCCTCAGCAGTGACCTGCCACAGTGCATGGAGTGTCTCGGGACGAGTAGCAACCCTCTGAGAGATGGTGGAGTGTGAAAAAGTGCTGCTGAACATCTCAGACCCTTGATCCAGGGAGCAAGGCCACAGAAAGGTGAGTGCAGGTGGTGGCACCACCTCTCCTCCCACCCCTTTGCCCAGGAACCAGGGCCATGGTCATGGCTGGGGCCAGTCTCTGCCCCTTGGCAGCAGCCCTGCCTGGAGCTGCCTCCCGTCACCCTGCGAACGTGTCCCTGCCCAGAGGATGGAGTGACATCTTAGTTATCCCTTCTTGGTTTTCATCTGTCCTGCCCTTGTGGGTTCCTTGCAGCGTTGCTTACAAGGAAAACTAACCCTGCACGAGGCCTTGGCGTGAGTGTGTCTGGCAGGTCTGAGGGAGTTCTTGTTCCTAGATAAATGCCATGGTGAGGCTGGGGAAGAGATGGCCACAGCTCAGCAGGGTGACCAGCCCTTGCCCCACACCAAAACCAGCCTCGTCCTTCCTCCCTCCTGCAGCAGTGATGCCCCAGGGTCCCCCAGCTCTTAAAAAAAGACCAGCTCTTCCTCACTGAGGGCTGAGCTTGGACCCACTGGCACACTTTCTGCCCCTGTGCACCTATGTGTGCCCTGACCTCCTGCCCCAGCTCCCCGAGGACCCTGTTATGCTCAGCACATTCCCTGTCTCGCAGCATCCCCACCTCATTGTTCTGCGGCTTTCAGCAGGTCACAAAGCTCCTTCTCTGCAATTGTGTCTGTGCCTCCTGCCCCACAATTGGGACTCCTCCATACGTGCCCTTATCCCTCCATACGTGCCTCTATCCTGTCTGGGCATACTCTGTGCCCCCAGAGCCTGTATCTGAACTCATCCTGTTCCCTGAACACGAGATACAAATGAAGCTGTGTCTAGCCAGCAAGCACTTCAAACAATGTGGTGGGGCTGTTGCTTGGCCCTGGTGCTGTGACATTGCTCCTGGCCTTGGGCTGCGGTCCTGCCTCCTTGCAGCATCCCCTTCCAATCCTAGAAGGTATGGGTAACCCCTCCACCACCCCCCCCTTCCCTCGTGGCAGGGTGCTGGAGGTGCTCCTCGATCCATGCTCCTTGCAGAACATCCCTTGGGTCCTGCTCCAGAGGAGCTTTGGTGTTCTGAGCACACACTGCTTAAGTGATGTCAGAACAGCTTCTGCATCAAAGGCAAACAGCTGTTCTGGTGTGAGGGGGAAATGGGGGGCAGCCCTGAAGTTACAAATCATGGTGGGGTCAGACTGGGCTCTCCAGTGCCACAGTCCCATGTGTGGGATTGTTGCCAGGACTCTGTACCCAGGAGGTTTGTGGGGACACACAGATCCCGCTGCAGGCAGCCTTGGCAATCCCATGCAGGTTGTCTGAGTTGCTCTGCTCTAATTACATCTGTGCAGCACATGATGCAGTAGTATTATTGTTTTCATAGGTGCTTCAAGGCTCTTTGCTGTGTTGCTACAAATATTTTGCTTTAAAACTTGAAAATATGAAGGGATAGCAAGGGGTGTTTGCAGCTGCTGCCCAGGGGCAGCTTAACGGGCTGTGAGAGAGAAGAAACGGGAACCAAAACCTGATTTGCATCAGCAGAGGGAATTCCCCGTGAGAAGTTCTGAGCAGGGGCTGTGGAGGCATTATCTTCACACCAAGGAGCTGCTGCTTCTGTCTGCTTAAAACTGGGGTTAGAAAAGCATCAAGCCAAGCGAGCCAGCCTCTGGAGAGGTTGGGTTTGATCTGTGACCACACATTTGCAGGCACATGGGGATAAAGGATGGACACTGGTGTTACCTGAGGCACCAGACCTGGGCTCTCCCCTCACTGGGGCTCTGCTGCCTTCAGCAGCCTCCATCCTTCCTCCCGTCCTCCTGCTCCTTCCCAGCAGCCTTTCCCCTGTCTCTGTGCAGACAGTAAGTGACTGGCCACTTTCAGCCTCTTTGGGGTGTCACCCAAAACAGCTGTGTGTTGGCTAGTGTCCCCTCTCTACCCCTCCCTCCTTCCAAAACTAGGACATCTAAATTTAACCTGCTATCAACAGATGAGGCTGGAGAGTTTCCACTCTGGGAAGGAATCCCACTCAGACCCTCTCCTCTGCTCGGGCTCCATCCATTGTGCATTCCTTTCCCCGAGCCGTGACCTCCCCTACGTTTCATTCCTGCCCTTCCCCTGCAGCATTTGGGTTCGTGTGGCTGCTGCCTGCTGGTGGAGCGTCCCTGACCGACCAAGCACCTCAGTGGTTTGGGGTGGTGGTGCCAGGTCTCCCCCCTGCCAGGCAGCAGCGGGCAAAAGGCTCTGGTGCTGCAAAGGTTAGCTGGAGCCTTAAAGGGGATTAGCAGGCTTGTAACGGGGGGTTGTTTGCTCAAGGGAGGTGCAGTGAAGGGCAGATGTTGGTGTGAGGTTCATCATGTGGGGGTATCCCCCCCAGGTAAGGGTCCAGCACTGGGAAAGCCCCGAGTGTGGTGCAGCTCCACCAGCACAACTGGGAGGGTCCTGGGGTGCTGGGTGGGAGCTGATCTTGCAGCAGACAGAGCGAATCTTTGCTGCTCCTTGGGCAAACCTTGGTGCTTCGTTGTGGGCTGGATCTGAGAGCAGCAGAACTACTGAAATAACCAGCAACAGAGCAGAGCACTGCATCTTTTCCCTGGGAGCAGCCAGGGGGAAGGCAGCCTGGGGCAGAAGCTGGGGTCCAGACCAGGGTGCCCTGGTGATTAGCAGCTGAGCATGGGGGATGTGTTGCTCCCTTGGGCTGGCCCCCCTTTCCTCTCCAAAAAGAATTTCAGCAGTTTACTGGAAAGCAAATGAAACTTCAATGTGAAATCTGTTTTTTTAGGGGGGAAATAAATGATACAGTGAGCACAGGGGGGTATTTCATACCCAGCCCAGCGCTGAGGCAGCTTTTAACTGCTGCATTGCCCTGGTTTGAAAGGAAGGAGCTGCGTTGCTGCCCAGCGTGCTGGGGCCTGGCTGGGGGCTGTGTGCTCTCCCCAGATGCAGCACTTTGAGCATCAGGAAACCAAACTGCACGGAAGTTGGGCAGCTGCCTGTGCCAACCAGCTCAGCTCCATCCCGCTGTCGCAAGATGCTCAGCAGCCTGGTACTGAAAAACGCAGGATGTCGGCTGGTATTTTTAACCAGAAATCTCCCTGCTCTATCACATTTGGTGCAAGAACCGAAATGGAGAGGAAACTCCATGATGCTGGTGGCAAATACAGTGTTTATCACCACCTTGAACTGTAAGTGCAGGGGTGTTGGAGCCCCTTCTTTAAAATCACCCGCCACCCAAACGACAGCAGGCAGGCACATTTGAAAACTTCACTTTATTTCTCTGTTATAAAAGCAGGGTTTGTTTTTTTTTTGTGGGGTTTTTGTTGTTTTTATTTTTTTTTCACATCTCTGTAAGTGTCCAGACTCGGTACAGCTCGGGTTTGTTTTCACAGTATCTCTGCAAGACCAAGGACAATTCTTATTGCTGCGCCAGGAGCCAGGGCAGGAGGGATGGGGCATGGGGGCTTGGGCAGCCCTGGCCTTACCTCTGCTGTGGGACCCAGCCTTGCTCTCAGCTCCACAGCTCTCCCTCTCCCCACTGTGGCTTAGTATTTCTGTGGATGCTCCGAGGGGCTGTCCCTCTCTCCTCACAGCTCATCTCGGTGTTAAAGGTAGGAAAGGAGAACCCAAGGGCCTGTGATGCTCCTGGGCATGTCAGCCATGCTCAAAGGTGTCTGCCAGCCCCGGCCCCACTGCTGGGTGCAGGTGAGGGTCTTGGCCAGCACCCAGCCCTGCTGCTTCCCACCCTGGATCGCTGCTGGGTTTGGACAGGAACGGTCAGACTGTGCTCAGCTGGGGCTGTGAGGAGCCGAGCATCGGTGACAAGAGAGGTGAGGCAGGTGAGACATGCATACGTCAGCGTCCTGCGTTGGTGCCCCATCACCTTCCCCATGTACCCTTTGGGCATGCCTGGTTCTGCCTCTGCAGCACCTTATCAGTGCAGGGTGCCTGTGTCCCCAGGCGTTTTGAGTCCCTGTGGGACCCTGCCAGTCCCCATCCTACCCGTATGGCTGCTAACTGGCCGCACCGACAGCGGTGGCTTTAGCACCCCTTCCCTCCAGCCACCATTCCTTCCTACTTCCATCTGTGCCCGTCAGTTTTGTCATGAAGCAGCATTTTTTGGGGGGGAGGGTGGGAGGGAACCCCCCAACAAACCAACCCATCACCTTTAATTGCAACGCGTGGCATCTCGGAAGAGGCAGCGTCGCTTGTCTGTGCCGTGTCCGGTGACGTGAATGGGGGTGGAGGGGCACGGGTCAACCTAGGCACGGGGTAAGGGCGTTCTTTAGGAAGGGAGAAGCCCATGCAAAGCCGACCCCAATGTGAAATCTGAATTCCATAGTTACTGCTCAGTGCAACGGGATGGGTCAGCCGGGAGGTCGCTATCGAATCGCATGGACGCATCCAGCCCGCAGGGTGGAGGGAGTAGGAGGAACCAGAATTGCTTAATGCACTGGGGAGACTAAGTCCAACACAAAGCTAAGTGGAAAAGGACGTAGGTGTTCCCTGAATGTGGTTTTTGGTGACTGAGAAGAAATCTTTCCTTGGAATTCCTTCGTGCAGCTAGTTAAGACACCCGGGTCTGATTTCTTCGACCCAGGACTGTAAGTACTCAGCACCTGGAGACAAAGTGAATACCAGACAACAAAAATACCCCTTTCTGCTCCCACCCGTGGGACTGCCTGCAAGTGCATCTCTGCAGAAGCTGGGATGCAGGGAAGTGTTACCAGCCACTCGCTCACCGCTCGCGTTTCATCCTCTTCTGTGTGTATTGCCTAGGAGAAAATGCAGACGTGTCCCAGCGGGCTGTGCCAGTGGAGCTATACTTAGGCTTTGAATCCGTGTAAGAAAATGGAGTTTAATACAGAGAGTGACTGTGCAAGTCAAGAGTCTCCCCAGCTTCATCCTTCGCAGTCCCAAAGCCTGGATTTAGGCAACCTTTGGCTCATGGATTTGGGTTTGATCCGGTCTATTTGTTCGTGAGCTTCTTGTAATGCTGGGCTTCCTGCCTTGGAGAGGGCGGCTCCGCGGCCGAGCATCTCTGAGCAGCAGTGTGTGGAGGAGGGCGGGCTCCCCTGGGAATGGGGGTATGGCTGCAGGGACCCAGGACCCTTGTGTGCTGGTTTGAGACTGTTGTGGGGGCCTGGGGGGACGACACACATCATCATCTAGGCATGCGTTCCCCAGGCAGGTGTGATGTTGAACCTGTTGCCAAAGTAGGTGATGTGGCTTTGGAGAAGTGAAGAGAGGAGGATTCCTTGCTGTGGATGCCCTGTGTGGAGGATGAAGATGGCAATAGCAGCGAATTGGTGCGTCTCCGAGGGGAGAGCCTTCTGAGCAGCGCGTGTGGTTGTGGGACCTGTTCAGGCCAGCTCAGCAGGGCTGGGCTGGGATCTGGAGTGCTGAGCTCTCTCTGGTTTAGCTCTCGGGGCAAATCGTTAACAACACGCAGAAATGTTATCACAGGGAAGGAGCTGCAAAGGGAAGGGGAAGTGATCTGCCCCAGGCCATGTGTGCTGCAGCAAGAGAGCAGATCTGCTGCTCCTCGTCCTGTGCCCTGGCCTCCAGATGCCATCTCTTTTGCAGAACTTCCTCTCCCTGCAAACCCTCCTGTACAAACGGCTCCTCCGTGCACATCTGGTTATCTCTGAAGCCATCTGGTCTTTCTTAAACCCTCCCAGTTCCACCTCCTGCTCGGAACACACCTCACAGGAGGACCTGCGCCCCAGACACGGGTGTTGCCCTGCTCGCACCTTCTCATGCGTTACCCTTGGCTACACAGATGTTCATGCCACAACCAGACAGGTACAGTACCGTGGTCTTTGTGCTCCATCCCTGGTTGTGTAGGTCATGAAGTCATTTGGAAGAACACTACCTGCTACCCCTGGCGTGATTTGGTATCATGGGCAGAAGAGCTTTTCATAACGTTGGCTTCCAGGGCTGGCTGGGGATGGGTGTCTGTTATTTTCAGACGTGGCGGTTCCTGAATTATGGATATTGCTGGGTAGGCTTGGCAGATAAGATCTGCCCCTCACTTACACCCATGCATCTCCAGTGACTTCAGAAGGATCCTTTTTATATCCTGCTCTTCTTACAGCACCGTCGTTTGGATTTCACGGGGAAAACGGGGCAACAAAGCGTCACCCAACAGCAGCTGGTGCACGAGCTGTTGGCTCTTACACCATGAGAGGTGAGACCGTGAGCTAGCTGGGCAAACATCTGTGTGCCCTAAGGACAGACCCGGTGGGACATCCCCCCCTCCCCTTGCTTTACGTTGCCTGCCAGGGCCACAATTCCAGCTGTGGGATTACCCCATAGGATAACGCTAACGGGAGGCCGCGATCACCAAGCTTGCTTGCTGCCCCTTCTGCAGAGCAGGGAGGTGGCCTGGTGGCTCCCACTCAAGAGACATCCCACAGCAGGTTTGTTATTTGCATTGCTTTGAAACTGAGATTATTCCCATGCTGCTTTATTCCAGGTTTAAAGCCAGGAAGGTTCTCTTTATCACACTTCTTCCCATCTCATGCCCTTTTCATCCATCAGCCTGCACCAATCGATTCCTCGTTCCAAAGCTTCTTCCCAGATGTTCCCTAGAAAGGACATTCTGCCTGGTGATGGGTTTTTTGTTGGTTTTTCAAACGTAGCTTTAAGGCAAAAGTTTGGCAATGCAAAGCAAAGTCTACATAAGGCCGCATGACTTGTATTTGCAACTCAGAACCTTACAGCTTAGAAAAAAACCCAACCAAAACAAAACAAAAAACCCCCAATAAAAATCCTTATCTTTAAATAGTCAACTTCTTGTTCCAGGAACTTGTTTCATTCTCAACTAAAAAGGAAAAAAAAAATAATCTTTAGAATCCCAACTCAAATGTTCTTGTTGTTCTGGGCAGTCTGGACAAGCTGATGAGACTGAATTTCAAATAGTAACTAAAGAAGGGAAGAGGGGGGAGAAAAAAAAAAAGCTATACGGGTAGACATCAGTGTTGGTTTCTTCCCTTAGGAATCCAGTGATGAGACAGACCCCAGTCCAAGGTCTCCTCTAGCTTTAGCACAGTGAAATCCGTCCCAATGGGAGAAGGTAGAATGGTTGCATTTGTTGAATGAATAAAAAGTGCATTTTGATTTTGCTCAGATTATAGGTGTGTGTTCTAATACCTAAGTGATTGTTTTACTCTGCTTTTGTTCTCTCCCTTTCAGTGCCGGGACGCCAGGTCTACATTACCGGTGCTTTGGAGGTATCACCACGAGCGGTGGTCCATCCTTTGGCCTCCACATGAGTACCTGAGCATCATTGGCATTGGGTTTGACAAGGGCACTGGGTGGTATTGGCTCATTCTTGCTAAGGACCTGGGGCTGCTCTTGAGCAGAGGGCTCCTGCAGCTTGGCACGGTGCCCCAAGGGTCTGCTGGGGTTGACCTCGATGCCCAGCCTCATGCGCCATTTGATAGTCTGCAAGGTCACCATCTCGTTGGTGGCCGTGTTGGTTGCAACCAGCCAGGTGGTGAAGCTCTGATCCCGGTGGATGCTCGTGAGCTTGGCCACGTTGCTCTCGCTGACGGGCACCGCCCACGTCACGCTCGGGTAGAAGTTGTCGTTCATGCTGATGTTGAACTTGGACTCCTTCTTCGTGGGACCCACGATGGTGCAGGTTTCTGTTGTGTTTCCATACCAGGGGTAGTTCACTCCATCCGAGTCACTGATGGCCTGGATTTTCCCATCCAGTAGGTCCGGAAGCTCCCAACTTGACCTGGCATAATCAACAAATTATGGATAATGCGTTAATTAATTAGTTTAGAAACATACAGGACTTCAAGGAAGGAGAGGAAGCAGTTGTGGACATATTCCCCCTTTAGCTTTTACTGGAGATTGTGCCTTTCACACCATCCTGCCAAAAAAGCTCATCCCTGCTGTTAAAACTGTGTCTGGGAATGTCCAGAACATCATGATGGTTGAAGTCTGTCCTGCTGCTGAACCTCACCAAGGAGCCATCGCCCCGCAGGGCCAGGGCTTTCCTTGCAGGGACCAGTGGCTACCTGGACCTGTTCAAGGTAGGTCGGTGTGTGTTTAGGGAAGGCTGCAAAGGGTGTAGGTGCTCAGGAGAGCTCCAGGGTTGCAGGTATCCTCTTGCAGCTCCTTGGCAGTTTGAGCATGGCTGAACACAAGGACTCACTCCAGCACCACGTTCAGGACCTCAGCTCTTGCACTGGTGAGAGCAGGGCTTGGGGCTGAGTCACCTTCTCTCCATTCTGCATCTGGAATATTGTGTCCAGTTCTGGGCCTCTCGGTCCTAGAAGGACAGGGAACTACTCAAAAGAGCCCAGTGCAGGGCCACCAAAGTGATGGAGTGGAACACCTTCCTTACGAGGACAGGCTGAGGGACCTGGGTCTCTTTAGCCTGGAGAAGAGGAGACCGAGGAGTGACCTCATCAGTGTCTACAAATATGTAAAGGGTAAGAGTCAGGAGGACAGAGCCAGGCTCTGCTCAGTGATGGCAGCGATAGGACACAGGGCAATGGGTGCAAGCTGAAGAGAAGAAGTTCCATGGGAATACAGGGAGAAACTTTGTCACTGTGAGAGTGACAGAGCCCTGGGACAGGCTGCCCAGAGAGGCTGTGGTATCTCCTTCTCTGGAGACATTCAAACCTGCCTGGATGCGTTCCTGTGTGACCTCATCTAGGTGATCCTGCTCTGGCAGGGGGGTTGGACTAGATGATCTTTTCAGATCCCTGCCAGTCTGTGATTCTGTGAATAGCACAAAATCTCCCATGTTGGCAGAAGAATGGGCAAGCTTGGAGCTGGGGGTGATGTGACAGGACCCCAAATCAGCAGAAGAGAAACCCAGTCCTCGGCTGGACCATAAATCCTCCCGCTGCCCCGTTCTGCTCCTTCTCTCCAGTCCCAACCTGCAAACGCTCATTTTCTCTCCAGATAAGCTGCTGTCCCTCCCTGCTGTCTGCCTGGCACTGGAAGTGTAACCCATCCTTCTCCAGCCCTCGGACAGACCCAGTTCAAAGGCTGCGCTCCGGGCTCTGCGCCGGGGATGGTATTACAGTAATCAGAGAATCCCAGGTCAGCTGAGCCGTCTGGGTGCTGTGCCCTGCCACCAGCAGAAAGGTCAGCCTTTCGAGCAAGAAAGTAAGTGACAACGGTCCTTGTCCCCTTGGCATGAAGCACACCTTGGGTGGGGTTTGGGTTTTTTTTTCCTTTTAAATTAATTCCAGTCTAATTCTCAAGACTGGGTTTGCCGGTGGAAGCAAATCACTGCACGCCTCTCGGGGGGAGGCACTAAGGTGGGGTAACACAGACCACGTGCTCGGCCCAGCCTGGGTGTTTTAAGGCCACTCTTTGATGAATCAGACTGCTAGAGGTGGTCCTCATTTACCTTCTACCTCTTGCTTATGAAGCAGCCCCCACCACCATCACCAATCCGCCACTGTGTCCCCACTGCCGCAGTGGCAGGAGAGACCGTGTGGCAGCCACAGCAGCTGGCTCCCAGCAGCTCCCAGCATGGCATTTACACTTCCCCCTGCCATGGGGTTGGGATGCTGGGATGTGCATCAGCCTCTCCCCTGGTCCCCCTGCCATAAGCCCTGTAGCTCCCTTTCTGTGAGGACAGGGTTAATCTTGGGAGAGACACAGAGGGGATGCACTCAGGCTCAGACTAACTGCCTGAGCCCTCAGTAAGTCCAGTGCTGCAGCTTAAAATAGCCCCTGACTGGAGCGGGTGCTGTGGATGGGTGCTGATGGGTTTTGGGGGGGGGGGGTGGGGGGGCACACATCAGTCCTGGCCGGTTCTGCCGCAGCGAGCTTTGGGCTGAGCTGCTCCCCTCCACTGGCCAGGACTAACGTGACTGTCTCAGAAGGCTGTTCTGATTGTTAATTAGTTAATGACCGTGAAGTGCCTCCATGTTTGTAACCACTGGATCGTTCAGCTGTTTGCTGTAAATGTCTGGCTGTAGCTAGAAGATCCCGCGGGGGGGGTGAAGGGGGGTGTTAGAGATGTGATTTATCTTCTTCTCATGCGTGTGGGGGTCCTAGCAACCCCCTCCCCCATACCCCCCCCTCCCCCTGCACCGCAGCAGCGTCGGGAGTGATGAGCTGCACCGCGGCGGCTGGTTTGCAGGTCAGGCGGCCTGGCAGGAACCGCGGGCAAAGCAGGACACGGGATGCTCCAGGGGATGCAGGGATGCTCTGAGCAGCAGGACCGCGGAGGAAGGCGGGGGGGGTGGGGGCGGGGGTTTAGCAGCAGACGGGGGTTATGCAAGCGCAACATCTTCCCGCGCAGATTTACGGGCTGCTGTCAGCTCCGCTCCGCAGCTGCAGCATCCTCCCTCCGGAGCGTGTAGCCAGCAGGCAGAGGGAGTCCTTTCCTTGGGAGAGAATTTTTAGCAAAGGCACCCAAAAGGAGATCCCTGAACGGCCCTGCCAGCACCCCCATCCCCCGGAGAGATGCTTATACGCTTTCCTCTCTAAAGCTGAGCCATCCTGGCTCACTGGAAAGGGAGATGCTCGGGGGATGTGGGATGAACTCAGGCAGGCGGGTGAGTGGAGGTCGTGCTCTGCGGCCCCCACCTCCTCCCTGCCACACAGCCCAGCTCTGAAACACCATCTGGGGGCTCTTTCTCTCTTTCAGCAGATGGCTCAGGATTACTTCCCATTCAGGAGGTGGCGGGTACTCCGCTTAGTTGTCACCCAGGGATGAGACGTGACAGTTTCCTGGAGGTTTGTGCTGTGATGGGAGTGCTGCAAAGGTGCAGCCACAGCATCCCTGTGAGTGTGTGGATGCTGAACCAGGACCCGAGATGTTGATAACCCCCTCCCCTCACCCCTGGGCTGCTCCAGCCTACTGGGAGGAGAATCAGGAGGAGGATGCTCAGACATCACAGGTCAACTTGTCCCCATCTTCATTCCCAGTAGACACACCTGACCTCAGACCAGTAAGGAATTACGGGACTTTCTCAGGGTTTAAACAAGAGCAAAAAGGTGGAGCTGTCTCAGGGCCTGGGCAGGTTGCTGAGAGCAGGATGCTGCCTGCAGAGCCTGAGAAACTCCCCACCACAAAGCTGAGGTGTTCGTGAGCAGCGTGGCCGTGCTCGGGGCGGCTCAGAAGCACACCCCGCTTCAGGAAAGGCGTGGGCCTGGAGGGGGAAGAGGAAACTAGCCTGTCTTTCTCTGTGGGGTACGCTGTAATTCTAGCCAGCATGGTTAACCCCAGGGCTTTCAAAGCCATTGTACTTTATCTGCAGAGCTCGGAGGTTAAAAAAAGAAAGAGGCCTTATGATGGTCCCATGAGTGGAGCACAAGCAGAGGCTGCGCAGCGGCTGCTGCTGCTGGTGGTGGTTGCCCCTTGCCTGCTGCTACAGCAAAGCCTGGTGCCAGCAGGGTTGGTAACCTCTGCTCACAGAGCCTGTCTGTGTTAAATAATACACCAATGACTGTCCTTTCAGATGATTTTGGAAAGAACGCTGTGGAATGATCTTTGGCTGCATCAGCATCTTTCTGTGGTGGTGGCGAGCCAAGGAAAGACCAGAAATTGCCCAGTAAACACTTTGCTGACAATAGCAGGGGAGAGGTATGGAAGGAAACCAACGTATCTGGTTTCATAGGTTTGCTATAGCTGATCAGCCCCAAAATCGGTGGTTTCTGCCTTGTAACACCAACAAGCTTGCTTCTGCCATCTCTGAAACCTTCAGAGTTGGTATGAGCATGGCTAGAGACCGGACTTGCCAATAAGCCCCTCTCAACAAACATCTTGCTACCAGGAGAAGGAACTCTGAGCTATTTCTTGTGGCACCGCTGCGGCCCTGCTGCTGACAGCCGAGCAGCTTTATGTAGGTTTTAGCCTCCCCAGTCCTCACTCAGATGCGTTCCTTCCTATTCCATCACGTGAAAGGAAGCCCCTGGCTTAGCCATCACCCTCTGGGTGGCTGCCCCACAGCCGAAACCAACGCAATCACTGCGGTGCCCTGCGCAGCGACAGCGAATCCCAGCACAGCAGCCTCCAGCCTCAGGCACCCGCAGTGACAGGGGTATGTTCAGTTAACCTTTTCCGACAGGCATCAGGCCCTATCCTATCCTCAGCCCCAGGTCCTTAAAGCCAGCTCCTAATTAGTCATAGGCCAGGCCAACTTGCACAACCTCCTGCTTTCCAACACCCTTCCTTTCCCCCAGCTCCCCCAGTGAGAGATGCTCTGGTCAGGTGCTTGGCACAGGTACCAGCACAATGCGTGGGTGCAGTGAAAAGCTGTCTTGGGGATCTCACCTCCCTGCTCCTCCCTGCCTCCCCCTGCTGCTGTGCCTGTGCTGAATGGAAGCCTGACAATAGGAGTGGCTTTGTTTTAATTTGGCCCTTCCAGTGCCTCTCTCACCTGCCCTGACACATCAAGCGATTCAAGCCAGGGCTCTAGAAAAGAACAGGAAGGAAATTTAAGATGTTCTTGCCCAGCTGAGCTGGTCAGAAGTGTGATGCTGTGGTCCCTCTCCCTCCCCATCCTCCAGCTGCGCTGTCCTGCCTTGTCGCTTGAACCGGCGCCGATAATTGATGCATGATGGTTCAGGGAGTAAAACCAGCAGAAAAACTGGAATTAAGGGACAAATTTCTCCTGGTTTAGCTGAGCAGGCTGGGGTCAGAGCAGACAACGTGTTTAAGTGGGATGAGGCGCATGCTCACAACACAGGTAAGGGCCAAGGGCCACGCAAGGGCAGCCAAGCCTAAACCCTCAGCGGGGTAAATTCCCATGGTGAGCTGACCTCCCTTCGCTTCCCACGGAAGGCAGAACCTTTCCTCCTTTGGTTGAATCTGGTTTTAATTGTGTTTTCCCTCCCGAGGACTGGGGTTTATTCTCTTGACAAGTTGATTTCTCGAGTTCATTGTGTCTCTGCTGCAGGGCACGGAAGATTTAATCTCGCAAGAGCGAGATGCCTGGTTAATGCAAAGTGATGATGTAATGCTGCCCAGCTGCCCCATCAGGTCCTCCTGGGGAGGAATATCTACCTGAAACTTCTCCAGATCCTTGGCTGATCGTATTCAAACTCTGATGTATTCATCTTTCTGCTTTGCATATCTCCATCTGCACTGTTTCTTGCATATCTCCATGGAGATGAAGAAACAAGGCTGGATAATGCCATTCCAACCTTGCACAGCTGCTGACGTGGGTCCCACCAGGTGCTGCATGACCAGCTACAGACACCAGCACCCACCCCAGGAGATGCCGATGGGGACCAGCTCTGCTGCCTGATCCTGATGCCTCCCATTGCCCAGCAGCTTCCATCCCCAAGGATATGAGGTAAAGCCCTGCTCAGGGGGGGTCAGTAATACCCACCATGGGGCTGACCAGGGGTTTGCCCCAATTCTGCACAGAGTGGGGGGGCAGAGAGCACATCCACACCCTCACACTGGGAGTTCTCACACTCCCAGCAGCCCCCACTGACTCGCACATAAAATAACACCAGCAGTTCCATGTTACCTGAGCTTCAACTATTCCTTTACCTTTAAAAACCTCCACATTTAGCCCCAAAACTGCCAGTGCCACTTTAAGCGCCTGTGTCGATATTATCCCCTCCTCAGCTAACATCCCTATAGCAGCGTTATGCACAGCTCCATCTGCTCCAGTATTTCTCAGCTGTTTCTGTCCTCAGCCCAATGGGCAGCTTATACACAGCTAACAACTTTGGAGCATGAAAGTGAAAAATTAATCCAAAGCCTGCCCTAAGCATCAGCACTCTGGTTGGCAGACTGATTTTTTAATATATATATATTTTTAAATATTGGTTTATATAAAATATTTAAACAATATATTATTCATATATTAATATATTATATATAAGCATATATTATTATTTGAATAATATATATTATTACCTTGAATATATATTATTTGGTGTATATATATATTATTTGGAGTTTTCTTTTTGCCTGTCACCACAGTGATTAATAATATATATGTTCCTGTAGCTTCTTCATCATGGAAAGTTGGGACAAATCCTCTGTTGGCATAAATCAGTGCAGCTCCGTGGAGGTCAGCGGGATTACGTTGAGTTACGCTGGCTGAAGGCTTGGCCCATCCTTTCAGCTAGGTTTGTGTCCTGTCTCTCTCTATATATAAAGGTCTTCTAAGAGGGTGTTTCAATGGTGTTGAAAGAGGCCTTTCCTCCCAAACGCCTTTATTTATAGCTTTCAGATGGCGTTGGGTCTATAGAAGGAGAGTGGAGGAGCAGACCGATTCCTCCTTACGTTTGGGTAACTCTTTTATTTTTTAAATATCAGTTAAATGTCAATGAAGCTCCTGGGAAAGCAAAAAAATTCCTCTTTTCCATGATTTTCTGGGTAAGAACTCTCCTTCATAGCTGCAGTGTTTCATTCTGGGTACCTGCTGGCAGCACACAGCTCACAGATACAACTTTTGGGTTTGTCTCAGAACCTTCCTGCCAGGGAAGGCTGTAGGAAATTCCCACTTCAACCAGGGGGGAAACTCAGGTGCAGAGGAACAAAAGGACACGCAGAGGTTCGTAGCCTACAGCAGCACTGGCAGAGCAGCTCTCTGCCCAGCTCTCTTTATTGCAGGGGATGTGAGCTGTATTTATATACACTGGACTTTTCTGTTTCCCTCTGCAGCTGGTGGCTAAAGACAGGATTTCTAAATGAGCCTGAGAATTACACATGCAAATCCCGAAGGCCTGGAATTGGGAACATCTGAGCAACAAATTGTCCTTGCTAAAGATGGTGTTGGAGCCAAAAAGCCTACAGATTTTGGGCCTGTTGTAAGTACTTTTAAAAATCATCCCTCGGTGAGGCTCCCCTCTGGTGCTTGCGAGGTGCCAGGTTGCTTCTCCAGGCACTTTCTGCTTGAGCAGAGAGGGGACACGGGGACAGAAGGGGGAACAGTCTGTCACTTAGGGGTGCTCCTCAGCAAGCCCTCCCCTCCAGCCCACATCTTACAAGGCGTATTTGCTTTACGTCTGAGATGCTGAACCCATGTCCTTATCTGGGCTCGCAGGGAGGGAAGGAGGAAGGGATGGAGGGGGTGGGGGTTGAGGCCTTCAGGAAGGCACTGCGCTAAGTCAGAGTTTGTCCTGCTCTCCACCTCTGCTCCGTGTTCCCATCCTCCCTCAGCCTTCCTCCCTTGGCCTTTTATTTTTTTAAGCCACCCAGAATGACCCCCGAGGGGCTGAGCCGGCGTCCCCCTGGTTTTTCACTTCAGATGAGAGACTAGGAGTGCTGCTTAGTCCTGACCTTTCCTGTCCTTTCTCCCTTTTTCCCCAGAGACCCGGCAGCATCAGCACCTCCAGCTACCCAACCATCTGCCAGCACTGGGCTCTGCAGTCCGGGGCTCGTCCCTGTGGTCGGACAGAGGGATTCCTGCCGCACCAGGAGCCTGTACCTGGTGCTGCCCAGCGCCCTGAGCTGCAGAATCGCTGCTCAGTGCAGGCAGTCAGAGATCAGGTGCTGCTGCTGATTTAACCACGGGCCAAAGCCTGCAGCAGCGCATGGTGAGCAATCTGGTGGTGGGGGGGGGATCGGGCAGATGTGACTTTTTCCGGTGGGGACAGAGGTGACATTCTAATTTGACTCATTCCTGTTTCACTATGACTGCCTGGCCAGTAAGAAGGGGCTTTTGGTGTGCAAACAGCCCCTGTGTTCCCCCTACCTCACAGACATACCTCCACATTCCCGCTCTTACGTTACTCCAAGCGATGGCAACGTGAATTATTCCCCCTGCTCCGAGGAGATGCAAGAGGTTTGGTTACCAAGGGGTTAAATCCGTCTTGTTCTTTCCCTGCAGCCTGCCTGCTACCGTGGGCAAAGCAAGCAGGGTTCCTCCTCTGACGTTAAAGTCTGTTCCCAAAGCTGGTGGGCTACCGAGCTGGGAGCCGTGGTGGCACGCTGCAGCGGCACCACGGCACACTGGGGACGGCACCGTGCCACAAGTGTCAGCCCTCGGGTTTCCCTGCGGCTCATCAGGGCACAGATTTACCCCAGATTTACCCCGTAAAGGGATGGGGAGGGATGCTGATGAGAGGAGCTGGCGGTCAGGGGAGCCCCTTGAGTAAAACACGTACCCAAACAAGGGGTGCCTGGCGTGGCAGGGCTGACCTGGGATCTCAGGATCTCAGAAACTGTTGTGAGATACAGAATTGCTTTTGGGTTCCTAACAGAACAAGTGGGGCTCGGTTAGGGCTCGGGCACATCCCCAGGACAGGAGAAGAACACCCAGTCCTTTCCAAGGGCAGGGACAAGCTCTCCTATATTTTAAACATACCAGAAAGTCCCGCTCGGTTGCAGTGGAGCTGGGGCTTAAAATCAAACCACCAAGGTCATAATTTTTGGCTTAACCCAGTCCTTCCCAGGCAGGCCATGGTTCTCCTGCACCTTCCTTCCCATCAGGCAAACGCACCCGGCTCGCACGCGCTCTTGGAAATACTTACATGCCCTGCTCCCCGTAGTGATTGTAAAATTCCATGTGGCTGCAAGCCTGGATCCAGCCCACGATCCAGGTCTCCTTCTTGGGAATAGGGGGCACCAACACTTGCGCAGAGGCTCGGAAGTGAGGGGTCCGGTAGCGCAGGACCACGCTGGAGGACTCGTCGATGCTGGTGGGGATGGGATCGATGGAGGCTTTGACTTCAATCACCGAAATGCTTTCCCGGAAAACTTTGGATTTGCAGCTAATACTCTGAATACAGCCCATGGCATACCCCGAATACAGTCCAACGCAGCTCCGAGGGTACTCCAGCAATCCTGGGGAATATTAGGCATTGAAATTGTCTGGTGCTAGATCAATTACAGATCTTCTTGGTTTGTAATCTCAAAACTGATATCCATAGGATAGAAAATTCATCACGTAAAGCCTTAATTGGAGTATCTGTCTTACACGTACTGCTCCTATTTTGAGGTTAGCTGCACTTCAGAAGCAAAAGGGCCTTTAAATTTTGTTTCCCCTCTTAATGACCCATTAAACCCCTCCCTCAAACAGTCTTTGGGTTAAAGAAAAGGGCTCTTGAGTTCAATAAATAGCGGTGGTGTTCTTAGCTGATATATTTAGTCTTTCCTCAGCCGTGGTCTGTCATTCACCATCAAACATAGGGCCAGACGGTATTTCCCTTTATTCTTTGGATGAAAAGCAGAATGTTGATAGACACATCTATATAAATAATGAAATAGTTTTTTAGCCCCAGCTTGTCACAACCGGTGTGGATTTCCACTTCCTGACTTGCAGTTGTTCATAACTTCCTTTCGCACAAAATTACAATAATAACAGACAGAAACGGCGGGTGGAAAATGCCCAAAGTAGCCAAATCTTCTGTTTCAGGGGCTCCTCTGCCAGCGGTGCCCGAGCTGCGGTTTTGGGTTTGGGTTTTGTTGCTGCTTTTGGTTTTTCTCCCTTAGAAATGAAGCCGTAAAGAATCAATCGGAGGGTCCTGGTCACGCAGGCGGGCTCCGGGGGCTGCGCAAGCTGGGGTAGAGGCGGTAGCGAGCCTCCCCCGCTCCGCCCGGGGCCGCGCCGCGCTCCGCGCCCGCTCAGCACCGCGGAATCGCCGCCCGTGACATCCCGCCGCCACGCACCGGCCCGGGAAGCGCCGGCTCCGCGGCTCCCCCTTCTTCTTCCTCCTCCTCTTCTTCGTCGAGCGGGTCTCCGCAGCGGCGTCCGACCTTCCTCCTCCTTCTCCTCCTCCTCCTCCTCCCGCCGCCGCCGCCGCTCCCGGGCGAGCCGGCTGCGCTTCAACCGGCGGGGCTCATGGGTGGGCGGCCGGGGGGTTTGCCCCGCACACGCGTTGGGGGCCCCGCGGTCCTTTTGCAGGGCGGTCACAGCATCCCGCGGCGCCGGGGGGAGCAGCGCCCGAGCACCGGCCGCGCCGCCCAGCCCCGGCCGCCGCCGCGCACCGCGCCGGGCTCCCCTGCGCTGCGCGGGGGCGAGGTGCGGCGGGGAGGGTGGGGATGGGGAGGGTGGGGGGGGGAGGCGGGGAGGGCTCCTTCTCTCGCTGGGTTATGATGGGGGGGTGGGGGTTAATCCTTCGCCTCTTTGCTAGATGCCCGGGGAGGTGAGAGGAGCGGGATCGGTGCCCCCGCCTCCCGGCTGCCGCAAGCTTCCTCCTCTCTCGCAACACATTCGTGCGTACCGGGGACGGCGCCGGGTTTCAGCCTCGCCGGCGGAGCGAAGGGGTTTGTGCGGGGGGGGGGGGAGGGAGGTTCCCGCACCGCCCCGATCGCCACCGCGGCATCAAAAAGGACACCGGGTCAAACTTTGCAGAAACTCGCCCGTAGCCTTTCCGGACCCCCGGGTGTGCCCGGCCGCTCCCGCCGCCTGCCCGGGCAGGGATCCCGGCATGACAGCGGCTCCTCCGCCCGGCCGGCCCGGCGGGGGGGTCGGCAGCAGGTCTCGGCCACCCCCAAGCCGCCCCCCCTCCTCCCTGCCTCCCTGTCCTCCCTCCTTCGCCCAGTCCCATCCCTCCCCCTGCATTTCGCTTTTAAACTGCAGCTGTTGAAGCTAAACCCCCTTTGCACAACCAGCATTTCCTCCCGCAGCTCCGTGAATTGTGGGTAATGTAGTTTGGCTTTTTTTAGACACATCTTTTTTCTTCCCCCCTTTTTTTTTTTTCTTCTTCTACTTCTTTTTTTTAAAAAAAATTTAACGTTTTTTCTCTTGATTTCTTAGATTCAGATTTTCCTCTCCTGGCTGGAGCTCGGTTGGTAGGTTTGGTAAAAGGATGCTCTGCTTATGTGCAAAACCTACAGCTGGGTGGGCTGTGATTCGAGCGAGTGCAGAGCTCTCCATAGCAGCAAAGGGATGAGGGAATAGCTGGAACAGAGAGACACACACACATCAGAGGCAGCAGTGGCCTGTAGGAAAGTTGTAAACTTGTATTCTGGCTGGTTTTGGAAGCAGTGTTGCTGGCTGGTCCTGCTGACCACCAGCCAGTTCAGCATCCGAATTTCAAGAGCTGGGCACCAGATGAGGTGTGTCTGTCATGGTTTGTGGCAGTAGCTCTGTGTGTTGGGTGTTACACAGGGTGCTGGGTGTGCTTGTCCCTCATGACTTGTTTCAAAATAGGGAACCCAGGGCACTGATGGGTAAAAATTGCTTTGCCAGTGCCAGTCATGGTACGTATAGTGATGCAGAGTTAAGTAAAGGCCTTCTAATCCTTCCCACCCCATGCTCTCTGCAGGCTTGGTTAGCTCACACAGTGACTGGTGTTTTTAACACTGCGTGCTTGCTGTCTGCCCTCCAGCAGGTAGGAGAGACTGGAGCTACTGGGTGATCCTGACAAGTGAATCCTATGGGGCCAGCAGAGGCAGATCTGCTCTGTTCTGTGGGAAAAGCAGGGTATGGTTTCTTTCTGTACATTTCCCAAAGCATCAGTGAAATATTTATTTCCAATCTCATTGTCCCTGTGAAGGGCACATTTAGTCACTCACCCTCTGCCAGATGCAAACACTAAGAACACGCCTGAGTTACGAGCAAGTAACTTACTATCACGTAGTACAAGGAAGAATGAAAAGGAGCATCCCCAAGTGAAATATCCAGTCGCTTCAGCAGCCTCCAGAAGGTGCTGAAATACTTTGACATTTCCAAGGCTCTTTCACACTTTTCAAACAAGCTCGTCACAGTTTCTTGGAGCATTATGAGTCTGGTGAAACTCGTGTGTTCTGCTGCTCTGGTTTCCCTGAAGCTTCAGCCAGGTCTTGCTTCAACTTGGCTGTCTCTGGTGTTCTGGTCAACTAGGAAATTGTGTTAGCTCATGCTAATTAAATCAGCTTTTCATCTTCAGCTGGAATTTGATTTGGGTTTTGGTTGTGCCTGTGTCCGCTGAGATCATAGAAATGCAGACTGGTCTGGGTTGGAAGGGACCCCAAGGGTCACAGAGCTCCAACCCTCTACCACAGGCAGGGCCACCAACCTCCAGGCCTGGAGCTACACAAGGTTGCCCAGAGCCCCATCCAACCTGGCCTTGAACATCCCCAGGGATGGGGCATCCACCCCCTCTCTGGGCAGCCTGTTCCAGCCCCTCACCACTCTCTCTGTAAAAAAGAGTGATGCTGTAAGCAGCACACCCCACCCCAGTGGCATTAGGCTGTATGCAGAAGAGTTCCCATGCCTGAGAGTGGATGCGCTGATGGAATTGCTGGGGACATGAGGCCAAGCTGTGATAAGTAAGAATCTGTAAGTAAGTGTCTGGTGATGCCCTGAGTTGCATTTCCTTCCACTGTTCCTTTGACGCACCTCCCCATGTCTCACCGTAGTGCAGATGTGCTCCACTCCTGCTGTTGCTCCCTCGGCATCCTGGCCTGTGTCGCGCCTCCATCTCCTTCCAGCACCTTTTCCAGGCTTACCAAAGGCAGGGACTCTCCCTCACTGCCTCAGCAGTGACAGGTAAAGCCAGCCCACCAGAGCTGTGCGATGCCACGCTAACGAGCCTGACCACGTGTGCTGTAAACGCTGCAGAGTATCCTATTTAACTTTGTCCAAGCCCTCTTCTTCCCCCTGGAAGATCCCCGCAGGCACCCCACAGGTTTACTTGTGAGCACTCCATCATGAGCAGTACTTCTTGGCTGCCAGAGCCTGGGGTGCACCAAAGCTGCCAGTGAATTGCTGTGAAAGGGACCATCGCTGACCCTTCTGTCCCACCTACGCCTCCAGCATGACCTGCATGGCTGCACTGGCCACTGACAGCATGTGTGGCCACAGCACCACAGGGACCACAGCACTGGCACTGGGCAGACACAGTGTGTGGAGCTGCCGGATTCATCTGTCTGGATTTGCCCGTCTGAGCCTTCTCTGGGGTGCTCGATGTCCTGTGTGGATCGGGTGTCAGGCCTGGAATAGCCCCGCTGGAGCAGGGAGACAGCGGGTTTAGCAGGGATATTTATAAAGCCCTGGTTTTGTGGCTGTTTGTGAGCATCGTGGCCCCAGTGCAGCCATCAGGGATGTTTTCCTCCTGAGCTCGGTTCTCCCCCAGGACAGGCAGTGATGGCCCAGCTGGCTGCAGGACAGACCAGATCACTTTCCTGTCTCGTGGCACTTTGGGCAGGGTTTGCTCCCCTCCCAGGGTTTTGCCACCCTCCCTCCACTGTCCCCTTCCCACCTGGGTGCATGGCTGGGCTGTGGGGGGCAGCTCTGTGGGTAAGGCAGAGAAATTCCCCCTTCTCTGTGTCAGCAGAAGACACAGACACCAGATTAAAATAACTCCCAGGGCTTGGAAGGTATTTTTTTCCCTGTGACAGCTCCTGAGGAACACGCTCAGTAATAGCTCAGCATCCTTGGCATGGGGAAGAGGAAGATGAGGAGGAAGACACCACCCTCCCCAATTCTGCAGGCTCCTGGCCACCAGCACTTCAGCCCTCTGCTCACAGACACTCTCAAGGATCCCCACACAGCAGCAGCCCTGCGAAGAGCCAGAGAAGCAGGGAAGCTGTCCAGCGGGGAGGTGACAGCCGTAGCCACCTTAGGAAGCAGTGACAGTGGTTATCTCCCCAGCGGATGTCAGGTGGGTTGAGAGTTTCCACGTGCCTGGGAGCAGGATGAGGGCAGGCAGACAGGGACGGGGCGCTGACTTCCCCCATAGTGTGAGAATGCCACTGCGCAGCCAGAGATCAGACAGGAGCTGGTGGGTGTCAGTGATGTGGCAGTGTCTGTGCACGCTCCCGGGCTGCCGTAGCCCCACGTGGTACCTGAACCGAACAGGGTTGTGGTTTACAGGCTGGGGAGGGGATGAGCTCTTCCCCTGGCTAGGAGCATCACCACAAACTAGAGGTGGGGCCCTGTGACTCACCTCTGGCCAGTCTGTCAGAGGGGCTCACACTGGATGGATGGTTTAGCACTTAAACTCTCCAGTGGATTATGGACAAGGCTTTATAAGATATCTTGGTGCCTGATGCCCAGGTTACCCATGCCAGTACTGACCTCTGCAACTGAACACTTGTGTAGGCAAATGTCACTGGCACCGAGAGATGTGCCTGCTCTGCTTCTCTGGGCAAGATTCATTTCCTCTGCTTCTCCATCCATGGGGGATTTTCCAGCCTATTTCCATAGGAATAATCCCATCTCTTGAGCATGGGAGTGGTGTGACACTGCCCGGGGAAGGTACCTGAAGATCTGTCTCATGCGGTTGTTGTCCTTCGGGCTGGAGTTGCTGAGATAGATGGTCTCTCCCAGCAGTGCTTGAGGCTTAGATCCACTCAGCTGCAATTCAGGGACTGTAACAAGACCATCCAAGCCCGTGAAGCAGAGCTGCAAGTGCAGATGGGATGATCTCAGGGGGTCACTGGTGATCGGTGGGTGGGGGATGTCTCCGGGGGGCTCACCGCAGCCGCGCTGGGGAGCTGACGGCAGCTGTGCGCAGATGAAGCGATGGAGCACGAAGTGCTGTTGCAGGAGGGACAGTGGGACTTGCCTGTCCTCTGTGGGAGGACTCCCCAGGGTCTTGCACGAGCCTCCCTGCTCCCCATCCCGCAATGCCCCCTCCCCTGGGGCAGTACCGGTGCTGCTGATGGCAGCCGCAGCTCCGGGACGCGGGTACCGCCTGTCACCTGCTCTCAGCCTGGGATCTGCGGTGCTGGATGACATGGCAGAAGCGAGCAGTATTTAGGCCACGCTCGGTGCTGAGGGCAGGGGGATGGGAATTCGTTAGCAGAGCCGTGCTTCTTTTAACCAGGAGGCAGGTGATGCTTCTCCTGGGCTGAGCGATGGAAGTCACTGCAGGGGCACACCCTGAGCAGCGAGAGGGGATGGGGCTGGTGATGTTTGAAGGGTATCCGGACCAGGGAGGGGAATGGTGATATCTAGGGTGTCCTGGCAGGGGTGAGGCACTGCAGAACAGACAGATCAAGGAGATCCCCAGGGAAAAAGCCCCTTGGGGGGAAGCCCCTGAGCAATGCCCAGCCTCAGAGCTTGAAAAGCCAGGCTGCACAGCCCATGGTAGAAGCAACACCAAGGAGGGAGGGGAAGGAGGGAGGGATGCTGCGATCGCCTCCAGCTCTGACTCTGATATTGAAATCTTAATTGTAGTACAAAAAGAACTACATTTCCCAGTTTCCCTTGCAGCCCAGGGGAATAAGCAATTGGGAGATTTAAATAGACCAGGCCAGAAGCAACCAACCTTTGGCACAATGCTTTTCCCTCCTCTTCTTCCAATCTATTGGCTGTTTAACCTTTTTCCCTGGCACTGGAGTGGCTGCCAAGCCTGGCATTAATTTTCCTTCCAAGCTTGCTAGGCCCATGAAGTAAACAGCCATGTGCATTCCTTACTCTATATTTAACAGCTGCAGGCTGTGCTGGGGGCAACTGGAACAGAGGGGAACCTTTGTAGCTTCCCAATTTCACAGCTTGTGAGGGTGGGAGTGGGGGGAAGCTCTCTGCAGGGAGAAGAGGGATTTCTCTCCTTGCCGGTATTTGCAAAGCAGGTTGTGTTAGAGAGAGACTGCAATGCCAGCATCCCAGCCACGGTCCAGGGCAAGAGACAGGAGCAATGTCCTCAACAGGGCTGAGTTCCTCTCCCTGAATCAACCCTTGAAGGGGAACCAGGAGAGCAGGAGCTCCAGCAGAAAGCAGAGCGCCCAGGCCGGGGCAGCTGGTGCCCAGAACAACAACCCCAAGGAGCGGAGACAGTCACAGCAGCTGCCCGAAGAGGACTGCATGCAGCTCAACCCCTCCTTCAAGGGAATCGCCTTCAACTCCCTGCTGGCCATCGATATCTGCATGTCCAAGAGGCTGGGAGTGTGTGCTAACAGAGCCTCCTCCTGGGGTGGTGCCCGCTCCATGATTAACCTCCTGGGGATAACGGGGCACGGCATCCCCTGGATTGCAGGTACCCTCATCTGCCTGGTGAAGAGCAGCACGCTGGCAGGTCAAGAGGTCCTCATGAACCTGCTGCTAGGTGAGTGGCAAACCTCCCTCCCTGCCGGGAAAGCCCAGCCCTAGTCATAAGGGACAGCAGTGCTGGGACTCCTCCTCTGAGTGCTCCCAGGCACCGATGTGGCCAGGAAGCAGCGAGTGACCTTTGGGGTGAATGCTGCACTCAGCGTCCGTCTCGGTCTGGGGTACCACGGGTGATGGATGTTGTCTAAGAGGGGTGGAGAAATGCTGGTAGCTGGTGACACCCACAGAGTAGGGGCAGGTCCCTGGTCCTGCGCAGGGCAGGGTTGTCCAGCCATGCTGAGGAAGTGTCTGTGATGTGCAGGTGGATGCCAGCAGCGATGTCCTGTGTTTAATCTTTGGTCATCTGCCTCGGTGGTTTGATAGGAGGGGAAAACGTCACCATTTTAACCTTTAATCTGTAGATCAGAGCCTGAGGCTATCCTTTTGAGAGAAAACCCCCCAGATTTCCATACCCTCACCACGTTCCTGAGCAGACCCTGGCTCCATGTCTCAGCCACCGCGGGATGGAGTCCCATCTCCTTCCCTGCTGCGGTTTGATCTCGCATCCTCCTTCCCGTGAGGACCTTTCATGCTGCTGTCCCCGTTTCCATGCGCTAATTTGACCCAAAGGCTGTGCAGACGGGTGGGATCTCTCTGGCTCTCCCGATAGTCCTTTCCTGTGTGGTGGTCTGTGTCCTTGTTTCTGGAGGTTGGGATGTGTTAAAGCTCAGATGCCTTCTGAGGTGAGCAGGGCCCATCCCACCCACCTGGACTGATGTCCCACCAGTGACCAGGCTGAGCCCTAGGCAGGACTTGCTTTTGATCCTCACCCCAACCTATACTGGCTATGTCTACCTGAGGACCTTGCTCTTCTCTCTCTCCTGCCTTTGGCATGGGACCCAATTACTGTATTTTCCCTTGTGACTAATGACTATCTCAGCCAGCTGTGAACTGCCCCAGTGTTTCACCCTTTCCCAAAAATGCTCCCGCTTTTGGTTGGTAAGAGAAACTGAAAGCATTAGACTTGGGCCTTTGCTTCTCAGGAAGCCTTCTGTGGGGGACATGGGGGCATCTTATTTCAGAGGCACCTCAGGGAAGGGATGTTACGTATGCAGGGGCTGACTGCGACATGATACGGGCTCCAGAGTTCTTTCGTAACTTCATCCTTTGGAGAGGGTGAAGCTTGTGCTGAACTGGCTTGAAAAGCACAGTGGTAGCTGCCTTTTCTCCCCTCTGCCTTTGAAAGAGACTGTCCTCGTGCTGTGACATCTAATGAAGGGAGGCCATCGCGGGGAAGAAGCCAGAATAGCATCGGTGTGATGCAGAGCCCGCCGACGTCAGCAGTTCTTCCAGGGGCTCCTCAGTGTGCTGGGGTCAACCTCTCGCAGAGCACAGGAGCTCCATTTAAAAGGGCACGAGGATGAAATAGTAGGTGACTAACATCAACTGGCAGTTTCCAGAAGTCTCTTGACCAGGGAGCCTTTTGACAGTTTTGGAGCCTGAAAACTGACCCCTTTGCCTCCAAAATATTTGTGATCCTCACAAAGACGTGATGCCACTTTTGGCTTAACAACAAGAAAGGTTTTTCTCACCCTTCTGTTGCTGTGTGAGGAGACCAAAGCTACCTCCAGGCTGTCTGGAAACTTTGAGTACCAGGTGGTTTCTGGGAGACCTCAGCCCTGTACCACCACCAGCATCTCCAGGTCTCTGGAGCTCAGATGGGCTGCCTGAGGATATCTCAGGGCACAGGTTCTGAAGTCTTGCTTCCTTGCCAGGATGCACTACTCCCATCCCTCTTCTCTGCCCACCAAGAGAGAAAACAGTTAAATGATGCAAAGGTCTGTTTCACACCATGACTCGACAGCTCCGTAGGTCTGGCAGCCTCCAAAGAGCTCTGCTTCGCCCTCCAAGTAGACAATGCTGACTGGAGGGGCTGACCAAGATGCCCTGAGCCTCAGCAGGACTCGTGTCACCCCACAGAGCAGCTCTCTGCTGTGAGCATGGCCTTGGTTTGATATTTAAGACTGCAGTCAGAAACTCTGGGTATCCAAGGAGCTGCTGCATTGCTGGTGGAGGGCAGAGTCTGCCCAGGGAGTGTGGGGCTGGGGGATCTAGAAAGGTCCTGTGGGAAGGGGGGGGGTTGTGGAGATGGAAAGGGCACAGCAGGACTGCTGTGTCTGGTGTCCTTGGTCCCTGTCTCTGTGGTTTTCCATCGGGATGCAGCGTAAAGCCCTCCTGGGTAAGGACAGGTCAGAGGGAAGGGAACCTCCTGGTGCTTCCCTGGTCTCCTGGGAAGAAGGAAGCAGGGAAGTCGGGGTTATCTACGTTACCCCTTCCTCACCTCCCCATCTCCCCTCCCTCCCCCCTGTCCCCCCCTCCCTCCCCACGCCGTTTGCAGAGAGTTTGATACATCAAGCAGAATTTCTGATGCAGTCTCTGGGCAGGGAGCCAGCCCATCACAGAGCGCTTGTTTAGGATTCGCAATCAGGCTTTCAAGGCGAGGAGACAGGAGACTGCTGAAATGGGACCAGGAACCTGGCAGAAGCACCACTGCAGATGGAGGGGGGGCACTTGTGCCTGAGGAGCCCTTGGCAGGAGCTTTGCCAGCCCATGCGGGAGCATTTAGGGTGATGGGTGGAGGGGAAGGGGGGGGGTCTGACCCTGGGATGCTCCATCCATCCCAACTGCAGATGTTTGATTAGCAACCCCAAGCAATGTTTTCCCTCCATGGTTGTCATCTGTGATGGAATTTATTGATTCTCCTGGTCGGAATCTCTTCCAGCGAATGCCAAACAGCCAGAGCAGCACGCTCACAGCCTGTTACTGAAAAGATGGGAGAAATAGCTGTGCCCACTGTAAAAATCCCTCTGCCAGAATGTGCTTTCAGGAAGACAAGCCCAGCGGTGCCAGCCCTGGCTGCTGAAGAGTCCTGAAGAAACTCTGCACCCCCCCCCATCCCAGCCAAATTGAGAGAATCATAATGCAAGGGACCTCCCTCCCCCCCCCCCAATTTTAGAGTTCACTGTATTCATCTGCTGGTGTGGGAACTTTTAGGGCTGTTGAAGCTTTTCTCTGCAACCACAAGGATTTAATGAAAACCAAGGGGCTTAGAAAATCATTTGAACCTTGTGGTTGGGCTTTTGGGGTGAAAAATAAGTATGAAACTTTCCCTAAAATTCCCAGATCTGCCTCAGAACCAGACAGAAACTCCATTAAACCCTGGGGGAAGCAGTACCTCGGTTTCTGGTTCTGATCCATCTGGTGAGGATGTGGATCCAAATTTAGTGACTCATTGACTGCAAAGCCAGCAAAGAACATTTGGATCATCGATCTAACCCACGGCAAAATACAGGCTGTGGCACATCCCTTAATTTATTCCTGTTCAATTTGTTAAGGGAAAAAACCCAAACACTCAATCTGATGCACAATTACGAGTGAGGGTGAACTTGTCAGGACCATTTCTGTACTGCTGCTGTGGCAGGGACTCTCCTAAGCGCCTTGCCTTCAGTTTGAGTCTCCTCTTTCCTCCCTTGTGCTTGCATGCCCTCATCTCCTCAGCTGAAGAGCTCTTTTAGCCAGCATCTCTTCTGCCTTTCAATATTTTGGATAGTGCTCAAGTCATTTTTTTCACCTCCTATTCATTAAGCTAAACAGATTGATCTCATTAGACCCATGGTCTGTCCAGGGCTGGGCACTTGTTTTACTGTGATGGGGATGGAAAATGGTCATCTGCCCAAAGTGGTCACCACGGTGAAGCCCACCTGTTGTGTTTAGAGCCAAAGGGCCTTTGCTGTCAGAGATTACCTGCGTGGTTAACCCTTGCATGTAAGATAGGTGTCGGTGCTGGGTGAAACACCAGCCCTTAACTGGTTCTGCTTTGGTCGTGGCTCCATGGTCTCCTCTCCCCCATGGGTGGGGAGAAGAGAACCTAGGTCTTCCCTTTGCACTCTGCATCTCCTGTGAGCAGCTGCTGTCTTGGGGACATGGGTCCCAGCCCTTATCCATCACCAGCTGGCTCTGCATCCCCCTTCTGAGGGGCGGGTTGGCTCTTTGGTGCTGTCACTAAGCATTTATCGCCTTCCAGTAAAGCAGTGCCGCGGGCTGTGGGCGTATCGTCACAGGCAGGCTGAGGATGGGTGGCTTGCCATGGGAGGGGAACGGGAGGGGAGCCCAGGGTCACTTCTCTGCTCTCAAAGACCAGCAAGAAGACAATTTTTGCTCTCTCCAGCCTTGTCCCTGAATACTGACCTTGCTTTAGTCTGACCAGCAACCGAGCTGTGATACTCCAAGGCACAGCCCTGCAGAGCTTTGACTTTATCTTGAGCCATATATATATTTATTTATATATATATATATATATATATAAATATAAATATGTACACATGGCCAGGACTCTGCAGTCACACCCCAGCAGCTTCCAAGCAAGAAAAGAGGTGGGTTAGGAAGGAAAGAGAGTGAGAAATGCCATCACCAGGGCTCCCGAGACCCTGCTCCAACAACACGGAGGTGCTTCGGGTATTGTCACGGTTTTTTCCTTGGAGCCCATGTGGTGAGTGTTCAGCTGGCACAGCCTGCTGCTGGTAAAGGTCACAGAGTAGATTAAATGCCCAGGCAGTACAGACAAGCTCAGTCTGTTGAGCCTCGGGGCTCGGCCGCCCTGGCCTGGCAGCGAGGCCAGGGAGTTGCAGGGCAGAGGGATCAGTCTGTAGGGAGCAGAGCTTGCTAAGCCCACAGCCCCAGAGCATCTCTGTGGCTAGATGTGTCTGTTTTTTCCCCTTTCACTTTCCCACTGTGAGGGTTTTTCTGGGCCAGGTGGGGCAGGTGATGTTTCGGCTGGGAAGGGGAGAGCAGCTCAGGAGCTGATGCTCTGCATGAACCATCCCCTCCTTGTAAAGCCTGACTTATGGAAGAAGCTCAGCCCCTGTCCTGCTTCCCTCCCAGCCCTGCTGGTGCCCACTGAGATGTCAGTGTGTTTGCAGCACATCTGCCCAGCGAGCTGGAAACGTTTAAATGTCAGGTAACCATGCATGACTGACCCATGCTGGGTACCAGGCAGAGGCAACCACGGAGATGCCCACTCTCTGCATCCAGCACCGAGACGCAGGGCCAGCCTGGCGTTAGGTACTCCTCTGCATCCCACCAGCCTGCTAATCTGCATCTTGTCCCGCTCAGATGGAGCAGCTAAAGTCCCTTTGGTGGGTGCCATCCTCACCCTTCATCCCCTCAGAGCAGACTGAGCTCTGAACAGCACACGGTGTCCAGCTCACCCGGCTTCCCTGCACCCCCCCCTCCCTTCCTCACCCGCTTCCTCTGCGCACTGATCACTGCAGGCAGGCTGGCAAGTCTGCAGTGTCCCTTCAGATCAAGGACAGCCAGTGACACGCTGGCACACATCTGGCTGCAGCTGGAGCAGGCCGGGGGGGTATTTCTGGGGACCCTCCTAGGGTCTCTGACAGATTCATGGTCTGATCAGTCCCCCCAGCACCGGTGAGCACCCAGGATCTCAAGTCCTGGCTGAGGAGGCTCTGAGGATGCCCAGAGCCCTGCAGCCCTTGGGGAACTGCGAGAAGATGAAATCCAACCCTCACTGAGCCAGCCAAGTCTGTGTGCCCCAGCCTGAGTGCAGAGTGAAAGAGAGAGGAATAAAAAGTGCGAGGGTTGTTGAATGGGAAGAAGGGGAATAAACACGGGAAATGAGTCATCCCTATGTCTGTCACTCCGGGAACAGCTTCCCAGTGCCCCTGCCTGGAGCTCTGAGGGGACAGTAGCTGTTTCACTCGGGCAGAGCCAGCTCTGAGGGAGAAGCTGAGCCAGGCTCTGGCCCGAAGGGAGATCCTGAGAAAGGGGCGAGCGTGTTTGTGCCCAATGTGCCTTGACAGGAGCAGCGATGGGGAAGAGGAAGGTGGAGGAGCCTTGGGCAGCGAGGTGAGTTGCTGGGAAGAGCGGTGGGTAGGGAGAGACTGTCGGGAATCCCGCTCCAGGCCAGGTTTGGTGGAGCATGGGGATGGCAGAGGGAAATCAGATGAACTGCCCCTTTTTTCTTCCCCATGTAAGAAAGCTCTGTGTTTTCACCTGGAGCACGGTTCTGGCCTCCCTCTCCATTTCTGTCTATACAGGGATGCTCTCAGACCTAAGTGATCAGGGTCTAACGCACCATGAGATGTGATGGTTGGCAACCCTCAGAGCACTGCAGCAGCCCCAATTTGTATGGGGGGAGATTTTTGGGTGATTTGCCTTATTGAAGGCAATGGGGTGTAAACATGAGCCTAAGCAGTGCTGAGCCTGAGCGAGGAGCTCAGCATTGGTGGGCTGGGAGATGCTGTTGTTCATCAGCCCGAGGCTGTGTCCCTCCTCCAGCTCATCCCGTTCAATGTCATGGTGCTTGTGTGTGTTGTGGTCCGTGGTTCTGGGATGTGCTGGTATTACCTGCTGTAGCGTGCAGGGGCTTTGCAAGCTGTCAGAGCCCTTCTGGGAGGCAGCTGAGCCATCCGAGGGGCTCATTTCCCTCCTCCCTGTGCTCACTCTCTTGCCTGCATCTTGTCCCCAGGCCGTGCAGACCCCCAGCACCGCAGCCCTGCTCAGTAATTGATGCTGAGATACAAATTGCCCAGCTCCCAGAGGCACAATATTTCCAAGGGGGAAACTCCAGGCAGCCTGTGTTTGCACTCAGGGCTGTTTCTAATCATCTAGGATATAGAGGGTCTATTTTTAGTTTGGGGCTTGGGTTTGGGTTGGGTTTTTTGTTTTAATTAATCACACAATGCTGCTCTCCACCATTTATTCACCTCCCCGTGGCCACTTACCCCGCTCTGCTGCTTGTTCAGCCAAAAAATAACCTCCCCCCCTAAAAATGCTGCAGTGTCTGATTCATTGGTTCTCCGCCGTGTCATGCAATCTGTGCCTTTTGTCAGCACTTACACCTAATAGTACCGCATTTGGGGAAGAAAATGGAGTAGAAGAGGTTACTTCCAGAGGAGTGGAGCTCTTCCAGCTGCCACTGACTCCACCGGAGAGAGGGTGAAGATGCTTTTGAAACCTGCATCTTTCATTAATGTCAACTGGTCAAGGCTGCGAACGGCTCGTTTTCCAGGTCAGGGAGCCTAATGCCTGCGGGAGATGTGGGAAGTTCAGAGTAAGTAAAAAGAAAAATGGGGGGGAAAAAAAGTCGAATTCTAATTATGGAGCAAAAGAAGCTGTTTCCAGGGAATGCGATTTGCCCAAAGTTCACTCCTGAGCGAGGTTGGCTGATCTGGCAACTGCAGGACTTCCAACGCCAGCTTTGTCCCTGCCCATGGCCTCAGCAGCTGTGGGGGGGAGCACATGGCATCTCTGCAGGGTTGGTGTGGCCTTCAGCGTGGTGGGACCTGTGTCAGGGCAGGCTGCAGGCTCCAAAGCCCAGGCCAGGAGTTCTGCCAGCTTTTTCCTGTTTTAAAACAGGGGATGAGGAGAGTGGGGATGAGGAGGGTGGGGATGTCTGGCACATGGCTGTTTCCATGTTTGGGTGTCTCCTGAGTCACAGGAGCATTCCTGGGCATTTACCTCCCCCTTTCCCTCTCCCCGTGTGCTCAGCCACAGCGCTGGGAGGCTGAGACCAGCTTGTGGCTGTTTCTGGTCCCCATCTCAGAGGCTGGGCTCTGGAGAGCTGCCTTGTCTCATCCCAGCAGCCCCTCGTGTGTGAAGTCATGTGTGTGATGGCTGCAGGACCAGACGAGGCCAAGGGCTTTTTCAGCTTTCTCCTTCCCCCTCCCCGCCCCCCGCCCCTCCTGCCCCCAGCATTGCACCCAGGTTGTTTTTCCTCAGCCATTTTGACAATGTGTTTATATAAACATCTCAGCTGGAATCTGCTGCTGTCCCTGGAGATGCTACCTGGCTTTTACATGGGGCAGGCGATGCCCCACTACCCCAAAGGTGCTCACCCCATGCTCAACCTCTTTCAGCGCCCTCCCCCCCATCTCCGTAAGGGACAGCAGCAGAGGTGGAGAGATGGCACCTTGGGTGCTGGGACAGACAGGACCTTACAGTGACAGGGGACATCCAACTGTTCCGACTTCCCTTAAACATGAGCTTGGCTCTGCTGCAGCCATGCTCCAGGTTTATCCTTGTGCCCTATCAGCACAGGGCTCCCCTCTCCACTCGCCTCCACCCTTAATGGGCTCCTAACATTTGGTGGTAGGAGTGAGGCTGATAATTGTTTTCCTTTTCTTATTAATAGATATAAAACACCTGCCCAGGGGGCTCACTTTCAGCTCATTTAATGTGCATCCGATGCCAGATGTTGGCTATTTACAATACCAAGGTGATCTCTGATGCTAAAATTGTTGCAGGCTGGCAGGGCTTGCTCTTGGGTTTGTGCTTTAAGGAAGTTTTAAATGTGAACAGAGTTTCTTGCGATGAGATGGCTTTGCAGTGGGAATCTGAAGGATTTGTTCCCTTTAACACCAGGTTAGAGAGGGAAATTCTGGATCTTTTTCAGAGGAACATGAACAGAGTGATGGGCAAGAGCTAATCCTTCCTTTGCTCTTTGAAACCCAGCTCTACCTGGGATTGTACATCCAGTGCTGCCTGTGTTTTAAATCCTATGTAGATCTGGGGGGAGAAAGGCATGATGGAAAAAAAATGCTTAAAATGAAAATGTTTTGCTCTTCTCATCTCAGCCCTTGGTCAGGTGGCACTTTGCCATCTCTGCTACGCCTGCCTCCAGAGAGCAGCGCTGGTAAATCAGCTGCAGGCTCCCTTCTGCAGTCTCTCCCAGGGCTGTAATTCCTCCAGCCCTCGGTCCTGCTGGCCTGAAGGATTTTCATGTCTCTGCGTTAGGGACAGGGGAAGGACAGACCAAAGGGTGACGATGCTGATTGGGACGTGGCTGGCGGGTGCAAGGTTAAGGGGTCTTCAGATGCAACCGCTTTGGTGGCCCTCAGAGTGCAGAGACACCCACCTGCAGCTGGACCCACCGAGGGTGCTTAAGAGACAATTAACCCTTTGGCTGCCTAACGCCGGAGCGGATGTGCCCAGCTGAGGAGGGAGGATTTGGGGTTGCACTGAGCTGAAGGAGAGAGTGAGGGAGGGAAAAGCAAGTGAGCTGAAGTCCAAGCTGGGTATGTAGGTCAAGGAATTGCAAGGGAATAGGACCTGGGCTGAGCAACGGCCCCGTCGGTATCCGTTTCTGAAGGATGGGCCGTTGGCGCTGCTGTCAGCGGCAGCGCATCGTGCTGATTCACTCTGGCAGCGCCTGCCCGCCGGCAGCAGCAGCAGGAGAGGGCAGGGGTGCAGCACGGCTCCCCGGGGCTTTGTGGGAGGGATCTATGGAGACACTGAGCTGGGTGAGGGCGGTGGGACCCTCCATGCCTTGGGGGGGGGGGGGGGGGGGGGACAGCGCAGGGCAGGCTGCCGGGTCTGTTTCATGAAGAAGTTTGGTTGGTGGAAGGAACAGAAAGTGCAGGAGGAAGTGTCAGAGAAAGCACCAGACAGAGATCTTTGGGTTTCCTCTTTTAACGGCAGATTAACCCCCGGTTTTAAGGCTGTCGTGCCTTCCGAGCTTGAGGTGTGGGCAGGCAAGGCTTCCTGCTTCCTGCGCATCCTTTGACGAAAATCCAACCTAGCAGCACTGAAGGCCCGTTTTATTCATCTTCTGAATGGAAGGATTATTAAAACGGCTCTCTGGCTTTTTCTCCATGCCCTGAGCACCTCTGTGCTCACACGCCTGCATCCCTCAACTTGCCCTGACATCACCTTTGACTGGAAAATAATCCGTAAGCACATAATGCTAACGGACAGTGGTGAGCACCACGCGTGGCTGGAGCACACGATGCTCGAGCTGCTGATCTTTGGTGGGGAATGATCTGTAGTGGGTACATTGAACACCATGGAGGAGATGCTGGGGATCCTTTGTGATGCCCAGGCTGGTTTCTGAGTCCTGGCTGGGCTCCTCAGTAATGCTATAAGCTGCTGACTTCAGCAGGAACAGCTTGGGTTGGAGTCTTGTCAGTGCTGGTGCATCATCTCTCTGAAGGGAACGCACAAGTCTGGGTTCCTGACATTGCATCCCAGAGCTTCAGCTCCCACTCAGCTCATGTCCAGGGTGAGGTGGGATGGATGGGCAATGCAGCCAACGAGCCCTGCAAATCAGATCCTGAAGCACTTTGCTGAGTTGGGGCCATGGGAGGTCACCTTGGTGGGGGTGAGGAGCTGGGCTGGGGGGATTTAGGAAGCCCAAATGTGAGCAGAGACCATAATGGCTGGACAGCCCCAGCACTTCGTTACCCTCAGTGGCTTTGAGCCCTGCCAATGGCATTTGGCCTCAGCAGGAAGCTGTGGTGAGTGGATGCTCCAGAGCTATGCACCCTGGGTTTGAAACTCCTCTCTGCCTTTCTCCCCTGCAAAAACAACCCTGAAAAATAATATCAGCAAAACCTAAAGCATGGAGAACTGCTCTGCCCAAAGAGCATTGGGGTCCACTGCTGCAGACTGCAGCCCTCATCCTGCTCCCAGCCCATCTGCTGGTCCCATCGGGCAGGCTCTGAGCAGAGTCCCCTGTCCTGCTCCTCAGCCCATCGCTTCTGCTGCAGGGCCAGTGTGGTGACCCATTTCCTGGCATCCCTCTGCCACCCGGAGCCTCACTTGTTCAGATGCCACCCCTGAACCTTTCTGTCACGTCAGCCACCTGCTTCTTGGTGTGTTTCAGCTGGAGTCCCACTGCTGCCTGTGCTGCCCCTCCTGCCAGCAAGGAGCTGGTGCCTGAACCTCTTCCTCTGCTCCTTCTCCCCTCCACAGCTCGGAGAGCCCAGGAGTGGCTGGGGCAGGAGGTCCAGGGAGGTCCCACCATCTACCATTCCCATGCAAGACGCCCTGCAGATGGGGAAGAAAATTAACCCTCCCATACAGAAAGAATTTGGCCAGGATAAATATCATCTCCTCCCCAAAGTGGTGCTGGGGGCTGGCTGCGCAGAGGTGGCACGCTGCCGGAGGTGGGCGAGCGGAGCTGCCGTGACAGCTCCTGGCTTCCCAGCTCCTGCCAGGTACTGAGCAGGCAGGAGGAGCCGCCTGCCTCCAATATGCTGTCTCATTTCCCATCCCTGCTGCCACCGCACTCCCATCCATCCTCCTGAAACCTTGTCAGCTCTCAAGGAATCACCTTTCTCCGGGCCCAGGAACCAGGCAACTGGCCCCTTGCATTCCTGCTGAGGGAGCAGGCTGTGCTCACCATGGTATATATCTCCTTGTCATCGCTGCAAGGAGCTGAAATCAGCACTCTGACTAATTAGGAGGGCTGGGGAAAAGCAGATGAGGGGATTAAAGAAGAATAAAATTGATGCTAGGAAATAGAAATGACAGTACCTGTCAGCTGGGGCAAAGGGGGTGGGATGAAGAGGAGGATGATGAAGACAAGTGTTGATAGGCTTCTCTCCCGAAGCACTTAGGGAAGAAAGGCGGTTTGGTGTTGAGACCTGGGGCAGAAGCTCTTTTTTCTTAATTGTGTGGCTTTCCCCTTGGCTCACCATCTCTTAATGCTCTCTCCTTACTCAAATCTGCAGTGCAGTGTGTGTCCCGATGGCTGGGGCCAGGCAGCAGGGAGCTGGTGGGCTTGGGAGAGGACGATGGACAGCACCACAAAGTGCCGTGGGGCATCTTTCCTCCCTCTGAGTGCTCACTGCAGCCTGGTCACCCAGGCAGGGGGTTGCTGGATGGGGTTTCTGCAGCACGGGGTGATGGATGGGAACAGAAACACCCGGTCCAGTGGTTTGGGGGCCAAAAGAGTTTTAATTTTAGCTTTACCAGTTGCTCCCTTCTTCCCCAGGCAGGTCGCTTGCCTCTGTGGTTTGGGTTTCTCCTCTGTGAGCTGGTGATAACGGTAATTGCCTTTTCCATGGGTGAACTGGGAGGGCTGATTAACATTTGGGTGGTGATCTGAGGAGGGGCGGGGGGCGGGTTGCACGCAGCTGAACCGTGGACACCCCGTCTGGAACTGAATCCAAACCTTTATGTAAAGACAGTGACAATCCTTGAACCTTCTGCCTTGAAAACTGCCCTCGACTCTGCTTCTGCCTCTGACCTCTGCCTCCTCGTTTCTCCTTCTGTAGCCCTGCTCCTGGACATCATGATTGTGGCTGGTTTGCAGAAGCTGGCCAAGAGGAAGGGCCCCTATGACATCAACCCTGGCTTGTTGGACTACCTGACCATGGACACCTATGCGTTTCCAGCCGGGCACGCCAGCCGGGCAGCCATGATCTCCAAGTTCTTCCTCAACCACCTGGTCTTGGCCATCCCTCTCCGGATCTTGCTGGTCCTCTGGGCCTTCTGCGTGGGCTTTTCCCGCGTCATGATCGGACGGCACCACATCACAGATGTCCTGTCTGGCTTTGTTTTTGGCTACTTGCAGTTCATGCTGGTGGAGTTGATATGGATGTCTTCCAACACGTGTCAGATGTTGATATCCATCTGGTGAACGTGGGGGACTCGATGCCTTTCCGCTGGAAACCAACAGATACTCTGAGTCTCCCTCCTGGTATTTTCTACGTGTTGTTTGTTGGAAGCAGTTGTAACTTCCATGAGTTAGTGGCGGTTTTTAATGTTGCTTCCCCACCTGAAACACCCCCCCACCCCTGCTCCCCAATGGTTCCTGCAATGGATTGGGTTTTAGCAACAAAGGGCCGTGCCTGTGTTTTGGCCATATTCTCAAACTGTGTTTGGACAGCAACCAAATTAAGCTTTATGGGTGAGAGAAATGAGCTCCATGCCTGCCTGGCTTGGGTGGTTCACATCAGCGCCTTGGTAGGTCCTCAGGATGGGCAGTGCCTGAGAGCTTCCTGAGAACACGTTCCTTACCTTTTCTTTCTGAGGCTGAATGATTTTGGCCACAGTGCTTTTTCTTTTTGTAAGCCCAACAGTTGTGTCTTGTGCAGTCAGGACGCTGCTGGCAGTTCACAGATAATAAATAATCATAAAAATCCTGCCCTGTTGGTTCTTATCATGAGGGACACAAGCCAGCTCAGCGTAGCTTTGAGATACGTGTTCAGCTTGGTGCAGGTGCCGAAGTCTTGCTGACTGAGGGGATGCAAAGGATCACTGAGATGGTCTGTTTTGGGGTGGGGTGGGCCTAGGTGGGTGCTCAGGGTGCTGTTAGGTGACATGCTGATGCCAACCTTTCATCTGCTGTTCAAAAAAAAACTGGTTGAGGAGAGGGTTTGAGGGGGGTTTGGTCTAGTTGAGGACAGATGCACGTCGCCCATGTAGGGAGTAAGTCAATAGGCAATGTAACAGGTCATGGTGATGTTGCAAAGCGGGTCTAGATACGCAGCAAAGAGTCTTTTTTCAACCTCTTCACGGCCATGACTATATGACATATAATTATGCCAGATGATGCTGTCGGTGGGAATTTCCAAGGTAAGTCTCCTAGGGCGCTGCTGGCCTGCTGGGACACACGGCAGTGGGTGAGCCAGAGGGCAGGGAGGCAGGACAGCCTGTCCCTCCACCTCTGCTTGCTTGGCTGTGGCCTCGTGACAGAGGTGGGCTGTGAACATGTCTGTGTCTCACACGTGAAATGGGGAGAGCCCTCCTGAGCATCCTTGATTGCAAGGATGAGCTAATTAATGTCTGTGAACTGGTCTGAGAGTATCAAATACAGAGTCAGATGCCCAGCCACGGTGCCATTACTTTCTGTTATTGACAGGCAGCCACCTTGAAACCTGGCAGATCTTTACCCAGGTGATGGCCACGCTCAACGTGGTGTCTCTGAAGCTGATCACCCCTCATGACTGTCTAAGAAAATCTCATATTTTGCTCAGAATCTTCCAGTTCTTTGTGGTTTTTCTGTATTTAGAAAAGAGTTTGATGTTTGGTAGGTGATGGACACTACCAGACTCAGCACTTTCCCCGCAGAATGAAGGGATCCTGTCCTCTATGTCCTCCTGTCTATCCCAAGCAAGCAATATGCCCCTGTTTTGCAAGGACAGGGAGCAACCAGCTGGCTGCTGTGCCCTCATCTATCCCTGCACGTTGGGGAGCCCAACAGGGGCTGCTGGTAAGAAGAAGACATTCCGATAATGACTGTTGCAAGCTGCTAACATTTGTTGCTCTCTGATAATTAATATGAAAAGAAGCTGAACAGAAAATCTATCCCTGGCACACATCTCCAGCTGGGATGTCAGCACAGAGCCCTGGGAGCTGCTCACTTCCCACGCTGCCCGCTCCAAGGCTGGAGCAGGAGGGTGGTAAGGAGAGCTACTGTGTCCTTTAAAACTGAGCCTCCTGCAGAGCTCCAGGGGTGGGCTGTGTGTGCATCCCTTGGGAAAGGTTGTCATGGAGTGTGCTCAGGAAAGGGGAGAGCTCTGGGTTGTGCTGGTTATCCCCAGGGCTCCTGGTCATGCCACGTATCCCCAGAGCTCTGGGTCGTGACAGGTATCCCCAGAGCCCTGGGTCGTGCCAGTTATACCCAGGCTCTGGGTCGTGCCGGGTATCCCCAGGGCTCTGGGTTGTGCCAAGTACCCCCGGAGGCTGGGGGTTTGGTGCAGGAGCAGACAGAGCAGCCGGGGGTGGGGGTGGGGGGGGTGGGGGTGTGTTGGTGCTACCCATTCCCCTGCTGCTGCTTGTTTAAATGGGGAGTGCTGCTGCAGGTTGGGATGTGAGATGTGCTGCTGTGCCTGGCCTCTGCCAGGGATTTTCTTTGCCAACCTCCTTCTCCTGCAAAGACTTACATGAAGAAGTGAGCTGAGGTGCTTTCTCTTTGCTCCAGGCATTATTATGCTTGGCAGAGTTTATCATCACCCCTAGGAAGGATGGAGTGGAGACGTGTTGCTGCAGCTCTGATGGCACGGGCACGCGGCTGCGTGGAGCTGGAGGTGGTGGCACCTGAAGAGGCTTTGCCCTGACTGCTCTGTGAGGAGCTCACACTTTGCAGCTCGAGGTTTTATTGAGCCTTTGCAAGAAGCTGGAGGCATCTACAGACATGTCGCTGGGCCCAGGTCTCCTTGCACTGTATCCTGGTACATCCAGGACGGTTTTGGAGTAGTTACTCCTGGTCTTTGCTGGTGTGATCAAGTGAACGTGGCCTGGAGAAGCTGCCGTGGTGGGTAACGTCAGCTGAACTGACCTCATCCCAGTGTGTGGTTGCAAAGTTAAGGCAGAAGAAGGAAGAAGAAGGGCTCAGCTGTCCCTGGGAACCTCTTCCTTTTGGTGGCATCCAGGCCTGTTTCCAGCAGCCCATCGTGCCGGAGGGCAGCCAGCTCCAACTGAAGCCAGTGAGTCCATTCATTCCCCACACTGATATCATTTCAGTAGCTTTTAAATATCCCACCCCAGTAAGGCAAATGCTGTCTGGTGGGGGAATGGCACCCATCCAGGTGGAAAACCAGCAGCATTAGCTCAGGGCTGCTCCTTGTCAGGGTTTGGCTGCGACTGGTCTCTCTCAAACAGGCTGTTGTGGGGCTCGGGCTAAGCTGGGGCTGGCAGGATGGGGCTTGCTCCCACACAGGGTTTCTCCTGGCAGCCCTCCTCCTTGGCACCAGTGCTCCCCCCATGCTTCCCTGCCCAGGGAAGGTTGCAGTGCTCACTGCATGGAGGTTTTGGGGATACCCCTGCAAGGTAAGAGCAGCTCTGGGCATGGAGGCATCAGGAAAGGCCCAGCAGAGCTGTGCTTTGGCCGTGCCTGGCCCTCCCAGCAAGGCAAGTGGCACAGCACTCCACAGCACTGCTTGTCCCTCTCTCCCTGCTGCCTGCCACGCTGAAGGTACCGCTCAGAAACAACCAGCATCGCTGCGATGAAACCAGCTTCTGTCTCTATAGCAACACAGAGGAATGGCAGTACCCGCTGTGGGGCTGCCTGTCCCACATCCCCTGTCCCTACCCAGCCTTGTCACCCAACATGCAGGACAGGCTGTGGCTGGGTTAGCTCATGTGTTCCAGGGGAAGGCAGGAAACCCCCCAGCGGGGTGACCCATCCATCCTGCTGAGGGCTGGAGAGCTGGGGGTCAGCATGGGGAGGGATTTGATGCCCCATGCTGTACCCACAGACATCCAGGTCCACAGCCCGAGTGTTTTGGCTCAGAGGCAAGGAGGGCACAGCAGCACAAGGGAGAAGGCAATCTTCCTGGGCTTTGGGCTTTTGATCTGTTCAGATGCCATCTGTGCTCCTGCTTGTAAGGAGCAAGGACTGTCCTCAAAGCCCTGCAGCCAGAGAAGGGTTTTCTCACCCCTTGGAGGGTGCTAGGGGCATGGGGTGGGGTCTCAGCCCCACTGCTGGACCGTGGGCTCCTGTGCAATGTGCTGGAGGCATCACCGAGCTGTGTGTTTAGCAGTGGCTGTCAGGGACACCAGTGGGTCTTGCAGGCACGTGTTACTTGTGAGGCCAGTAACTTCTGGGCCTCGTTCCCCACACCCCTGAAGCTCATGCTGATGCTCATGTGGAGCCCTGGCTGTCCTGGGTGAGTGGGAGCAGGACACTGGGGCTGCTCTGTGCAGATGCTGCCCACGGACACATGGCTGTGGGGAGGCAAACAGCCAAATGGTTTGAGCTCCTTCAGGATTTCCCAGGAATGTGAATGTTTTCTCTGAACCTCCAGACCCCTGGACCGAGCCAGGCAAGGCTCAGCATGAGGCTCGGGGAGGAGTGGTCTCTCCCAAGCCAGGACATCTCTCTGTCCCAGAAGGAATGAACAAGCCCTGGCTGCAGCCAGGCAGCTCTGGGGCATCTTCTGACTTTGACTTTACCTAATGAGTTAAGAGATGCTCCAGAGGAGTCAAAGGCAATGCACAGGTTTGGGTTTGGGGGCTGCTGCCACCAGCTCTGCATGGGTTCATGTGGCTGGGAGAGTCCCAGGCAGCGCTGGTGGTGGTTTCACTGTGATGCTGCTGCGTGCAGTGACGGGCCCCTCCTCCCCTCACCCTAATGCTGATTATGCCCAGCAGCAAAAAGAGATTTTAATTTAGCTTTGGGTTTGTGGTTGGTTTGTTTTTTTTTTTAAAGGGTGCCAGGGCAAGCAGCAAATCTGGATTATATCTTCAGGCATATGTAGGAATCACAGCTGGGGTGTTTTAGTTTTCCCCTCCCCAACTTAAGCTGGTGTTTTATTCCAACAAGCCGTTTTGTGCGGTTGTGTTGAAATGAAGTTGGGACAAATCCCCTCCTGCATCAGGGCTGCGCTGCCCTCCCTGCCATGGGGCTGCTGGGGGGTCCTCTCTGCTGTCTTCCAGGATAGAGTGACTCTGGTGATGTCCTCCCCTTCCCAGAACAAGACAAGTGATGGGGAGGGAAGCTGGCTGGCACCTGGAGAGCAGGTTGATGGATTTGAGGACTTGGGGGGATTAAGAAGGCTGTTACACAAGGTCTCCCTGCGGTAGCACAGGTGGGGCTCTAGTTCACCCTCTGCTGGGTTCTCTTGAGCACATGCACCCCTTTTATTCACTTGGGGGTGTTTCTGTTGGGGCTGAAGGGACCACAACCATGGGTTTAACCGGCTCCCAGCAACTCAGTGCAGCCGTCCCAGCTCCCAGCAGCACCATGTGCAACAGCACCAGCAGCCACAAATGCCTTTCTGGGGCTCAAAGGTTTCTCCCCAGGAAAGAAGAATCTTCCATGTGATGTTTTCACACTTCCATGAATTTTTTGTATCAAAGCACTAATTAACCACGTCATTTCCAGGCTAGAAGTTTGATATATTGAGGAAAGCCTAAAGAGATAGGAAGGCTCCTCCCTTTCGCACACACACGTGTGTGTGTGCTGTCAGGGTGGGTGATGCTGCAGGTGGAAGGTGTGTGAACACAGCTGAGGCTGTTGACACGTTTGGCCATCTAAAACAGAGATGTGGATGGTTCTTGCCCCTGGGCAGGGACATGGACACTTTGGCTGCAGGGTAGGAGCAAGGGGACTGAAGAAGTGTTGTTCTCTGGTGTCGACACAAAAGTCCCTGGGTGATGTGTCTCTGTGGGAATACAGGGTTTGATTTAAGGTGGTGCTGTGGGCTCTGCCCCCCAGGAAAGTAGCCCCAGGGTCCCTTCTTTCCCCATGTCGCTGGGACTCGGAGGCAGCAAAGATCTCTGCGTTCGTTCCCCAGGACACAGGAGTCAAAGCGGATTAAGGGTCCCTCGGCTGATCACATTTATTTCATTATTTGAATGAAATCCCTTGTAAATACCACCTCCCCCCTTTTCTTTTTATAAAAATAGAAGGCAGGGAAGAATTGGAGATTTAGGAAAAGTTAATCGCAGGAGTCGCTTGAAAGCTGTTAACCTCTCACAGCCCGAGCAAGGCCAAGCAGTGCCCGAGCCTGAGGGGCTGGGGGGATGCAACAGTGGTTCTCCCACCCCCTCAAAGCAGATCTGGCCCCAGAAAATCCCTGGTTCTCAGCAGGAGAGGCCTCTCCAGCTGGGCAATGTTACAGCTGCTTTGTTCACAGCTAAAGGCGGCATTGGAACAAATTGGTTCAAACACCCAGGTGACTCTGGGGCAGCTGGTGAGCACTGTCCTGTCTCAGCAGCCTCAGGGCAAATGTTGCTGGCCCCAGCACTGGGGCTCAGGGCCATTGGAAATCCTGATGCTCTTCCCTTTACAGTGTGGTCACTCTCTGGAGGATGGGGATCTGGGCATTGCACAAGGATCTCTCTAGTTTTTCTAACAGATTTCACAAAGGTGGAGCTCGTTTTGCATCCCCAGAAACTGCCCTGTCCTTGCAGAGTCCCGATCCCTCTGAAACACCCTTGCTTGTGGGACCCTCCAGCTTTCTCCCTTCTCTCAGGACCAGCAGCCTTGTGCAAGACCATCAGCATTGGAAAGTCAGACCTGCAGAGATTAATTAAATTAAGAGCAATGGGAAGAGAAGCTGAGACCTACAGTGATGGATGTTCATGAAACACTTGCCCAGAGACCAAAGTGCTCTGGGCATTCGTTGATGTTTGCTGGAGCCAGGGAGCTGTGCAATAGTTAAATACACTTGGACTGGTAGCACTTAAGGAATGAGCCTCCAACGTCTGGGTGCAGGTCCACTGCGAGGAGCTGTAGTGCCCCTGGTGCTGATGCCCTTGCCCCACTGGGATTTGTACCTTGGAGCTGCTAGCACTGGTTTGTGATGGTTTGTTTCCCCTGGCTTTGAGGGGTGGGTTATTTGCTTTAAATCCTGAACCTAAAGGTGGGTATTAATAGCACGGTAATGCATAGCTTCTGTGGCCAGCCCAAGCCAGGGGTTATATAAAACACAGATTAATGGGAATCAGCAAAATAGAAGGGCACATGGAGGTATGCAGTGAGGATGTCCTGAGAGGGAAGGCAGGAGGGAGCTGGCATGTCCAGAGGGGAGAGAAGAAGGCTGAGCAGATTCAGCATGCTTCCTGGCAGGATTTGCTCAACTTATTGTTCTGCGGTCCCTGTTTCAGGACATTTCCTGAACCAGAATTGCTGTGATGTGGGGTCTTTTGTCTCTGGGTGATCAGAAGGCAACAGAAAGGGGGTCTGTGTATCTGACTGGAAATTACATACATCGTTTCTGCACCTGCAAACAAGCAAACAAACCCCAGGCCGGAAGGTAAAGAGATAAAGTAAAAGGCGGCCACCCGAAGGAAAGGCACGTTTTCACTGGGCTGGAAATGGAACCCCATCAGTGTGGCTCGTTTCCCTTACTGGGGGGTTGTCAGAAACTCCTTCCTACTCTGGGTCCTTGCTGATCTGTGGGAGATCGGTGCTGGTTTCCAGGGACCCCATGCACAGCCCAGCACAGCAGGACCCTGGGAAAGTTCCCCAGAAAGTTTAGGATTTAAGGTAAATAACCCACCCATCAAAGCCAGGGAAAGCAAGTTCCCTCTTGCAGAACCCTCATCCCAGAAACATTCAAAACATGCTGAAGGGGCAGCAAGGACACTAAACCAACCCCCTCCTTTTGCAGCTCCTCAGAGCAGGGGCCGGGCAGGAGAGATGAGAGAGAGAGAGAGAGGGAAAGCAAGCAACAGGTTTTTGGGCACCTGCCTCCGATCGTGACCTTCCCTGGGACTGTTTCAAGAGCTCTCCCCTCCACCACATGGGAAGATGCCTCCCACCCCGGGGAGGAAGGCACAGTTGGATTCCGACCATCAATCATGTCCCGCCGGGAAGGGCTTGTATGGGCTGTGGGATTCCCGGTGGGGTCACTTTTGTCAAAGCCTCCTGCAATAACAGCAACCGTTGCTCAGCTTCCTTTTCTAGATAACCTTTTTCCTGCTGCCCAACATGCTTATCTGCTGCAGACAGACTGGCAAGATGAACCGGAAAGCTGATACCTTATCTCCCCCTCTCAAGGAGCTTATTTAAGTGCTGGAATGTGTTGCGATGGTAAATGATTGGTAAGATCCAAGTGAGGTACATGGACCTGAGGACAGGTCCCGCTGGGAGGGAGCACCTAGTCAAAAACCAGACCTGTGGGACTTCAGGGCTTTTCTGTCATTTATCTGCCCAAAGATACATCTCCTGAAACCTAAAATGTTTGTTTAAAACCAAAAGGCATGGGCTGGGTTTCTCACTAATCTGTGGGTTCATGCTGCAGGCTGCTCCCAGCTCCATGAGGTCCCTCTGATATGGCTTTATCTGTGTCTCAGTTTACTCACTGCAGGAAACACAGTGCTGTGGGTCAGCCTTACAAGGGGCACAGCAAGGGTTAACAGTCGGCGTGTGATATCGTGTGGCGTGTATTCCTCCCTCACCCTTTAATCTGCTGTGGGAAGCAGTAAGATGCTAACACATCCATAAAGGTAAATAGGATTTGAGAGCTATCGGGCTAATTGAAATGAACGGGGCTGGGCTGTTCAGGCAGCCTGGTACAGTGAAATGAGACCTCTCTGGGGACACTGGAGTTGAGCAGAGCTTCAGCACTTCACTTATTTCAGCCACTGCAAGTGGCAGCTACAGCAATAGCAATTGCAGATGCTGGGATTTGAGCGCTGTGACAGCAGAGGGGCCAGGGAAAACCAGCATGGCTGGGATGATGTCTGTAACAGCTGCTCAGGAGGGGTGACACACACTTATTTTGGTCCTATCCTGGGTGGAAAAATAGACAGCAGTGCTGGGTGCCAGCCTGGATGGAGCACGCTGCCAGCAGAAGCAGGGGTGTTCTCCCTCCCTGCCAGCAACTGCGTCCCAGCACACCCTGGGATTAGGGTGGGAGAAAGAGGAGTGGGGCCAGGCAAATCTGCAGGGGAACCACCCCGCACCAGTGGCTTGTATGGCCCTAAAGAGCCTGAGGCGTGACGGTGTGGATCCCAGTGCACAGACCAGCGAGCGATGGGTGCTCACGTGTGTGCCAGGGGTCTCTGCACCTCCCTGGCCCTGCCAGCACCACCGAGGGCCGGGCTCAGACTTGGGCATGGCTCTTGCCGCTCCAGCTGCTCTTGCATGGTAGTTGCTAGAGAAACTGTACGTTGGCAATGCACGCTGCTACCATGGGCTGCTGCATCTGAAAGTTAATCTGTTCCACATCACCGACTGCTCTTCCATAGCGATGCATAAGGAATTGCCATCCCAGAGCAGACCTCAGCCTGCCCGTGCAACGATGCCGAGTGCTTCAACGGAAACACAGGTGACCCTGCAGCAGCCAGGGTGGGACAAGGTGCTTTCTGGGAGTTCTGATCCAGTCCCACGTTAGCTAGAGCTGATCCATCCCCTGCAGCTTTTCATCCCTTGCAAAACTCTTGCACTTAGACACCGTGATGAGTGTGTCTGCAAGATCCTCCAAATTCTCTTTGCAGCTTACGAGGCCCTTGGCTCCATCCCTTTGGGTAGCAGCAGGACATCAGTCCCTGTCACAGCCTTTTGGGGGGTTTCAAAGAGGAACCTGCGGGGAGCCAGGACTGAGAGCAAAGCCCATGGTACTCATTTTTCTCCCCACGATGTGATTTGGTTATTCTAATGGGGAACAGGGCTGGTATAGTGACTACATCCTGACATAGCTGGTCAATGCTGTGTGTCTCTGTTGCAGCGCTCCTTGTTTCATTTCTCTAGGGCAGTTCTCATAGTTTGGGCAGACTGCAGTTCCAGTCCCCACCCTGTGTCCCCCCTGGGTGCAGCGACCATCAGGATGGGCCAAGGCACCTGGCTCCGGCTGCAGCCCCCACCCAGCTTAGCAGTTGTCCCTGTCAATGTAAGAAGTAGGAATAGGGGGGATCTGAGACGCTTGGCGTCTGTGTCTTGTGATCCTGAAACCCAAGAGCCCCCCCTGACTCAGCAGGTTATTAATAACCCCCTGGCTGTGCTCCTACTGCTGCTCCTGCCAGCCCTGGCATCGCTTGTCTCTCCTCCGCAGCAAGGCGAGGTGCACACCCCAGCAAGGTCAGGGGCTCCTTCCCACCAGCCCCACACCTCATCACCGCCATGGGGCTGGGCAGAAATAGCATGAGGGTTGTGGGAGGGGTCTGGACAAATCCTGAGGCCTCTACACCTCCTGCCAGCACAGGAGAGGCTGAAATGAGCTTCATTGCACCCTTGTCCCAGGTCCTGTGTTTTCCATCCCAGGGAAGAGGCAGGCAGGAGTACTGATGCTGTGGTCCAGGAAGCCCAATTCACCATCCCTGTCACCTCTTCCCTGGGCTGGGACACAGTGAGTGTGCCCAGGCTGCTGCAGACCCTGGTGGTGCTTGGCCCCTCATGTCCATTTAGACAGGATGGGGTTTGCCAGCCACAGGGTCTCTAGGAGTTGTCACTGCTGAACCTCTTCTTTGATCACAGCCTTTGCTATGCCTCTTCTCAGGATTGTGAGGATGAGGGAGAGGAGCCACAGGTTCCTCAGGAACCCTCCAGGCTGCAGGTAGCTTTCTGGGGGGCTCTGTGCAGCAAGGGGTCCCTGAGCACTGGGGTGTGTGTGTGTGTGTGTGTGTGTGTGTGTGTGTGTGTGTCACTGCCAGCCCTGCAGCACACAGACCAGAGCTGCCCAGGTCTCCTGCCCAGGTTAGTCTGTCACACACCCACATCCCCTCCACACTGTACAAACAACCCCATTGCAGGGGGCTAGGCAAAGCTGCCAGGTGATTTAGTGTGAGGATGAGCCAGGCTGTTTACCAGGGCTGGTGCTCATCAGCCAGGTTCATTAGCACACCCTGGGTAGGTTTTAAATAGCAAAGCAGGAGCTGCTTTCCAGGCCTGGGGCAGCCCTGGCTACAGCTGGAGCACCTGTTCCCTACCCTTCTCCTTTCCCTGCCTGCTCTAGTCCTTCCTTCACGGCTCACAGCCAACCCCCCTACTATGCTGCAGCCATCCTCACTGGGAGCCCATTCTGCAACACCCCAGTGAGGAGGTTGAGGATTTGCTCTCACCATCATAAATCCCCTAGCACTAGGAGTTTTGCCCCAAGCTTTTCAGACCTCCCCCAGCAGAGCTGGAGCTCTTTCTGAGCCCTGGGGAAGCTCCCAAAGCCCTGGCAGCTCCATCCATAGCTTATTCCCACCCCAGTCTCCTCCCTCTTCCAGAGTGCAGACTTGTTCCTGCCCTGATGGGGACCAAAGCTCTGTAATGGAACTGGAGCCAGGGGAGAGGACAGCACTGACTTCCCCACCTACATCCTGGGCTGCCCCAGCACCTTGGCTCTGCTTTGTGTCCTAAGACAGGGTGCTGGGACTCACCATCGCTGATGTGGTTGTTTCCATCCTGCTGTGCCCTATCATGGGGCCATGTAGGCAGAAACAGGTAATTCTCTGCAACACAAATTTACCCCATCTGTGTGGCCCCTTTCTTTCTCTCCCTGCTGCTGCTCTTTCATCCCCTTCATTCCTCTCCCAGGGCTTTCCCTCTTTTTTCCCCATCCTCTCCAGCTTTCTCACCGCTGTTTCCCATTACCTCCTGGCCCCCTACGCCTTGACCCTGCAGCGGGTGAAGGGCTTCAGCCCAGAGCACCAGGCAAAAGCCCATTCTCCTGCAGCGGAGCTGCCACTCGATGCCTTGACCTGTCTGAGCGCGGGTGGTGTGCGTGGGACAACCGCACAGCAGGTAAGCTGAGCTGTGTGTGTGTCCCCACACACACAGCTTTTTGCTCCTGGGGAGACAGAGAGGGGCCGGGGCTGGCTGCTGCCCGATCCCCGCTGCAGCCCTCGGAGCTCCCCGGGCACCGGAGGCGGGGCTGGGGATGCTGGGGCAGGAGCCCGCCCGCCGCCGGGTCCCAGCCTGGATTTGTCGCTCCCTCTAGTGGGGACACGGGAAGATGTCACCACCGCCCGGGATCCCGGCCCCGGGAGGGCGACCCGGAGCAGCCCCCGGGAGCCACGGAGCTGTCGCCCCTCGGCCGGCAACGCCCCGGGCCGTGTGGCAGCCCGGTGCCCGTGGGAACCAGGGCCCTGCGCATCGTACCCCACGCCAAGGGAAAGCCCCGTGGGAAGTCACGGCCGCCTCGCAGCGGGGGCAGGGAGGGCCTTGGGGGGGGGCTGTGTCCTTTGGGGCTGAGGCTGCTTTCCCCCGGCAATTAGCGCCCATGGAGATACTTAGGGGTGGTGTTAATTAAAGAAGAGACTGGGCTCAAAAGGGACTCGGTGTGATCTCACGGGGCAGAAGGGGCAAATCTCGCTGTGAGGAAACAATGTTCACTGGGATGTAGCGTTATTTCATAAATTCTGCAGGAAAAGGGGAATGCTGCAACTCTGGAGGTGTTCCAAGCAATGGTCTTTGCTGGGGGGCTCTAGACGTGAGCTCTGCAGCCCCTGGTAATCCCAAGTTACCATTTGCCTGGAGAAGAGGGGGCTGAGGGGAGATCTCATGGTGGTCTTGGGCCTCCTGATGAGGGGGAGTGAAGGGGTAGACACCAATCTCTCTCCTCTCTTTGGGGACCAGTGATAGAACCCAAGGGAATGGCATGAAGCTGCGCCAGGGGAGGTTTTGTCTGGGTGTCAAGAAGAGGTTCTGTACTGAGAGGGGGGTCGGGCACTGGCACAGGCTCCCTGGAGAAGGGGTCGCAGCCCCGAGCTGGGCTGAGGTCAAAAAGCATCTGGATGATGCGCTCAGTCCCGTGCTCTGATTTGACTGGACCTGCATAGAGCCAGGAGTTGGGCTTCATGATCCTTACAGGTCCCTTCGACCTCAGGAGATTCTAGGATTCCATGATTTCTGTCTCTGCAGGGTTCACACGCTGACCAGGCTGTGATCATCCCATCACAGATCAAAGCCAATACTTGTCAGTGACAGCGAGAGCCTGCCTGCTTACAGCAGGGGTTGCAGTTCTACCAAAATCACTTATTCTCATCAGCTTCCTCACATTCAGAAGCAGCTGATAGTTCCCTTTGGCGGGGTGAAGCGAGATATTTTTGAACTGTGAAACAACAGCTGTCTCACAACACATGGAGCTGAGGAATCAGATGATTGTGATTGAAGGTTGGAAGCGTGAACCTAAATGTGTCCGTGAGCTTACATTCCTGCTGCATCTGTGGGCATTATGAGGGTTTCAAGATAGGAAAGAAAATGATATGTTGGTTTATATCTGGACTAAATATTAAGCATTGCAAAATCAATTACTTCAAAGCACCTTAAAACTCCATTGAGATGTTTGGGGAAAGCGTGGATTCATTCACCTATCCTTGTTTTCCATTTTGGGGGAGGTTCCCCCCCCCTTTTGTCAGTGCAAGTCTTGGAGCTGACTCCAGCCTCAAGTATTTGGATGAGTTTGTCCCCAAAGTAGGCTGTGGTTTGCATGACTGGATGTACTAGAATGAATGAAATGGCATTTTCAAAAGAGTGGGGTTTGCTGCTAAAATATCTGGAGCAGCCCCACAGAGGTTTGGCTCTGGTCTTGTTTGGGACAACTGCTGATCTTCAGATTTAGAGCAAAAGAAGAACGATATGTATTTGTGTGGAGCTGTGATCTGCCCCTGACCTGACACAGAACTCAGATGGGTTGATCTAACACAGGCATTGCCTTTCTCAGAAATAGTCCTTGTGTTTTAGGATAGACCTTCTATGGCCCATTGTTAAATAATTGCATTTCCTTATTAGTCTTGATGGTTTTTTTTCCTAACCTCTTTGAAATTGCATTGAAAAAACAGGTCCTCACATGGCAAAACTCCCATCCTTGTCCATCCTCCTCCCTGTTTTCTCCTCCTTTTCGAGCATGGTGAAAATTCAACATGTCCCCAAGAATCTTTGGAGCCTTCTGAAGAACACAACCTGTCACACTGTGAGAAAGCAGCATGGTGTGTCTTGAATATTTCTTGAACCTCTTGCTACTTGGGCAACCAAGGCTGGGCAAGGGCTTCCAAGAGGATGTTGTAAGAAGGAGTTTGGGCTTTAAAAGCTGCCCTTCTGAACAGCACAGCCAAAGGGAGACTCACCAAGGCAGGATGAGTGAAGCACTAGTCTTATTGTGCAGTTACACACAAGGAAAAATTAAGTCCCTCCAAAATACTTATGGTATCAGGCAATGGGTATTTGGTTCTCATTGCAGGCAAAGCTCAGTGCTCAAGGCAGCTGAAAGCAATTCACTTCTCACTGGAAGAATAGTTTCTTCCTTTTAATCAGCTCTGTTTTAAATGATTTCCTTTTTTAGTGCCTTAAATAGCCATTTTGGTTTGTCCTCCAGGCAGACAGCATTCGCTCACAAAGAATAGCGTGTGTCTGCAGACTTTAAAAGGACAAACAATAGTCTGGCAAACAGAAATGCTTCAATGGCATCTCATTTTTATACCGAGCCTCTGAGTCTCGTGGGTCACAGAGGAATAAATAAAAGGAATAGTCTCTACCTTGAGCCATCAGCTATGAGGAGCAGTAACTAACTACTTGAATCCGCTTTCACTGGGGAAATTGGGGGGGAGGAAAGGGGAAAAAACAATGAATAACACCACAGCTGGGGATACCCAGCCTCCTCTGCAGTAGGAAGCAACTGGAGTCAGGGGGTGGCTCTGCCCTGCCTCAGTGGTGAGGTTTGGTGTTGAGTGAGGATGGGATCGGTTTAACTGAAATACTTTTCACACCCACCCGTAAAGCAAATTCCTGAACACATAATGGTTCAGCAATCCCAAGGCCGGAGGTGGATTCGATACCCTGTGAACTGGTCAGCTATTCAACTGAGGGAGATAAAACCGAAGAGCCTCCATGAGCTGACCCTGAAAGCAGAGCTGTCACCGCTGCATCGCAGGACACCGGATACTTACAGCAGATGCACAGAGGGGACCGTGCCGTGAGTTAGCGTGAGTGTAGAGTTTCAGTCTTTGCTTTCCCTGATCACATTCAACCCAGTCTGGAGTAAAGGCCAAGATTCTGGGTTTTCATACCCTTTCCCCAGTATTTCATGCTCTATTTTGGTTTGGAGAGGTGAGAGGGCTCCAGCTTCCTCTCTCATCACAACACCTCTTTATTCTTAAAAACAACTTTATGAAAACACCTCTGTTGATCTTAAATAAGAAGGGGGGGGGAATAAAAAACCTTTTTGTATTTGAGATCCAATGTCCCTTTGTTCTGTTTGAGGTCTAGCTTTCAAAGCTTTCCTTATATTTGGATAACACAGCATCAGGCATGGGATTACAGAGCTGCCAGAGCTACTCATGTCTTCTCTCCCACCTCTTATATATGACAGCTCAACTCTATTGATGTTCTTGCTGACTGAGTTTTGGGTCCTGAGGCCCTGTTCACTTAGTTGCAGGCTTGGATTTCCCTGTAGCTGCCTCAGATGATCTAATGAAGTCAGTGCAGGCATGAGGCAGTCTTGATTTAGAATTTGAAATGTTTTTTCATGCTTCAGGGCATAAACCAGCTCCTACCTCATGGAATTAGAAAGCATCATCTCCCATGGACAGGTTACTCCACAACTGTCCACCACATGTTTCTTCTGCAGCAGCTGATGTTGGCTGCTGTCTCAGACAGATAGATGGAGAACTACAAGGACTGTGAACTGACCCAGCAAGGAAAATGCATCCTTTGTGTGCTGAATGGACTCTGGATGGGGCAGAGAGCAGGATTGTTTTGCTTTTTCCAACAGAATTGTGGAATTTTGTGTGCATGGCTGCGAGGGCAGTAAGGCCCTGGTCTTGCACTGCAGGATGCTGTTTACATCCAAGCCAGGCGATACCGAAATGGCACAGGAGTATTTAGCCTTCAGTTTGCTGGGCTGTAAATCACCCTGCATGATTCAAGCCATGGTCAGGGATTTATAGATTCAGAGCAAATTTCTGTGGAAGCTGTAGAATGTAATAATATTATTTCTAGGAAGCCTTAGACCAGAAGGCATTCCTGCAGATGCAAATTCTACACTAGGGCTGTAAGCCCCTCTGAAATTGCTATTTTCTATTTTACAGGGTTCTTCATTAGTGGAAGGATGAAGTGCACAGCGGGGTTTCTGCTCTCACTTGTAATTAATCCTGGGAGAAGGAAGCAGGACTGTTCCTGCTGCAAGAGAGTTTGACTCTTTTGTCCAGGCAGTAATTTGCAGGTCAAAATTGGAGTGGGTGAGCAGTCCTTCCAGAATGAATCCTGCAGAGAGCTGGGCACTGAACTTCATCCAAGTGAAACCTGCTCATCAGTCTCTGCCCAAATCTCTTCTCACTGTCAACACTCCTCCCTCACAGACTGTTGCAGGTCTAATCCCACCAGCTCTCATCTTCCACCAGTTGTTTTGGTTTATACACAGGCAGATGAAGGATGGCACGGGTCTTTTGAAGAGCAGCATGGGAATTCATCACCTTATGCCAAGATCTAATGGTGTCCCCATGGACCAGGATGCAGTGGAGCTGTGTTCCTCCCTTTGGTGGTAGAGGCAGACCATGTCCTTTCACTACTCAGATCGTGCCCAGCTTTGAACAGCAATGGGAAGAGAAGCCCAACTCCAGTGCAGTCCTGAGCCATGAGACTTGCAAAGCTCTGTAGAGCTGGCCTTGGCACACTGCTGGGCACAGATGGAAAAGCCATAAGCTTGTGGGGGCTGCAGTGTACACACCTGGTAATGAAGGTAGAATCATCTTCCATTTGTTTACTCTGGCCTTTTGATCTCCACAACCGGTTGCATTAGTTTGTTTTTTTTCCCTCTAATTGGCACATCTATTCCCTTGGCCTTGGATTGTTGCCTTGGAGATGCACAAGAGACCTTCAGAGAACTGCTTATTACAGCAGCAGGTGTGCATAACGCTGACCTGGACAAGCCTGCATGAGTCACCTGCTGATGGCTTGGGTTGTAGGTGGCTGCATGAGTCACCAAAAGTGAGGGGATGCCACACTGCCCCATTCTCCTGAAGGGCAATATTAATGCCCTTGGGTGCTGCTTGTTATGGTGCATCAACAGTGTCTAGTTTGCTCTCCTCTTCCTCCTCAGCTGACATGGGTGGCTGCATGTGGAACAGGAGCAGCCCAAATCAGAGGTGTGTTTTGGAGGTTTGGCTGACCTGGAGCTTCTTTCATGGAGGACTGTGAGGTTTGTATAGGCAGGAAGCAAGTTAGAAGAGTTATTTGTGTGTGTGTGCTTGTCTGAACTATGCAGAAAAATCCTGAACAGACCAGACTAATGCCCTGGCTGGCCAGTGAGTCGGTGTGAGTGGGAGTTTGCTAATGCCAGGAAGGAGGGTGGGCTCCTCTGTGTGAGAGGCTGTAAGGAGAGGAGGGCATCAGCCTGCTGTCTCCAGACAGAGAAAAACACACTGCAGGGAAGATGAGACACAGAGAGGCAGGAGTGAGGTGTAATACTCTGATGTCCAGGGGAGGAGATCTGACAAGCAGATGATGGTTTTCAGCACTGCTGGTGCGTCTCTTCGTAGCTCAGTGCCTGGCAACTTCGATCGCAGCGCAGATCAACTGTAGGAACATCACATATGGTCCAGAAAGCTGTTCACACATTTCTTCCCTCTACATTACTCTTGATGGCTGTTTGAGATCAGACACATCTCTCTTGAGCAGTGATCCAGGTGCCAGGCCTTAACCATGTTCCTGTAACCTGGGGAGAGGTGGGGATCATTTCTCCGGAGGCATCCCCTGCACCAGGGAAGTGTGCTGCAAAGTCCCTCCAAAGCCGCCTTCCCTCCATGCGGGATGACAGCCCGTGGCTGGTGACCCATGGAGAAGCCAGAGTGTACTTGCAAATGTCACACACATGCACCCATGTGAATTTGTTACAGGACAGGGAAGGAGAATTAATGGGAGAACGGTCTGTCCTTGTGTGTGAGGAGACCACATCTCTCAAGCTATAAAAGACTGTGCAGAGGAACTGCATGTCATAGCAACTTCTGAACCAATTTCTTCCCAGGATGCTGCTGGCATCGTGTTGACCTGATGTTCTTTTTGTCCTGAGCAGGGACTGTGTTCGCCTTGTGCGGTTACTCAGGTTTTATGGCTTGGTAGAGTTTTTTGGGATGGGAGTGCCTGCCTGGCTCCATGGTATTAATTTCCAACATCATTAATGAGGGAGCACGTTAGAAGGTATTTTTGGACTGGAGCCCATCCAAGGGGCAGCTCCTCTGGGTCACCTTTGAACCCACTGCCCATGAAGCCAGGGAGGACCAGCCTTAACTTCACTGTTGTTTTCCAGCCCCACTCTGGCCAGGCAGAAATCCCCATGGCCCTAACCGGGGTCACCGCAGCCAGGAAGGAAAAGCCTCCTGTACCCCCATGGCAGTAGCTGCCCTAGCGCTGTGGTTCGAGGCGGGCTGGCTGCAGGGGGATGAGCATTACACCAAGGGCCTCGGGGTCTCCGGCACCTCAGGGACTGACAGGTATCGTGGTGCGCATGGTGGCTGCGCTGCCCCCCCACCACTCCTGGTGCCTTCGTGAGGAGCCGGGCCAGCGCCCTCTGCCTCAGCAGGAGGTGCCACAGCTCTGAGGGGAGATCTCCACCGCGGGGCTGGCCGGGCGCCGGCTCCGGGCCTGTGAGGCGGATGGAGGGCTCGGGGTCCGGCGGCCGCGGCTCGGCCCCTTTACCCCGCCTTCGCCCCTCAGCGCCTCCCGCCGTTCTCCCCCCCACCTCCTCCCCGTTCTCGGGCCGCCCCTGCGGCGCCGGCGGGGCCCTGCAGGCGGCGCTGTGCGGAGGGCGGCGGCGGCGGCCTCCCGCGCGGGATTGACAGGCCGAGGAGGGGGAGGAGGAGGGAGCGGCAGCGAGAACCCGTATCGCCCCGCATCCCGCCGCCGCGCAATCCGCCGCCATCCGCCGCGCCCCGAGCCCATCGCCCCTCCGCATCCGGCTCCCCAGGCACTCCCGGCTCCCCGCCACCACCACAGGTGGGTATCGGGCGCCGGCGGCGGCGGCGGCCGTGGATATTTGGGGCGGTGAGTGGGGCCGGGGGGGAGGAGGAAGGGGAGGGAAGGTGGGACGAGGCAGCTCTAAAATGGAGCCGGAGCCAGCGGCTGCCTGCGGCTGCGGCACCCCGCGGCCTCCCGGCTCGGCCCGGCCTGGCGGGTGGGGAGGAGGCGGCAAGCGGCGCAACCTCGGCGGGTACCCCGGGCCTGGCGGTTGGGGGGCCGGGACTGCTGTAAGAGACCCCCCCACACGTCGGGCTGTTGTAGCCGCCTGTTTATTGTGCGACAACACCCCCCCGCCCCTTCCTCCACGGGGATGGAGGCGCCAGGGGCAGACGCGGGGCCTGGCCGGGCCGTCCCCGGCCCTGTCCCCGGTGAGGCCCGGGGGGCCTGGCGAGGGCCGCCTGGGTTTGGGGCCCATTGCACGGGCTCCTGCCTGCGGGCCAGCGGGTGTGTGTGGGGAGGGGGGGGGGTAGAAGCACCCTCTGGGCGGGTGTCCCCGTGTGCGGAGCCACCCCCGGAGCCCCGATCTGCGGCGGGGGTGCAGCAGGGGCTGTGGGCCGAGGGAAGGCGGGGTGCGGTGGGCTGGGGGGCTCCCCGCTGCAGAGACAGGTTGTTTTTCTTCGTCGTCTGGAGTGTGACACAAAGATATTTTTGTCGCGCCGTGTGTGTGTGTCTCAGCAAAACAAGGCGGGGGGGGGGGTGGGGGGGTGGCGGCATCCAGAAGGCTCGCTGGGTTTGTTATTGTGCGGGAGCCTACAAAAGGGTTACCGAGGCCGAAAGCTGAAATGCGGCTTGGGGCCGGGGGGGGCGGGATGTGCGGGGCAGCTTCTGAGCAGGGAGCTGGGGGGCGGAGGGGAGGGCGTGAGGATGGAGTTTGTGTGCCTCGGTGCTGGGCGAGCTTGTTAGGTAGGTTTGAATTTATTATTTTTTTTCCCCCTTCAGGAAGGAGTTTTTCATCTCTTGTGTGGGAGCTGATGTGCTGCAAACCGGGGAACCCCTGATGCGGGTCCTGGGACGCATCTTCACGCGGCGGGGGGGTGGTGGTTTGTTTAGTAGCGTTAGTTGTGAGCTAGGAGGGTTTTTTTTTTTTCGTTAGGGGGATGACGAAACCCTCTTGATCTCCAAAGTCAAAGCTGGGGAAAGGGATTTGAATGAGCTGGGAGTTGTGGGTTTTGTTAGGCGAGTTGTTTTGTTTTGTTTCTGCCCTCTGAGTATGCAAAGAGCCAGATACTCTTTTGAGTATCAGCTCATCAGATATTTGTATATTGATGTTGCTGGTGTTGGGGTCGATAACGTACCATAAACGTGAATATTTAGGACTTCAGTGATGTTGCTTCTTTCTGGGAATGGGTATTAAGTACAAGCACGTTGCAGTGTCTACATCATCTGCTGTGGCCTGCTTAGGGGAAGGCATCCCACCCCTTCCAGGACTGAATCAAGGCTTATAGTGGAAGTTTTGTTTGTGTTCAGCCTTGTCTTGCAGATGCACATGGGGCCTCTGCTGCAATGAGCCCTTTCATGAGTGATAATGTGCTTGCTGGTCCTTGCCTGGGAGAGTCGAAGTTTGAAGAAACGGCTCTTGATGGAGTAGATTTCTCCGGTATTAACTGGCAAAGATGTTACTTTTGGATCTGCTTTTACTTGTTTAGTTGGCACTGGGGTAGTTAAACCCCAGGGTCCTGAAAGCTGGTGCCCTGGCCCAGCGACTGGGGAGTAAAGACCCCAGGAAGAGGTTGGGAGAAGGAGGGAGGCTGAGACCTGCTTCTATAGTGGAGTTTAAAGAGAGGATGGAAAGTGATGGTTTCAGGATGATTTCTGTTGGAAAAGTTGAATATCTACCTGCATTTTTCACTTAATTTGAAGTACTGTAAATGAGCCTGGGTTTTATCAGGAGCACTGGGGGTTTTGGAGGGGGGTTTTGTGATGTTTTGAATGACGTGTTTCCTCAGGCCAGGATGAGTATGTCTGCTGTTAGCTGTAGCTTGAATTTGTTCTGAATTTAATATGTATATTCAATATGAGTATATTTCTTTTTATTTGTTGATCTGTGCTTCTGCACAGCTTGAGCAGACATCACACATTGTAGGATGCTTTCATCACTCTTCACTGATAAAAGCTTATATTCTTGAGCAGATATCTTTCCTTTAAAGAAAAAAAAAGTAGGAAAGCATGAGTTTTATACAGGTTTCCAAAGTTACTGTTGCATAGTGCCTTGTTTTTTTCTGAATTTGGGTAATTGTTTATTTTGTCTTACAATGCAGAGTTTTGATGAACCATGGGCTTTTCTTTCTTTTTTTTTTGGTGTGTGTGCATGAGAGCTTAAAAGTGAAACTCAGCCAACTGGCTGAAGCTGGAAAAGTAAGTAAATAGTCTATATGATAGCTGGAAAGGAGATGCAGGGTATTAAAGTGTTTTAGTTTTAATAAATATGAGTAATGTTCCTAAAGAATTTTTATTAATATAATTTAACTTCATAGTTACATTTTAATAAAGCCCTTTATTAAAGCTTTGTATAAAACCGAACTTCAAAGGCTAATTTACTTGAACAACAGCCTCCTAAAAGCAGGGATGGCATTAGAGACTGGCCTTGTTGCTTGACGCAGCGTGCTGTGGTATCTGCCTGAGCAATGGTGTGAAAGCAGACAGGCCTCAGCCTCTGTGTGTGTGTGGCACTGATGCTTTTGCACAGCACCCCATTCCTGGGGTGCAGCATCCTCATCCTGCAGCGCGTTGCATCTGAGGTATAGCTGGGCGATACTTGGACCACGGCTTTGGTGTGTGTGGTAGCACTTCCCGTTTGCCTGAGCTGTAGAGCACAGAGCCCGTTAGATTATCCATTGCAGAGTTACCTGCCAGCTGAAGATTCAGAAGTGTTGGTTGCTCAAGGCCTTTGTTGTACTTACCTGGGTTATTGGAAGTATTAAAGAGGAGCTGGGTTAACTTTCTTAAGCGCTGCCGCCTTGGAAATAGCAGTGATCCATTTTATTCTGTCTTTTATGGACATAGTTGGCATAAAGAGATTTTGCTGTAGTGGCACTTCCACTTGTAGTTGTGTAGTTTCTTCTTGTGGGAACAGAAGCATTATAAACAGGAGAAATTTATGGAATACAGGCCAGTAACTTAAGGGGAGGGATGGAGGGAGAGAGGGTGTATTGCCAGAGCTGGACCTCTGTGGTTATCCCTTTTCCTTTTCCTCATTTATTCTGCAACTTGGCAGTGAAGGTGCTGTCTCAGTATCAGGCCTTGCTCTTCAGCTAATCATGCTTTGTAAGTGGGTTTTATTTTTCATGTGGCACTGACTCATTTTCCTAATAGGTCGATAATTTAACGGCTCCTTATCGCTAGCTTGTCATTTGGAACAGAAGAAATAGAGCTATGAGTCTGTCAGGTATCAGACAATGAGGTGAGAGCACAGGGAACAGGTAAAGGCTGGGGAGGTGCAGCTCTTCCCTTTGCAGAACATCTTTTTCCAACTGCTGAAATCAGTGACTTTGTTAATGAAAGCTATGATGGTACAGAAGTCAGGACAGCAGGCTCCTGGAAAGTACCATCTGAAGGGGGTTTTGCATATCTGCAAAACCCATCTGGTTTGGTTGAAGAGAAGAAAATGGGACTAAGGACACTGTATTGTGATGCTAAACCTCATTGAAACATAGCTTAGGCTTGGTTTTAGTTCCTAAGTTGTGCTAGTATTCAGGATGCTCTTTGTGCTTCCTGCACAGGCATAACCAAGAAGTTTGAGCTTATGAGCAGTGTATTTTGGAGCAAACCTGTTTGGATATGTATAGCTGTAAATACTGGTATTTTTTTAAGTTATTTTTTATATTTCCTGGAAGCATTGGAACATAACTGAAGCTGGAGGAACACAATGGAATGTAAGTGGGCTGGAGGCTGGTGTAATGGCCCTGGGTTCTTTTGTGTGGCGTTGGTGGGTTGTAAAGTTGCTTGACTTGCAGTGCTGTGGGGCCTGTGAGGACAAAAGGTGGCTTTGAGGTGTTCAAAGGTGTATGTGCCGTTCTGCAAGGAGTCATTGTACTTACAGCTAAAATACAGTGCCTGTATTTTGGTTCTGAACAGGTATAATTTCAGGAAGGTGCTGGTAAACTGGAATGAGCAAGAGAGCTTGCTGTTATGTCTTTAGGAGACTACAGGTATTCATTTGTGGAGGACAGGTGGAAATAAACATACCTTGAGTGAAAGGGGAGAAGTAATGGCCAAATTTGAAACTTGCAGAAGTAAAAGAGCAGGTGAAGGTGAGCCAGGCTTAAATGCAAAGAAGTACAGGAAAAATACCTGTAAGGAAGTGAGGGAATACTGACAGCATCCTAGGGTCTGGCCAAGAGGACTACTCGGGACTACTGCTACTTCAGATGTCCACAGGACTTCAATTAGCTGTTGGGTGCATCCTCAGCAGCCTTTCAATTTCAGGTGAATAGCACTTGAGAGTTGTAAACTGCATAATATTTGCAGAGTTAACATCCTGTTGTAAGGCATTTTGTGGAGGAATCCTTCCTTAGTAGCTGTAGAGACATTCTGGACAGGGATTGTAGGGGTGGGACTGCAAGGAGCGAATACAGTCAGGTTTGAAGAGCTCACTCTGGGACTCTGCCTCCTCCAGGCACTTCTTGTGTGGGTATATAGTCATTTTTTTAATTTTTTTTTTTTCTTTTGGAAGAGTTCTGTGGTGGGGTAAGCTCTTCAGCTCTTCCTACCTGTATGTGGGCTGGGAGCCCTTATAAAAGCCTTGAGTGCTCTTGTTCAGAATTTGGAGTGGGATGTGAAGCAGAGAAAGGGGGGTGGAGACGTGCTCAAGAAATGCTTCTTCGAGGCTGGAATAGTAAGAAGTATGGGTTTATCTTTTTCTGAAATAACCAAAGAATCAAGCTCCTGCTTAGCAATTGAAGCTTCATGAACCATCATTTAGGAGCAGATTCACGAGATCTGAGAGTTATTATGGTGTTAGTGTTCCGCATCTGAGCACAATGTTGCCTTTAGTGATGCCCATGATCCTGTTGCAGTGAAAGCAGCGATGGGCTGGTTCATTTGGGAGATGTTCATAGTGTTCCCTATCTCAGCATGCAGACCTGCCCCTCCAGAACTGCTTTGGATCAGGGCTCCATGCTGCTCCTGGCCCACAACATCAGGAAGGCACTGTGATTTGTAGGGTGGTTTCCAGCCCCAGAAGGGTCTGTTTCTTGCTTTGCCACTCAACCCAGCTGCAGGGTTCTGCGATATCATTTTCCTATCTGGAAAATAGAAGTGATGACGCTTATACACCTTGTCAGTTATGCACAGCAAATATCACAGATGCTTTAATTTACATAGATACGTTTTCACTTCCTGTCCAGCTTGGTGTGCTCCAGATGTCCCAAGCATAGTCTCAGTTGCTTAGCTCTCCAGTAAAGCTAAAGCTACCTAAGGGTATCTAAAGCTCCTTTCTTCAGAGTACTGAACCATACCACAGGTAACACTGCGTTGTCTTAGTGTCTTACCATTTTGTACCCCTGTCCTTTGCCCATCAGATTCCCGTTAGAGTCCTTGGCATTCATTTGTAGTGCTAATGGCTCCTATGAATAGGCTTCGTCTAAGAAAGGTTGCTGTGAAATGCTGCATTGCTCTAGTGTTGTCAAAATTGGGGAACCTGGAGGAATACTTCCTTGGAAGCTTCAGTGTCTGCAGTGTTTGTGAGCTGCAGGCTTGCCTGAACTGCTTGTAATCTTACTAATTGTTTGAATTGGCTGCATCAGTCTTGGTGGCTGTAGGAAATTGGGAGAAATCTGATAGAGGAAGATCTATTCAGCTCTTGCCAGGGCAGCTTTGTACCCTGCAGTGTCTGTGTTGGTGCTGGCCTGTCTGCCTGTAAAGGTTCCTGCTGGAGGAGCTTCCATCAGTGCCTTGGGGAGGAACAGGGATCTGCTCAGCAGGGATGCACAGGGACCTCTCCCTTGTGCATGCAGTGAGGGATTGGTATTTACTGCCTACTGATTACTAGCATTGGGTTTTACCTCTAGCCTTACTCCTCATAGAGGTAACTTTTTTGTGTGTAACCTGAACGGGAGCCAAGGCCCTGAAGAGTGTGCCGAGGTGTTACCAAAGCCCAGATCTGGTACTGAAGCTCAGTGGCACAAGTGAACACCCACCTTCCCATTCCAGTGTGAGCCTTCCTGAGACTGCAGAGAAAACAGAGCTGCTTACTCAACAGCTGATGGCATTTGTGTGGAGAGAGCTGTATCTGTTCCTGAAAAAAGAAGTGTTAACCCTAAAGCCTGCCAGCTTTGCTCTGATTTAATCTCTTGGAACCGACATCTCTGATTTCCTCACTGCTTGTTTGCTATAAAAGAGAAAAATATGTTCACAGCTGAGAGATGGAGTAAGTTGCTGAGCTTGGGACTAGGTAAAGGTAAAGCTACCACTGAAGAATTCTGTGGTTACTCCTCAGAATGCATCTTTTTGCTTGGTCCTTCACTCGTCCTTGTCCTGGCTGTGTGTGGTGCTCTGTGGTGAGCTGCATAATGACTCCAAGGCTCACATTTGGGTTCTGGAGCTGGCCATACAGGTGTTTCACCTACACCTCTTGCTGTATTTCACCTCGGTTATATGGGTATCATCACTGAGATGATTTTTTAAAAGTCTGTGTGGCAGAAGTGTCAGGACTAAGGAAATTTCCCCACCTTAAAATGCAGTGGTGTTTGGTATAGTTGATAGTGATGGAAGTGTCTTTGCATTGAGCTGTCAGTCCTAAGATGTCCTGGAGCGATGTCCTGATAAGAGTTCAGGCTTTGTGGGTGCCTCTTGTGCTTGTGGAGTCCCTGAAGGAGTGGGCAGGGTTGGGTCTTCATTCTGTGGCAGTGGACAGTGACTTCCCCTGGAAAGAGGATATTTTAGACATGGCAGATGCTGCTGCAGCACACTCCCTTCTTGTTTGACTCTGTAACTTGCTCCTTTGTGACTAAAGAGCTGCATTTTCTTTGAGGGTCGCTGCAGTGCGGTTTTGGGTGACTGGGGGAGAAACCTGAGCTCTGGGGCCTCTGACACTGCCTATAGTGTTACTTGAGCAAACTGTTTCTCTGCCTTGGTTACCCAGCCTGTAAAATAGGAGTAAAAGCACTGGCCCTGTTACCTATCAGGAGATCCCTACCAGCTATTTTCAGTCTGTTGTTGCTGAGATACCCACATGCTAGGTTTACCTTATAGTTCAACTGAATGTCACCAGCAGCTTTCTGAAGGAGTTTTGCCAACAGAGCATTATGCCAGCTATTTTTTTTCTTGTATTTGGATTTAAATTGCTTGCTCATGGTTAGCCTTTTGCTTTGGTGTTGAGGGAACAGGATGTGTATCTCTATTCCCCCCAGACATTCAGCTCTCTGAGGAACCTGAAAGGCAGAATTACTTTGCAGGCCGTAGGTAGGATGCTTCAGCTCTGGGCCTTGGTTGTGAAGGAGCCAGAGTGGAAGCACAAATCTTAAGGGAAAAGGTATATGTCTGAGTGAGCCCTTCTTTATGCAGGCAGCTCCTGCAGATCCCTAGGTTGCTTCCCTTTCCTCTGTACTAGAGCAGTTGGGGTCTGGATTTGTTGAAGCCACAGGTGTTTTTTGCTGAGCTGCTCTGTCCCCTGTGGGTTTTGCCTCTGAATGTCAAACAGCAAAGAAATACACTCATTTATTTTTTTGTTTCTTGCTGCAGAAGTGCCTACAGAAGTCCCAGTTTCTGAGCCTGGGGAGGTTTATAGCTAGGAGCATCAGAGTCAGTTTGAGCTGGGGTGTGTCTCATTTAACACATACATTTGCCTGGATGAGAGGGCAACAGGTATGATGTTAGTAGTTGGTGCTTTGTAAGGTGTCTTGCTGCCTCCCTGCAGTAATCAATTCCTGATTGAGGGGTGTGAAAGCCATGCAGTGCTTCCTTCCTCTTAGACATCCAGTGATTCCTTTGTCACAGGCTGTTACCAAGAGGTCAGTTCCTTCTGTGGAGCATGATGGGACAGATAGGCAGAAAACAGGCTCTATTTCTCTGGAAGGCTGCTGTAGACAGACATGCCTTTCAAGAAGAGAATTCACTGCACACCTTGGTTTTTCTGCTGCTTGAGAAGGAGGGGGAATTTCATGAGCACAGGGTCTTGTACATACTTTCTGTGGGCCAGTTTTCTGACTGGATTTTTTTTTCCCCTGCATGTCACAGTCTTGCAACCTCCAGATGAAGCATTTCTTATCTTTGTCTGTGTCCTCAATTACTCGAGGTCAGGGCTTCTTTTCAGGGTGTGGCATTGTCTGCCTTACAGAAAGGACCACAGAACCTGTTAATGTTTTTGTGTAAATACAGCTGAGTTCTTCTCCAGACTCCAGGTTGCTTTGTCTGTTTTACAGTACGTTAGAAATCCAGTTAATCTCCACACCTTTCTGACTGCCTGTCCCTGATGCCTTCCCAGCATTGAGCTGTTCAGCAGAGAGGTGAGGTTTCTGTATTAGAAGGGTGCAGTGGTTCAGTACCAGTAGTTGTGATTCCCAACCTGTTGGTACGTTTATAAGAGGCAGCAGCAGGTGAGTCTCATGAAGACAGAGTTGAGAAAATGAGGTCAGGTCATCTTACAGGCTGTGCCCTTTCTGTCCCCCCTCTTGTCATGTTTTATCTCTGCCTGTACAGCTCCATGCCACAGAGTTAATGATTCATTGTCCAGGAGGTGCTATCCCTTCTCTTCATGGTCCTGCTGTGTGTCTCAAATTCAGGGTGGCTTGGCTTAAGAGAGGCCTGGTGGTGGGGCTGGCCAGCAGGCATGTCTTCTGGCAGACAGCCTCCAGCAGTGTTACTCAGCGAGTGGCATACCTCTGCAATAAATCATGGGAGATGATGAGATCCTGGGCTCCCATTCACTGTTTTTACAAGGAAGACAAGGTTTATGGGAGGTGCAGAGAAAGCTGGAACAGTGCAGAATTAAAAAGAACTGGTACTGCCAAATAGACCTGTTCAGCTAAGTGAGGGGGATCCCCCCTTGTGAATCAGGAGCTGTCTTTGCTGCAGGGTGTCAATCTCTGCTGACTTCTCCCTGTCCGACTTGGTACCACATTCAGGATCTCCACAGGCTATTTCAGGTGTAGCAACAGATCTTAGCAGCTCCCTTTGGAAACAGTGCAACAGAATGACAGCTTCTTGCTCATCCAGTCTGTCCCTGCTAGGCTGGTGATCCCTGCCTGGCCCGAACAGGGTTTCTGCAGGATCTGAGTGCATCTGACACCAAGCCCCTGGGGCAGCCAGTCACACTGCTGTACCAGTGCTCTTCCAAGGGCAGCCCATGGTGTCTTTCATCGCTGAGGCAGGTGGTGACTGTTACGCAAATAGGTGATTCTTGGGACTTGTTCCAGAAGTAGTGGGATCTCTGTGTTTACAGATAAATGTTTACCTGTAGTAAAATCGACCATGTGCATTTAAAGAAGTGGGAACATTGCTGATCTCCTGTAAAACTCTGCTGTCTTTCTAAAATGGTTTCACATTGCCAGTAACATTAGAAACCACAATAGAACGTGGTTTACTCCAAGTGCTTCTTCTGTTTGCTTTTGGACCCGTGAATTTCTGAATAATTTGTATGAAATTTCAGGTCAAGAATCTTCCTGCTTCTGGAGAAAAGCCTTTTCAACTGTTAACATCCACCCTGTTGCTTTGATTTGTGTTTGTGACTGCAGCTGTGAAGTGAGCAAGGAGCAAAGGTCTGCAGTGGTCTCTGGTCCTTTGCCTGAGTGATTGTGCTCGGCGTAGAGCTCAGTGGTGTGCAAGTAGCTGAAGAGATTCCTTCTAGTGTGTGTGTGTTACCTTTCATAAATCTGTTTGCCCTGCTCAATTAAGGCTGGCTAACTTCCAGGTATTCAAGCTCCATTGAAGTCTTGTGAATAAAACACCAGCAACCCAGCCTCCTTCATACATAGATATACAAAGAGCTTTGCAGACAATCCCGCTTGTCAGGAATCTCTCCCTTTGGCTGTATTTTCAGCTCAGGGGTTTCCAATTGTTACCACTGCCAGTAACTCAAGGGTTTCACATGACTGTTTTTGCAGCACAGGCTCCCTGCACTCCATAGATCTCTGATGTAGCTGCAAGACTTGCATGTTGTGGCACTTAAATTCAATGTTGCGCGCTCTGGATTTGAGTGTACCCCTTTAAAAGGCAGTTCAGTGGGGTTAGTACCCACACATAAATCCAGGGCAACATGATGTGGACATGAAGACTCCTGGATAGTGAAGTTGTCTGCAGAGGAAGTGATTCTGGTACAGGTACTTGTACCCAGGGGCCTCAGATGTAGCTGGACATACTGCAGTAGTTTGTGATTCCTCTGAGACACTCAGTGTTTTGCACTCGGGTGCTGTCCCTGGATACTGCGGAAGACCTTGTTAGTCCTGAGAACAGGAAGAGCTAAGCTCCATGTTAAAACTGGTAGCAAACCTTCCTCCAAAGACCTTTCTAAACCCAGAAAAAAATCTTGCAGGAATGCTGGTGACATTTCATGTATATATTTTATTTTGATTTCTCTGTAACAGAGGATAATGTTTTCTTCAGGGTCAACTGTTGGACATGGGGACCCTGAGCACAGGTCAGAGGTTTTGCTGAGACTGTCATTTTTCAGCTGTCAGCATTTACATGTACTTTCTGCTTCTAATTCACCTAATAAGAAACATTCAGGCTGGCAGCTCACTTCTTAATGAGCTTAGTTTTAATCAAAAATGGCTTGATATCTGTTTGGTTTCTCTGTTTGACTGGTAGGAAAATAGTACAGTGTCATGAGAATTTTGGGAGGCTCTGCGGCCTTTTGTTAGGTGACATGGGTGGTAAGTGATCGCCCTGACCAATGCACCCATGGACTAGCTTTGATCTGAAGCTGGTTGCCGTCAGGAAGGGTGGGTGGTGAGATCCTGCCTGTGAGAGGGCTCAGCTCCTGGGCAGCCTTATTGCACAGTGACTGTATTGGAAATTGCCTCACCTCTCCATGGACTTGTTTTCCCCTTTGGAGCGCACACATTGCACACAAACAAACCTGTGCTTCACGTTTTCAGCTTCAAAGTGCTGATGGGGTTCAAAGTACATTTCACTTACCCAGACAGCAGTTGTGGCTGTCCCAGAAAGTTTGATAAGGGGCTTTATCCCAACATGTCCCCAGCTCCTCTGCTCTGAAGTGTTTGTTTATTCTTTCTGCATCCTTTTAATGATATAAGATGTAATCAAGAGGCAGCTGAGACCCAGTTACATAACTTGTTGTCAGGGCTTCTCTTTGGCAGCATTGCCCTGCCTGCTGTTTGCATGCTGACTTTCAGGAACTTGGGGTTTTTCTGTTAACTGGCTAACTCCTGAACCTGATGTGTGGTAGTTGTGTTGTTTGCTTGTTTTTTTTTCTCTAATGCCCTCTAATTTTGTCTGGTTTGAGCTCTATAAACCTCAGAGTGGATTTTATTGCTTGGGAGTGTGTGAGGTTGGTACAGGATTGACATGATCAGGATAGACCCTGGGCCAGGTTCCCTCTGCAAAGCTCAGTATACCTGCAGAAGCAGGTGCTGTGCTCTTATCGGCGCGGCTGAGGGCTGGCGTGCAGCATCCTCTGCTGTTTGCTCTGGTTTGGGGCTTCCCACAGCTCTGCCAGTTCAAACAGGTCATTGTTCTCAGTCCAGCTTCTACTTTCTTGCCAAGTCTGTGCTAATCTCTCTCTCTTTTTTTGTTTTTTTCCTCTCCCTTTCTCTTTTATGTCTGTCCCACTAATAAAACAGTGGAAATGAGCAGGTGAGGGAGGAGCTCTTATTTTCTTTGGCACGCGGTGAACATCTGAACAAAGATTAAACCAGACTGGAGCCAAAGATCTGTTTGCTACTCTATGGGGAAAGGTGCTTCAAGAATGCTGGCCATCCCCCTTGCCTCCTCAAGCCTCTGTGCTGCAGCCAGCCCTATGTGGTGGTCCAGCAAAGGTGGCTGTATGAGGCTTCTTGTGGAGCTGGGTGTTTCTCCTGAGCATCCTGTGGATGCTGTTACTGGGCAATGGAAAACGCTTTTCTTCCTCTGTCCCTGACTGTGCTGCTTGTTGCCTAGTGTGGAGTCTGACTTCTTGCTCTTGCCAGGCCAGATTTAAATCCTGCAATTCAGGAATGAATGCTGTGTGGTGCCAGGTTTATTGGTCAGAAATGTGCCCTGTGGCAGCAGCCTTTAGATGGGCTTTGATTGGTTGCAAATAGTGGTGCATTCTCAAACTGGCTGTATCAGACATGTTTGTGGTCTGTGCTTTGTTTTGAACATAATGCATGATGGAGTAATCCTCTTACCTGGAAGTCTTGTTTGATAAGGCATTGCTGATTGAAGTAGCCACTGGTCAGATGCAGTTTCTTTCAGAAAGAGTGATTTCTGGGCAGTGTTTGAAACATGCTGTCAGCTGGATGAGATTCAGAAAGGGTGAAGGGTGGGCAGGTCTGGTTATGTATAGTGATTGTTACTCCAACTTAGAGTTACAGCCCTAAGATGGGACCTAGCAGATGGTATAATAAAACTGCCAGCAGTTTTAGGCTTGAAGTGGAGGCTTACAGCAAGAACTCTGGAAATACAAATTATGTGTGAAAAGCTTAGATTAAGCTTCTGGCTTTGAGAAAACTGAGAACACAATTATGCTTGAAAAAAATGAAGGAAAGGTCCATTAAAAGTAAGCAGAGTTTATTTCCTGACATAGGACTTGACCTACAGTGTGTGAGCTCCCCATGTTTCAGCCTGTCATAGACTCCAGGAGCCAAAATGTGAAAGTAAAGGCAGTGCTTGCATGAAGGGTGTTAATCACAGTGTGTTGAGCCAGCAAAGATCAGGGTGAGAAATTAACAAATGACATCCATTGTGAAATGTATATTCATAGCTAAAAACGGTGTTGAAGGTGCCAGCAACAGAGAAATGTAATCTTTTTTTATAAAGTGTTTGCAGGGTTCATAGTAGAATTGCTCAGCCCACAGGTTCAAGAGTCTGAACCTGTTTCATCTGAGCAGTTGTTTTGGACTCCTTGGCTCTCGTGCCAGCAGACGGCAAAAGGGAATTTGAAGAAATATCTGTTGCCTTCAGGTGATGCTTTCGAAGCATTAATTGCTGGTACAAGTCATTAACTGTGGCCAGTGTGGAACCATAATCTTAAACATTACAAACCTGGCTCCCAGTGCTTCAGTGGGAAACCCAATGGTGAATTCCAGTGTGGTGTAAGACACGGTGCTTTTCTGTTGTGTTTCAGAATCCTTGTCCTTAGCTCTTCATTGTTAGATTTATTCTTGGAAAGCAGGGACTATGTTGACCACCCTCTTGTATTTTCATTAAGAAGCTCACCTCTTTCAGCACTGAAGTGGCATTAAAAGAAAAAGATGCTGAGAGAAGCGTGTCCCTGCAGTTCTTCCCATTCAGTTTGTGATTCTTAAACCCCACAAGCTTTTTGAGACCAAAGAGGAGAGGGTTAAAACCTTGTGATTTAGTGTGTCTACTCACTGAATACCTGCAGTTTGAAGAGTTGTGTGTGTTGTACTTTTTACTTGTCTGTGGCTAAATAATCCATTTGATGGCATTTCCTGGTTCCCTTCCATTAAAAGGCAGATCGGGAGCGGCGCAGAGAAATTTCCTTACTAGATGACATTTCATCGCAATGTCCGATCGTTTGGGGCAAATAACCAAGGGAAAGGATGGGAAAAGCAAGTACTCGACTCTCAGCCTGTTTGATAAGTATAAAGGAAAGTCAATAGAAGCTATCAGAACTACAGGTAAGACATGCCTTCAGAAAGCGCCTTTTTGTGTCTTCTGAGCGTGGTGCTGTCGAGCTGATCCAGGTGTTTGGGCCTGTGGAAGGCAGCTGGGACACAGAGCTGTTTGTGCTGCTGCCTCAGCCTGTGTTTCCTTAGTACTTCAAGGAAAATGTCTGTGGTTCTTTGTACTGCCGTTGTGGAGAGACATGGAGGAATCAAGGCAGAACAGCTGGGACACTCTTGGCCCTTTCCTTTAGCCTGTGCCCTTGCTTGCAGAGTTGTTGGGTTGTGAACCCTGAATGTAGCTTACAGTAAGCCAAGAAGACTTGCTGGGGCCTTGGGCTGTACCAAGACAGGGCAGTTAAGCTGACTGAAGTGTGTTAAGTCAGAGTGAGGTGAAAGTTGTGGACTGAAAGTCTCTGGGGAAGAACCTCAGTTAGTTTTACAGAGGAGATGTGACAAAAGTGTATGGTTGGGTCAAAAAAATGGAAACATTGCCTAGACTGGCTCTGGATTTGGTGTGGGAGTAGAAAACCAACTAAAATACCATCTTAATAGATGTGATCTGCTGGGGAGAGCTAAACAATCAAGACCATGGGACTTCTGGGTTAGATGACCAGTCTGTCTGTAAGAGGTGGACTCGTATTGCTGTATCCCTAAGCTGTGAAAGGGCAATGATGCTTCTTCTCAGTGAAGCAAGAGGAGTATCTGCACAGGTAGCTGAAAGACACTGTAGGCATTTTCTGTGAGGGTGAATTATTTTCCTCTCTCTCCCAACTGCTGTAGGAGGCTGCCTGTTAGCCAGCTGCCACAGCAGACCGCGGCTTCACCGTGGTCCTGTGGGGAATGACCTGTATGTTGACATAGCAGCAGTGATGCTGCTGCTTGTACAGTTCTGTTGGGACTGCACCCAGCCACAGTGTGCAAATTAAGGTTACTTACCTAGCAGGGTATAGCCCCCTCTGAGCTGCCGTTGTTCCTTTCTCACTAGTTATTCCTAGACATGGCTTACAGAGTCTTGGGAAAGTTGCTGCTGCCCGGCGCATGCCACCTCCTGCGAACTTGCCTAGCTTGAAGTCTGAGAACAAAGGAAACGACCCCAACATCATTATAGTACCCAAGGACGGTACAGGATGGGCAAACAAGCAGGATCAGCCAGACCAAAAGAGGTAGGTAGAGCTTCTCTTTGCTAAGCTTTGTCAGGCAAGCAGCAGCAGTTGAGCGCTGCTGTGCTGTGTGTTGGACCTTACAGTGATCAGTTCTGTCGTGCATGCTAGTATAGAGTCAGCGGTATCTTGATCTTTTAGCAACTGCTGTGTAGCCAGAGTTGTTTGTCTTCTTGCCTTCCTTCCCCTTTGATCTCACCTCTGCTGTCTCTCTTCAGTTCCAGTGCGACGGCTGCACAGCTGCAGGAGTCGCTGCCGCAGCAGGGTTTGCAGAAATCTGTCTCCAATTTACAGAAGCCGACACAGTCAATCAGTCAGGAGGTAGGTGCAAGCAGTCTGTGACTGCCACCCTGCTTCCCCTGTTCCCAGACAGCTTGAGGGTTTTAATTGCCTGTGTTGCCTCACACAAGTAAGAATCAGCAGACTGCACTTTACAGCTCCTATGTAGTCAGTTCTTGTAGAATTGTCTTGTCTCCGAGTTACTGTGCCCCAGGAGTGCTGTGGTACAGTTAACGTATCATTCTCTGCACGTCACCTCTGTACCTTTCTAGTGTGTGCAGCAAGTCTAGTTTCAGTCTAGGAAGAATGGCTGGAATGTGGGATGGCTGGTTAATGCTTCTAAGCTATTTTACTTTGGATTTGATTCAAGTGTTTCTTGGTGACAAGAGATCCAGTTCTTCATCCCAGCCTGATGAGACTTGATAAGAAGAGACTAATCGTGGGGGAAAAGTAGCCAGTGTCAGGACCTGGAAAAGCTACTAGCAATTAAAAGAGCTTCTATGGGGAGTGCAGGGATCTGGCTCCTCTGTGCTGCAGATTTCACACTTCTAGTTTAAAAAAACTTCCCAGCCCTTGAGGTTCAAGGAAATCAGGGCAAGAGTTGTGGTTTGATGGGAGGAGCGGTCAATGCATGAGGAAGTAGGGTGGCCTTCAAGCTGAGGTGTAGCATGGAACAAATCTAGAAGATTAAGAGGGACCATTTGGGAAAATGCAACAGAACAAAGAGAAAGTTTGATTAGAGGGAAGAAAGCAAGAGGAGTGGTTTGAGGAAGTAGTTGAAGATGAGCAGAGAATAAATGAGAGCACAGAAAAGAGGAATTTTATTTTTTTTGGCTGTAGCAGCATAGAACACTGGAGTGAGGAGCAGCAACCTTTAGCCCCAGTAAGAAGCTAGGGAGACCTGTGGTATCCTGTGACATCTGGATGATCTAGAGGTCTGAACTGTAGCAGGTGCCAGCCAGGAAATGAGAAACAGTCAGTCATGAGACTTCAGTCATCTGGGGGTTTTTTGTGTTTTGTTTCCAGAGTACAAATTCAGTGCCAGGTGGACCAAAGTCATGGGCACAGCTGAATGGAAAGCCAGCAGGACAAGAAGGTGGTGAGTATGATGTAATACCCAGCTCCATTTCTGTGTCTGCTTCTCTCAGACAGGCGTGAGATGGGGTAGACTCTGTTCCTGCCCTTCCAGTCTACACTGGTGTGGAATGGAACATAAAGTCTCTCTTGGTTATGGTGCAGTGAGGACTTGTTTTCAACCTCTGTAGTGTGTTGGCTGGAACCAATATAACTGCATGTGTTCAGGTCTGCCAGTGCAGACACAGCTTGGATGGAATGTGTTCCATCACAGTCTTGAACCAGAATGGTTCACGTGCCTGGGGAGCAGCAAGGAGTTCCCAGAGGTGAAGGTTTTGAAGGACAGGAGGGGAAACATTTGCCCCCTCACAAGCATCTTCCATCAGCCTAAAGCAGCGTGTGTAAAGGAAGAGGGGAGGGATTGGTTTAAGATAAGAAAGAAGAGGAAGCTGAAGAATGAGAATGTAGGTATCTCCGTGGCTAATGGCATGGGGCTCTTCACCTTATTAGGTGGTCAAAAGTGAGGCTGTAACGATGCCACTTGAGGAGGCTGTAGCTGGCATCTGTAGTCCATGGGTGTCATTACAGTGTCAGTGGGTGGAAGAGGCATTGAAGCTGGCACAGGATATGCTTGCTTACAGCTCAGCTGAGGCCTTTCTAGTAAGTCTCCCTGAGTAACTGTGCTGCTAATGGCTTCTGCTTGACTGAGGATCCGGAAGCAGTGTTAACATAAATTGGGAGTTAAGTTGTCTTCAGTTGCTTCCATTTCCACACAGGAGGTGGTTCCCAGCTGCACTGAGTACTGCTGTTAAAACTAGTGAGAGTAACAGCTCAGTTCCACTGTTTTAATGTGAACAGACCTGGTACCATACGGTTGTTGAGTAAAGTTGCAGAGAGATTTGAAAGAATTGAAACAGCTGCAGATGGCAGAAATGCAGGGGACAAGCTTATCCTAAATTAAATGAGTCCCTTAATGATCTCAAAGGCTAAATGTCAAAGCAGTGACTTCTGCTTGCCAGAGGTTGGTGGCCAGAGTAAAGGCTGTGTCTTAGTTAATTGGTGCTTTTTGGAGACTGTTGGTGTGTGGACCTCCTGTACAGTCGTATTGAAATCTGATATCTAACAATGTTCCTAAAGATTTTTTTGAAAACTTATTCTAGGTCACAGTTTATATTTCAATATAGAGTTCTCAACCCAAGGGAAGAGTTGCATGTGTGGCTAAGAGCAGCTTAATTAGAAGGTAAATGAATCACAGAAGCATCAGAAACCTGGTTGAAAGGACTTAGGCCATCCCATCCTTGCACCTCTTCTCCAGTGGCGTTGAACAACTACTTTTTCCCCTCTAAGCTAGTAGAGCAGTTTCTAATATTATCAACAAAGAGGAATGTCTTTTACTTTTTGCTGTCTTTTAGCTATTACTACTATAAAATCTTCTTTTTAGGGCATATCCTGAAGAAATGTCTGGTGAATTAGTGTGAATTGCTTCATGGCTGTATAAGGGGCATTTGGAGGGGAAAAAAAGTACCAATCTCTTATCAGTGTGATGCTGCTTAGAGTGTAAATTGTTAGTGCCTGCACGTTGCCAGTCATTACATTGTGCAGCCTTACCTGGGGTGTGGAAGCCTTCCCTGAAAGACACTTACGTGGTGTTAGTAATCCCATTGCTATTCTAGTTCAGTAGAGTAATGCAGTAGAAACCAAAACTCTGGGCACATCGCAGCTGTTCCATGGTGTATTTGAGAAGTGTTCTTCATGGGTAGTCTCATTTCTCTAAAGCATTTGAAGATGTTATGTGCAGCAGTTGCAGTGTCTTCCCTGGAAATCTTTGGATGGGAGGTCTTGTGCAGTGTGCAAGTTCCAGACTGGGGAAGTGACTTAAGCCAATCTTCCTTGTCTCTTTAGGCCAAAGAGGATAAAGATAGATGAGACTGTTTTGTCAGGTCTTCAGTACTCATTCTTGAAAATTTAACGTGATAATTCTGAAATGCCCTTTTTAGAAACAGCAAACCAAGGAACAGTTCTCAAAAAACAATTTGGAGGGTTTTTTTAAGTTTAATAGTGCCATAATGCTGAGAATTTCAATGCAGTGTTATCTTGCCAACAGATTTAGGAGAATTACTGTATGTTTTTTTCCAGTCCCTGGCAGGTTGTTGGGATGGACAGAAACCTGTCATTCTGGGGTGGCCGATGCCTCGGCAAGACAATGTGCTGATGACAAGAAATAAACTTGGCCTGATGTGGCCAGTAGTCTGCATCTTAAAAATGCAGCTGCAGGGAGGAAAGTGGGGTATATAGCACACAGCACTCGTTCCTTATCTGTGGCCTTTCATTGAGTATATTGCCAGAAATCTTAACAATAGGCTTCCATGGTAGAGTGAGATCTAAGCACAAAGAGTCTGAATGGAAATGTCAAATACTTGATAGCAGGGTATCGTCTATAAATGATTGTGCAGAATTTATATCTCTGCCTCAGTCTGAATTCTATACTTCACAGAAATAATTGGAAGCTGAGAAAGTTAACTCTTAGTTGAACATGAGAATTTAAATGATTGCAAGTTAAGAGTGTGGGAGTACTGGGTGGGGACGTGTTGTTGTGTTAGTGACAGTGTCTGAGAGTGTTTTGGATGTGAGTTGAGGTGCTGGTACGATAGTAATTTGGCCCAGATTTTAAGGAAACCTGATTTCAGGCCAATCTCATAAGGGAATTGAAAAGAGTGGAAAGATCATCTCTGAGTCCCACACTTATTTGTCTGACAGGTTCAAGGGCCTCAAGCCGACTGTTATCCTTCTCTCCCGAGGAATTTCCGACGCTGAAAGCAGCTGGCGAGCAGGACAAGGTTGGCAAAGAAAAGGGCGCCTTAGATCCGTCGTATGGGCCAGGACCAAGCCTCCGCCCCCAGAGTGAGTGAATGATTGTGTCCTCCTGCCTTGTCCCAGCTCGTAGACTGTGTTTTGGGCAAAGGGATACCAGTTCACAGTAGCAGCAGATATTCCACCCTTTGCCTTTTCTCTTTTTATGAGCTTGTGTGTGTCGAGCAGCCTAGCACAGACCACAGACTTGCGTGTGGTGCTGATGCTCACTGGCTGAGTTCTGTAATCCAGGCAGCCACAAATGGACAGTTACCTACTATGCTGTTTAATAAAAAAGTGCCCCTTCCTCATGAGTTAAGGGAGAGTCACCAGTGAAAAGACTGGGTGATATAATGTGACTTCTATTGAATTTTTGTGCATGATCTAATAGGCCTTAATTCTGCAGGATAAGGACTGTGGAAATGGGGAGCAGAATTGGTTGGAATTTAGACTGATTGATAAATGAGGACACTACTAGCACAGCAATTAGTAATGGCTGATTCTGCCAATGTCTTTGGAAAATAAACACATTTGGGAGTTTTCCTTGGTTCCTGATGGTTTTCTATGTGTGTAGTGTAATTAGGGCTTGACCAGAGTATTTGAGGTTTGCGACTCCTTGGCAAAGTGACTGTCTGTACTTACTTAATGATTACCTCCTTTCCAGATGTCACCAGTTGGAGGGAGGGCGGTGGGAGGAGCATAACCTCTGCTACATCTCTGACCGCCTCCCCTGCTGAGCTGGGCAGTAAGACCTCTAGCACAGGAGACGGAGCCCCCTCCTCAGTGAACGCCAATGATCCGAAGGAGCCGTCTCTCCGCCCAGCTCAGCCTGTTCGCAAAGGGGCTTCGCAGTTCATGGGAAACGTCTACCAACCACCTACATACCATGACATGCTACCTGCTTTTGTAAGTTGTCCTTTCTCCATGGCTGTGTGATGTCCTTGTTGCTTACAATGTGGTGGGGGGCTATGTGTGAGGAAGTCCTGCTTTCTGGACTCTCAGTTGGTTCCCAGGGCTTGCTGGGAGCAGTGTAGCCCAGCCTGGCTCAGCCAAAGGAAAATTCTCTGCTTTCCCTCTAGAGCTGCAGAGGGTAACTGTTAGCACCCAGCCTGTTAGGCAGCCAGGCATGAAATGTTTGGTTTCCATTTGTACGGATGCCGCCACTCTGCTTGTATTGTAACCTAATCTGGGTAAGACTTCCTGTGGCAAGGAGTAAACCAGACTACTCTACTTTGCCTTGTTCCAGATGTGTCCACAACAGCCTTCCGAGACCCCTGCACCGCTGGACCGAGGGTCTTTCCCTCTTCCTCAGCTTCGACTGGAGCCTCGGGTACCTTTCAGACAATACCAGATGAATGACCAGGATGGGTAAGTCTGCCCCCCTTGAGAGGCAGGTTTCAGGGTGTGACATGAACCGTAAATGAGGCAAAGATTTGGGCCAAGGATCCAGTTGTGTGAGTGAAGCTGCAGGCAGCCACAGAGGAAACATGATTTTTACCCAAAGCAGCAGTGCTTTGTTCCTACTACAGCAGCATCTGGAACATTGCAGGGCTGTAGGCACTGTGTGTCTGAAGAGCAGGTGGATGTGAGTAGACTGGAAGGGTTGCAGCTCTCATCAGTTAAGCCCTGGGAAGTGGGTACCAGGTAGACAAAGGAAACTGCTGGACCGGGAGAGGAACTTGGGGCCTGTGTTTATTCAGCTCATGGTAGAAGAGGCCTGATACACTGTTACAAACTCAGCTCTACAATCTTTTCTTCACAGTTTGCTGTTTCTAACAAATTTACTGCATTCCCCTGTAGAAAAGAGAACAGGCTCAGCCTGTCTCGCCCAACACGTCCAGTTCGGCAGCAAATGGAGAGAGCGCCTCGTCCCACCATCATCAATGCAGAGAACCTAAAGGGGCTGGATGAACTAGACACCGATGCAGATGATGGATGGGCAGGTAAAGTGCTTCCATTCTCTAGCTTAGGAGGTTAAGCAAATAGTTACTTCTCCTTGAAGCATGAAATAGCCAGCATATTCTGGTGGCTCTGCTTCACTTCTCCAGGGAGGAGGGAAGCAAAGAGCGGTCTTTGTAGTTGTAAAATTGCTGTTGGTGTAAATGATGACACAATGGATCCTTCTGATCCTTCCATCATACTACGCTCAAGGAAACGGATCTGAAGACTCCTAAAAACTGAAAACACCAAACAGCAAAAGAATTAGCAGTATGGCTGCTGGGAAGAACTTAGCCCTCCCTTTTCTGCCATGGCATTCAGTATTCAGTCACAGGTAGTCTAGCTTGGTGGCTGTCTCCTCATTTACAGCCCCCCTTCCCACGCTGCTTGCTGCTCCTCTTCTGGGACCAGCCCAGCTGTGTGTCCACACTACTCACATTTCCAGTACCTGTGGTGGACATTCAGCTTTCCATGTAGTTTATGCCAAGCCTGTGTTGTCTTTGGTTTAGTGCAAGAGAGGGCTGCAAGGTTTATCGGGACAAGGGACCTGTTTCTTCCTCACATATCCCTTCTCCAATCCTGCTTTTGTAGGCATTCATGATGAAGTGGATTACTCTGAGAAACTCAAGTTTAGTGAAGATGAGGAAGAGGAAGAAACTCTTAAAGATGGGCGACAGAAGTGGTAAGAAGCAGCTGTATTCACATCTACCTTTTTTTTTCCAATAAAAATAACAGTACCATGACCTTTTGAAAACTTGCTCTAAATGTTAAGGCTGAATCCCCCTGAGTCATACTGATTTATTTGATTCCAGTGGTCATTGAGTGGGCTTCAGAGATGTGTGTAGGTATTGAAGCTGCGTGCCAGGATGGAAGGCTTTTTTCCTCTTCCCTATTCTGTGTCTCACCTTTAATCTTGCTGCACCATAGTGGTGTTAGTCTATAGGAGGAGAAAGCACAGTGCTAATTCCAGTGTTGATTTTTTGGGGTCTTTCCTTTTTGTAAGCCAGTTGCCTTTGCCACTTGATAAGAATGCAAGTGCTTTTTGACTCAAGTTGTGAATGTTTACATGATAGGAACAACTGGGATCCCAGAAGGCAGAGGCAATTGTCCCTGAGCTCTGCAGACAGTGCAGATGTCAAACACACTGTGGAGGAAGGAAAGAACTGGAACGATTCAGTTGGCTTGTCCCGGTCAGTCCGGAAAGTGCAGGATTCCCAGCAGCCTCCAAGGAAGCTGAATGGCTGGAGCTCTGCATCTGACTACCAGGTAGGTTGAACTCATGTGAGTGGGCTTGTGCTGCTGGATCTGACGCATTGCTGTCCTTAACAGGACAGTTTGACATTTTATTGAAAACAGGATGCTGATGAATTTCTCAGTTCTTTGTTTATATCCAGCTGGAGAGGAATCCATCTGCATAGCACTCCCACTAGAGAAATGAAATTGAAGTTGGTCTGGAGCAGTGGGGTTGTCAGACAGTGGGAAAATGGGGCTGTTGAACCAGATTGCAGTAACTCCCACAACCAAAAGGGGGGTGTGTATACACGAGCATAGAGGGGAGGGAGTTAGGAGGGGATTTTCTCAGTGTGGGGTGTGAAGCTCAAGATAATGGAGATGTTTGGGTCATGCTTATTGAGGAATGTTTTTCCTGTTGCAGAAGCCTACCATGGGAAGTGTTCTCAGACAGCAGTCCCTTGAAGATAAAGAAGAAAAGGTGCCGTTGAGACAGAAGTTTGTGCACTCTGAGATCTCTGAGGCTGTTGAGAGAGCCAGGAGGCGACGGGAGGAGGAGGAACGGCGAGCCAGGGAGGAGCGTCTGGCAGCCTGTGCTGCAAAGCTAAAGCAGCTTGATCAGAAATGCAAACTGGCTCAGAAGAGTGGGGAGACCCAGAAACACCCAGAGAATGAAGATCTGCGACCCCCAAGCACAGAGAAGAATGCTGTGCAGGAGAATGGCCCTGCTTTCCGTAGAGGTACAGAAACAATGCTTGCTTCACTGTGTAAAAACTGTTTTCTCACTACTGTGCTGATGTTTTAAGTGTGGGGGGGAGTCCCTGGAAGGGAGCAAAAAGAGGGTT